>NC_090265.1:298219643-299502143 GCF_040414725.1 Anabrus simplex | reverse complement strand
GGAGGTTTTGTCCCGGCAACGACGATATGTTTCTAAGTTCCCGGAAGATAACTCTTAAGTACCGGTGCATAATTTGGACCCCTCTTCTGTCCACCTATGTTTAATATTTCAGATCTCTGGGTGCCGTACTTTGGGGCGGATATCGCAAACGCGTAGGCAAATACTTCCTCTTATTATTATTATTATTATTATTATTATTATTATTATTATTATTATTATTATTATTATTATTATTATTATTATTATTATTATTATAGTAAGTACCCGCGGATTCACCCTTGTTTATTAATTCGACCGTTAGGTCATTTATTAAGAAGCAAAATTAAAAACTAAGGGACTATTTATTAACACACTTCATTTTTGCATAATTTGCTTGAAGTGCGTTATTAAGTTTTTGATGATATTCTCCCAGTGCACAAAATACCCGGTTGGCGGCTGGTACAAATAATATTAAAATAATGTAAAGGACCATATTATATAACAAAACGAATTATTTTTCCTTACAGAGCTTCGAGATAAACTATATTAAGTGTCCTTCCATTTGGAGCTAAGAAGATAGATTATTTGCCTTTCCTACTTTTGAACACCCTACGTACCACGCTGGAAACACGATTTCGGAAGATCATGTCCTACAATAAGCGATTTCTCTTGTGCTGCTTGATCCATATAACGAAATTTAAACGAACCTTTAACTGCAGACGTCTACAATGAAACGGTACATAAGGAGGGATGATTGATGTCCAGTCGTGACGGTGGCTTTGAATAATATTCGGAATTCGTTTCTTGACTCAGAGTCGTGTTATAGTGCAGCGAGAAGAAGTATTCATATTCCTGAGAAGGATAATCTACGCTGACAATTGAGCCAAATAGCCAGACTGTTTTCGATGAGGGTGGGTGACATCTGCTGTGTTAGAAGAACTGTGTGTTGATGTGGAGGAGGATAATGTTCTGTGGTGTATGAGTCTTATGGATGTTGGGACAGCAACATCATCCAGTTCCCGAGACCACTCATCCATGGATCAGGAAAAGTTTCTTGTTAAGAAACACGCTACAGAAGTAAATGTTGATGTTTTTCAAACTGTCATTAAATTCACTCTATTATTTTACACGATTCACTTGAGACTTCAGCATTTTCAAAACCAATGATAAATAAGGCTCTGGTTTCCAATAATTTTCAGAATTGTAGCAATTACGTAAAATTTGGCTTCCTGGTTCATGGTTCAATGTTTTTAGTACGGTGCTTTATTGTATTATTCATTATGCATTAATTGGAAGGCCATTTCTAGCATTTTATATTTTAATATAATATTTACCTCTATTCAAACATTGACATACAAATTAGAAGTTTCTGATGACTTTCGTTCGAAGCGTGGCATTGTAAAGTACTACAATGTAGACAATAACTAGACCAGGAAAGAAAAGAGAATAGAATATTTTGAAACGAGGTTTTACAGAATAATACTGAATGTCAGATGAGCAGATTGGATCGTGAATGAAGGGAAATGAATCGAAATGTTGAGAGGAGGACGATTTGGAGGAATTCGACCAGAAGAAGCCATAGAATGATTGGACACACATTCAGAAACCCAGGATTTCTTCGGTTAGTTGTTTAGGAAAGTGTAAGAACGGTAAGGTTAGACTACGGTATGAATATAACAAACAGATTGAGTAGATGTAGGATGTAGTGATTACGTATACATGAAAATATTAACACAGAATATGGTGGTATGGAGGGCTGCACAAAACCAGTTCATGGACTGGTGCCTCGAACAACACCAACACCAGCATGTACCTACAGTGAGCAAAATAAGTATTCATACATGTATGGTTTCAAACGGTACACAAACGGAAATTAACAGCAAGTGATTTATACTAACTCTACAGATGTACTATAGTTTGACGTAATAAATTGTGGCGTACAGCGGATGTACGTACTATATTCCCTGGGTTATGATAAAGTATTGTTTAACGGCACACAATAAAGTTTTCATACAATTAGACCTCAGTCATTTATGGTATGTAGACGTCGCTGACTAACGGCTCAAAACAAATCATTCATCGGGTATCCAGTTTAATAGTGCTTGGACCTACGGGTGTACAGGAAAGGATTTCGATCGTGTGTGAAGACAATTATTGTGAAAGAAAAAAGTAGTTTCCTTATGTAAGGAAAGACTTAAATACTGAACCACTCGTATGCCACTGTCGAGTATGTTGTGAACAAATACAAATGAACAAGATCTACGGTGAATGTATGAAGGTCTGGACGACCTAGAGCTATAACGGATCAAGAGTTGCAATATACAGTACAACAAGCGCGCAAGAACTCGAGCGTGAGCACCCGAATTCTTACTGAAGACGTCGCAACAGCAGCATGCAAGGATGTAACACCTCAGACCATAAGGAATTACATTCACGAAGCTGGCTTAAAAGGCAGAGGGGAAAGAAACGCACCGTTGATTAATTAGCGCAACAGAGTGAAAAAAAGTTTGCTCGCGCATATCTCGACAAACCCATGGAATACTGGAATAAGTTCAAACTTTTTGGATGTGATGGGCTATGTGTGGCGTAAACCAAATCACGAATTTGACCCTGAGAACATTGTACCAGCTGTCAAGCCTCGTGGAGGTCGTGTCATGGTGTGGGGATGCATGAGCTACGCTGATGTAGGATAACTGGTTGTTGTTGAGAGTAATTTATGACTCCCACAGCATAAGTGAACAAACTCCGCTCCGTGATAATTTGCTGACCTATCCTGCGAAATTAAATCTTGAGGACTCATTTGTTTTTCAACAAGACCACGATCCAGAGCATATGGCTTGTATAACTAAAAATGGCTGCTGTATAATGTTCGCGAGCAACTTCCAACGCCTCCACAATCCCCAGACTTCAATCTCATAGAAAATCTTTGGGCATTGCTGAAGCGGAGAGTAAGGAATGGGACATGCTCGTTAAAATACTCCATTGATCATATGAAAAAGAAATAGTTGAAAATCGATGCCGAATCCACACCAGACCTTTTAAGCACCATGTCACGAAGGCTTAAAGCAGTTATGAAAGCCCAGGGAATTCATACGAAGTACTCATTATCAAACTGTGTGTACTTGAGGACAGTGTTTCAACATGTGTGAATATTAGTTTTTCGGACAGAAAATTATATTCGTTTTGTTTTTGTAAGGACTGCATAATTTCTATCCGTAGGTGGTTCTTCACATTTCATTAAGAAATATAATTCATATACTAGGGCATAAAGTGTTTGTGTTTTTATTAAAGATATGTGGCAAGCCACACATGCATTGTATGAATACTTATTTTACCCACTGTATTTCTCCCAAACTTAAGAACGGAGACTACAGATGTTTTGTCATGGCTTTAAAACAACTACAAGGGATGACTGAACCACAATTGTAGCAAGGATTTTCGCTCTGCCCTCAATTAGACACACGCACGTAGACAACGAGACAGAAGGAGACTAATCAGATCGATTCACCCGATGTGTTTTATTGGATTGGGGATGTTGGGAATTCCATCAACTGATCACTGTACAAATAATTCTACCTTAAAATAGTCAAAAATTGAAGGGAGTCTCTCTGGTCAAATTCAGCTTTGTAAATTTGGGGCGTGCAATGAGAAGAGGATTAGAAAATTTGAGGAAACTGTTTATCCAGGGATAAACTAAGCGGCAGAGGCTACGAGGAAGAGTCCGAACAAGATGGATAAGGCAGATTGCCGAAACATCAATCACGTCAATGTCAGAGAATCATGGAGAAAATCTATGACATTTCCCTCACCAACACCACTTCTACAGGAGACCGGGATTGAAGGAAAAGGTGATGTTATATACAGCATCAGAAAGGTCACTTAGTTCTGGTTGAATAAACTTAACGTAGATTCCGAAGGCGGATAATAAATACAGTACTTGAAAGTTGTAGCTTAAAGGCTAAAAGAACAAACATTTGTAAATTTCATATTCATTTCGCAAAAATACACCATTTTACACTCAAAAATTAATTTCGTGCCATGGAATTAATACGATGCATTCCAATTACCAATTCATCGATTTATTTATATTATTATTATTATTATTATTATTATTATTATTATTATTATTATTATTATTATTATTATTATTATTATTATTATTATTATTATTATTATTATTATTATTATTACGTATTACGTATTTGTCCTACCACAGTCCTGCGTGTGTACTCCATGTTACATTCTGCTCATGATACGATCAGTGTAAACAGCTAAATGCACTTTAGTGCCAGAGCCTTGTCGGCTTGTTCGAGCGGGACAGTTATCGCTACAGTTGTGTGTGGTGCTATAGACGCATTTCTTGATGCGATGCAGCGGAAATACTAGCTCTCGTATCATACAGGTAGTTCTCCAATACTACGATATCCCAACCCCGTCCCCTTTCACCGCCGCGCCTGTCGCGTAGTAAATTACCACCATCTTCATTTCATTGTGGGAGTAACGCATCGCCGCACAGATTCACTCAATCCATTTAATCGTGTTCCATGATACTGTTAGCGTTTAACGGACGTCATACGTCACTGAGTTAGCCGACTCGATTGCTCTGTTTGCCAGATATCCGCTCCACAAAACCACATTTATGTCTTACTCGAAGGTTCGAACCCTGCACTCAATGCGATAACCGAGCTTAGTGCCCATGAAATCAGAACTGTAGTTTACTGACGCACATCAATACTTCATTGCACGTCTGTTCGATCTCCCCCTCTTCAAAGCGCTAACCCTCATTTCGTGTTCTGTATCTACTGTTGGTACATATCTGTTACAAGCCTATCTGATCACCAAGGCCGTTTTTTAGTCCATTAATAGAGAGATCTACACGGCCATATATTACTCCTGTCATAGGATTTTTTGTTGAATAAAAATAATTCAATCGTATTTTTTCAAATAAAGCGACATCATGGCAACGCTACCGTACGAGAAACGGTAACGACTGGAAAGTTCACAAAATATGGCCAATGATATAATTCTGACCAGTTGATTGAATTAGTTTCAGGCCGTTTAGTTAGAGAAAAATATTACATTACGTTATTAATTATTGCCATATATTTCTGTCATATGGCATTTATGTAATTATACCCAGACATATTTTCTTCAGGAGCAAATTATAAGAAAATTAGTAGGGCATTTACTTACCTATCTATCACCAGAACTCCAATTCCATCGGTTTGTCATTGGAAAATGAATATAACGGCATTGTAAGTCATGTTTTAGAATCCTTCGGATTTAATAGTTGTCAATACCTGGCAGTTTTAAAAGCCATTGATCAATTCAGTGAATACTTTCAACACTTTATATGCATAGTCACCGCAGTGGCCCTCGGTTCAGAGGGACTTACTTTTGATTCTAAACCGCGTCGAGAAATTAACCGATAGGGGATTTTAGTCACGGCTGGTTAACCCTCTGGACACGGATATTGCTTGTCTGCATTAATACATGCCTCTTCATTTACACACAATACTGCCACCCACCACAGAAACACATAATAGCTGAATAAATCCCTCCATTTTGGCTTAGTACCAGGAAGGCATCTAGTAGTAAAACTGCGTCAATCACTATGTGCAATGCAGGTCGCACCCGTGAACCCACCAGAGTGTACAATAAGTGTCAGAGAGAAGCTCTATTAAATAATTTAACAATCGGAAAGTAATAAATTGAGGCAATCCAGCTGGTGGGTTCATATAACCTATACCGGGCTAGTTGTCCGTGCGGTTAGAGGTGCGTGCCAGTGAGCATGAATCCGGGAGATAGTGGGTTCAAATCCCACTGTCAGCAGCCCTGAAGATGGTTTTCCGTCGTTTCCCATTTTCACATTAGGCAAATGCTGGGGCTGTACCTTAATTAAGGCCTGGCCGCTTCCTTTCAAATCCTAAGCATTTCCTATCCCATCGTTGCCGTAAGACCTCCACTACCTTCCGTATCCTAGCCCTTTCCCATCCTTGAGTCCTCAAAACCTTCGATGTGTTAGAGCAACGTTAAACCACTAGAAAAAAATATTTAACAGAATAATTATTTGTCATATGAGACATGTTAAAGAAGTATTATATACATAACTATTTTATAAGAATAGAAAAGTAAGCGTATAATCAAAGTATGAGAAGGAAGCTTATTCAATAATAACACAAAAGTAATTAATATGTCATTTAAAATAGTTATTTAGTTTCACAAAACTGTTTTATGAATTTTAAATCCAACGGTCGGTAGGATAAGATATAATAAAAGATGCTAAATTTCGCTCCCGTAATACCACTTTGAGTTTTATTAAAAACAAATTATATGTAAACGCTACTCAAGACAATATGAAACACTCTAACGGAAACGAAAAAGGCATATTAATTAATTAATATGTGTATTTAAAACATCTAACTGGGCAGTATTATAAACATGGGCTATAGTAATGAGTGGAGTAAAGGGATTAATTAACTTACGAAAATCTGGGTCAGCATAAAATCTAATTTAGTGAAATAATTCTTCAGGGTGTTGAACAATAGCTAGACATCAGAATACTCAATGATAGAGTCAGGATAATCATATGCAGATTCGCCCGGACGTTGTTGACGTCGAATTAACTAATTGATGAGTTGTCGAATTTCATACGGCAGAAAATAAGTACGGTATGTAAGACAGATCGAAACTTGGCCCAATCAAGACAAGATTTCATGTGTTGTAACCAGAAGTTGCTGATATGGCCCGATGTTTTAGGTTAGAGCAACAAAAGTAGTTGAGGAAATGGAGCTAAATCCATCTGTACACATTTTTGAACTGTAAAAAGCCATTAGATTAATGCGATAGGATCAGTAGACGGAATAAGTGGTACCTGATCATGAAATGTTGTTAATAAATGGAAATTAAGAGGTTGATGTGAGGAGGAGCTGTGATAGACCGGAGATACATAAAAATACTGCTGAGAAGGGGTTGGTGGTGGGGTACGAAAATCTGAGGACTGTTGCTGTGCAGATTGATGTTTATCAACTGGAGGAGAAAGTGCAAGATAAAGTGGCGGTTTTGATTCTACAGTAAAAATTGAAAGATCAGTATAGAGAGTAATGGTAGGTTTAGGTGGGGGTAACAGATGTTCGGAAGGTGTACTAGTGGATACCGTTGTAGACGTAGTGCTAGAGGTTGAAGGACTATCTGAAACACTATTGACGAATGGATTGTATTGCATATTAGAGAAGGGATTTGGATCCGAAAAAATAAAATGAGGGTCAAAGGACATATCTAAAGTTTCACAAGTGCAAGGAGAAAAATTATCTGTAAAATATGCCATATTCAAGAATATGACCAAAAATGTCTTAGAAAAGAAACCAAGCTGAACCTGAGTTGAGCAGTGATCAAGATGGTTAAGAAAAAATATATATGTATGATAATACAAGAAGATAATGATAGCTAATGATGATTTGCTATCATATATTGTGCCCTTTTCAAGGCAACAACTGCGGTGAACTCTTCCTTCTTCTGTGCGCCGGCTGCTCCTGTAATAAATGACATGTAAATAATACTCATCGCTGCATGTAGACTCTTCTTCCTCAGTCGTGACCGTCCGCTATCCCCGAAGAGAGGCCACCCGTCGAATCAAGGAGTGAGGGAATGAAAAGAGGGGTAAACTAACTAAAAATGACGGTACCCAAAGACTGAATTAAAATTTAAATAAAAGAGTGATTTATTGAATAAAAATGCAAAGTGCCAAAAAAATGAACGTAAACTGAACTAGTGGAAAAATGTAAACAAAATGAAATAAATGAGACTAAGAGAACTAAAGATTGAGGATCTGCCTTACAAAACACCACTATCTGCCTAATAACTGACTGAAGGTCAATCACCTTAATTAAAATATATTCCAGACTGTGTTGACACTGCCTTCAAGTTGATAACGTGAATCAATTAAAACTCTGGTCAGAAAGACCACCTTCTTGAAATACAGAATTATATTACGTCGAAAATATCTCTCCAAACTAAATTAAAATAGTTGAATCATAATAAAATAATTAGTTACGTCATCAAATCCACTGACTCATAGGAGTTATCAAATATTTATCACATGTGGCTCATTTGGTAAAACACCCCACTTTAAAAAAAATCATGGACTGCACTAACCAAGTGTATCACATAAGGAATAATTTGAAGAAAACAACCATGAACATCACCCTTCATTTCCTACATAACCATTGTCTTATTCAAACACCTCATGATTAAACAAATAAATTATTGAAACATCAATCTGAGTGTTACAACCACTCATCTAATTTTTAACTTCACTTGCATACCTGTGATAGACTGGACTGCTTAAAAATAATCCAAAAGATTAGGCCAAGTGCCTGATGTTAACATTTCAAATGACAGCGATCCTTTTACATTAAAATCTCTATTGAATTTGCCGCTAACTGCATTTCATTATCAACTCATTATTTGTGGTACCACCACTAGATGGAGGCAGATGCCATCTTGTTTACCTCATTCATTGCGGCAGTTTCATACAATTGGTTTATTAAAGATCGCTTCATTTCTAAATAAAATGTAGTGGATTTTAAAAAGAGGTTTGGTAATTACTTAAATGCCTGGTATGAGCATACCACTACTATCGCTTCGACTGTGACCTAATCGACGATCCATTAACCTAACATCTGAAATCTTATTTACATCATTAAATCTGTTAAATGGAGAAACACTGCTCCGACAAAAAAAAATACAGAAAACAAAACTAGCCTATCTACACCTATCTATTTACATCAAATCAAATATAAATAATTCACATACGCTTACGTCCTACAAATAAACGGTAATAAAGTACACTCAGAAAGAAAAAAAATAAGCAAAGCTAGATCCCACCATCGCGGCCTACTGGAAATTAATAAGGATGGAATGCGCAAAATAAAATCGGAGTCTCCATAAAAATATACCCCGCTGCGAGTAGCAAAATATAAATATTGTGAATTTGACGGCAATCTCTAACCTCAGTCGATAAATGTCTGGACATGATACTATTTAACCTTTGTGGACAATAATTACTGTTATTTCATGTCATCCATGACTCTACATGATTATTAAAAAAAACATTGACTCGTCGCTCTGCTCACATTGTACAATGGCTAGCATATTTGCCGAGCATCTACTTTCCCTGGAATTATTTAAACAAATACAGGCTTCTGCCTACAATCATAACCCCTGTCGTAACACATTTAACACTCTTGGTTAAATTATTCATTTCACAATTCTCTTTGCTCATTAATTCTCGATGTCTTTATTATTCATATTCTCATAACACGGCCTCGCTCGTATCCGGCGGGCAAAATATCTGTCGTGCATATTACGACTTCTTACGACAGTTCATGACATGGTCCAAATATCATATTTCCATTATCAACGTAGATCATCAGGGATATTAATCATCTAGCTCGATCTCTTGATCATTCTCTGCTTCACATATCACAAAATATCAGATCTGACTCATCAATGGCTTCCTAGCACTCATTGTTTCTATATAAAAAAAAGTGGCGAGATTGCCTCTCAAAACACAGATGTTGAAAGATGTGTAACCGCAACTACGCGGAAGTAAATACTCGCGTCTACCAAAAATCGTCGCAAAATACACAACATAAAACAAGCTGTAAGCGCAAAATAGCAAAATAAACATTAAAATCATCGAGGCGGCGTTTACAAGATCAAAACTCCAACAAATATGACTCAAAACCAACGATATAATAACATGATGAATATTATAATTAATTATAAAACGGCATTACACTCATAGATCAAATATCATAGCTTCCTAAACTGTCAAAGTGACATACTACAGAACACGCAAACAACATCTACCTAAACGAAGTGCACAAATAACCCTATGATTATTATTATTATTATTATTATAGTCATTATTATTATAATTAGAATTATGATTATTATTATAATTATCAAAAAAATGTGAACTATTTACAATCCTACCTAATGCTCTAAGCTACATTGATCATCGATTAGTCACGGTCCTACATATTTATTTACATTATTTATTGATGCTCATACCTGTGTGATGGAGGCATGCTGTCTCACCCTCCGGCCTCGGTCATGGTGAATTTAGAATTCCATCTTCAAGCTGATGTGGTATTCCAAATTTTTACACACGCAAATTTGACACATATTTGCCATGGCGTAACACACGCTTACGTTGACATAAAACACTCGCATTTCTCGCACTCCAGTGAAGGTTAGACGATGCCACTGCAGACTCCTGTCGTGAAGTTAGACGGTCGTCTCGCTACCTGCCTGGAAATCACCTGTTGGTCTACACACCGGTCTCTCAGCTTTTGTTTACACACACAGCTTATCGAACATTAACCCCAACGGAACATAACTGTTTGTTCAAGGTCTGCCACTGCGGCCTTCATTAAAGAAAAGTCATTCTCCTCCCCGTCTGCCTTTACAAGTTTCTCCCCGTAAACATCTCGCTTGCCAAACAGTTTATTAAATGGTAAAAGCAAGCTAAATACAGTTCCAATGTTGTGGAGAAATTTATGCTTATAACAAATGTGAAACTACCCGTGGGTTAGAGAGGTTTTATGTAATTATGCTGAAAACATGGACTTGTTCCTTTCGACTCGTAATGCGAGTTTATTTAAGTCAAGTGTTGAAAGTGTAGCTCTTGTCTGTTGTTTCTGCATAAATAGCAAAAGTTTGTTAAAGTGTTCATTTCTGAAATGTTACTCTCCCAAGTGAAATAATACAAGGCCTTCTCAAAATGCCTACAAGTGTCTCTAATCACTTTCTTACCAGCCAAAAGTAAAGCTGACTAACTAAATTAGCTGTCACTCTCTGTCATACTGTCGCTCTGATTCGCACTGTCAAACTGAAGTTTCACTGAGAATTCTGAAGACACACTGAGAACTCAAGAAACACTGAGAATTCAAGAAACACTGAGAATTCTGAAGACACACTGAGAAACTCAAGAAACACTGAGAATTCAAGAAACACTGAGAATTCTGAAGACACACTGAGAAACTCAAGAAACACTGAGAATTCCAGAAACACTGAGAATTCAACCCCCTGGTCGCTGGGTTTTGTAAAGAGTTCTCCCCCCACCTAGAAAATAGTTCCGTGGAAGGGATGTGGCGTAATGATCTAGCCCTCGGGAGCACTTTATCGTACATCCGTAGGTTAAGGTTTTCAAAATTCATGTACAAAACTCCCTAATTTCCGTCTGACTTACATGTAATATTGCGTCGTGGGAAATGATCACAGGATAATCCACACGACGGCACGCGTCACTGGTGTTATTTTCTTCCGGTGAATGGCTCCATCCTGCCATGACAGTTCATCCTTCTGGGCACACTTACTCCTCCGTGTGAAGTTAAATTTTATTAATTATGCACTAATTAACAATAGATTCGCACTGATAATTTTCCAAATATTATAACGAAATCAGGACACTGTTTTTCACCACCACACCGGGCTTTAGATAGCGAAATACTGCCTGTAGATTCCCGCTATGACAGTTCATTCAAATTTAGAATTTTGTGATTGGCTGAGACTTTCGCGCTCTTCGTAGCGTGGATGCTTCCATTTCCTCCCAAGAGTTGGCGGATATTGTCGTTGTCCCTTTGTCCTAGCTAAGTAGGTCAGGCCTCAACGCGTGATTTTCTCGTGAGAACCAAACGGAAAGTCGCCACTCCTAGGCGGTGTCATAAAATTTATTGGAAGGAGTACTCAGGGTGGTTTACAAGTTGGTCGTGCTCTAAGGAGAGTTTTGTGGATTTTACTCGCCGTCTGACTGGCGCCAGAAAGTTCCTTTGTGACTGCTGGACTCCCAGCCTCCTGTAGTATCCCATATGCGAAATATTCAACTTTTAATTTGTAAATTAATTAGGTAAATTCGCTTATGGGTGCAATGCTCCCCTACGACGTTAGAAATCTTACGCGATAGTGGAAGATTTCTCAATTCAACCAATGATATTACACACACTTGCAGCCATAAGCGAATGTATACTCCTGACTATGAAGTATACCTCTGCTTATGTCGGAGTTTTTCTCTGATTTCTCTCTCTAAACTTTTGTTCTCTTCCTCGAGGTCATCTGGAATCTGTTTCATGACTGCCAGTATCTCGGCTGAGTTCTGTTCGCATTCCGGACAATTTTCTTCTGTTTGTTGACCTGTCTCAATCTCGAAATGACTGTCGTCTCCTGGGTTCGTTGATAGGGTTTCCTGGTCATCTTCTTCTTCTGCTTCAGTACATGGGTCATCATCATCATCTTCTTCTTCCGTGCCGGAACTTGTGTCTTCTCCTGCGTTTGAGCTCCTTGGTTTTTCCACGAGATTCACTTGAGCTGCGCCTGGTGCTACTTTATATATTTTAAGATTAGATGCATTCATAACCATTTCATTTTCTCCATCTAAACTTCTAATTTTATATGCATTGTTTTGCATATCTTGAACAATGCGGTAAGGACCGATGTACAATGGTGCGAATTTTGCGTAATACTTCCTTTCAGGATCGGAGATGGCTGGTCTACGGATCAATACCATTTCACCTACTCTTAATGGCTTGTGAAATTTTTTTCCTCGAACCCTTCTCAGCCTGCGGTCAGCTTGCTCTCTTAAACGCTCCTGTACCTGTTGTGTACACACTTCCGGAGATAATAGGGGTTCTGGCGGACAATTGACGACTGCATTCCACGGTCTGGCCGGTTGTAAGCCATTATGCACTGTGGCCGGGATTTTCGCTGTTGCTTCATGGACAGTATTATTTATGCAGTCAGTGATCAATGGGAGAATATCGACCCATCGCCAATGCTGTTCTGGGATATAAATTCTGCTGAATTTTGCGATGACTTTCATTACTCTTTCTGCCGGGTTCGACTCTGGGTGACGTGTTGAACTCAGAACATGCTGTATTCCTAGTTGCCGTAAACCTGTTTTGAACTCTGCGGAGGTGAACTGTGTTCCGTGATCTGTTAATAATTTCTCCGGTTTTCCCATAGCCGGAATTATTTCCCTATTAATGCATCTTAAAACTGACCTAGTATTGGCCTTTTGCATTGGAGAAAGGTTTGTAAATTTCGAAAATACATCCATGGTGACTAATATAAACTGATTGCCTCTCCGTGATTTCGGGATTTTTCCATAAATATCCATCGCGAATAACTCACGGGGCTTTGACGGTAGAATGGGAATTGGCTTCTGTTTTACAAGGTAGGAGTTCGCCTTGACACGCTGGCAAGTGTCGCATGTGATTATTGCATCCCTGACAGTTTTCCTGAGGTCTTTCCAGGTGAAAGTTTCCTGAATTGTGGCGACGGTCTTATCAATACCTCCGTGCCCAATAATACGGTGTACATGCCATATCAGCTCTTCCTGTAATTCTTTCGGGACTACAATCTTTAATTTTGTATGATCCTTATCTGCATATTTTACCAACTGATTATTTAGCAACCTGTATTCTTCTGCGGCCTTGTGAATTTCGTCGTATCGAGGGTCCCCTTGTTGAATTGCTCCCTGGAAATACTGGATAATCGGCTGTAAGGTTGGGTCAGCCTGTTGAAAGGTTGGTAACTGGCTCAGTCGGAGCAGTACATTTCGGTCTTCCTGTGTTAAGTCCACATAGTTTACCTGCTCTTCACGTTTATTTGGGTTCCTGCTTAAGGCGTCAGCTAAGATGTTCGCCTTGCCTGCACAGTGTTCAATGGTGAAATTAAATTGCTGCACAAACAGTGACCATCTAGTAATTCTGTCAGATGAAACAGCTGATTTTAACATGAACGTTAAAGCTTTGTGGTCGGTTCTTATGACGATTGGAAATCCATAAATAACTTTTCGCCAGTGCTGTAGGGCTTGGACTATAGCTAGCATTTCCAGCTCTGTAGTTGTGTAGTTCCGTTCGTGCGACCTCAGTTTTCTACTATAAAAGCCTAAATAGTCCTTCGTTTTACATTCATCGTCCTGTTCCTGGAATAAGACTGCACCTACGCCCACTTTAGATGCGTCTGTCTGGAGGATGAATGGTCTGTTGAAGTCAGGATATGCTAATTGTATACTCCTGGCTAACAATTCTTTAGTATTCGTGAACGCTGTCTCTGCTTCCTGTGTCCATTTCCATCTGTTATTCTTACACAGCAGGTCTTGTAGTGGTGCAACGACTTCGGTGAAATTTTTACAATATTCTCTAAAGAATTGACACATACCAAGGAATTGGCGAACATATTTTACCTTGGTAGGCCTGGGGAAGTTACTTATCGCTTCTAACTTTACCGGGTTTGGTCGGATTCCCCTGCCGTCTATCACGTGTCCTAGGAATAGGATTTCCGGCTGACAGAAGTGTGATTTCTTGATATTTACCTTGAATCCAGTTTCTATAAGGTTTTTGAACAGTTTACCTAAATTTTGGAGGTTTTCTTCAAAGGTTTTAGTTGCAATTATCATGTCATCGATGTACAAAGTAGTAACTGCTTTGACTTCGTCTGTTAAGTTCCTGTCAAGTGCTCGTATGAGCGCGCTACTTGAATTCCTGGTGCCAAACGGGAGTCTTTCAAAAACATAGGTTTGTTGATCAAACATAAACCCTGTTAGTAATTTCGACTTATCATGCAGAAGGATATGGTGAAAGGAACTGGTCAGGTCCACACCTGTAAAAACTTCCATGTCTCTAAATCGACGAATTGCGTCCTTAATAGGCATGGCTTGATCATTCTCTGGGATTAATTTGGAATTTAATTGTCGACATCTAAACACAGCCTCAGGGAATTGTCGGCTTTCTTTACTATGACAAGGCTATTCACGTACGGAGTGGGTCGCTTCGAGATTATCCCGTTTTCTTCCATCTGTTTAATTATTTGTTTGACCTCCTCGTGGTATTTCTCTGGCACTGGGTACGGCTTTCGTTTGTATGGTTCCCAGTCCAAAACATTGAAAACGTACGTGAAATTAGGTATGAGGCCCACTTTGGAATCGAATACGGCCCGATGTTCAATTAAGAAGGCTCTTAATTTATCTTTCTGTTCTTTTGTTCCTTTAAATTCTGCAACCTTATCATTAATTAATTTCTCAATGTCTTCTGCAGTTTCAGCCATAAAAATGTCTGTAAAAATCCCCTCATGGTCCAAAATATTTAATTGTTCATCCGCATGCTCGGTTCCCAAAGTATCGTGGAACTCTCCGTCAGTACTGTTATCTGCTTCGTCCTCCTCATCAGTTTCCGGATTTATTGCAACCCTGTCATGACCTCCATTCCTTCGGAATCTCACAACGCCCCCTGCAAGGTCAATGACGGCATGCGTTTCCCTTAGAAAATCGGCTCCGAGAATTACGTTGTAGTTAATTCTAGCCATTATAATAAATGTATGACTGTAGGTTGAGCTTCCTATTGTCATTTCCAGGTATGTCTGCGACTTACAGGTAGTCACCTTGTCTGGCACGATCCCTTTTATTTTTACTGTCGAGACCGGGATCTCAGGTAGGCTCATTCTCTCTTTCAAGTCATTAAACAGAGTCCTCGAAATAATGCTGATACTAGCACCAGTATCTAAAAGTCCTAAAATACTTGTTCCATTAATTTTGACTTTAATCACAGGTAGAGGTAAAATTTGTGGGCTCTCCTGCTTAAATTCATCATTTAATAAGTCCTCAGGCTGTGCTATCCAGGAATCTACTTTTGCTACTTCCCACTCTTCATTCTTAATGGTTAAATGTGTGGTTGAGTCAGTGTCTGATGGAGCTACTAATTTGAAATTGAAGTTTTTTTTCTAGCACCGGTCCCCTCGTACGTTGGTGCATTAGGGTTGAGCGGCCTGCGGTCCTCGCTTCCTCTCCTTCTTGTCTGCTGGAACTCTAGGCTTTCGGCTCCCGTGATATCCGGGTTCATGTCCTGGGATTCGATTGCCTGTTTCCACGGATCGCGCTGCTGTTTATTATTCAGGTCATTCATGTATCGGCGCCCCTCTTGGTACCTTGGGTCCGAGTTCCTATCTCGCTGATAATTTCTTCTCTCGTTCCATCTTCTTTCAGGGTCACGATAATAAGGCCTGTCTCTTCCTCTATCTTCCCATCGCCGTCTATCTCGTGAGAGGTACCTCCTTTGGTATGGCTGCCTGTCCTGGTATTTCGGTCGCCTGTCTGGATAATTAGGTTTTCTATACCACGGACGTTGGGTTTCTTCCTCCTGGCGTCTCGTGTTCATATCTCGCCGCGGTACAGCACCTGAATTCGGGCCGTTTACCTGCGCGTTGCCTCGTGCATTCTCACTTGTGGCATTAGCTAGGTAAGCCCTATGTTCCTGCATCTGCCTAGTCACTCTCTGCGGTACATTACTGGTTGATGTGGCGTCTAGCTCCCTTAAAATTGCCTCAACTTGAGCTGGATCATCTACCCTCGCCGTAATTAGCATTCGCTGCACATCCGACGGAAATTGCTTGATTATTGTCTGAACGATTTCTGCGTCAGACACAGGGGAGTCTAATTGTCTAAGTTTCACCAATTGTGTTAAGAAAAAGTCTAGATAACGTGTGGGCTGCGTTGACATGTACTTGCGAGTGTACAAGTCCATTCTGAGTGCTTGTTGTGTTGACAAGGACCAGTACCTTTCGAGGAAAGCTTTTTCGAAATCTTCGAATGTCTTAAAGGTATCCACGAAACCGTAGTACCATGTCTTTGCCTGTCCCTCTAGGTATTTTTCTACAATACGTAGTTTCTTGTCTTCTGGGGATTTTATATCTTGGAAATATTGTTTCAATTCCCTAAGATATACTTTTGGGGTAATTTGTGACGTTCCACTAAATTTCTTTGGTTGATCGTCACTTGTACGCACAATGTTTATTATCTGGGTGGAAGCTTCAGTTCTTTGTGTACTTTCCGGCATTGTCTTTTCCACGTTAAATACTTGTGTTATCGGCTCGCTCTCTGTCTGGTCA
Organism: Anabrus simplex; assembly: GCF_040414725.1. NCBI lineage: Eukaryota > Metazoa > Arthropoda > Insecta > Orthoptera > Tettigoniidae > Anabrus > Anabrus simplex. The sequence goes on along the minus strand of NC_090265.1, from coordinate 299,485,217 downwards.
CACTGCGGCTGTATCCTAATCTCCTTTGCTACCTGCGACTCGGCTGCCTGCTTGTCTACCAGCAGCTTGACTAAGGTCGACAGGTTTTCGCCCTGGGTCTTAATTGCCTGGATTTTTCCCTCAATGACCTCGTTAAATTCCTGTCTTATTGACTGCTCACTGAGTGTAATCTCACCCTCAGTCTCTGCTATCTTCTCCGACAGTTCTGTTAACTTCTTTGTAATGTCCTGGGTTTCCGACTTTAGGGTCATGATTTCGTGACTCGTTTTCTCCTGAGTCTCTCCAACCTGCACGCATACTTTAATCATTTCTTTCCTGGTCTCGTCCTCAATTTTATCTATTCGTTCTTCCAATAGTATGATACCTTGAGCTAAATCCTTGCCCTGATCTTGTATCATCGCCCTGGTTTCCCTCATACTTTCCTCAACAGTCGCGCTATGGCTGTCTAGCTGTTCTTGTATTTGTGCTTGTACATCTGCTAACTTCTTTATTTCTTCCATCGTCTCCTGCCTGTTCGCATTACACGCCTGCATGAGTTTGTCCTGGTTTGCCTGTAACTCTTTCTTCAATTCAACCTGGCTCTTTATAAATTTCTGTTCGAGCTTCACCTCGCACTGTTTGAATTCTTCTAATACCTGTCTTTGTACTGTCTCTACTTTATTTGCAAGTTGAGCCTGACTAGATTTCAATTCGCTTTGTGTGTTTTTTAACTCATTGGCCAATTCTACCTGGCTGGATTTTAATTCGCCTTGTGTGGTTTTAAATTCGTTAGGTAATTCGGCCTGGCTACTTTCTACCTTGTTTACAAGTTCAGCCTGACTGGATTTCAACTCATCTTGACTTGTTTTAAGTTCATTAGTCGCTACGCTTAAATCACTAATTGTTTTTATTAACATGTCCCACTGCTCCTGACTAATCGACATTTTGAATACTGAGAGAAGCGACTGAGACCTTCAGGTTCCCCAACAATACTTCCAACACATGCAAGACACAGTAATCACCAATACAAAACAATTTTATCCTAAATTTGGATAAAATTATACAAAATATGTCATTTATAGTTAATACCACTACTTGTCAAACAGTACTATCACAGCATTCATATTTATCAACACTCAATAAACCTATGTTCATGGCTGTTAGTCTGGGTACAAAATAAATTAAATGTAAAGTGCAAAGTCCCGGGGATAAGCAAATCTGGCCCCACGTTGGGCGCCACGCTTTTCACTCCTCACTCCGGCCCCTGTGCCCTTTTCAAGGCAACAACTGCGGTGAACTCTTCCTTCTTCTGTGCGCCGGCTGCTCCTGTAATAAATGACATGTAAATAATACTCACCGCTGCATGTAGACTCTTCTTCCTCAGTCGTGACCGTCCGCTATCCCCGAAGAGAGGCCACCCGTCGAATCAAGGAGTGAGGGAATGAAAAGAGGGGTAAACTAACTAAAAATGACGGTACCCAAAGACTGAATTAAAATTTAAATAAAAGAGTGATTTATTGAATAAAAATGCAAAGTGCCAAAAAAAATGAACGTAAACTGAACTAGTGGAAAAATGTAAACAAAATGAAATAAATGAGACTAAGAGAACTAAAGATTGAGGATCTGCCTTACAAAACACCACTATCTGCCTAATAACTGACTGAAGGTCAATCACCTTAATTAAAATATATTCCAGACTGTGTTGACACTGCCTTCAAGTTGATAACGTGAATCAATTAAAACTCTGGTCAGAAAGACCACCTTCTTGAAATACAGAATTTTATTACGTCGAAAATATCTCTCCAAACTAAATTAAAATAGTTGAATCATAATAAAATAATTAGTTACGTCATCAAATCCACTGACTCATAGGAGTTATCAAATATTTATCACATGTGGCTCATTTGGGAAAACACCCCACTTTAAAAAAATCATGGACTGCACTAACCAAGTGTATCACATAAGGAATAATTTGAAGAAAACAACCATGAACATCACCCTTCATTTCCTACATAACCATTGTCTTATTCAAACACCTCATGATTAAACAAATAAATTATTGAAACATCAATCTGAGTGTTACAACCACTCATCTAATTTTTAAACTTCACTTGCATACCTGTGATAGACTGGACTGCTTAAAAATAATCCAAAAGATTAGGCCAAGTGCCTGATGTTAACATTTCAAATGACAGCGATCCTTTTACATTAAAATCTCTATTGAATTTGCCGCTAACTGCATTTCATTATCAACTCATTATTTGTGGTACCACCACTAGATGGAGGCAGATGCCATCTTGTTTACCTCATTCATTGCGGCAGTTTCATACAATTGGTTTATTAAAGATCGCTTCATTTCTAAATAAAATGTAGTGGATTTTAAAAAGAGGTTTGGTAATTACTTAAATGCCTGGTATGAGCATACCACTAATATCGCTTCGACTGTGACCTAATCGACGATCCATTAACCTAACATCTGAAATCTTATTTACATCATTAAATCTGTTAAATGGAGAAACACTGCTCCGACAAAAAAAATACAGAAAACAAAACTAACCTATCTACACCTATCTATTTACATCAAATCAAATATAAATAATTCACATACGCTTACGTCCTACAAATAAACGGTAATAAAGTACACTCAGAAAGAAAAAAAATAAGCAAAGCTAGATCCCACCATCGCGGCCTACTGGAAATTAATAAGGATGGAATGCGCAAAATAAAATCGGAGTCTCAATAAAAATATACCCCGCTGCGAGTAGCAAAATATAAATATTGTGAATTTGACGGCAATCTCTAACCTCAGACGATAAATGTCTGGACATGATATACTATTTAACCTTTGTGGACAATAATTACTGTTATTTCATGTCATCCATGACTCTACATGATTATTAAAAAAAAACATTGACTCGTCGCTCTGCTCACATTGTACAATGGCTAGCATATTTGCCGAGCATCTACTTTCCCTGGAATTATTTAAACAAATACAGGCTTCTGCCTACAATCATAACCCCTGTCGTAACACATTTAACACTCTTGGTTAAATTATTCATTTCACAATTCTCTTTGCTCATTAATTCTCGATGTCTTTATTATTCATATTCTCATAACACGGCCTCGCTCGTATCCGGCGGGCAAAATATCTGTCGTGCATATTACGACTTCTTACGACAGTTCATGACATGGTCCAAATATCATATTTCCATTATCAACGTAGATCATCAGGGATATTAATCATCTAGCTCGATCTCTTGATCATTCTCTGCTTCACATATCACAAAATATCAGATCTGACTCATCAATGGCTTCCTAGCACTCATTGTTTCTATATAAAAAAAGTGGCGAGATTGCCTCTCAAAACACAGATGTTGAAAGATGTGTAACCGCAACTACACGGAAGTAAATACTCGCGTCTACCAAAAATCGTCGCAAAATACACAACATAAAACAAGCTGTAAGCGCAAAATAGCAAAATAAACATTAAAATCATCGAGGCGGCGTTTACAAGATCAAAACTCCAACAAATATGACTCAAAACCAACGATATAATAACATGATGAATATTATAATTAATTATAAAACGGCATTACACTCATAGATCAAATATCATAGCTTCCTAAACTGTCAAAGTGACATACTACAGAACACGCAAACAACATCTACCTAAACGAAGTGCACAAATAACCCTATTATTATTATTATTATTATTATTATTATTATTATTATTATTATTATTATTATTATTATTATTATTATTATAGTCATTATTATTATAATTAGAATTATGATGATTATTATAATTATCAAAAAAATGTGAACTATTTACAATCCTACCTAATGCTCTAAGCTACATTGATCATCGATTAGTCACGGTCCTACATATTTATTTACATTATTTATTGATGCTCATACCTGTGTGATGGAGGCATGCTGTCTCACCCTCCGGCCTCGGTCGTGGTGAATTTAGAATTCCATCTTCAAGCTGATGTGGTATTCCAAATTTTTACACACGCAAATTTGACACATATTTGCCATGGCGTAACACACGCTTACGTTGACATAAAACACTCGCATTTCTCGCACTCCAGTGAAGGTTAGACGATGCCACTGCAGACTCCTGTCGTGAAGTTAGACGGTCGTCTCGCTACCTGCCTGGAAATCACCTGTTGGTCTACACACCGGTCTCTCAGCTTTTGTTTACACACACAGCTTATCGAACATTAACCCCAACGGAACATAACTGTTTGTTCAAGGTCTGCCACTGCGGCCTTCATTAAAGAAAAGTCATTCTCCTCCCCGTCTGCCTTTACAAGTTTCTCCCCGTAAACATCTCGCTTGCCAAACAGTTTATTAAATGGTAAAAGCAAGCTAAATACAGTTCCAATGTTGTGGAGAAATTTATGCTTATAACAAATGTGAAACTACCCGTGGGTTAGAGAGGTTTTATGTAATTATGCTGAAAACATGGACTTGTTCCTTTCGACTCGTAATGCGAGTTTATTTAAGTCAAGTGTTGAAAGTGTAGCTCTTGTCTGTTGTTTCTGCATAAATAGCAAAAGTTTGTTAAAGTGTTCATTTCTGAAATGTTACTCTCCCAAGTGAAATAATACAAGGCCTTCTCAAAATGCCTACAAGTGTCTCTAATCACTTTCTTACCAGCCAAAAGTAAAGCTGACTAACTAAATTAGCTGTCACTCTCTGTCATACTGTCGCTCTGATTCGCACTGTCAAACTGAAGTTTCACTGAGAATTCTGAAGACACACTGAGAACTCAAGAAACACTGAGAATTCAAGAAACACTGAGAATTCTGAAGACACACTGAGAAACTCAAGAAACACTGAGAATTCAAGAAACACTGAGAATTCTGAAGACACACTGAGAAACTCAAGAAACACTGAGAATTCCAGAAACACTGAGAATTCAACCCCCTGGTCGCTGGGTTTTGTAAAGAGTTCTCCCCCACCTAGAAAATAGTTCCGTGGAAGGGATGTGGCGTAATGATCTAGCCCTCGGGAGCACTTTATCGTACATCCGTAGGTTAAGGTTTTCAAAATTCATGTACAAAACTCCCTAATTTCCGTCTGACTTACATGTAATATTGCGTCGTGGGAAATGATCACAGGATAATCCACACGACGGCACGCGTCACTGGTGTTATTTTCTTCCGGTGAATGGCTCCATCCTGCCATGACAGTTCATCCTTCTGGGCACACTTACTCCTCCGTGTGAAGTTAAATTTTATTAATTAGGCACTAATTAACCATAGATTCGCACTGATAATTTTCCAAATATTATAACGAAATCAGGACACTGTTTTTCACCACCACACCGGGCTTCAGATAGCGAAATACTGCCTGTAGATTCCCGCTATGACAGTTCATTCAAATTTAGAATTTTGTGATTGGCTGAGACTTTCGCGCTCTTCGTAGCGTGGATGCTTCCATTTCCTCCCAAGAGTTGGCGGGTATTGTCGTTGTCCCTTTGTCCTAGCTAAGTAGGTCAGGCCTCAACGCGTGATTTTCTTGTGAGAACCAAACAGAAAGTCGCCACTCCTAGGCGGTGTCATAAAATTTATTGGAAGGAGTACTCAGGGTGGTTTACAAGTTGGTCGTGCTCTAAGGAGAGTTTTGTGGATTTTACTCGCCGTCTGACTGGCGCCAGAAAGTTCCTTTGTGACTGCTGGACTCCCAGCCTCCTGTAGTATCCCATATGCGAAATATTCAACTTTTAATTTGTAAATTAATTAGGTAAATTCGCTTATGGGTGCAATATACTAGTCTGAAACTAATTTTTAATGAGGGGGAGTAAGAGGCGGTGGTAATAGTAATAATAATAATAACAATAATATTTCCGGGCTGAGTGGCTCAGACGGTTGAGGCGCTGGCCTTCTGACCCCAACTTGGCAGGTTGGATCCTGGCTCATTGCGGTGGTATTTGAAGGTGTTCAATTACGTCAGCCTCGTGTCGGTAGATTTAATGACACGTGAAGGAACTCCTGCGAGACAAAATATGGCGCCTAGGCGTTTCGTAAAACCGCCAAAGTAGTTAGTGGGACGTAAAAACAATAACTTTATTATTATTAATAATAATAATAATAATAATATTAAGGTACACTCTAATGATAACTCAGAAACAAAAACAAAGTAGTGGAAGCAATAACTGGGAATACCTAGAATAGTCGGAATCAAATAAAAGAGCACAGTAAGTAATTGTTGAGCTTAGGAATTCGGGTTAGGCTCGGAAGGAGCACTGCTAAGGCAAGAAAAAAGAGCGTCGATAGCATTAACACAAAATCTATTTTTTACAAATTTACAAGCAATCTACTGATCTTAAATACTGATGTTTCCCAACCATCGCACATACTTCATATCGAAGAGATAAATAAGAGGAAAAAATGCCAGGGAAAGGGGGAGGATAACAGAGATATACACCTGCATAAAGGCAAATTAGTAAACTAACCTGGAAAATAGACACAACACTTTACATAATTCTAAACATCAAGCGGAAGAAAACATTACTAGCGGAAATATCTATAGCACTCCAAAAATGAAGTTCATTGGTTACATACGCAGAAAATATACACCTCATGAATGAAGGAACATGAACAGAAAACTGCATCCGGTAACTGTCGACAAGTGGGAAAAAATATTAGCAATGTCCACTAGGTTTTCGGAAGTTCCAATTATCAGATATGCCTGTTCAACGACAATCTCACTTATTCTGAAATGGTGCAAAACGAGAAAACAAGTGTATGGATCAAAACGACAGTTCATGATTACAGATGAAGAGGACTCAAAGAGGAATGGGAACCAAACACACACCTCAGAAAGCTTGAAACGTTACTCATCAGGCGTAGACCCGTGAAGAAAGATAGAGTCTTTGCTTGGAAATGGCATGCTTTAGGTAAATAAAAGTGCTCGTTTTCCAGATTTTAAGACATAAATACAAATATCCGTTGCCATTGATGCTTTCACGGCCCGTACTTAGAGACATGCTATAGGCTTTTGGGCTTATGCCGTGTCAAGAAAATAAGGTGAAATTCTTTACGTTTCGCAGAGAAATATGGTCTGCGACATCAGAAGAACATCTCGACTGTCCTCGAGAAAGGCTTCCAAAACAATGAGCCTTGATTTTAGACGTTACACAATAGAAGTGGAAATGGTACGTTCATTCTCACCAAGAGGGCTCCTCGGACGCGGTACAGGGCTAGCGTTCAAAGCGGAAGCTGACGGAACCATCAGAATTAGTCTGAGAGGGTAACATAACATGACAACCGTACGCACATATTCTGATTCTGACATGCCGAGCAGTTACTTGGCGATCCACAGCCGATGGGAGTAGCTGAGAAGATGAAGGTTGTGTGTGTGCGGCGTATTTCTATTTCTCGGAGATATCGGTGATGAGGTGAGTCCATTACTTCTTATTTATCGGTTTACCGTCCAGGGTCAATTTTCCCTCGGACTCAGCGAGGGATACCACCTCTACCGCCTCAAGGGCAGTATCATGGAGCTTCAGATTCTGGGTACCGGGCGAGTTGGCCGTGCGGTTAGGGACGCGCAGCTATGAGCTCGCATCCGAGAGATAGTTGGTTCGAATCCCACTCACGGCAGCCCTGAAGATGGTTTTCCGTATTTTCCCATTTTTTACATCAGGCAAGTACCTCAATTAAGGCCACAGCCGCTTCCTTCCCATTCCCAGGACTTTCCTGTCCCATCGTCGCCGTAAGACCTATCTGTGTCGGTGCGACGTAAAGCAAAATAGCAGACTTTGGGTCGGAGATACAATTGGGTAGGATGACCAGTACCTTTCACAGGCTGCCTCACCTACTATGCTGAACAGGGGCCCTGCGGGAGGATGAGAAGACTGGAAGAGAGAGGCAAGGAAGGAGGAAGGAAGCACCCGTGACCTAAAGGTAGGTGCCATTCCAGAATTTGCCTAGAGGAGAAGTGGGAAGCAACGGAAAACCACTTCCAGGATGGCTGAGTTGGGAATCGAATCCAACTCTACTCAGTTGACCTCCTGAGGCTGTGTGGACCCCGTTCCAGCCCTCGTACCACTTTTCAAATTTCGTGGCAGAGCCGGAAATCGAACCCGGGCCTATAGGGGTGGCAGTTAATCACACTAACCAAGGCCCCTGTTCACCACAGAGGAGGACATGACCAACTCACCCGGATGTTTAGTCATTTCTGAGGTCTCTGAAGCCAACCATGATCATTTGCATTGTCGGATGATGACCTTCCAGTTTAAAATCTTATTTCGTAATTATCGGAATTCGAAAGTGGGAGGTAAGTAACCCACCCAACTTAGAACAAAGGTTGAAGGAATTGGAAGACTTTACCTCCTATTTCTACTAAGGCCGAGGGTTCAAATCTTGCTCCGGCGGTAGGAATTTTATAGGAAATTAAAGTATATTCGGCACTTCACATCGTGTGACTCAAAAGGCACGAGGTTCAAAACACTCGTATTCCAAGAAGAGGCCCGGTAAGGTCTGGGTTGAATACCTGGACTAGTTTCAAAACGCACGATCTCTCTTTTTCACCTTATCCATATAGGCCTACGGTAATTTATTGCGATATTTAGATGAATCGTATTTATTCCAACCCACATGATTTAAAATGCGGGTTTAATGTTAACTAGTAAGAGACATTTTGAAAACAACTGGCAAAATTTAAAAATTAATCCTGACTAATGCGAACAGGTACATTGTTAATGAATATTGAATTATCGTCCGCCTCTGTGGTGTAGTGGTTAGTGCGATCAGCTGCCACCCCCAGAGGCCTGGGTTCTGTTCCCGGCTCTGCCACGAAATTTGAAAAGTTGCACGAGGTATGGAACGGGGTCCACTCATCCTCGGGAGCTCAACTGAGTAGAGGTGGGTTCGATTCCCACCTCAGCCATCCTGGAAGTGGTTTTCCGTGGTTTGCCAATTCTCCTCCAGGCGAAAGCCGGGAAGGTATCTAACTCTACGCCACGGCCGCGTCCTTTCCTCTTCCTTGTCTATCCCTGCCTATCTTCCCATCCCCCCGCAAGACCCCTGTTCAGCATAGCAGGCGAGGCCGCCATGGCGAGGTACTGGTCATCCTTCCAGTTGTATCCCCGACGCAGAGTCTGAAGCTCCAGAACACTGCCCTTGAGGCGGTGGTGGGATCCGTCGCTGAGTCAGAGGGAAGAACTGACCCTGGAGGATGAACAGATAAAGAAAAAGAAGAATTATCATGACCAAATTGCAATCGAATATCATCCTATTAGGACGCTTTACATACATTTAGTGTGTGTTGAAGAGATGTTAAGTACAGTACTTGACTTGCACGTTCTCCTCTGTGTGATGACATTAGTGCCAGACCTATAGCTTAGATCCTTTCCAACAAAACAAAGACGACCTACACCACCATAGCTCAATTGGTAGAGCAATCGACGCGAAATCGGGAGGTTGTGGGTTCGGATCCCACTGGTATCTAGTTGGCCATTTTTGTTCTGTACTTAACATCTCTTCAACACGCACTAAATGTAACATGATCTAATATGTTGAAAGTCGATTTCGATTACAATGTGGTCGTGAAAATTCAATATTCGTTGACTTGGCCCTCAACGGGCGACTTAAACGCACTCTACAGTGTGATGGCAGTACTGCCAGACCTGTAGCTTAGATCCTTTCCAACAGAGCAAATATGATTTAGGACACCATATCTCAATTGGCAGAGCAGCCGACACAAAATGGGGAGGTTGTGCGTTCGGATCCCACTGGTGTCCGGCTGGCCATTTTTGTTCTGTACTTATTATCTCTTCAACACGTACTGAATGTATGTAACACGACCTAATAGGTTGAAAGTCGATTTCGATTAGGTCTATTGTTAGTTTCTGTCAGAAATGGTTGCCCTTTTATAATTGACACCTCTTCCATCAAGAGGAGGACATGTCATATAGCTCCGCACAGAGCATACACGACAGGGGTTTACAAAATCCACGGACGCTATGAAACCGCGTGGATAACCGCACTCGGCCGTCGAAGTGAAGCCCTACTCCCATAAGCTTCTTTAACCCTGCAGTAGTCGCGCTGCCTTTCGTACCGTGAGTAGTCGCGGTGGACTCTGGGTCCGCAAGTAGATATACTGTAAGTAGATTTAAGAGTTGTTAACATGAAACTAATAGCGAGAATACATTTTCGACGTACAATGACTAATTTAACGTTATGTTTATTCATGCTGAAAGTATATACAATTAATCACAAATCTCGAATTATTATAGAACAATGTTAAAGTAATAATCACTTTATCGACCCAGGGGATAGCCACAGAATCGGTTCTCAATCACAGATAAACATGTAATACATTAGACATAATACAGAATTAACATTTTTCAGCATATTTTAGTCAATGTCTACATTCTCAAAAAATTCGGAGTACACAATTGTTGCATGTTCGAGACACAAGTATTTATCACACTTCTTGCAACTGTACTTGGTAGGTCTGTTCATTTTCCTGTCACAGTAAGCACAGCGACCCCTGTGTTGGCTAGAATTCTCAAAAGGGCGTCCTCTAGGTTCAAGTTTGAAAATTTCACAGATCCTTGACGGTATATTACTGGGCAGATTATTTAAGGCAGCTAGGTTTCGCACATGTTCCGCAACAAGTTCATAGGACAAGCGACGTAGGAACTCCCTGCGGTGCATGGGGTTATCAGGATTATTTGCTGTATGAATTGTCACACAATTAATTGCCCCAACATTCAGCATTGAGTAAAAAATACCGTAGGCCATCGGTGTGTGTGTCTTGCACAGTTATAAACAGAGCCCATCTTGTTCACCATGTCTGCACCATATTTGGATTTTTATCCTCCACCACAATAACACGCTGTTACCTAAACATGGCGGAGGGTCTGTCTTACAAGGGCTGCACTCGGCTAGAAATAGCCACATGAAATTATTTTTATTTCTGCCTTGCCAGTTTCTTGATCAACATCATCATGATGGAGGCTAGATATAACTAACACATTCTTGCCCTTCTTCGGAATATATGAAACCAGTGTACACGATTCCTTGAAAGCAAACATGTTTGACTTCTCCGGACGTTTTGGCTGTGTGAGCTCTGGTGGCAATTCCCTTTTGTTCTCTCTGATAGTTCATATTAAAGTAAGTCTGAACTCACGTTTGAGTGTTTCAATCAACGGCAGACTGGCCAACCAATTTTCTACAGTGACATTTCTACCGCTCCCTTTGATTAAATTACTCAGTCATTGTACTACAACAGCTGGAGTATTACTTGCAGAATATGGTCCATCAGGTTGTGTGCCAACGTATACTTCCATATCCAATGTTTAATACATCCTGGCTTCATATAAAGAAAAGATTTTGATTCCATATTTGTTGGGTTTACTCTGTATATATCGCCTAAACCTGCAGTTTCCTCGGAAAGCCTCCAACTTTTCATCTATTGTTACGTATTCAAATGGAGTGTAGGCAGATATGCAATTGGGAACACATGTTAGAATATGTTCCTTATAGGAGCTGATTTATCATACTTCAGCCTTTCTTCTCATGTTGACTTGTCATCAAAACGCTATAGAAATCTACTCAATGACTTTGTAAGTCTGAATATCTCTACCCCTGTGCCATCAGTCTGCCACAAATCTTTCAGACTGAGGTGATTAGCTTTCAGAATTCCCGCCAGGTACATATAGCCAATGAAAGCTTGAATTTCGAATGCGATCGTGTCCCTGCAATCCCTAACCCTAGCATGTTTACTTTTCTGAGATTGAATAAATAGATTAGTGGTTTGTATTAATTATCTCGTCCGTAAAAAAGTACTTCCAAATTTGAAGAGGAGTTTTCTGTTCCCTTGCTGTGGCCTTCACGCCAGGAAGGTGCTTTATTATATTTTCTGGCCTCGTTCGTACATTTTTTCATGGTGCGTGTTCATTCCATTTACTGTATATGCACCGGACCATGTGGTAAACAAACACTCCTGTCATCCGTCTCATAACTGTCATAAATATCTTGCTCTGTGTCTGAGTTTTCACTCTGAATTTCCACTTCATCGGTATCTTCCTCACTTTCACTTTCATCAAAATCACTCTCTGAACCTGTTTCTGCTAAAATATCGTTTATCACTTTCTGCAGTCTTTCAGCCACTTTCCCATAAGGATCCATTCTAAAATGAAAGAGAAAGATCTTTAACTTACAACAAACCACTATAAATATGTTCGAGAAGCACAAAACCCTCCAATTGAAGTCCTACTACCTACAAAAATAGCACAATGCAATACTTTCATAAGCAGCAACATTAGCAATCTTCTACGGCAATGGCCGCGCGGTACTGTGAGTCCGCATTAGCTATTTATTTCAATACTACCGCACACAATGAAGCAAAACGAAAGAATAACGTATGGGAACTGTTGACAGGAAGGTATTGAAATCATATGTCTCCTACGGTCAAATATAGGCGGAAGAAAGAGAAAAGTAGCAGCGTGCGGACAATGAGTCCGCGTGCGAGCACTGCAGGGTTAAGGCTCTGTCTTTTTTTAGATGAAATTTTAAGAAATTAGTTGATTATAAAGTATATGATTAAAAAATGTGATATGGTTCTCTGAATGGGCTTGATCCATCGTACGGATAAAAGACATAACGTTTTGAAATGTACTGATTCTCCAGTCTACCCGGAATTTTTGTACTTTGTTCTGAATGATCGTTAAGTCAGGAATACTCTAGAATGATTGTACGAAAATATCATGCCATAGCGTAATTTGCCAAATTGACATTACAATGTTTTTCTTCAAGAATTAGGTTTATATGTATTTTAAAATCTCTTATTACAGAAGGAAGCATCGGAAAACTATTTTGCAATAGGCCGTATCTTACTTCAAATCTCGTGACAATGAGCACATTTAGAAATACACCAAATAACGTAAATTGTCTATACCTTGATATTTACATGTAATTTTGTTTTCTTAAAGCTCACTTTTTATATGTCAAAATGTGACATTTCCTGATGTGAATTTTTATGTGTAATTTTTCTGATTATCTAAGTGGTTTGAAAGGACACTTTAATTGTTTAGGGCAGATTGTGGTCAGCCAGTCACGATAAACATAGGAAAAGTCGTCTACACAGGAAAATAATCTATGGAATAAAATTTCCTTTAGGATCCTACGTCACCTCAACCCCATTAAAGAAACATATTTGAATATTTTCTTCTACAGTGAATCAGTTTCCCGATACGGCACTGTGACTGACTGACATCACCACCTCACACTCCAGTCAGTTTCTTTGGAGACATTGGTGATGTTACAAGTGAATGGTAGTGAAATAGTAATATCGGGAAATTGCCAACAGAAAGAAGAGAATACAAGCAGCGTCTGGAGGAAAAAGGTCGGTATAAAGAATGGCAAGAATTGTAAAGGTAGCAAAAAGAAAAGAAAAGTCTAAAGCAAGAATGACTAAATCAGGAAAATGGAATACATAAACAAGCGTAACGGTAAAGGAAAAAAACTGGCGAGAATGCAGGAAGGTGACAATCGTGCCGATATTGCGATGCACGACACAGCATTCAGAAGTAGGCAGCATTATTCTAAATGCAGAAAACGTGTAGAGGAAGCATTGCCTTCTTCAGACTGAATTTAGGGAGTTTATATCTCAGGTGATTTTTGACCAGAACTCAGGTGAAGGAATGCAGTCAAGGTGTGAAAAATGTTCCCTGCTAAGTGCAATAATGACATTCAAGATTAAATTTATAATTCACGGCGTGAGTGGAGTCTATGGTTGTTGACAAACTGACGAGTTAAAAGTGAAGGAGAAGATGGATGCACTGAGCTCCTGTTTGCCACACTTCCTAAATCATGTGTATTTCAAATGACAGCAATCTGAGGCTTTTAAGCGTGCTCGGGAAAAGGTTGGACTAAACGAAGCTGTCATCCAAATTAACTTCCCTTAAAATGACACATGCAAGGAGTAAAATGAGATTTAGGTAGCCCATTGAATAATAAACAGGCCTCCGTTTCTACTGTGGTTGCTTTGTTTGGAAGAAAGGGTAACAATGAGAAGGGACAATGATATAAATTGGTATACGTCGGCGTGATTTTGTTTTCCTTCGCTGAACGGTGGCATTGCTTTCACTTACTTGTGTCGGGCTCCTCACTTTCATCTATACTTTCCGCCCTCTCTTGGTCGACTCTTGTACCTTTCCCGACAGTATTGGGTTTGCGAGGCCTAGGATGTCATCCATTTCCACGCATTTCGTCGCCCTTGTCTTTCTTTGGCCGATATCTTCATTTTTAGAAATGTTAATAGAGGATGGTTGCCCAGTTGCACTTCGTCTTAAAATAATCCTCACCACCAGCATCACCACATTCAAGCGTTGACCATGGCGTATCGAAAAGGGTTACATTCTGCTTACATACTGTCACCCTTACCGCGGACCGGAACGATATAAGTATTCACATCAAAGTATGCGTGTTATGTAGAAGCCTTACACGAAAGATTTTGGCGAATGGTTTCCAGGCATAGCACTATCAGTTTATCGATGTGGCCTGAGGTCTGTACGCCCATATAGAGTTAAGCCGGATAACATAATGTAAGACTGCATAGTGCCAGTAATCGATAACATTGATGAGGAGAGTAAAGTAGATGGTCCAGTGATGAGTTACCAAAAGCTCCCAAGCTGCTGTAATTTGATACAAGCATTCAGACATAGAAGTCATTGTCAAACATTTCTCCTACACGAAAAATGTTGAAAGTATGACATTCATTCAACGGACTCAGTGGTGCAATGAAAGGGCCTAATGACTTAAATGGTTGGTTCTACTGCTGTGATTTTTGGAGTCTAGAAACAATCAATCACTGCTGATCTGCTTTTTGGATAGTCGCCCAGGTGCCAGATTCATCTGTTGTTTTCCTAGCCTTTTCTTAAATAAGTGCAAAGAAATTGGAAATTTTTTGAAGATCTCCCTTGGTAAGTTATTCCAATCCCTAACTCCCCTTCCTATAAACGAATATTTGCCCTAATTTGTCCTCTTGAATTTCCTATTTTTAAAGACACCAGTCAAACTTATTCGTTTGCAGATGTCATTCCGCGCCATCTCTTCACTGACAGCTCCGAACGTACCACTTAGTCGAGCAGCTCGTCTCCTTTCTTCCAAGTCTTCCCAGCGCAAACTTTACAACATTTTTGTAACGCTGCTCTTTTGTCGGGAATCACCCAGAACAAATCGAGCTGCTGTTCTTTAGATGTTTCCAGTTCTTGAATCAAGTAATCCTGGTGAGGGTCCCATACACTGGAACCATACTATTATTATTATTATTATTAATAATAATAATAATAATAATAATAATAATAATAATAATTTTAATATCTTATATCTAGTTAGGCTACTGCAGTCCTTTAAGTCAGACCATCCAGTCCGGATGGACGTTATCTATTCTGGTAAGGCAACTCAGTGTTAGTGTCGTGGGAGAAAGTCTTGTGAATGGTGTGTGAATTCCAGAAATATTGGGGAAAGAATGAACACCAAACCTGTGCGCCTTAGGAATTAACCATACGCTATTAAAGTCTCACGGTTCGATTTCGATGGGAACTCAACCAGCTCCATTACTGAATGGGCAGCGTGGAGACAGGGTCACACAGGGTCCCGGATTCGATTACTTGCCGCGTCGGGAATTTTAGCCGCGTTTGATTCGTTCCTTTAGCTTGGGAATGGCTGTTTAGGATCATCTTAATACACATCTTAATTTATTTGCAACACATCACACTAACAAACAGAACATAAACACGCAATAGCGAATACATCCCTCTATATTGGCTTGATATCAAAAAGGGTAACCGGCCGTAAAAGTAGGCTCAATCCACATTAGTACCGACCACATAGAATAGGGAACATGCATGATCCGGGGTTTTAATTAAAAATATGCTAATCTGATACAAAATTGCATGCAGAATTCAAAAATGTGATCAAAATGTACAAATAATAACTCCAAACATGATAAAAATCTACGAAAATGTCATGTCACGCAAGTACGCGATCTCATTGGCCTGACGTCATCGTACAGGTTGACTGAATTAGCAGACGAAATAACACGTAGTGTGCTGTGAGAAGCAGGATACACTTCGCGTATTTCTACTTTACGTTAGTGTCTAGTATGGTTAAATTCGAGGTCTATACATTGGATAATAATCTGAGTGGTATATTTTAGACTTAAAATGAATCCTGCGCAGACAGTGAGGCAGAAAACTTATAAATGGTGTAGAGTTCCGATGTGCAATAGCACATCGCATACCACCCCAAACAAATTGTTTATAAAAGTTCCAAAGACGCTAAAACTAGGGAGAAATGGATTTTGGCGAGCTGGAGAAATGCTGGTGATATATCGGAAAAGTCTACAGTTTATTTTTTTGAAGATTTTAACGTAAGATGAATTTGTTTGAATTTTCAAATCACTTTTCCAGGTCAGCTGTTCTAGTGGTAAAACTTTAAATTTTAATATATGATGCTTTATTTAAATGCTTCAATTACATCTTGGAATATGAAAGTAATAAACGGTGTATTAAATAATGCTGATTATTAAAGTATTCTCCAAACCTAACCTATGTTTTGGGTGATCCATGTCAAGATAATAAATCAAAGGGGTTATGAACCATTTTGACAGCTCTAATTCCAATATATATTGGCATGGGACAGTTATGTATGTCTTTATTGAAGAGCTTAATTGGTAAAGAAATTTAGGCTATATCTAAATACCCTATAATGTAACAACGAATAGGCGTGTACATCATGAAAGGAAACGACGTGAATTTAACAAATGTATAACTCTACACAAAACCAATGCTTGTCTGTTGGAGTCTTATAAGTTAACAATGCTCAATTATAATAATTATCATAATATTAATGAAATAAATAACATAATTGCACACAGGTAAAAATAGTGATGTAGGTGTTTAAAATATAATCCAACTTAGCCTAAGTTTTAGGTTATACAAGCCAAGTCAATAAACCGAAGGGTAAAAATACCGCGCGAGTTGGCCGTGCGGTTAGGAGCGCGCAGCTCCGAGCTCGCATCCGGGAGATAGTGGGTTTTGAACCCCACTGCCGGCAGCCCTGAAGATGGTTTTCCGTGGTTTCCCATTTTCACACCAGGCAAATGCTGAGGCTGTACCTAAGGCCACGGCCGCTTTGTTCCCATTCCTAGGCCTTTCCTGTCCCATCGTCGCCATTATGTGACGGTGTGACGTAAAGCTAACAGCAAAAAAAAAAAAAAATTAAAGTCACAGCACCCAAAGACATTCCTGTATTGAGGACCAGGACACTTTTCTTTCCTGATATGCTCAGCTTGTTAAAAGCCAAATGTAATTAATGTTACTGGCTTCACGCCCCGCTAACTACTTCTACGATTTTCGGAGACGCCGATGTGCAGGAATTTTGTCCTGCAGGAGTTCTTTTACGTGCCAGTAAATCTACCGACACGAGGCTGACGTATTTGAGCACCTTCAACTACCACCGGACTGAACCAGGATCGAACCTGCCAAGTTGGGGTCAGAAGACCAGCACCTCAACCGTCTGAACCACTCAGCCCGACTTGTGAAAACTAGATGAAGTCATATTTATCTTTATTTTACCTTTATCATGTTTAACTTTTTCCCTCCACAAAGATATTTAATTCTCTTTCATGGGCCCCGGAAATGGGTAGGCCAGTTGTCCCAACCATAAATATATTTTTTTTTTGGGAATGATAGATTATAGCCCTATAGTACTATGATCTTTCTTTCTTTCTTAATCAGTTTATCCTTCAGGGTTGGTTTTCTCTCGGACTCAGCGAGGGATTTCACCTCTACCACTTCAAGGGCAGTGACCTGGAACGTGAGACTTTGAGTATGGTGATGAAACTGGTGAGGAGGGCCATTACCTCGCCCAGGCGGCCTCACCTGTTATGCTCAACAGGGGCCCTTGTTGGAGGATGGGAGGATCGGAAGGGATAGACAAGGAAGAGGGAAGGAAACGGCCGTGGCTTTAGGTGCCTGGAGGAGAAGTAGGAAAATACGAAAAACCACTTCGAGGATGGCTGAGGTGGGATTCGAAACCCTTCTACTCAGTTGACCTCCCGAGGCTGAGTAGACCCCGTTCCAGCCCTCGTACTATTTGTTTTCAACTTTCATGGCAGAGCCGGGAATCGAAACCGGGCCTCCGGGAGTGGCACACATTAACCACTACACCACAGAAGCGGACTAGTACTATAATGCTACCTATATGTTTATGTTAGTGCTGAAATCCGATTTCTTACTTTACTAATGCTGAAAGCCCGAAAATGTAATGTTATTCTTTAATAGGGGAATCGGTCTAGAAGGAAATATTGAAAGTGATGTGATATCTATCCAGGTTCAGTTGTTATCCTAATACTATGGGTTACAGTACATTGCACGTATATAAAAGATGCCACTTACAAACTTGTTTTTTATCCGCGAAATTCTGCGGCCACAAAAGTCACTATTTTTCAAGAATGATGACATCTACACATGATAGATTGTCTGATTGTGCTGTTTTGAACCTTCCTTCTGTCATTTTGAAGTTATTCGCGATCATGAATAATAAACAATCGGCTTTTAGCAACGGCTGATGCACAACGGCTGGTAGAGCTCCATGCGGTACTGGATCGTGACGTCACAGCGCGCCGCTTACGTCAGAGGCCGTTTCACTCGCCTTGCGGAAAGGCACTATTAAATATTTTTTTAATGGTAGAAAACAAGGCAACATACCACAATGTAAAACGTTTACATACTATTTCATTGGTGTACTTTTCAAAAAAAATATTTTTGAAAATGATGCATGTTCCCAATTGGGAAACAGGCCGGGAAAGAAATGAAGAAAAAGGCATAGTAGGTTTACAAACCAGAACCGCGTGTTCTTATGCGCATGATGCTTGTTTTTTTAAGGGGCCTAACATCGAAGGTCATCGGCCCCTTCTTATGCGCAGAATGGTCAATATGTACTCATGGAGTCAGAATGTATTTGGGTGGATTGCCAGCTTAGTCTAAAATAAACTCTTTTGAGGGTGTTTTAACAGCACTGCGGTTCAGGTAGGATATTTGCCATTGATGGGATAGGAAAGGGTCAAGACTACAAAGGAAGTTGTTGTGGTTTTAAGGGGATACGGAACGGTTAAAATGGTGAAAAATATCATTTTTTATATTTTTATATTTTATGAATCTCCGATCTTTGCTCTTTAAAATGATGTATAATACATTATAGTTTAACAATTAAAAGTTGCCACAATTTTAATTTAAACTTGCGCTAACAATGAGAAAATCATATGTGTGGAAAGTTTTAACTGCAGTTTTCTCAGTTTCCAATTTGTTCAAATGTATGTTCCTTTTTCTAGATGACTATTTACCACAGAGCTGTGTAATTTTCATCATGAATTTGTCTCATATTGGTCAACATTTTAACGGACAGATTTCCTGATTTAAATAAAACTGTTTGAGATTTAGCTGTTTTTTAGGAAAAATAATTCTATTTATTGACTGTTTAAGAAAAATATGTATCCGAGTCCCCTTAAGTCCAATTACAAAAACGCTCCGTCAGTACGTCAAGTAAGGTTTAAATAAAATGTGACACAAATTTCATTTTCATAACTTCATTAGATCCTGAGAAAAAGGAACATGAATTAAACAAATTTAACATTGTGAAGATAGGCCGCTCCGTATCCCTTTAATTGAGATAGAGCCCCAGAATGTGTCTGGTTGGAAATGGGAAATAACGAGACACCATCTACAGGGTTGCCGATAAAGGGATGCGAACCCACTAGGAACGATACGGAGGGAAATCCCGCAGGTAGAGTTGGGATTCATATATTCATACGTGGTGATTCGAAACGGAAGGAAATATTTAAATCGCCAAGTGAATACTCTCACAGACGTTCGTAGAAATTGAAGTTCGTGGTACGAAATGTTTACTCAGTGTGGCGCATAACCCACCAAAGACTGAAAACATCACGGATCTGGTAGAATCGTTACATAAATTAATATACAGATATGAACATGTAATGTTAATGGGAGACTTTAACACTGACCTGAAAAATGAAACTACTGAGACTAAGCGACCAACACGAATCTTTGAATTCATTAATATTGTTCCGAGGTATCTGTGGAACAGCAGGGGTGAAAGAAGGTGCGGGGGTGAACAGGTCTCAGGCTACGAAATTAAAGTTAATTTAAAATTTAACAAGGTTATATTTTCTTTGCAAAATCAAGAAATAACAAGAATGGCAGGTACAGAGTAGCAAAGCCACTATTCGAGAATGTACAATTACAGAATTACTGGATTTGGGCTCCGAGAGCCAGACACACAATTCTTGAGCAATTAGCCCAGTTTTACCCCAAAACAAGTTTCAACAGAGGGGCAGAAAACCCCATTCATGCCCAGGAGCACTTGCTCCAAATTACACAGTAAAGCCTCCTTGAGGCGCGCAGAAAACAAAATTTTCAAGAAAGAGCAACTCGCTCTCAAAATTTAAGCCTGTCAAAGGCCACACCAAATTCCACCTTCAAGCTGTCCTTTAAGGATATAAACACAGGGGTAAAATACCCAACCTACTGAGGCCTATTAAGTGGCCTCTAAAATACCAATTTGAGAGGAGGCGAACAGCACTCCTAATACATTTGCTTAAAACCTACTTGGCACTAGGCCGTTAATGCAAGGGCTAATCCCATACTAAAGAGGTGACTTTTAGAAGGAAACAATTTACATTACGTTAAGGAAGAACCGGTTAGGAAAAATAAGTTCTTCTCAATGCAATATGAGTGGGAGCTCGAGAGGGTTAAGCACTCTCTGTCCCAGTATGTAGCTAAGACAGAAAGAATTGACACCGAGTGTCTTTACATTATTAAAGGAAAGTTACATGGAAAAGGCTTCGGACCTGCCCCGAGAGTTAAACTGCTGAGCTAGCAAGAAAATAAGTTATTAAAAGGCCATTACCTTGTGGATGATCTGCTGCCCGAAGAAAGAGGCGCTTCCCGCCTCCTGCTACGTACTTTACACACTGAAAGATGTTACTGAAGTGGCGCGGAGACCCGAAAATCAGTAGTTTATATACTCTCGCGGAAAGTTTGAGGCGTTTCAGGAATGAGAACACCCTCCCACAAAAACTTTATTGGCTAGGGTTAAGCAACATATCCCCTTTGGAGAAGATACACCGGATTGGTCATAAATTAATTAAAGAAATTCGGGATTGGCTAAATTCAAAACAAGGGCAAAGAAAGGGTTATACAGCCAACTTAAACAATAACAGAAAGAAATTTAACAAGGAACAAACTTTTGAAATAAAAATTTCTCCAAAAAACAGTTCTTTCACTTCGCACTAGGGTGCACCATTGTAGTTCTTCAGTAGTGTCCTCTGGAAGAGAATGTTCACACTTCTTACTACAGGCAAAACAAAAATACATCGAAAACGACCCAGTTCAGAAACTTCAAAATTTCCAAGTAGTGACATCTTCTGAGAAACTTGAAAATTAACACATTAGATAAGGTTCAGACTTCCTCCAGTAGGGGAGTTTCAACTGGCGCAAAGTTTGAATTAGCGGCGTGGAGGTGTACCGCCCGGTACAGACCTCCCCCCCCCCCCCAAAGTCCCTCCAGCGGTGACACATGAAATTTCTTCGAAAACAAGGTCCAAGTTATGATGTTGATATGGAGAATAATTGCAGAAGTATTTACCAACAAATTTTCTTAAAATGATTGGATCCAGTTTTAAAATTCTTGTAGTAACTGTTGAAGTAATGTCTTTATGTTTGTAGAAGTTGAATTCAGAAGGAAACTTTTAGTTTTTAAAGTTGAGGAAAAAATTTTCTAAGTCCACCAGATATTGCAGTAAAATCCAAAAAAAAGGTAGTAATGTTGAAATGGAATGTCCATAGAGCTGGAGATGTACTTTAAACGTTGATAAGTTTGACGGCCCGACCAGCCGCCGCTGCTTGAGTTCAGAGGAGGCCGCTCGGACCCCTCAAGTACCCTGAGATACCGCTCGCCCGCACTATGAGAGGAGTAGTGGAGTTGAAGCACGCCGCGCCCGCGGCGAACATACAGGTCGCGGGCCAGTTACAGGTTGTGCGCCGCACATCAGCCTTGGCCGGGAGGAGGACTCCGGCTCGCCGTACACAGGTTGGCCCCACTGGGGTAGGGCTGGCACGTAACCTGCCTCAGGAGCGGTACGGCGCCGCGCTGCTGCGGGGGCACTGAAACATTAAAGCTCGGCGGCAGAATTTTGTTGGACCATCATCATTTTTTTGAGGGCACAGGCATTGTGGAGAGGTTGAGGGGCCAGCGGCGTGAAGATATAAATGGCATATATAAGCCACTGTGTGTTGTGGAGCAGGAGACGGGAGCGTGGTAATGGTCGTGGCAAGGACAGGATGGCAGTTTAACTGTGCGGGGAAGGTTTACAATAAATAATTACACACAAAGGAAACAGATTCCAAGAGCAGAAGGCCTTAAAAGTGAAACCCCTCAAAAAAAATATAACCTTCCTATTTCTTTCAAAATTATATGAAGCAAGTTAACACAGAAATTACACCTGTTTCACCTGTGACAGGTGAACCCTAAATATCCTCTCGGTGGCTGGATTACTTAACAATAAGGTAACGGGAGTAAGGAAATCGAGAATGATACACGGCCCATGAAATCTGGGGGCAAGCTTGCCCGCGGGAACAAAATTCTTGACTATCACCTGGTCGCCTACCTTCAAATTGGTGGGTCTCCGTCCACGATCATATCTTTCCCTAACCTTTTCATGAGACACCTTAAGATTGGCTTTAGCCTTCTTCCAAAGATCTTTAATATTATCTGGATCTATTGTCTCAGGTAGAATATCACTCAGAGACCAGAGGTTAGAGAGCGGCGTGTTGGGAACAAACTTGAACATCAGCGAAGCTGGCGTAAACATATGAGATTCATGAACCGCCGAGTTCAAAGCAAAAGCTAACCAATGCAGGGACGTGTCCCACCTGGAATGATCTTCATGATGATAGGCGATAAGCGCGGACCTGAGATAACGATTAACCCGTTCAGCCAGAGATGGTTGAGGGTAATAAGCAGAAGTTGTCACATGAGAGATAGACAGGTCAAAGCAGAATTTACGAAATAAATTAGATATGAAAGCTTTAGCATTATCAGACACAATATATTGACACGGGCCAAAAGAAGCAAAAATTGAATTTAGGCAAGTAATGGTGGACTGAGCGGTAGCCAGCTTAGTCGGAAACAACCAGGAAAATCTTGTAAAACCATCTACATATACCAAGATGAACTTGTTGGCATTTCCCTTCGACTGGGGGAAGGGTCCTACATAATCAATATACAGGCGTTCCATAGGGCGCGACGCTTGATGAGAAGACAACAGGCCTACCTTGGTGGACATGGTTGGTTTACTAAACAAGCAGGATTTACAAGCTTTTACTAGTTCACGGATTTCACCGTCCATACCTTTCCAGATGAACATTTCACGAATCTTCTCACGAGTTTTAAAGATGCCTAGGTGCCCCCTAATGGGGTCTCATGATAGTACTTGAAGATCATAGGTACAAGAACAGCTGGAACGACAACCTTCATCATCTTATCATGCCTCGAAGGGCAACATAGAACACCATTTCTCAGTACATAAGGGATAACATGTTCCCCAGAAGAAAGGGTTTCCATTATCGGAGCCAGCGTCGGATCTTCGCGTTGATATTTCTCAATGTCCCTAAAGAGCATGGGAGCATCTGTTAAGATGGCATTAACATCAGATAGTATGGACTCGGGAGGTGATGAACTATCGACCGGTTCATGGGTCTAGACGTCGTTGGAAAACATACGGCTGAGTCCGTCTGCCACAACATTTTCAGTACCTCTGATATGCCGACATCGAATTGGAAGGCAGAAATACGGATGGCTCAACGGGCTATACGACCAGTACGACGCGGCCTACCTAAGACCCAACTTAAGGCTTGATTATCTGTCTCCAGGTCGAATTTGACATGCTCCAGATAGAGACGGAACTTTTCTAAGGCAAATAAGACTGCCAAACCTTCGAGCTCATAGATAGAATACTTGGCTTCTTGAGCCGATAGAGTCCTAGATGCATAGGCGATGGGTCGCCTCCCTAGTTCAGTCTCTTGAAGAAGGACTGCAGCTACCGCCGACGACGACGCGTCGGTTTGGACGATGAATTTCTTCGAGAAATCGGGCATAGCAAGGACAGGGGCATTACAGAGAGCTAATTTAAGATCTTCAAAAGCGGCTTGTTGAGAAGGTCCCCACTCAAATTTGATGCCTTTCCTACGAAGAAGATTTAAGGGCGCCGCTCTATTAGCGAAGTTAGGAATAAACTTCATGAAGAAATTCACCATACCAATGAACCTGGCGATACCTTTGATGTCCTTGGGAGGTTTAAAATCACGGATGGCCTGTGTTCTAGAATGATCGACTGCAACACCATCAGGTGACACAATATGCCCTAGGAATGACATAGAGGGCTTAGCAAAGGCAACCTTGGACAACTTGACAGTTAACCCAGCCTTGCGAACGCGATTGAGAACTTCTCGCAGCTGATCTAGATGTTCTTCGAAAGTCTCCGAAAATACGACATCATCCAGATAGTGATACAAGTACTCAAATTTGATGTCGGAGATGACCCTATCTAGCAGTCTAGTGAGTACAGCTGCTCCCGTGGGGAGCCCGAAAGGCACGCGGTTGTATTCATACAAATTCCAATCCGTGGCAAACGCTGTAAGATGTTTAGACTCTTCGGTTAGGGGAATTTGATTGTAGGCCTGATTCAGGTCCAATATAGTAAAGAACTTGGCCTTACGAAACCATGAAAAGCAAGAATGAAAGTCGGGAAGGGGCACAGATTGTAACACCACCTTCCGATTGAGAGCCCTATAATCAATGACAGGCCTGAAGCCCCCTTGGGGTTTCGGGACTAGAAAAATAGGTGAAGAATACGCCGACTTAGAGGGCCGAATAATACCATCCTTCAACATTTGATCAATGATTTCCTTCAGAGCCTTCACTTTAGGTGGAGACAGCCTATATGGTGGAAAACGGACAGGAATCGAATCCGTGACCTCAATTTTGTATTCGATAAGGTCAGTAACACCAAGAGTATCAGAGAACACCTCTGGAAACGACTGACACAACTTACGAATACTATCAGCCTGCTCCTCAGGTAGATGTCTAAGGTCTAACATCTCATCCTGGGTAGGCGAAATAGATGAACATGATGCAGAATTACATTTCAATAATGGGATATTACAATTAGACGCAAATTTGAAAGTGCACGACCTACTCTGAAGATCGAGCACAAGAGCAGTGTGAGAAATGAAGACAGCTCCCAATATAATGGGGCAAGACAAGTGCTTGGCCACAAACAATTTAATATTCCAAGTAAATTTAAAAATACGAATTTTGACATTTACAGAACCTAGAATTTCTAATGGAGATGAATTAGCCGAAACATATTGAACAGGAGATGAGCCATAGTCAGGTAGTTTACAAACATATTTCAATTTTGAATACCATTCAGCCGAAATAATAGAACAAGCACTGCCTGAATCTAATAGAGCAGTTACAGGTTCATTATTTAACTCAATTTTGAGAAAGGGTACGGGTGCGGGGGTATCCGCCGCAATCCTAAGATATTCTTTGGGGCATTCAAAAGATGAATTTGAGGACTTAATTTTCCCTGAATTTTCGACCTGTTTACCAGGGGCTGAGCCTCGGGAAGAGGGATTAGTCGACTCAGCCGAAGCCACTAGTCACTTTGTATTATTGGCATTGGTGGAAGTTGCACTAGAAGTTGAGCAGGATGGTGTGCTATTCGAATTTGGGCAATTCTTGGCAATATGTGAGAAAGCCCCACATTTAAAACAACCTTGTGATGAACCAGCTCCATTATTTGCCCTACTAGATTTGACCAATGGACATTTATTGCGAAGATGGTCAGGCGACCAGCAAGCATAACATTTACGGGGTGTAACTGGTCGGCGAGGTGGAGGCCGAGGATTACTAAAAGAAGGAGGGGGTTCTTTCGCTACACGCAAGGAATCGGCGTACCTAACTCCTTCCGCTGAGACGGCCAATGCTTCAAGTTCAGAGAAGGTTTGCGGGCACGTCGCGAAACACAAATATGACCTATAGGATGGTGAGATACCTTCCACAATAGCTTGTACAATCTGATCCTCAGGGAAGTGAAGAGCAAACACCCTAGTATAGAACTTAATATCTTGGATGAAATCTGCCAAGTTTTCATCCAAGCGCTGTACACGATAATAGTACTTCTGATTAAGGGAGGACCTTGCCCTAGCCGGGATGAAGTTAGCTAGCAAGTGGGCGTGGAAGTCTTCAATAGATGATTGCTCGGCAATGGCTCTTACTATTTTGTCTGAGAGAATACCAATTACATAGGGATAGATGATTTGCAAAATCTGACATAGAGAAAGAGAAAAAACAAGGGCATGATCCTGGAACTCAACTAAAAACCTTAAGAAAGAAATAACTTCACTGGTAGTGTTAACAGAAAACTTAGAGATACCTCTGAGCAACATTGCTAATAGATGAGGCAAGCTGCTGAACCCAGGTGACATAGTAGGTAAAGGTTTAAGTGGCAAAGATGTTAATTCAGAACGTACATTATTCAACGAGGTTCGGCGTTCAGACTCGTTGTCCAATGGGGCAGAGGTTGTTTGAGCTGCAACGGTTTTCCTATTGACGTCTCCCTTAGGAGGCTCTTCCTCGCTACCTACATTCACCGTGGTGGGTTGATCAGTTTTGGGAGGAACTTCCCCAGTTAACAATTGGGTAACCTTACTGGACAATTCAGAAAGATTTTCAAGAACCATACTAGCTTCCTTCCTCTGAACGTCATTCAACTTCAGAGACAACAGATCGTTAACTCTATTTGAAAAATGAAATAGCCTGGCTAGCACACGCTTAATTTGATTAGGAGAAGGATCATTTTCTTCAAAAAAACTAACTACAGATGCTAGCTCAGTAATATTATCAGTGATCGTGGAAAGATAGTCGTCAATTTCTTTCTCTCCCAAAGTGGGGATGGAAATGGGCAAATCAAGGGACTCTCTAAGCTTGTTTGTGTCTACCGCAACCGTGCCTGCAGATTGCACATTTCTGATAGTTAATTCATAGATCAACTCCTCCTTGCGCAAATAGTTAAGATGGAGAACATCGCGAGGGCCGGGCATGATGACAGAACAATTTTGAAAAAGGAGAAATCAAAAATTCCAGCAACTGGGGAAATAGTTAGAGTTGTAATCAAAGCAATGTTTAGCCGTCAAAAGGGGCTAAATTGAGACCCATTCAACCACGCTCTGCTACCACTTGTTCCGAGGTATCTGTGGAACAGCAGAGGTGAAAGAAGGTGCGGGGGTGAACAGGTCTCAGACTACGAAATTAAAGTTAATTTAAAATTTAACAAGGTTATATTTTCTTTGCAAAATCAAGAAATAACAAGAATGGCAGGTACAGAGTAGCAAAGCCACTATTCGAGAATGTACAATTACAGAATTACTGGATTTGGGCTCCGAGAGCCAGACACACAATTCTTGAGCAATTAGCCCAGTTTTACCCCAAAACAAGTTTCAACAGAGGGGCAGAAAACCCCATTCATGCCCAGGAGCACTTGCTCCAAATTACACAGTAAAGCTTCCTTGAGGCGCGCAGAAAACAAAATTTTCAAGAAAGAGCAACTCGCTCTCAAAATTTAAGCCTGTCAAAGGCCACACCAAATTCCACCTTCAAGCTGTCCTTTAAGGATATAAACACAGGGGTAAAATACCCAACCTACTGAGGCCTATTAAGTGGCCTCTAAAATACCAATTTGAGAGGAGGCGAACAGCACTCCTAATACATTTGCTTAAAACCTACTTGGCACTAGGCCGTTAATGCAAGGGCTAATCCCATACTAAAGAGGTGACTTTTAGAAGGAAACAATTTACATTACGTTAAGGAAGAACCGGTTGTGAAAAATAAGTTCACCTCAATGCAATATGAGTGGGAGCTCGAGAGGGTTAAGCACTCTCTATCCCAATATGTAGTTAAAACAGAAAGAATTGACACCGAGTGTCTTTACATTATTAAAGGAAAGTTACATGGAAAAGGCTTCGGACCTGCCCCGAGAGTTAAACTGCTGAGCTAGCAAGAAAATAAGTTATTAAAAGGCCATTACCTTGTGGATGAACTGCTGCCCGAAGAAAGAGGGGCTTCCCGCCCCCTGCTACGTACTTTACACACTGAAAGATGTTACTGAAGTGGCGCGGAGACCCGAAAATCAGCAGTTTATATACTCTCGCGGAAAGTTTGAGGCGTTTCAGGAATGAGATAACCCTCCCACAAAAACTTTGTTGGCTAGGGTTAAGCAACATTTCCCCTTTGGAGAAGATACACCGGATTGGTCATAAATTAATTAAAGAAATTCGGGATTGGCTAAATTCAAAACAAGGGCAAAGAAAGGGTTATACAGCCAACTTAAACAATAACAGAAAGAAATTTAACAAGGAACAAACTTTTGAAATAAAAATTTCTCCAAAAAACAGTTCTTTCACTTCGCACTAGGGTGCATCATTGTAGTTCTTCAGTAGTGTCCTCTGGAAGAGAATGTTCACACTTCTTACTACAGGCAAAACAAAAATACATCGAAAACGACCCAGTTCAGAAACTTCAAAATTTCCAAGTAGTGACATCTTCTGAGAAACTTGAAAATTAACACATTAGATAAGGTTCAGACTTCCTCCAGTAGGGGAGTTTCAAATGGCGCAAAGTTTGAATTAGCGGCGTGGAGGTGTACCGCCCAGTACAGACCTCCCCCCACCAAAAAAAGTCCCTCCAGGGGTGACACATGAAATTTCTTCGAAAACAAGGTCCAGGTTATGATGTTGATATGGAGATTAATTGCAGAAGTATTTACCAACAAATTTTCTTAAAATGATTGGATCCAGTTTCAAAATTCTTGTAGTAACTGTTGAAGTAACGTCTTTATGTTTGTAGAAGTCGAATTCAGAAGGAAACTTTTAGTTTTTAAAGTTGAGGAAAATTTTTTCTAAGTCCACCAGATATTGCAGTAAAATCCAAAAAAAAGGTAGTAATATTGAACTGGAATGTCCATATAGCTGGAGATGTACTTTAAACGTTGATAAGTTTGACGGCCCGACCAGCCGCCGCTGCTTGAGTTCAGAGGAGGCCGCTCGGACCCCTCAAGTACCCTGAGATACCGCTCGCCCGCACTATGAGAGGAGTAGTGGAGTTGAAGCACGCCGCGCCCGCGGCGAACATACAGGTCGCAGGCCAGTTACAGGTTGTGCGCCGCACATCAACCTTGGCCGGGAGGAGGACTCCGGCTCGCCGTACACAGGTTGGCCCCACTGGGGTAGGGCGGGCCCGTACCCTGCCTCAGGAGCGGTACGGCGCCGCGCTGCTGCGGGGGCACTGAAACATTAAAGCTCGGCGGCAGAATTTTGTTGGGCCATCATCATTTTTTGGAGGGCACAGGCATTGTGGAGAGGTTGAGGGGCCAGCGGCGTGAAGATATACATGGCATATATAAGCCACTGTGTGTTGTGGAGCAGGAGACGGGAGCGTGGTAATGGCCGTGGCAAGGACAGGATGGCAGTTTAACTGTGCGGGGAAGGTTTACAATAAATAATTACACACAAAGGAAACAGATTCCAAGAGCAGAAGGCCTTAAAAGTGAAACCCCTAAAAAAAAATATAACCTTCCTATTTCCTTCAAAATTATATGAAGCAATTTAACACAGAAATTACACCGGTTTCACCTGTGACAGGTGAACCCTAAATATCCTCTCGGTGACTGGATTACTTAACAATAACTTAACGGGAGTAAGGAAATCGAGAATGATACACGGCCCATGAAATCTGGAGGCAAGCTTGCCCGCGGGAACAAAATTCTTGACTATCACCTGGTCGCCTACCTTCAAATTGGTGGGTCTCCGTCCACGATCATATCTTTCCCTAACCTTTTCATGAGACACCTTAAGATTGGCTTTAGCCTTCTTCCAAAGATCTTTAATATTATCTGGATCTATTGTCTCAGGTAGAATGTCACTCAGAGACCAGAGGTTAGAGAGCGGCGTGTTGGGAACAAACTTGAACATCAGCGAAGCTGGCGTAAACATATGAGATTCATGAACCGCCGAGTTCAAAGCAAAAGCTAACCAATGCAGGGACGTGTCCCACCTGGAATGATCTTCATGATGATAGGCGATAAGCGCGGACCTGAGATTACGATTAACCCGTTCAGCCAGAGATGGTTGAGGGTAATAAGCAGAAGTTGTCACATGAGAGATAGACAGGTCAAAGCAGAATTTACGAAATAAATTAGATGTGAAAGCCTTAGCATTATCAGACACAATATATTGACACGGGCCAAAAGAAGCAAAAATTGAATTTAGGCAAGTAATGGTGGACTGAGCGGTAGCCAGCTTAGTCGGAAATAACCAAGAAAATCTTGTAAAACCATCTACACATACCAAGATGAACTTGTTGGCATTTCCCTTCGACTGGGGGAAGGGTCCTACATAATCGATATACAGGCGTTCCATAGGGCGCGACGCTTGATGAGAAGACAACAGGCCTACCTTGGTGGACATGGTTGGTTTACTAAGCAAGCAGGATTTACAAGCTTTTACTAGTTCACAGATTTCACCGTCCATACCTTTCCAGATGAACATTTCACGAATCTTCTCACGAGTTTTAAAGATGCCTAGGTGCCCCCCTAATGGGGTCTCATGATAGTACTTGAAGATCATAGGTACAAGAACAGCTGGAACGACAACCTTCATCATCTTATCATGCCTCGAAGGGCAACATAGAACACCATTCCTCAGTACATAAGGGACAACATGTTCCCCAGAAGAAAGGGTTTCCATTATCGGAGCCAGCGTCGGATCTTCACGTTGATATTTCTCAATGTCCCTAAAGAGCATGGGAGCATCTGTTAAGATGGCATTAACATCAGATAGTATGGACTCAGGAGGTGATGAACTATCGACCGGTTCATGGGTCTAGACGTCGTTGGAAAACATACGGCAGAGTCCGTCTGCGACAACATTTTCAGTACCTCTGATATGCCTGACATCGAATTGGAAGGCAGAAATACGGATGGCCCAACGGGCTATACGACCAGTACGACGCGGCCTACCTAAGACCCAACTTAAGGCTTGATTATCTGTCTCCAGGTCGAATTTGACATGCTCCAGATAGAGACGGAACTTTTCTAAGGCAAATAAGACTGCCAAACCTTCGAGCTCATAGATAGAATACTTGGCTTCTTGAGCCGATAGAGTCCTAGATGCATAGGCGATGGGTCGCCTCCCTAGTTCAGTCTCTTGAAGAAGGACTGCAGCTACCGCCGACGACGACGCGTCGGTTTGGACGATGAATTTCTTCGAGAAATCGGGCATAGCAAGGACAGGGGCATTACAGAGAGCTAATTTAAGATCTTCAAAAGCGGCTTGTTGAGAAGGTCCCCACTCAAATTTGATGCCTTTCCTACGAAGAAGATTTAAGGGCGCCGCTCTATTAGCGAAGTTAGGAATAAACTTCATGAAGAAATTCACCATACCAATGAACCT
This sequence comes from Anabrus simplex, assembly GCF_040414725.1. Lineage (NCBI taxonomy): Eukaryota > Metazoa > Arthropoda > Insecta > Orthoptera > Tettigoniidae > Anabrus > Anabrus simplex. The sequence goes on along the minus strand of NC_090265.1, from coordinate 299,453,617 downwards.
GGCGATACCTTTGATGTCCTTGGGAGGTTTAAAATCACGGATGGCCTGTGTTCTAGAATGATCGACTGCAACACCATCAGGTGACACAATATGCCCTAGGAATGACATAGAGGGCTTAGCAAAGGCAACCTTGGACAACTTGACAGTTAACCCAGCCTTGCGAACGCGATTGAGAACTTCTCGCAGCTGATCTAGATGTTCTTCGAAAGTCTCCGAAAATACGACATCATCCAGATAGTGATACAAGTACTCAAATTTGATGTCGGAGATGACCCTATCTAGCAGTCTAGTGAGTACAGCTGCTCCCGTGGGGAGCCCGAAAGGCACGCGGTTGTATTCATACAAATTCCAATCCGTGGCAAACGCTGTAAGATGTTTAGACTCTTCGGTTAGGGGAATTTGATTGTAGGCCTGATTCAGATCCAATATAGTAAAGAACTTGGCCTTACGAAACCATGAAAAGCAAGAATGAAAGTCGGGAAGGGGCACAGATTGTAACACCACCTTCCGATTGAGAGCCCTATAATCAATGACAGGCCTGAAGCCCCCTTGGGGTTTCGGGACTAGAAAAATAGGTGAAGAATACGCCGACTTAGAGGGCCGAATAATACCATCCTTCAACATTTGATCAATGATTTCCTTCAGAGCCTTCACTTTAGGTGGAGACAGCCTATATGGTGGAAAACGGACAGGAATCGAATCCGTGACCTCAATTTTGTATTCGATAAGGTCAGTAACACCAAGAGTATCAGAGAACACCTCTGGAAACGACTGGCACAACTTACGAATACTATCAGCCTGCTCCTCAGGTAGATGTCTAAGTTCTAACATCTCATCCTGGGTAGGCGAAATAGATGAACGTGATGCAGAATTACATTTCAATAATGGGATTTTACAATTAGACGCAAATTTGAAAGTGCACGACCTACTCTGGAGATCGAGCACAAGAGCAGTGTGAGAAATGAAGTCAGCTCCCAATATAATGGGGCAAGACAAGTGCTTGGCCACAAACAATTTAATTTTCCAAGTAAATTTAAAAATACGAATTTTGACATTTACAGAACCTAGAATTTCTAATAGAGATGAATTAGCCGAAACATATTGAACAGGAGATGAGCCATAGTCAGGTAGTTTACAAACATATTTCAATTTTGAATACCATTCAGCCGAAATAATAGAACAAGCACTGCCTGAATCTAATAGAGCAGTTACAGGTTCATTATTTAACTCAATTTTGAGAAAGGGTACGGGTGCGGGGGTATCCGCGCAATCCTAAGACATTCTTTGGGGCATTCAAAAGATGAATTTGAGGACTTAATTTTCCCTGAATTTTCGACCTGTTTACCAGGGGCTGAGCCTTGGGAAGAGGGATTAGTCGACTCAGCCGAAGCCACTAGTCACTTTGTATTATTAGCATTGGTGGAAGTTGCACTAGAAGTTGAGCAGGAGGGTGTGCTATTCGAATTTGGGCAATTCTTGGCAATATGTGAGAAAGCCCCACATTTAAAACAACCTTGTGATGAACCAGCTCCATTATTTGCCCTACTAGATTTGACCAATGGACATTTATTGCGAAGCTGGTCAGGCGACCCGCAAGCATAACATTTACGGGGTGTAACTGGTCGGCGAAGTGGAGGCCGAGGATTACTAAAAGAAGGAGGGGGTTCTTTCGCTACACGCAAGGAATCGGCGTACCTAACTCCTTCCGCTGCGACGGCCAATGCTTCAAGTTCAGAGAAGGTTTGCGGGCACGCCGCGAAACACAAATATGACCTATAGGATGGTGAGATACCTTCCACAATAGCTTGTACAATCTGATCCTCAGGGAAGTGAAGAGAAAGCACCCTAGTATAGAACTTAATATCTTGGATGAAATCTGCCAAGTTTTCATCCAAGCGCTGTACACGACAATAGTACTTCTGAATAAGGGAGGACCTTGCCCTAGCCGGGATGAAGTTAGCTAGCAAGTGGGCGTGGAAGTCTTCAACAGATGATTGCTCGGCAATGGCTCTTACTATTTTGTCTGAGAGAATACCAATTGCATAGGGATCGATGATTTGCAAAATCTGACATAGAGAAAGAGAAAAAACAAGGGCATGATCCTGGAACTCAACTAAAAACCTTAAGAAAGAAATAACTTCACTGGTAGTGTTAACAGAAAACTTAGAGATACCTCTGAGCATCATTGCTAATAGATGAGGCAAGCTGGTGAACCCAGGTGACATAGTAGGTAAAGGTTTAAGTGGCAAAGATGTTAATTCAGAACGTACATTATTCAACGAGGTTCGGCGTTCAAACTCGTTGTCCAAAGGGGCAGAGGTTGTTTGAGCTGCAACGGTTTTCCTATTGACGTCTCCCTTAGGAGGCTCTTCCTCGCTACCTACATTCACCGTGGTGGGTTGATCAGTTTTGGGAGGAACTTCCCCAGTTAACAATTGGGTAACCTTACTGGACAATTCAGAAAGATTTTCAAGAACCATACTAGCTTCCTTCCTCTGAACGTCATTCAACTTCAGAGACAACAGATCGTTAACTCTATTTGAAAAATGAAATAGCCTGGCTTGCACACGCTTAATTTGATTAGGAGAAGGATCATTTTCTTCAAAAAAACTAACTACAGATGCTAGCTCAGTAGTATTATCAGTGATCGTGGAAAGATAGTCGTCAATTTCTTTCTCCCCCAAAGTGCGGATGGAAATGGGCAAATCAAGGGACTCTCTAAGCTTGTTTGTGTCTACCGCAACCGTGCCTCCAGATTGCACATTTCTGATAGTTAATTCATAGATCAACTCCTCCTTGCGCAAATAGTTAAGATGGAGAACATCGCGAGGGCCGGGCATGATGACAGAACAATTTTGAAAAAGGAGAAATCAAAAATTCCAGCAACTGGGGAAATAGTTAGAGTTGTAATCAAAGCAATGTTTAGCCGTCAAAAGGGGCTAAATTGAGACCCATTCAACCACGCTCTGCTACCACTTGTTCCGAGGTATCTGTGGAACAGCAGAGGTGAAAGAAGGTGCGGGGGTGAACAGGTCTCAGGCTACGAAATTAAAGTTAATTTAAAATTTAACAAGGTTATATTTTCTTTGCAAAATCAAGAAATAACAAGAACGGCAGGTACAGAGTAGCAAAGCCACTATTCGAGAATGTACAATTACAGAATTACTGGATTTTTGCTCCGAGAGCCAGACACACAATTCTTGAGCAATTAGCCCAGTTTTACCCCAAAACAAGTTTCAACAGAGGGGCAGAAAACCCCATTCATGCCCAGGAGCACTTGCTCCAAATTACACAGTAAAGCCTCCTTGAGGCGCGCAGAAAACAAAATTTTCAAGAAAGAGCAACTCGCTCTCAAAATTTAAGCCTGTCAAAGGCCACACCAAATTCCACCTTCAAGCTGTCCTTTAAGGATATAAACACAGGGGTAAAATACCCAACCTACTGAGGCCTATTAAGTGGCCTCTAAAATACCAATTTGAGAGGAGGCGAACAGCACTCCTAATACATTTGCTTAAAACCTACTTGGCACTAGGCCGTTAATGCAAGGGCTAATCCCATACTAAAGAGGTGACTTTTAGAAGGAAACAATTTACATTATGTTAAGGAAGAACCGGTTGTGAAAAATAAGTTCACCTCAATGCAATATGAGTGGGAGCTCGAGAGGGTTAAGCACTCTCTATCCCAATATGTAGTTAAAACAGAAAGAATTGACACCGAGTGTCTTTACATTATTAAAGGAAAGTTACATGGAAAAGGCTTCGGACCTGCCCCGAGAGTTAAACTGCTGAGCTAGCAAGAAAATAAGTTATTAAAAGGCCATTACCTTGTGGATGAACTGCTGCCCGAAGAAAGAGGCGCTTCCCGCCCCCTGCTACGTACTTTACACACTGAAAGATGTTACTGAAGTGGCGCAGAGACCCGAAAATCAGCAGTTTAGATACTCTCGCGGAATGTTCGAGGCGTTTCAGGAATGAGAACACCCTCCCACAAAAACTTTATTGGCTAGGGTTAAGCAACATATCCCCTTTGGAGAAGATACACCGGATTTTTTCATAAATTAATTAAAGAAATTCGGGATTGGCTAAATTCAAAACAAGGGGAAAGAAAGGGTTATACAGCCAAATTAAACAATAACAGAAAGAAATTTAACAAGGAACAAACTTTTGAAATAAAAATTTCTCCAAAAAACAGTTCTTTCACTTCGCACTAGGGTGCAGGCAAAACAAAAATACATCGAAAACGACCCAGTTCAGAAACTTCAAAATTTCCAAGTAGTGACATCTTCTGAGAAACTTGAAAATTAACACATTAGATAAGGTTCAGACTTCCTCCAGTAGGGGAGTTTCAACTGGCGCAAAGTTTGAATTAGCGGCGTGGAGGTGTACCGCCCGGTACAAATATGACAATCAATCAATCAATCAATCAATCAATCAATCAATCAATCAATCAATCAATCAATCAATCAATCAATCAATCAATCAATCAATCAATCAATCAATCAATCAATCAATCAATCAATCAATCAATCAATCAATCAATCAATCAATCAATCAATCAATCAATCAATCAATCAATCGGTCGATCAATCAATCAATCAATCAATATTGATCTGCATTTAGGGCAGTCGCCCGGGTGGCAGATTCACTATCTCTTGTTTTCCTAGACTTTTTTCTAAATGATTTCAAAAAAATTGGAAATTTATTGAACGTCTCCCCTGGTAAGTTATTCCAATCCCTAACTCCCCTTCCTATAAATGAATATTTGCCCCAATTTGTCCTCTTGAATTCCAACTTTATCTTCATATTGTGATCTTTCCTACTTTTATCAACGCCACTCAAATTTATTCGTCTACTAATGTCAGTCCACGCCATCTCTCCGCTGACAGCTCGGAACATACCACTTAGTCGAGCAGCTCTTCTTCTTTCTCAATTCCTCCCAACCCAAACTTTTCAACATTTTTGTAACGCTACTCTTTTGTCGGAAATCACCCAGAACAAATCGAGCTGCTTTTCTTTGGATTTTTCCAGGTCTTGAATCAGGTAATCCTGGTTAGGGTCCCATACACTGGAACCATACTCTAGTTGGGTTCTTACCAGAGACTTATATGCCCTCTCCGTTACATCCTTACTACAACCCCTAAACACCCTCATAACCATGTGCAGAGATCTGTACCCTTTATTTACAAACCCATTTATGTGATTACCCCAATGAAGATCCTTCCTTATATTAACACCTAGATACTTACAATGATCCACAAAAGGAACTTTCACCCCATCAACGCAGTAATTAAAACTGAGAGGACTTTTCCTATTTGTGAAACTCACAACCTGACTTTTAACCCCGTTTATCAACATACCATTGCCTGCTGTCCATCTCACAACATTTTCGAGGTCACTCTGCAGTTGCTCACAATCTTGTAACTTATTTATTACTCTATAGAGAATAGCATCATCCGCAAAAAGCCTTACCTCCGATTCCACTCTTTTACTCATATCATTTATATATATATAAATAAGAAAACATAAAGTTTCGATAATACTGCCTTGAGGAATTCCCATCTTAATTATTACAGGGTCAGATAAAGCTTCACCTACTCTAATTCTCTGAGATCTATTTTCTAGAAATATAGCAACCCATTCAGTCACTCTTTTGTCTAGTCCAATTGCACTCATTTTTGCCAGTAGTCTCCCATGATCCACCCTATCAAATGCTTTAGACAGGTCAATCGCGAATAAATCCTGCCCTTAGAACTCACACATGAGGTTGCAAACTTTCACACACTCCTCGATCAAATAATTTTTAACAATAACGGTCACATATTGTCAGATGGGCAGATGCCTGTCCCAGGTCTTTCCTGCCATTATATGATTTATGGTGCATAATCTTTGAAGTGTCCGAAATACATGTGGAATTACAAAACTTTGAACGAAGAAGCCCTCATTGAGGACGCTCTGAGCCCACTATGACAACACAATTCAATATATAAAGGACATTGACGACAAAGTAGATAATTTTAAACGAACTTCTAACTTTATACGGCAGACATGCCCCATTACGTAGTGCACGAGTATAGCGACCATCTAACCATTGGCCCAATCAATACATTCGAGATCAAACGAAACACAGAGACGCAGACTATCATTATTATGTGAAACATCAAGCACAGGACAATTTTGAGAAGTATAAAGGACTCGGAAATAAAACAACGCAGATTATGACAAAGTCGGAATCACGGTACTCGTACGACATTTTAAATACACGTTACTCTACTACTGTATGGGAGACTCTGCTATAAGACCTATCGAACAAAGAAAGAAAAACACCGGGCGAGTTGGTCGTGAGGTTAGGAGCGCGCAGCTGTGAGATTGCATCATGGAAATAGTGGGTTCGAACCCCACTGTCGGCAGTCCTGAAGATGGTTTTCCGTGGTTTCCGATTTTCATACCAGGCAAATGATGGGGCTGTTCCTTAATTAAGACTACGACCGCTTCCTTCCCACTCCTAGCCCCTTCCTATCCCATTGTCGCCATAAGACCTATTTGTGTCAGGCCGACGTAAAGCAACTAGCAAAAAAAAAAAAAAAAGAAAGGGATAGTAACTGTAATGCACCTTTGGACGAATTGAATTATTATTTTAGCTCAAGAAACATCCAGACGAACATAAATACCAAGAGAACTATTATTGACAGAATATCTTGACAGGGAAAGCATGGCGGAGAGACATTCTACTTGTTCCACGTGACTCCTGGTGATGTAAAGAGCGCCCTGAATAACAAAATCGGGGCAACTGGATAAGATGGAATAAACCTGTTCATCACAAGAAAGATTATAGACGTGATTCTGCCTACAATGATGAACGTCATTAATGCCTCTCTTATGGTGAGAATCTTTCCTGAGAACTTGAAAAATGCCAAATGCCATCATCCGACCCTTGCCGAAAAATAGTGGCCCCATACCCCTTGACGATTACCACCCAGTTTGTATCCTCCCTCTATTAGGCAAAATACTGGAGAAACAAATATACACACAAATTAAAGACTAACATTTACATCATAATTTACTCGTCAGATATCAGTCACAGAACTACCACAGCATTAGTAAAAGTAACAACGATATTCGGCTAGCAATGGATAACGGAAGAATTACAATTCCAATTCTAATGTAACTTACAAATGCATTTTGATTGCGTGGATAAAGACATCTTATTAGCCAAATCAGAAATTATGGCATTTTCTAATAATGTATTATGCTGGGTACCTCCCTGTCACAGTGGACATAAACAGAGTGTGTGTCAGTGGGATATAATATGTAATGATGGCAAGATACCGAGATGGCGGTAGCACAGGTTGGGATTTTATTTCCCCTTTTATTCTCTCTGTACCTGAATGACCAATCAAAACAACTGATGAACTCTAAATATCACTTACACGCAGACGACATCCAATTCTATATTCATAACAAGCCGAATGACAAACAAAAATCAACCATGAAAATAAACAAATGCCTATCGAAGAAGCAGACACTGCCTGAAGTTAAACCCATTCAAATCGCAAGCCATCATAATAGAATCTAACAAAGCTAATACCAAATTAAAAAGCATCAATATACCAAATATCAAGATCAATGAAACACCTATAACATTCCGTTAAGAACCTTGGAATAATTTTGATAAGTATTTAAGTAGGACAGAGCACGTAACAAAAATTAGCCTGCGTGTATTCGTTTCATTACACTCACTACACAAAATGAAGGACTTCTTACCTATCAAAACGAGGAAATTGCAAGTTCAAGGAATAGTGTCTACAATAACATAAGTTGTTCACTTGGTTCTAAACTTCAACTGGCTCTTAATATCGCATTCAATTCATTCTAAATGTTCCACTCGATTCCCACATCTGCCCATTCCGCCATCAGCTGTTCAGTTTAAGATTATTTGATAAACGTAAATACAATGCTGTTTCTAAAATAATTCAAACAGGTAAACTAGATTACGTCGGAAGAGATTTCAACTACCTCTACACCGAGCTCGATAGCTGCAGTCGCTTAAGTGCGGCCAGAATCCAGTAATCGGGAGGTAGTGGGTTCGAGCCCCACTGTCGGCAGCACTGAAGATGGTTTTCCGTGGTTTCCCATTTTTCACACCAGGCAAATGCCGGGGCTGTACCTTAATTAAGGCCAAGGCTGCTTCCTTCCATTTCCTAGGCCTTTCCTATCCCATCGTCGCCATAAGACATATCTGTGTCGGTGTGACGTAAAGTAAATAGCAAAAAAAAAAAAATCTCTCCCCTCAGGTACGGCATCATCAAGGTTATCAGCACGATCCTTGCTGTCCATCCCCACTGATCATAGCAGTACGTATATTTTAAAATATCAACTCATTTGTACTGGAGACCATACGTTCCTGGAATTCTATCCCTGCTGAAATTAGGAACATAAGCAACATAGAGTTATTCAGAAAGAAAATTATACCTGGAAGTTATACCTAGTACACACTGAGATGAAATGAAATGGCATATGGCTTTTAGTGTCGGGAGTGTCCGAGGACATGTTCGGCTCTCCAGGTGCAGGTCTTTCGATTTGACACCCATAGGCAACCTGCGCGTCATGATGAGGATGACATGATGATGAAGACGGCACATACAGCCAGCCCCCGTGCCAGACAAATTAACCAATGATGGTTAAAATTCCCGACCCTGCCTGGAATCGAATCCTGGACCCCTGTGACCAAAGGCCAGCACGCTAACCATTTAGCCACGGAGCAGGACCACACTGATATTAATGAACGTACGACGCTCCCTCAAAAATCTCTCTATGTCGCAAATGGCTCGACTGATTTGAATATTTTTTGTTTATGTTTCGTTCGCCTCAATACTGCCGGGGGGGGGGGGTTCATGAAAAAAAATAACATAACGAAGAACCCAAGAAAACAGCCGAAAAATCGAAAAAGTCGTAATTGGCAATTTTGTATGAGATTTGCCACTTCCGATTACTTTCAATAGATCGCGTTCGTGGTACAATGTGGAACAACTGCGCCTTGTACAACAGTTATACAATCTGTGCGGATGTGTGAAATCCGTTGCATTTCAAATCGTTCTTTCGTAAAAAATGTAATGGATTTTTGAGAATACATTTGATTAAAGCGAATTAAATTACATTTTGCAAACATTCATTTTCATCAGCCATTCTACTAAAACAGAATTGACTTTGCAACGGGCATCTGTGTGCGAATAACCGTGAGGTGTGTCAACTCTTACAGTTGCTCGAGAACGATTCGCATTGGGACAAGATTCCGTCATATCAAATATAAGAACGTCATGTCTGAAGATGTTTCGCATCGTGTGCGTCGTCAAACTTTAAATCCGACATTGCAAATGATAGCAGAAATTCACAATGAGACATTGATCATGATAGAAGACATGTGTTTATTGATGGTGAAATGTGTTGTCGCATTAGGACCTGATATTACCCAATCGTCGAATGCACGATACATTTTAAACACGAGTTACAAAGAGAACAGCAATAAGACACCGAAGCATGAGCCGAAGCAGTTCGTACAAATGTTTCGCTATTGAATCAACAACAAAAGACTACGTACGACTCTTTAACAAAGGCTGCGAACAATGTAACTAGTAGAATTTACATCTTGGATGCTCCAGGAGGGACTATTTTCATAGCTTTCGGCGCGGATTCCATCGCAGAATGAAATGGTAGTGGTTTCTTCTGCAATAGCGGCGAGATTGTTAGAAGGCGGACGAACTGCACATTCTGACTTGAAATTTCAACTGTATATGCAAATCAACGAGACACCAGCTTGCAACATCGCCATAAACATCTCAATGGCGAAGATTCTACAGATACGCAAATTTATAGTTTGGGACGAATGCACGATGGCACACAAGAGGTCACTGGAGGCGCTGGACAGAATGTCGAAAGATCTTCGTGACAATCAACATATTTTTGTTGGAGCCATGATTCTGTTGTCCAGTTATTTTCGTCAGACTCTTCCAGTTATTCCACGATCAACTGTACCTAACAAATTAAACGCGTGCTTAAAATTATCAAATTTGTGGCTGCATGTGAAGACACTCCGATTGATGACTAACATGCGAGTGTTTTTTCAAGAAGATCGAAATGCAGATGTGTTTTCGAAGTAATTGCTGGACATTGGTAATGGAAAAATCACAGTTGACATATCGACCGAGTTCATCACATTGCCCGCTGATTTCTGTCAGTTGACAGAATCAAAGGTGCTCATTCGGCGTATTTTCCTAACGTAACGCAGAACTCCGAAAATCATAATTGGCTGAGCGAACGAGGCATACTGGCAGAGAAACATAATGTTGTCGATGATCTTAACGCGTCCATTCAAAATTCCATTCCGGGACAGTTCTTTTCTTTTAAATCGGTTGAAACAGTTATCAGCCGGGATGAGGTAGTCAACCATCCCAGGGAATTTTTGAATTCGCTGGAAATGTCTGGATTACCACCTCACAATTTGTAGTTAAAAGTAGGTTTAAGTCATCATCATGTTGCGTAACATCAATCAACCTCAACTATGCACTGAAATGAGACTAGCTGTGGAAAAGCTTATGAACAACGTCATCGAGGCGGCCATCATCAAGGGAAAGTGCAACGGAGAGGATGTTTTGATTCCGCTCATCCTAATGATTCCAGCGGACGTGCTATTCGATTCAAAACGGTTGCGATTCCTCGTGCGTCTGGCCTTTGCGATGACCATCAAAAAATCACATGGCCAATCTTTGGAAGTTTGCGAAATTATCTTGGAGTTTCAGTGTTCTTCGCATAGACAACTGCATGTCGCGTGTTCTGGTATCGGAAAACCACCATGTCTGTTTATTTACGCGCCGGAAAACAAAAATAGAAACGTATTTTTTAGGACGCTTTGCGCTGAATATTAACCGCATTTATCTTTCATGTAAATAAGAGATATTGAATTCATTTCTTAAAAACGAGTTTCATTTAACAACCAAACAAAACTCAAACCGTACAAGATACGCTAATGTTAGCAATCTCAATGAATGAGTTGGAATGTTGATTTTCTTTTTGTGCTACTTGCTTTACGTCGCACCGACACAGATAGGTCTTATGGCGACGATGGGACAGGGAAGGGCTAGGAGTGGGAAGGAAGCGGCCGTGGCCTTAATTAAGGTACATCCCCAGCATTTGCCTGGTGTGAAAATGGGAAACCACGGAAAATCATTTTCAGGGCTGCCGCCAGTGGGGTTCGAACCTACTATCTCCCGATTACTGGATACTGGCCGCACTTAAGCGACTGCAGCTGTCGAGCTCGGTGGAATGTTGATTAGGGTCAATAATCGCTTATGAAGAGTTACAATCAAATCCATTTTAGGTGGTACGAAGTTCACCGGGTCATCTAGTTATTAAATAAATATTATGCAGCTGTAAGTTCAGTAACATTAGAATGTCTATTTTTCAAGATTTAGATTTTAATCATATTAAATACTGTATATTCACTAAATCATTTTAAAATGAGTTTTAATGATAATTTAAATTTCAGTTAAATAACATTTTACGGTAACTTCAAGTCGGATTAAATTTACTTTCAGTTTTAAGTAGTTATATTGGTCAATATATATTTTTATGCAGGTGTATGATTACATGGTTTGGCATAATAGGAGGCTTAATTGCTTGAGTCCCTACATATGCAGAAAGTAATAAATAAATAAATAAATAAATAAATAAATAAATAAATAAATAAATAAATAAATAAATAAATAAATAAATACTGGCCTAAGAAGGAAGGTCACCAGTGTTAGGAACCATGTGGTCCAAGGAGCCTCAACGAAACAAGAAGAAACAAGAATAAATAAATAAATAAATAAATAAATAAATAAATAAATAAATAAATAAATAAATAAATAAATAAATAAATAAATAAATAAATAATTAATGCAAACTCATAGCTACGTGATTCGAGCAACGCAGTCAATTCGATGGGTTATGGAGAATATGCATATAGAGGATGGACCACGTGCGTTGAGACTGTACAATGTCTCAAAAACTATGCGTTTTGTAAAGATATGTACGAAATAAAAGTTGCTTGATATTAAGGGAGAAAGAACATGTTATTTTTCATGTTTTATTAGGAGAACGGTTAGATTTTTAGATATTGTACAGTCTGAAATTACGTGGTCCACCCTGTACATGCAATGTTGTGTGTGTGTGTGTGTGTGTGTGTGTGTGAGAGAGAGAGAGGGAGAGAGAGAGAGAGAGAGAGAGAGAGAGATCCACATCTCTTCCTAAATCACTGGACCGACTTCAAAAATTCTTTATTATAAATAAACAAATAATGTGCTGTTAAGTCTTCCCTAACACCACTAGGGTTGGAGGCGGATGGGGGGTGGCATATAAAAATAATCAAAAATAGTATTGAATTCAGATATCCCGGGGTCAAGTCCAAGTCCATGGGGATGAGAAGGTGACCGACACTATGAAAGCATACTTCTCAAGCAAACTTGGTACAAATATGACTTTCTATCGGAAAAAAACGTACTATGGGGGCAAAATATACCTAACACCCGTAGGGGAGGGGGTGAAAGTTGAAAAATAATTAAAAACAACCGATATTAGTGTCGAATCCATACAGTTCGGGGTCTCTGAGAGGAACTGTTACACTCTGGATACCGTTTAAATCAAAATTCATCTTCGATCGAATGGCGGTAAGAATACGTGAAGAAGAATATCCAAAATGACCGATAGCTTAGCTGTCAACCGAACTTGGTACACACATGCCTTATCTGTAAAACATTTATATGGGGGGTAGCGCACCCCTAGAACTCCTAGGGGTTGGTGTGGAAACGGATATAAGGTAATAGAAAACGACCAATATCAATATAGGATCCGCAGTTTTCAGGGACGCTGAGATGAATAGGGACACTCAGGACACCTTTAAGTTCGCCCCATCGACAAGGGCTGCAAGAATAAATGTATATGGCCTCCGGAGAGGCTTCGTGTGCGTCCTTTTTTCGTAGACGGCCTATTAGATGAGGGATGTGAAAAGGTTTGATAACGATAAGGTCCAAAAGTCCAAGATTATGGATGTATGTGAGTACGTTTCAGAACAGCTCACTGCCAAACTAGATACAGATATGATACTATCTCGAAAAGATATTGTAAGGATAAGACACCCGTAACACCCCTAAGGGAGGAAGTGACATATGACTATATTCGGAAACGACCAATATTGGTGTGAAATCCATAGATTTCGCGGCCACTGAGATGTAAGATGACACTTTCGATGTCGCTCATGTCCAATTTAAGCCGAAATCGGCATAGGGGTAAAAAGGGAGTGGATAAGAATATGTCCAAAATGACCGAGATTATGGATGTATGTGAGTATGTTTCAGAACAGCTCTCAACCAAATTTTGTAAACATAATATATATATGGGAAAATACTGTGGGGATATACTGTACATCCTTAACTATCCTAAGGGAGGCGATGACATGTAAAATAATGGAACATGACTGATATTAATGTCAAAGCCATACTTTTCGGGGTCGCTGAGATGTCTTGTGACACTCTGAATGTAGTTTAAATACATGATCAGCCCCCATTTGGCATGGGGGTGATAAATGGTGAAGAGGTAAATATTCAAACACACCGAGAATAGTTTAATTAATGCGAATCAAAATAATCTGTAATTAAAGCTTGAAATCAAACACATAACAATAACTCTTAAGCTAAAAAATAGATCATAAAATATCAATCAACGTTACTATAAAGTAATCTACAAAAATTCGTTTCTCACATAATTAACAGGTAATAAAATTCCTAAGAGAAAACATTCATTAATATTCCCAGGCAGCGCCGGGTAATGCAGCTAGTGTGGTACTCCAATATATTTTAAAGCTTCACTTCGCTGCAAACGTGACATTATTGCCAAATAAATTCAGTAATGTAATTCACATCCCAATAGTGCATTTCCTCTTAAACAGGATGGGTTAATAGTTGCTTTCCCCAAAATGATGAATCCTTAATTTAATAATAATATTTACTTTGTTGGAAAAGGAGACCCTGCTTTATTATACGCTATTTATATCGTATTATATCGGCCGGTAACCGTTCCTTTAACCAGAATGGCCCCATGAATCCTCCGCTCCAATTACACTCCTAAAATCGCAGCAGGAATTTGCCTTCTAAGATAAATTCATGTGGATTTTCGGTAGCATAGCAACTACACTTCTGCCGGTTTCTTCGGCCATTACCATAAATAAGGCGTCATCGATCCACAGAATTGTTTTCAGAAAGTCAAGCACAGTTCATATCAAATGAGTAAACATTTCCTGAGTTCCAAACAAGGGTCCGAATCATTTTCATGCTACACTCACGGAAGCTTTGGTTGATATTTTCTTAGTTACAGATCGTCAAACAAATTTGTTAAAGTGAAACAATTAATCTTCAGGTCGAGATATCTACTTTTGCCGGACCTCAAAGATCACAAAAAGGGGATCTGGTTTCGTACTTACAGTTCGCAGTCATCCTTTTCAGGTAGATCCATAACAACCTAAAATCCTTTGTTAGAATTGTCCATCGTTCAATGTGATAATGGATAAAAATTCAGCTGAAAGTTCCTATCCCTAACGTTGTGAAATTTTGTATTTCCACCAGATTTCAACACAGAAACAATATGTTCTCGATCAATTTGCAATTAGTTGCAAGAACCACGAACAGTTACTATACACATCACCCATCGAAGTAAATAATGAATATTCAATATTGAGGAACAAACGAACAAGAAATTCGGGAGATCGTTGGTTTGAACCCCACTACTGGCAGCCCTGAAAATGGTTTTCCGTTGTTTCCCATTTTCATACCAGGGAAATGCTGGGGCTGTACGGCCGCTCCTTACCACTCCTAAGGCCTTTCCAATCTCATCGTCGCCTTAAGACCTATCTGTGTCGGTGCGACGCAAAGCAAATTAAACTATAACCTTAATGGACACCATATTCACTTCCTTCCAGCTACTAGGTCTTTCCTATCTCATCGTCCCCGTAAGGTCTATCTGTATCCTTGAGACATAATAATAACATCTATATATATAAAATAAGAGTTTTGTCTGTACATTGCTCAGAATTTGAAAAGAATGGTATTTCTGTATCGGTCATGTCCTCAGTAACAAGAAAATGCATTTTTTACTTTTCCGTAATGTCTGTCTGTCTGTCTGTCTGTCTGTCTGTCTGTCTGTCTGTCTGTCTGTCTGTCTGTCTGTCTGTCTGTCTGTCTGTCTGTCTGTCTGTCTGTCTGTCTGTCTGTCTGTCTGTACACGCATCACGAGAAAACGGCTGAAGAGAATTTAATGAAAATCGGAATGTAAAGTCGGGTGATGAGCCGCTACAATCCACGCTATAAATTATTTTAATCACGCTGAGTGAACTGGTAGTTTAGGGGAAGGCCTGAAATTTAATTCTCAAATATTTATGTTATTAGTGGTCATGTCCTAACGAAAATTGCTAGACAAAGATGGGAATTAAGTCTCTACAATATAGGCTATACACGCTGAGAAAAATGGTAGTTTAGGGGAAGGCCTAAAATTAAATTGTCAAATATTTATTTTATTAGTGGTCGTATCTTCACGAAAATTGGTATGCAAAGTCGGGGAATAGGTCGCTATAATCTAGGCTGTCAATAATGCTATTCACAGTAAGTGAAATGGTAGTTTAGAGGAAGGCCTGAAATGTAATCTATATACCATAGCCTATATATATATATAAATAAGAGTTTTGTCTGTACATTACTTAGAATTTGAAAATAATGGTATTTCTGTATCGGTCATGTCAACAATAACAACGAAATGCATTTTTTACTTTTCCGTAATTTCTGTCGGTCTGTTTGTCTGTATGCATGTATATATGTATGTACACGCATCATGATAAAACGGCTGAAGATACTGTACTTTTAAAAAAAATCGGTATGTAATGTCGGGTGATGAACTACTGCAATCTAGGCTGCAAATTATTTTATTCACGCTGAGTGAAATGGTGGTTTAGGGGAAGGTCTGAAATGTAATTCTCAAATAAGTTATTTATGTTATTAGTGGTCGTATCGATAAATACTACATAACTAACATAACTTAAGTTATGTCGTAAGTTAGTAGTAGTTATGTAAGAAGTTATTCAATTTCCGATCACTTATGTCTTATACATTGTTACCGTACCGCATATAATCGGAAATATTCATGAATTTGGATTTTTGTTACTAAGTCCATATCAGCGCCGAGTCACTAGAAAATGGGTAAACAGAATTTCGCGAAAATCGGTATGTAAAGTCTGAGAATAAGGAACTACAGTCTACGATATAAATTACTTTGTAAGACACCCTAATATCATAGAGTCGAAAGAAAACTAATGTGAAGGCCTGCAATACAGAAAGCTCATAAACTTTATCAACAATAACACTACATTGACCATTGTTTGTTGCGATGTGCTTTTTGTCTTCTGTTTCCTCTCATCCCCGATAGATATGATTACTGCAGCGTACCGAGGTTTTTTTTAATTTGCTTGACGTCGCACCGACACAGGTAGGTCTTATGGCGACGATGGGATAGGAAATGAATAGTGGTGTGAAGGAAGCGGACTTGGCTTTAAGCTACAGCCTGGTGTGACTGGTGTGAAAATGGGAAACCACGGAATGTCATCTTTTCTTTCTTCTTTTTGCTTAAAGTCGCACCGACACTGATATGTCTTATGGCGACGATGGGATAGGAAAGGTCTAGGAAGTGGAAGGAAGCGGCCGTGGTTTTAATTAAGGTACAGTCCCGGCATTTGCTGGTGTGAAAATGGGAAACCACGGAAAACCATCGTCAGGGCTGCCGACAGTGGGGCTTGAACCCACTATCTCCCGAATACGACCTTCAGGGTTGCCGGCAGTGGGGTTCGAATCCACTATCTTCCGGATGCAAGCTCACAGCTGCGCGCCCGTAACCACACGGCCAACTCGCCTGTTCGTACCAACTGTAACAGCCTGCCTGTATATTGGCAGGAAGTAGCTGGGGTGTAAGATAACTTTCTTCTTTAGCATGCCATTCCTCTGGTTCATACATTTTCTGATATATCTGGTACGTAACACACTGGTTCATCATAGTATTCGAGCTATACAGTCCCTACTCTGAGCCACTGATTGTAATGAGTAGTGTGCATATTTAACGGAATCATGACAGAGGAGTGTTCACGGCAGTCTGCGACCTGGTTATTCCAGCTCTGGAACTTTGGACTCTTAGATCGACACCGTAGTACTGTTCGTTGAAAGTGAGGGAGTGTGTGGTTATTCATTTGATCGAGTATTTTATGTGATAACATTGCTTTCAATCGCTACATTCCTATTGACCTTTTTGGTAACGACCTATGTTGAATTCTGGTAGGAAAACCACCAACTCAGTCTTTCTGAGAATCCCGTAGCGAAGCACGGGTACATCAGCTAGTATTTAATAAAATACGAGCAACATGGTTACCAACTCCCACAAATTACACAAGGGTATTCGTTTGTTCAATTCACGATATCTGTACATGCTTTCTTTAAAAAAATACAGTCGCTCGGTACCCGTATATATGTTTACCAGGCTTATGCATAAGTCTTTTCCGGTTTCACTAAGAGATGGCTCCAGCGAACAGTACGCAGCGTGTGAATTTGACATATACGTCAGTTTGTTCGCCTGACATTAACCTACCAGCACACACAAGTTGAGTTCGCCAAACACTAGCATCTGTGTTGTATCGTTCGGTGATCATGTCGACGTTTGTGCCTGAATAAGAACATTTGCGGCATGCATTGCTTTTCTCATTTAACATAAAGGAAAAGGCTGTGGAAAGTCATCGTTCGCTGGTAGAATCATATGGTGAACACGCTCCGTCGATTAGAACATGTGAGACATGTTTTCGACAATTTGATGATGATGATGATGATGATGATGATGATGATGATGCTTGTTGTTTAAAGGGGCCTAACATCGAGGTCATCGGCCCCTTTCGACAATTTAAACGTGGTGATTTCAATATGAAAGTTTGAGTGATGACCCAACTGAGACAAAAGCAATTGGCACTAGCATGTGACACAAAAAATTATCAGCAGATGTTTACGAACAATGAGGAAGATCTATAAACTCGGTAAATGGCTCCCACACGATTTGCATTAACGGCAAATGGAAAATTGCAAAGTCACTTGTGAAATGCTGCTTCAATGCAAAGAAAGAAAATCATTTCTGTACCGAACTGTGACGAGTGACGAAAAATGGACTTGCCTTGAAAACCCGAAGCGGAGAAAATCTTGGCTGTCACCTGGCTAAGTCGGTCCTTCAACACCAAGGCCAAATAGCTTCTGCAAGAAGAACATGCTTTGTGTTTGGTGGGACCAGAGTGATATTGTTTATTATGAACTATTGAAGCCCAGCTAAACCGTTAACGCACAACGCTATCACCAACATATGATTAATTTAAATCATGCATTGACCGAAAGACGACCGAAATGGGCAAGAAGACGCGGCAAAGTGTTTTGTTACACGACAATGCGCCGTCTCACACAGAAAAACCAGTGAAAGACACCTTGAAATCACTTGGAATGGACATCCTTCCACACCCGCTGTACTGCCCTGACCTTGCGCTTTCTGACACTTCTTCGTACTAATAGGGCACGCGATCGCAGAGCAGCGCTTCAGCAATTTCGTGAAAGTTGGAAAATGCCTCGACGAATGGTTTGCAGCAAAAGACAAGCAGTTTTTATGGCAGGGTATTCATAACATACCTGATAGATGGGCGGAACGTGTAGAAACCGATAGTCAATATTTTGTATAAACAAACAATAAATTTCCCTTGAAAGTTACGAGTTTCCTTTACCACAAAAATTTATGCATACACCTGGTATATGTGAATAAATATGAAAATATGGAAACTCAGAATGATTTTTTGAGGGAATGTAATATTTATTCATGTACTTAATAATATTATTGGCCTTACGTCCCACTAACTACTAACGCCGAGGTGCCGGAATTCAGTCCCACAAGATTTCTTGTACGTGACAGTGAATCTACTGACACAAGGCTGACGTATTTGAGTACCTTAAATTACCACTGGACTGAGGCAGGATTAAACCTGCCAAGTTGGGGTCAGAAGGCAAGCGCCTCAACCGTCTGAGCTACTCTGCCCGGCTATCCCTGTACTTACTCAGTGATATAAACCCATAGTGAAGCAAATGTTTACAAAGATGATTAATGCTAGTAATGCGACCAAGTACTCTATTACTCGTCTAACGTGTTTATTGTCCCTTTTCTTGGGAATTTACCTGAATCCTGGGATTTTCATCGGAAAAGATGCTGGTTATAATGTATACAGTTGTTACCATTTTCTATATTCAGTACGAGGAAAACAGCCGTTTATTGGAGTACAATTCACTATAGAGTAGTTGCTGAGAGTGTTTCTTTTTCTTACTCAACAATGTATGGTGCAGTTTAAGTCGAGAGTTGTCTGAGCAAAAGAGGGAATAGTTTCGGAATGTTCTACCTTCTTTTAGAATTGAAGGGAAAGAATGAGTAGAAGAGAAGTAAACTCGGAAATTGGTTCTTGTTTCACATTATCCCATAAAAGTTGTTACTGTTCTCAGATTCAAATGAGTCGCACTGCCAGTTTATAGCACCGTTACGATTTACGACAGCCATGCAACTTCTAATCGGGTTCCCGCCTGTTCCCTCCACTGACGACAGTTTTCATTCCGTACAGGCATCAAATAAATGTGTAAGAAAATACTGTAACTATTTCCTGTTTCACATATTTTTGATCAGACAGGATCATACAGGTATTCTGTCCATCACCTGGATGGTGGTGCAGGGTTTCGTATAACTGACCAATGTTGTTGTTTGCGTCATCAGTCCATAGACTGGTATGGTGCAGTTTTTCGTGCCACTATCCAATGCTAACCTTTTCATTTCTACATAGCAACTACGTCTACTCTAATCTGTTCGTCTTAATCATACCTTGGACCACCCATGCGGTTTTAACCACATACACTTCCCCATAAACTAACAGAACAAGTCCTGCGTACTTTAAGATGTGTCCTGTCATATTTCCCCCTGTGGGGGAGTGGTAGAATAACAACCACGGTATCCCCTGCCTGTCGTAAAAGGCGACTAAAAGGGCCCAATGGGCTCTGTACTTCGGAGCGTGGGATGGTGACCATGGGGCTCTTAGCTGAGTCCTGGCATTGTTTCCACTTACTTGTGCCAGGCTCTTTACTTTCATCTTTCCTGTCCGACCTCCCTTGGTCAACACTTGTTCTTCTCCGACCCCGACGGTATTACACATGGGGGCCTAGTGAGTCTCTCATTTTCATGTCCTTCGCGACCCTTGTCATCCTTTGGCCGATACCATTTTTCGAAGTGTCGGACCCCTTCCAATTTTTCACTCTAGTTAGTGTTTTATAGAGGATGGTTGCCTAGTTGTAATTCCTCTTAAAACTATTATCACCACCACCACCTGTCCTGTCATATTAACACTTCTTCTGGTCAAATTCCGCCAAATCATTCTCCCCTCACCAAACCGATTCAAGATCTCATGACTTGTGATTCGTTCTACCCATCTGACCTTCAGCATTCTTATGACACACCACATTTCAAAATCTACTATTCTCTTAATTTCTGAGATTCATAGTTATCGTCTATGTTTCACTTATATAAAACGCAACGCTCCAGATGAATATCTTCAAAAACGTATTTCTAATTCCTATATCAATGTTCTAAATGAGAAAATATCTTTTCTTAAGATTGGCATTCCTTGCTTGTGATTGTCTGCATTTTATGTCTCCCTTACTTCTGCCACCATTAGTTATTTACTATCCAAGTAGCGGTATTCACATATTTCCTTTAAGACTTCATTACATAATCTAATATTTCCCACATATCTATTTCATTTAAGACTTCATTTCCTAATCTAATATTTCCTGCATCACCTAACTGCGTTTTACTGGATTCCGTTACGTTTTTTTTATTTAATTGATTTTCATCTTGTACTCCCTTCCCAAGGCTTTGTCTATACCATTCCGAAATTTCTCCAGACTTTCTCCAGACTCAGATGACGTAACAAAATAATCTGAAAATCTCAGAATTTTGATTTCCTC
This sequence comes from Anabrus simplex, assembly GCF_040414725.1. NCBI lineage: Eukaryota > Metazoa > Arthropoda > Insecta > Orthoptera > Tettigoniidae > Anabrus > Anabrus simplex. Next base: position 299,432,478 of record NC_090265.1, on the reverse strand, counting down.
TCCTTGAATTGTGATTCCTTTTCCAAGTTCCTCTTTGATTTCCTTTACTGCCTCTTTTGTATAAACATTGAAAAGGAGATGGGACAAACTGCAGCCTCCTCACTCCTTTTGCATTGCTGCTTCTTTTCCATCGCCTTCGATTATTATCACAGAAGACTGATTTTTATATAGATTGTAGATAATTCTTCTTTCTCGATATCTGATACCGGTCACCTTCAGGATCTCCAATTAATATTATCGAATGCTTTTTCTAGATCTACGAACGCCCTGTACGTGGTCTTGTGTATATTAACTCGAGCGAGACGTAAATTCAGGATTGCTTCACGTGTTCCTACATTTCTTTTGAATTCAAACTGGTCATTTCCCAACTCAGCTTCAACTTGTCTTTCCATTCTCCTGTAAATAATATGTTGTTAAATCCTGTAAGCGTGAGATGCTAAAATAATGATGAGGGAGTTTTCATACTTGTAAGCACCTCATTTCTTGGGAATAGGTAAAATAACATTTTCTCTAAAATCGGACAGCACTTCTTCTGTATCACCCATAGAAAATAAAATAAATGATGTTACCTATAGTTTCTTCACTTCATCTTAAGGAAAATGATGGTTTGTCAGCTAAAACTATCCACAAGGCGTCACTTTCTTAATATTTCAAACACGCACTCGTAGACATGTAAATAATCACATTCCGCACACTCATTTCCTGGAATGTCTAACCAAGAGTTCTCGGTCCTACATCTAAAAATTAAATGCGTGCGCTCACATCCCTCATCTAACTGCTGTGAAAATTATAATGAAACTCGCAATGAATTTAGCAATCATGACTCAAAGGTTGTCAGATTTCTTTGTATTTTCAGGATTTATTCAAATTTTGTATAATTATTGGGATACTTTATATCATATCTCAACATTACTGTATAGTATTAAGTACAATTGCTTGCAAGAAATAAATTATATCAGCAGAATTCTACCTAGCGTCAAACTTTGTACACTTATCCCGTACAATTGTCTTTCGTAATACTGTATCATTATCACCTTTTAATGTACATTTGTCCAATACTCACTTCTCCAAATAAACGCGGGTATTTGTATTACGTTATGAAAGTGAAAATCGTTGTTTTGAGTAATTTGTAGCGAATACTACTATTTAAACTAGTTCAAAAAGCACAGAATTACGCACATTTATTGGACAAGTTTAGATAAACTCCCGTGTAATGAACAGCCAAAAGAATCTGTTTTAAAATGGCCTATTTCCTTTCGGTCATGATTTATCTTCGAGGACTTTTCATTTTCTTCCGATCTCTTTTTGTGTCAGGATGTTCCCATAGGGCAGATACACACACATGAATGTATACTTGTCCTAAAATACACTATCCGAAATAATTAATGGAACATGTATTTGAATGTATGCCATTCTGCTTGGAACAATAATGGACAACCTGTTTGCTCTGCGGATAAATTACATAACAAATCGTAGTTTACTTCTAATTAATGTTTACGAAATACGCTTAAATATCTGAACAGTGTCTAATACAGAGTGAGAATAGCCGCTCATTCAATCATCCGGTTTGGGTTTCTTCCGACATTTATAGATTTAGTATCGTGTATATCCTCTGTAAGCTTTCATCACTGCCTGACACCTACGTACAAGTTTACGGAGGCCACTCTGTGCTATCGGTTCCCATTCTTCAGTGGGAACCTGTGAAAGTTCTTGAAAAATCTGAGATGAAACAGGAAGACCATGAATACGTCTGTCAAGCTCTACCACACGTACTCAATGAAATTCAGGTCGGTGCTGGTCATTCCATCACTTGAATGAGAAGCCTTCTCAAGACGTTCTTGGTGTCGCCCGCTGTATGCGCTCTGGCATTATTGTGCATGAGAAGGAATTCATTGACAACACTGTATTCAGCGACTATCATAATTGTCTAACAGATCCGGTTGACGTACTCTCTGGCGGTAAGGCTGCCACGAGAAACGTCAAGATCTGTAGGGGCATACCATTTATATTTGAAGAACAGTGCCCCTTAAATAATTGAATATGTCTGGGGTTGGGGGCTTGAACATGGCGTGGCCCAGCGTCTGATAGCGGAAGCTCCTGTAGATATCTATATATATAAAGTAGCTTGTCCTGACTGACTGACTGACTGACTGACTGACTGACTGACTGACTGACTGACTGACTGACTGACTGACTGACTGATTCATCATCGCCGAGCCAAAACTACTGGACACAAAGAAATGAAATTTTGGGGATATATTCATATTAAGATGTAGGTGCTCGCTAAGAGAGGATTTTTGGATATTCCGTCGCTAACGGGGTGAAAAGGGGGGTGAAATTTTAAAATGAGTGTGTCTATATCTCAAAACTTTAAAAGTTTACAGATGTGAAAATTGGTATTTAGAATCTTCTTTAAAAATGAGGAAACACGTATTTTTTTGTTTTCAGACAATCCCAATATGAGGGGTAAAAAAGGGTGAAAAAGGGGTTGAATGCCTTTAATCAGGATACCGCTACTTATATCTCAGAAACTGAAGATATTACAGATCTCAAAATTGGTAATTTTGATCGCTGTCAAAAATAAAGAAACATAAATTTTTTTTGTTTTTGGAAAATCCAATTAATGCGAGGGAGAAAGGGGAGGTGAATTTTTAAAATGAGTCCATCTATATCTCAAAAGTTTTAAAGTTTAGAGATGTAAAAATTGGTATTTAGAATCTTCATTAAAAATAAAGGAACACCTATTTTTTTGTTTTCGGAAAATCCCAATAGGAGGGGTGAAAAGGGGTGAAAAATGGGTTGAATGGCTTTAATGGCGATACTTATATCTCAGAAACTGAAAATATTACAGACCTGAAAATTGGTGTTTGGGATCTCCTTTAAAAATAAAGAAACACGTATTCTTTTGTTTTTGGAAAATCCAATTAATGGGGTGTGTGAAAAGAGGGTGAATTTTGAAAATGAGTGTATCTATATCTCAAAACTTTTAAAGTTTATACATGTAAAAATTAGTATTTAGAATCTCCTTTAAAAATAAAGAAACACATATTGTTTTGTTTTCGGAAAATCCCAATAGGAAGGGTGGAAAAGGGTGAAAAAGCGGTTGAATGCCTTTAATGAGGCTACTTATATTTCAGAACCTGAAGATATTACAGACCTAAAAATTGGTATTTGGGATCCACTTTAAAAATAAAGAAAGAGGTATTTTTTCGTTTTTGGAAAATCCAAATAATGGGGGGTGAAAAGGGGGGTGAATTTTAAAATGAGTGTGTCTACATCTTAAAACTTTAAAGGTTTACAGATGAAAGAATTGGTATTTAGAATCTCCTTTAAAAATAAATAAACATGTATTTTTTTGTTTTCGGAAAATTCTAATAGGAGGGGGTGAAAAGGGGTTGAATGCCTTTAATGAGGATACTTATATCTCAGAAACTGAAGATATTACAGACCTGAGAAAAGGTATTTGGGATCTCTTTTAAGTATAAAGAAACATGTAGTTTTTGTTTTTGGAAAATCCAAATAGTGTAGGGTTGAAAGGGGGTGAATTTTTAAAATGAGTGTATCTATATCTCAAAACTTTCAAAGTTTACAGATGTAAAAATTGGTACTTAGAATCTACTTGCAAAATAAAGAAAGACGTATTTTTTTTTTCGTAAAAACCCAATAGGAGGGGTGAAAAGGGGTGAAAAATAGTTTAATGCCTTTATTAAGGATCCTTATTTCTCAGAAACTGAAGATGTTTCAGATCTGAAAATCGGTATTTGGCGCCTCCTTTATAAATAAAGAAACACGTATTTTTTGTTTTCAGAAAATCCAAATAGGGGGGGGGGAGGTGAAAGTGGGGTGTATTTTAAAAATGAGTGTATCTATATCTCAAAACTTCGAAAGTTTTCAGATGTAAAAATTGATATTTAGAATATCCTTTAAAAATAAAGGAACAAGTATTTTTTTGTTTTCGGAAAATCCCAATAGGAGGGGGTGAAAAGTGTGAATAAGGGGTTGAATGTCTTTAATGAGGATACTTATATCTCAGAAACTGAAGATATTACAGACCAGACAGTTAGTATATGGAATCTCCTTTAAAAATACAAAAACACTTATTTTTTGTTTTTGGAAAATCTAATTAATGGGGGTTAAACAGGAGTGACAAATTGGGGTGAATTTTTAGAAATACTATATCTACAGTATATCTCAGAAACATAAAATGTTGCAGACGTAAAAGTTGAAATTGGTATTTGGAATCTCCTGTTAAAGTAAAGAAACAGGTATTCTAGGAAAATCCAATGAAGGTTGGGCGGGGGGGGAGTGAAAAATTGAAAAATTTATTGAATTAATTGTATGAGGATGCTTACATCTAATAAAAACTAAAATTGTTATTTAGATCTTCTTTAAAAATAAAACGACGCTTTTTGCGGGGCGGGGGGGGGGGGCGGAGAATCATTTTTGGGGGCGAGTGTGAAAAGGAGTTGAATTCGTTTCATGGGGACACATATCTCAAAAACTGAAGATAATCGGCATTTAGGAGATCCTTTAATATTAAAGAAACAAGTACTTTTTTTCGGAAAATTCACTTAAGGGGGCGGGGAGTGTGAAAGTAAGTGAAAAAAGTTAATTATTTTTTGGGGAATACTTGTATCTCAAAACTGAAGGTAACACACGTGAACATTGGTATTTGAACTCTCCTTTAAACATAAAGGAACACGTTTCCTTTTTTTTGGGGGGGGGGAGGTAAATCAACTTAACCGTGGTGGGGTGAAAACGGAGGTGAGGCCAATTGATTTTACTGTTCCTAATGTACTTATAAGGAGCCTCCGTGGCTCAGGCGACAGCGCGCTTGCTTCCCACTGCTGGGTTTCGTGGTTCAAATCCCGGTCACTCCATGTGAGATTTGTGCTGGACAAAGCGGAGGCAGGACAGGTTTTTCTCCGGGTACTCCGGTTTTCCCCGTCATCATACATTCCAGCAACACTCTCCAACATCATTTCATTTCATTTGTCATTCATTTAATCATTGCCCCAGTGGAGTGCGACAGACTTCGGCAGGGCTAATTCATTCCATTCTTGACCCGGTTGAATGACTGGAAACAGGCTGTGGATTTTCAATGTACTTATTCTGATCACAGACCGATCATTTTTTAATCTCTCCTGGGTTCGTTTTCAAGAGCCATCTTTTCCTTTGGAGAACCTTCTTAGATTACAATAGATTCTTCTGGCATATAAACAAAAATTTAAACATATTTGAAATAAACGATAGATATATGATTGACCGTGGAATTGTTCACCTCTGTAATAAGGTCAATAATGCACGGAAGTATGTCATTCGTATCGCGAGAAGTCCTGCGCACTTGCCTGCGGGCGACAATGGTGCTGGTCATACTGTCATTCAATGACAACGACAGCAGATGTAATTTACCGCCAAGTAGAGGTTCAGTACCGCCAAGGCACCCAAGACGACACCACGCCGGATCTCCCCAAGGATTTGATCCACATTAAAAATGCTTAGGCTATAGGAAAAGATGGCAACGATTTAGGGACCCAACTGACCGGGTGGAATACCTGGATCTATCCCGGGAAGTACGAAATCGATTGCTGGAGAAAAGATTGAAAAATGGGAGGAACGTTGCCGTAATCTCTCAGAAAACGAGTCAGATCGCAAATTTTGGCGGAATCTCTCAGAAAACGAGTCAGATCGCGAATATCGGTGGGTTATATATAAAACGATAAGCATTCAATTATAAATTTCAGTATAATACCGTAGCGAAGCACGGGTATCTTGCTAGTACAAGATACGTGTTAAAAGGCTTGCCCAAGTAAGCACCCGTGAATCAACTGAGGCGAAATGGTCAACCGTCTCAAAGGCGGAAGAGGAGAATTCTCAACGGCATGGAAGGCAGAAGAACCATAACAATCTCTAGCGCTTACAACCCCAATTTAAACTAGGAACAGGCTTCGCCTAGCCTCCCAACTATTTTCAACGAAGGGTATGATGGAAACATCTTCAGCAAAGGCTACTCCAGAGGACCGGCAGAAATGGAAATTCCCCACCGTCAAGGGCGGTGCAACTGGGCCTTTGGATTCTGAAGAGCCTGGAACGTCATGCAGGGAAGAGTCGAAGCATCCAGAACTTCATTGCAGAAAATATGTAATAAGCAAAATCATCAGCTTGGAACGCTGAACATCAACACGCTTCTACATGTAGGGAAATTAAATGAATTGGCCAACATATCGAAGGAAAGAAACATACTTATATTGGCACTACAAGAGACAAGATACCTTGATGGGAACTGTATGGAATCGTATGGATTCAGAATTTACAAGGGAAAACCGGCAATACTAAATTACTGCAGAGTGACGATCCTAGGCATAGCTTTCGTTGTTAAAACGAACATTACTGAGTGTGTCATCAATTTCACCACAGCAGAGGGAATTACGTGCGTCTTCTTTAGAAATGGAAATAAAGTTTTCCTAAAAGTAGGCAAATTAAAAGAATTGGCCAACATATCGAAGGAAAGAAACATATTTATATTGGCACTACAAAAGACAAGATACCTTGATGGGAACTCTATGGAATCGTATGGATTCAGAAATTACAAGGAAACCGGCGATAGAAAATAACTCCATAACAACGATCCTAGGCATAGCTTTCGTTGTTAAAAGGAACATTACTGAGTGTGTCATCAATTTCACCACAGCAGAGGGAATTACGTGTGTATTCTTTAGGAATGGAAATAAAGTTTATACAATTACCAACGCACACTCCCCAATAAATGAAGGTAACATGAAAAAAACCTAAAGAGGTAGACGGCTGTGGGAAACAGTTGAAGACTGTAACAAAAACCATAAAGCCTACGGAAATATGACTGTGGTGTGAGATCGGTGAGAGTAATCTCTTTGACACTTATAACTCCTTAATTTTTTTTTTTTCGCGGGCATTGGAAGAAAAGAAACGCACTTCATGACAGTAGATTGGGATCTTTATTAACAATTACAAATCATTGTAATTTGAAATTAAATTAAATTAATATTGATGTTGTATAAGTAATAAGAAGTGTTTAGTAGCAAGAGTACTTGTAGTTTTTCACAGCATTTTGCGATCGCGACAGGACAGGCTTAAATTAGCAATGGATAAAGAAACGAATGTCCGTGCGATATATCGACGTGCATACACGCGAATTTACAATAACTTAGTCAACAACTTAAAAAGTGAAGAAACGGACCCTGATTTCATTTAGGCGGACTTTAACTTACTGTGGGAGAAAAATGAAGACCTACGGACACTGGACACCAGATATTCGATTTGATATTGGAGCAAGATATGGATGAGAATGACCTAGAGAAAGAGATAGATAATTTAATAAACTGCAAGTTGACGAGGAGAAGAATGTTACCTACCATCCACGCATACCTCACTTCTGTGAGAGGTATAATCTGAACACAAAGGCGTAGGTGGTAAAGTGTCTTCTCTTCGGAGCTCGCACAACAGATTTCAAGTACTCAGTAGCCATCCATATAGAACTCAGTATCACTGAAAATGAGATAGATAATATTTCTATGAATATTGTGAAAGGATCTTAATATACTGAAGTAGCATTTTTATGGCTCCTTTTATATATTGTGTCAGTAGACTGAGATTTGTCCGCCTCTGTGGTGTAGTGGTTAGTGTGATTAGCTGCCATCCCCGGAGGCCCGGGTTCGATTCCCGGCTCTGCCACGAAATTTGAGAAGTGCTACGAGGGCTGGAACGGGGTCCACTCAGCCTCGGGAGGTCAAATGAGTAGAGGTGGGTTCGATTCCCACCTCAGCCATCCTGGAAGTGGTTTTCCGTGGTTTCACACTTCTCCTCCAGGCAAATGCCGGGATGGTACCTAACATAAGGCCACGGCCGCTTCCTACTCTCTTCCTTGTCTATCCCTTCCAATCTTCCAATCCCCCACAAGGTCCCTGTTCAGCATAGCAGGTGAGGTCTCCTGGGTGAGGTACTGGTCTTTCTCCCCAGTTGTATCCCCGACCCAATGTATCAAGCTCCAGAGGTGGGGTCCTTCACTGAGTCCGAGGGTAAAACCAACCCTGGAGGGTAAGCAGATTAAGAAAGATACAAAGAAAGACTGGGATTTATAGGTATTTAAATCTTTGTATGTATGCCAGTTTATCCTGAACCATTGTGAGCATCTGGAATGCCGCACAGAAATGTTCTCTTTATGTTGCTGTGCCTTCATGCATTGCCTATCATTTCAAGAGTTTCAATCAGTTTTCGTCACGCAACGAGATCACAGAAATCAACGACCGAATGCTTCGGTATTTTAGAACTCGCGAGATACAAGAGATCATTTTAAACATTTTCGAGACTCCAAATTCTCTACCTGTAGAACAAATGGTTCCAGTGTACATGACCCCTAACCAGGATTACTTGATTCGGGAACTGGGAAAGATCTAAAGGAAAGCTGAACGATGTCTTCTGGACGATTAAAAGAAACAGAAGCGTTACGCAAATGTTGAAAACTTTGGGCTGGGAATCCTTGGAAGTAAGGAGACGAACTGCTCGACTAAGCGGTATGTTCCTAGATGTCAGAAGAGAGAGGCCATGGACTGATATTAGCAGGCAAATAAGCTTGAATGAAGCCTTAACCCTGACAGTAACACGTCTATAAATATCGCTTTAGTTACACCACACGTTTAGAAGAGGTGTCACTCAAAGCCTATTATTTAAAGTTACATTAAAGTTACCAGATGGAATTAACAAGGAATAGAGGTGTTGGAGGGGATAACTCTCCCCTCCTTAAAAGGAATAGATGGCATTCATTCGCACAACACGTCAGAAAAACGTATGGTGTTACTCTCAGGGTTAAAAATGAGGAAAGAACATAATATGAATATGTCGTTGTAATTCGAGAAGCTAAATTGCGGCAAATAGTTGTTTATAAGAAGAGGAATTAGGGATTGGAATAATTTACCGAGAACCGAGTGAGTTGGCTGTGCGGTTAGGGGCACGCTGCTCTCTGAGCTTGCATTCAGCAGATAGCGGGTTCGAACTCCACTGTCGGCAGCGCTGAAGATGGTTTTCCGTTTTCCCCATTTTCACACCGGGCATATCCTGGGGCTCTACCTTAGTTAAGGCCATGGCTGCTTCCTTCCCACTTATAGCCCTTTCCTGTCCCATCGTCGCCATAAGACCTATCTCTGTCGGTGCGACGCAGTGCAACGGCTTATTTATCGGGGGAGGTATTTGATAAATTTCAAACATTTTACAGATAGTTTAAGGATAGGTAATGTGTTATCTGGATGCTAGCCCAAAATACAGATCTGTGTTTATTGTTGAATTTCTTGAAGTTACTTACGAAAATGCATTCGTTCGATAATTATCCTCTTACCGTTTGTTACTGTCTATAAACAATAAATGTCATCCCTCCATCTAGGGTTGGCGTCAGGAGCGGAATCCGGCCGTAAAATAGGGCCAAATACACATGTGCGACACAGTTCGCACTCGCGACCCAACATGTGTGGGAAAAGCTGTAGATAAAGAAGATAATCAATAAATGAACTCCGTGGACGTTCTGAATTATGTCACCTACAAAACAAAGGACCTACAAGGAACAGCGTCACGCAACGAGATCCCAAAAATCAATCGTTCAATGATTTCAGCCTTTTAAAATTGCGAGATACCAGAGATCGTATATATAAATAAATCCATGGTACGACAGCCCTTGAAGGGCCTTAGCCTACCAAGCGACAGCTGCTCAGCCCCCAGGCCTGCAGATTACGAGGTGTCATGTGGTCGGCACGACGAATCCTCTCGGCCGTTATTCTTGGCTTTCTAGACCGGGGCCGCTATCTCACCCTCAGATAGCTCCTCAATTCTAACCACGTAGGCTGAGTGGACCTCGAAGCAGCCCTCAGGTCCAGGTAAAAATCCCTGACCTGACCGGGAATCGCACTCGGGGCCTCCGGGTAAGAAGCAGGCACGCTAACCCTACACCACGGGGCGGGCAGTGAATATATCAATGACACTAAATCTACGTCTGTAAAGAAAGAAACTCACCATCTTCATCGTAGTAGGGATTAACGATTATCATTATTCCCGGAAGTATGTGTTTCAAAATGCGGTTTTAATTCGGCACCTGGGCAATTTACAAAATACCACCGGACGGTCCCGGTTGCATATAAACCTAGGACATGCCCGAGAAATCCGGACATCTTTTAACACTACCTACATCACAAATCATGTTTTTCTTATGAAATAGGTTCTCCAGCAAATGAGTTGATTATAGTTTACAATAAAGCAATGAATCCAAACCTCGCATCACGGTTTGGTATTTGTGTTCGATGGTTTAATATGTAAGATTCCAGTAGCCTTTTGTTGTATAAAGTTCACAATTGCCTCCTTGAAATTTGAAGTCCACATGAAAGTGAACTGTTGAAATTCATTATGTTGACAGAAGGGAAAGAAAGGAAAACAATGTGAACTTTATTCAAGCATTAACATTTTATATGGCAATTAATTGCGAAGGATAAGTGAAAACAAATCTCAAGTTGCTAGTTAATGGGCACTACGCCAAGAAATACGCAATACAAAAGTAAGAAATGAAAATGGGTGTAGAAGTGATTTGAGAGGAAGTTGGTAGGTCAAATGGAAAGACTGACATTTTCCCTCTTTCTCGGCGTATAATGAATGTATGCCCGTTTAAGTACCGTCTGCATGAAGCAAGCCGCTTAGGGGCTGCACCCCACCCTTACACTGGAGCAGCAGAATTTGTCTTTATTGCGGAAACAGTACGAGATTTTATTGCAAACCCCGTTATCGTTAAGATACGGCTTGCAGCTGCCACCTAGATTGTATTCCCAGTACTTCGACGTCAAATAGCCGTTATGAGAAGAGGCTAAGCCTGGAGCTCGGAATGAAGTACGTAGAGAACTGTAATACTGGAGCCGTATTTCGGAGAAAATAGAGTACAAGCGAGCCCAAATATTTAGCAAACTAACTGTATAGTTATATGTTGCATGAATCTTAGATAGCATTGTGTTAAAACAGCACGTATTTTTATAGTTATTTTCACAGTATGAAAATAGGACAGGCAGTTTCCTTGAGTCGGTGCGACAAGTAATATATTCACATCAATGTGTTGGTAGTTATAAGCTTAAACGATGCTTTTTCCTTCAGAGTGCTCAGGTTAAATAAAAACACTTCTAAATTTTTAGAATTAAGTGATTTTGAAGAAATTTATGTCAAGTAGGTACGCAATTTGAAAGGATATGTAGAATTCATTTTTTTACGTCGCACCGATACAGATAGGTCTTATGGTGACGATGGGACAGGAAAGGGCTAGGAGTGGGAAGGAAGCGGCCGTGGCCTTAATTAACGTACAGCCACAGCATTTTCTTTGTGTGAAAATGGGAAACCACGGAAAACCATTTTCAGGGCTGCTGACAGTGGAATGCGAACCTGGATACTGGATACTGGCCGCACTTAAGCGACTGCAGCTATCGAGCTCGATGATGTAGAATTCTATAGCGGATGTTCAGAATCTCTTCCGCCAGTGAATGATGTAATTTTCTCTTAAATTTAGGGACGAATATCAAGTACTTATATAGGAAATGTGACTAAGTAGAACCTGGTGGGGAAAATATCTAGAAATACGGTGCTTCATGAATGCACGGTGTGCCGGATTAGTGACTCAGACGAAAGAGCGCTTATGTTCTGAGCAATAGATTGTGTGGTCAGTGTCAGCACAATCGTGTCGTATTAGTAGGTATTACCTGTTTCATGAATCATTGCCTTTTGATATAAATTTGGTAGTGATGTTTTTATTTCCATTGATCTCCAGTTGGTTCTTGTGTGCTACGGTGGTGACAAGAAGTAAAAAGGCACTTACCGAAGGTGGGACTTACGATGCAACGTGAATGGTTAGGAACAGGAGCGCCTAGGAATGGATAAAGAAGAATTATATTCCAAAGGCAGTCGGCCAACATCGGTCATAATAAAATTCTTTTTCTGGTACTCATTAGGTTATTCGCTTTCATTCTGAAAAATATGTGTCTTACTTCTTGGCTGAATGGTCAGTGTTCAAAGCTTCGGTCCAGAAGGTTCCGGGTTCGATTCTCGGCCGGGTAGAGAACTTTAATCGCGTGTGATTAATTCTTCTGGCTTGAGGACTGGGTTTTTATGTTTGTCCTAACACTCCCCACTTCATATTCAGAAAACACATGCCAATATTAACCATTACAGAAGCACGCACTAATGATTACATCTCTCCAGGTAGTATTCACGTCAGGAAGGGCATCCGACAGTAAAACTGGACCAAAACACAATACGCGACACAGCTCGCTGCCGCAACCACAAAGGGTGTGGGAAAAGCGGTAGAAGAAGAATAAGTCTGAAAAATATCTAAGCTCTAATTTCATATTCAGATATTAGCAACAGGAATTTTTTGGTTAGCTGGAATTCTTTTCTCTTCATAAAATTCCATGAATGATCATGATACTACCTACTTGTCAAATTCATTGAGTTGTTCTTGGGACTACTGTAGTTGTCATTTTCTTGGGATTTCAATATTATCACACCTTTAGGAAATATTTCGAAAAGCCGGACTGAGTGTCTCAGACGGTTGAGGCGCTGATCTTCTGACGTTAACTAGACAGGATCGATCCTTGCTCAGTCCGGTGGTATTTGAAGGTGCTTAGAAACGTCAACCTCGTGTTGGTAGATTTACCGGCACGTAAAAAGGACTCCTGCTGGACAAAATTCCGGCACCTCTGCGTCTCCGAAAATCGTCATAAAAGTTTAGTGGAACGTAAAAAACAATAACATGTTTATATTTTGGATAGCCCTATCACTCTTACCCACAACATTGGCTGCCCTTGCATTGCTTTTAATGTGACAACAACTTCAATCCCTCTTCTTCCATAATTAAAAAAAAAAAATAGCGCGTGATAAATTATATTCCTGCCTTGAGAATGCATAACGTGTTAAGTAAAGCACACTGAGTCTTGTCCAGAGGTAATCTAGATCGCGCACACTTATAAGGAGGTGGTAAGACATATTTCTATCGGAAAGGCTTCAAAACGAAAAGCATGATTTAGCGGCATCAATTTTCAGGATGTTTCAGACAGCGCCAGAGACTAGAGCACAGGTTGTAATACACTTACCAGTCTCATGTGGTCCTCATCGTGTCACGTTGCACACGAGAGGACACATACCACACCCCCTTGCCTAGGCATTGTTATTGCGTAGCGCAGTACTTCCCCACGAGGGAATAAACAAGAGTTTTTTCTGCATTATTCATGAAGGGAACAGTATTCGAATACGCCAGTCTTGTGTCGGTGGATTTGTAGGTACGTAAATGAATACCTGTGGGACAACATTCCGGCTCAACACTGGCTCTGAAAACCGTATAAATAGTTAGAAGAACGCTAAAAAGGTAACATCTATATAAATAAAGTTGTAGGGGTCCGCTGGCTGTAATTTCATTTGTTTTACCAATTTTTCAGGTATTTATCCGATTTACGTCAACTCAAGTCCGTATTAGTGGTTTTTTAGTTTCCGTACCCCATTGCCCGCCTGTCTGTTTGTTTGTCCGTCTGTTCAACCATCACGGCGAAACGGCTCGATATATTTCTACCAAACTTCAAATTTAGAGTGTACTCATTCAGGACATGGTTCAGATATGCATATGATTTTAAAATCACTCACCAGACTGTGGGTCTATAGGAAAACCAGAACAGTTTTATTCAATTTTCTCTTACACTATTGATTCTCTGTAAAATCCATGGACAAAATATTTTAAATAACTTTTGTTATGTACATAATTTCACTTACTTTTCAAATGACGGGGAAAATTACTATTTTATGGAGTTTTCATGCTCTGCACTGAGTGACCGACAGACCGACAACGAACCTATCGCTTATCATGGTAATGTCACTGTCTGCATAACAGCAGGGAAGAAACGTAATGCCATTTTAGTCATCATTCCTGTCAAATCGTGATCGTTGCATGTGCAGATAGCAAGAGAGACGTCAAGCTACCATTCTGCGGGATATTTGGGGAATACCTTTGGAGAGTACAATCGTCTTCGAATAGCACTAACGGGGGGCTGTTTATATTTGAACAGTACCGCGGAGTCTAGCCCATTATTTCACACCGTAACGTGTTTTCTGTTATTTGCTATAATTTTTACTGAGTTTCTCTTCTACTTCTCTTTTCTGCTTTCTTTCCTTGCCTCTGCCTTGTCTCGTTAGGCTTAGGTAATAACACCATAAGTCGTCTTCTTATCTGTTTACCTCAGAATCCATGAGCCTAAATTTCTCCTCTCTAACCACTTTCTTAAATCCGTATCTCATATCATCACAATTTAGTGAAGGACACTTAATTTTCCAATACATCCACTCGGTATTTACATGTTTGTCCCATCCGGATGTCCGCGTTATTATCCTATTTTCAATTATTAAGTGTATTTTCTTCCTTAATCTCTCCGTGTCTAAGGGAGTGTTACTCCAGAAACGTGGACATTATTTCCTTTGAGGAATAATTCCAAACTATTAAAATATATAACTAAATGGCTTCGAAAAATATGTAAATATGGAGGCAATTTTAATGACGGTCCATATCTTCGTTTTTGGCTAATTGGTGGCTAAATGGTAAGTCCTATCACAAAACAAATAGCACAATACTCATCCAATCAGGAGAGATTTACAAGTTTGGTCCTATGACTTTTTGTCGTATCTCGGGACCTCATACGTTAAATAGAAATGCATTTCTCGGTTTTAAGTTAATTTTGTACTTTTTACACGTTTACGTTATCGTTTGACAAACTTACGGGAAAGACAGAATCATACAATTCAGCATGCACATTGACACGACTAGTGGTCATATGTTAGCCAAATTTTATGATTCCAGCTGCTACAAAAGTATCCTAAAAATAAAGTAATATGTGAAAAATGTACACACATTTTACCCTATTCAATGTTTCTAACTCAATGTAACCCATAAGTAGAGGAGATACGCGAAAACTGCTTAGGACCAACCATATAGAACACTCAAATAGTCGTCTGATGGCGGAATCCGTTTGTTGATATATTGAACCGTTTAATGGCAGTAAATCATCTCGAAATTAAGGTCTGCTCTTATAAACATGGCCATGCTTATCCATATAAATAAATTTTGTGAGGGGTACACTGTCTGTAATTACGTTTTTTTTGTGTCAATTTTTCAGATATTTACCGGATTTGGGTTAACTCAACTCACAACCGTATCAGGGGTTTTTAGCTTTCGTGTCTGTTTGTCCGTCTACCTGCCTGTCCGTCTATTCCACCGTCACGGCGTCACGTGTTTATTTAGAGGTTGTAGTAAGGATGTAAAGGAGAGGGCATATAAGTCTCTGGTAAGACTCCAACTAAAGTATGGCTCCAGTGTATGGGAACCTCACCAGGATTACTTGAATCAAGAACTGGAACAAATCCAAAGAAAAGCAGCTCGATTTGTTCTGGCCGATTTCCGACAAAAGAGAAGCGTTACAAAAATGTTGCAAAGTTTGGGCTGGGAAGACTTGGGAGAAAGGAGACAAGCTTCTCGACTAATTGGTATGTTCCCAAATGTCAGTGGAGAGATGGCGTGGGAGGACGTCAGTAGACGAATAAGTTTGAGTGGTGTCTTTAAAAGTAGGAAAGATCACAGTATGAAGAAGAAGTTTGAATTCAAGAGGACAAATTGGGGCAAATATTTGTTTATAGGAAGGGGAGTTAGGGATTGGAATAACTTACCAAGGGAGATGTTCAATAAATTTCCAATTTGTTTGCAATGATTTAAGAAAAGGCTAGGAAAACAACAGATGGGAATCTGCCACCCCGGCGACTGCCCTAAATGCAGATCAGTAGTGATTGATTGACTGATTGATGGCTGAAACGGCTCGATATATGTCGAACAAACTTCAAATTTAGAGTATACTCGTCTAGGGGGAGTTTTGGATATGCATATGATTTTAAATTTACTCCATAGACTAGGGTTTCATAGGACAGACAGAACAATTTTCGTAAATTTTCTCTTATACTATTGATTTTCTGTAAAATCCGTGGACTATATGTGAAACGTCCCTTCATTATAAACCAATTCCGTTTTGCATATAATTTCGCTTACTCTTGAAACGATGGAAAAAAACATATTTTCTGGGGTTATCATACTCTGCACTAAGTGACCGACAGACCGACAACGAACCTATTGGTTACTATGGCCACGTCTCTGGCTGCTTGCCAGCAGGGGACTGATAGTATGCCATTTTCGTCATCATTCCTGTAAACTCCTGGTTGATCCATGTGTAGAAAGCGAGACAGACGTCAAGCTGCCTTTCTGCTGGATACTTGTGGAATACCATTGGAGGTTACAATCGTCTTCGAATAGCACTAAGGCGGGCTGTTATTATCTGAACAGTATCGCGGAGTCTAGCCCATTATTTCACACCATAACTTTTTTAAAGGAATTTGCTATAATTTTTACTAAATTCCTCTTCTACTTCTGTTTTTTTTGCGTTATTTCCTTTCCTCTGGCTTGCCTCTTTAGGCTTAAGTAATAAAACCATAAGCCATCTTCTTACCTGTCCCTTGGTTTTTACATCTTTGTCCTGTCCGACTGTCCTCATTTGTCATCCTATTTTCAATTGATGTCGACTTTATTTACTGCATTATTTTCTTCCTTAATTTATGCGTGTCTAGGCGAGTGCTAATCCTGAAATGGGGACATTCTTTCTTTTGAGGAAAAGTTCCAAGTTGTTCAAATAAATTCTATACATTCCAAAATTTGTTCACAAAATCTTCTCAAAATTATGCTAAAAATATTAAACAATAGCAATAATATGAACCTTCGAAAAATATCCAAATATCGAGGCAATTTTAAAGACGGTGCAGACCTTCGTTTCGGGTTCGCTGCTTGGCAAACGGTAAGTTGTTTTTTTTTTTTTTTTTTTTTTTTTTACAATTTGCTTCACGTCGCACCGACACAGAAAGGTCTTATGGCCACGATGGGATGGGAAAGGCCTACGAGTGGGAAGAAAGCGGCCGTGGCCTTAATTAAGGTACAGCCCCAGCATTTGCCCGGTGTGAAAATGGGAAACGATGGAAAACCATCTTCAGGGCTGCTGATATTGGGGTTCGAACCCATTATCTCCGGATGCAAGCTCACAGCTGCGCGCCGCAAACAGCACGGCTAACTCGAGCGGTAAACGGTAAGTCATATCACAAAACAGATTACACAATTTCCGCTAATTTGGGGAGATCTTGAACTTTCGTCGAATAACCTTATGTTGTATATCGATTCCTTACACGGTAGATAGAGCTGCATTGTTTGATATTAATCAAATCTCTGACTCGATTGTGACTGGCACATGAAAGAAGGCCTGTATTTATAATGTAAACTCGCCATCTCTATTGGGAATGGCAATTTGCAAGTGAGCCTGCCGTTATAGTAGAAACTCCCGTACTCGATTTTGAATGAGAAAAGATGTAAAAACCACTTTACATCGGAAAAGCCGTTTTGTTTCTCGCATTGCGTAAGTGACATGCAATTTAATATAAACTTACTTACTGCGTGTACAGTAATTAACGTAAACATACGTTTACAAGCTAGAATACCGCAGCGAGCACGGGTACATTTGCTAGTTATAATATTGAATAAAGTGTGATAATATTTTTGTTTGAAAATTTGTGGTCATGAATCAACAGCGAACTACTTCAGCAACTGAAAAATGTCAGTCAAGTACGAACAGGAGAATATTTTCCTTTAAAATTCCAAAGTTTGTTCACAAAATCTTCTCAAAATTATGCTAAAAACATTAAATAATAGCAATATTATGAACCTATTATTTCACCTGTGCACAACACGGTATTAATTATATATTTTGCATATATTTGCGCTAAAGTCAGTTAGTTATATTAAGAGATAATTCGGAAGCAGTGAGTGAGTTAGGCACACGGTTTAGGTCACGTAACTCTGAGGTTGCATTCAGACTCCATTGTCGGAGCCCTGAAAATATGGTTTTCCACCGCATCCTATTTTCACTCCAGACAAACCATGGGGCTGTACCGTCATTAAGGCCATGGCCGATTCTTTCTCAACCTTAGCTTATTATTATTATTATTATTATTATTATTATTATTATTATTATTATTATTATTATTATTATTATTATTATTATTATTATTATACAAACGTTGAAAATTATTAATGGTTGTTCGTAAACTTGGAATAATCGTACCGTACCAGTCCTGTATGCTACAACATCACTATTTTTTTTTGCTTTCTGTGTGGTTGCGTAAGGGTTTGCTTTATTCCAAAAAAAGAAAACTTCTTTCTGACAAGCAGAATAAATATCTATTTATAGTCCGACTCCTTGGCTGAATGGTCAGCTTCCGGTTCGGAAGGTTCCGAGTTCGATTATGATTTACGCGTGTCTGGTCAATTTCCCTGACTAGGGACTGGGTGTTTGTGTTCATCTTAATACACGTCTTTTCATTTACAAACAACTCTCCACTCTACCAACCACTACAGAAACACACAATAGTTGATTGAATCCCGTATCCACAAATACAAAGTAGATTGTATGCCTGACCCCACCAGGATGTGGGTAAAGTGGCTATAACGGAAGAATAACAAGAAGGATGAAATTTAAATTATTCGGAATACAGCGGTGTAATAAACTGCCCAATAACACCTTCTTAATACTAATCGTGGAAGGAAATCAATGACACTTCGAGAAATGAGTTTAATATTCGATTTGTGTAAACGGTATAAGTGTACATATCTAAACATACAGAGCTACATCTCTGAGTATCACTGGTAATAAACGCTAATTTTCGTATTTCTACCTACATTCTTTGTCGCTGGACAAGACAAATTATTTACCTCAAAATAATCATTTCTATGTACGCAGAAATATCTGTCTTTAAAAACTTCGCTTCCATCAAGCTTCTAACTTCTTACTCTTCTTACTGAAATTTTCCCCACTCTTTTGGATAGGAAATTCATGTTGATTTGTCCCAGTTATACGGTAGAATGCCCTTCATGACACCAACCCTAACTGGAGGGATTTATTTGCTTCTGCGTGTTTCTGCGGTGGTTGGTAGTGTAGTTTGTTGATTGTAAATGAAAAAAAAATGTGTATTAAGAGAAACAAACCGTGTTCCCAAGCTAGAAGAAAATTAACGATATGTAGTTAAATTCCCTGGCCCAGACGAGGATCGCACCTGAGGTCCTCTAAACCGTAGGCCACTACATTCACCATTCAAACAAGGACTTAGACCATCAAGCCAAAACTGCACTCAATTTTCGATTGGTTTGTCGCAAATTTCTATTCATATCGTATGTTTGACTTCTTCGTGGTTTAAAGTTAGCATCTCTCTTCTGGCGATAATAGTCATGCTACGTCAACATTTGCATCTTTTTCCATCCGTCTGTTCCTCGAATATTGTTAGTAAAAGGCTATCATGACCGAGTAGTTGACCAATGGGGGTAGTTTCTTCCCTTCTTGATACTTGATATGAACTCTCCCTTGTCGCCTATTCTCTTGAGAACTTCCTCTTTCGAAATTTTATTCCTCCTACTTATCTTAAGCCGGCCCCATGGTGTAGGGGTAGAGTGCCTGTCTCTCATCCGGTGGCCCCGGGCCAGGTCAGGGAGTTTTACCTGGACCTGAGGGCTAGTTCGAGGTCCACTCAGCCTACGTGTTTAGAATTGAGGAGCTATCTGACTGTGAGATAGCGGCCACGGTCTATAAAGCCAAGAATAACGGCCGAGAGGATTCGTCGTGCTGACCACACGACACCTCGTAAGCTGCAGGCCTTCAGGCTGAGCAGCGGTCGCTTGGTAGGCCAAGACCCTTCAAGGGCTATAGTGCTATGGGGTTGTTGTTTTTTTGTTTACTTAACTTAAGCATTCTTCTGTAGGTATCACCATAGTTCAAAAGCCTATTACGTTTTTCTTTGCTAGAACAGTCCACGTTCCACAATAATACAGCGAACACTTCAGACATAGGATTTTATGAGTCTTTTCCAAACTGCCGATGAAATATCTGTGGATGTTAATAGGGATATTTTTTTTCTTTCTTTGGAATTGACTTTTGCTTAATGTATACGTGAAGATCCGTATCCGTTGAAGATATATCTCTCTCTCTCTCTCTCGTAATTTTGCCACCAAGGCAAATTGTTTTCCTACATTCAGGGCTTGAATTCCTAATTGAATCTTTGCCTACCTTTCACCTCCTTTCCTCATAAGAGAACATAACTCTCCGATCTAGATTTACTTACGAGCCCTAATAGTGTGCAATTGGTAATTTACTGTTTTTTCTAGTAATTTAATATTAGAATATTTAATATTGGGAAATGATTGGTGATAAATATCCCACTATAGGCCTACTGTCTGTTTGCTGATATCAAACAGAGCCTAAGGATAAAAAAGTAGAAAATGATCAACTGAGACTATGTAAGCGGTCGTGATTTTAATCTTAACAGCGATGAGAATTTCGAAAGTGGCTTAAATGACCCTGTCCTTGATTATATCTTGAAAGTTGAGAATTCACTTTCTCTGTCCAGAGAGGTGGTTTCCAAACATTTTTGTCTCCCTCTCTGTTAAGTTAACGACGAGTTTTTAGTGTCTGGAAGTTTGGGCTTCCCCCTACCCTCCACAGCTTCATTACGTCTCTCGGAGGAGCGCAGTACCGCAGCATCATTCAGTGGAGCAAAGTTTTGTACCAGTAGCGTGGGTTATGAGAGCTGGTGTCAAGTTAATGAACCGGTGTGTGCGCAGGAACAATCTCACTGCCAGAAGAGCATCATTCATTGGTGTCCTCAGGAACTCTAGAAACTATTAGAGCAAACCTGCTTCCAGTTCTTAAGACCTTCTTTCCAAAATGAGTACTTGTCTCTTAGAGTTCCAGCCGTCAGCCTTAATATTGTTCCATGGTACCATATGGGCCTGAAGGGGTTTACTTCAGTTCTTCTTCATTAGACATTATTATTATTGTTATTATTATTATTATTATTATTATTATTATTATTATTATTATTATTATTATTATTATTATTATTATTATAATTGAAATGGCGTATGGCTTTTAGTGCCGGGAGTGTCCGATGACAAGTTCGGCTCGCCAGATGCAGGTCTTTTGATTTGATCTGCGACCTGCGCGTCGTGATGAGGATGAAATGATTTTGAAGACGACACATACACCCAGCCCCCGTGTCAGCGAAATTAACCAATTAAGGTTAAAATTCCTGTCCCTGCCGGGAATCGAACTCGGGACCCCTGTGGCCAAAGGCCAGCACGCTGACCATTTAGACATGGAGCCGGACATTATTATTATTATTATTATTATTATTATTATTATTATTATTACCATGACATGAAATCAGCTGCAGGTTTGGATAAGTGGGTCAGTTTAAAACAAATTGCGTAGGGTAGCGATAGGTTTTAACATAAAATATAACCATATTTTATTAAGGTCACAAAGAAACTGTAATGTATTTCAACACGACACGTTTGCCAACTTACCCCACCCAGGAGGAAAGTTGCTGCAATTAGAACTACAAAGTACACTGATTAAAATCTCAGTTTAGTGGCTCATTTATTAAAATATTATTAGGCTGTATTTCTATAGGAATGGAGTCACTAACATTACTTAAATATCTTCATCTGTATATTAGACTCACCGTTCAGCTAAATGAAGTGTCCATCTTAAATGGGCCCATATCTTACATTGGATTCACTGAATTCATTCTTCTCCACCCACAATTGTTGTAAGCTTATCCATGCAATTCAGGCAAAATGTTTCATTGTCAGTTTCAACATCATCGTCACGAGTCTATTTTGACGGTTATTTCCTAGTTGTATTTTTTTTAAAAATTTCATTTCTGTTTGTGGTTTCTCAAATAAAAGTCTTTTCCTTCCAATTTTATTTTCGTTTGCTTTAGATTCTTTGGCTTTTACGTAAAACTTCTTTCATTGGAAGGCTCTGTTAGGAAGTCCGGCCCCATGGCTAAATGGTTAGCGTGCTGATGTTTGGTTACAGGAGTCCCGGGTTCGATTCCCGGCAGGGTCAGGAATTTTAACCAAAATTGATTATCGAAATCGAAACCGACTTTCAACCTATTAGGTTAATTTCGGTTGCACGGGAGCTGGGTGTATGTATCGTCTTCATCATCATTTCTTCCTCATCACGACGCGCAGGTCGCCTACGGGAGTCAAATGAAAAGAATTGCATCTGGAGAGCCGAACTTGTCCTCGGACACTCCTGGCACTAAGAGCCATACGCCATTTCATTTTTTTCTGTTGGGAAATTACAGTTCGCTTCCTACTATAATTCCATGTGTTCTTCCGAAAATGGCAGGATGTCTTCAAGTATAAGAGAAGCATTTTATGAACATAGCTGTCGTTGTGAACCGGAAGTACCAGGATTTTCGGTGACAGTAAATTGAGCAGTTTGGACGTCTTGACATATTTGATGCTCTTAAAATATGTACATTACAAAATTAAGTAAATCCTTTGTTGTAAAATTATATAAATATTAACGGCGAGGCTAGTTGGCTCAGTCAGTCAACGTACCCCGTAAAAATTGTGCCAACTTACCACAACAATTCTTGAAATAATTGAGCTTTTCCTTGTCTCGTTTAACATCAATATAAAACACAAACTTATCAGACGTGCTGATACAATCTTTACTCCACACAGATACCACCAAACAAACTATTTCTCAAGACCGGCCCGTTGTAAACCATATGTTTGGAACGGAAATCGCAGGTACTCGGGATTACAAAAGCGTATTGTAAGAATAAGGCTGCTACATACAGGATAGAAATGTGTGACAAAGGGAAATGTAATGATGACCATCGCCCTGTCTAAGTGGCAACTGTAGGTGTTGTCAGGTTATTAATATCGTGTCAACTTAACCTAGTAGCCAACTAAGCCCGGGTTCCCCTATTATTTTCTGTGTTCCAAGCACTGTCAGCCTGATATCTACCAGTGAAATGGAATGCTTCTGAACATATCCTAAGGCTTAAATAGGCTGAATGGCTCAGACGGTAGAATAATGTATATATGTAAAATAAGAGTTTTATCTGTACATTCCACAGCAAAAAGGAAATGCACTTTTCACTTTTCAGTAATTTCTGTCTGTCTGTCTGTCTGTCTGTCTGTCTGTCTGTCTGTCTGTCTATACATCTATTAAGAGTAAACGACTGAAGAGAATTTAATAAAAATCGGTATGTAAATTCGGGAGATGAGCCACTGCAACCTTAGCAATAAATTATTTTATTCACGCTGAGTGAAGTGGTGGTTTAGAGAAGGCCTAACATTTAATTCTCAAATATTTGTATTATTCGTGGTCCTATCGATAAATGCCACATAACTAAAGTTATATAGAATTAAATGTCCGATCATTTATACCTTATACATTTTTACCGTACCGGCTATGATAACACAGATATTCATGAATTTGTATTCAATTGCTAAGTTCATATCACCGCCGAGCTACGAGAAAATGGGTTAACAGAATTTAATTAAAAATCGGTATATAGAGTCGGGGAATAGGAAACTACAGTCTAAGTTATAAACAATTTTATTCACCTGGGATTAAATTCTAGTTTAGGGGAAGGCGCCTAAATTTTATGAAATACCTCTGCTATTGGTCCTATGAAAAAGTACTATATGACAAAAATTTATAGAGAACACAATTTCCGATCATTTATGTTTTATTCAGTTTTACCGTACCGACTATGATAAGAGTGGTATTTCAGAGTCGGAAGAAAATTAGGGTGTGAAGGCCTACAATATCGAAAGCGCATAAAATTGATCAACAATAACAATACATTGACCGTTGTTGCTTGTGATGTTCTTTATTTTTATGCTGCCACTCAATTCCGATAGATGGGGTTACTGCTGCGTACCGACTATAACAGCCTGGTGTTGGATGCGCTGGCGAGTGGTTGGCTGTTCCAAGAGCTCTGATATCTTGTGATAAAATAGTTAATAATTGTAGAAATTTAGCAAATTTTGTGTGTGTGTGATACATTTAGTTCCACAAATATTGGTGTTTAGTGTTTGTAGTAATCTTCGATTAGTGATATTTATTTACAATTTTCACACTGAGTAGTTCCGTAGGCGTTCGCTAGATTACAACCGGTAATTTAGGACTGCGTGAAAGAAGAAATAACTCTTTATTTTTAATATTATTATTAAAATATCAGTAGGTTTGTTGATAAAACACTAACAAAGAAGCGATATTAAAAAGAGTCGTAACTTCGGCAGCGGTTATATTCTATTAGTGCAGGCATTTGACAGGGTATTTAAAATAGCAGTTCAACGGTACCATCCATTTTTAAATAAAGTGATATTGTTGTAAATTTTGTTTAAATAATGGATTTCCACAGAATATACAGCATTCCACTGGAGAAATATTAGCAGTCGTATTGTTATATACTCTTGTCGCTCTTCATATTCTAGTATTGGCATTGTTGTCTACAGTCGTGAACAAAGGGTGTAGTGTATCAAGAAATTATAAATAATAATCAGCTATTTCTTGTATTCTGATCATTTATAGTTCTGAGTAGGCAGTTATAGTATCCGTAATTTATATTTCACACCCTCGATCTTTCAGTATTTATGAGCGGTTAGCTAATATTCAAGTTCCTACATCCCGATAATTGAAATTTAAATCCCTGGCGTAGTTTAGACAGAAATACATTGAGAAATTATTTTAAACAACCTCATATTTTTCAGCATTTAAGAACACTTTTATTCTCCGTCCCGCGAAGTAGGGAAAATAATAGTAATCCACCATCTGTAATAATCACATAACCACAGCAATTGAGAATTGCAGTGTAGATACGATATATTAGATAGTATCTTGCCTGTTATATTCGTGTGTATTTTTTGTGCAAACGGCAGGTTTCATTTCTATTACAGCATAGTAGGACAAAGTAGTACTAATATTAATCTGTCTACGTGATTAACTTTGTTGGTAATGTTTGAGTACCGGTAGTTCTCGCGAATATCTAATTTAGGCCTAATAGGAATTTGCATTTCTATTTATGATTAGTAATAACCTATTGCAATTAGGATCGGTCAGAAGGTGGTTTAAACATTATTGTAGTGTGTAGTATAGTAACTTATTAGAATTAGAGTGCCTATTCTCTTGAGTACGATAGTTTTGCAAATTTCGAGCTTTAATGGTAATTTTCTTTTCTGTTTGTGCTTGGTAAATAACCTGTTGTAATTAGAATACTTCTGAACGTAGTTTAAAATTATTGTAGTGTGTTATAATATTTTATTATATCTTATTAAGCCCGCCTGGTGATCATGATCGTTAAGGCGTTGAAGTCTAAATGGTCTGACACTGAGGTTAGCCGGTTCGAGTCCGGTTGGTCGAAATAATTATCACCATCAGAATGTTCGTCGGGGGGGGGGGAGGAGGGAAGGGGAGGGGAGGTGGTGGTATATAATTTCTAATCACTAGATTGCGTGCTAGAAGTCTGGATTAAATTCCAAACTTCTCTGCAGTGATCATATGGAGTGAGGGCATATGACGCTGTTGATGGTGATTCGTCCGTCGGATGGGGACGTTAAGCCTTGAGCAGACCCCTTGGTGCAATTCGACAGGAGAAGGCTGTATGCCGGTACCGGGTTTCACCCTCTCCCTTCCTACTATCATATATCACGTCATTCATGTCGTCTCATTAACTCCTCTAATGAGGTTAACGTCAGGAAGGGCATCCGGTCACAAAAACCCGCCACGACAGATTCATTTCACCTCACCTCATACCCGACTCCGTAGAGAAACGGGACAAGGGTTGGACTAACATTATAATATCTCATTAGAAAATAGTGTGTTTATTTTATTACTGTGAAATATTTGTGTAGTATAGTACCGCATCTTTGGTATCTGTAGTAACTCTCTTACTAGAATTCTGTTGTAGTAATTAAGGTCGACATAACTGCAGTTAAGAATTGTGTTATTCTTGTGTATTATTCTCTGCTTCCAGTAATTAACAGCAATTTTCATCTTGTTAGGGTGTTGTAGGAATAAAATATCATCCAATTATTAGTATTGTAGTGTAGTAGTAGCCTATATTAATTAAATTATTGTCGTGTGATCTCTGTGAACTATCCTAGACAATATTTATTTCCTTTCATTTTTATTTTGCACAGAATAAGGACAGGTGTCCGTGAGAAATCGGTACGAGTCACTGCAGGTAGAACAACCGAAGGAAGATGAGGAACAGGGAACTCTTGCTGAGAAGTGTGGAAGTAGGATAAAGGGGGGGAGGTAGGAAAGAAAATGTGGAGTAGTCGATAGGAAAAGACAGGCGTAACGTGATCATGGGATGGAGAAAAGGGAGGAGGAAGTAGCTTCTGCAGCTGTCAGGAAAGATAGGGCTGACCTGGACGGGAGGGGATCAAATGAGGTGGGTAGGGTTGAGGCTCAGGTCATGGGGGATTCCATCGTTGGACATGTCGGGAAAGTGTGTGGAGGAAAGCGTACCAGGGTAGAGTGTTATCCAGGAATTCAGTTAAGGCAGATGTTGAAGAAAGTAGAAGAGAAGGAGTAGGGAAAGTAGAAGGTGGTAGTGTTTCATGTTGGTACTAACAACGTAAGACAACCAGGTATAAGTACCAACATAGTTGGGGATGTGTGGGACCTGATAAACGCATCACGGGTGAAGTTTAAGAAAGCGGAGACTGTTATCAGTGGAATACTGTGTAGGAGGGATAGTGATTGGAAGGTGATTGGGTATTTAAATGAGACTATGGAGTGGGTATGTGGGAAACTGGGAGTGAGATTTCTAGATCCTAATGGGTGGGTAGGAGATTGGGATCTGCGCTCAGATGATCTGCACTTAAACCGCAGCGGTACATATAAGTTAGGAAAGTTGTTTAGAAGGGTTATAGGGAGGTACATTCAGGGAAATGGGATTGTCTATGGAGCGTTGCTAAGGGAAGAGGGAACTTGAAATCAAGTAGAGATGACATAAAAATGTTAGTACTCAACTGTAGATGTATTGTAAAGAAGGAATAGAATTAAGTAATTGAATAGATATGTACTTACCAGATATTTTAATAAGAGTTGAATCACGGCTGAGAAAAGATATAATGGATACAGAAATTTTCTCACGAACTGGAGGGTGTATCGTCGAGATAGGAGGGGGTAGGATGGGGAGTATTCATTCTGGTGAAAGAAGAATTTGTAAGCTACGACAATGTTAAAGATGACAAGCACGAAATTCTAGGGGTAAGGCTCATCTCTAAAGATAATAGGCAACTTGATGTCTTTGGAATGTACAGACCAGGAGGGTAGCGCAGACGCTGATTCAGAATTATTTGATATGGTAATCAGCTATGTGGAGGTGATTGTGGCGGGTGATCTCAATTTACCAAATGTCAGTTGGGAAGGTAATGCGAACGACAGGAAGCATGACCAACAAATGGCAAATAAGTTAATATGGGAAGTGCATCTGATTCAGGTAGTGATGAAACCAACTAGAGGGAAGAATATTCTGGTTGTGGTGTTGGTAAAACCAGATGAACTCTACAGAGAAACTGAAGTAATAGATGGTATTAGTTATCATGAAGCTGATTTTGTGGTGGTTAAAAATAAATGTGAAAGAAAGGACGATATTAAAATTAGGACTATTAGGCAGTACCATATGGCTTAAAAAACAGGCATAAGGGAGGTTTTAATAAGTAATTATGATGGGTGGAAAACGGTAAATAGAAATGTAAACAGACTCTGGGATGGGTTTAAAGCAATTGTTGAGGAATTTGAAAATAGGTTTGTACCTTTAAAGGTGGTAAGGAATGGTAAAGATCAACTATATTATAACAGAGAAGTAATGAGACTAAGAAGGAGGTGTAGGTTGGAAAGTAGAGTTAGAAATGGCTGTGGAAGTAAGAAGAAATTGAAGAAACTTACTAGGAAATTGAATCTAGCAAAGAAGTCAGCTTAGGACAACATGAAGGCAAGCATAATTGGTGGCGTAACACATTTTAATGAAAAATGGAAGAGTATGTATAGGTACTTTAAGGCAGAAACAGGTTCCAAGGAGGATATTGGAGGAATCATTAATGAACAAGGAGAGTGTGTATGCGAGGATCTTCAAAAGGCAGAAGTATTCAGTCAGCAGCATGTAAAGATTGTTGGTTACAAGGATAATGTCGAGATAGAGGAGGAAAATAAGGCCAAAGAAGTATTAAAATTTACATATGATAACAATGACATTTACAATAAGATACAAAAGTTGAAAACTAGAAAAGCAAGGTTTCGGGGGATATACTAAAGACAATGGGTTGGGATATAGTACCATATCTGAAGTACTTATTTAATTATTGTTTGCATGAAGGAACTATACCAAATGAATGGAGAGTTGCTATAGTAGCCCCTGTGTATAAAGAAAAGGGTGATAGAAATAAAGCTAAACATTACAGTCCAGTCAGTTTGACATGCATTGCATGTAAGCTTTGGGAAAGCATTCTTTCTGATTATATAAGGAAGGTTTGATAGAAGGCAGTTTGGGTTTAGGAAAAGTTATTCCACTGAAGCTCAATTTGTAGGATTCCAGCAGGATGTAGCAGATATCCTGGATTCAGGAGGTCAATTGGATTGTATTGCGATTGACCTGTCTAAGGCATTTGATAGGGTAGATCATGGGAGACTACTGGCAATGATATGTGTAAAGAAGTGGAATCAGAGATAAGGCTTTTTGCAGATGATGTTATTCTGTACAGAGTAATAAATAAGTTACAAGATTGCGAGCAACTGCAAAATGACCTCGATAATGTTGTAAGGTGGTCATTAGGCAATGGTATGTTGATAAACGGGGTTAAAAGTCAGGTTGTGAAATTCACAAATAGGAAAAGTCCTCTCAATGTTAATTACTGCGTTGAAGGGGTGAAAGTTCCCTTTGGGGATCATTGTAAATACCTAGGTATTAATATAAGTAAAGATCTTCATAGGGGTAATCACATAAATATGATTGAAATAAAGGGTACTGATCTCTGGACATTTAAGGGTTTTAGTAAGGATGTTAAAGAGAGGGCATATAAGTTCATGGTAAGACCCCAACTAGAGTATGGTTCCAGTGTAAGGGACTCTCACCAGGACTACTTGATTCCAGAACTGGAAAAAATCCGAAGGAAAGCAGCTTGATTTGTTCTGGATGATTTCCGACAAAAGAGTAGCGTTACAAAAATGTTGCAAGGTTTGGGCTGGGAAGACCTGGGAGAAAGAAGATGAACTGCTTGACTAAGTGGTATGTTCCAAGCTGTCAGTGGAGAGATGAAATGAAATGAAATGTCGTATGGCTTTTATCCCAGGACGGGTTCGGCTCGCCAGGTGCAGGTCTTTCTATTTGACTCCCGTAGGCGACCTGCGCGTCGTAATGAGGATGAAATGATGATGAAGACAACACATACACCCAGCCCCCGTGCCATTGGAATTAACCAATTAAGGTTAAAATCTCCGACCCGGCCGGGAATCGAACCCGGGACCTTCTGAACCGAAGGCCAGTACGCTAACCGTTCAGCCAACGAGTAGTGGAGAGATGGCGTGGGAGGACGTCAGAAGATGAATAAGTTTGAGTGGTGTCTTTAAAAGTAGGAAGGATCACAATTCGAAGATAAAGTTGGAATTCAAGAGGACAAATTGGGGCAAATATTCGTTTATAGGAAGGGGAGTTAGGGATTGAAATAACTTACCAAGGGAGATGTTCAGTAAATTTCCAATTTCTTTGCAATCATGTAAGAAAAGTCTAGGAAAACAACAGACAGGGAATCTGCCACCTGGGCGACTGCCCTAAATGCAGATCAGTATTGATTGATTGATTGATTGATTGATTGATTGATTGATTGATTGATTGATTGATTGATTGAATACTGGTGCGAAATATCTGGGGAGTTAGAAAACTTTCTTATTTAGCATGCCATTCCTCTGGTTCATACATTTTCTCATACTGCTGGTACGTAACACACTGGTTCATCATATTATCCCAGCTATTTGATCCCTACTCTGACACGCTGTTTTGAATGAGCAGTGTGTACATGTAAGGCAGAGGCTCACTTAGTAGTAGCTAGAATTAGAATTTAGCCCTGTTCCAAATTATAGCATCACAATTAATTAAATAACTCAAAATTCAACTCTGAAAAGAGCCGTTTCTTAAGAAAAGCTTCTTCCTCTTCACTCTTATTAAATTCTACATTCATTTTATTTCAAATCACCAGTGAAGAGGGTGTTTCTCCTCTGCCTTGGAAAAATTTGCCTCCAATTCAGATAGATTCTTTCTCCGCCAGTGTAGTAAAATGAGATTTTTTCCGACTCATGGGGTACTCCTAGGAAACAGGTTAGTAAAAGGGCATAGCTTTTGCCCTGGAACTCTCCACTATTCGACACTCCCCGCCGAATAAGGACGAAGAGTGTTCACGGATCACGCCTGTCTGCGGCTTGGTCATTCGAGCTCCGGAACTTTGGGCTGTTAGATCGGCAGTGTAGTACTGTTCGTTAAAAGTGAGAAAATGTGTGGTTTTTCATTTGATGGAGTATTTCACATGAAAGCATTCCTTTTAATTGCGCCGTTACTCCTGACGTCATTGTAATGCCCTATGTTCATTTCAGTTGGGGAAACCACGAAGACAATTTTTGTGAGGATGTAAAAAGTCGGGGGGAGAGTGAGTGCTTGCCATTATAATGAAAACCCCCAACCTGATTGTGACTGATGGTAGGCAAGCCAGCCTACCATTACAATGAATATTCCCTAACCAAGTCTTCATATCAGAAAAGATGTTTGGTAACTTCCCAGTCGCGTTTCTAAGCTACGTTACGAGCTATGCAATTTAATACAATCTTGCTCACAAAGTGTACACTACCTAACCTAGAATTCTGTATACAGTGTAAAATTCCGTAGTGACGCTCGGGTAAATCAGCTAATTTGTGACAAAAAATGGCATCTATAATTTATGATAAGGGGAAAATACCACCACATCTCTGCCACTATCATTTAATGTTTATGGCTCATATAGACGATGGACCTCTTTCTCATAACATCTACGCTGTATGGACCGTT
Organism: Anabrus simplex; assembly: GCF_040414725.1. Taxonomy (NCBI): domain Eukaryota; kingdom Metazoa; phylum Arthropoda; class Insecta; order Orthoptera; family Tettigoniidae; genus Anabrus; species Anabrus simplex. Next base: position 299,401,401 of record NC_090265.1, on the reverse strand, counting down.
ATAGACATTATCCCTTGGCCATGTAGCATTCAGCACGCATTTGGGAGATAGTGGGTTCGAACTCCATTGTCGGTAGACCTGAAGATGTTTCTTTCGTGATTTCCCATATTCACTCCCGAGAAATGTCTGCCATTATCAAGGCCGCAGTCGATTCTTTCTCACTCCTAGCTCTTTCCTGTCCCATGGTCGCCATGACACCAATCTGTGTTCCTTCCTTTGTATTTCTTTAGCACTTACTTGACTGCGTGATCTTCCAGAGTCTGACGCCATAATAAAAGAACCTAAATATTGCTCAGTACATCGCTGTCAAAAGTATGAAAACACATCTACACAGATGATGAAACTGATATTTTACAATTGATTTTTGATAAATATTTTGGCGGATTATAAGGCTCCTTAAAACTACAAGCATTACTTACAGTGGTGCGTGTATTTCACTATCGACTAAATTTATTATACCATTACTTAGAGTAAATTTAACCAAGCGGAGTGGCCACGCTTGTTAACTCACTACGGCGCTGGAGTCACGCACAGTTTTCGGGAGACGCGTGGGTTCGAACCCCACCGCCCGCTGTCCTGAAATAGTTTCCTGTGGTTTTAAATTTTCACTTACGGAAAAATTCCGGGGCGGTTACAATTCAAAGACCACAGCCGACTCCTTCATCCACCTTTCATAATTTCATACCACATCATTCATTTTACCTTCTTTAGCTCCTCAACTGAGGTTGGTATCAAGAAGGGCATCCGGATGGAAACACATGCCATCTCAATCTGACATCATCCACGAGCCCGAGTCAAGAAACGGGACTAAGGCGAACAAGACCTACATAAAATTTACAGTTATTTTCAAGTTCACTCGCATTTGAGCTTTCCACAAGACATTATTTTTACTCACGAATGTAATCAAACGCACGCCTTTCTAACGTGTTGAACTCCTACTCTACAAGACGGTCGCCACAGTGCAGTTAGTTACCGAGCGAATGGGTGCGCCATTTGGGTCTCGTACCTGTCAGCTTGCATTCGAGAGTTATCAGGTACGAACCCCACTGTCGGCAGTTCTGAAAATGGTCTTTCGTGGTTTCCCATGTTCACATCTGTACATGTGTACCATAATTAAGGCTACGGTCGCTTCCTTCCCATTTCTAGCCGTTTCCTACCCCATCGTCACCATAAAACCCATCTGTGTCGGTGCGACGAAAAGCAAAATTGTTACTTAGTTAGCGTATGGCTTTTAATGCTGGCAGAATCAGAGGAAATGTTCGGTTCTCCATGGGAGACCTGCACGCCTGCGTGTGAGATGATGATGATGATGATAAAGAGGTAGGGAGAGGGTGAAGCCCTGTGTCGACGCATAGAATAATGTCCGGTGGCGACGTTACGAAAGCTGAGCTGGTGTGGTTTTGCCCAGTACCAGTGTAGTACTTGATCACATTCACGCCCACTGTCCATTGTTAAAATATCGACTTACCGGTTTAATTGACTGAATTAACGACATATTCTTCTTATTATTTTAGGTTGGCATCCTAATCACTAGTGCTCACACGATTAATTAGGCTATCCATTGCGTTTTCTGGTAGTGCATCCCACTCCCAGTATTCTTTTCCTAACTTCCTGACGTGATTGCAGTAACTCCTCCAATCATCAGTCTATCTCACGAAGTTTTCTTATGTTAATATCGTCTACTACGTTCCTACATCTCACAAAGCCCAAACCAACTCCGTGGCGCTGAGTTTGCATATACGGTGGTTGTCGTAGAACACTCCGTCCACTTGCATTGAACAAAAAGTCTACATTGAACACTTTTCCTGTATATCTCCGAAGTTCAATATTGATAATAATGTTATTTGCTTTACGTCCCACTATCTAATTTTACGGTTTTTTGAGATCCCGAGGTGCTGGTATTTAGTCCCTCATGAGTTCTTTTACGTGCCAGTAAATCTACAGACATGAGGCTGACGTTTTTGAGCACCTTCAAATATCACCGGACTGAGCCAGGATCTAACCTGCCAAGTTGGGGTCAGAAGGCCAGCGCCTCAACCGCCTGAGCCACTCAGCCCGGCAAGTTCAATATTGTCAAATATATTTTACGCATGGGCATATTAGCAGGGAACCCATTTAACTTTAGCTATTCTACTATGAGTTCTTTACTGGCACTTCCTTCTGAAGTGGTGTCACCGAAATCTTAAAAATTAAGATGTAAAACAAATAATATTATTCTTTCAGGAGCTCTGTTATGTTCCTTGCAATGGCAAGGTGTATTGTCCGTTAATATTACACTGACTGGTGGTAAATTAGATATTACTTCCACTTATAATATTAATTTCTCCATTACACATTTACGAAGTTTCACCCACGCAATTTTATTAAATAGTGACAACTCGAATGTACAATGCCACGCCTGTTTACTAACACCTTCCTCTTAACTCTTCCGAACATTTCCAAACGATTCCCATGCCCCGTAATCTGACAGGCTCACTACTCGATGAGCGACTCGTCACGGACTTGCGACCGTCTCGTAACTGCTTGTGTTCACTCATGACTGGTTCACCCGATCCGATCTTTACATAGACCAGTGGGATATTCTCGCAGTTTCCATATCCAGATAATTCTGGGCACCTTCTGCGTAAACAGTGTCTGCAGATGGCGAGCTTCAATAGTTCACCAGATGTATTGTTCTGCTCGCTAACGGCCCCGCATCCATTGCCGCCGCCGCTGCGCCAGAATTGTCACTTCTCAACGGATTTACAGCCATGCCAGCTACCCTGTACTCCCACCCTTCATTATCAAAACCTGGTGTTAGTTTCGTCAGTTTATGCAATAAAGCCTTAGCAGCCCTAAAATGTTCCCTCCTGTTATCGTTAGCTAAGTATGTGTGTCTTATTCTAACCCTCCGAAAGTGTGTAGTGATATTATGTAGAAAGCCCTTTGATGACCTATCTGCATGAGTCACCGTCCTGGGCATGGTGCATTGCTTGCTGAATGTTCTTTGCAGTTAGGCTCTTTAGTTTATCCATCCATCTCAATGGAGCACGTCCATTGGGTCTTCGGCCAGTGACTTTCCTTTCAGTTATAGTCTTCTCCAGTCCACTAGGATTTCTGACAATATGACCAAAGTACCTCAGCCGTTCTGTTTGATAAAAGTCGATAGCATTATTCTGATGCCGAACTGCTTCAGTATTGACTCGTTGGTTCGGTATACCAATCTAAGTATTCACAATATTATTCTGTAGCACCGCATTTCGAAAAGAGTCGATCTTGCGGTGGTCTGTTATCTATCAGGTCTAGGTTTCTGCTGCGCAGTTGCAATGGGGACAATAAGTGTCCGCAAAAGCACAAGTTTCATCTTTACAATGATGGAGCTCTCTTTCCATATAGGGTACAAGTAAGCTTCGCTGTCGAACTCCTCACCATCTCGACACACCTGCTGGTCTCATGTTCTCAGTCCCCAGTGTTAGAGACAACAGATCCAAGGAACTCAAAGAGGCTGACTACTTCCTAGTTAGCAAATTCTCACGATGCCCGACAATTCCTTGTTAGAGCGATCTACAACGATCACTTCAGTTTTCATGCTGTTCGTTTAAAATCCGTACACGCTTTTATGTTCGTCTGTCCTCTGCATGGCAGTATCTAGCTCGTGCTGATTTTTTGTAATGATCAAATTGTTGTCTGCGTATCGAAACTGATTTATTCGTCTGCCTCCTACTATAATGCCGCTATACCAATCTTCAATTACCTTCCTAAAAATGTACTCAGTGTACATGTTGAATAGGAAAGTGGAAAGGTTGCAGCCCCGTCTCACACCAGTAGTAGCTGAGAAGCCATCTGATAAGGTGTGATTATTCGTACCTTTGCCGTGTTCGAAGAATGCAGTTTCTGGATCAAGTACACCGAGTGTCTCGGTGCCCCCATTTCGATGAGAATGGTCCAGAGTTTCGACCATTTCATCTCGTCTAAAGCTCTTTTGTTGTCCACGAAACATATTTACATCTTGACACTGAACTCTCTGGAATTCTTCTCAAGCTACCGAAGGTTAAGAATTTGCTCACGACTCCCGTAGTATGGAACGAACCCTGTCTGATCATCTGGTATTTCTGGGAGGAGGATGCTCTTCAGCCCCTCGTTCACTATCGTGGGAATTACTTCACTGGCATCGAATAATAGCTATTGTTCATCGACCTTCACAGTGAAATGCGGAGCTTTCTTTGAATATTAATGTAAATACGGATTAGTACCATTCTTCCTGCCACGTCCCAAATATCCAGATCTTCTGACACATCCTGTGAAGAATTTCAATGTGCTGATTTCTGCCACGTTCTGCAGCACTTCAGTGGTGACTGCATCAGAGTCGGCAGTTTGCCGATTGCGTAGCTTCTTCACTGCACGGTTTAATTTTTATATACGAATTAATGGCTAAAATCCTTCTTCATGGCTTTCTGGCATGTTTTCTAGTTCATCACGAAACAGTTGGATGCAGTACTCCCACCACACTTTGGCTGTGCCTTTCGCGTCAATAATGGTACTTCGTTGGCAGTCCTTGATAATTTGCATCCTGGGCTTTAATTCACCAGTCAAGTATTTCATTTTATCTTGTAGTTCTGAGCATTAATTCTCCGTTGCATGGTTCTCAAGCTCAGAGCACAGATTCTTAATGTGCTCACTTTTGTCTTTCCTGCAAGCGTTTCTGACGTCATGGTTCACCTTTTTCAGCAGTCATCCTGGTGTTCTGGGTTTCTGTTTGTAAGTCAGATATTAAGACGTTTTTTCAATGGATGCCCGAGTTCCTTCGGACATCCAGTGTTGGCGTTTCACCACGGAGATTGGTTTTGAGATCTTGTTTATTGCTTCTGTGATCAATGTCTGTATTCTGTTTCACGCTATGCTGCAACTTTCTTCAATTTCAGGTGGCCCAATGTTTCGAAGTTCTTGTTTGAAGTCTCATTAGCTACCATCCAAGTCGGTTCCGGTTTTATCACTAGTTGTTCTATCTGAATTTAAGATAGGCCCATACCCACATTCAACACTTGCTATCGATCTGATATTGTGAAAGGAGGTTGTCCACCCTTTGTCAGCAAGAATGTAACCAACATTATTCTTTTATTGTCCATTCCGGAAGGTCCTTGTGAACAAACATCTGTTGTGAAGTTTCAACATGGTATTAAGAATGGAAAAGCTGTTTTGTGTGGAGAACTGTAATAGGCAGCTGTCCCGTTTATTGAGCACCACTAATTCGTAATGACTCACCGTGTCTCGCAAATGATTATCTATAACTATAATCCAAAAATTATGTGGTACAACTTGATGTTCAACGGCAACACCACTACGATGCACAGCTTTGGGACTGTCGAGTACTGTGCTCCTGTTTGGTTGAACAGCCCTCACACGAACATAATAGATAAGCAGCTCAACATCACGATGCATCTCACCAGCAGCACAATGAGGCTTACACCCACATATTGTCTATCTATCCTCAGCTGTACCTCCCCACCAGATCTTCGACGTAAAAGTGCTCTCCTCAGAGTTAAAGAAAGTAATGAGTAATTACCAGTTACCAATACATGGCAATATCGCTGATGTCCATCTGAATCGTCTAAGGTCTCGAAACCCACCAGTAATAACTGCAATAAAATTGAAGAATACCAACTTCAATATAACTAAAGAATGGCAGGGAAGACAAGATACTAGGCCTGAGTTAACTCTGCTACAAATTGGTTCTTCGTTGCCACCTGGATCTGAGTTTCTTCGTAAAACCTGATCCACTCTTAATAGGATACGATAGGGCCATGGTGACTGCATAGATTTCCTCTACAAATGGAAAAGAATTCCTAAACCTAACTGCGATTCTTGTGCCTCTGAGCAGACCCTCAAGCATATCATTACCGATTGTCCAAAAAGAAAGTAGGCCTACAGTGGCGACATCAGTGATTTTACGTGTGTGTTTCCGGAGACAATTAGTTACATAAACAACCTGGACATAAATATATAGTTTGCTTTCCAAAAAGATGTATGTATGTATGTATGTATGTATGTATGTATGTATGTATGTATTGTATCTGTAAAGCCATACGCTAAATAAATAAATCCATCCGACTTTCCCGATCTCCGCATTAAAATCTCCCTTAGGTTTCAGGTCTGCTATAACGTTCTCTTAGCTCTCATAAAATTCTACTATCTATTGATCGTCTGCAGCGATGGTCGGCAGGTATAAGCGTCGTGGTTGGGACTGAAAATCGTATTGGTGGTGACGGGCTGTCTCTCCATTCCTAATTAAATACAGGACAATGCTGATGGCATTCATTAATCAATCGTGTGTGACATAGAAATGACCCGCGGCCTTCTGCCGATAAAAAGTTGTAATATTAGCGAGAATGTTTTAATAAAGAGAAGAAATCTTTATGTTACTAGACATGTTATTAATGTGAAAAGAATCACGAGAGAAAGCTTTTCTTTGATGAAAGCAGGAGTCATTCAGCAAACGTCTGTAAATATTTCTTCTTATCAAGAGTATGCCTAGTTATAAGTTTTATGTGCTTATTGTTTATACTATATGGAACGCTCCAGAGTTATTTCTAATCTATTTTGTTTCCGACAAAATGATGGTACATTAGGGGAATATTTACAGTAGCCGTTGTCATTGTCCACAAGAGATGGAAAGTCGTGAAACATGTAGTCCGCTTCTCTACTTTAATTAACAATGGACACACTACCTCAAAGACTGATTTTTGTTACAAACATGGGGAAGACTAAGGACAAATTTCCAAAAGAAGTAGGATAAATATATTAATTTACGAAGAAATAATTGACATTCACCCAGACAGCTACGCCCTTTAACTGAGAATTAATTAATATTTCATACTCTTTACGTGTAACATTGAAAGAGGAAAATGTAAACTAAGTGGAGCGTAATTGTAGAACTGTCGTAAATTGCATGTTAGAATCAGTGGAAAGTACATTACTGCTTGAGTAGTGCAGAAATGTGACTACACAATTCCTAAAAGATCAGAAATTCTGTCTGATGGATAACTGAAGAATGTCCTTGGAATACTTGTATTTCGTTAACAATTTCATCTAGTCCACAACTGTTCCCGTAACATTTCTTACGTGATTTTAGTTCGGTTTATCCATATAAATAAAGTTGTAGGGTGACCACTGTCTGCAATTTCGTCTGTTTTGCAAATTATTCAGATATTTATTCGATTTTGGTCGACTCACGACCGTATCAGTGGTTCTTAGCTTTCCTGACTGTCTGTCCGTCTGTTCCCCTAACACGACGAAACGGCTGGATAGATCTTGACTAAACATAATATATAGAGTGTACTCATGCAGGGAAGGTTTATGTACGCATATTATTTAAAAATCACTGGATAGTCTGGGGTTTATACGTAAAACACAGCAGTTTACTATTTTCTCTCCTTTAAAAATCACTGAAAGGTCTGGGGTTTATAGGTAAAACACAAGAGTTTACTTCCATTTTCTCTCATACTCTTGATTTGCAATGAAATCCGTGGACTATATGAAGGGTGACGGTTAAGAACGATCATATTCACATTCTGTTTATTCTTCAGAAATTGAAATTTTGTCTTTGAAGTCCATTATCTAACATTATAATATTCAGAGGAACATAATAATTGAACCAATTGTGAAGCATATTAGGCATTACGTAAATGAAAAAGTTGAAATATACACTGAAACGAAATAAATGGATATCATTATAAACAAATACAACCGCCTGGAGGCCATGATCGTTAAGGCGGTGAAGTCTAAATGGTCTGACACCAAGGTCAGCCGGTTCGAGTCCCGTTGGCAGAAAAATTTTCACCATCTGAATGTTGGCTGGCAGGGCAGGGGAGGTGGTGTTATACAATTCCTAATCCCTAGATTGCGTGCCAAAAGCCTGGATTAAATTCCAGACCTCTCCGCAGTGCTCATATGGAGTGAGGGCATATGACGCTGTTGATGGTGATTCGTCCCTCGGATGGGGACGTTAAGCTCTGAGCAGACCCCTTGGTGCTATTCTACAAGAGTAGGCTACGTGCCGGAACCGGCTTTCACCCTCTCTCTACTATCATATATCACGTCATTCATTTCATCTCATTAACTCCTCTGATGAGGTTGACGTCAGGAAGGGAGGAAGGGCATCCGGTCATGAAAACCCGCCACGACAGATTCATCTCACCTCATACCCGACCCCGTAGGGAAACGAGACAAGGGTTGGACAAACAAACATTATAAACAAAAACGGGACATTGATCTGTTTTGCCTGTTAAACACAGGAAGACCGAGCTCGATAGCTGCAGTCGCTTAAGTGCGGCTAGTATCCAGTAATCGGGAGATAGTGGGTTCGAGTCCCACTGTCGGCAGCCCTGATGATGGTTTTCCGTGGTTTCCCATTTTCACACCAGGCAAATGCCGGGGCTGTACCTTAATTACGGCCACGGCCGCTTCCTTCCAATTCCTAGGCCTTTCCTATCCCATCGTCCCCATAAGACATATCTGTGTCGGTGCGACGTAAAGCAAATAGCAAAAAAAAAAAAAAAAAAAAAAAAAACAGGAAGTAGGGGGGGGGGGGGGGCGAATCGTCCACAAACTCCACATCACTGTCATTTTCTCCCTGCACATTGTCAGGAACTAATGTCTGGTAAAATGCCTCAGCATCGGGATTGACAAAAAACCGTGTTAAATGTATTAATTCCTTCAACCTCTTCAACCTCTTAGAAGCCATTGGTAATGGTCCACTGTACAAATTCCTCAGTTCACCGGGATCCGTACTTCTCTTATTTTTCTTTGTCTCTCATAGGAACCACAACAGCTTGATTGTAACATCCAACATTCTCTTGCGAAAAATTAACATTGGACGTTTTTTTGTCAAATTTCATTACTCTCATTGGTCCGGTATGCACAGGGCATTTCGGAATGTACATCCCTGAAAGAAACTCTGTCCAGGCTTGAAAGTTGACTTCAATAGCGCAGTCGATTACTTTGAAAGGCGAAGGTTTGACTCGACTGTTTTTAAGCACATTCCTCCAGTCGTCTGGTGTTGCAGTGTAGGAGTTTGGATTAACAAGGCTCATATCCTTGTCACTCTCCATAAACAAATGGCCGCGTATCGGAAACACAACTTTCACAGTGTCGAAACGGTTTTTCTTGTGTAATACAGGAGGCGCAAAACTGTGTAATTCTTTTTGGCCGTAGCAAGAATCACAAAAATTTACTAAATGTCTTACTTCTGGGCTAAGCACATTGTTAACAAAGTGATCCAACATTAACTTACATCATCGGCCCCCTTTCGAGCAATACTCTCATCATACGTGTAAAAAATTCATGAAGAATCTGAGAAAACATGAATATTGAATGAAATGAAGTTAAGTTGGCGGCGATAATAAACATCACTTGCTATAATATTCAGTGTAGGTAGGTTCCTCTGAAAGTCCATTGTTATCGCTTCCAGTTCTACACGATTTCTTGACGCCTTCCTGTACTTCCTTTTCACAGAGTAAAACTTTTCACTTTGTACCAAGATATTTTTCTGTTCTTTCTCTTTCTTTTTCAGTTCGTTACACAATGATTGTTTAGTTCCTTCATCTTAACAAGTAGCTACATTTGCTGCCAACACTGAATTCGTCGCTTTATTCATATCACAAGTACCGAGTACGATAGCTTCAGTCGTTTAAGTGCGGCCAGTAATCAATATTCGGGAGATAGTAGGTCCGAACCCCACTGTTTTTCCGTGGTTTTCCGTGTTTTCCCATTTTGACACCAGGCTAATGCTGGGGCTCTACCTTCATTAAGGACACGGCCGCTTCCTTCCCAGTCCTAGCCTTTTCCTGCCCCGTTGTCGCCATAATACCTATCTGTGTCGGTCCGACGTAACGCCAATAGCAAGAAAAACACATCACTAGTACTGCATGAGCCTTTTCGTGGGTAACCGAAGGTTATAAAAAAAATTACCCACAAAAATTTCGCAGAACGTTGTATAACCTACTTGGTTGTCCTTGCTGGACTCATTATACATCCTATGAAGTTTGGCTGCACCTAGTTCCTCGGAGAGGTACAATCGAGAAGTCTCTTGTAAGGAATAGTGGGATTTTCTACCTCGAAGTGATCTGATGAAAACTATAACTTTAGATTGCGTTTCATTGGATAATTTATTAGGTCTGTTGCTATGTTTTCCCCGGCCATCTGTTTTAGCTTCACCATATTGAGCCCATAATTCTACGATGACAAATATTACAGATAAATATTTGTTACAAATAACTTTTGGGACAGCCATGTTTTATTGCGTGATTATCTCACCCTCCGTGGGACCGAACTCACCGTAGCGAGCGAGCCGCCCGTTCGTGAAATGCCGGGACACATCGGCTGATTTCGAGTACTGACCAATTAACAATTTATAGATGACCTTCACAACGAGAGATTTTGGCAACATAGTTAATCCAGGAATAAAGAATTGAAGTTAGTACCGGTAATAAATATTAAATGAAGACAGAATCTGCAGGGTGAAAACGAATGTAATTAAGCCTGGAGAGAAGTTGGCGTCTGTATCGGCAGATTAGCGACACGTGCGAAGGTCAAATCCTACAAAGCCCGCGAAAATACATGTCAGAAATTAATTACGCCGGTTGCAAGTATGGGAAAAATGTAAAAACAACACCATTATGAATTGTAATTATGGTTGAATTTTTGGAAGGAATTTAAGGAACATTGGTTCAGCGATTGTGAAATTAGAGTATTCCACCACAAGACTTCATGACCAGGGCAGCGTCATCTCGGAGCTTATATATAGACACGCCCCCCCCCCCCCCCAACGAATATTCACACACTCGATCTGAAAGTTGGGTGGATGAACCCCACGTTGCTTGTCTCCAAGAAAAGTTTCCTCAGAATAACTTGTGTTATACATTCATGTAGGTGGTTCGAATTAGAGTATTTACTTGAATGTGATATAAAATTTCCTTTAAATTCGCCGACGAAAACCGTGAAGGCATAGATATTTAACTAAAATACGTAGCTGGTTTCATTTGTTCTATTGTGTGTTGGGAATTATCCAAGGAAGTTTGCAGACTAGCCAGAGACAGGATCGAGTCTGATATCTATTGAACACCTGGCTGATATGTAACCGGGGTGTGAGAATATAGTTCCCGCAGACATTTTACTGTCGTCCGGCAGAGAGAAGATACGTTCGCATGATAACGGGCGAGAATAGTGCATCATTTATGTTTTCTATTAATAAAGAGTGTAAAATATGTGTAATTATAAGTAATTTATAAGAAGAAATGTATTCTTCAGACATGTGCAGCTGAATCTGAGGCAAGCTGGCTAATATGTAACCAGGACTCAAAGATGATTCCATCAACAGGTCTGTCTATTTTGTATTAATGTTGTAGATAGGATGTAATTTGTTTGTCCCACCAAAACGATAATATAGTCGTGGTGAACATGATAAAATTAAATGTCATATGAGTTATGATGATAATAATAATAATAATAATAATAATAATAATAATAATAATAATAATAATAATAATAATATTCACATCAGGATAAAAAATTCTATGTTAAAACATGTACTTAAGAGTAATGTCGAGTGAGATTTGCGCTTTTACCGAAATCCAGTGAAGTCTGATAATGTTATATTTATTTTTGGGAAGCATATTTTTGTAACACCGCGTATTTTGTGATATGAAAATCACGATATGTTATCTTTGTTTTTGAGGTCGGAAAGATGTGATGAAGTAAGTTAAAAGGTGCTCGTAACGTTGTTCGTCATGGGAATATTCGTATTTGAGATTGTTGGACAGGAAGAAATGGATTGTGTTGGAAATGAAATGTTATGAGTAGAGTTATGAGAATATTGAAGACAGAGGAAGCCTGTATTTTATGAGTAATGAATGCGTAGCCACAATGTAGGCTATGTTTTGTCGATTGAGAAGAATTTTTGAGACAGGCTGTATGTTAAAATGTGATATTTCTAAGACAGGCTGTATACGATGTCCTGTTAGCAATCCGGAACAGCTGACTAATATAATGTGGTGAGATTCTAAGTGAGCACGTTGTAACGCCTATTATGATTTAAAGTCGAGATTTTCCCATGATAAACAACCTCTGTAGAAGATTGTAGCCCATGGCAGTTAAGTCCAAATGACTATTCTATGTAAAACCAGCATAGTGCATTTTGTGATAAGCGACCTCACGAACAAAGGGCATTCTGAAACACGGTTGATATGTTATTTAATTACTGTAACAAATTTCAATTCAGTATAATTTTTATTGCGAGTCAAAATTACCATTAATCGGACACATTGTGGGATGGAATATTGGACGTTATTAAAATGATAGTTTGGCTGTGTTGTGATAGTACATATATCACACCCCCGAATTATATGTATGATGTTAAGTTTATGTATAGTTTTTTCATTTATATTAGTGTCCGTATACTGTGGACAGTAGAATAGGCAAGTGTGCTTATAGGCTCCTAACCGCTGAAAATAAGGTCCTTGGGACATTTAATATCTATAGCCTTCGCAGATATAAGAGATAGGATCTGCACCTTGGATGTATATATTATCAATTATAATGTATGTGTACAGTAGTAAGAAGGGATTGTATTCTATGGTATATGAAACAATCAGAGTTGTGTGTATATAGCCATATTATTATTATTATTATTATTATTATTGTTTGGACAAACTGTATTTCGTGTGTGCGAATACAATGCAGTAGACGCAATGTATATATCATTATTACAGTAAATTATGTGTTCAGTTATGCCATTATAAGGTTATGTATGAAGTTCTGTTTTATGGTGAATCATAATATGTGATATCATCGATTCACCAAGGGGGCGTTATGTGATAGTACATATATCACACCCCCGAATTATATGTAGAAGTTAGAGATATTATTGTCAGTATTCGATTTATTATTATTATTATTATTATTATCATTATTATCAGTATTTCATTTGTATATTTTGCCATTTATATTGGTAAGCTGGAAGATATCCACATATGTAGGTATGAGTAATTTGTTTTGCTCGAGTGGGAAAACATTGATTTAATAACTCTGGTAATTTGGTTGAGTCATGTGGCTACCCCAGTGTTTGTTGTGATGTACTTGTGTCGGGATATTCCATGAGTCATGTATATATCCCAGCCTGATGAGATGAGCTTGTTGTTGTATTAGGGAAGGTCGTTGACTCATCCGAGGCAAACCCCAGAGTTTGTTTATCTCTTGGGAGCAAGGTCTTGACAAGAGGTTCACTCATGATTGGCTGGCATGCACCAATCCAGACGTATCATCTGAGAGGGGGGATATGTTGATGTATATAAAGGTTGATCATACGGCGGTAACAAGGTTGATTGTAAAGGAACGAGAAGGAAGATAACTACAACCAGTGACACTGTATAAGAGAACTACAACTGACGCACTGTACGAGAAGGAAGTAGTGCTGATACACGGTACTGGAGTGACACGGCTGCAATGGACTGGACTTCAAACGTTCGTGGAGCGTAGTCTTGTTATGTTCGTGTTCCATAATTTATGTTGAGGATCGACAGCAGTGTGTATATATCTTTACAACAAGTGTTAAAATATGTGAACACAGTATTACAAAGTACAGTATCTGTGTGATGTGATAACTGCCGATTATGAGAATCGGTAAGTCGAATTGATATAGAGACAGTGAAGGGTATTTATCTTCATACATGTACATTGTTCATCGGACTATCTACAAATGGTAGCTTAGTTCTCGCTTTCGTTTTCCCACGATTTTCATTGTTGTTGTTGTTGTAAATATGGAGTCTTCCAGCAATATTTTATGTTTGTATTATATGTATAATTTTGTGTGTTGATGAGGTGCTCATGCACGGATTTTGTTAAGAATATAGTTAGCTATTTTAGAATCAGTGGAGTTATTGATGAACCTAGGTGCAGTTCCTACCTATTTAGTCATTTTCAGGAGGTTAGGTAAGGCCTGCAACAGATGTACCAGTACGCAGCATTATGTACACGCCCTGGGATATAAAGTTTATCATGCTCTTATCTAAATTCGAGGGATCCATTCTGGTGAACTCTGGCGCCCATACTACGGACATTTCGATTAAATATTTTATTAATTTTTTCAACGATTTTATGAAGTTTTTAAATAATGTTATATATTTATATTTTATTTTATTATTTATTTGGTAGTCATCAAAATAGTTACAATGTAGCTCGATGGAAAATTCGTTTCACTGGATAATTCATGGATAGAAATGTTTGAGAATGGTAGGCCGTTCGGAAAACTCATGCCTGGATTACATCGAATGTCGTAATGGTGGCGATTACTGTTTTGGCAGTATTTACGTGAAGTTAGACGAATGTTGAACTTATACTTTATTTTACGAACCTCACTGCGTCTGTTGAGATTGTGTTTGAGTCATAGATTAAAGTAGCCGCGCGTTGTTTTCAATTTCACCTTTTTTTATTGGAAGGAATGGACATAGTTATATATCCAGACTTGAGTTCATTCTGCGGCAAGTTTCATTCCATTGTGCTAGAGTTTCTAGGTTTAAAGTTAAAAATCATGATTGTGTTTGAAGTTACGATTTCGCCTGACATTGTAGAGGATGAGTAGACATCCCAGTTTCCACTCAACGATAGATATAGGAGGTTGCGCGTATCATATGATTATCCGGATGAGTGGATGTCCCAGTTTCCGCTCAACGTTAGATTTAGGATGCTGCGTATGTTAGAAATTTATTTTTGGTTAGGATATGTAGGCACTACACAGGTTCGACGACAGGATTAGGTTGTCGTCTGTATATAGTCAAATCTTAGGTTAGGTGTTTTGCGAATTGACTTGGACGATGTTAGTGTCTGCAGTAGTGAATGTAAATGCGAAGAGTGTTAGCAAAGTATTCTTGAGGCCATGTTCCGGCATAATCCTTATTAGCCAGAAGGTGTTTACATAAGAGCATGGAACCACTAGTGGCATAAATGTGAGGGCTGCCCAGCGTGGATACTCAGTTAACGGAGATTGGTTACTGCTGTTTGCCACGCACGTTCGGGTTCAATGTATTTTAGTTATTTATTTTATTTCTAGATTTAATTATTTTATCGTTCAGATGTCCGATATACCTTTATAGTTCTGTGTTTTAACACTTAGCTGATTTATGTAGGACTTGCGCTACGAATGCGGTTCCGATCCGTCAGCTGTTAATATGTTTTATTTTCTATTTTCGTTCTTTCACTTTATATTAGGTGAGACATTGGTCCCCCAATTACTTTTAGTTAGTTTATTGCGACAAACATAGGTAGGCGGATTTGTAATGGCAGTCGTAAATTTTGGGAATGGAAAGATTTCCTTTGATTTCTTTTTATCGTGTGGACTTGTAATTTATTAAACTTAACATAACCGTTTATAACCTGAAAGTTGGTTTTATAAGAATATTTTCAAGTGACTTACGACTTTCCTTTAACTTCAGTGTTTATCATTTGTTCTAAATGCATGATGAATAAGTGTTTACTGAATTTCGCAGTTTTGTTCCTTCAGAACGACGTAACGTAAGATCCTCTCGGATTGAGTTGTTGTTGGTTCCTTCTGAACAGCTATTTGGGTGATGCATGTTTCAGCATCGGAATTATTCCGTAACTTAATGTTGTCACGAGATGACAATACATGGTGGAATTTTAATTTTTATTGTGGCTTTTGCTGTTAACGTGTAGTTTACACCATGTTTTCCAGTAATATTTCTCAACCTATCTAAAGCAACTGATAGTCAATTTGGTCCGATTAAGGGTCCATTCGGCGGGTGTTCCCATATCCGACAGGATATCTGACTGGTGAATAACCTTAATTAAATGTAAATCTGGAATTTTACGTGTTGAAGGTCAGATTTTCCACGTATCGTGCGGATTAATTCTCAGTTATCGTTTGGATCAAATGATGCCCGATTTTCAGGTTTATTTCGTTTTTCTAGTTTTGCTGTCCTCTAATTTTATGATATTTTACTTTCCGCTGAAGATAGTCTCAAACAGTAATAAAATGACAACATTCACGCATTGCAATGTGACTGCGTTTAAATATTAAATAATTAAATGATTTGATGGGTGATTTTTACAAACATATTTTTGCATTGGCAGTATAATAAAATTTAGTAAGCACATATTGGCTCCTCATTTAAAGTAGTCAGGCTCTCTTCTGAACCCCATCGTTTGGTCAGTACCGTGACCGAAATATACCCGCTACTACCCCCAGTATCTAAGAGTTCGATATTGCTCTATTGCAGCAGCTGTGGCAGACGACCAATGATGGAACGGTAAATTAATGTGTTCAATATTGTGTCAAATGTTGCTTTATAATTTGAGCGCGGCGATTAGAAATACCATGCAGAGATAAAAATGCCTTGTAGCAAACGCTAACATCTTGTAGTGTGTCAACTACACGTGCCCTGACACGATAACAGTAATGAGCTATGGAAACTTGCCTCACATTCATCCTTCCGGTTGCCCTGCCGCTGAACAGGAACAACAGTAACAAGTCCACTCAAATATTGATTCTGCGCATTACAGTCCCCCAGTTCATTGAAATGGGAGGCGATACGTTTCCGTTCTTCGGAAGAAATTATTTCGAAGCACTTAAATTGGGAACACTTACAGTCTTCTCCAGTCTCATGTGTTATAGCACGTAATTTCTTGATAACATCACTCATCTTGCCTGTCTTTTTTACTTTCTTTGCATTATGTTGCTAATTATTTGCCTGTTTATTGTCTGTGTCACTAATATCACTCAACATAATTATTACGTACGACAGCAAAGTACAGTAAACCAAGAAAACACTGAGCTTGACGCTACTATTCCGGCGGTATTTTGTGAACTGACCAGCTAACGCTGTGCGTCATAATGGCGGAGTGGAGGGGAGTCATACGGACCCTGATCGGTATTGCTCGGTAGCGTGTGGACCTTGATCGCTATTAGTCGTTACCCCATATCTTTGGACGTTAATTACTGCGAGACTGTGATCTTTCTTGGACTGAAGAGTCATACCTTGCACTCATCTACACGATGCCACTGCTAAATCAATTTCGTCCAAAAATGGACTATGATCGTTCTTAGCCATCACCCTTCATATGTGAAACGTCCCTTCGTTTCAAACAACTTTCTGTTATGAGCATAATTTCGCTTACTCTTCAAATGACGGAGAAAATTACTACTTTCTGCGAGTTTCATGCTCTGCTGTGAGTGATCGACAGACCGACAACGAGCCAACTGGTTACCATGGAAACGTCTCTGTCTGCTTGCCAGCAGGGAAGTAACATAATTCCATCATCGTCAATATTCCTGTAAACTCGCGGTTCTTCCTTGCGTAGAACGCAGAGAAACCTCAAGCTATCATTCTGCGTGATATTTGTTTAATACCGTTGGAGGTTACAATCGTCTTTGAATAGCTGTTAAAATTCGAACACCAACGCGTCCCACCGAAGGATGTTTACTGGCATTCGGTATAATTTTTACTGTATTTCCCTTATACTTCTGTTTTCCACTTTAATTTCTTGCATCTGTCTTACCACCTTACACTTAAATACACTGGAGAAGTTTTAATTGAAGTACCTCTCTAAAGTTAGTCGTTGGCCTAAAGTGAATACCAAGAAGTATTTAACCAAGAAACCCCTTAACAGTGCAGAAGTCAAAGTCGAGAAGTCTTTAACCAAGAAACCCCCTTAACAGTGCAGAAGTCAAAGTCGAGAACCACAGGCAGAACACAGTGAAACGGTAAGTTATAATGCCACTTCCTATGTCGTGCCAGTCAATTTCAATCAATCACTCAACCACCACTGATCCGCACTTAGGACAGTCGCCCAGATTGCAGATGTAATTTACAATTTTCTTCAATAATTGCAAAGAATTTTGAAACTTACTGAACGTCTCCCTTGGTAAATTACTCCAATTCCAAAGTCTTCTTATTAAAAAGCAAATATTTGTCCCAATTTTTACCCTTAAATTCCAATGTTATCTTCGTATTGTGATCTTTCCTTCTTTTGAAACACCACTCAAAGTTATTCGTCTACCAATATCATTCAACGCCATCTCGGAGGATACCTCTTAGTTAAGCAGCTCACATCCTTTCTCCCAAGTCTTCCCAGATCAAACTTTGCAACATTTTTGTAAAGCTACTCTTTTGTCAGAAATCACCCTGAACAAATCGTGCTGCTTTCCTTTGATTTTTTTTTAGTTCTCGAATCAAGTAGTCTTGGCGTCGGTCCCATACACTGGAACCATACACTAGTTGGGGTCTTAACAGAGACTTATGTGCCCTCTCCTTAATATCCTTACTACAATCCCTAAAAAATCCCTCATGACCATGTGAAGAGAGATCAGCTCACAGTAATAAGAAAATGAAGTAAAATAAAGTAAGAACATACCAGGTACAAAGCCATCTTTCGTTCCAGCATGAACAAAAACGAGTCTTCCTCCCTCAGAAATAGGTCGATGAATTATTCCTTCAATATCACTTCCAGATTTGTGTAGTTTATTCCAGGATTATATGGGTGACCCTGAAAGATAAATGCTCATTTGAAACCAAACATACCTGATAAAGATATTCTAAGATTTTTATATAAAACTAGCCAATGTACCCGTGCTTCGCTACGGTATTCTACATTGTATACGGATATCGAAGTAAATTACTGTACATAAAGTGAATAAGATTTTTCACATTGCATGTCTCTTGACGCTATCCGAGAAACAGCATAGGGAGGTACGCAGACGTTGTTTCCAATGTAAAGTGCGACTTGCGGAGTTGTGATGATAGCGACAGGTCCACTTGTACGCCGCAATTCACTATGCGGAACGTCAGTCACATTTTGATGGGTAAATTTTTTAATAAATGGGGTCACCCTTGCAAGGGGGCACCTATTCCTAATGATAAAGAGAATCAGCTAAAAGAGTTTAAAAAAATGTACGCTCCCTTGTCATCTGCTAGTCAAATCGAGAAGGGAATTATTCATTACAATGGCACGTAGGCGTAGGAGGAGCACCCCATTCCTACTGCCAGTTAAAATTCGATGTGGGGAGTACTGATTACAACAGCAGACGCCCTCCAGCTGACAGTCACTATTGATTTGTAAAGTATTAATTACAATGTCAGACACAGTCCCTTCTAGATTGCTACAAATCGACTTCAGTGAATAAATGTAGATCGACATACCGAAGTGTATGCATGTTCACCTTCATTTACAGAATCACTGCTGCTAATCGGCGCACGATATCGAAAAGCGGATTCTACGGTAAAACGCCTCTGACCTCATTTAGCGATCTAAATGGCTGGCCCTATGATATTTCCTTGTATCATATCTATTTAAAGGTAAGATTGTTGTATAAAGGTTGAATAGGGTGAAATTTGTGTAAGATTTTCACACAGTGAATTACTTTTGACATACTTATGCGACAGCTTCAAACATAGAATTTGGCTCACATATGGCTACTGGGTGGACCAATATTCGTGTGGAATTTGATGATCCCATCTTTCCTATAATTGAATCAAACCATCAATTATACGTGTACAAAGTGGAAAAATTAGGTAAATTCAGAAATACAGCCAAATTTAACGTACAAAAAAGCTATAATTTCGCCAAATTTCAATTTTCTAACTCGCCTTGGAGATTGTGCCGCCATCTTCATATGGGGGAGGGGGTTAAAATTAGGATTTTCAGGATACTTTTAAGCCCATGAAAACTATAAGTTATCCTTTAGGATAAATATAACCGACTGTGTTCTTATACAGATTTGAAACTCCCAGCGTGCCCCCCTCAGAGAACTTTGTGAATTTTAGATTTTTCTAGGGATCCTGAAGTTATCAGCTTGTCTGGTACCAAGTTTTAAGTTTCTAAGATTCCTACAATGATCTCATTAATTCACGGCTGTTTTCATTTTATG
Source organism: Anabrus simplex (assembly GCF_040414725.1). NCBI lineage: Eukaryota > Metazoa > Arthropoda > Insecta > Orthoptera > Tettigoniidae > Anabrus > Anabrus simplex. The sequence goes on along the minus strand of NC_090265.1, from coordinate 299,381,489 downwards.
TCTTAATTTATATATTTTTATATCTCACTCCCCCCTCCCCAACCCTAAAGGGGGCCAAACTTAAATTCTAATAAAATCGGGAGTGTTAGTATTCATCACAGTGACACCATTAACTATGGATTCGACACTATTTTCGATTATTTTTATGTCGCAATCCCCCTCGCCCCCCACCACGAAGAGGGCCGAACTTTGAAAAATTCTGGAGGGTCACTATTCATCTCAGCTACCCCAAAACGTATGGATTTGACGCTACTTTCGATTATTTTTATATCTCAGCCCCTCACTCCCCGCCCCTAAGGGTTCCTGGGGTGTCCTACCCCTACGTGGTTTGTCTCCTGATACTAAAAATTCGAAGTGTACAATTCACCCCGGCGACCCCGAAAACTATGTATTCGACACTATTTTCGATTAATTTTTATATATTACACCCCCTCGCCCCCATCCCAAAGGGGGATAAACTTCGACTTACAAAATATCTGGAGTCTCACTATTCATCTCAGCGACCCCGACAACTATGGATTCGACACTATTTCCGATTATTTGTATACAGTATATCACTCTCCCATCGCCCCCACCACGAAGGGGGCTGAAATCGGACTTTAAAAAATTCCGGAGTGTCGCTATTCGTATCAGTGATCCCGAAAAGTATGGATTCGCAACTACTTTCGATGATTTTTATATCACAGCCCCTCGCCCCTCCGCTCGCCCCTAAGGGTTCCCGAAGGTGAATTACCCCCACGTGGTTTGCCTCCTGATACTAAAAATCCGGAGTGTCACTATTCATCTCAGCGACCCCAAAAACTATGTGTTCCATACTATTTTCTATTATTTCTATATATCTCTCCCATCGCCCCCCACCAAGAAGGGGATGAACTTGGACTTTAAAAAATTGCGGAGTGTCACTTTCCATCTCAGCGACCCCGAAATGTATGGATTCGACAGTACTTTCGGTGATTTTGATATCTCAGCCTCCTCGCCCCCCGCCTCTACGGCTTCCAGGGTGTATTACCCCCACTTGCTTTGTCTCCTGATACTAAAAATCTGTTGTGACACTATTCATCTCAGCGACCCCGAAAACTATGAATTCGACACTATTTTCTATTATTTTTATATATTACCCCCATCGCCCCCAACCCGAAGGGGGCTGAACTTGGACATTAAAAAATTCGGAGTGTCACTATTCATTTTAGCGAACCCGAAAAGTATGGATTCGACACTACTTTTGATGATTTTAATATCTCACCCCTCGTCCCCCCGCTCCAAAGAGTTCCTGGGCCGTCTTACCCCCACGTGGTTTGTCTCCTGATATTAAAAATCCGGAGTGTACAATTCACCTCGGCGACTCCGAAAGGTATGTATTCGACACTATTTTCTTTTTTATATATCAATCCCCCCTAGCACCCACCCCAGAGGGGCTGAACTTGGACTTTAAAAACTCCCGAGTGTCACTATCCATTTCAGCGACCCCGAAAAATATGGATTCGACACTATTTTCGTTAATTTGTATATCTGACCCCCCTGGCTCCCCCGTCCCTAATGGTTCCTGGTCTGTCTTATCCCCACGTGATTTGACTCCTGATACTAAAAGTCCGGAGTGTACAATTCACCTTGGCGACCTCAAAAACTATGTATTCGACACTATTTTCGATTATTTTTATATATCAATCTCCCATCGTCCCCCACCACGAAGGGGACTGAACTTGGATTTTTAAAAATTCCGGTGTGTCACTATTCATTTCAGCGACCACGAAAAGTATGGATTCAACACTAGACCTACTTTCGATGATTTTTATATCTCAGCCCCCTCGCCCCCTCTTGCCCCTAAGAGTTCCGGGGGTTTATTACCCCCACGTGGTTTGTCTCCTGATACTAAAAGTCCGAAGTGTCACTATTCATCTCAACGACCCCGAAAACTATGGATTCGACACTATTTTCTATTATTTTATATATTACTCCCCCATCGACCCCCACCCCAAAGGGGGCTGAACTTGACATAAAATAATTCCGAAGTATCACTATTCATTTCAGCGAGCCCGAAAAATATAGATTTGGCACTACTTTCGATGATTTTAATATCTCACCCCTCGCCCCTCCCCCCCCGCCCTAAGGGTTCCTGGGCCGTCTTACCCCCACGTGTTTTATTTCCTGATACTAAAAATCCGGAGTGAACAATTCACCTCGGCGACCCCGAAAACTATATATTCGGCACTATTTTCGTTTAATTTAATATATCACTCCCCCCTCCCCCCGCCCCAAAGGGGGCTTAACTTGGACTTAAAAAATTCCGGAGTGTCACTATTCATCTCAGCGACCCCAAAAATTATGGATTCGACACTATTTTCGTTAATTTGTATATCTGACCCCCCTCGCCCCCCGCCCTTAAGGGTTCCTGGGCTGTCTTACCCCCACATGGTTTGTCTCCTGATACTAAAAATCCGAAGTGTACAATTCACCTCGGCAGCTCTGAAAACTATGTATTCGTCACTATTTTCGTTTAATTTTATATATCACTCCCCCCTCGACCCCCACCCAAAGGGGAGCTGACCTTTAACTTTAAAAAATTAGGAGTGTCATTATTCATCTCAGCGACCCTGAAAACTGTGGATTCGATACATTTTTCGGTTATGTTTATACATTGAACCCCCTAAGGGAGCTACAGATGGCTTACCCCCACAGTGCTCGTCTCCAGATAGTAATTCATAAGTGTACCAAGTTTGGTTGAAATTGCTTCAGTGGTTTAGGAGGAGATGTGTCATTTCAAACATACAAACATTCATTTATATATATCATAATAATAGCAGTTACCCGCGGCTTCACTCGCGTGGATTTCGTAATTTGTTAAAAGTAATCGTTCCTCGGTACTGTACTAAGACATTATCTGACAATCCCTAAAGAATAAACGCTGACCGAAAAATTTAGTTTCATTTAGCCGAGAAACTCTTTTTAAATTATGTTTGTGATATAGCCTTTTGGGCCTAAGGTGACCATGCGACATAGAACTGTACATCTGAGAAAGTCTTCTCTCAAGTCGAAAACAAACGAAACTTAAGTGTTTCTTTATTTTTAAAAGAGATTCCAAAAATATATGTTCACGTCTGTAACTTCTTCATTTTTTTAAGATATATGTATCCCCACAAAAAATAATTCAACTCCTTTATCTGTCCTTCCCCATCTTCACCCCACCTAAGTGGATTTCTGAAAACAAACAAAAAATACGTATTCCGTTATTTTTAAAGAAGATTCCAAATACAAATTTTCACGCCTGTAACATGTTACGTTTTTGACATATACTGCAGGTATACTGGTACTCATTTTAAAAGTTCACCTTGCTTTTTAAATTCTTTTCACCCCTTAAGTGGAATTCAACTTCTTGTTCACATCTTTCCACCACTCTCCCCCTTAAGTAGACTTTCCGAAAACAATAAATACGCGTTTCTTTATTTTAAAAGGTGATTCAAAATACCAACTTCCACGTCTGTAGCATCTTCAGTTTCTGACATGTAAGTATCCTCATAAACAGAATTCAACTCCTTTACTTATTTTCACCCTCTCCTCCCCCTTATGTTGATTTTCCGAAAACAAAGAAATACGTGTTTCTTTATTTTTAAAGGAGATTCGAAATGCCAATTTTCACATCTGCAGCATATTTAGTTTTTTTAGATGTAAGTAACCTCATACAAATAATTCTACTTTTTCAATTCATTCACCCCCTTAAGTGCATTTTGTGAAAACGAAAGAATATGTGTTTCTTTATTTTTAAAGGAGATTCCAAATAACAATTTTCATGTCTGTAACATCTTCAGTTTTTGAGATATAAGTATCCCCATACAAAGGATTCAACTAATTTTTCAATTCCTTCACCCCCCGTTGAGTGGATTTTTTGAAAACAAAGAAATACGTGTGTCTTTATTTTTAAAGGAGACTCCAAATGTCAATTTTCACCTGTGCAACATCTTCAGGTTTGAGATATCACTATCCTTATAAAAATAATGCAGTCCTTTTTACCCCTTACTAAGTGTTTTTCGAAAAAAGTACATGTTTGTTGTGATGGGTTGCCACGCACTTTCGTCGGGAGGGGGGGGGTAAGAGTTTGGAGGAGAGGAAAGGAACTCGCCACCCTACCGTACGTAAACTCCGGCTCAGGCACACCTCTGCGCAGATTTGGACCTGCCTTTGGGCAGAATACACACTTACCTTACCTTTACCTTATGTCTTTCCTTACCTTAAAACTGGATCACCGAGCTCGACAGCTGCAGTCGCTTAAGTGCGGCCAGTATCCAGTATTCGGGAGATAGTAGGTTCGAACCCCACTATCAACAGCCATGAAAATGGTTTTCCGTGGTTTCCCATTTTCATACCAGGCAAATGCTGGGGCTGTACCCTAATTAAGGCCACGGCCGCTTCCTTCCCACTCCTAGCCCTCTCCTGTCCCATCGTCGCCATAGGACCTATCTGTGTCGGTGCGACGTAAAGCAACTAGCAAAAAAAAAAAATAAAAAAAAAAAAACTGGATCAGAACAATGAATAATCTCACTCTTTGCTCAAAATTTATATCGCATACCAGGTAAACTGTTCTTTTCATTACCTGCATGTTGCCAATATTGAGTAAGTGCAGATTTTCAAACTAATAATGAGAATAATAAACTTGAGCATAGTTACAACTGTGACAGGCTGTCCCCTCCTCCTATGTCCTCCTGCCTCAGGCTCTTCCCTTTCCGGTCAGCATGTTCCCGGCTGCTGATTGCAGTCTCTTTTATGCAAAGCCCATTCCTATGCCGCACAGTACTCATACTGTATTGATTCAGAAGAAGAAAATTTCGAGTAATGTCTTGTAGGCCTGTTATGTATTTCAACCACGTACTGTAGCCGTGTCAGCAACCCGTACTTCGGTTCTTACATCTCAGGACAATTTAATATATGCATTGCGTTTGGCAACCTCCATGTCCTTCACTTAACAATATGAATAGATTATCGAAAGGACGTACTGCAGTTTACTATCAGGATATACAACTGGAGGATGAGCATAGAAGCTGAGAAAGGTATTCAGTTGATTTATGTTTCAATTTCAATTTTCAAAGAAGATCATTTTTGTGATTCATGTCTTCACATTTTTAGTCCAGTAGTGTGAAGGTATGCCTATCATGCTCACCGTTCAATTTCTGGCACATATTAAAGTTTTAATCCAAGTGAGGAGCTGTTCGATGTGATAATCAGCGGACTAGTTCATGAAAGCCAATCAATTGGTTAAGAATATAGTCACGCTGACCTCGAGCTCCTCCAATATCTGCAGGCCATCTGTGGCATGGCAGAAGTAATTATCGCAGACTGAGCTTTGTCATGAAACGTATGTGCCTCAAGAAGTTGTTTGCTGTCAATTTCAATATATTATTATATATTTACGAATATAATGAAATACGAGTATATAAGGGATAGATTATCCAAAGAAGTCGTACACTTTCTTAATTCGTCTCCGAAAACCGTAAAAGTAGTTAATGGAACGTAAAGCAAATAACATTATTATTTATAGTTTTCTGAATATTCTAATTAAAAAAACGGCAACGTATTAGCACGAAATATTTTTCTACAAATTTTATTAGCACATAGTCACCATGTATACAAAAGACTGCTCTATATTTTACTTTTGATTTCGATAGTGAATAATGTAAGAAATCATTCTAAACTTTGGAAGTTGTATGCTCTCATCTACTACTTCGTGGGAATTAAAACATGTGTGGTCATATTATTGGACAATACCATATCAAACCAAACTCCATGGCACTAGAGCCCTGATGGACATGGGCCTACCAAGCGACCGCTGCTCAACCCGTAGTCTTGCAGTTTACGAGGTGACGAGTGGTCAGCGCGAAGAACTCTTTGGGTCGTTATTTTGGTTTCCTAGACCGGGATCACAATCTCACCTTCAGATAGCCCCTCAAAATCACGTTGGCTGAAGGAATCAACCCTCAGGTCAAGGTAACAATCATATTGGCTGAGGGAACCAACCCTGAGGTCGAGATAACAATTCCTGGCGTGGCCGAAAATTGGACCCAGGACCTCCAGGTGAGATGTAGGTAGGCTACTCCCAGACTGTGGGAGTCAAATATTGGACTATTGGATTCTAAACTAATAATTTCCTAGTTTTTTATGATAGAAATCTCCCCATTGTATTTAGAGAAAGCAATTATAATTAGAATTAGTCACCGGCTCACTTTGCAGCAGGGTGAGTCACGCTAGGGTCGCCGTTTTTCCTGCATGCCACACGTCGGTAAACGGGATCACGTTTGCCACCACATAGAAAACGCATCGTTTTCGATGAATGGATAATTTGATTAATAAACTATGAAACTTACCCCATTACAGTAAGTGTAGAAACTGCTCTCCGTCATACTCTGGACAAACGTTGTAGAGTATGATGCAATTCCAGTTCACTATGTACAATTCAACGTCAAGATTCTTCAATATATCGATACAAAATGCATTTAAAAACCTACAGTACACGAAACTACGCCGTCGAACATTTAATTCAGGAGCCATGAAACGCATTAAAACGATCAATTACTACGCTGTTCGGAAGCTTATCGCAAACAACTTAAGACCTTGGGAATACTCGGCCAGCTATTGGTTTAAACGGCTATTGCATCATCCATTCGCCCGGACACAGTACAGGGAGTAACCGGCATCTTAACTGAGGCTCGGACTGTGTTTTTATGACTGACTGAGCTTGTTCGCACCACAGCACTGCTCCACACCTGCGATATTTTAACGTTTATACCCATATACTTTTTGACCTTTCGACTATTTCCAATAGTTCCTAGTCTAGCCGTTGGCGGCTGCTCACTATCCGACTGGTAGGACTACACTTTTTGGTAAAGGAGATTAGTGTTGAAGTTAAATACATGAAGTTTATCTACGTTGGCAAGAGCTGGGTATATTTCACGTAGCGTAATTACTATTTATTTGAATATACATATAATTTTCAAGTCGCTTTATGTCTCATCCACTCAGGTAGGTCTGATGGAGACGCTGGAATAGGAAAGGGCCACGAGTGGGAAGGCAGTCACCGAAGCCTAAATTAAGATACAGCCCAGCATTTGCCTGGTGGTGTACTATTGGGAACATCTCCGTACAGCCCTCCTTGCCCCATTTGGATCGACTGTCGATATTGTAGTTCTAACTTATACAATGTCGTTCTGCACTTCACTTACATGCATGTTCTCAAGGCGACCACACTTTGATTCAAAAACAAACACGAAACATGCGCACAATTTTATGTCGCAACAGCGCTTTTGGGAGTAGGAAGGTGCATAAAGCGCGTGGCAGACGGAGACGTAACTCGACTCAGCATGCAAGCCCAACTCCATGGCTAAATGATTAGCGTGCTGACCTTCGGTCACAGGAATCCCGCGTTCGATTCGGGCACGGGGGCTGGGTGTGTGTGTCGTCTTTTCAACATTTCATCCTCATCTCAACGCGCAGGTCGCATACGGGTGTCAAAAAGACCTGCACCAAGTGAGATAAACTTGTCCTCGGACACTCCGGGCACACTGAAAGTTATACGCCATCATTCATTTCTGCATGCAAAAGACACCTGATTGTTCAAATATCTGTTTACGTACACTCAATGTAGTTCTTGTCGCTACGGCGGTATTTATGCATTTTCTTTCATGTTAGAAGTTAAAGCTATAAGCAACGCTACTGTACTACTTAATATTTCCTGTGCCGGGAGAGTTGGCCGTGCGGTTAGGAGCGCGCAGCTGTGAGCTCGCATCCGGGAGATAGTGGGTTCGAATCCCACTGTCGCCAGCCCTTAAGATGGTTTTCCGTGGTTTCACAATTTCACACAAGGAAAATTAAGGCCACGGCCACTTCCTTCCCATTCCTAGGCCTTTCCTGCCCCATCGTCGCCATAAGACCTATCTGTGTCGGTGCGACGTAAAGCAAATAGCAAAATATACATACATATATATATTTCCTGATGTTGTACATCGTTTAATCAACCGATTCTAGTGAGATAAGGAGAATTGACTAGTTATTAATTAAAATAATCGGAAATCCTTATAACTCCCCTCGCTATATAAGAGTTTATCGCGTAGTGTTGTGCGAGTTCTTAAGACACGGAACATCTTAGCGTGGCCATTTCACTCTGGTAGTGCTCCCGCCTTAGTAGTAAGACCAATCAAGCGCTCAGTGCTTTAGCCATAAAATAAGGCGACAGCATGAGCTATGTGGTCTCAAGGGAGCTGTTAGTGCACTCTTCAGCTAATCGAGCAGAGTGTTCATTTCGCAGGCAGTACACTGTAAACTACACCCCTCACTGCAGTAAGTAATATTCAACCTTCCGGTTACTCCAGATTAATATTTAAAATCAACCCTAATTACATTACCTGGTCGTGTTACATTATTAACGTTTCCTCGCATACTGTACGTGGGTGAATTTCGAGAGAACTTCAAAAGACGCCGATAATGATTGAGAATTTTTATTTATTTTGAACTGCAGATTATTTTCTAGAATGGGGTTCTTGGTTTGCATTTCTCCACTGTTATAATTTGGTAATTGAAGTGAAGGGCAATGAAGGGCATTTGACAATCACTTCGTGCATTTGCGTTTGCAAAGATTCTTAATAATAATAATAATAATAATAATAATAATAATAATAATAATAATAATAATAATAATAATAATAATAATAATAATAATAATAATAATAATAATAATAAAAATTATTTATTTATTTATTTATTTATTTATTTATTTATTTATTTATTTATTTATTTATTTATTTATTTATAACTTATCTAAAATACATTTGCAAATATGCAGTAGGATATTATACATTATCTTTGCAATTATTTACACCTGCAAAGCACTTGATGTGCTTATCTGCCGGTGTAGTTGTTTCACATTTGTATACATTGTTGCAATACTTACTGTTTACAACATTAATAAGGTATGTATATTTACATTAGCATTGTAATTTTGTCCTGTGGTGTGAGTTTTTCTTAATCCCTGAAAGTATCACTCAAAGTAGATAAGTCTTTGGTACATTTTTCATTCATGAACAAATATTTAAACTGTAATTTTATTATCTATGATCCATAGTTTCACATGTTTTTTTAGTTAATATTTGGTTCTCAAGTGTGTCAATTCTGAGGGCAACTTGTTCAAAAATTTAGGAACTACAACTTGCAGTGTTCTGGATCCATATTTGTTGTAGTACCTCATGACCTGAAAATAACTTATATGCCTCAGTCTTGTTCCATGTGTATGTTCATTAACAATTATATATTGTGGCTTCCAGTAATTTTATTTAATTATGTTGTACATATAAAGTTGTTTAACTCTCAAGAACCTTTCTTTCTGGTACATCCCTGTTAACATATCCTCACTTAAGCTAAATATTCCTCTGTTTTCATACCAAAAGAATGCTTTGACAATGCGATTTTGTAACATTTGTACCATGTTTATGTCTGTAACAGAAGCTGATCCCCATACACTTACACCATATGATATAAGTGACTCAACAAGTGAATGATAAACCAATTTTAAGCTATCATGAGGTATTATATACTTAACCATTTGCATTTTGAACAAGCTTAGCCTCAGTCTTTCACACAACTTATTAATATGTTGCTTCCATGAAAAATATCTATCTATTACTATACCTATATATTTCATGTTATCAACTTCCTCTATTACATAGTCACAATTGCATGATTTTTGTTCACCATCGTTTCATGAAGATATTGCTCCACTTCCTCAGAAATGGGGAAATGCAATACACGACTATAACAAAACATTAAAATTAAAATTAATTGTCAATTACGTGATTGATGGAATCATACCCTCAATCGAGGTAAGGGTAGTTCGTGTCACAGTATTTATGAGGAGCCATTTATTGTCTTGGTTGTGAGTTAGGATATATCAAGGTCATCAGACGATAATGAAGGTAGAATTCATCATGGAAAAATAGAAATAAAGAGTAGTGAAAGGCAGGGGCCCTCTCTGTGATTAGCTGCTACTCCCGGAGGACCCGCTTAGATTCCCGGCTCTGCCACGAAATCTGAAAAGTGGTATCAGGACTGGAACGGGGTCCACTCAGCCTGGGGAGGTCAATTGAGTAGAGGACGTTTGATTTCCATCCCAGTAATCCTCGAAGTGGTTTTCCGTGCTTTATTACTTCTTCTGCAGGCAAATGGCGGGATAGTTCCTAACTTAAGGCCACGGACGTTTTCTTTCCACTTCCTTGCCTACCCCTCCAATCTTCCCATCCCCCACAAGGCCCCTGTTCAGCATAGCAGGTGAGGCCGCCTGGGCGAGGTAGGCTACTGGTCCTCCTTCCCAGTTGTACCTCCGACCAAACGGACAATGAATGAAAGAAGAAAGGGAGAGGACAAGGACAGAGGAAACTATAATCGAGACGGAAATGAAGAAAGAACTTCCTCCTGGCCTTAATCAGTTTACTGAGGTCGGCACTTGGTATGGTTTTGTTCCTATTTCTTATGGCCGGAAGCCCTTCCTTAGGTCAACCCTATGTAGAGGGATGTATCCACGTTTGAGTGTTTATGTTGTAGTTGGTAGTGTTGTGTTTAGATGAAGAGAAGTGAATTAAGTCGAAATGAAAATAATAGGCTGGGTTGGGAATCGAACCCCGGTCCCTCTGAACCTGAGAACAGTACACTGACTATTTAGCCAAAGTGGAGGGAAGATGAAGAGAGAATATCGTGTGGTCTGAATATTTAGATGAAGAGAAGTGAATTGTGTCGAAATGAATATAATAAGCGGGGTCTCTCTGAACCTGAAAATAGTACGCTGACCATTTATCCAAGGAGGAGGGAAGACGAAGTGAGAAAATTATGTGGTCTGAAAAGGAAAAAGTGGCTTTTGAATTGCAATAAGGCACTACTTTTCACTCTCGTGCAATAAATACGGAATGTTTGAGAGAAAAATGCACCCTCAGGCTATTGCTGTCACAGGTATGCAACGTAACGTTCGGACAAGTACATTTTTCTTAAGGGTATTTGAAGTATTTTACGGAATTATATAGGAAATATAAGACTTCAGAACACAGAAGGCGCTTAAATGTTGTTTTGTATTCCCATCAACATCGAAGTGATTTTTATTGTATTAAAACCCAAGTATCAATCGATGAGAAAAGTAATCGGTTGTCATTCAGGCCTAGATGAACTGAAAGACAATTACACACGTGTTACAAACTAATAACAATAATAATAATAATAATAATAATAATAATAATAATAATAGTAATATGTCAGTGGCACGGCGAGCTAGCTGTTAATGTTTGTCTTGATACTCACCCCTTTATTTACACAGAATGCACTACACTGCCAAACATCACGTTCTGAAGAGCATCTTGTCGTAAAACTGTGCAAAGACTGTATGAATGATAGAGTTCACTCCCACGATATTCCTCCAGGATGTGGGAAAAGTGGCATACAAATAGAAAAAAAATATCCCTTCAACTACGATCGGTTTAGGAATATTCCTGATTACCGGTGTTATATTGTGGAAAACAGGTTCTTTAACACGTCAGGAAATCTACTGTGACGAATTTTTAAAATGTCACACGTTCCGTATTGGTTTCGATACCACAGACTGAATTATAGGGAGAAACCATCGAAAGAAGTGTATTAATGACAGCAAAAAAATATCATCTCTAAACCTAAAGAACCTAATTCAGTTAGTGTCAAGAAAAAATGGAGTAGACTAAAGAATATTGAGCAGGTAATGAAGATGTATGATGGGGAATGGAACTGGATAACATGTTGGAAGGAATCGCTTGAGGCCTATGAATAGGAACTGTCCCGGCATTTAACGGTGGGGTTCGAACTCATTCGTTTGTCGAATGCAAAGCTTAGCTCCATAGCCATGAGTGAGAGTAATTGAAAGTAATGGCCGATTCAGCAATTTTCCATGTATACCTCTCTAAGAGTATTTTATCCCACAGCTTGATGTTATGTCTTAGCACAAGGGACATTAGAACCGATATTATTGAACCAGTAAAACACTGTTCGATATGTGCACCACTGCATGATTATCAACCAGGAAATTCTCCAGCTTTGAGGCCAAGAGTACTTGCTTAGTCTCCTATACATGATATGGTGCCTGCCCTCGGTACACTTGCTCTGTCGTCTGGTCAGCTCAGATTGCGAGCTTATACGAGCCACTTGGCTGGGACATTTACAATATAGCCTGGGGACTGCGACGAGTCATCTTGAATATCGCTCGAGTAATTTTCTCAAATATGAGTGTAGGGTTAGCGGATAACACAGTATAGGGCCTGATTGACAGCTTGGTAATGACACTGGAGTCACGAAATATATCCTCGCCGTGTTGACTCTGGCCTCAGGCTAACTTTATTAAACGGTATTATACTCCAGAAAGCTTAATTGGATGATTCCTTTGCTGGAATAGGGTCAAACTAATATTATCTCTAGTAGATTAATCATTAATCCAACGAATTTTCCTTCAGCTGTCTTCAGGAATAATTCGAGGGTTATTTGAGTTTCCAGCATGATTTTTTGTCCAGTGCCAGATGTATAAACGGGAGATAGTGGGTTCGAATTCCGAGCGAGTTGGCTACGCGAATCGAGTCACGTAGTTATGAGCTTGAATTTGGGTGATAGTAGATTCGAGCCCTATTTTCCGTAGTTTCCTATTTTCTCAACAAGGAAATTCAGCGACTGTACCTTAATTAGGCATACGGTCCAGTGGGGTTCGAACCCACTATCTCGCGGATACTTTCAACTGACAGTAGATTGGTTCAAGCTGAGATAGTCAACATGGTATGATATATTCTGGAATTTATTCTTGTTCCAGCGGCTATAGTCGTGAATTTATTTTACTCCTACTTCATTGACTACCATTAAATATTTTAGTATTAAAGGGAGATTTATGTATGTTGTGATTGTGTTTAAATAGTTTAAAGTAAAATGTTGGTTTGTGATACCAGTGATGTAGGTGACTACTTTAAACCATTTTATGGTCATTATCTATTTGTTTTTTAAGTTTTTTATTTTTGTTTATTGTAGCAATAATTTTGATAATTATAGGTTTTTATTTTATTAGATATGATTTAGTGATTTTTATTGAATGAGAAGTGTTAAGTTTGAATAGAAGCTCAATTGTTATAACCTTTTTGTTTGATTGAATATCACTATAATTTATAGGGTTTGTATTGTTTATCTCAGCTTTAGTAATTTTTTATAGAGATGAATATATACATGGTGATTTAACTATCAATCGATTTCAGGAATTAAAATTTTTAGTTGATTAGCTACGCTTCACGGAACCCAATTAACTTATAGCCCAGCCTTACTTTGAGTATTAGGGTTTGTTTTCCTCTTCACTATCGGAGGACTAACAGGAGTTGTATTAGCCAACTCCTCAATTGACATCATTTTACACGACACATACTATGTCGTCGCTCACTTCCACTATGTTTTATCTATAGGAGCAGTATTTGCAATTATGGCTGGATTTATTCAATGATATCTGTAACGAAACCATGTCACAACCTTGTCCACTACATATATTCTTTAGCTGTGAGCGGATAGAAACAACGTGAGGATAATTTAATGCAGAACAACGGCCACGCTTATCATAGCCAATATTTAATCTTATAAAATTCCTAAGATATTTGTTCTTTTAATACGATTGAGGGAAGTAGATCTATATCCACTAGCTGAAGTATAACGTGCAATATTTTATATTCATAATGTAATACATGTGAAATTTTTTATGGTTACACGCCTTTGATGGATTAATAAAACAGCTGCTTTGTGCTCCAGGTGAAAGAATTCAGCGGTCTAAAAAAATCTGATTAACTATCCGGTATTTCAATTCCGCTCGGTGATGGAGAGATTGTTCATGTTTAGAAGTTGAATGTTGCGTAAGATTATGTTCCATCAGCGTATTCTCATCTGTGGGGACACGTAGGAATTTAGTATATTTATTTCTTTATAAACTTTTCAATCGTTTAGTAGCACTCGTTTTCCGTACTGTATATTTTCGCCTACGCTATATTTTTTTCTTATTCTCAACAAAACCATGGCACAACCTTGTCCACTACATATTTTCTTTACCTGTGAGCGGATAGAAATAACTTGAGGATAATTTAATGCAAGTATACGCCTGCTATCCGTAATTCCTTTCTTACTGAGGGAGTTGGCCGTGCGGTTCGGGGCGCGCAGCTGTGACCTTGCATTCGGGAGACAGTGAGTTCGGATCCCACTGTTTGCAGCCCTGAATATGATTTTCCGTGGTTTCCCATTTTCGCACCAGGCAAATGCTGCGGCTGTACCTTTAGTTAAGGCCGCGGTCTCTTCCTTCCCACTCCCAGCCCTTTCCTATGCCATTGTCGCTATAAGACTTATAGTAGGGCCCACGAGAGTTGAAGTCTGACAGGTGAGCGGCGAAAGCTATAACTACGAAGTACGCTGCGTTGTCATAGTTACCTCCATTTGCGACCTACCGCCCTTTCAGACAGGCTGAGTGTTTAATAAAACATGTAGGCCTAGGCCTAATGCAATTCATTTACCCTTGACCGGTTCCTAAGCTCGTGTTAATAATTCCAGCATTTAAGACAGAACACGACATTATCGATATATAAAAAAACCAAACCTCATGGCACTACAGCCCTTGAAGGGCCTTGGCCTACAAAGCGACCGCTGCTCAGCCCGAAGGCCTGCAGATTACGAGGTGTCGTGTGGTCAGCGCAACGAATCCTCTCGGCCGTTATTCTTGGCTTTCTAGACCGGGGCCGCCATCTCACCGTCAGATAGTTCCTCAGTTCTAATCAAGTAGGCTGAGTCTACCTCGAACCAGCCCTCAGGTTCAGGTAAAAATCCATGACCTGGCCGGAAATCGAACCCGGGGCCTCCAGGCGAGAGGCAGGCACGCTACCCCTACATCACGGGGCCGGCTATTATCAATACATCTATATATATAAAAGCAAGTCGGGCTGGGGCGATGTATATATAAATATTTAAAAATGAAAAAAGACGTGAATTAATGAGGCACTTCCAGAAATCTCAGAAATTTGAAACTTTGTACGAGGGAAACTGATGACCCCAGGATCCCTAGAAAAATCGGAAATTCTCAAAATTCCCTGAAGGGGGCACGCTGGGGGGGCTCAAATTTTGGGCTCAGCATAAGAACACAGTCGTATAGTATATCCAAAACGATAACCTATAGGTTTCGTGGGCTTAAAAATTTTCGGGAATTTCCTCATTTTTTATCCCCTATCCCCCCAAATCAAGATGGCGGCACAACCTGCCAGACGAGGTAGACAATTGAAATTTGGTGAAATTATAGCTTTTGGTCCCTAACCGACGGGAAAATTCCAAGATGTTAATATTTTTCACTTTTTACCCCCAAAGATATCGAAATATGGAGGCAATTTTAATGACTGTGCAGACATTCCTTTTGAGCTATTTTTTGGCTAAACGGTAAGTCGTATCACAAAACGGATGGCACAATGTCCCTTCAATTCGGAGTGATCTACAACTTTGGTCCTGTGACATTTTGTCGTATCTCTCTCCCTTATACGTTAAATTTTTCCGTATTTCTGGATTGTTCGTAAATTTGGTGATTTTTACAAGTATATTTCATTGTTTGACACACTTATAAGAATGATAGGATCATCTCGTTAGGTGCGCACATTGGCACGAATAAGGGACATATGTGTACCAAATTTCATGATTCTAGCATATACATAAGTAGGCGAAATGTAATGTAAATTGTTAAAAAATGCACCCAAATTTCACCCTATTCAAAATTTGAACTCAATTTACCCCCTTAATATGGGAGATACGAGGATATGGTTTAGAAACGTACATTTAGATCGATAAATGAGGCGTCTGATGGCACTTTTCAACGTGCTCATGCTTATTTGTCATCTATATAAATAAAATCGTAACGACTGTGTGTCTCTTCTTCTTCTTCTTAATTCTCAATCCTAAGATTGGTTGGCAGCAATTCGTCTTCTCCACTCTTCTCTGTAATCCGCTAATCTCTTCATTTCCACATATGAGCCTGTTCCTACGTCATCTCTGATCTGTCTTGCATATTGCAGTCTGGGTCTTCCTCTTCCTCTTTTACCTTGAATCTTTCCTTCTATGACATTAACTATAAATCCATTGTGCCTATAGAGATGGCCAATTAACTGGTCTCTTCTTTTTCTTATTGTTGCTAAAAAGGTTCTTTTTTCACTTATTCGTAGAAGAACTTCTTCATTGGTGAGTTTTTCTGTCCATGAGATCTTTTCCATCCTCCTCCAGCACCACATCTCAAATGCTTCCAAACGTTTCTTATCACGTGCACTAATAGTCCACGTTTCTGAACCATACAAGGCCACACTCCAGACATAGCACTTAATAAAACTCTTCTTGGTCTCCACATTTAAATTCCTTGATGTAAGTAGTATCCTTTTCTTGTAAAAAGCAATTTTTGCTTGGGAAATTCTGCTCTTTATGTCAACTGAACTTTTTCCATCTGGAGTGATTTTACTTCCTAAGTAGGTAAAAGCATTTACTTGCCTTAGTGGTATATCATTAATTCTGATGTCGACTGCAATATGCTGGCGGTTGCATACCATAATTTCGGTCTTTTTTGTATTAATTTTCATGTTATACTTATCTCTCAATATCGTATTCATTCTTATTAATGCACTTTGTAGTTTCTCTTCGTTCTCCTCTATGACAGCTATGTCATCAGCAAATCGTATCATTTTGATTTCTACTCCATTTATCTTTATCCCTTCCATTTCCTCTTTGCATTCTTCAATTCCTTTCTCAATATACAGGTTGAACAGCACTGGTGACAAATTACATCCCTGTCGTACTCCTTTCTTTATATAAGCTTCCCGTACTTCACCATTTATGTTTATGATGCCTCTTTGGTTGTTATAGAGTTCGTATACTATTCGTCTATCTCTAAAATCTAAACCAACACTAGTCATAATCTTCATTAACATATTCCAGTTCACATTATCAAAAGCTTTTTCTAAATCCACGAATGCAATAAACAAAGGTTTCCTTACGTCTAGCATTTTGTCTATAACCTGTCGTAGTGTTAGAATAGCTTCTCGTGTGCCTCTATTCCGCCTAAATCCAAACTGATCTTCAGCCAAGTGTGGTTCAATTTTATTGCTAATTCGGTTATATATTATTCTTGTCAATATTTTTGACATGTGCGACAACAGACTCAAGGTGCGATGTTCTTCACATTTTAGAGTTCCAGGTTTCTTTGGTATAGGGATAATGAGAGACTTTTTAAAATCTTCTGGAATTTCTCCGGTTTCATATATTTCCGTGATCAGTTTAAAAATATAGCCGTGTGTTTCATCATCTAGTCTCTGTATCATTTCTCCAGTTATTTCATCGCATCCTGGCGCTTTATTAGGTTTCAATTCTTTCACAGCCTTGAGGTATTCTGCTTTTGTTAAAGAGGGTCCCATTTGGTCACTTGTTATGTTGTCTTCATTTTCAAGTTCATTTATGTCAGTAGGATCTTCATATAATGTTTCTATGTATCGCTTCCATCTTTCTCCCACTTCTTTGCTCTCAGACAACAGTTTCCCATTTTCAGCTAATATGCTGTTACTACGGCCATTGACTGTCCTGAATTGTTTCTTAATCAGTTCATAAGCAGTTTCCATGTTTCCTTTCTCCATTCTTTCTTCTATTTCTTTGCATTGTCTCATTATATATTCTTCCTTAGCCTTCTTTGCTTCTCTGTTGACTAGGTTTCGGAGTCTTTTATAGTTTGCGATTCCTTCTTCACACTTTGAGTTTTTAAATTTCCTCCTTTCCTCTATGAGTTCAAGCACATAATCTGTAACCCATGGTTCTCGTGCTTGTTTCGTCGTTTTCCCTATTGCCTGATGTGCAGCTTCTATGATAGAGTGTTTAAGGCCCGTCCATTTCTCATTTATTGTGCCATTGGGTATTTCTGCGACGTTCTGTTTTACCAGTGTTTGGTAGTTTTCCTTGATTCTGTCTTGTTTTAGTTTCCTCACATTATATCTGTAATATTTTTTCGCGTCTTTTCTCTTCTTTCTTAGTCTTAAATCAGATTTTAACAATACTAGGTTGTGGTCACTCGCTACATCAGCCCCTGGATAGCTTTTGCATTGTTTGACTTGGTTACGGTATCTTTCCTTTACCATAATATAATCTATTTGGTATCTCGCTTTATCTCCAGGTGCAGTCCAGGTGTACCTTCTTCTCTTGTGCTGTTTGAACAAGGTGTTTGTAATTATTAGTCCTTTTGCTTTACAAAAGTCTATTAGTTGTTGTCCTCTGTCATTTCTTATTCCGAGACCATACTGACCTACAGCCTTCCCATCTTTTCCTTCACCAACAGAGGCGTTCCAGTCTCCAAGAAGAATGAGGTTCTCGTTGTCCTTAATTGTATCCATCAACTCCTCTAACTGATCATATACCTGATCCACTTTTTCATCTGTATGATTCGTTGTTGGCATGTACACCTGTATTATTATCATGTCAACTGGTTCATTTTCTATTCTCACCATAATTATTCTATCACTGTATTGTACATAGCTCTGAACTCGTACACCTACGTTTTTACTTAATACTATTCCTACACCTGCATGGCTTCCTTTGGCTCCAGAGTATATAATTCTAAAGTTATCACTCCAAAAGTCCCCCTTCTCAGGCCACTTTATTTCACTTAGTCCTAATATGTCTATGTCATGTTTAGCCATCTCCTTTTTTAAGTTCTCTAGCTTACCACAGATTTTGAGAGATCGTACATTCCAAGTTCCTAAAGTAATATTTCTTGTGTTTCTTCCACGCTTTGTTCCTGGCCCCAGCCGGAAATCCGAATTGGGGACTATTTTACCTCCGGAATTACATTTACTTCCAAAGCCCACCATCATTGCTGCATAGCAAGGGATATCCAGTGGATCTTTAATGGAGTGGTTTCCCTCTGGCCTTCTCCATCCTATGCCGTTGACCCTATTGGTTCATCCGCCTTTAGGAGCAGTTTCCCACTCCAAGGGCAAGAGAGTGCCCTACCCTATACCCGCTCATCCGCCCTCCTTGGAGGCCGTTGGCACTTGGTAAAGGGGGCCCCCTTATCCCGGGGGGTATTCGGTCCATATCTTTTATCCAAGAATAATACCAACTTGGCTAGTTCTTCCGCCCTCCAAGCCGTTGGGAGATCTCCTCTTCCGCCTTAGAGACCGTTGACCATTTTCTTTTTAGCCTCATTTGGTCCGCGGGTGCTTATTTGACCATGCTTTATTCGCACCTGTCCTGCATATCTACAGGACGTTTCCTATCAGTCATTAGGACGCGCCGTGTCGGGGTTGAATGTCTCACGCAGGGTTATGCCTTTTCAGGTGGGGGGCTTCATAGAAGGACTTGCTACATTCGGTGCAGCGATGCGGCCTTTCCCCGGAATGAGTTAACATATGTATTCTGAGCTTGCAATGTCCTAAAAAGGTTTTACTGCATACTGTACAGGAGTGCGGTATGCAACTCGAGTGAGTGAGTTTGTGTGCCGTTAGGTTACCTTTGTGTGAAAAGCTACTACCGCATTTGTTACAATGGTATGGTCTTTCGCCAGAATGAGTTAACATGTGTATTTTCCATTTAGCATACACAGAAAAGGTTTTACCGCATTCTTTACAAGAGTATGACCTTTCGCCTGAGTGCATTAGGAGGTGTGTTTTCAGTTGAACGCTTTGAGAGAAGGGTTTAGAACATTCCGTACACAGGTGCGATTTTTCTTCAGAGTGTGTATACATACGTGTTTTTAGGGTACTGCACACTGTGTAGCAATGTACCCGAGTGCATTTTGTGCAATTCTGCATCCTCTCGTCAGTTTGTAGTATTTCTTCAGAAGTTCCTTTGTTTTGCATGGCAACATTTTCGAATCTCAGCTAGATGTTCTTCTTTTGGTCCACGATCAGGTTCAACTTTTACCTCGGCCAGTTTTTGAATACTTGTGTCAAATGAGGGTGATTCTCCAGGTCCAGGCTCATATTTGATGAAGTGCAGCTGCTCCATAATCGGTAGCCACTTGCAGTATTCCCATTTCGACAGCAACCCACATTTTCTTTGCTATATTGCACTTACAGTACAAAGTCAAAATTACATATGTTGGTCATTTCCATGTCCTAGATTTTAAATCATATAGGATTTTAAACATTCTGATTCTATGCGTTGCAGATGAATTTTAGATCTTGGAAGTCGCGGACTCGAGTGCCGTTCAAGTACGTTCGCTCGTTCCTTCTGGCTTAGATGTCAAATACTGCCACATTACACCGGTCGTAATCAGTAAGTTACATATCATCTAACAGAAAGTTTGAATGACTTGCAACAACCGTTGCAGTAATGTACCAGACCTTTGGGCCACATGGGTTTCGTTGTTCAGGTGGTTGATTTTCAATCCGTTCTTCAGAGAAGACGAGAGACTCCACGGCGCTTGCGGCCCTGAATAATGTCCTGTCCGTTCCATAATACAAGAATATCCACTAAAAAGAAAATAATAATGCTGCTACACGAATATATTACAGAATAATTAACTAAATATATTTGTCAACACACTACGGTAACTCTTGTTTTACTACGCAAAATAATTGCCTTATCATTCTTGGTGCCACCACTCCAACACTGGCTCAAATTTCAAGACACTATCACATTACACCAGTCGTAATCAGTAAGTTACGCATCATCTTATGAAAAGTTGGCACTCACTTCACGCAAGAATCAAAAAACACACTACGATTTCACAGTATTTTGGCCACCAACAACGTACATACGGGAGCACTCCTTGACCCATATCTTGCTCACCCGCGAAGTTTCCGTATAGTTATCCGTTTCGGGTGTAATAATGACCATCTGCATCATTTTTAGCTGTGGTGTCTGTTTGTCTGTTTGTCTGTCCTCCTATAACTTGAAAACTACTGGATATATTTCCACCAAATTTCATATTTGGAATCCACCTGTCCTTGGGTAGGTTTTAGCGCAAAAAATAAAATCGTAACGACCGTGTGTCTGTACATTGATTATTTTGGCGATATTTCCGTACAGTTATCCGTTTCAGGTGTAATAATGACCATCTGCATCATTTTTAGCTTTGGTGTCTGTTTGTCTGTTTGTCTGTTTGTCTGTTTATCTGTCCTTCTATAACTTGAAAACTACTAAATATATATTGCCACCAAACTTCATATTTAGAATCCACCTGTCCTTGGGTAGGTTTTAGCGCAAATATCGTTTCTAAATCCCTGAACTGAGTGTGGATTTTTACGAAACCGAAACCGTGATTTTGCACTCCCTCAAAGTATACACAACCGAACTTAATTGAAATCAACCTGCCTTAATGAAAATTAATTTCTAAACCTTTTTTTCTCATGTGCATCATTTCGATGACAGGATTTAGTAAGGGAGATATCATTAACGGACCGTTTTTCGGTACAAATCCCAGCGGACTTAAAGCAAGAGCGGGTGCGTGTAAAGCGTACTTCTTACAACTTGAAAACTAACAAGATATTTGAACCAAACTTTATATACAGCATCCATCTGTCCGAGGGTAGGTTTCCTTGGTGTTAGTTAGTTTGTTTGTTAGTTAGTTTGTTAGTTTGTTAGTTAGTTAGTTAGTTAGTTAGTTAGTTAGTTAGTTAGTTAGTTAGTTTGTTTGTTTGTTTGTTTGTTTGTTTGTTTGTTTGTCTTTCTCTAACTTGAAAACTACTGGATATATTTCCACCAAACTTCATATTTAGAATCCACCTGTCCTTTGGGGAGGTTTTAGGACAAATATTGTTTCTAAATCCCTGAACTAATTGGGGGTTTATACGAAACCGAAACCGTGATTTTGCACTCCCTCAAAATACAAACAACCAAACTTAATGGAAATCTACCTGCCTTAATGGAAATTAATTTCTAAACCTTTTCTTCTCATGTGCATCATTTCAATCACTTACAGGAAAGATAGTATGATCAAACTCTACACGAACAATGGCCCACCCAGTACCCATATGTGAGCCAAATGCTATGTCACATAATTATCCGAAAAGTAATGCAATGTAAGATTTTCTTACACAAATTTCAACCTATTCAACGTTTCTGATTCAATCTGACCCATGAATAGATTAGATGCGAGAAAATATCATAGGACCAGCCATTTAGATCGCTAAATACTGCGCCTTACGGTACAATTTGTCGATATGACGTACCGTTTAGCAGCAGTTAATCTGTAAATGAAGGTCTGCAATATTGTAAACATTCATATACTTTCGTATGTCCATCTGTATATATTCACTGATGTCGATTTGTAGCGATCGAGAAAGGATGTGTCTGCTATTGTAATCAGTACTCCTACACCGACTTCGACTGCTGTCAGTAGGAATGGGGTCCTTCTCCAACTCCTGTGTAACTGGCATTAGTAAGGAGGGCCTACCATTTTAATGAATAATTCACTTTTCGATTTGTCTTGCAGAAGGCAAGGGATCATGCTGTTTTGTTCGAAAGTCCCCTACTCTATTGTGTTTGGCTCTAGGCCAGGGTGCCCGCCATTATAAACAAATGTTCCAATCTAAAATTTGACTAGCATTAGGCATAGTGGCCTGCTATTTTCATGGAAACTCACTAATTCTGTGTGACTGGCAGTAAGCTGGCTAGCAGCAGTAAAAAGGGACTGTCATTATAATTATAACTGCACAACTCAATTTTGATTGGTGGTAGGGAAGCTGCCTGGTATTGTAATAAAAACTCATCAACTGTAACCTGTCTGAAAGTAGGAAATGGGTCTGCCATTGTAACTAAAACTCCCCAAATCGATTGTGACCGCGCAGTAGGCATTGGGGCCTGCAATTATAATGTAAACTGGCCAACTCGATTGTGAATGGCAGTAGGCAAGTGAGCTGCCGTTATCATCACAACTCCGCAACCCTCACTTTACATTGGAAACAACGTATGTGGACCTCCCCATGCTATTTCTCGGATAAGGCTAAGAGACATGCAATTTTAAAACAATCTCATTTGCTGCACGCACAGTATTTACATCGATATCCGTATACAATGTAGAATACCGTAGCGAAGCACGGGTACATTTGCTAGTACCGTATATAAAAGATTTCATAAACACTAACAAAAACATCAGTTTCTGACAATAACCTCAACAAATGCACGTGTTAATTACAGTATAATAGAACAACACTACCCACATTGATAGTTTTTTTATTATTTAACGCCGATTGTTAACGGTACCTGTACAATTCAGGAATAAACTACGGTATAATAAACACAATAGGAAGACAATACTTCATCTAGAAAAGAAATCAGTCAGAATATGAATGAATATAATGGAATTAAGGAGGCATTTAGACTTTCACCCGTAATTGCTCAGAAAATAGTAATCAAATGTACAGACATTTAATGTACACAAAGCACTGAACCGAAATATTTGTTTTAAAAAAGTACTCACTGCTCTGCCGACAGCAATCTGTCATCTAGAATGGGCTCTATCCCATCCATATCCTCTCCTGTACTATCCTGCTGGTTGTCACTGTCACCTCTTTCGAGTAAAAGAAATAACTTACTCCGTTTCAGAGAGGACAGTAATTTCTTAACAGTGGGATGCTCCCGCCTAATATATTAATCATACACAGTGTATTCGTCACACTGGCCAAATGGTACCGCATGAAGCCACACACATCCGTTCAAAAAAATGGTCCCCATTGCCGTATCAATTTCTGGTACACACGAAGTAATCTTTGATCTAGACGTAAGATGGTAAGAATACCTTGTTTCGTAGACCTAAACTACTCTTTCGAAGGACGAACTTTGATTTGTTACTGTATTCTTTATAATCATAAAATGAAATTTGCGTATAATAAAAAGACTTTGTTGTAATACTCGTTCCTCTCACTTCTGAAAGAGAGTACTTAAGAATAAAACACACCCTTACCTGACGAGTCAAAGGTTACAACTTAAATTTAAAAATCCACGCATTGCATGAATAGTAGGACATTCGATAATTTAGAAAATTATACAGCTCACTTTCCTGGATCAATGGTCAGCGTAGAGGCCTTTGGTTCAGAGGGCCTCGGGTTCAATTGACGATCTGGTCGGGGATTTTAACTGGCTGGAGAACTGGGTACTTTCATTCACCTTAATACACATCTCGTCATGTATACGTAACATATTATCAACCAGCAGAAAACGTACAAACAATTTGCTTTACGTTGCACCGACACAGGTATAGTAGGGCCCACGAAAGTTGAAGTCTGACGTTTAGCGCCACCGGCGAGAAAAAAATTACTAACGCTGCTCGAAAATGGTATGTTGCTATGGCAACGATACCAGAGTTGCAACATTTTAGGACGCTATCACCACGTAGGTTGGCTTGCTCTCAGTCGCTTTTGTGATGTTGTGCTAGTTGTTGCTGCTTAATGTGTTTGTTTTCAGAATATCATGTTAGGTTTTAGTTTATTTCTTTAAGTTTATCAGTGGCTAATTGTTCAGTTTTCCTAATTTTGTTCGTCTGTAGATGTTAGTGGTCTTGTAGTGTGACTATAGTGTTAGTGTGAAATACTCCATCATTCGTTAAGAATTAAACGCCTATCCATTTCACAATAACATAAAATCTGCGGATATTTCTTCAAGCCAAGGACTGTTTCCTTTGCATCCGTAGTCTTAATTTATTGATACCGAATACCTACTTTTCAGACCCTACAGCAATTCTTGTGATTAAAAAAGGGTGCTAATGTTTTCACCTATATGGCGAATACGAAGAGAATGTGACTACTGAATTGTTTGAGATGATCCACGATATGATTTACCGTCGTTTCTCCATTTGGATGTCACGGTATCTCTGGGATGATGCATTTATCAAGGCCATTGCTGTTTCCTTTCTAAATCTTTGCAAATGTTAAACTAAACTAATATCTCATTAAAGTAAATAACAATATTAAAATAAAACTCACACGCTGCTGCTGATGTCCGAAGACTTTAAAGTGTAAGTTCAAAGAATCGCTAGATTATGTGGATCAGGGTTCCAATTCAAGAAGTTGATTTATGTGGAGGAAACGTGCTGTGATCGATATCTCTACTCAGATTTCACTTCTATAATATCTCCTGATGTTAAAGAAAAAAAAGAGGTGGGCACGAATAAGTGTTCAGTATACGCCCATTGGTTGACGCGACGTGTGTGTGTGTGTGTGTGTGTGTGTGTGTGTGTGTGCACGATAAAAAGAAATGAGCACATGATATTGTCGTAGGTTATGATGTTGATATTGAGTAAGTTCCCCGCAGGTTCAAGTTTCTCACAAATAATTGAACACATGGATACTACGTTTGTTGTGGGTAAAGGAGGGTTTGAATCTAGGATATATGTAATTTTTTGATACTAATTAAAATTAAGGCAGATAATATATTAAATGCGAGGAACATATAATACTTCGCCGCTCATTCATTTTTGAGTGACTGTTCATCTCCCTGGCTGATACCAGGTACGTATGTCACGTAACTGTTTTTAGATCTCCAAGTAGCTCAGCAACGTACTAGAAAAGTACAATATCTCATTTCTATTATGTTAAAAACTACGATTAATGAAACGGAACTACTGAAAGACGAGTCTAACATACCTAAGCGATCAATAAAATTGTTTTTAATCAGAAAATGAGCGAACAGCATTCACATGTCCCATTCTTGCTAATGAGTTCCAGAAAAAAATTAACCGTTTAGTAAACCAATATTATTGAACACGTGGAGTATGTTAATGCCTCTCACCCGGAGGCCCCGGGTTCGATTCCCTGCCAGGTCAGGGATTTTTACCTGGACCTGAGGGCTGGTTCGAGGTCCACTCAGCCTACGTGATTAGAATTGAGGAGCTATCTGACGGTGAGATAGCGGCCCCGGTCTAGAAAACCAAGAATAACGGCCGAGAGGATTCGTCGTGCTGACCCCACGACACCTCGTAATCTGCAGGCCTTCGGGCTGAGCAGCGGTCGCTTGGTAGGCCATGGCCCTTCAAGGGCTGTAGTGCCATGGGGTTTGGTTTGGTTTGGTTTTGGAGTATGTTAAAGGTCGCAAAGGGAAGACTTTTCCGAGCAGTGAGAAAGTTATAAAGGTTTAATTTGCGTAGTGTAATTCATATTTCCTATCTAAATAGTAGATCATTTTTTGAACTACGACTGTGGTGCGAATACTTTGTATGTTTGTGAAAGTGAGTGCGAACTTTGACAATTCAAAGTGGCACGTGGTTAGCAAAATGGCGCCGCCACTCTTCCATTCATAGTGAGAAGGTGGAGGACTACATTTTGTACTTTCGAGGCCAAGAACTGCACGGCAAATTCTATTGTGCGCACTTGAGCTAGGATATTGTTTTAAATGTAACCTATAACGGTATACTGTATAACCAATTGCAGTGCCTGCGTAAATCTAGATCGATCAAGTCTCATCAAAACAAAACCTCAATTGTATTTCTATATTAGTATGTAAGCAATGAGAGTCAGTTCCCACCAAACCTTTTGGGCGCAAACTCGAAATGAAAATAGCATCAGAACTACTAATGACGCATCGTTATTTCACTGACGTTTCGAAACGGAATTTTACTGTTCGCGTCCATCGATTCATCCTTTAACACAGGTTATAAAGAAACGACAAGTTCAAATGGACGTATCAATCAGACCACTTCCTCCTGAGAAGAAAAGGAAAGAAATATCAAACAAACCAGCATTGTGACATTAAAAACTGAAACGAGTATGTTCCGAGAAAGATTAATGTATTACGGTAGTCCACATAGATATATAACACTAACTACGATCTTATAATGGCGCATGGCCTCCGAAGAGGACTCGTGCAGGTTATTTTCTAGTAGACGTTCTATAGCCGAACTGCATGTCTTCAAAGATGGGACCCTACCTACAGTAAGATGAAATCAAATGTTGAAGACGGAACACACACCCAGGCCCCGACCCAGACGAATTAACCAACTAAGGTTAAAATCCCCGACCCGGCCGGTAATCAAATCCGGGACCCTCTACACCAAAGGCCAAAATGCTAACCATTTAGCTATAGAGCCAGACAAAAACTTTGTAATTTCCATATTGTCATCATAATGTGCCCATAAAATTGTGGTGAACAAGACATTTTTAATAATAATATGTGCCCATCAAATTGCGGTGAATACGTTATTTTCATAAGAAAGGAGTAATTTGTGGAAAGTCAAGGGCCGAAAGAACACCAGCCGACACAACATTCCCACATCTTGCTTAGAGCAAATATGTAAAAATCATTTCCGCACGTCTTTAATTTGCTGAAATGAAGATATTAATTTGCTCAAATGAAACACAGCTCTATTTCAAGGCAGGAATTAAGGGTAGCATGGGGCAGGAGCCATCAGTCTCATTAAGCTTTATTTGACCCTCCAGTATTGCGTAGCTAAACAGGGAATTTTACCTGAAATTACAGATATCTGCCAAACATATAAGACAGCCTGACGGTGTAGAGTTCTTGTTACAAAGAATAAGATGCGTTCCAAATTTTGAAGTGTGTTACTTTGGAGCATTTTGTGCTGGAGTTTTGGAAATGTATTTAAAACTGACGGAACTGTATTATTTTGCTACATTTTTGAGAAGCCTGTTGCTGCAGACATGCGTTCACTAGTTAGGCAAGATGTTGGGACAGTAAACACGTGAAATGTGCATCATTAACGAAGTCGCCACAACGTTTGATTTCCAAAATGCAAGGTATGTAACCTGGTCCCGCAAACTGCCAGTTCTCTCTAGCATTTCTTAACAAACTTAAGAAACTGCAGCATCCTGTGCTACGCGCGGTGTTAGGCAAGTCCGTCAAAGTTTCTCTCAACTGGCGAGTCAACACTGTGTAAGTACTAATCATCAAAACATTACTCCAAGACAGTACACAGAATTCGCCGTGAAATAGGCGATAACGCAGTGCTGGTTACAATAGACGAGGCGACTGACGCTACTGACCTTCACGGAGCCAACGTCATAGTCGGTGCGGTAAAATGCCATCCATCTCCATCATTTTTACTGACAGCTGTTCATCTTGAGAAAACTTCAACAATTTTAATGGTGATGCTAAAGGTTGAAAGTTGTGTATAACAGTTCCATTGGTGAGTACAAGCCTCGCTCCCTGGTTGGTGGTTATCCGTGACTGTGGGTTGGAGTTGTCATATGCGCACATGCACGCACATGCAAAAAAGTTGTATACAGCAAGACGATTCATTTAACTTGTTTCGCGTATGGCGTGCTGCTGAAACAGTAATTGTTTATTTTTCTAAATATGAACAGAATATCATCCATAAGCATGTATCCATTACAACACCCACTCATGTGAGTTTATTCAAACAGTGTGCCACTGATTTGCAGCTACCTCCACAACCAGTGTGCACCACGTGGGGTACTTGACTGGATGTTGTACGCTACTATGTGGACAGTTTTGAGCTTACAGTCCTGGAAAAGCTAAACAAAGATGCTGATTTGTGCATTAGTTGATATTTAGAAGCTATGTGTACGAAGATACTTCAAGGAGACTTGGTATACATTAAATTTAACTTCGCTTCCTTAAGTTCCACAGTCACAAAACTTGAAAAGAATGACGTATCACTCTCGTCAGCTCTGCAGGGTATTCTTGAAGTCTGTGGGAAGATTAAGAATTCTCCCGGGGAGCCCGGAATACAACTTTTAGCGAAATTAAGGCACGCCTTATCAAAGAATCCGGGATAAAATAACTTGTGCAAATAAGTAGTGTCTTTAGAGGCAAAGGAGATCTGGAGCACAACGAAGAAGAATTTTCATTGTGAGACATTGTATGTTTTAAATATGCGCCAGTGCCCTCATCTAATGTGGTGGCACGACGTTAGCGATACAGAGAACTGTTTGAGCTGAAAACAGGCAAAGCTTTCTTTTTGAAAACTTGAAAATTCAGTTTCGTGTGCACTGTAATTCTAAAGATTGAAAAGAATCTTCGATCAATTTTTAAAATTTTATCTTTTGCAATTGGATACGCAAAAAGTGTGTATGTTCTTCTTTATGTTCACAATGGCATCATTCATGAAACTAAATCAGTTCGTTCCTTCTGTGTGCATGTTGGACACAAGAACAGTTTTCCATTATAAGGAGTTTCATGTATAGTACAGTGTCGTAAGTAGAGTGGTTATCTTTTGCATTATTTTACTCTAGACATTGAAAGTCAGCTAGTGGAATTTCTCGTACGTACATCGTGGATATTTTACCACTGCAAGTTTGTGAAATCTTATGTATTTTTATGCGTTGTATCTTTAACGTGTCTTGCATGTGATAATACAGTTGTAGTATGTAAAAGTTCCCTTTGGTGATCATTGTAAGTACCTAGGTCTTAATATAAAGAAAGATATTCATTGGGGGTAATCGCATAAAGACGATTGTAAATAATGAGTACAGATCTCTGCATATGGTTATAAGGGTATCTAGGGGTTGTAGTAAGGATTTGAAGGAGAGCGCATATAAGTCTCTGGTAAGACCCGAACTAGAGTATGGTTCCAGTGTATGGGACCCTCACCAGGATTACCTGATTCAAGAACTGGAAAAAATCCAAAGTAAAGCAGCTCGATTTGTTCTGGGTGAATTATGACAAAAGAGTAGCGTTACAAAAATGTTGCAAAGTTTGGGCTGGGAAGACTTGGGAGAAAGGAGACGAGCTGCTCGATTAAGTGGTATGTTCCGAGCTGTCAGTGGGAGGACATCAGTAGACGAATAATAACAATATGAAGATAAAGTTGAAATTCAAGAGGACAAATTTTGGCATATATTGTTTTATAGGAAGGGTAGTTAGGGATTGGAATAACTTACCAAGGGAGATGTTCAATAATTTTCCAATTTCTTTGCGATCATTTAAGAAAAGGCTAGGAAAACAACAGATAGGGAATCTGCCACCTGGGCGACTGCCCTAAATGCAGATCAGTAATGACTGATTGATTTATAGAGATTGGAAAGATTTCCGTCACTTTGTTTGGATGTTGACTTGTATGTTAATAAATTTAACGACATAACTATTTACGACATGAAAGTCGGTTTAGTAAGCAAAGCATTTTCAAGTGACTTATCACTTTTCTTCAACTTTTGTGTTTGGCATTTCTTCTAAATGCTTAATGAATTAACGTTTTCCTGCATTTCGCGGTTTTGTTCCTTCAGGGCGGTGTAAGGTAATATACACTCGGATCAAGTTTTTGCTGGTTCCTTCTAAACATCTCTTTGGGGTGATGCATGTTTCAGCATTCGGATTTCTCTGTAACTTAAGGGTGTCACGAGATGACGATGCGTGGTGGAATTTTATATTGATTGTGATGATTGTTGTTAATGAACACCATGCTCTTCAGTAATGTTTTGTAACTGTTAGTCCATTTGTTTCGATTAAGGGTCCATTCGGGGGACGTTCCAATATCCGATAGGATACTAGACTGGTGGATAACCTTAATTAAATATAAATCTGGAATTCCACTTGTTGAAGGTCAGATTTTCCACTGATAGTGTGGATTAACTCTCATTTATCGTTTGTATTAATGGTGCCCGATTTTCAGGTTTTTATTCTCGTTTTCTGGTTTTTGCTGTCCACGAATTTTACACGACATTTTCATTCTTTTAAATAATGTTGAACAATAATATTAACAGAATAACACTCACGTTATGTATTGTGATTGCGTTAAAATGTTGTAAAATTATTAAGTGATTTTTCTAATCAATTTAATAAATATGATCATCGTGATTAAATTTGAATAAATATTTAGTAGGCACATTTCTGCTCCTCATTTAAAATAGTTAGGCTCTATTCTGAACCCTATTGTTTGGTCAATATAGTGACAAAAATTTAAAAATAAACCGCTAAGGCCCCAAGATCTAAGATTTCGATAATGCTCTATTGAAGCAGCTGTGGTAGACGACCAACGATTGAACGGTAATTTCGAGGGTTCAGTACAGACAATGACGGCACTTGGAGGGATGGAAGGTAAATGCTTCCACTGTCCGTAACCTCGACACTTGATGGGGTAGAGTGGTTAGCTCTACGCCCGGCAACCTTAGCCCCCTGGTACTCATTTTTGGTTTAGGCTGAGTGAACCTCCGGTGCCATGTGCACCTCCTTCGGAGGTGGAAATCTCGTTTCTTAAATTTTTCAACTTCCTCACGGGGAATCGAACCCACGTCCTCCAGGGTGAAGTGAGCACGGCTATACCGCCTCGGCTAGGCAGCCCCTTTATTAATAATAGTATTAATATTATTTATATTATTAATAAAACTTCGATGATTTAGTCTGCAAGCTCGTCTTGTTCTGTGCGGTTGAAATGTAAAATACACGAAATATCAGATCAAGTGCGCGACCATTTCCTGTTCATAAAATGCTCGGAACTTTCCAGACTACCCAATAATATTGCCTTGTAACGTGGGCTGTTGAGTGATCTAATTGCACCATGTCCGGACCCCGCCCCTAGAGCTACGTACTATGTTGACTCTCCGTAGGACTCACACACGTTTAAAAGCAACGCTCTGTCATACCACCACCACCACCACCTCGCCCACTGTTGATTACGCTTCAATTACCGGAGCCAGCTTACGTGGAAATTCATTCCCCTTCTCCGCCCCTTTCGCTAATGGGAGACTGCCTCTTAAACAAGAAGCCATGCCAAAGTTCAGAGTAAGCGACACATAGATTGCTTGATGGACTAGTGGCCTGGAGTGCGCTCAAGTACTTTGAATTTCCATTCCAATCACAAGGACGTTAATAGGCTTACACAGTCCAGGAAAAATACCTTTTATCGAATCGATCTGGGAGTCCTTTATCGTTTGAACGACTCCATCCTGTATGGCATCCCATCTCCAAGAGTGAATGGCAGTTTTATCATCAGTTTAGTTTCTAAACCTTAAAAGCAGTTTTCCAGTTTCTGGTTAATTCTCGATTATAAATCGAATGACATAACCTTCACTCCAAATACAGCTTCTACTATTTAAAAGAACGCTTGAATTTTCTGTTTTCTTTGAATAGTCTATCGTGTGTTTTGAGAGACTGTGTTAAGTGAAACTCTGGTTTAGACTTTCCCTTAAGAGGGGCCGTGATCCACTACTTTAACGAAAGAGTTACAAAAATAGGCTGATGCTAATGAAACAATAATAAGGAAAAGATGACCAAGGAAAAAGAAGAGGTCAGTAAGTGTGTTGTATACAAAGCAGGTGCTCAGGTTGCTGAATGTTCCAATTAGAAGAGTACACCAGTAATAACTTAATGAAATTAACTGACACTAGTCTGAGTATGCATAGTTTACTGACAGATCAAACTTTGCATACATCTATGTTTCCTCATTATAGACCTTCAACTTTGAGCGCTGTTTCGGTGTGTGCGCTCACTGTGAATGCGATGGTTCAAATCCTTTAAAATATGAAGGCGTGTGTTTATGATGACTTTCTTTCATTATATTTTCCTTTAGCTCCAACTTTCCACCCCTCCCCAAACTCGGTCGGGAGATGAAGACTGTGCGATATTCTCTCCGTTATGCGCTGGTCCTATTGAAAATCCGCCCAAAGTTACTGAATTTCGAACTCCGGATACTCGGACTGAGAACTTAGCTGTTAGACGTATGAACCAGCGTGCCTCACGTGCCTCTGTGTTGTCTGGCTTATTCTGTTAGGTGTGGTAACTGTAATTGTAGGACGAGAATGTAATTAATGGAAAATAAGGAGAATATGATGCCTAGAATTGTACATTAAGAATTTGCCCAGTATTTTTAAAAGAAGTTCTACCAGCTCACTAGCTATTTTCTGCGGATTGGGTGGTGTATACCTAGGAATTGTTTCTAAACGTCACCGGAGCACACCCTCTGGTAATTTGTTCAAATTATGACGGTAGTTGGCATATTTATGCATGTATTAAAAGTCCCTCTTCTAAAGAATAAGCATCTCAGTCAGTAACGTGTGTAGTTTTCTGTTCTAAGTCGGGACTCCTTTTATACTCCTTTACAATTTTCCGCGCAATCCTAGCTTTCTTTCCCTTAAGCGTGTAACAGTTCATGTTTGAACTTTTCATAGGCGGACATGATCCATGACTAAGACGAAAGCTTCAATAAAATAGCCTGATGACAATGAAAGGGCCAACAGAACAGAAGTGTATTTTATATGAAGCAGGTGCCCGGGTTGCTAAACGACTGTTCCATTAGAAGATTACACCGGTAACCAACAAGAAATGCAGCTAAAGAAGATTCAGCTGACAAAAATATGTGCGTAAGTATATTTCAGCCTTTCCCCATTTTCTTGCGGTCGGCACTCGACGTGGATTTGGCCGATTTTCACGGCCGGATACCCTCCCTGATGCTAACCCTTTCTGGAGTAATTTACCATCGCGTGTATCTGTGGTGATTGAAAGTGTATATTTATTTATTTATTTATTTATTTATTTATTTATTTATTTATTGATTGACTGATTGATTTATTTATTTATTTATTTATTTATTTATTTATTTATTTATTTATTTATTTATGTATTTATTGTGCTTCAGACAGGTACAAACCTAATGATGTGAAACACATATACATACAATATTACATTAGATAAAATCAAATATTAAATTAAAATTATAATATCTCTTATGAACATCCTTGTTGTAAAATAAAGTCATAAATGAAATAAAAGTACACTTTTCTTCAGTAACATAATATAACAAATTTTCAGTTACATATGCACATAGTATAACAGGGTATTTAAAATATTACAATTAAATTGACTTACGAACTGCTTTAAAGCTGCATTAGTACTGTAATTATACATGATAGTAGTGATGTTATCAAGATAATAATGATGATGAGGTAGATGGTATAACTAGAAACTAGAAAGATAACTAATGTTTTGAGCTTAACAATAGGAGTCAGCAAAGTGGGATTTTAACTTAGAATAGAAAACAATTATGTTATTTGTTTTCATTGTTCTACTATGGATGTGTGTGTAGTTGCAAATATATCTAGTCTGTACTCATTGCTATATTTATTAAATCTTTTCATTGAGTTTAACACTGATGAATTCCTATGTTGTTGGGTTCTTGATCTAGAGCAGTAGAAAGTAACATGTTTTGGGGGTGTAGATGGATTAGGGGCAGATGAGTTGAACATAGAGAGCATGTTAGAGCTACCAATAAGATTGTAAAATAATTTGTGGACAAATAGAACTGCAATTACTCGTCTTTTTGCTAAGGACTTATAGCCAAGTTGTTTCATCAAGCCATCATACGAATCAAATTATGGTAATTATCAATTATTTTATACGTAAGGTATCTAAGAAGTTTGTTTTGTACCATTTCGACTTTGTTTTCATATAGTTTAAACGTGGGATTCCGAATGGTCGATGCATTTTCTAGCCGACTTCTTACAAAGCTTTATTGCGTCGAGATTTGAGAAGTCACGTGCGCATCTCTTAATAAATCCTAATATTCTGTAAGTATCTGCAACAACTTCGTTTATGTGTAGAGAGAACGACAATTTAGCGTCGAAATGCACACATAGATCCTTGATAGAATTCGCTGATGACAGATTAGTATTCAAAATA
This sequence comes from Anabrus simplex, assembly GCF_040414725.1. Classification (NCBI taxonomy): domain Eukaryota; kingdom Metazoa; phylum Arthropoda; class Insecta; order Orthoptera; family Tettigoniidae; genus Anabrus; species Anabrus simplex. The sequence continues at coordinate 299,346,914 of NC_090265.1, read as the reverse complement.
TTATACGAGTGACTAATTTTATTTTTATTCCTGGAAAATACCATTACATGACATTTGTTAATGTTAAAATTTAACTTGTTAATAACGCTCCAATGCGATATGCCATTGAGTTTTTTTCTGAAGAAATCTACAGTCCACATGTGAACGAATGGTTTTGAAAAATTTTACATCGTCTGCGAATAGCAATATGTTTGAATACTGTATGGATTTAGGAAGATCATTAATAAGTAGTAAGAAGAGTATAGTCCAAGATTTGAGTCCTGTGGGACACCAGATAGAGTATTGTAATACACAGATTCCAATCCTTTATAAGATACAAATTGTTGTCTATCAGAGAGATATGATGCAAAAAGTTTTATTAAGCTGTGAGAGAGTCCATGATAAGCTAATTTATTTAAAAGTACATCGTGATCAACTTTATCGAATAAATGTCTAAAATCTGTGAAAACTACATCAACTTGGCCTCCTGCATCCATGGCTGCCAACACTTCATGAGTGAACTCCAAGAGATTTGTCGTTGTAGATTTCCCTGGTCTGAAGCCATGTTGGGTGTCACTGGTGATAATTTCTACATGTTCGTACACATGCCGATATAGGGTTTGTTCGTAGACTTTTGCTAACGCGGAAGAAATCGCAGCGGGTGTGTACTTATTAATTACTGGCCTATCCCCGGATTTGTGAAGCGGACTAACTCGCGTTATCTCCCACTTTGTAGGAAACGTTCCAGTTTTTAGCGAAATTTTAAAAATACAGTAATTATACAGTAATTATGAGAGGTTAGATCTGGGCTTGCGGCTTGTTTAGGTTTCATCTTGCGTATTGCGTTTTGAATTTCGGTAGTATTAATTTCATTAACATTGGGTACATTCATCAATGGATCTATTTCCGTATTCTCATATTTCGGTAAATCATATCGCGCCCGTTTCTCTGAGTGTGATGTGTTGTAAGTAAATGCATTAAGTGTATTAAAAAAGAACGCAAACACCCATTCCTAGATGCAGTCGAATGAACCATGTACAGTTAAAATCATTGGTTCGGAGGGAAATCGAACTTGGGGCTCCATGAACTTACTCTTTAGTTCATTAGCTAAAAGCGTCCGTCGTTTACTGATAAATCCATGGATCTACTGATCTACTGATCTACTGATAAATCTATGGATAAATCTAAGCTTTCTTTGCGTAAACAATTGAAGACATGTCTTCCAAACTCCAGGTATTTTGTGTAACTTTACAGGAGAAACAAATACATAGGCCTACACTCATGTTCATGAAAACCAGAACACCTTGAAAGACTAGAGACAGGAAGTTCACATTCACAGGACATATGCATTAGTATGTTCTGCAGAAATGATTAGCATTTGAACCATGTCGACCCTCCGGTTCAAGGTCCACATCGATATCTCTGTGCACCACCACCACCGACTGGTAAAATGTGCCTGAGGCTCTCGCCGTCGCTATAAACTGAAGGTAATGGATCAGTGTGGCATTAGTAGACCTGCAAGATACTTCGCAGACGTATATGAGAACCGTGCGGTCAAATGAGTGAGTTTGAAAGAGGGCGCAATATTGGCATGTGAGAACGTGATGCATCCACCCGGCAAATTGCTACTTTTGTGGGAAGAACGGGTTTATACAGAATGGTTCACAGAAGGCCGTAGAACACGACCAGGTGGCTGTGGTCGCACCACCCAGACCCACTGCCCTACCACCGAGAAGATCGAAACCTGATCCGAACGGCATTGCAGGACAGATCTGCGTCCTCCTCGGCTTTGGCGCAACAGTGGAATAGTGTAACACATCGTACACTATCAGGAGTAACAGTCCATCGCCGTTCATTACGGTCTGGGTTATCGGCGCGTCGTCCACTTCTCCGCCTACCTTTGGCTAATGTACATAAACATGCTAGACTGCAAAGGTGTATGGAACGATGTCACTGGGGACAAGAATGGCAACATATAGTGTTTTCGGACGAATCAAGGTTCTGTTTGTTTGAAAATGATGGCCACAAGTAGGTACGCCGCAGACAGCGGGAGAGGCATCGCATTGACTGCATTTGCACAAGACATACAGGGCCAAATGAAGGCCTTAGGGTGTGGGGTGCTATAGGGTACAACCACAAATCACAGTTGGTGCGTGTCCAAGGCACTGCGACGAGTTTGACCTACGTGAATGACATCCTGCGACCAGTAGCCATACCCTTTCTGCACGACACCCCAGACGCCATATTTCAACAGGGCAATATGCGACCACATGTTGCTGAACGAACACGTACCTTCTTGTTGTCACAGGATGTTAGACTGTTGCCCTGGCCCGCCCGATCACCGGACATATAGCCATTCGAATATGTGTGTAATATGTTAGAACGACGGGTGATGCGCTGTGACCGAATGCCAACCACCAAAGCTGAACTGTGCAATCATATGAATGCAGCATGGATGGCTGCACCCCAGGACGCCATTCGCACCTTATACGCGTCGATGCCATCACACATGGAACAAGTTATCAGTGCCCATGGAGGATCAGTGCCTATTAGTTAACACGACACATACCGACCCTAGGTGACTGAAATGCTAATAGTTTCTGCAAAACATACTAATGAACATGCGCTGTGAATATGAACTTCCTTCTCTAGTCTTTCAAGGAGTTCCATTTTGATGAACATGAGTGTATTTTTCTTTTATAATGTTTGAAACGGAGATTGTTTTAATATACAGTAGATACTGGTATATACGACATTAGCCTAACATGAAGGAAATGCCTGTTTTTCGGATCGGGCACCAAAGACAAAACTAATATGCATTTATTTCCAATACTCTTTGTAAGTCATCGCGCATTTAAGACAGAATGTTTACACAAATGTATAATTGTAGAGTACTTGAACATCAGCAATAATTATACTGAGTGCTGATTACACTTGTATTCATTGTTTCTTGTTTGTGCACAGCAGCGCATTATTCACTACTACAGAAACTTTGCTTATTGCCTCCCCCTTGTTAGATCAGTTCTTTAGACTTATCAAATGTTTTGCTACATTGTTAACCTGTGCCATTTGAAACAAACATAGAATAAGTCCACTTTTACAAAAATGTTCAGTATCAGATTACTACATCTGCTGGAATTCAAATGTTCATAATTCCTATACTCCTTTTCTATATGCCTGAAAATTCGATCCTTCCGTGGGAAATATAAACTCAATCACATCAAACGAAAGACTTTTTACATGAAGGATGATAAAGCCAGTTTGATAGAGCGAGCTGGCCGTGCGGTTAAGGTAGCGCAGCTGTGAGCTTACAGTCGGGAGATAGTGGGTTCGAACCCCACTCTCAGCAGCCCTGAAGAGAGGTTTCCATGGTTTCCCATTTTCACACCAAACAAATGATGGGGATGTACCTTAATCAAAGCCACGGTCACTTCCTTCCCACTTCCCTTTCCTATCCCATCGTCGCCATATAACCTATCTGTGTCGGTGCAACATATTTTTTTTTAAAGCCAGTATGGTCTTGTTTTTATTTTTTCCAGCTCACGAGTCGGCGAACAGTTTTAAAGCAGTGTACTGCCCGGGCTTAATGTTCTCTTGTAATACCTTGCAGAAATTTGCAAAGAAAGATACACTTTCATTGGATCATTTCGGTCTGTCCTTTTTTGTCCATGTGTAAAAGTATGCATTGTTCTTGTTGAACGCCCTACCATGCATCGTAATTGCAATAACATGCATTGGACCATGGGTGAAGTTCTAGAATGAGGAGGTGACTTACGACGTGTTTCTAAGAAAATGTTTAATGACTTACGGGGAATTCGGAATAAAACAAAAGTTCTGAAATGTAAATTGTCTTAACTTAAATGAATTCTGCACATTCTTAAAGTGGAGTAAAAGTACGCCAATCTAACAAGAATTATTTTTAAAACGAAAAAAAGAAAGTGAGCAAATGACTGGTGTTTGCAAGAAAGCTCCTGAAGTAAAGTAGCCGCTATATCGTTAACAACAGTACTAAGGAATGTCAGAATGAATCTATGCCTCTGCATGAGTTTTAGCTTTGCGCTTTGCGTAGTTGTTCTGTCGAAGAAACACGCTTCCACTTTCACATCCTGAACCTAATGAGCGTACCTCCCAGAAATTCAAACTTCAAACCTGTGACAAATGAGGAGATTCCTATACCACATTGTCCAAAACAAGTGGTGGAACATGTTTTGATCGTCTGGTATGTTAAAGTACTTTTGACACAACTGGTATAAATGGCTTATTACATGGACTGAGACTTTGTATATTCAAAGTAGGAAACATCTGTGCCATACCATCTCTGTAGCTTTAGCCCTGCAGTTCAGTGTCTGGAGACTCCTCAAACAAAGGTAATGCCCGTGTTTTGGTGTACCGTAGCGAGGTAAACGAACTGAAGTTGTCAGATAAACGGAGTTCGTATACCTTCCAGCACTTACAATGAGTCATGTTAACAACGTTCACATTGTAAGAGCAATAAAATTGCTTCAGTAAGGGTGTTACCGCGGACTTCAATGTCTACCAGTCTGTCATTTATCTTTTACGGAGTCGTTACAATGATACAGGTCAGTTCACCAGGCGGGTTGAAAGGGGTCATCGACGCATCCCAACCCAAAATGACGACCGATTTCCGGACAGTTCTGTGTTGCGTCGTCGTACCGCCAGTGCCTGAGAACTGCAGAAGGGCAAAATGAGCCACAGTACATGATCAGACTGTAAGGGACAGGTAATGCGAAAGGAATTTACCCGTTCCAGCGCCTCGCTTAATACGGCAGTATCTAGTAGCTCGCCTTCTGTTCACCAGTAACCACGTCAATTAATTGGCAACTTCGCCGTTGGAAAAGTGTGCTGTTCAACACGAGACATGACTTCCCGTGAATCAATATGATGGCCATGTGCGTCTATGGAGAGCCCACGGTAAGCGTTACTTGCCAAATGTTGTACAGAAAGTGAAAAGATACGGACAAGGTTCTGTAATAATGTAGGATTCTGGTAGTTTCGACAGTCGTACAGATCTTGTATTTCCTGGCTGTAAGGCAGTCAAGGACAACGTCATCAAGCAGATTTCGTTACACCACGTAATGGTTGTTGCATGTGGTGTCGGCCCTGTATTTTTTCTCATTTGCCGGGCTGAGTGGCTCAGACGGTTAAGGCGTTGGCCTTCTAACGCCAACTTGGCAGGTTCGATCCTGGCTCAGTCCGGTGGTATTTGAAGGTGCTCAAATACGACAGCCTCGTGTCGGTAGATTTACTGGCACGTAAAAGAACTCCTGCGGGACTAAATTCCGGCACCTCGGCGTCTGCGAAGACCGTAAAAGTAGTCAGTGGGACGTAAAACAAATAACATTATTTTTTTTTCCCACGCAGTACAATGCCGGGGCGCAAGTAGCGGGGGACACCAGGGACGTCTTGAGCAGATTTTACATCCAAATGATGAAATAGCCCGCGGTGAGTCCCGATTACAGTTCCATTGAACGCGTGGGACATGCTTGAGAGACGCGTTCGTGGTCATTGTGTTGCACCACAGACTCTCCACAGGCTCTCGTTGAAGAAGGGAATGGATAACGCAAAGATCACCGAAGAAATGTATGGAGGATACAACGTACGTGACAGACTGTGCTAAATGCTTAGAGAGGGCAAACATGACAGTAAAGCTCTCAAACTCAGAAGAAAACCAAACTGAATGCGTGGATGAGTGGCTATTCCAACTTTGTTCTTAAAACTGCTCGGACATTTAAGTTTGTTTTGTAAAGATGAATGCGAACCGAATGATGATTTGTTGTTCACTTTATCAGTAAGGAATGCAGGTATATCTAATAGAATTTCTAGTTGTCAATTATTGTTGTATGTAGTATGGCATACATTCGACAATATGTTACATTAATAATTTTTACATACATACACTAATTTTTACATACATACACTAACTGACAGTGACAATGCATCACCAAGGAGGAGTGGTTCGAAAGGGATGAAAGTTGGGAAAAAACAGAGACGGCACGGATGAATAATTGATGTTTATTTCAAACCGATATGCAGGTTACACAATGCGCACGGCATCGACTCAGTAGGATGTAGGACCACCGCGAGCGGCGATGCACGCAGAAACACGTCGAGGTACAGAGTCAATAAGAGTGCGGATGGTGTCCTGAGGGATGGTTCTCCATTCTCTGCCACAGTTGGTCGTCCGTACGAGGCTGGGGCAGAGTTTGCAAACGGCGTCCAATGAGATCCCACACGTGTTCGATTGGTGAGAGATCCGGAGAGTACGCTGGCGACCGAAGCATCTGTACACCTCGTAGAGCCTGTTGGGAGATGCGAGCAGTGTGTGGGCGGGCATTATCCTGCTGAAACAGAGCATTGGGCAGCCCCTGAAGGTACGGGAGTGCCACCGGCCGGAGCACATGCTGCACGTAGCGGTGGGCATTTAACGTGCCTTGAATACGCACTAGAGGTGACGTGGAATCATACGCAATAGCGCCCCAAACCATGATGCCGCGTTGTCTAGCGGTAGGGCGCTCCACAGTTACTGCCGGATTTGACCTTTCTCCACGCCGACGCCACACTCGTCTGCGGTGACTATCACTGACAGAACAGAAGCGTGACTCATCGGAGAACACGACGTTCCGCCATTCCCTCATCCAAGTCGCTCTAGCCCGGCACCATGCCAGGCGTGCACGTCTATGCTGTGGAGTCAATGGTAGTCTTCTGAGCGGACGCCGGGAGTGCAGGCCTCCTTCAACCAATCGACGGGAAATTGTTCTGGTCGATATTGGAACAGCCAGGGTGTCTTGCACATGCTGAAGAATGGCGGTTGACGTGGTGTGCGGGGCTGCCACCGCTTGGCGGCGGATGCGCCGATCCTCGCGTGCTGACGTCACTCGGGCTGCGCCTGCACCCCTCGCACGTGCCACATGTCCCTGCGCCACCCATCTTCGCCACAGGCGCTGCACCGTGGACACATCCCTATGGGTATCGGCTGCGATTTGACGAAGCGACCAACCTGCCCTTCTCAGCCCGATCACCATAACCCTCGTAAAGTCGTCTGTCTGCTGGAAATGCCTCCGTTGACGGCGGCCTGGCATTCTTAGCTATACACGTGTCCTGTGGCACACGACAACACGTTCTACAATGACTGTCGGCTGAGAAATCACGGTACGAAGTGGGCCATTCGCCAACGCCGTGTCCCATTTATCGTTCGCTACGTGCGCAGCACAGCGGCGCATTTCACATCATGAGCATACCTCAGTGACGTCAGTCTACCCTGCAATTGGCATAAAGTTCTGACCACTCCTTCTTGGTGTTGCATTTGCTCTGTCAGTCAGTGTACATACTGTACATACATACATACATACATACATAAATACATACATACATACATACATACATACATACATACATACATACATACATACATACATACATACATACATACATACATACATACATACATTATCATTATAGACTGTTATGCCTTTCAGCGTTCAATCTGCAAGCCTCTGAGAATTTACTAAACGTCGCCACAATCCTCGATTTGCAACTAGTGTTGTGGCCTCATTTAGTTCTATACCTCTTATCTTTAAATCGTTAGAAACCGAGTCTAACCATCGTCGTCTTGGTCTCCCTCTACTTCTCTTATCCTCCATAACAGACTCCATTGTTCTCCTAGGTAACCTATCCTCCTCCATTCGCCTCACATGACCCCACCACCGAAGCCGGTTTATGCGCACAGCTTCATCCATCTAGTTCATTCCTAAATTAGCCTTTATCTCCTCATTCCGAGTACCCTCCTGCCATTGTTCCCACCTGTTTGTACCAGCAATCATTCTCGCTACTTTCATGTCTGTTACTTCTAACTTATGAATAAGATATCCTGAGTCCACCCAATTTTCGCTCCCGTAAAGCAAAGTTGGTCTGAAAACAGACCGATGTAACGATAGTTTCGTCTGGGAGCTGACTTCCTTCTTACAGAATATTGCTGATCGCAACTGCGAGCTCACTGCATTAGCTTTACTACACCTTGATTCAATCTCACTTACTATATTACCATCCTGGGAGAACACATAACCTAAATACTTGAAATTATCGACCTGTTCTAGCTTTGTATCAACAATCCGACATTCGATTCTGTTGAATTTCTTACCTACTGACATCAATTTAGTCTTCGAGAGGCTAATTTTCATACCATACTCATTGCACCTATTTTCAAGTTCCAAGATATTAGACTGCAGGCTTTCTGCACAGTCTGCCACTTTTTGACGGTGTAAAATATATTTACAAAATGAAACACAATTTAAAAATTAGTAAAGGAGCTGGAATTTATAAAAGGTACCTATTGAAGTCTATGCGTTGTAGTATTGTGCCATATATGAAGTACTTGCTTCATTACAGACAAATAAATAAATTCCGTGTGGCCTCCAGAGAGGTCTGGTGCAGGTCTCTTGATTTGACTCCCATAGGCGACCTCCGCGTCGTGAGGATGAAATGATAATTAAGACGGCATGTACACCCAGTCTTCATGTCAGGCGAATCAGCCAATTAGGTTACAATTGCCGACCCGGCCGGGAATCACATCTGGGATCCTTGGGACTAAAGGCCAGCACGATAGCTACTTAGCCATGGAGCCGAACCAAGTGTACAAGGGAAAGTGTGGTAAATATGAAGTGGCCAGACAGCTTGACATGTCTTGCATGTAAGCTCTGGGAAAACATTCGTCCTTTTTTATAGTAGACACGTCTGCGGAGTTATTATAACTTGCTTCTTAGAAGGAAGTCCGGGTTTAGAAAAATTTATATCATTGAGGCTCAACTTGTCCGCCTCTGTGGTGTAGTGGTTAGTATGATTAGCTGCCACCCCCGGAGGCCCGGGTTCGATTCCCTGCTCTACCACGAAATTTGAAAAGTGCTATGAGGGCTGGAACAGGGTCCACTCAGCCTCGGGAGGTAAACTGAGTAGAGGTGGCTTCGATTCCCACTTCAGCCATCCTGGAAGTGGTTTTCCGTCGTTTCCTACTTCTCCTCCAGGCAAATGCCGGGATGGTACCTAACTTAAAGCCATGGCCGCTTCAATACCTCCTCATTGCCTTTCCCTTCCAATATTCCCATCCCCTTGCAAGGCCCCTGTTCAGCATAGTAGGTGAGGCCGCTGGGCGAGGTACTGGTCATCCTCCGCAGTTGTATCCCAAGACCCAGAGTCTGAAGCTTCTCGACACTGACGTTGAGGCGGTAGAGGTGGGATCGCTCGCTGAGTCCGAGAGAAAAGCCGACCTTGGAGGGTAAACAGATAAAGAGGAAGAAGAAAATGGGAAACCATAGAACACCTCATTCAGGGCTGCCGACGGTGGGATTCAAACCCACAATCTCCCGAATGATCCCGAATGCTAGGTCACAGCAACAATAACAGCATGGCAAACTCGATCGGTCTTGCAGGTCTAAAAATCTGCCAACAAGTCTTCATAAGTTCATTCTTCTTCCGTGCGAGTGCACTTCTTCTCCCGCCTCGTCAATAGTGTCATGGTGGCGTAATTTGCGGCTCATAATTCCAGGTGTTTTGAAGGTGTATAATACTCTTAGTACGGTCCTGTGTGCAAGCATTGATTTAGTGAAGTGAAGGTGACCTGTGAATGTGTTAGGGCAGTGCATCTCATTGTAGAAATATAGCATGTATTTCCTTTAAATCCATAAGTTTCGAAGTTAGGTTAGGTATGGCCGGAAGTAAGAAAAACAGAAGAAATGTGGCGCGATCTTCAGCTGTCCAGGGTCAGGGAGCAGCTATGACTCCCACATCACGCTTGTCAACTGTTAGCAGACAGCGTTCACAAACACGGTCAACCCTCCACCCTTCTGCTACTCTACCTTCGGCTGAACGCAAGCGCTCTCCCTCGGAGACTGACGGGACCACCACCACCTCGCAGGAAGCAGCGCCATCCCTTCAATCTGGCTCGACCCGGGCCTCACGATCGTCAGCCGAAAGTGAGCAGCTCTCCCTCACAACACCAACTTGCGGCAACACCAACATGCCGAACACAGAGCCCTCCTACATCACAGGTAACACTAATTTAACTGAAGACAAGATTGTGACCCTGGTGCAAGGTATAGTGGGGAACTTATTACAAAATAGCGACTTCCTTCAACCCTTGGTAACAGTTCTCGCACAAAAAGTTTGTGAAGAACTAAAAGAAACAATAGACTTCAATTCTAAAGTTATCAGCGATTTAAGAAATGAGTTAAAAGCTCGCGAAAATGAAATTCTGGAGTTAAAGTCTTTATTGAATTATAAAATGGACGAAATTGAACAATACCAAAGGCGAAACAGTATTCGAATTTTTGGGTTGCCCGAAGAATCTGGTGAGGATACAACTAACTTAGTGCTCAATGTGGCCCAAAAATTGAAAGTCTCCTTAAGCGCTGAAGATATTGACCGCTCGCATAGGGTTGGTGCCCCTGGGTCTGGGAAGTCAAGGGCTATCATATGTAAATTTGTCTCCTACACCAAGAGATCGGCAGTTTTCCGTGCGAAGAGGCTGTTACGTGGATCCAAGGTGACGATTCGTGAAGATCTTACCTCTACCAGACATCATCTTTTGAAACAGGCAATTTCCATCTTTGGCGAAAAGCAGGTGTGGACTTCTGATGGCACAATTATCGTACTACAAGGGGGTGTTAAACACCGTGTGAGAAATACTGTTGAACTTAAAAAGATCTCTCCTCGCTGAAGTTAAATTAGTATGTTCTATTCAGTATTCTCTTCTCTACTTTGCTTCAGGTAATCTAAAACTGTATGTAATTTTATTAGGACCTATAATTGAATATTAATTTTCTGGAATTTTGCAACCAGCCAAATTCAAGCATGTCTTCTAAACTTAAGTGTTCTGAAATTCACAAAATCATTGAAGATCTATCAGAAACCTATCCCTCTGATTTGAAAATAATTCACTTAAATGCACAGTCATTCGTTGATAAGGCACATTTCGATGAGTTTTCTGACTGCTTTGTTGATTCAAATATTAACGTTATTGCTGTGAGACATTTTTCAAGGGGTCCATTCCGGACTCAGAGATTAACATTCCTGGCTTTAATCTATATAGAAACGGTAGACTGGGCAAGAGAGGAGGAGGGGTGGCTGTGTACGTGAGGAGCAATATAAAATGTAAAATAGTTCACACCTCCCCTGCAGAATATTGTCGTAAGCCAGAGTATATTTTCCTAGAACTTGAATTACCTATATGTAAAGTATTATTTTCATGCATCTACCGTCCTCCCAAAATTGATTTCATGGATTCGTTTGTAGAGGCGATGTATAATATCGTTTTTCATTATAAATATGTTATACTTGCAGGTGATATGAATGGGCATTTTGGATCAGGGTCCTCGGAAACTGTAGTAATCGATGATGCACTTGACTCATGCAATTTAACTAGAATACCATTTGATGACACATACCACACTGCATATTGTCATTCTAATCTCGATACCATAGCTTCAAATTGTAATGATACCCTTCTTAAATTTGGGCAGACCCCAGTGAGTGGATTTTCTGGACATGATATGCTATATGCTGTCTTCTCTATATCGACACCCAAATATGAAAGAAAATGGATCACATTTAGGGATTTCCGCAGTTTTAATCCTGTAGATTTTCGAAAAGACGTAATATCTGCTCCCTGGTATGAAGTATTTTCTCAGCGTAATATCGATGATAAAGTCATCAAATTTAATAGTTTAATTTCCGCGTTGTACGACAAGCATGCCCCATTAAAACTAATTCGAGCCAAACACCCACCTAACCCGTAGATAACGTCTACAATAAAGAAATTAATCCCTGCGCGGGACAAGGAAAAAAGAAAGCACATCAAAACCAGGAAACCTGAAGACTTTGAAACCTTTCGCATCTTGCGTAATAAAACCAAACTCGCGATCCGTGATGCTAAAGTCAAACACATGCATTCTTTGTTCAGTAAGAGATCAACTCCGTCTGCTCTCTGGGGAACTATAAAATCACTAGGCATTGCTAAGACAAATTCGCAACATACTTCCTCATTCATATCTGCAGAATTGCAAAATGATTATTTCTTAAAGATCTCACCAGTGAACAATTCTCACAGAATATCCGAAATTATTCATAGTTACATGAACACAAATGAACCTCAACATGATCTCTTTCACTTTTCGTACATTTACCCAGAGGATGTAGTCAAGGCATTTAAGAGCATGAATACCAAGGCTGTTGGATCAGATGGTATCTCACATCCCCTCCTATTGAACTGTTTGGATATAATCACTCCGGTTATAGCTCACCTGTATAATTTCTGTTTACAATCAGGAGTATTTCCAGCTGTATGGAAAATGGCCAATATAAGACCTGTTCCTAAAGTTCCTTCTCCTCAAAAATTTGATGATTTCAGGCCAATCAGTATTTTGTCAATATTAGGTAAAGGATTAGAAAGGATTGTTTACCAACAACTCACTTCGTATTTAAATACTCATTCTATTCTTAACACATTTCAGTCTGGTTTTCGAACAGGCCATAGCACTACGACGGCACTTCTCAAAGTCTCCGATGATATCAAGTTTGCAATGGACAGAAAGGAACTCACACTTCTGGTACTATTCGATTTAAGCAAGGCATTTGATAGAGTTCATCATGACCTCCTTCTGACTAAATTACGTACTGTAACAGGAACGCCCGTACTTCAGTTTATCGGAGAGCATGAGGAACGACAAGGCGTGTACGGCCCATGCTAAGAGAGTAAGAGAGAAGGGTAGTGAAAGAAAAATTCATGATTAAGGGGATCCTTCAGTTTATTCAATAAATAGGCAAATAATTATGTCACCTTTTATAGCTGAATTGTAGATTTGTACTTGAGGGCGTGAAGAGGACGTTGTCCCGCGGCGGCTGCGTCGTCTTGCGGTCGGCGTCGGCGTTGTCTTCCGTCGATGACTCGAACCAGAGGCAGGAACGGGGAAATGTGGAGCTTCCACATTTGACGTCGTGGGGTACTGGTGTGACACTTCCCTATGGCGAAGCACGCCGAAATAGTTCCCACAGTAGCAAGGATAAAGTTAGAGTCACAGTTCGTATTTGGAATAATACGCAAATGAAACAATCTAGAACCTTCCGAGGTGCGGTGATCAAGCACTTCATAAAGAAAATTAAATTTATCGAGTACAGTCTCCGCACTGTACTCCACCAGCATAATACATTTGTTGAAATAAATGACAGTCCAAATTCCCGTACGTCGTGATTTTCAGATTAACACTGGCACTTAAGATCATAATGCAACACAGTTCAACGGTTAGACATAGTCTTTAAAGGAAATTGAGGCTGGCTAGAAATACTACCGCTGCTTTCACACAGTCTTTGAACGAAATCAACGCTGGCACAGTTAATGCAAGAACACAGTCTTTAAATGAAATAAAGCTGACACAATTAATGCGAGAACACAGTTTTTAAACGAATTCAAAGCTGGCACCGTTTATGTGAGAACGCAGTCTTTAAATGAATTCAAGCTGGCGAGAACACAGTCTTTAAACGAATTCAAAGCTGACACAATTAATGCAGGAACACAGTCTTTAAACGAATTCAAAGCGGGCACAGTTTATGTGAGAACACAGTCTTTAAACGAATTCAAAGCGGGCACAGTTTATGTGAGAACACAGTCTTTAAATGAATTCAAGCTGGCGAGAACACAGTCTTTAAGCGAATTCAAAGCTGACACAATTAATGCAAGAACACAGTCTTTAAACGAATTCAAAGCGGGCACAGTTTATGTGAGAACACAGTCTTTAAACGAATTCAAAGCTGACACAGTTTATGTGAGAACACAGTCTTTAAACGAATTCAAAGCTGACACAGTTTATGTGAGAACACAGTCTTTAAATGAATTCAAGCTGGCGAGAACACAGTCTTTAAGCGAATTCAAAGCTGACACAATTAATGCAAGAACACAGTCTTTAAACGAATTCAAAGCGGGCACAGTTTATGTGAGAACACAGTCTTTAAATGAATTCAAATATACAGCCGGACCGAGAGACGAATTATGTCGCGACGACTTACTTGCACACACTCGCTGACTCACGGCTTACTGCCGACTCACTCCACTCTCTGCCTTCAGCACACTGCCGTCGCATACCGCGCACTCCCTCTGCTTTACTGCAGGCTTTCTGCTTACATTCTGCCTTACCCCAGGCTGGCGACTCGCTTATATTTCGTTCATGCAGCAATGGAACACGAAGGAACCTTCTGCGTGACGTCGCTTGTCCTTGGCCGGTGTTCTGGAACGTCGCGAACTTGCTCGCAGTTCCCATTATGCCTGTGCGCTCGGCGCAAGTTTTAAAGGCTTACGGCCGGGTGTTAGCGAGCTTCTCTTAATAAAAGAATGAAACGTGAATGCTCGTAGGGTGTTACCGTTTCATCTCCCCCCCTGCTCGGAAAAAAGAAAATTGCTGGGCGATTTTCTTTTCGCTCATCTCCTAGAAAAGTATTTCTTGAGATTGGCCGAGTTGAAGATCCCCTCAACGTCGCTATCTGCCCTTCCTACTTCGTAGGCACCATTATCTAGTGCGGTAAGTATCCTGAAGGGTCCTATGAACAAGGGACAAAATTTGGCGTAAATTCCCTGGTCAGGGTGTGAAACTGCAGGCTTGCGTATTAATACTAGGTCATACACCTGTAAGGGTTGTCGAAACTTGTGATGTCGTAACTTCTTTTCTCGGATTTGAGCAGCATGTCGTAATTGCCGAAGTGCCTTGGTAATGCGAGCTTGTTGGCTCACTGCTGCGTCAGGTTGATCAGGCAAAACTCGATCCCAAGGTCTGTCAGGGGTGAGGCCTTTATGTACACTCAAAGGGATGTCCTGAATAGACTCATGCATGGTGGTATTGACGATCCTTTGCATAATGGGCAGAACTTCAACCCACTTCCAATGCTGTTGTCCACAATACAATCTACAGAATCTGGCAATTTTCAGCATAACCCGTTCGGCTGGGTTGGCTTCCGGGTGTCGGATGGAGTTCATGATATGCCTTATCCCAAGTTCTTCCAGTGCAACTTGGAATTCCATGGAGGTAAACTGACTTCCATGGTCTGTTAAGAGAAATTCCGGCTTGCCCATCTCGGGAATGATGTTTCGACGAATCCTGCGGAGAATGTTCCCGGTATTTGCCTTCTGAATTGGAAGCAACATAGTGTATTTAGAAAATGCATCTATGGTGACAACAATGTATCTGTTGGCACGTAACGCCTTGGGCAAAGGTCCATATAGGTCCATTGCGAAGATCTGGCCAGGTTTTTCAGGTATTAGAGGTCGTGGATATTCCCGGAGGAGCCTGTTATTGGGCTTGATCCTTTGACAAATATCACAAGTCCTAATGGTGTTACGGATGTCACGGCGTAAGTATTCCCAGGTAAACCTTTCTCTAATCAGGTTTAGGACCTTGTCCGTACCGGCGTGTCCAGAAATGGAATGGCAATGCCATATAATAGCAGTCCTTATTTGAGGAGGGGCATAAATACGATCTGTTGTTCTAGCGAGGTCGACGTACTTGTGAAGTAGGCCATCATGTTAGCAAAATTTTTGAGCTATCCTAGATATACGAGGATACTCGTCGTCGTCTTGAGGGATGAATCCTTTTAAAAAACGAATCAGCTTATGGCTTAGAGGATCTCTTCCTTGAGCTTGCGCTAGATACTTTAGTCGTCGCAAGAACTCTTCGTCTTCCTCATTCATGACTTCAATCGCATGGATCGAAACCTCATCTGTCGGATTCCGACTTAATGCGTCGGCTAGGATATTTTTCCTTCCGGGCCTGTGAACAACAGTGATATCAAATTGCTGTACAAACAGCGCCCATCGGGTTATCCGTTCGCTTGTAATGTCTGACTTGAGAATAAACGTCAGAGCTTGATGATCTGTGCAAATAATCACCGGATATCCAAAGATTATTTTCTTCCAGTAAACGAGAGAATGTACTACGGCAAGGGCTTCTAACTCTGTTATCGTATAAGTCTTTTCATGGGGTCTCAACTTGCGGCTCATAAACGAGAGAAAGATGCGAACTTCAGGTTCCCTTGGATCAATTTGGAAAAGAGCTGCACCGATCCCTACGTGGCTGGCGTCACATTCAATATAAAAGGGTAGCTCGTAATTAGGATAGGCGAGTTGAACATTGTCTTTCAACATCTGTTTTGTCGCCACAAATGCTTTATCGCAGACATCAGTCCACTTCCACCTGTTGTTCTTCCTTAACAACCGCTGCAGGGGTGCTACCGTTTCAGTAAAATTAGGGCAATGCTGTGCGAAGAACTGGCAGAGGCCTAAGAATTGCCTGATGTGTTTCATTCTTGTGGGTTTAGGAAATTCTAGAATACATTGAATCTTAGCCGGATTGGGCTTGATCCCATTCCCTCCAATAAGATGGCCTAAAAACAAAACTTCAGTTTTGAAAAACTGGCTTTTCTTGGCGTTAATTTTAAAGTTCTTGGTCTGTAATTCCTCCAACACCTTATGAACATCTCGTACATGTTGTTCCAGGGACTCGGACGCGATGATGATATCGTCCACATAAATGGTGGTGATTGCCTTTACTTCATCGGAAAGTTGTTCCTCTAAGGCTCTGATAAGAACTGCACCAGAGTTCTTAATGCCAAAAGGGAGTCTTTTAAAGGCATTAGTGACATTATCAAAGATGAATCCGGTAAATTTCCGACTATCTTCATCCAATAAAATGTGAAAATATGAAGAAGCCATGTCCATAGCAGAAAATACTTTCATGTTATGAAATCTCCTAATTACATCCCGGAGTAGGGGAGGGTGGTCATATTCTAACACAAGCCTATCGTTCAAAGCCCTCGCATCGAGGCATATGCGCAGATTACCATTTGGTTTTCTTACTATAGCCAGAGGATTAATGTAAGGTGTGACGCATTTTGATATGATTCCATCATTCTCCATCTGTTTAATAATGACCCGTGCTTCTTCCAAGTACTTCATGGGTATCGGATAAGGCCGTTTCTTATAAGGTGATGTGTCAGTAACATCTAAGTGGTGCTTGAAACCCTTAATGACTCCAGGTTTCTCAGAAAATACATCTGGAAACTTCTTAAAAAGCTCTTGGATTGCCTTTATTACTTTACCATCATCGTAATCTGGGCTTTCAGCTACATTGGCGAAAAGCGTGAAGTTGTAGTGGTCCTCGTTAAACTCATCATCGATAATGGACGCCATCTGGTCCTCTACGGGTCCCACTTCCTCGGGTCGCCCCTCTTCGTGGACGCTTTCTTCGACAGGCGGAGCCTCGCTCATCTTGCCTTCTACTATGCCCACCGGGGTCTCACATTCCGGATTCTTCACGTCATTATAAGTAACCAACTGTAGCCCTACAGATTCGACGTGGAAAAATTTAATCACATTAGCGGGATAATCAATGATTCCCCCATGTTGAATGAGAAAGTCTGATCCAAGAATTAAGTCAAATTTCATTTGCGTCAAAATCAAAAATAGATGTTGGAACTTAACACCACCAATTTCTAACTCAAGAAACGCCTGGAATTTGCATTTAATAGCTTTGTCAGGAACTATGCCTTTAACCTTAACTTGAGCAACCGGCAAGATGGAGATGTAGGTCGTCTCCTGCGCCACATATATTAATTTCTGCAAAATTAGTGAGGCTTGCGATCCCGAGTCTACTAGAGAGTGGACAATCATATTGCCTAACTTAGTGATAATGATTGGTAAGCCGCGTTGTATCTGAGGCTGTCGTGGTGTTGAATCCTCATATAGTAAATCTGCATCCTCTAAATACCAATGGTTAATGAGTGCGCTACATACTACTTCTCCTCCCTCCGGGTTTTCAGGCAGTCTCTTTATTGCTTCGACAAAGTTTTTTTTGTACCCGTAGCTCTTGGATCCATTTCCGTTCTCTCATTTCTTCTCTGTATCTCTGCCTGGTATTCCAAAGAAGCTGCTCCAGGTAAACCCTCTTCCCTGTTCTTATTCCTTACATACTCTGTAGTCTCTCTCCAACGTTTCTCTAATTCTTCCCGCTGGGAGTTCCTATTATCATTGGGTTGATTAGCTGCCTGCCTCCATGAAGGTCCAGGTTGAAACTTAGCCCTCCCTTCGTAGGGGCGATTCCTAGATCTTCTATACCGAAACGGAATATCTCGGCGAGTTTCTCTTTCTTCTCGCGGTTGTGGATTTACTTGAACCGGAGTTTTCATTTCCGTAAAGTTGGTTGTAGTTTCTTTGGTTCGACCTGCTTTTGCTGCGCTCTGAGTGTGCGCAGTATCGAGTTTCCTCAGGACCTCATCGAGCTGCTCCAAGTCCTGGACGTTTGCTGCCACCAATATTTCCTGAACATTTGGTGGAAATTGCAGCGTTATGACCTGAATAAGTTCTTGCTCCGGTAAAGGAGGGTCGAAAAACTGCATCTTTTTAAGCTGAGATATGAGATAATCTGAATATCGCGAGGAATTGACGGACGTGTTATACTTTCTAGAGTATAATTGAAGTTTTATCAGGTGCTGAGCCTCAGCACTCCAAAATCGTCTAAGTAAGGCTTCCTTAAATTCTTCGTAAGTGTTAATACTGAATTTAAAAGCGGTAAACCACATTAACGCCTTGCTTTCTAACAATCGAGATGCTATTCGTAAACGACGGTCGGTCTTAACGTGATTTTCTTGAAAGAATTCTTCGAGGTTGAGGATAAACTCCTTAGCAGTATACTCCTCTTTCCCCGAAAATTTGGCTGGTTTTTCCTCAGTTATTTTAAAAATTGTGGAAAAATTCATGGATTCTCCACTAGTGTTGTGAAGGCTAGATGATGAAACATCCTGTTCGATTTGCGATACTTTGCTGTTGAGAGCTTCTATACCCCCTTTGTAGTTCAAGTTTTAGGGTTTTAATTTTCCCCTGTACGGAATTCTCAATTTCCTTGACCTCCTTCTCTATGTCGGTCTTGACTTCTGCTACATCGCGACAGATACGAGTAATCTGATTGTGAGCATTATCTAACTGAGTCTTGACACGTTTATCGGCCTCCTCTTGCTGACTTTTCAGAAGAGTAATTTCGTTTCCCAACTTCATGAAATTATTTTTAACAGATTCATGAAGTTTGTCTTGAATAGACGCGATTTTAGTTTGCGCAAGAGATAATTGAGCATGGGACTCTTGAAATTCTTCCTTTAAGCTTTCTACTTCTTTAAGGACCTCCTGAGAAGAAGACGGGAAAGCAAGTTTTAAGTCCTCCGCCACTTGTGATTTTATATCTTGCTTAATGGTTTCTAAGTCACGTGTTAATCTTTCATTTATTTCCGTAAACTTAGAATCCATTCTTTTGTTAGATTCTTTAAATCTTTTTTCAATTTCGGCACCTGCACTATTGAGCCTACGGTCCAAATTATTATTAACTTCTGCAAATTTTTGATCAACAGATTCTGTCAATTTTACAATGTTGGCTTCATTAGCCTCCCTTAGTTGAGTGATACTACGATTAGTTGCTTCATTAGCCTCCTTAAGTTGACCTATACTAGCCTTAGTGGCTTCCAGGGTCGCGTTAGATTCTTTAAGTTGAGCTCCTAAAGTGTTATTAGATTCAGCAATTCTACGCCCGAGATTAGTGTTACTTTCCGTAATCCTGTCATTTAGACTGAGTTTCAAAGCCTCGATGGCAGCTAGTATATTTTCCATCTTAATGTCGTTATTTTCACAAAATGCAGAAAATACAATCATTCACCTCATACGTAAAATCACCATTATTGTCCAATGGTAAAGTTCAAAATTTCATCAACACAAAATATCAAACACTTATGCATAAAATTAAATATCACCATTATTGTCCAATGGTAAAGTTCAAAATTTCACCAACATAAATATCAAAATTTATATAAGCCTGTGCATGAACATTATGCCTGAAATGTTTTACATAGCAAGAGAAAGAAAAAAAAATAATCACTTGTGCCATAAACTTGATCAGAGTTCTGTGCCAAAAGTTTAAAATTTCGTCAAAGTCATTGAATTGAACTTCGTAAAATTTTAACACATTCACTGAACTGGAATTAACGTACGTACTATGCACTTTTATTTGAATTGGTAAGTTAAGATATCACTGATTTCAAAGTTAATTTTTATCACTTTACTCTCTTTAATCTGGCCCCAACGTCACGGGTGCCACTATTCACTGCCTTCTCTCTGTAACAGGAACGCCCATACTTCAGTTTATCGGAGAGCATGAGGAACGACAAGGCGTGTACGGCCCATGCTAAGAGAGTAAGAGAGAAGGGTAGTGAAAGAAAAATTCATGATTAAGGGGATCCTTCAGTTTATTCAATAAATAGGCAAATAATTATGTCACCTTTTATAGCTGAATTGTAGATTTGTACTTGAGGGCGTGAAGAGGACGTTGTCCCGCGGCGGCTGCGTCGTCTTGCGGTCGGCGTCGGCGTTGTCTTCCGTCGATGACTCGAACCAGAGGCAGGAACGGGGAAATGTGGAGCTTCCACATTTGACGTCGTGGGGTACTGGTGTGACACTTCCCTATGGCGAAGCACGCCGAAATAGTTCCCACAGTAGCAAGGATAAAGTTAGAGTCACAGTTCGTATTTGGAATAATACGCAAATGAAACAATCTAGAACCTTCCGAGGTGCGGTGATCAAGCACTTCATAAAGAAAATTAAATTTATCGAGTACAGTCTCCGCACTGTACTCCACCAGCATAATACATTTGTTGAAATAAATGACAGTCCAAATTCCCGTACGTCGTGATTTTCAGATTAACACTGGCACTTAAGATCATAATGCAACACAGTTCAACGGTTAGACATAGTCTTTAAAGGAAATTGAGGCTGGCTAGAAATACTACCGCTGCTTTCACACAGTCTTTGAACGAAATCAACGCTGGCACAGTTAATGCAAGAACACAGTCTTTAAATGAAATAAAGCTGACACAATTAATGCGAGAACACAGTTTTTAAACGAATTCAAAGCTGGCACCGTTTATGTGAGAACGCAGTCTTTAAATGAATTCAAGCTGGCGAGAACACAGTCTTTAAACGAATTCAAAGCTGACACAATTAATGCAGGAACACAGTCTTTAAACGAATTCAAAGCGGGCACAGTTTATGTGAGAACACAGTCTTTAAACGAATTCAAAGCGGGCACAGTTTATGTGAGAACACAGTCTTTAAATGAATTCAAGCTGGCGAGAACACAGTCTTTAAGCGAATTCAAAGCTGACACAATTAATGCAAGAACACAGTCTTTAAACGAATTCAAAGCGGGCACAGTTTATGTGAGAACACAGTCTTTAAACGAATTCAAAGCTGACACAGTTTATGTGAGAACACAGTCTTTAAATGAATTCAAGCTGGCGAGAACACAGTCTTTAAGCGAATTCAAAGCTGACACAATTAATGCAAGAACACAGTCTTTAAACGAATTCAAAGCGGGCACAGTTTATGTGAGAACACAGTCTTTAAATGAATTCAAATATACAGCCGGACCGAGAGACGAATTATGTCGCGACGACTTACTTGCACACACTCGCTGACTCACGGCTTACTGCCGACTCACTCCACTCTCTGCCTTCAGCACACTGCCGTCGCATACCGCGCACTCCCTCTGCTTTACTGCAGGCTTTCTGCTTACATTCTGCCTTACCCCAGGCTGGCGACTCGCTTATATTTCGTTCATGCAGCAATGGAACACGAAGGAACCTTCTGCGTGACGTCGCTTGTCCTTGGCCGGTGTTCTGGAACGTCGCGAACTTGCTCGCAGTTCCCATTATGCCTGTGCGCTCGGCGCAAGTTTTAAAGGCTTACGGCCGGGTGTTAGCGAGCTTCTCTTAATAAAAGAATGAAACGTGAATGCTCGTAGGGTGTTACCGTTTCAGTACAATGGGCATATCTCTATCAGCTCTCTCTTGGTTTGAATCGTTCTTGAAAGGGAGATCTCAGCGTGTAGTATTTGATGACAAACAAAATTTTTCTAAGTGGTCTAGTGTGCAATCTGGCGTCCCTCAGGGTTCCGTGTTGGGTCCCGTTTTGTTTTCGCTGTATATAAACGATCTGCCTGGAGTTTTACGCCACACGAGACATCATATGTATGCCGATGATTTACAGATCTATTACCATTTTCCTATGAATCGCATTGTCGAAAGTATTAGTAAAGTAAATCTAGATATAGAAAGACTACATCAATATGCACTAAGTCATAATTTGCTATTAAATGAAAACAAAACCTCAGCTACTTTTCTAGGATATCGAAGAAACTTATCAAATCTTTTCAACAGGGACATTCCTCCAGTAATTGTAAACGGTTCTGTAGTCAAGTATCAGGAATATGTTAAGAATTTAGGTATTCTAATGGATAACACTCTGTCCTAGACCTTTCATGCCATGCACTTGGTCAAGAAAGTGTCTGGCAAATTGCATCAGTTTCGACGAAACTTGCCGTATCTTCCTTTCTCGGTGAGAAAGATGTTGATCCAAACTATGGTATTTCCTATTTTAGATTACGGCGCTGTAATTTACAGCGATATCTCTGAGAAATATAATAGCAAACTCCAGCGTATTCAGAATGCCTGTGTTCGATTCGTCTTCAATATTCGTAAAGACTGTCACGTAACATCTTACTACAAAGCCGCAGAGTGGTTGAAACTTAGGGATAGACGATCATACTCAGCTGCTTGTTTACTTCTGAGAATTTTAAAATCTAATGCTCCCTTATATTTGACCAAGTCCTTTGTTCAGATGAGTCAAGTGCACGACCGGGACAATAGGTTTACAGCTAACACCCTTCAGGTTCCACAGCATCGTACGGTAAAGTGCAGTAAGTCGTTCATTGTCACTGCCTCTCAATTATACAACGATCTTAAACTATATGAAATTCAGCAAAGTAGTGTTGGAACTCAGAAAAAATCTCTTAAATACCGCTACCTTTCCAATTATTAAGCCATGTAAATGAATTTTCACCAAATTAATTAAATAGTACGAAATATCATAATCCCCTAGATACATTTTAGATGCTCAGTTTTACTCTTAATTCATCCTCGGCTTTAAAATTCTTAGGTTTCTCTGTTCCTTGTTAGTATAGTGTATGTTTATGAAGTCTTCTCTTCCTTGTTAGTATAGTCTATGTTTATGAAATGTTAAAAGTATTATTGTAACCTCCTAGATGTTTAGTTTTTTATCTTATTCTCATATCCTCAGTAGGAAAATGTATCTTACGCTTTTTATGTATTCTTTTATTAGATTTTGTATGTTAGGTGATACATTTAAGTTAAAGTGGCAGTTAGTTACAGCCAAGGGGACCACTGGTCCTACTTGTAATTAACTTTAAATAAATATATTTCTATTGCTAAGAAAACCATACAGCCAATATGCTAATGACTTCAGTATACATTTAGATACGGCTTAATTTATTAGCGTTTTTCACATCTGGTTATACGACATACATCTACATTGCTTAGGAAACCATGTAAAACACATTATCCTTAATTTCTTATTTCATTCAAATATTTGTATCTTCTAAACACCTATATTTTACAAAGGGGAAAAATGTTTTCATTTCAATTTTCTTTGTATGTTGACTCGCTTGTTTTCTTCATTACTTCTTCTTCTTTATCTGTTTATCCTCCTGGGTCGGCTTTTCCCTCGGACTCAGCGAGGGTTCCCACCTCTACCGACTAAAGAGCAGTATCCTGGAGCTTCAGACTCTAGGTCGGGGGATACAACTGAAGAGGATGACCAGTACCTCGCCCAGGCGGCCTCACCTGCTATGTTGAACAGGGGCCTTGCGGGGGGGATGGGAAGATTGGAAGGGATAGACGAGGAAGAGAGAAGGAAGCTGCCGTGGCCTTAAGTTAGGTACCATCCCGGCATTTGCCTGGAGGAGAAGTGGGAAACGACGGAAAACCACTTCGAGTATGGCTGAAGTAGGAATCGAACCCATCTCTACTCAGTTGACCTCCTGAGGCTGAGTGGACCCCGTTCCAGCCCTCATACCACTTTTCAAATTTCGTGGCAGAGCAGGGAATCGAACCCGGACCTCCGGGGGTAGCAGCTAATCACACCAACCTCTACACCACAGAGGCGGCCACAGAAACACGCAATAGGAAATACATTCCTCTGGAGAGGATTGGCGTTAGAAAGGGCGTCCGACCGTAAAACCGGGCAGTTCCACATGTGCCACATAGTTAGCACACGGGAACCCACC
The DNA here is from genome assembly GCF_040414725.1 of Anabrus simplex. Lineage (NCBI taxonomy): Eukaryota > Metazoa > Arthropoda > Insecta > Orthoptera > Tettigoniidae > Anabrus > Anabrus simplex. Next base: position 299,322,708 of record NC_090265.1, on the reverse strand, counting down.
AGTGTGGGAAAAGCGGTTGAAGAAGATGAATAAGAATAAGAATAAGATAATGATACAGAATGTTAATATGCGAAAATCATTGGGTTTTCTTACAGTGGTCTCAAGGAAGTTGAAGGAGTTACTAAGCTTATATCACAAGAATAAATCAAGCATTATCAAACGTTTTATAGAAACTTGCGGAATGATGGAAATTTTTCGGTCATGAATTTTGATATGTAACAGAAAACAAACTGATCTTACAGTGCCTAATACAAAGAGCTAAGAATATGAACATTCTCGGGATTAAAAATCAAATTCTCCTCCGAACGACTGTGTTAATTGACCCCATTAGAACAGGGTAATATACAGATATTCTATTAGGAGGTAATATTTAAATTTACGAACTTCCGATACATATAATAATAATAATAATAATAATAATAATAATAATAATAATAATAATAATAATAATAATAATAATAATAATAATAATAATAATAATAATAATAATAGTGGGATACTTTTCTGACAATCGACGATTGATTACAAATTAAAACCTAGGACCTCATTCCCCGTGATCTACTCTCTAGCCCTTCAATTGACCATCGGTCTTCGTCCAGTTAATCCGCTATGACAGACACTAATTATCATAGAATGTCCGGCGCCTACGTCGAATCGTTAGCAGTCCTGAGCCAATAGCACAGCACTAATAAGACAACAGAAATGTGTGTATATTCGACAGCCTCAACTTGGGTAGTGTATCCAGCCATTACCGAACAACTACTAAATACTGTCGAAGTTTACAACTCAGGATTATTATGAATGGCTTGATATGTTTTTAAATTTATGGACCTGATATGAGACAAAATACAGTACTTAAAATCTTCAAGTTTCACAATGATGTGCTTTTCGTGTCCTCACAATATTCAGCACTGTACCATTCCAGTAGTACCCAAGGGACATACAAAATATATCCTTTTTTACAACTTGTTTTACGTCGCACCGACACAGATAGGTCTTATGGAGACGATGGGACAGGAAAGTGCTGGGAGTGGGAAGGAAACGGCCATGGCCTTAATTAAGGTACAGTCCCAGCATTTCCTGGTGTAAAAATAGGAAACCACGGAAAACAGTCTTCGGGGCTACCGACAGTGGGGTTCGAGCCCACTATCTTCCGAATACTGGATACTGGCCGCACTTAAGAGACTGCAGCTATCGAGCTCGGTACAAAATATATCCAGATCAAAGTAATTCTTACTCCATTCCAGATACATCAATATCTAAATTTTTACTATTTAATGATCTGGCTCTTGGTTGATAGGTCAGAGTAGTAACAATAGTTTCAGTGGACCCCGTGTTCAATTTTCGTTTGGGCCGGAGATTTCAATCGTGTCTACTAAATTTCTATGACGATGGGAGTGGGGTTTGTAACAAACTTAATACACGCATCTTCAGTTACACATTAGGCCTCACTGTTTTGAAAAACAGAAACGCGTAATAGTCTTCTATAGTACAGTATAGCCCTCCATATGAAGTTTTCATCGGTAAGAGCGTCTAAGTATAAATCTCGATCAAGTCCTCATGTGACACCGTCCTTATCGTTGACCCTAGTAAAGTGTGGGAAAAGTCGTAGAGGGAGAAGATTCGGCCATTTAAGGGACCTCAAATCTGATATGACGCTTTAGAGACATTGTCTGCGTGCCATTTTAATTAAAGAGGACTACAGTAACCAAGCCAACGGCCGTAGCCGTGTTAAAACACCGGATCCCGTGAGATCTCCGAAGTTAAGCAACATTGGGCGTGGTCAGGAGTTGGATGGGTTGCCACGCGCTGTTGGTGGGGGGTAAGGGAATGGAGGAGCGGAAAGGAACTGGCCACCCTACCGCACGTAAACTCCGGCTCAGGAACACCTCTGCGGAGGTTCGGACCTGCCTTCGGGCAGAATAACCCTTACCTTACCTACAGTAACCAACCGCCGTCTATATGTCCATATTTCATATCATTCCATTATTCATTGGGGTATATAAAATCAAAGTATTGTATGACCTCTTAAAAGCTTGCACCCTCTTGGGAGTAGGCTACTTTACAAATACTGGTTTCAAGCCGAGTCTCACACTGTGTTAAGTCCATTTTTGTTTCAAACTTTCCATGGTAAACTCTTGATTTGTTTTGTTTCCAAATGTGTTAATGTTTCACTTCCATTTTTCATCGATATTACCACTCCTTAGCAGAGCGATTTGACAACATCCGACGCGAAATTGATAACTTTCTTGTTTTGTCCATTGAAACGATTAATTTTATATTGTCAGAACTACGTATTAAAACATGTGAGGATGCAGCACCATTTATGAAAAGCTTCTCTAGGAATATGATGGTTCAAATATGAAAGAGTGGGAAACTTTTGCTACTTGCTTTACGTCGCACCGACACAGATAGGTCTTATGGCGACAAAGGGAAAGGAAAGGCCTAGGAGTGGGAAGGAAGCGGCCGTGGTCTTAAATAAGGTACAGCCCCAGCATTTGCCTGGTGTGAAAATGGGAAACCACGGAAAACCATCTTCAGGGCTGCCGACAGTGGGATCCGAACCCACTCTTTCCCGGATGCAAGCTCACAGCTGCGCGACACTAACCGCACGGCCAACTCGCTCGGTGAATAGGAAACTAAAACACCCCCCGGCCACAATATTTAATTAAGAACATGCGTACCATTGTAGATATGGACATTCTTTTTTTTCATTTTCAGTAAGTTACCAAGAGGCCTATAATCAAATTTGAAGTTCTCCTCTAATGAGTCAATATCCGCTAAGGAAACGGTTCTAACTTTGTATCTTTTAAAAACAAACTGCATTGTTTTCCTCCCCTAATTTTAAACTCGCCGTTTTAAATGGTATTTGTTCGGGGCGTCGACCTCTAATGATCTTTTGCCCCTAATTTTAAACTTAGTGATATTACTAATTCATTGCTATGATTATTTTGAGAATTGGAAAGTTACATCTCGAGAAAGGGGAATGTATTCAAATGTGCTACATTCATCAGCTGAAGTACGACCTCCCCGGCTGAATCACAAACCAGACATCCAAAAGTCTCGTTTCGTATGAAACATGAGCTATTCATACAGATGTTGATTCCCATAGGGAACCTGAAATATTTGTCCTGAATGAGTAAATTTATAATACCAATATAAATGGGCCGTTATTGGACATTATAAATTTTCCAGCTAACTCATTCCTGGTTGCCAGCGTTTCGCCCTCGTGTGCTAGGGTGGGCTCATCAGCTGGTACCTAGCACACCTACCAATACGCTGGCTAGTGCATACCGTGGAGGCCACTGCGTAGGCTAACTGGAGCCACCGGCAGTGCCAATGCACTAAGAGACTTTGTCTCATTACCAAAAATTGATGCCAGTCAGCCTACGCAGTGGCCTCCACGGTATGCACTAGCCAGCGTATTGGTAGGTGTGCTAGGTACCAGCTGATGAGCCCACCCTAGCACACGAGGGCGAAACGCTGGCAACCAGGAATGAGTTAGCTGGAAAATTTATAATGTCCAATAACGGACCATTTATATTGATATTATAAATTTACTCATTCAGGACAAATATTTCAGGTTCCCTATGGGAATCAACATCTATATCATCTGAAGGCCAAGCAGGCATCAATTTTTGGTAATTAGACAAATTCTCTTAGTGCATTGGCACTGCCGGTGGCTCCAGTTAGCCTACGCAGTGGCCTCCACGGTATGCACTAGCCAGCGTATTGGTAGGTGTGCTTGGTACCAGCTGATGAGCTCACCCTAGCACACGAGGGCGAAACGCTGGCAACCAGGAATGAGTTAGCTGGAAAATTTATAATGTCCAATAACGGACCATTTATATTGGTACATGAGCTATTGACATACAGACTTCCGTCACTTTCTTCCGGCACCTAGATACTCGCTCTACTACGCCCATAAATGAACTGTGATAAATATGATTTAAGATCTTTAATATCGTCATATGTAGCAAGAAAGCAAAAGGAAAAACGGATGTGCAATTATTTTCCTTCCTCATACGACTTCCCTTGGTCAAACTGCTGTTCCTTCCTGGCCCCAACTGTATTAGGTTTGCGCAGCCTGGGGGATTCTTACAATTTCACGCTTTTCGTGGCCGTACTCTTTCCTTTGATCATCCTTCGAAGGGTCGAACCTCTTCCTTTTCCCTTCTGATTAGTTTGGTTTTACGCCACACCTACTCAGATAGGTCTTATGGTAACAATGAGAAAGGACAGGGCTAGTACGGAAAGTAAGCGACCATGGCCTCCGTTAAGGTAGAGCCCCAACATTGTCTGGTGTGAAAGTGGGAAACCACCGAAATCCATGTTCAGTGCTGCTAACAGTGGAGGTCGAACTCGCCATCTTCCGAACGGGAGCTAACAGGTACACGCCTCGAGCCGGGTAGCCTAATTGCTTGGTCCTTCTGATTAGTATTAAGAAGGGGTGATTAGTGTTGTATGTCCGTCGCTCCCTTCTCGATCCGCCAGCCAGCTACACGCGTGCCAGTGTGTTATTCTTCGAGCCTCGACGCGCAGCCCTCAGTGCGCGTGCCTGGAACGTCGTGTGTGCTATATAAAGGAGCTCCTAGCCTGTCCAGACGCCCTCTGACCCCGGTGTCCAGCTCCAGAATACACCCTACGTCGAGCACGGAGGCTACTCCTCTTGAAAATGTGCTTCGGCCAGGTGGACTGAATTTCTGGCAGTAAGAGGTCTCACCTCGGGTCACCGAAAGACTGAACCACCCATCAATAATCAATTCTACCCTCTGAATTTTAAATTGCCTATTCCGCTGTCCATGCCCAGTCTTACCATTATATACCATTATCATTCCCTAGCTAATGCAAGCTCCCATTATCGACTTAGTTTCGCTAAGTAGGAACTCTTCAGTCATTGAACTTACGTTAATGAACTCAGACACTTCAACAAGGAAGGACTCTCTGAGATATTTACGTCAGTGCTTATGATCGTTTTCGACTATCAAGAACTTTTCATGTCACAAAGACTATCTTTCCGAAATAGTAGTGAACGTGAATACTCCAACGTGTATATAGTATACAAAGACAGACTCTTTCTCCAAATTCATAGTTCAATTTGCTTCGAGATAACTTTCAGTTTTGTTAGTGTAAATATTGTAATTTTACATGTGAAGCAAATAAAGAAGTTGTGCTTTTTGTAAACCCAACCTTGTTTACAACAATTAGCTAGTTATACGTCTCCTTAAAACAGCAATCACTTCCACCACCTCCATTTACTTTCAAACATTCAAACATACTTGGTCTCTCTCTTTGTTTATTAATGCATACAGTATTCTCCTTTCTCTGCAACTTTTCTCACACCCTGAGTGCGGGAGTGATCTATTTCACACACGAGGATATCGTTCGGTTTTATGGACAGATGTCATCCTTGTTGCTTTCTGCTAGTGTTTTAACGTCCTATCACTAACTTACATTGGTTTCCTAGCGACTATGGAACAGGAAAGAGCTGGGACTGGGAAGAAAATCTTACGGTATAACCCTGGTGTGAAAATGGGAAACCACGGAAAGCCATCTTCCGAACTCCCGAAAGGAAGCTCACAGCAGCGCACCCCTAATCGTGAGGCCAACTCGCTTGGTCAAGCCCTTGTAATGCAGACCCACGACGGGGGTGGTCGCCATCTGCCGTGTACTGGAAACCGTGTGTTATTGTGGCGGAGGATAGTATTTTGCGCGGTATATGAATTGCAAATGATGTTAGGGGCAGCATAGACTTCCAGTTCCCGTGGCAAGAAATTAATCATTTAAGATTAAAATCTCGACCCGGTTGGGAATGGAACCCACGACCCACTGAACCGAAGACCACAACGCTGACCATTCAGCCCATAATGGCATAACACTAACGAACAAAAAATTCTAAAGGTACGTGATATAGGTGTCAATGCTTACCCCTTTATGATCTGAATGATAACCAGTGTCCTTTCAAGCGGTACCTGTAAATTCTTACTGCAATCTGCTAGTCATGCTGGCCGATTTCAAGAACATTAGTTCAGAGAAATTACGGAAGAATGTATTACAGTTAAGAATGTTGAAATTAATAGAAAATAGGATTGTAAATGGGGACAGCCGGATAGGACAAATATATAAATACCAATTGGATGTATTGTAAAATGAAATGTCCCTCACTAAATTGTGATGATATGAGTTACGAATATAAGAAGGCAGTAATAGAAGAAAAATTTAGGCGCAGGGATTCTTAGATAAACAAATAAGAAGATGACTTATGGTATTGTTACTTAAGCCTAAAAAGACAAGACAGAGGCAAGAAATTAGAGCGGAAAACAGAAGTGGAAGAAAAATACAGTTAAAAATTATAGCAAATTCTAGAAATCACCTTACGGTGTGAAATAATGGACTACACTTCGCGGTATTGTTCAAATATTAACAGCCCCTTTAGGGCTATTTTAAAGACGATTGTAACCTCCAACGGTATTCCGCAAATATCCAGCAGAATGGCTGCATGACGTCTCTCTCGCCTTCTACGCAACGAACAACCACAAGTTTACAGGAATGTTGACGAAAATGATATTATGTTACTTAGCTGCTGGCAAGTAGCCAGAGACGTTGCCATGGCAACTGAAGGCTCGTTGTCGGTCTATTGGCTACTCAGTGCAGAGCATGAAACCCGCAGAAAGTAGTAACTTTCTCCGCCATTTGAAGAGAAAGCAAAATTATTCTCATAACAGAAGTTGTTTAATATAGGGATGTTTCTCATGTAGTTCTCGGATTTTACATAAAATCAACAGTTTAAGAGAATATGGAGGAAACCTATTCTGGTTTCTATATAAAACCCAGTCTATTCAGTGAAGTTTGGTCAAGATCTATCTTGCTGTTTCACCATGATGGTTGAACAGACAGACAAACAGACACGGAAGCTAAAAACCACTGAAACGGTCTATATCTAATAAATTGGCCAAAAACCAAAATCCTGGAATTACAGACAGCAGACCACCTGCAAATTTATTTATATATAATGGACACATCTCATTTTCAATTGTGTGCAGCGAGTCGGATTCAGATGACGAAAATAACTTTGATGAGGTTAAGAGAATCTTGAAACTGTGGATTTATAAAGAAGAAAGTATTTCCAGTTGTGGCAATACTGTTAGTTTCTTCACAGCTCTTCTCATGTAAACAATATCCTTGGCAGTGAACAATTTTGCAGGATGTAACATTCAAAGAAATGCATCAAGATGAATTTGAAACATTTATAGTTACATGCTAGACCGCCAAACCTAGTCAAAATGTTATGTTAATGTGGGTGGGCAATCTTAATGCCATTTAGGCCGTCTGTGGATCAGTTTCGTTTGTCCATTTTATTCCACCAGATTGTAGTGGAATTGTAACTTTATTTAGCGACATATGGCCGAGTTTTAATTGATTTTCTTAGGTACACACCAATTGCGTTGCAAGAGGTCTTTTTCATGTCGACATCGTACAACATACGGTGCTGAATGGTCTGTATCTATTCTTCAATAATTGGAATATCTCTGCCATGTTTGAACTCGCGATCTTCAGAGCAAGAGGCCGACTCACTGCCACTGATCCTAGATATTTTAATAGGATAGATTTCAGATGTTGACATTGTGACTTTGCATTTGCGTAATTGTACATTACATTGAAAACCTGCAGTATCAAAAAATGTGAAGCTTGTCATTCCCCCCCCCCCCCACCTCGAAAGTGAGTTTAGGTTTTCAACCCTCGTATTCAGCAAATTATTTGTCGTTTTAAAACTGAAAATATTAAGTCAGAGTTTGTATCGAGTGAACAATGTCGAATGAAATGCTGAGCTGACAAAATATTCAGCGTGCAAGACGTAAAACTATGAATATATTCTGCCTTTCCTTCCACAATACCGATACTAAGCAAATGTTTCAAAATAGCTGAATTTGTAGTCTGATGCAATACATATGTTTATGCCACATGCTCTAGTCACTACTCGTATCATTGTACACGTCAAGTATAATCTGGAGACGAAGATGAGACCGGTGTACGGAATGAAGATGACGCTGAAGTCGACTACCGGTACTCTGTCTATAAACAAGCAAGTGGAGATGTGGAAAGTTGAACTAATTATTTTCCAACTGAGTATATGGTGAAGAAGAAGAAGAACTGAACTTCATAGAGATATTGATCCACTTTTCTTTCATCTCAAATGTCTTCTGACTAACATTCAGATCTGCAGAAGCTATATACTTCTTTCAACTGTCTTCGTTTCAGTCACGTCTTCTGTATAATTTATGACAATAATACGTCTCTATCAAAATATTATCCATCCAGTGTTGGTGTGCAGTTCTTGGTCATTGACCGGCATAAACATGCAGATTTTGAGAATAAGGTAGTATGGCTAATCTGTGGTGATGAATCCAATGGCGGACTCTGGAGACGCCGATGCAATGCAGACATCTATGCTCCTTACGCAAGGCCAAACATTCAACCTAGTCATCAGAGGAAGACGAGTCCAGTGGACTGGACACGCAGAGTGCATGTTGGATGATAGATCGGTTAAGAGGATCTCGGAAGGAAGCCTGGTGAAGGCAAGGGCTTTGGAGAGTCCCAGAAGTTGTTGGGGAGATAAGCTGATGGAAGACCTGACAGCTGTGTAATTGGCAGGAAATTGGCGCTTATTGGCATACGATCGGTAGAGCTGGCGAGGAATTGTGAGTACGGCCAAAAACCACCGGACTGACAGCGTCAGGATAAGTGAGTCACTGACTGAGTGAATATAATAATTTCGTGTAGTTATTTTTAGCCGAGTGCAGCCCTTCTATGGCAGACCGTCCGATGAGGGTGGGAGGCATCTGCCATGTATACCGTATGTATGTATGTATGTATGTATGTATGTATGTATGTATGTATGTATGTTGCTGTGGTGGAGGATAGTGTTATGTGTGGTGTGTGAGTTGCAGGGATGTTGAGGGCAGCATAAACGCCCAACCCCAGGATCACTGGAATTTACCAATGAAGGTTAAAAACCCCGGCCAGGCCGGAAATAGAACCAGGGATCCTCTGTACTGAAGGCCGGTACGCTGACCATTCAGCCAACGAGTCGGACACTGAATGAGTGAGTGAGTGAGTGAGTGAGTGAGTGAGTGAGTGAGTGAGTGAGTGAGTTCAAGATAGCGACAGATGAAAACAACAAGCAATATGTGTCTCGTTGTTTAATAAGCACCGAGGCAGCGATGACAAGTTATTTATTTTAAGTAGAAATGTATCAATGTCCATCATATACGTTGTTGTTCCCAGGCAGCCACACTCAGCGTTGCAGTTATTTGCTCAGTCAGACATGCAGCGTCGGCTAAAATGAGAGTCAAGTTTGGCGCCGTCTTCATTTGGTTACCCAAAGGGAAAGAAGACAAGGACTACGTGTGATTTCCTCGTGCTGATGTCACCAGGAAGAGTGAGGTATCATACTCTATGTCTTCGCCGTTGACATCGGATTTGAAGACCGAATGGGCATACCCTTAAGTTCATTAGTTCTGAAAGACCGTACTATCGCTCCTTGCTGTAATAGCTCCACAAACATTGACAGCAGTGAAATGAAATGGCGTATGGCTTTTAGTGCCGGGAGTGTCCGAGGACAAGTTCGGCTCGCCAGATGCAGGTCTTTTTGATTTGACACCCGTAGGTGACCTGCGCGTCATGATGAGGATGAAATGATGATGAAGACGACACTTACACCCAGCCCCCGTGCCAGAGGAATTAACCAATGATGGTTAAAATTCCCGACCCTGCCGGGAATCGAACCCGAGACCCCTGTGACCAAAGGCCAGCACGCTAACCATTTAGCCATGGAACAGCAGTGATCGGATCTGTAATAGAGCGTAAAGAGGCATGTTGAACTGAAAATGGTCATCTCGTTGTACACACTCTATAAAGCATTCTAACTGCACACCGCGAGGATGGCGTGCCTTTCCAGAATAATCATGTTTGTTTTCTTTCTTGTACATATATTTAATAAAATGATGTCGATACCGATAAGACCGAGTAGTTGGCTATGCGATTAGGGTGGCACACTTGTGAGCTTGCATTCGGTAGATAGTGGGTTCAAACTATGCTCTCGGCAGCCCTGCAGATGGTTTTCCATGGTTTTATATTTTTCACATCAGGCAAATGCTGGTGAGACCTTAATTAAGGCCACGACAGCTTCCTTCCTACTCATAGACCATTCTTGTGCTATTGTCACAGTAAAGCCTAAATGTGTCGGTGTAACGTGAAGAAAATTGTAAATAAAAATAAAACATTTAGATATCTCGAGATATTTTTACATAACTATCAGACGCATCAGCTCTCCACTTTTATACGAAAATTTCTATTTTCTTGCCTGATAATTTTGAAACGTCCCCAGCGGTGTAACGTTCAATTAATCAAGTAACTTTCACATCTGATTTCAGCATTCTAAGACGACACCATGATGTTTGCATGTTCACTCCCTCCGGAGTTCTGAGTCATATCTAGCATCGGTCTTCTTCACCTGACGGCGCCAAATTTGAAAACTTACACATTACAACACACCTTTCAGCATGTGTTACATGTCTGATTTTGAAAATAATTGATTGCTGAATGTGGCTGCCTATTACCAGCTGTGTATACGGCATAAATGGGCATGGTTTACTTTTAAGAAAACAACTCAGCATCGCTGCATGGATCATTGTTAAGGCATGGGGCACGCATTGTGCGTTCTTCTATGTGCATCTTATTTTTATTCATCCATGGAAAAACTGCCTATCGCTATCCTGAGCTAGTCAGAATATATCTCAGATGAAAGACTTAGGTGGGCCACCTTGTACATTATAAACCCCTGAAGATGGTTTTCCGTAGTTTCCCACCGAGCTCGATAGCTGCAGTCGCTTATGTGCGGCCAGTATCCAGTAATCGGGAGATAGTGGGTTCGAGCCCCACTGTCGGCAGCCCTGAAGATGGTTTTCCGTGGTTTCCCATTTTCACACCAGGCAAATGCCGGGGCTGTACCTTAATTAAGGCTCCGGTCGCTTCCTTCCAATTCCTGGGCTTTTCGTATCCCATCGTCACCGTAAGACCTCTCTGTGTCAGTGCGATGTAAAGCAACTTGTAAATAAAATAAAAGAATATTCTCCATTTGCTTTGTACTGTCAACAAAATAACCAGACGTCTGTAATACTGTGCTCAGGTAAGAACGATTACTTCCTCCTATGATCTAGGAAACTGAGAAAACTTTCCTTTGAACAATCGTTGAAAGTACAACAGTGTTGTTGAAAATGATTTCAAACTGAGAAAACGCAGAAGTGGGACTGATGTACGAGAAATTTCGAAAAATATGCAGGACAAGCCTGTAGGTTGTATCCAGAGGACATCAACAACGTCACACATTAGGTAACATCTACAAATAACATCTTGTTTGAAACAGGTAGCTTGTAAAAAAAAGAATAAAAGACCACTCACGTGTCCCTAGGAGATCCGCCACAGGAGAAGCAGGTGAAGTTGGTGTGCTAGCCTGTGTTGCCGTGAACCCGCACAACGCGACCATTGCTAGATATAGTAGTGCAATAAGACAAAGGAGTGTAATACGCATACTGTATCGACGCAAATATCACCCTTATCATGTGTTGCATCATTAGGAACTACGTGAAAATGACTTTCTTAATCGAGAGAATTTCTGTGAATGGGCATTAACAGAGAATGCATTGCAGTTCTACCAGTTCAGCGATGAATCACGTTTCAAAAACCCACAAATCAGGGAGTCAGTAAACTTGCCAAACCTGCAATGCTGATTTGTAGACAATCTTCGTTGACTTTGACAGGTAGAATGACAGAGTATAAACGTACAGTGCGGGGTAATTGGCAACCTGTTCATTACACCTCATTTAATTGAAGGCACTCAAACAGCTGCAAAATAGATGGAATTCCTACAAAATGATCTACTGACTTTGTTAGAAAATTTCCCGCTGGAAACTTGGACAAGGCCATAGTATGGGGATGAACACTTGTACTGCCCACTCCAAAATTAACACTTAGGCGGACCTTGATAGGATGTTCAATGGACGTTTCATAAGACGTGGCGGGCGTGCAAATTGGCCAGCCAGTTCTCCTGATCTTGATCTCCGTTTAGTTCCTTTTCTGAGGTAGGTTAAAAGAGGAGGTGCACCATGACGAATCTACAACTCCAGAGGACATGAAGTACAGCACAAAAGCAGCCTGCGGTATGATTACATCAGGCATGTTGCACCGTGTTTTTCGAGTCCATTTAATACACGGCCGAAATAATGGACAACACTTTGAACATTTAATTGTTTTATGGAATTGTACAAGTGTCTGACAGAATTATTCCATACAATACTCAACTCTTAGAAGCAAACTGTTAATGTAATTTTGGAATATGCATGTAGTGCACTGTTTATGTATATTTCTTAACAAACCGTTCGTACTATTAAGTTACATTATCACTGTTCCTTCTTCATTTCATCTTCCTCGATTGATACATGACTGAACTTGTGAGGAGTGTATCTTAAGTGTCAAATTTACATTACAATTAGGCCTACTCGAGATTGAATCGAAGTATTACAATGTTCCAACCGACATTAATAACCTCCGTTTTACAGCTTTCAATTACGCTAAAGATAATACAGGTTTAACATTTAAAAATGTAAAATCTGTGTTAAAAACTACACTTCGAAATGAATTGTATCCACTAACAATCTCCCTGAACGTTTTCTTAAAATTCCTTGTTTGAAAAATATTGGCGGTGGTAAGGTTACGCAATTCAACCTGTACATCCCGTATACGCGTTGACGAAGCACCTAGTCCAGTATTATCCGGAAGCATAAAGCGAAAGAGCATCCTATTTCCGCACTGCCGACAGCCCTGAAGATGTTTTTTTCCGTGGTTTTCCATTTTCACACCAGGCAAATGCTTCCTTCCCACTCCCGGCCCTTTCCTGTCCCATTGTCACCATGAGACCTATCTGTATCGGTGAGACGTAAAATAACTTGTAAAGAAGAAAGGAAAATCAAAAAGAAAACTTTACTATTGCCTCGACTGGTCGCCTCAACTGTGATCGCGGTGATTCCCACTCTGGACTGTTGGCTTTAGAACCAAGAATTTGTTTGAAATGTTGTCTATATATAAATGTGTCACAATATGTGTTCCGTTCATTTAATAGATAAAAGGCATACTGTATGTGCTGTATAACTCCTTCTGATCGGGCGAGTTGACCGTGCGGGTAGGGGTGCGCAGGTGTGAGCTTGCATCCGCGAGGCAGTGGGTTCGAACCCCACTGTCGGAATCCATTAAGATGGTTTTTCGTGGTTTCCTATTTTCATACTAGGCAAATGCTGGGCCTGTAACTTAATTAAAGCCACGGCCGCTTCCTTCCCATTTCATATCCCATCGTCGCCATAAGACCTATCTGTGTCGGTGCGACGTAAAGCAAAATTAAAAAAAAAAACTTCTGAATATACGGACAGTTCTTAACAGCGAATGTTACCAAGAAGTTTCATTGTGCATATTGAAATAGAATGTTATCAGTGGCAGTTGCACCGCACATATACCGAGCGAGTTGGCCGTGTGGTTAGGGGCTGTCAGATTGCATTCGGGAGATTGTGGATTCGAGCCCCACTGTCGGCAGCCCTGATGATGGTTTTCCGTGGTTTCACTTTCCCACATCAGAGAAATGCTCGGGTTCTGACTAAATTAAGGTCTCGGTCACTTACTACCCACTCCTAGCCCATCGTCGCCATAAGACCTATCTATGTCGGTTCGACGTAAAGCCAATTGTAAAAACAAAGAAAACTCATTTTTCCTTCAGAGTACATGGTAGGAGTAAGAAGAAAAGTTTCTCTCTTCCAAAACCTACATACGGATATAATTTCATTCAATGTGTGGAGAGTCCAACAGGAAATATATACCTCTATATTATAACATGAAACACAGGTTATGAATCTGGGCTGATATGAAGCTGGTATGTGAATCATGGCAGGCCAGTGAGCACTATATCGCTATTTGACGAGTAGATCTACATCACTCGCTGGTCACTAATACGTTCTGAGAATAAGCCTGTATTAAAACACAAAGTACGCATATTGGCTAATGTGAATATTTCTTTATAAGCAGTTAAATATAGGTTATCACTGTTAACAATTTTAATAATACCTACAAATGTAACAATATGTAGAAGAATAGCCTGTAGTTTTACGTGATTTCTAATATTGAGATCATAGCCACGACACCTTTTACGGGGAATACAAAATGTACAGTTCTAGCCCTTCAGGCAAGCAACTCAGTTTTCAAATCATCCTAGGGATATGAGATACGAATTTTAGGGTAGATAAAGTACAATAAAGTATGGGAATATATACATTATTTATTTCTAAAAATTACATTCCTTACCTTAGTCATCGTTATCCGGTCGATTAGATTAGCAGTTTGCCTTTTTCTACCACTATGATCGCTAATGTGAGTCAATGCATTGTTTCACTTAAACACCACTATGAGCGCTAACGTGAGTCAATGCATTGTTTCACTTAAACACCACTACGATCGCTAATGTGAGTCAATGCATTGTTTCACTTAAACACCACTACGATTGCTAATGTGAGTCAATGCAATGTTTCACTTAAGCACCACTACGATCGCTAATGTGAGTCAATGCATTGTTTCACTTAAACACCACTACGAGCGCTAATGTGAGTCAATGCATTGTTTCACTTAAACACCACTACGATTGCGAATGTGAGTCAATGCATTATTTCACTTAAACACCACTATGAGCGCTAATGTGAGTCAATGCATTATTTCACTTAAACGCCACTACGAGCGCTAATGTGAGTCAATGCATTGTTTCACTTAAACACCACTACGATCGCTAATGTGAGTCAATGCAATGTTTCACTTAAACACCACTATGAGCGCTAATGTGAGTCAATGCATTGTTTCACTTAAACACCACTACGAGCGCTAATGTGAGTCAATGCATTGTTTCACTTAAACACCACTACGAGCGCTAATGTGAGTCAATGAAGAGTTTCACTTTAGCTCTTGTAACTACATTCGGTGTGAACATTAAAAAATCGAAACCGACTGGGGGTATTGAACCAAAGAACACATTAGAGAACAAATATGTAAATAAGTTAATTTGGCTGGGATTTGAATAAAAAAGAAAACTAGTAAAGAAACAAGTGATTTTAGGACGTTTTTCGAAAACTGCCTTTAGGGCAGAAGTAATTTTCGAAATTTATTTTTTTAGTTTGATAGAGCTATCCAAGACTCACAATTTGAATCATTTGCGGGCTCTTTATCCTTTCAACTTTCGACAGAATTGAGGAAATTGCTTAATTTTACGTTTTTCGTATTATGGGAGTCACTACTTTGTCTGCTAAGAATTGTTTTCAACATTAATAGGGAGATGTGAACTTTCATATAAAACGTATTAGCATTTATAGTCGTTGTGGAACATCTCTTGATACAGAGAATTCTTTATAGAAAAAATCTTGGTAATTAGAACGGAATGACGAAAATCATTTTAGTAAACGTCTTCTGCTACATAATAATAATAATAATAATAATAATAATAATAATAATAATAATAATAATAATAATAATAATAATAATAATAATAATAATAATAATAATAATAATAATAATAATTTTAGGCGATTCAGTCTGCCTCAAATTTGATACTCGCTAATTCATCTCCCAAATATTAACCCTCCAGATATTGATAGACTTAAGTATTATGTCTCATCATTCCTACACCTTTATCTCTCTGCGATAATCGATTTATAAGGACTATTAACACATTCTTTGAGGATGGTTGCCTAGTTGTACTTCCTCTTAAAACAATAATCACCACCACCACTTAACACATTCTTCACTAGTAGCCTTATCTTCTACTGCTACATGGACCTTCATATTCTGAAACGGAACTGGCCTTCAGCTTAGATTTTCTTAATTCTTTCCAAATAAATACGAAGTGAAAGAAAAGAGATCAGCAATGAACATTTTACAAAGTCCTGGGTTGAAAATAATTGACAAGATTTGAGGCTTAATGTCCTTCCTTTTTCTCCAGGGGCCGATAATCGTTTAGAAATAGAATTTTAAGTCTTGATCACAGAGATTTTAATTCGAGGACACTGATTAGCGAGGGGCGTACTATATTGTTTTACACTTTATTTTTTTGTACATCCGGGTATGGTTCATATTTCACTTTTGAAGGTGGTGACTTGTAACTAGTGTCTTGTTCCACCGTTTGGTAGCAGCACACGCACAGGGGCCGACGAGTGCTCTCATCATAGCGATTTAATAACAACACTGTGAGCGTAGGAGCGGACAACACGGAAAGCAACCGCCAGGGGCAGTGTTATACGACTTGGTTCATATGGAAAGAAAGTTTGACCACTGTAGAAATTCGTCGGCGCTTGGTGGCAGTCTGTGGAGAACAAGCGCCGTCACGGAAAATGGTTTACCACTGGGTGGAAGGTTGGAAACAGGACTCATGGTAATGGAGCCATGTCACATCACCAGTCACAAGCCTAGCCATGAAGTCGGCTGGATCTTGATCATAGCGCAAAAGTTCTATGCACACGTCCACACGCCTCTGCTTTTCATCTGCAGACAAGAGTCCAGGCACGCACGTGGATGACACCTTTCCCAACTGTAAGTGGCCGTGCACGATCCTCTGCAGGGTGTTTCGTGTAATTCCCGCGGCTGCCTCCATTTCCGTAAATGTGATACATTTGTTTACTTGGATGGCCTGTTCGACCCGGGCAATGTTGGCTGGTATCGACGCTGTCACATTCCTTCCAGAACTGGTTTCTTTGTCCACCGATGTGCGTCCTGTTTTCCAACATCCCACCCAGTTGTAAACTGTTTTTCGTGACGGCGCATGTTCTCCACAGACTGCCATCAAGCGCCGATGAATTTCTGCAGTGGTTACGCTTTCTTTCCAAAGCAAGCAAGTCGTATAGCGCTGTCCCTGACGGTTGCTTTCCATGTTGTCTGCTCCTACGCTGACAGTTCTGTTATGAAATGGCAATGGCGGGTGCATTTGTTGGCCCTTGTGTGTGTGCTGCTAACAAACGGTGGAACAAGGCACTAGTTACACGTCACCACCTTCAAAAGTGAAATGTGAGCCATACCCGGACGTATAAAAAATAAAGTGTAAAACAATATACTACGCCCTTCGTATTTCAAATTTCAGCCATTTTATTTCACTTTCGGTGTATTTTGGGAAGGTGCCTAATATATGGGATACTTCTTTCCCAATCGTTACCTCCAGTAATGGAAATAACACACACCTATACCAGCATAAAACCTACATGTCATCGTACAAACATGATGTAGATTAACTGAAGAGGCTGCTGACTACGATTATCCAAGCTACAGAAATAAACTATGGTTGTGAAGTTTATTTCCCTTTCTTGACTTATTTTAGGGACTGTGGAAATCTAAAAATTTTCCATCACATGTTTTATGAACTTGAATAAAAAACATATCTCGTACGCCATTGGGAGCTCTGTTGTATTACAGTTACTGCTTATTTTACCACTTCTTTGTTACAGTGTTGTATGTCGTTGCTACTTTTGGGCCATTGATTGGATAAGAACATCTTGGACATCAGTCCCTTGTAATAAACTTGTCGAAACTTTTGAAACTTGTACTTCTCTTGTCACAGGCCAGAGCAAAGTGTAGCTTCCACTGAAGTCCCAGTCTCATCCATGGCTGTGACAATATGGAAGCTGCTGGGGTATGGGTGATGCTGATTAATGACATTCAGAGCACAACCAGTGTGTCCGAGTGTCATGAAAGGTGTTGCTCATAGGGTTAGTTGTGCTACAATAGCACTGTCTGGCCCAGTGAGGAAAACAATGGCAAACTACCTCACTCCTCATCTTGCCTAGTACGCCTCATTTTGGTACTGCCATTGATTTTTGTGGTTTCCCTATAACTGCATAGCCTTTGGTGATGCTATTTGAGGATCCAACCAGCTTCTGGGCTGATGACCTAACAGACAGACTTCTCTTGTACGTGCACTAAGCACCTAGGACGGGATTGGTGAAGGTACACCGGACTTGATATAACTGAATCTTCAATTGGCTTAAGTCTTAGGGAATGCAAATGAAATAACTACCAAATATCGCGATATTTCAGTAGACCATCCAACAATATTGCTGTATTCCCTTTTTATATAGTGTGTGTCTTTAACGTTCGCTGTAAACTTATCTAAAATTCAGTGCACAGGGACGATGAAGGAAACGAAGAACTACATAAATGATTAAAATAAACCAATTTAAACTTAGTTGTTCGTACACATTCCGGCTCAAAACTGAGCGTACCGGGCCAGTTGGCCGTGCGCGTAGAGGCGCGCGGCTGTGAGCTTGCATCCGGGAGATAGTAGGTTCGAATCCCACTATCGGCAGCCCTGAAGATGGTTTTCCGTGTTTTCCCATTTTCACACCAGGCAAATGCTGGGGCTGTACCTTAATTAAGGCCACGGCCGCTTCCTTCCAACTCCTAGGCCTTTCCTATCCCATCGTCGCCATAAGACCTATCTGTGTCGGTGCGACGTAAAGACCCTAGCAAAAAAAAAAAAAAAACTGAGCGTACACTTATATGACAGATTTAGCATCAAATTGTGTATGCCTCGTCCGTTCTATGGTCTTTCATAATAAAATGAATGAAAATGAAAACCTACAACCTGTTTTCTAGATATTGACCGGATCGGGGATGTGATAAATGAAACGTATATAGGCTGTTATTACAATAGGGTCGCCAATGGGGTCAAAAAAATGTGATTTATTAATGAGTGATAAATGCTATGAAATGAGACTGGAGAGTGTTGCTGGAATGAAAGATGACAGGGAAAACCGGAGTACTCGGAGAAAAACCTGCCCCGCCTCCGCTTCGTCCAGCACAAATCTCACGTGGAGTGACCGGGATTTGAACCACGGTATCCAGCGGTGACAGGCCGACGCGCTGCTGCCTGAGCCACGGAGTCTCTTCATAATAAAATATTTCACTATATTTTTGTTCAATATACGTACTAAATTTGCAAGTAGTTCTGCGTGTTTATGTAAGGGTAAGAAGCATTTAGGGCAATTTTTGGTGGATGTTTTCTTGAAAACTTGTCCCGAAAGTATATTATCACATACTTTTATTGACAAGGTGTAGACAAACCTCAATACATTAGGCATTCAACAAATCCCGGTGATAATGTCCTTTATTTCAGTCGTGCCTGTACTCGGCGACTTCAAATTTCAGCCGATCACATTTTCTGTGTCAAAAAGCGGAAATATTTTACGCTGCATTTTGTAAGTGTTATACTTAGATGATCTAAGACGTTGTGCTATATCAGTGATTCAATGGTGTTACAGCTGTGAACTTTGGTTGACCTTTATAGCAGAAAAGCGGTAGCATATGTAAAGGCCCCGATACAGCGTTACTTAATGACGCTAAATGGAACTGCTGTGAGAGTAATAAATAGATGGTTTCATTCATTAACAGGCCCGTACTGGGGAGAGCCATTTGAACGCACTGCGGGTGACAAAACTACAGTTTAATCAATAACAAAAGCACAAATATGAACATACGAGTACATTGTTTACTACCTTGCTATTTTATATAGGGAACTATGGGGGCAATTATTTATTCTCCGATCTTTGCGTCAACAGCTCGTAACATAAGATACAATATACAGTCACAGACAGGTAGACACATTTAACGAGGACCCAAATTTATTGGCTCTAGCTTATAAAGCGACAGTAAAGCTTGTGTAACTTTCCGCTCTAAATCAGGATTGTTGGGGTCCAATTTCAAACCGCCTCCTTGATCCTCCAGTAACAATAAACTGACCGTTATTAAGACAGCAGAACGAAAATCTGAAATAAAAATCGAACATCTCTCCGGGTAATAATTTAGTAAGATTATTCCCTTATAATAATTGTCCGACTCATTAGCTGAATGGTCAGCGTTGAGGCCTTCGGTTCAAAGGGGCCGGGTTCGATCTCCGGGTGGGTCGGGACTTTTAATAGCCTCTAATTAATTCTTCTGGACTGGGTGTTGGTATTTGTTCCAACACTTTCCTCTTCATATCCACACAACACACTACAGAAACACGCAATAGTGATTACATCCCTCCATATAAGTTTGGCGTGAGGAAGGGCATCCTTCCGTAAAACAGGGCAAAATTCACATGTGCGACACAGTTCGCACCCACGACCCCACAGGTATGGGAAGAGCGGTAGAAAAAAAAAAAAGAAAAGAAGATTCCCTTTTAATATTTATGTCTATATCTGCCTGTCTGCCACCCGAAGCATCACGTCTGAACTACTGGGCAAAATTTCATGAAATTGTAAGCAAACATGCTCAGAGGAAATTGTCACATGAACAACTATGATTTACTCGAATTTGTAAACGTTGCCCTAGAAGTACAACGGAGCCGAGTGGCCGCGCGGGTTAACGGCTATGGAGCCAAGCTCTGCATTCGGGAAATGCTTGGGTTTGAAACCCACTGTCGGCTGTCCTGAGAATGGTTTTCTGCGGTTTCTCATTTTCAATTCCAGGTGAATGTCGGGACAGTTCCTATTCATTTGCCACAGCCGATTCCTTGGACCTCCTTACCCACTTTCATTCATCATCAACCATTCCTCTCTCCATTAGCTCCTCAAATGAGGTTGGCGTCAGGAAGGGCATCTGGCCGTAAAACCTGACATGTGAATTAATGTCATCTCATTCCCGACCCCGTACCAAGAAACGGTATTAGGAGCGTAGACATAGATTATCCTGAAAATACAGTATATAATTTCCCCTTAAAAAAGGGGAAAGCTCAAATACATCCAAACTACAAGACCAATTTATGTAAATTGAGATTTTTTGAAAATTAACCGTTTCAAAACGATGCCCATTGCTACGTAGGTATTTAATGAACTTGAGCATATTTTATGCCGTAAGAACCAAAGTAATGGGCTCTTTCACTTTTTCAGGATAAATAAAACATGCTATTATCTTAAAAATAAATCCCAGCTCGTGCACCTAAAATTTAGTTGACTGCAAAGCAACTTAATATTCATTTTCCGGATGGTTCTCCAGGGAATTACGCTTCTAGGTGTTAAAGCACGCTCTCCAGAACACCCATCGACCGAGCGCTTTTCAAATGGGTGTGTGGGCTGTCATTGATAGTTTCTAATAGACACCAGGATGTGCTGAGGCTGCTGCAGCTTAAAACCAATGATTTAGTACTTTAATAATTTTGGAAACTAATTCTTAAAGCTTTTCACTAAACTTCTTTCGTTCCCAGTGATTTGAAAGTCCGACTCGTTGGCTGATTGGTCGGCGTACTGGCCTTCGGATTAGAGGGTCCCGGGTTCGATTCCCGGCCGGATCGGATATTTTAACCTTCATTGGTTAATTCCAATGGTCCGGGGGCTGGATGTTTGTGCTGTCCCCAACATCCCTGCAACTCACACACCACACGTTACACTATCCTCCACCACAATAACACGCAGTTATCTACACATGGCAGATGCCGCCCACCATCATCGGAGGGTCTGCCTTACAAGGGCTGCACTCGGCTAGAAATAGCCACACGAAATTTAAATGTATTTAGTGATTTGAAAATGATAACTTACATCTCTTCAGTTATACGTAGACCACGTATGACAGCTGATAGTAGATCTGTTGAGGATACAATTATCCTTTGGGATGAGAACTCAACATACACAAATAGATACATAAACAAACACGTCAACTGGAGGTACAAGGTAAAATCGGTGAAATGGCCAACTATCGGACCGTCAACGACGGATACGTTCTGCTTGTTGATTTTATAAAGTACACAGTTAAAAAAAAGGGGAACATGTTCTTGAACGTATGGCATGCTCCACAGAACAATACCTCACACCCAGGTATATTGCCAACTTTACCGTTGAAGTATACAAAAGAACATCGATGGATTCGCGTTTATTTTCAGAACACAAACGAAAATGTCGAAATAGTGGCTAAAACAAAGTGATCCGGGGTCATTTTATCACACTTTGAGAGCTTCAGTTTGGCGTATGTCCTCCACAGCATTTATCACAGCTTGGCACCTACGTGGCGTGCTCCGCATAAGTCGACGGAGATCACGTTGCAGTATCAGGTCCCAGTCTTCAATGAGAACCCGTTCGAGGTCTTTGAGAGTCTGTGGTGGAACAGAACGCCCACGAGCACTTCTGTCAAGCCTATTTCACTCATGCTCGATGGGATTAAGTTCGGGACTCACTGCTGGCCATTCCATCTCTTGAATGTCCAGTTCTCGCAAGACAGCTCTGGTATGCGCGCTATATGTGCCCTGGCATTGTCGTGCACGAGTACCAATTCAGGGCCAACGCCGTATGCAGCAACCAACACATGCTGTAGCAGTATCTGCTCGATCTACCCCGCGGCGGTAAAATTACCACGGACGAGGACAAAATCCCGGTCATCAATACTGATGCCACACCACATCATCACAGAACCATGTCCGAATCGGTCGCCTTCCTGGACAACATTTGACATGTACTGCTCACCACGCCGTCTCCATATACGTTGACGTCAATCACGCTGTGTCAGGGATAATCTGCACTCGTCTTTGAACAACACAGGTCTTCATTGGCGAAGTTGTCAGTAGACGTGGGTACGGGCTAACAGAAGGCGAGCTACGCGATGTTGCAGCGTTAAACGGGGCACTCGAATAGGACGTTTGGGTCGTAAGGACACTTCTCATATCCTGTTCCTTACTGTCTGGTCAGACACCGTGACTACAATGTCTTATCTGGGGTCCTTTTGCAGTTCTCTGGCAGTTGCTGAACGACGCCGCAACGCACAGGTGGTCAGATATCGGTCATCCTGTGGGGTTGTCATGAGTCCACGACCTTGTCCAACCCTCCTTATGAAATGGCCTGTCTCATTGTAGCGATTCCACAAGCGTTGAATAACTGACGGAGAGACATTGAGATCTACAGCGAAACGAAGAAAAGTCCATTCTTCCTGGATCAAAGTGTCGGCCCATGCGACTTGAACCCCGTTAATATGTCTCATGGGATGTGCTGGTTTACGTACAACGTGCCCAAATGACCGCAGTAGTCTGTGTACCACACAACGACACACGAACGCATCGCTATTCACTTTGTTTTGAAGGTTCACCTGACATTGTAATGCATAGCTACGCCTACAGATGGAGTATAACTTCGATTTGACATACCCTGAGTAGCTAAGGTCTCAAGGTATGCTGTGCGACCGTTGGAACCCCATCTACCAACTTTATGTTCACATACCAGACGTTACAAGACATGTTCCCCTAATTGTTTTGAACTGTTTAGTTCTACTTACTAAGTTAATATTTGTCCTGTAACTGGAGAAATAAACATGCAGACCATCGAGTCCATGTGTACATTGTTTTAGTATGCACCTGCCCCTTGTTCGGTAGGAAAGGGCATCAATACTCATCAGAAAATGCCTTTTGAAAGATCATTATAACTTCTACATTTTTCTGTTGGTTGATAGAAAAAATATTCTTCTTCTAGCGCTTTTCCCACATGTGTGGGGTCTCGGGTTCAAACTGTGTGGAAAAAATATTGTGGATTTCACCCTGTTTTACGGCCGGCTACCTTCCTGACGCCAAACCACTATGAAGGCATGTAATTACTATTGCGTGCTTGTGTGGTGGTTGGTAGTGTATTGTGTTGTCTGGATATGAAGAGGAGAGTGTTAGGGCAAACACAAACACCCAGTCCCTGGACCAGAAGATTGTTTTTTGCTAGTTGCTTTACGTCGCACCTACACAGATAGGTCTTATGGCGACGATGGGAAAGGAAAGGCCTAGGAGTTGGGAGGAAGCGGCCGTGGCCTTAATTAAGGTACAGCCCCAGCATTTGCATGGTGTGAAAATGGGAAACCACGGAAAACCATCTTCAGGGCTGCCGACAGTGGGGCTCGAACCCACGATCTCCCGGATGCAAGCTCACAGCCGCGCGCCTCTACGTGCACGGCCAACTCGCCCGGTACCAGAAGAATTAATCACACGTGATTAAAATCCATTACCCTGCCGGGAATCGAACCCGGGACCCTCTGAACTGAAGGCCCCAACACAGACCATTCAGCCAATGATGGATAGAAAAAATATTATCCTACTTAATTAAATCGGTTTTTCTGTATACAAGAAGTGACAAAATCTATGTTTATTATATTGTCCTTGAATTCTAATTCGTTTTGCTACAGTAGCCTAGGGCCCACAAGAGTTGAAGTCTGACGTTTGAGCGGCGCAAGCTGTAACTACGAAATACGCTGCGTTGTCATAGTTACCACAATCCGCGGCATATCACTCTTTCATACAGGCTGAATATTTAATCAACTATGTTTGCTTAACGCTGTTCAATAAACTTTGACCCGTTCTTAAGCTTGTGCCAATAATCCCGGCATTTAAGACAGAACACGTCATTGCCGATAAATATGAGATTTCATACTCATTAAACTGACAATAACCTCAACAATTGCCTATGTTAATTATAGAATAGAACTGCACAACTAGCCACTGATTAACTTCCAAGAAATAAACTAACAACGTAAATAATATTCACGAAACAAACACTCAAATTATTACATAAACCAGCAACAGCTAACACAGTACCACTCTGAATAATATCACAAAAGCGACTTAGAGCAAGCCAACCCACGTGGCGATAAATGTGGCATCTCTGTTACCGTTTTCGAGCAGCGTTAGTCAAATTTTTCTCGCCGGTGGCGCTAAACGTCAGATTTCAACTCTCGTGGGTCCAACTGTAAGTCAGCTCTCTGCAGACTATTCAGGCTCTTGATGGAGTAAAATGTAAAGACTTCCACTACACGTAACCTCGGCACTAAGTGTAGTAGAATGGTTAGCTCCAAGTACGGTCACCAATTTCCTTAAGTAATAACCCGGTACTCATTTGTGTCATGGACTGAGTCAACCTCAGGTTTTCCCCATAAATGGAAGCTTCATTTCCAAAATTTTGAACCCCCCCAGGTGAATTGCGCTCCCCTTTCGTCACCTTGGCTTCGTAGACTCTCTACATAATATAATACGCAAAGCTCGTTGTGAGCACATTACACGGTGTTCATCGTGACCCGAATTGAAATACACAAGAGATGTCCATTATTAATTATTATTAAAATAGAAATTAATGTTTGAAATATCGTCATTGTTTAAAGCACGTGGCTCAAAAATTTATGGGTTGAATTTATTCTACTTCAAAAAAATTCCTTCCTTTCACTCGAAAATTGGAGGGATATGGCTGTTCGCACAAGTTAAATGTTACTTACTCCAACTGCACACTTACACTTACACACACACACACAACAAAAGTTGTATAAGTTAGCTGAGCACTCGACAAGTTTTTGGAAACCACACATTCTGTACACAACACAGGGAAGTAATGTTCTTTGTAGGTGAACTATTGATGTGTTTCAGATTAAACTTCAGTGCCCATGCTACTTCATTTTATTCAAAAATTAATTACAAATGACAAATTGGGGAATTTCTATACTTACTGCAGTCACTTCAGTTTTAAAATGTTTAACATGAATAGAAAACCTTTGCAAGCTCTTAGTATATCGATAATCTACAGTATATTTCAGTGATGTTTGCTGGAAAGATAAGGACGACATTGAGGTTGGTTTATTTCCTGAAGTTGTCGAACCGAGCAAGTTCGCTGTATGGTTCGCGCCATATACAGTAGCTATTCACTTGTCTTCAGGACATTATGGGTTCGAACTACACTGTCGACAGCCCTGAAGATAGTTTTCCGTAGTTTCCCATTTTCACACCAGGCAAATGCTGCGTGTGTACCTTAAGGCCACGGTCGTTTTCGTCCCAGCCACAGTCCTGTCATATCCTATCGTCGCCACAAAGCCTTAGTCGGTGTGACGTAGAAAGAAGGCGTAAAGTTGTAGAGCTGGCGGCAAAGCGAAGTTAAAAACAACAAGAATCATCAGCTGATGTTGTGCAGTCATAAACAAAGCAATTTTAACCATTACGATTGTATCAATACGATCCGACTCCTTAGCTGAATGGACAGCATTGAGGCCTCCGGTTCAGAGGGTTCAGGGTCTTATACTGGTCACAGTGATTTTAGCCGTGTCCGATTAATTCCTCTGGCCTCGGACAGGGTGTTTTTGTTCGTCTTAATACACACTACGGTCACAATGCACCACACAAACAACCTCTAAAGCAGGGCCTCTCAAACGCCCAAAATCGCACGCTTGCAAACTGAGGCGCAGAGTTCCTGTGCACAGTGCATCAGTCCCACTCGGCTCGGCTTGTAGCAACGCTTCGTCTCTGGGCTACTCGGCTAAGCTCGGCTCAACTCGGCTGGGATTTGGAGCGCTGCGGAGCAAGTGAGGAAGAGGGAGACAGGCGGAGCGAACAAGGCAGGCGGGGGGAAAGAGAGAGACAGTGAGCGCTATTGCTCCTAATCGAGCAGTGGGGGTCTTCACTCTGGTCAACCAAGCGAAATCGTCTTTTGCACCGTGCAGAGCGCATTGCACTTATGCATGCACCCTGAGAGGCCCTGCTCTAAACGGACACACAATAGTGAATACATCCCTCCGCACAGCGAGGGCATCACCCGTGTAACTACGCCAAATGCACGTGTACTGCAGACCCCAAATAATCGGCAAAAGGATGTGTTTGTGTGGCTATGGCAGGTCAATGACGAACTTGGTTCGTATCTTCGTACTCCCTTCACACCAAGAATGACTATCAGCGGAGGAAGTTTTCTGACTCGTAAACGTGAACGGAAGTGATGGTATTTAGACACAGAATCGTTTCACAAACTCAGGTAGCGTTGAGGAGTTTCCTCGTGTGTAACTTTCCCTCGAGCTACTCAGTGATAATCATGATTTGAAGGTCATGGTGAGGCTCTCGCTTACATTTTGATATCACGGAGCGCGTTACAAATCACCACATCATGCAGGATTGTCTTCCAGCATTGATGCGTTGCATTGATTGTCGACAAGAGTATGATTCTGTATAGCTTAAATTGGATGATCTTTGGCAATTTGTCTGAAGAAACACAGAAAATGCTGATACGCTGTGTGGGCAAGGTGGAATTAAGTGTGCACATGTCACAGCACACCACTTTCCTTGGTCATTGAAATTAACTTTGGGACTTCATAACCGTAATTTCAAAAAATAATTAATGTACATGGACGTACACTCGCGTGTCCATCGTACAGGTGGAGTAAAACACTTCTTTTCATCTCTGGTATCACCCCGATGGAATAGATCTATTTAATCTACAAATATATACTCCTTGGTACATGCTTGGAATCTATTAATACTTTTGGACGTCTGGATAAATTACGCAAACTACACAATCTGTACGGATGAGCTATTCATGAGTTTTCCAAATGGACCAGCAAGGCACTGATAGGCTGGTGGATTGTTTGTCAAGAAGGGTACATTCGTGCATTCGACCACGTTTTTGGTTAGTGTGTAATAGATACTGCATTACGTACATGTTTCATTCAAATGAATCACGGATACTTTTTTATTAAGTGTCATGCAGCTCTGGGTGTTCAACGTCCGGCTGTCAACGATTAGGGTTGTGGTGTCGGAGCTGCCTGTTAGGTGCTTCCAGCACCTCTGATAGGTGGGGTGTGTTGATGGGAGATACTGAGAAAGGGGACAGCTTTGGTTTAGGACAGGGCAAGTTATGACACTACAGAAAGACCTCTGTATCAAATTTTAAAGTCTTATGTCAATTTTCTGCGGTCGATATGATTAAAAGTAATCGCATGCCAATAATAACTTTCCTTTGGGCATTTAGAAACGGAATGTAACTATAATGAAGCACGTTACTAAATGTTATCTCCATTTCTGTTGTAAAATTGTTGTATAGAGCAATTTGTCACCATCATCATCAATGTCCCACTCCAGAAGCCCGGGTGTGGCTAACAAGCCTCCTCCACTCCTTTCTGTCCTTCCACACTTCCTGCTCCTTAATTCCGCCACATCCAATCCAGCTTCTCTAATGGCCTTCCAAATATGATCCATCCACCTTCTACTCGGTCTTCCAACTGGTCTCTTCCCCTTATCTTCCCTTTACAATTCCCTTCTTGCTACCCATACCTTTCCCATTCTTTTTACATGTCCGAACCACCTCAGTCTTGCTTTCTGTACGTTCTGTACTAACAGTTCTTTATTTAGCTCTTTTCTAATTTTAATATTTTCAATTCTATCTATTCTTGTCTTTTTAACCGAAGTTCTTATAGAGCAATATGTACCTACGTGTGATGATGTATTCTGTAGTAAATTGAGAAAAGTGACTTGAGTGGGCTGAAGTCAAAAATGTGATCGGAGTGCAAAAGGTTAAGAGAATACTCGATTCACACAATATACGCATTCGATACGAATATTGCTGACGACGGCAAGGAATTGCAAATGGTCTATGTGTGATGCTCCATGAGGTCTAAAACAAAGTTCATTGCGTGGGGTAGTAATACAAGTCATTTCTTTATAACCACAGCTTCTGAATATATAATCTATTTCTCTCTACAGGTCTGCAAGTTAATTGGGTGCTAATTTCAAAGTTGGAAGCTCTGCAGAATGAGGCATTAGGGAATGCCAAACATATTTCTGTTAGCACACGGCCCCTCTATGGAAAGGAAAATTAATTGTTTGTTTCATTATATCACACATTTTACAGCAATGGTACATTTTAGGATTCGGTAGCTTGTTGAGTGCTGGAAATACGACCGCAATGTTTATAATGATTTACCAGCGATAGATTTTAATGAGAGTTTCATTACGGAAGTAATATTTCACTCTCACATTTTTTAACGTCAACAAAACTCACATTGCGACACGGAACATCATTGTTTATGCCCCTGCTTTTGCGTTTTTTTTTTAGCGTCAGCGTATATACCCAGATGATAACATGAATTATACAATACTTTTTTAAAGATAATGGACATCTAGGCCTTCAACACTGTGTGAAAACACATTTACTACTATTACCATGCTTAATTGTAAATTGTTCTTAAACGAAAATGTTTTTCGTTTCCCATGGCTAGTCATATAATTTGTAAAATCGTTATACTTTATGTACAATTTTTAACTTTAAAGCTGTGTTTTAAGTAGCTAAAGTGGAAATGTAGCTAAGAACTTGTAAATATTATATCAACAAGTAATTAGTTATACTTCCTGTTTTACTAATTTCTTCAATAGTACTATATTAAATTGTAAAAAAAATGGCTATTAATCACTTGATAATCTTAATCATGATGTACATTTTTTTTGGCTTATTTGTTTTCATCACAGGCTGAGGGGATGATTACCTAGATGTACTTCTTCTTAAAAATTGACCACCAACACCACCTCGATGTAAGTCCCGTAAGGCAATAATAATAATAATAATAATAATAATAATAATAATAATAATAATAATAATAATAATAATAATAATAATAATAATAACATCTACAAGATCATGCAGAAGGCGGTGGCCATTCCCACGACTGCAATTTTATGCGTTCAAATTCTGCGTAAAAATGTAAAGTAAATTAAGTTTTATTGTGCTTCGATTTCCTGAAATATGTACACTTGCTTGATTATCATTGCCACGAAGGTGTGCAAAATAAATAAATAAATAAATAAATAAATAAATAAATAAATAAATAAATAAATAAATAATACTGTACATCTTAATCCGGTGTGTGATTAGCTGCCATCCCCGTAGGCCCGGGTTCGATTCCTGGCTCTGCCACGAAATTTGAAAAGTGGTACGAGGGCTGGAAAGGGGTCCTCTCAGCCTCGGGAGGTCAAATGAGTAGAGGAGAGTTCGATTCCCACCTCACCCATCCTGAAAGTGGTTTTCCATGGTTTCCCACTTCTCCTCCGGGCAAATGCCGGGATGGTACCTAACTTATGGCCACGGCCGCTTCCTTCCCTCTTCCTTGTCTATCCCTTCCAATCTTCCCACCCCCCACCAAGGCCCCTGTTCAGCATGGCAGGTGAGGCCGCCTGGGCGAAGTACTGGTCATTCTCCCCAGCTGTATCATCTGACCCAGAGTCTGAAGCTCCAGGACACTGCCCTTGAGGCGCTTGAGGTGGAATCCCTCTCTGAGTCCGAGGGAAAACCAACCTTGGAGGGTAAGCATATTAAGAAAGAAAGAAAGACATCTTAATCCGTATTGACGACTGGGATTTAGAAATTGTTACAATAAGATACTTTAACTTAGCTTAAATATGTGTACGTCATCATTCACTACTGTGAGTGTATTCCTCCACATAGGGTTGTCATGGGGAAGGGCATACGACCTTAAAAAAAGGGCAAAATCTGCACATGCAGTACAGATTACACTCGTGACCCCAAAAACGTGTATGAAAAAGCGGCGGAAGAGGGAGATTAATTGTATATGAAGTACAAGTATGTTGGATAACTAACGGCAGTACAGAAGTCCAGTTGAACCTTGACCTCCTGAGATGACTACTGGCCGGCCAAGTAGGCTGGACATATTGGCGTGTGACGTAGTCAGCATGGTAACATCCTTAGCTGTACTAATCAGCTCTTCGTCTGATTTCTGTGATTCTCGTATCAGCAGCGCTCATGAGCATGAGTAAGCCCGGCTCCTCAGTCTAGAATTCAGATCCATGGACTGGCCGGGAATCGATCACAGGGTATGAGACAAGCACACTACCCCTATATCACGGGGCTGGCTACGAGAATGCAGCAGATTTAATGAAACTGATTAACATCTGTAAACTGTTCTACTGATGTTTACTGACTGACTTACGGTTGTGTAATTAGTGGCCTCTAGCTGTCTTATATTAAGAAGATATGTGGTAGTAGGTAGTAGGTAGTAGGAAGGGACCTTTTCCGGAGGCAGCCCTACCCAGGGAGTGGCGCCCCTGCCTATGTGAGTCTCAGAGCACCCTGGCCCGGTGTCCAACTTCTGGTAAGGGTCCCAGCTCAGGGTTACGAGTGAAGACCTCAACGGCATCTACGGCAGAGAAGGTGGACTTCGGTATGGTCGAGATGGCGGAAGAGGCAACCCTGGACTCGGGGATAAATGCGAGTACAATTTAAAGAAACTCGACGGCCACAGGTATAACTGGTCCCTCTCTACAAAGGGCCAACAAATTCGTAGGAGGGTCGATGAGTGGGTGGAGGAAAGGGGACCGTCTTTTCCTTGGGGTGAGAAATCACTCCTAAAGGCGGATGAACTTATTGGAAGTCAATGGCGTAGGATGCGGAAGGTTAGGGGGAAATCACCGTATTAAGGACTCTTGTAGTATCCCTATTCCCACTGGACAAAATCCATGTATAATGGCTGTTTCTGAGAAGAAATTTAATTCCGGAGTAAGACGCCCACATTCGGACCTCCGGGTGGGCGCTGTATCAAGAGAACCATGCGATGTGAAGATTGAGCGGGATGGGAAGAAGATGACATCTGAACTGTTGAGGATTGGTACTTGGAATGTCAGAACGATGAATGAGAAAGCTAAACTCCAGAATGTGAAGAGAGAAATGGAGAAATACGACATCAGTACTTTAGGATTATGTGAAGTGCGATGGGAAGGAGAAGGAGAGATTGTACCTGGAGATTACAAGATGATTTATAAGGGAGGACAACACGGGCAAGGAGGAGCAGGAATATTGTATAGAAAAGTTCTAGATAGTAGTATAATTAAGGTGATGCCTGTAAGCGATAGGGTACTGGCAGTCAAGATACAGAGTGACCCTATTGATACACTGATCATTCAAGTGTATGTACCTACAACTGATGCGGACCAGGAAGAGGTACACCGGATTTATTAGCAGATAGAGGAAGTGTTCGAGGAGAATGGAAAAAGTCTAGTAAGAACTGTGATGATTGGAGATTGGAAAAATGTAGTGAGAAGTGGAAGACAGAAATCACGGATTAGGGAGAAGAGATGAACGTGGAGAAAAGCTAATTGATTTTTGCAAGAGCCTTAACTTTGGATTGCTAACATCTGGTTTAAGAACCATAAACGGAGGCTGTATACATGGAAGAGTCCTGGTGATACAGCCATATATCAGACACAGTTTATTATACTCAATCAGAGGTTCAAAAATAGCACCAAATGGCTAAAACGTTCCCTAGGCAGATGCAAATACAGACCACAACTTGCCAGTGACAGATATAAAAATACGACTGAAATATATCAGAAATAAACTCCCTGGAAGGAAGTGGGACGTAACAAAACTGAAGAATGGAAATGCCGGGTCTTACATTAGAAGAACCGAAGAAAAGTTGGAAAACTCGAGAATGAATATGGATGTATCACAGGAATGGCTTGCTATCAGGACTGCAATAGTAAAACCCTTAGAAGAAGAAGTAGGTAAATTCAGAAGGAAAATAAATAAAAAGGAATGGATAACGAAGAAGGTATTAGATACAATGGATAAACGCAGGAAATGGAAAAATGACTCGTCAGATGAAGGAAGAATACAATACAGAAAAGTAAAAAGTGAGCTGAGACGGACAACTGATAAGGCCGGGGTAGAATGGATGAAAAACCAATGTGAAGAAATAGAAAAGTTGGAGAAGGAGGGAAAAATAGAAGAGATGAATCGAACACCAATGAGCTTGATGAGGAGAAATCTAAGGAAGATAAGCAAGCAAGCAATAATGAACAAACACGGAAAGATGACAGCAAGTTTAGAAGAAAGAAAGGAGTTATGTACGGATTATATAAAAGATCTATGTGATCATCAAGCTGATCATGGAACAATGATACTGGAGGATGAGCAGGATTGTAACGAAGAACAGAGAACGAAGGATACAAAAATGGGAAGTGGAGAAGGCAATCCAGGACTTAAAGGAGAGGAAAGCGATGGGCTGGGACCAAATACCATCTGAAGCATTAAAGGCTTTATAGGGAATGGATGAATATTTAGACTGACCAATCTGGTGAACACAATATATGGTACAGGCATTTGGTCAGATCTTCTTCGGACCATTATGGTTCCCTTACCGAAGAAATGTAATGTTAAACAATATAAAGACTACAGAACTGTTAGTTTTATATAGTGAAGTTCGTGCGTAGAGCGGAAAAGGAGAAACTGATGGATGCAAGAGCTAAACGGAGGAAGACAATAACAACCCTCGACCTTGGGTGGACAATAAGCCAGCCGGTATTCATCAATGAATGCCTTTTCCCTTCCAGGAAAGAACTATATGCGCAGGTAAGAGCAAAGAGGAAAGCGGCCAATTATCAGTTCTGCTGGGTGCGGAATGGTAAGATATTTGTTAGGAGGAAGCCAGGCGATCCGGTCTTACAGATTAAACGTGCAGAAGACATTGAAAAACAAAGTAAAATGACAAACATAGATAGGTTTAGTAGTAAAGAAGAGGTAACTATTAGTTATCAGAATGTGAGAGAAGTTAGGAAAAAGATTCAATAACCATAAGATAACCTGCATAACCGACAGTTGGCTCACTTAGTCTATATATGATAATGAAATCATCCCTAGTAATTACTGTGTGTTTAGAGAAGATAGAGAACATAACGTAACAGGTAAACTGAGGGGTTGTGGGGTGGTTATAGCTGTTGAAAAAATGTTTAAAACTCATCAGATTATTTCTTACTCTCGTGAATTCGAATTTGTAATGGTTAAAGTTCAGTTTAAATGTAGGTCATATT
The DNA here is from genome assembly GCF_040414725.1 of Anabrus simplex. Taxonomy (NCBI): domain Eukaryota; kingdom Metazoa; phylum Arthropoda; class Insecta; order Orthoptera; family Tettigoniidae; genus Anabrus; species Anabrus simplex. The sequence continues at coordinate 299,289,032 of NC_090265.1, read as the reverse complement.
TTATAGGAGTAGTGTATTTTCCACCAAATCCTAACCTTGATCAATACTGTAATTTTTTTAAATAGATGAATCAGCAACAAATCCAGGAATTAAAAAGCCCTCTTTGTATTGTAGGAGACTTCAATTTGAGAGAAACAAATCAGGATGCTGATACAAGTAAAGAAAGATCGGCAACAATGCAGCTTCAACACTTCCTAAATCTCATGAATCTAACGTCTAGAAATACTATAACGATAAATATGGATACTGTTTAGATTTAGTTCTGGCCTCTACAACAGAGCAAATTCACATTGAGCGAGATGACCAGCCTTTGTTACCTAAAGATGACTATCATCCTGCATTGATTCTCTCAATCGAAGTTAATCTAAGAAAACTTAGTACATTGAACAGTAGATCAATTTTTAGGCATCATAATTATAATAGAGCTAATTTTCAATTACTCTTTGAATTACTGAACACTTGTGGTTGATCTGAATTGAAAGACATTGAGAACGTTGACAGTGCTTTAGATTGCTTCTATAATAAACTCCCTTGATTTTTGCGTTCCTCTAACTAAGTATAGTAAAGGAACTTATCCAATATGGTATTAAAAAAATACAACCAATTCGAAATAAGGAGTATCATAGGAAAAGAAGACATCGTAATGAATGTAGTATGACAGAGTTCAAAACAAAGAAATTAAGAATAGCGTATAAAGAATACATTCAAGGTATAGAAAGTAGTATAGCTAGTAATAGCAAAATCTTTTGGCACTTTTTAAAGCAAAAGGGGAATGTCACAGATATATACGGAATGATAGCACCTTAACTTGTAAGACAGAAATAGCCGATGGAGTTGCCTCTTACTTCAAAATTACATAAACAAAAAAAAAAAAAAAACCGAAAATAATGAGCAGTATATTCTATGGGAACTGCAATATAAGGAACTTGACATGCTAAACATTTCAGTAATGAAATGAAATGGCACATGGCTTTTAGTGCCGGGAGTGTCCGAGGAGAAATTCGGCTCGCCACTTACAGGTCTTTCGATTTGACTCCCGTAGGCGACCTGCGCGTCGTGATGATGAAATGATGATGATGACGACGTCATATACACCCAGCCCTAGTTCCAGCGAAATTAACCAATGATGGTTAAAATTCCTGACCCTGCCGGGAATCGAACCCGGGGCCTCTGTGACCAAAGGCCAGCACGCTAACCATTTAGCCATGGAACCGGACATTTCAGTGGTATCTGCTGATGATGTTAAATGTGCTATAAAAGTATTACAATTTAAAAGGAGTGCTGGTCCGGATAGTATACCCCAATATGTAGTGAAAGGATGCGGAGACGCTCCTGCATTACCACTATGTGTAATTATTAACAAATCTCTGCAATGAAAAATATTTCCTGATTTGTGGAAGACAGCAAGAGTGTGTCCAATTCACAAAGATGGTAATTTTGAAAACATACATAATTACAGACCAGTATCAATACTATCAGTCTTATGCAAAATGTTTGAGGATATTCTTTGATGCAATATCTATCGACATGTTGAGAAAGTTTTCATAGAGCAACAACGTGGCTTTATGCAAGAGAGATCAACAAGTTCAAATTTAGTTAACTTTACAAACTATGTGTCATCTATTTTTGATCAAGGAGGGCAAGTTGATGTCATATACACAGACATGACAAAAGCATTCGATAGGATTGATCATCATAAACTTCTAAACAAGTTTCACAGTTTTGGTTTTAGTCCTGAACTGGTCGAATTCTTTAACTCCTATTTCAGGAATAGATTTCAATTTGTTAGTTTCAAACGGGTAGCTTCATCCATGTACAGGGTCACTTCAGGCATAAACAAAGGTTCAAAATTAGGTCCACTGTTGTACATTTTGTTTGTTAATGATATTGGCGCTGTATTGAAGAATTCTAAATTTCAGATATATGTCTATGACATGAAAATTTACAGGCAGATTAGTTCAAACAAAGATAACGAAAAATTACAACAAGACCTCACAGCACTGGTTGAATGGGGAAAACACAATTCCTTTCCATTCAGTGTTAAGAAATAATGTGAATCAATGATCTTTATTAGAAAAAGACAACCGAAAATCCATTTTTATGAAATGAACGGTATCAGCCTAAAACAAGTTGAAGAAAAGAAGGATTTAGGAGTGATATTTGATAGTAAACTTCAGTTTTCAATATACACATAAATAACGCCGTAAATAAGGCCTATAGGAACCTAGGAGTTCTAATGAGAAACACAAATAAATTCAAACATATCAAAGCCATAATACAGGTATACAATTCGCTAGTTAGAACAGTAATAGAATGTGCCTCTATAGTTTGGAATCCATCATGTATTAAACGTATAAAAGATATTTTTTTTTTTTTGCTAGGGGCTTTACGTCGCACCGACACAGATAGGTCTTATGGCGACGATGGGATAGGAAAGGCCTAGGAGTTGGAAGGAATCGGCCGTGGCCTTAATTAAGGTACAGCCCCAGCATGTGCCTGGTGTGAAAATGGGAAACCACGGAAAACCATCTTCAAGGCTGCCGATAGTGGGATTCGAACCTACTATCTCCCGGATGCACGCTCACAGCCGCACGCCTCTACGCGCGCGGCCAACTCGCCCGGTATAAAAGAAAGAGAAAATGTTCAAGCTAAATTTCTAAGATATCTGTATTTCTTTATCTCTAAAACTAGTGCAAAATATGTGGCATATAGTGACCTAATAACAAATTTTTGGATAGATATGTTGCATACTAGGGAGATCATTAACGTGTGTAAAATACCTACATAGAATTCTCGAAGGTAAAGCAGATAACCGAGAGTTACTCCACCAAATAAACCTGTCTGCACCGTTTGGAAGTAAAAGAAATAATTTGACTTTCTTTGTTAATAGGTCAAACACAAATCACCATATGCATTCACCATTAAATAGAATACGTCAGTCAATTAATAAAATGCCAAACGTAGACATATTTTACGAAGAGAGTATCTTGTTAAGGTCAGTCACAGGGAAACTCACACAGAGAGTAGACATAAATTAAATAGAGCAGCATACTTGTGTGCCATGAATAATTTAGCCCTTAGATTAATTTAGATTAACAATGTATATATTAGGTGAAATTAAAATAATAAGTTGAAACACACATCTACCATTGTCCATAGTTCATAAGTATAGTATTATCCTCCACATGTTAATGTTTATTATAAATTATTTATAAAATTAGAAATAAGAGATGGAAATGTTCTATAAGTGGACAGAAATGTCTGTTGAACAATAAATAAATAAATAAATAAATAAATAAATAAATAAATAAATAAATAAATAAATAAATAAATAAATAAATAAATAGTCGCCTCTGTGGTGTAGTGGTTAGTGTGATTAGCTGCCACCCCCGGAGGCCTGGGTTCGATTCCCGGCTCTGCCACGAAATTTGAACAGTGGTATGAGGGCTGGAACGGGGTCCACTCAGCCTCGGGAGGTCAACTGAGTAGAAGTGGGTTCGATTCCCACCTCAGCCATCCTAGAAGTGGTTTTCCGTGGTTTCCCACTTCTCCTCCAGGCGAATGCCGGGATGGTACCTAACATAAGGCCACGGCCGCTTCCTTCCCTCTTCCTTGCCTATCCCTTCCAATCTTCCCATCCCTCCACAAGGCCCCTGTTCAGCATAGCAGGTGAGGCCGCCTGGGCGAGGTACTGGTCATTCTCCCCAGTTGTATCCCCGACCAAGGGTCTGAAGCTCCAGGACACTGCCCTTGAGGCGGTAGAGGTGGGATCCCTCGCTAAGTCCGAGGGAAAAACCGAACCTGGAGGGTAAACAGATGATGATGATGATGATGAATAAATAAATAAATAAATAAATAAATAAATAAATAAATAAATAAATAAATAAATAAATAAATATGTCATGTTACTGAGGCAGTGACCAAGATAATGCTGAGAAGTATAGAAAAGAAAATAGAGAAGAACATGGGAGATGACCAGTTTGGTTTTAGAAAGGGAATAGGAACCAGAGATGCAATTGGATGCCTAAGGATGATTGCAGAAAGAATGTTAGAAGTGAATAGGGATATGCATACATATTTCATTGATTGGGAAAAGGCGTTTGACAGAGTGAACTGGTTCATTCTGATGAGGATTATGAAATATATCGTTGTAGACTGGAAAAACAGAAGACTGATTAAATAGTTGTATAAAAATCAGAAGGTAATGGTTAGAGTAGATGAATATGAAACAGAAGTGAGAAAGGGATGTTGCATGTCACCGTCTCTGTTCAATATACATGCCAAAAAACTGTTACAGAAGGCTCTGGGAAAGCAAGATGCGTTGTAGTGGGATGAAAACCAATAAAGGCCATAAAATTCGCAGATGATGTGGCGGTATTAGCGGAATCAGAAAAGGATCCACTAATCATGTTGGAAAATATTGAGAGAGTGGGCAAAGAGTTCGGAATGAAAACAAACCTTGGGAATACTAAAGTGATGAGAGTAGGAAAGGAGGAGATTGCTGTTAATATAACACTAGATGGCAAGTAATAGGAGCCAGTAAAGTCATTCAGATACTTGGGAAGTTTGTTGACATGGAATGGAAGCTGTACGGAAGAAATAAGAAACAGAATATCTATGGGAAAAGAAGCCTTCGGAAAGATGAGAGGGCTTTTGACATATAAGGCAATCCCTATTGATTTAAGACAGAGGTTCGCAAAGTGATTTGTGTGGAGTGTAGTGTCGTATGGAGCTGAAATATGGACATTAATGAAGAAAGAAACGAAGTATTTGGAATATTTCGAAATATGGTTTTGGAGAAGAAGGGAAAAGGTGTAGTGGACAGGTAAAGTGAGAAATGATGAAGTGCTAAGAAAATAAGGAGTGAAGAAACACCTGATGAAAACGGTAAGGAAGAGGAAAATATCCTGGTTAGGTCACACACTACGCAGAAATTGTCTTCAACAGAGGGTGATGAAGGGAAAAATAGATGGAAGAAAAGGAAGAAGAAGGTTTGGAATGTTAACAGATGTCAAACAAGGGAGAAGCTATGAACGACTGAAGCACGATGCTCAGGACAGAGATTCTTGGAGGCTGTCCAGCTGATACCTGTCTCAAGACAGATTCACTGAAGAAGAAGATGTGGTAGTTGGCTGTTCTTTACTAAGGGCTCTAATACTATATTCTTCACGAAATGACCTTCAGAGTCCGTAGTTCCCACACATATTAATTTCTTAAAGCATTCTGAATATTGGACATTACTTTCTCGTAACACCGGTTGACATGAGTTATGCGTAAAGTGTTTTCATTGGTGTGAAGTAAATTTCTAGGTATTGGATTGTTGAGCTTAATCAGAGGAATATCTGCTGCTTGCAAGGTCTGACAGAGGTCTGAGGAAAACTGAGTTAGCCTACTGCCGAAACACTCCACAAGCTGTCTTTCCATAGCAGAATGCATATTATGTTTCCTAGCGACTGACTTTTTATGTTTGGGTGTGCTTATATTCTGCAATACCTGATACAATTTTTCACTACCTGCCTTCTTCTCGCATGCCTTACAATATGGAATCTGTAGAAATATTGGAAGAAAACTCGCCTTCGTAGCCTTTAAGCTTACCTGCACTACTTTAGTTTTCGGCATTGTGTACACTATGCGAATGTTAAACAATACTTAACACTTAGTCACATTCCAGAACTCGCACGTAAAGTACTCAGCACTGTACATGCGACTGGGCTAAACATAATATCCAACCAGCCGCTACCGAAGATGCGCCACTACTATTGTGAAAGACTAATTTGCCACGTAATTCCCTCACACTATGATTCCCAACAGTGTTGTCAACTTCCATAAAGAAGAAGTCACTGCTCAGCCATGGAAAAATCCCTATACCAACAAAAATAAATCAATTTTTTTTGGTAGCTAAAGGTCTTAAAAAGTAGCTAATTCCTTATACAAGCAGTATTGACTTTGCAGTTTCTTTTATTTCAACAGTAACTCAACACTGCTTGGTTTAGTGTAAAATAGCAAGATTGGTAACACTGATTCCCAAGCATGTGTGGGAAAATACCGGAACTGCATCATAGGCACATGACATCCAGCTTCGCGTATCAAGTAACATTGGCGAGTCATGCTTCCTTACTCGCTATTCTATTATTCCTTGCTGAAGCATATTTCCCACTCCTCCATACTGCGCAGCCTAGATGTAGAGCCCTGCGCGGATATAAAAAATATTCTCCCCATCCACACTTCCTTCATCCGAATCCGCATCTGCGAATGATTATACGCTGATATTGCAACTATTAAACTATATTAGACCCAAGGCAATGGAACGGATATTGACATAATACTACACCCCTGATACCCGCCACCAGACCGTCTACAGACACAAATTTATGAGGGATTTCCTTTTGTGACAACTACCGACGTATTGAGCGGTTCTCTTCCTGAACCTTTGTTCCTTCCTTGCAGTAATTGCGGACAGGAACCAGTTAGTTTTTCGGCTTTATGGTCTCTTTAAATATCACCATTCTCCCATTCCAATGTCAAGGATCGCGTAACGACAATCAAAGTAAGTGTATACCTGGGTGAAAATGTTTTATTGTTTAGAAATAATCAGCGAAACTATCCGCACTGCCATACAGTTTGCATCTGGTAAGACACATCCGTGAAGGGCTCTAGCTAAATGGCCACTTCTCTGAATAAACCCTCTTATCTACGAGTCATCACTGTCATCAATTACATTCCTTGCACTTACGGAGCGCATCACACATTAGTAGAAAATGAGGGCATACATTTTTTAAGCATAATGAAAATTAAAATATTCTTTTAATATGACATTTTAGGCCATAAAACCCAAATTATGACTCATCCATTAAAACAGACAAAATATGCATTTGCACAATAAAAGTGGGTGGTCATATTCTGTTCACATAAGTGACTTGCATAAATAATTTACCAGCATATTCATACAATGGTGGGAAAAAATATTCAAATGCATGAACTTCCGACCCGTACACGTCACCAATAGCACTACTATCATGAAAGCCGGACTGAGTGGTTCAGACGGTTGAGGCGCTGGCCTTCTGACCCCAACTTGTCAGGTTCGATCCTGGCTCAGTCCGGTGATATTTGAAGGTGCTCAAATACGTCAGCCTCGTGTCGGTAGATTTACTGGCACGTAAAAAAACTCCCGCGGGACTAAATTCCGGCACCTCGGCGTCTCCGAAGACCTTAAAATAGTAGTTAGTGGGACGTAAAGCAAATAACATTATTGTTATTATTATTACTATCATGAAACGTATGAAGCAGGTAGGTCGGTAGATGCAGAGTAGGTTTCGGCCCTTGAGTTTCGTCCCTTAAGTGGCCACGGCTGGTCCGTGTTCCAACAGCTCTGTACTCTGACCGGCCAACCGAGCAGAGGAGAGGTGGCCACGGCTCTACCGTGGCTCTACGCCTCTGCATTCGGGAGACGGCACAAGGCTGGACCTCACGGCTGGCCCCAACCAACGGCTATCCTGAGAATGGTTTTCCGTGGTTTTCCATTCTCCTGCACTAAGGCGAATGCCGGGACAGTTCGTAGTATAGGCCACGGCCGCCAACCCCCTCACCTTCGCCGTGCGTCTCCTTCACCGTAACAAATCTCCCGGCCTGAGAGACGGCGTCACCGTAGTAGTAGTAGTAGTAGAAGTAGGTATTGGATGTGTTCAGAAGTAATTAATACGATTTTTGAAACGAAAGAGAGTCTTTTAATTCAATATTCACCCATTTTCGATATATTTTTTACTTTGATTTCCAACCGCACATCTTTGACCTGCTATTGTCTTTTATGTACATTCGGTGTACATGGTGGTTATCTGTAGACTAGACTGGATGAGCTCAGCACACGGCCGTTCAGCGTGACCACGATTCCCGCAAATGTCACGCAATAGGCACCGCTCCTATCAGCTGATGACTGCATTACGCACCTCCACCTCTCATTTTGTCTGCCACACAGTACATCACTACAGTGGCAATGCACTGCAGGGTAGCGGTTACAGTCATTCCAGCTATTTGTCAGTGTATTCACAAAATGGCTCATGCAAATGGTCCTCCATCAGCACCCATCTGGACAAATTAGTACAGTGATACCCGAAGCACGGTCCGTCAGCTGCTGATCAGAAAAAAATATATATACTGTAAGTACGGGGAAGGAGAATTATTTTTTATGAAATAATTTTGCTCCTGTTGTTCGAAGCATATGCTATCTGGAGGTTCCGAGGCATTGGTCACGATATCAACGGTCACGCAAAACTATAAGTTATTATTTGGCTTAAATTATCTACTTGTGAAAATTTAAATTTGTAATTCTCCCTTTACAATGCTGTAGTTGTCTTTATTGAAAAGACTACATTAGGCTATATTCGTGATACATGTTTCGACCTCTTTTGGGACATCTTCAGTCACACATACAAACAATGAAAATAAGGTGAGGACACGTTGAAATAAGTAAATGAAAAGTCTTTAAATCGTGTGACGCGGCGTGTTGGCGTCTTGTCAATTTTGAATGTTAAAATGGTGCAGCATGAACGTAATATGAAGCATGAAGTCCACTTGAAACACAGATTAAAATATTTTTATATGCATAGAATTGCCCAATTGTAAAACAACATGAGTGGCTATGCGAATAAAATGATATGCATATTATACACAAAATAGTGTGATGATAAAGCCACATTAAAATAGCTTACCGGTACTTGATAAGGTGAAGAAGGTGGAGTTATGTTGATGATGCAAGTTGAACTTGATTGTGTGTTGACAGTATGTGCCTAAAAAAGAAAAACATATGAGTGAAGTAATGAAAAAATTAAATTGAAATGTAAACTGGGCGTATCTAATAATAATAATAATAATAATAATAATAATAATAATAATAATAATAACAACAATAATAATAATAATAATAATAATAATAATAATAATAATAATAATAATAATGGCGTCTGGGCTCTGGAGAGACCTGGTTCAGGTCTTTCGAGTTGACGCTTTATTGTCTATCTGCGTTTCGGTGAGGATGGGACCCTACATAATATAATCCGCGACGCGTCCCAGAATCAAATCCGGGACATCTTGGACTAAAGGTCAGCACGCTGACAATTTTTCATGGAGCCGGACAATTATTATTAAATTGGTGGATATAACAGTCATTGCCCTTATAGATGCGGCTGAAACAAGCCAACCAGCAGGTAGGTTATGTTTCGTTATGGATATGGCATTAGTCTTACATCCCACCAACTACTCCTATGCTTTTGGCAGATGCCTAGAATTTTACCGAACCGGAGTTATTTTACGTATCACCAAATCTTCACAAAACGAGGCTGGCGAATTTCAGCACACTGAACTGAGCTAGGATCGCCTGGTTGGGGTCAGCAAACCAGCGCTCTACCACTGAACAACTCAACACGGCCAGTGGACATTCACGTCATTCATGCGAGAGTGTATCCTGTTGTTCGATTACCACCATAAATGCCGCCTCCAGTGTCTTCACATGAATGAGATCAAGGCTTTCATAAATATATTTTGAGCTATTTTATTACGATCGAAATACAAGTTTTTCCTATGCGTTCAGTCAATTCATTCGTTAGCACGCTGCGCTCACAATGCGGTTCCAAGCATGCGAAGTCCAGCTGAAGCAGTGGCTACGACATTATAATGCGTAAATTCCAGATGCGAGTTGGCAATGGCTCCCCAAGAACAACAAGTATACACTTGATCATTCTGGCTGTTCAGTTTTTCTTCCATGATGAAACTGTTTTCGTTCATGATGAGAATTTTGCGATGACTGCCATTCGCGTGTTTCTTCAACGGTCTGTTGGTCTTGTCTCACGTACATCTGCTGTTAATCGCTATGCAGAGCTTGCATGGTACCCCACTGAGAGAATAAGGTCTTCTTTATAGATGCACGATGTAGTTCCTGAAGGAATCTTTATTTTCTGTGCCATGATTCGTGGTTGATGAAAACTTTGACAGCTGCCGGTGTCCTTCTTGCCTAGCCCTTTGCGGTATTCGCAGGGGTCAACCCTGCACATCATCTCGAAGAAACCGCTTCGCAGATCACGGTAATCCACACGCCAATCAACGACTGAGGAATTCTCTCTCATTTTAGAATTTAATAGTACAGTAGACACATTTACCGAGTGAATTGGCTGCGCATTTTGGTTCACATATCTGTGAGCTTGCATTTGGGATATAGTGGGTTCGAACCACATAGTCGGCAGCCCTGAATATGATCGATCTTCCGCGGATTTCATTTCTATATTAAGCAAATGCTGGGACTTCCTTCGCAATCCTTCTACAATCGACACAATAAGACCCGTCTGTGTCAGTGCGACATAAAACATACGCATTTGGACCAAGACGCAACAAATCAAAACAATTTCCACTGAAATCTTGTTACAGTTCCATAATACGATCATAGTCATGGAACAAACTCCTTCATTCCACTCTCTATGTGTTACTGGTGCTTTACCCCCATTAACAGTGGCACTTGAAACGATCCAGGTCCGCGTCTTCTACTGAGTTCCGAACAATGTGTCGTTGCCATGTTGCCTTATTATCTTGTGTTATCATGCATTTGCTAACTAGAAATCTAAATGGACATGGAGGACTACACGCAGTAGTTGATGCGAACACTACCAATAACTCCTCAATGATCCTGAAACACTACAAAACTCACTCAACGCGGAGCAGACATATAAACGTCAGGCGGCTGCTACGCTACTACTACTGGAGAATGAGACAAATGAAGAAAGCTTATTGTCACTTGCTGTTACCAAAAGCTCGTTGGTCATTATAATATACATTTATTTATTTATTTATTTAAAATATTTCATTGCATAAAATAACGCAGGTGCATCACCCTAAAAATGAAAACTCTCTCAACTAGAGACAGATATATGGCACGACTAGGTAAAAATTCATGGACCAATATGACATGCACTTTGTCTCTAGCAGATTGCCAGCCAACATTTCGCATACTCCAGCGAGAAAAGGACTGGTGTTCGAACACTCAGAATTGTATGAACATTGGTAAGAGAAGTTCAAATATGTTCGCTGAAAACTGTTGTTCTTTCAACAAACGAGTGACTTCAAATAGTAGCGGCTAGAAACATTTATGCTATGACGTTTGGTTGCAATGTTGTAGATGTTATGTTCATTGATGTCACTATTATAAATGTGCTCGGTACATCGCATTGTGCGTCGAACACTTCACTGAAAAATCCCATAGTCGTTTTCATGTTGACTGATGTTGACATAAATACTTGAGTGAACGCTAGGTAAGTAATATCATTTTATGAATTACACTTGTACTGACAATATCATTGATTTCTATAGGGTGCTCTTCGGTCAATTTCAAAGCTCCAATCAAACGTCATAGCATAATATTACACACTGCAACTACTTGTAAGTTACTCAGTTGCCCAAATACGTCATTTTACACGAGCAAGAACCTTAATTCATTTTAGTGACTATATTGGAGACTTCCTAACCAATTTTCAATAATTAGGGAAGATTCGACCGGAAATATTTCAATCGTAAATAGGATCCTACACGTCTTGATGATCAACATGTCCCAAGTCTCCTATGTCTAGGATAATTATCATTTATAATCTTACGTATTGAAGTTAGCTCAGCCATTCGGATTATTTCAAGTTGACTGATGCTGATATATAAGCCTAGACTCTTGAACTATAAAAGCTGATTCATATAAGCTCTCAGTTTTCTAGCATAGTAGAAATCACATAAATCGGAATTTCAATGGAATGTGTCACAGCGGTTTAACAGCATTTTTATTTCAGTTCCACTTGCATCATTTTAGTCTGCTTCTTTGATTAGTAGTTTAGTTCATTTGCAATTGAACTGAAATCCATTATGTAGAGATGACGCACTTACAATATACTACCCAAACATTTATAGTAATTCACTTTTTGTTCCTTTTATTCCAGGGAACGGTGAAGTGAAATATTCTTCTTGCCGGCGTCACCTCGTAAGTATAGCATCTGGATTCTTTTCTGCTTCGAGATACGGCGCACATACCGTGGAAAATAATTAGGGGTCTGTCTGGAAAATCATCATAGTGAATTACAACATGAAATATTTTACGTATACTATTTCAATTCTAACGAGGAAGAGAGCGAAAGTTGCGATCGCGATTGCATGAAAGCTGTATTTTTGTGAAAGGTATTGCCGAGTAGGTTACCAGTACGCAAAGCGTGTGTGCCATCTTCAAATATATTGTAAGTTACAACCGTTTGATATGTTTTTCACAAGCCACCACACCTAACATTGTATCACAATAACAGTTCGTTTAGACGTTGTTAACATTTCCACGCGAGCCATTTCAGAATATGGTTGACATAGGTCACATTGAAGATTACATGGCGAAGTTACCATAGCGACATAGAGGGCAGCAGTGTACCGTATAAAAAGCTTACACGTTTTGCCCGCTATAGCCACAAAATCTAGTTATAGTCGTCTTGAAGTCCGATTTAACTACAAAAATATTTGACGCAATGTTTGGAAAATTTAATTTCTATTTTAATACTTTTTATCGCAACGGGAACATAGGAAGTGCCCGTTTGTAAGTGTGTTTTCAACGATGCGTCAAAGTAAAACACTGTTTCTCAAAACCCGTCATTTGATCGAATCCAACATTTGACACAACATACATTGAGATGTTTTATACTTTATTATTATTATTATTATTATTATTATTATTATTATTATTATTATTATTATTATTATTATTATTATTATTATTATTATTATTATTATTATTATTATTATTATTATTATTGTTATACCTTTATTTACATGACGTGACGCAGACTATGAAGCCTTCTACTCTGCCAAACCTTGTTATATAACGTACATGTAGTTTAACAATATGTTACATATATTACACATACACACACTATAACACTAAACTGTACACATAGTTATTAAAAATAAATGAAAGACAAAACAAACGTGTATAGAATAATCCGAAAAGAAGAAAATTGTCTCAATGCATCAATAAAGATTTTGTTTCTAATTTGTAGAATTTTATGTCTCCAAAAACATGAAGTTATTAACATATCTTAATGAATACATTTTTCTTTTAATTAAAAAATGACTGACCTGGTTCATTTGTTCATTCACATTACTTTACAACACGGTCCGTTCCATTGCAATTTCATTTTACTTTTACCCTAGATGATTTAACAGACGATTAGCTGTTGTATGCAAAACGTCATGAATATTCGCCAGGATCAACGAATTAATTTAACATTACGAAAGCTACTGCCTGTCAGAAGTAGCCGCAGTCACCTGAAACACCATGAGTATTGTTACTTGTTCAACACAACTTCTGAAGACCTTCGCTATATACAATAAAGGGTATGGAATTGTGCCGATGCACCTAATTTGTAATAATGGTATTTGTTACCTAACGTTGGCAGAATCGCTTCATCATTTATTGGCCACACCAGCACCTTGATGAGTCAGTCTCTTATTGATCTGAAGTAATCTTCTGAACAAGAGAACTAACTCACCATTAAAGGTCAGCCCTAGGTGTGAAGCTGAAAGTGGTCTAGTAACGATAATGTTAACTTGGGTGGTTGAACCAAATCGCTTTGTAGACTGTTCATACATCAAACCTACGGACCAGTCTTCTGAAGTTATTCCTTCCCCTCCCTACCTACAGTAGCTTAGTAACACACACAAACAGGCTGACCTTAGATGCGACGAGTAGTATAATCGTATTAGTTATATACATTTCTGTTAAAGGACACTAAAATAATGGTTCATTACATACATTTTATTCCCGTTTCTTCAAAAACACCGAGCCCGGTAGCTGCAGTCGCTTAAGTGCGGCCAGTATCCAGTATTCGGGAGATAGTAGGTTCGAATCGCACTGTCGGCAGCCCTGAAGATTGTTTTCCGTGGTTTCCCATTTTCACACCAGACAAATTCTGGGGCTGTACCTTAATTAAGGATACGGCCGCTTCCTTCCCACTCCTAAACCTTCCCTGTCCCATCGTCGCCATAAGACCTATCTGTGTCGGTGCGACGTAAAACAAATAGCAAAAAAAAAAAAATTCTTCAAAAACAAAGCGGTTTCTGACATATAGTTATCAACGCAATATAACTTAATTCAATAAAAATGTATTTAAGTTACTTCTATTCACTTTCTATTAAGACTGTGGAATTATACACTTTGATTATAAAACGTCCAAAGATGACCATTTTATAGTTTAATAACTAAACGATTTCATCCCAATGAAGAACACAAAATTAGCATTTCGCACTACTTGAAAGAGATTAAAATTTTCGCTTTAACTTATTCTTGGCAAACCACTACCACCACAACCGCCATTAATAATAATCGTATAGATTCAGCTAGAGTGTACAGGCATTTCGATTTCACCCCATCTTAGCTGCGTGTGGGTCAATTTCAATGACAGAGTAACCTGTATCTCTCCTGGTCGATCTTCGGTTGAGTTTTAATAATTATTTTCTGGTAAACACTAAATGTGTCACCAGGGATCTGTTACATACCGACATCACACGACATGGAGTGTCGAACGGACTATTTTTTCGCCCTTCAAAAATCCGACTACCTCTGCCGGATTTTAACTCGCAAGATTGGGATCCGTAGGCCGATACTCTACTACTGATCCACAGAGGGAGCAAAGCCACTTGTCATTTAATTAAAGGAAGATATATGATTTTTAATATTAAACATTTTCAGATAGCTGGTTTTTTATAACTTGATATCTTACTTATCCTAACTTCGTTAGGTTGCATCTTGCATCTAGCGAACACGAGTAAATATACCACCAATCAACGACAGAAAATTGATAGAATGAGACAAGGTGTTGGCAAAGGGCAGCACAGAGGCGTTGTAACATTTCATTACCAACATAAACCACTGTTTCTATATCTGAAATATTCCGTGGACTCGACTGAACGACATTTTTTGTTTTTTTGCTATTTGCTTTACGTCGCACCGACACAGATATGTCTTATGGCGACGATGGGATAGGAAAGGCCTAGGAATGGGAAGGAAGCGGCCGTGGCCTTAATTAAGGTACAGCCCCAGCATTTGCCTGGTATGAAAATGGGAAACCATGGAAAACCATTTTCAGGGATGCCGACAGTGGGGCTCGAACCCACTATCTCCCGATTACTGGATACTGGACGCACTTAAGCTACTGCAGCTATCGAGCTCGGTGACTGAACGAATTGGCTACGTTTCGTTTTCGGCTGGGTCGCGTATAACTAAACATATCTGACGAACTGCGAGGCTTTGTGGAAGGTAATGAACAATTGTAATCGGTATTGATTGCTTAGTTTGTGCAGAATAATATATAACACAGTGACTTGATTCCCAGGTAGACCTAAATAGTAAACTGTTCAGTATAGACTATTCCAGACTAGGCAATTCAGAAAACTTTTCGAATTATAATTCGTATTTGAAATTCCAGTATTTGGTACAACAATGAGTAGCACAATTTTCTTCCTAATTCAGTGATCATTACGAGGAAATATGTTCTGTTCCCCATGACAGAGCATGGTTTCTGAGGAACCTTATCAATAAAGTAATAATATTTCGTGTGGCTATCTCTAGCGAGATTCAGCCCTTATAAGGCAAACCCTCCGACAAGTGTTGGTGGTGTCTGCCGTGTGTAGGAAACTGCGAATTATTGTAGTGAATGATATTACTGTGTGCAGTGTGTGACTTGCTAGGATGTTTGAGAGAGAAAAACCAGTTCCCAAGAAAAGGAAACTAATTGAGGTTAACATCACCGATTCGGCCGGTAATCGAACTCAGAGCCCTCTGATCCGAACAGTTTTCGCTGACTACTCAGCCAAGGAACTGGACGCCAATTCAATACACAAATTATACTTCCACAAAGATTACCTCAAAGACTGAATCGTTCTTCGGCCACTTGTCGTTAATGAAGCCAACGAGTAGGAGCGTCAGTAACGTCAAGTGGGACCAGTTGCCCCAGAAACCATCCGATTGGCTACATGAAGCTCACTAAGTTGAGTGAATTGTGTATGGATCAAATGATTAACAACATTATGTACCCATGAATTCACTCCAGAAACGCAGTACTCTCCTGAGGCTAAACCACATATACGGAATGTATGAGAGGTGGCAACGTAGTCCAGGAGACCGGGTATATCCAAATAGGGTATAGTAGTGGTTAGGTGGCACTGTTGTTGATGTGAAGTGTGCATTTGACGGGCGACCGCATAGAACGGTTGCACGATGGGTCAAGGCGTGTCGTGCGGGTCGGTATGCGACTGGGAATTTGCAGTGGGGATCAGCCATCCATTCCTCAAGATCAGATTGACTTCGTGAGTGGTCTCGTTTGCGTAGATTTTCGATGGGGTGCCCGTGAGTTATCCCTAAAGGTTGGTTTCAGTCATCAAACAGTGTATCAAATACTGAAGAAATGTCTTAACATGAGGAAAATTGCGTCCTGTTGGGTTTCACATCAACTCACCGACGTAGAGAAATGGCACCGGTATGCACTGGCTGGCATCCACCTGGACAGATACCCCAACGAAGGAGACGCATTTCTGCAGCGTATTTTCATCTTTGGTGAAACGTGGGCATGTGCCTACGAGCCTGAATTAAAGCGTCAGTCGA
This sequence comes from Anabrus simplex, assembly GCF_040414725.1. Classification (NCBI taxonomy): domain Eukaryota; kingdom Metazoa; phylum Arthropoda; class Insecta; order Orthoptera; family Tettigoniidae; genus Anabrus; species Anabrus simplex. Next base: position 299,272,375 of record NC_090265.1, on the reverse strand, counting down.
ATGTATGGCATTACCCAAGTTCGCCTCGTCCACAGAAATTTCGACAGGTTATGCCGATTGTGGCACACGTCTACGAGGGCGTTAGTTTTTTTACTACTTACAGTACTTTACGTCGCACCGACACAGACCGGTCTTATGGAGACGATGGGTTAGGAAAGGGCTAGGAGTGGGAAGCATGTGGCCGTGGCTTTAATTAAGGCACATCCCCAGCATCTGCCTGGTGTGAAAATGGGAAACCACGGAAAACCATGTTCAGGGCTGCCGAGAGTGCGGTTCGAACGCACTATATCCCGGATACAAGTTTGAGCTGTGCGTCCCTAACCGCATGGCCAACTCGCCCGGTGAGGGTGTTACTCTTCTGCATGCTGTACCTGAGGGACAAACCGTAAACAGTGACAACTACTGCCGATTTCTGCGTCCGGCTATGCGTTTATTGCAATACGATCACCTAATCGTATTGCACTACAACGCACGTGTCATGCCGCAAACAATGTCAAGCTCTTATTGCAACGGTGGCTTTGGGAGGTCTTGAAATACCCTCCGCACTCACCAGACATGAGTCCTTGTGACTTCGGCCGTTTTCCGAAATTGAAGGAACCTCTCCGAAGCCGCCGATTTCCTGACTTGGCAGTAAGGTGCTCCGTCGCCGTCGTCAATAGAGAACGCCTTGGCAATGGTCCTCAACGGCTTTCCGACATTTGGCGAAAGGTAACAGACATTGCGGGTGACTACATTGAAGGAAAGTAATGCAATTGTATTTGTTAGTTGATTAAATATTGCGGTCTATCAATATTGCCGCTAATTTATCTAAAGACCTGATATTAGTCACAGGTATTTTTCATTTCCCCAAGGTGGTAAATAAAGAAGGAACCTTAAATTTTATATTACTCGTAAAATATTGAATATTGGAAGTTCGATCTCACGGCTGAATGAAATGAAATGGCGCATGGCTTTTAGCGCCGGGAGTTTCTGAGGACATGTTCGGCTCTCCAAGTGCAGGTCTTTTGATTTGACACCCGTAGGCGACCTGCGCGTCGTGATGAGGATGAAATGATTAAGACGACACATACACTCAGCCCCCGTGCCAGTTGAATTAACCAATGATGGTTAAAATTCCCGACCCTACCGGGAATCGAGCCCGGGACCCCTGTGACCAAAGGCCAGCATGCTAACCATTTAGCCATGGAGCCTCCCGACGGAACTCTAATTAAACAGGAAAGGAGTCTATTCTTTTGAGGACTCAAAAGTCTTGGTACAGAAGTGAGCTTGTTCTCCTCAAGCAACTTTGAAGCTCAGTGAGCTGTTGCTGTTGTTGTTGATTTAAGAAAAAAAAACAGAGGAAGAAAAGTTTAGGAAATACAGTCGCAAATTACATTTTCTGTTGCAGTCATTATTTGTCCAGACCTTCGACCCTGCCGTTCTTTCCCATCTCCTACCCTGGTGGTAAGAGTATCTATTAATCGCAAAAGTAAGTTCTATTGGAGTAGAGTATATGCTACGATAGCCCAACGTTCCTTTTCAACGGTGGAAAGCAAACTGTGACTGAGGAAGCAACTGTTGTTGTTCCAACCACCACTCGAGCCGTGGTTTCATCATCCTTTCCAGAGTCTAATAGCAGTTCATAAACCGATCAGCGTGATGGGATAACATGAAGTACCGGATGCAGTACTCGTCAAGGGATGAGTTGTTATTATTTATCTTAAAGCCAGTCGAAGTTCCCGATATATAAATGGTTGAAGCTGGAAATGTGCGGTTCCAGATGGGGGAAAGTCGCAGAAAGAGCACCTGCGGCACAGGCATGGAGTAATATGAAAATCTTCAAAACAATCGGAAGGAAATGAAGGACGTGGACAGCTACCACTACCAATTTTCAAGGTTGGTACTTCAGTTCAGACTGAAGTAAGCTGAGTTTCTCTGTTGAATTCTTCACAGTACCTTCGCCAGCTGGACCACATTCTTGTTTCAAGAAACGTTTGATTTATTCGTTGATACGTTGGTAAGTAGAGTCCTTTTTTTTTAAGGAAGAAAAGACGCCGATATTGCATTAAAGGTGTAATGAAAATCAGGACTGTTTCACGGGAGTAATAACCGAAGTCTCATAATTAATTGTGCGTATCAAACAATCAAGTTCTTTTAAGTGGACCGGTAGGGAGAGTTAGCCGGTTATTGTTGAAATCAGGGATGTCATCATGAATAACAGATATGAGTTTTCTAACATCTTGTATTTACTAATAAGAGCAAATTCCATGCGCAGTTGAGGTGACATGATATTGTTGCGTAATGGAAGCAAATAGGCGAGAATCGATCTGATTACGCTAGTGATTCGTCTCATGGAATTGTTAAGTTGGATGTTAACGGTGAGTTTTGTTCAACAGTACTAGGGCGCAATATTCAGCTGCAGAGAAAACTAAACCTGAAGCAAAAAATCCCAGAGTTACTGTAAAAGCACTTCCGGTGTTACATACATAACTAGTACACAATTTTCGGCTGAGGGGTGTGTCTATTAATTCACTAGCTCGGACATTAGCTGGATCCTCTAATAGTACGAACAAAATATTATGCGATTATAGAAACAGCAATAACCAATCGCAATCACATACTAGGTAATATAAGTAGGTGATGTTATTTCCGATTGCTTTCCTGACTTTGCTGTTGCACCACTCTTACCTCATACCTCAACAGCTTCCATAATTTCAGAGCTATAAGCCTAAATGAGATAGGGACTTCAGTAGAAGCTACATGTTGCTCTGGCCTGTGGTAGAAAACCGATGCAAAGATACTACATCCGTAAAAAGTAATTGCAGGAAATTACTGTGCACTTTGACGTAATTAGACTAATAAAATTGCTTATACTTTTGTACTATGAGTGTATAAGCTAGTGGATCACATAAATTGTAGACATCAGAACGACTTGTTCAGTAGAAACGTTATTAAATATTCTACTCCCTCCATCAACTGTATAAACTACAGGATTACCTGAATTTTAGAGTACATTAGTTAGTCCGGTAATAGCAGAGCTGTAAATTCTGCAGAGCCATCAGAGTACGACATAGGGCTCATCAATGAAACAGAAAACACAGCGTAGGCAAAAAAACAAGAGAGAGAGGGAGATGATACTAATGTTACTTTAATGGCCAATATTTGTAACTGAAAAACTATACATTATATGTATGCGTATATAAGTGTACTGTATAGCGTCAGAGCAACCACAGAAATATATCCACACTCGTACTGCATGTATTCAATGGACCAGTTACTCAGATAACATGAATGAAATCCACTCACAAGTTTTATTGCGGCTGTTTTAATAAAATAAAAAAAAACGTTCGTGAAGATTCATGGACAAAAATGGTACTCATGTAATTGGGCTTTGCTCTTATAATTAAAATATATAACTTAGAAAATAACAATTACAACATTTATGCTGAAATTCTGATTGAATTAAAATATATATTCCTTCAGATTACATTGGATTAGCGTGATAAACTCAGTAAGCGTGGTTTCGAGGTAGCTGCAATCCTTCATAATATATAGGTGCTATAAAATTTCAATCTGAAGGTTAATAACCTATTTTGTTTTATAGGCGGTATGTCATGCGTTTTATTGGTGATGCGTGCCCTAATCAAGGTGTGAACATTACAGAATAATGTAATATAAATGCCACACACAAAGTGAATCAGTGCAGAGACTAAAATGAATTATCCATATTGATATTTCAAAACATGTTCTTCAATTCTATATCGGTTCGGATACGAAGACAAGCTGATGTTTGATTGCTTTTATGAAATATTGTAATTGTGTACACATTTATTAATATGTAGAACTGGAAGTGGGTATTTCCTATACACGATATTACACGTAATACCTGCACCTAAAATATATTTAGAATAGTTACAAGTAGCCATAGACGGATTTTATCAAAGGAAAATATCAGAAAGGGACACATGAAGGAGTGTGCAATAAGCACGGGGACCACGATACCAATTTGTTCTTTAAATGGAACCGTACTCATTTCTGACCCATGTAAAGTTGATCGTAGGCAGGTACATTCTGTTGTATACAAGGAACTTGGTATACCATGCACAACAAAAAAGTTTAATGCTTCAACACATTTATACAATATGTACATGAAATAGAACGAAACTTTTCTTGAAGCTTGTTGAGTTGCACACGTTTAATGTTAATATAAGGTAATAGGCTGAGGGCCTGAATAATATTTACAAATTGAGATTCCTATATACATTCAATCTTGTCTTGATGAGACAGTCTGTTCAAATGAGAGAATGTTCTTGATAGTCGAAAACTATCGGTCATGTATAATAACAAGTGTAACTTGTAGAGAGAGTTCGTATTAGCAGAATGCTAACAGGAGGCGTATAACTTGCAACGAACTTGCGTCTAGTGTTCATATATAGCAGAATGCTATGATTGGAGTCAGAGCACTGTAGGAGACTTGAGTGAGTAGCAGAATGCTTGGATGGGTGCTCAACGTGGCTACGGGATGCAGGATGAGTGAGGCAACGTCCAGAGGTGAAACCTCACGGCCAGGAATCAGTCCACCTATTCAGAACACATTTTTAAGAGGGTGCCTCCGTGTCTGACTTGCGGTGTAGTCTGGTCGTTGGACACTGTAGGAGTCCTGGAGAGACGAGAAACGTTGCTCCTTTTATAGCGCTGGCTGACGTCACAGACGATCACGTCAGCGCACTGCAGTCTGCCTCGTGGTCTCTGGAAACATCGATGTGTCGGGCGGGCTGCGGAGATTGTAGGCGCGGAGGACACACACACAACACATTCAGCGATGGAATTATTTGCACAGTCAGATATGTGGTACTGGTGAAAAGTAGAATTGATGTGTACACGTATAAAAATGTGGCCTGTCAAGAGTTATTACACGTAGGTCAAGAAGATAGGATTGCGTATGTCCCATACCTCGCGTTGTTGTCAGCGAGGAGAGTGAACATCCAAACAACCTCTGACGCAATACCCTCAGCATGTCTTCAACGTTTAAAATGATGACACCATATTTGAGAACGAGGACAACTAAGCACTTGCTAGATGCTACATGTCTGAGTGGAAATATTTGCATCCCTGAAAATGACGGCCAAAGAGCAACTACGTACACGACAGAATTATAGAACAGATACCATTTTCACTGCTTCTGTAATTCTTAAAGCGCAGGTGAAGTACGCCTATCCTATCTTCTACTGGTTGGGTTATATTTGAGGTGAACAACTTGTATAGCCACCCTATAATGTTGAGAGCTCGATGCACATATTTATATATTTTATTGCACCTTTTGAATGCTTATCAGTCGAATAAGTCATCAACGTTCACCATCTCCAGTTGCCCGGGTGTGGTGTATGAGTCCCCTCCATCTCTGTCCTTGAAACACTCTTCTCTCATAACCTTCTCCCAATTTCGTTCTTTCTCCTCGACATATTTCTTTACTAGATCAGTCCATTTTCTCTGTGTTTCCCACTGGTTTTTCCCCTTTTACTTCTCTTTCATATTCTCTCCTTGTATTTCTGCTTGTACTCATCATTTCTTACATGGTAAAACAATTTCAGTCTTGCCTTTTGAACCCTTTGTACCTGGGAGTCTAATATTCCCACCTCCCCTCGGACTGTTTCTTTCTTTTTTTCTTCAGATATTGTTTTTTCTGGTTTTCTGTACCATGATGTGTAGGAAATTCGGCAGATTTGGGTTTTGAGCTGTCTTGTCTCATTAACGTGGTACTTTCCAGACTATGAGGATGGGTGAATAATTGTAGTACTTGGTGGTAAAACTGAGTTGCCTTGTTAATTCTATTGTCCTTCTCATAATTTGCAATGCAGTCTTTTGATGCTATACAATCTAAGTACTTAAACTGTGAAACACTGTCCAGTTTGATGGCATTTAGTCTGATTTGTGGTTCGTCATCTACCCTCTGTTTCTCCATCACCACCGTCTTAGCCGTGCTGATATTTAAATCATGTTTTTAGACTCTCGACTTTATTTCTGCAGCCTTTCCTCCACATCATTTTCGGTTTCAAACCAGATTACCATATTGTCTGCAAAGATGAAAGCTTGTAATTCCTGATGCTCGATCCTTTTTAGTGCTGTTGGAACAGCAATGAAACTACCCGTTTCACCCCTTCCCCAAATTCTCAAACCGTATATTTAGATATTCAGCCAATTTCACAGCAATCACATAGCACAACAGAAGGATCATTCTTCTTCGTTTCTTTATAACTTAACTTACGAGTTCACCGCCTTCTTGATTCACAATAACATTGGTTGTCCAGACACAACATCTTCCCACCTTTGATTTTACACTGTCAAATATAATTTACACATTAAAAAGATATATTAAACAAAATTTCAAAAACAGTTTAAGTTTTTTCACTCAAGAAAATGTGAAGGGATGTTCACATTCCTGCCTGTTCGGGTAACTTTGGCACTTTGCACGGGGATACCAGGATCTGAATACCTTGGAACAGGTACCTTGGTATTTTTGTGGCAACGTCTAGTGTTGTGCCTTTACCTGGGCTTATCGGAGAAAAACACATCTCTAAGGGATAGATGTGTTGTATTGGCCGGATAAATTCTCCAGCAGCAGTTTTCACCTTCACTACTCATACTACATTGTTCTTCCCGGGGAACACGTCTGTTTCTCTCGCCAAGGGCCAGTCCATTCTCATCATGTTGTTATTGCCAATCAGCACAACATCTCCACACTTTATCTCTTCTCTCCTCCCCTTCATGTCTCCTTTCTTGTAAACGAGTTGACCTAGATACTCCAGTCTGAATCTCTTCCTCAATTTCTCTCTCAGACGTTGTTGGTATTGCAGCCTTTTCGATACATTAATGCTATCAATGGAATCGAGATCTGGCGCTCCCACCCTTTTGATATCTTCTATATACATTGAAGGTGTCAGAGCCACAAGGTCATTCTGGTCATCTGATATGTAGGTCAATGGTCTGGAATTTACAACTGCTTCACAGTCAATAAGAATTGTCATCATTTCTTCATAGTTTACCGAAGCATGGCCCAGTACCCGTCGCAACAACCCTTTGACCATCTGAACGACTCGTTCCCACCACCCACCCCACCAAGCTCCAGTGGGTGGGTTGAATCTCCATTCAATTTTAAAAACTGCTGTTTCTTCGGTTATCTTCTTCCAGTCAAGTGTCCTGAGCAAATTCTCCGTTCCACGGAAGTTTGCCCCATTGTCGCTATATATAAAATACGGTCTACCCCGTCTAGATATGAATCGTCTCAATGTCAACATAAAACTGGACACAGAGAGCGAGGTAACTAGTTCAAAGTGAACTGCACTAACAACAGCATATGAAAAAATTACTATCCATGACTTTATATTACCTCTTACGTGCAATGGACCCGATAGATCAGTTCCGACCACTTCAAATAAGGACGCTTGTCTTACTCGAGCTTCCGGAATTTCCACAGGTTCTGTTTCAGCATTCTTTTATTCAAACCTTCTACAGTTGAGACACTTGGCCAGAATGCAACGAATTATATTCCATCCCTTGATGATCCTAAACCGTTCTCTGAGTATAGATAACAAGATCTGTACTCCTGCGTGAGAAGCTTTCAAGTGTTCTTCCATTACAAGTAAGGCTGTTACCTTATGCTCAGGTGGCAACAATATGGGAAATCTAAAGTCTTCTTCATCGTTTCTTCTCACTATCTTGGTGCGAATTCTCAAAAGCCCCTCTCTATCATGGAATGAATGTAGTGATTTAAAATCAGATCTTTCTCGCTTTTGAAAAGCGTCGCTCTACACAATTCTCAGGCGTAATTTCTGCATTCTTTATTTCTGATACTGATAACTTTGTCGACGTAAGCCTGTCCTCTTTACGTTTGGCGTTGTTAAGGAACCGAAGTACCCAAGCCATCATGTGTACAATTCTTGAATACCACGAGAAATATTTAAGGTACCATTCTTCTTCAGACGAGGGCGATGCAGATGTCAACATGCTAACAGTTCCCCTTGTTTTTCTTGGATTATTTCATTTTCACTCGGCTGATAGTGAGTTGTGGGCCACTCGTTCTCATCAAATCATAACCACTCTGGCCCCTCCCACCATCTGGATTCGATTAATGTTTTCACACCACAGCCTCTTGAAGGCAGATCTGGTGGGTTATCTTGACCTGGGATATGTCCCCAATCTGCACTGTCCGAGTAAGCACATATTTCTTTAACCCTATTCTTGACAAAGGTCCCCCAATGTTCATTATTCTTGATCCAGTACAGAACAGAAGTGGAGTCCGTCCAATAATACTCCTTCAGATGTAACAATTCGAGGCTCTTCTTGACCTGTAAGGTCAGTCGTAACCCAGTGTAACATGCCATTAATTCTAGTCTCGGTATTGTTGCGTTCTTCAGAGGGGCAACTCTTGATTTACATTGCAGCAGTTGAACCATAACATTGCCACTATCTTTAGAGCGTAGGAATACCGCAGCTGGCAACGAAAACTTCGAAGCATCACAGAAAATGTGTAACGAGCATGAATAGCGTTCTTCAAAGGAGATCCATCTAGGTGTTCTTAAGTTTGTTAGGTCTTGCAGCTCTTCAACCCATTTGATGAATTTCCTGCGCAACTCCACCGGAATCTCATTGTCCCACCCCAACTTGGTTTTCCAGCTTTCCTGTAAGAGCAGCTTCGGACAAAGGGTAACGGGCGAGCTAAAACCTATGGGGTCAAACACTCGTTGTGCAGTAGACAACAAAATTCTTCGTGTAATTACACCTTGAGGCTTGCTAATTCCACATACGTCACAAAACAGTGAGTCTAAGACTTTATCCCATAAGATTCCGAGCACAGACGACGGCCTTATACTTTCTTCCAGATGTTTGAAACAAGTATGTTCCCACCCTCTTAATTCAAATTTTCCATCAGCCATTATCTGCGTAGCCTTATCAATAAACTCTTGTAGCTCTTCTTCTGAATTAACAGATGTGTCGCAGTTGTCTACATAAAATGATCGTCTCAGTTTTTCAGCAATGTCTTTCAGCGGTGGTTTGTATTGATGCAAATTATGTTGTATGACAGCCCCTATAAGAAATAGGCTGCAGTTTACTCCAAATGGGACTCTACAATGTCTCAAAATCTTGATCTTCTACTCATTCACACTCTCCCACCAGAGAAATCGCAGAAAATCTCTATCGTCTGGATTGACTGATATTTGCATTAAGGCTTGTTTAATATCGGAGATAACTCCAATTCTTCTTAATCTGAAGTCCATCATTACTTTTGGAATCAATTCTAACAGGTTTGTACCCTTTGAGAGATTTTCATTCAAAGAACAGCCATCTTTTGCTTTGCAAGACGCATCAAAACCGGCCTAATATTGGTTGTAGAGTTTTCCTTAAACACTCCTCTATGAGGCAGGTAACGCGCTGAACATTCCTCTTCCTTTCTTTACACTTCTTTCAATTTGTCCTTCTTCCAGCCAACCCTTCAATACCCGATCGTAATCCAGTAACTTATTAGCAGTTCTGAGTTTGGAAGTTGTAGATTGTAATCTTTCCTCAGCAAGGATCCTGTTATCTGGTAACTCTTCCCTTCCCTGTAACCAAGGTAGACTAATTTCATAGCGCCCCTCATAGTCCCTCTTCACAGTTTTTTCAAAGTACTCCATAACCACTGATTCCTCCATTTCCTTGGTCTGACTTTCAGAAGGATCAAGAATCCCTAAAACATCCAGCTTCCATAGCTCTGGTAAATTATTTGTTTGTGTCAGCATGGTGGTTAACATCACAGCACGGTTGGGTTGCCCGAACCCTCTTTCCATTCGTCCCATCATAGTCGATTTTCCACTGCTGTGAGCCCACATTCCATTTCTTCAACTTTTTCAGTGTAAAGCATCGCCACAGCGTCCGCTCCTAACAGTATCTCAATGACTGGCTGCCCGTTTCCGACGTCAGTTACTTTGATTCCACGTTGGTTCAGCTCTTTCAAGAAAGCCGTAGACGAGAGTCGAGATATGGATCCACTTAATATGGGCTGGTCTAGTACCTCAACGTTGCTAGCGTAATTTCCTTCCAAGCTTTCTAAGCAGATGCTGTAACATCGGTGCTCGGTTTTCTTGGTTGAGCTTCCACCAAATAGGACGTGTTTTACCATCTCAGTATTTACATGTTGACACCTCCTTTCTTCTGAAAACTTCTTCAGGATATACGATCGTTCTGAACCTAAGTCAATTAGTACCCTTACTTTTAGCTTTCTGCCATTTGCAACGAGATTTACCATGAGTGTTTGAAGAAATACCTCTGAAGTACACTGACTAGATAAACACGTTTTGTCGTCATCATCATTTCTATTTTCTACAGATAAATTTTTCTGTGCATTTTCTAGATTTGGACACATGCTTGTATAATGTCTTTTGGAGCAGATTTGCAACTTACTCTCTGCTTGCAGTCATTTGCTCGATGACCATGTTTTAAACATGCGTAACATCCTCTCTCTTTTCTCACCAAGTCTTGCTTGTGGCTAAGGAATACATTTTGGGCATGGAAACAATCCTTACCGTCATGAGTTTCATCACAGAGCAGACACACAACAGGACTCTTATTCTCACCAGAAAATAAATCTACTGCAGTAATCATAAAATCATTGTTGTCAACTTGATCTCCGTTGTTCTCCTGTTGCTTAATATCTCCACGAACTTTGAAGTCAGATTTTGCAAGTGCTATTCGTTCTTCACCCTCAGCTTCACACTGCAAGAATGCTAAAGGACGTTTCAATCGGTCTTCATAGATTCTACCTTCTTCGTTCTCTTGTTCGACTGCAACAGGGTTCCTTAACCAGACGCGAAGTAGATCTTCTGGAACACAGGATTCCACAAGTGGAAATAGCATCGCTGCGTATTTATCTGATGTCATCCCGATTGATTCCAATGCTCTCGGGTGTGCTTCTAACTTATCATAGAGATGAGCTATTTCAAGCCTGGCTTGGGTCTCTGTTACATTTTTTATCACGAGTCCTAGTAGCACTCCCACGTAATATTCGGTCAACAATTCTTCCTTACCGAATCTATTTTTTAAGCTTTCAATCGCTTTGTTATAATTTTCAGCAGATGCTTGAAAACTCTCTACAACCTCTCTGGCCCGTGAACCTTCTACTGTAACCTGAAGCAAATACTGAAATTTATCTGCATCGTCCATATCCCTGACCTCATCAATTCTTTTAAACTGATTCCAAAAACACACAAAGTCTTTTATATTTCCACTAAATTGTTTCAGCTCTATTTTAGGAATTTTAAGTTTCCTCCTACTTGAGATTAGGGATGAACTAACCGACTGGGCAGCATTGACTAGTCCTACGTGAGCGCATTTTGTAACAAAGGTTTCCATTTTCACCTTAACACGATCCATATTTTTTCTCTATGTGCTTCTGCAGTGTTATATTCTGTTTCAAAGTCAGCATTTACATCACCGAACATCAACGTGGCCATTTGATCGTCTAGTTTATTAAGATAGCCACATAACCTATCTAACGTAGAAAACTTTGATTTCACTATTTCGTCATTCGAATAATCAGAATCTTGTGTAAAACTGTCATAAGTTTGCGTTTCTTATGTACTGCCTCCATTCCTTCCGTTGTGATAATAGATCTATAATAACCAGATTGAGACTCACCACTATCTGCGTTATTAAATCACGCCGGGGTCACCGAAATTATGTTGGAACAGCAATGAAACTACCCGTTTCACTCCTTCCCCAAATTCTCAAACCGTATATTTAGATATTCAGTAAATTTCACAGCAATCACATAGCACAACAAAAAGACCATTCTTCTTCATTTCTTTAAAACTTAACTAACGAGTTCACCGCCTTCTTGATTCACAATAACATTGTTTGTCCAGACGCAAGAAGTGCCTTTATTATGGCATCCATTGCGGAGATAAGTAGGAGGGTATACAAAGCACTCACTGCCTTGCTGTAATCTTATCTTCGCTTCAAACCATTTGGACAAGCCATTGTCCACTTCCACACAACTTCTGGTTTCATCATACACCATATTCACTCTTACAATAAGACTGTCGCGAAATCCCAGCTCTTTTAAGCATTCCAAGATACGCTCTTTTGGTACACTTTCATAAGCCTTTTTGGTGTCTAGAAATTAGTAGAAAATATAGTTTCCCTTTTCCCCGGTGATTTTCTATTAATATCCTGACAACAAATATAAGGTCTGTAGTTGTTCTTTGTGCGACTCGTCAGCGTACTGGCCTTCGGTTCAGAGGGTCCCGGGTTCGATCCCGGCCGGATCGGAGATATTAACCTTAATTGGTTAATTCCAATGGTCCCGGGGCTGAGTGTTTGTGATGTCCTCAACATCCCTGCAACTCACACACCATACATAACACTATCCTCCACCACAATAACACGCAGTTACCGACACATGGCAGATGCCGCCCACCCTCATCGGAGGGTCTGCCTTACAAGGGCTGCACTCGGCTAGAAATAGCCACACGAAATTATTAGTTGTTCATTGGGTCTAAAACCATATTGTTTCGCTTTCAATAAATGTTGTACAATTCCTGTTAATCTACTCTCTATGATTTCTTTTTTCAGAAGTTTTGGACCATGAGAGAACAACGTAATTCCACGGTAGTCGACGCATTTCCGTCAAGGCTTTATTGAAGGGAGGTACAATTACACCATTATTTTGGTCATCTGCGATAATGTTTTCCTGCCATACTGTGTTAAATGAGTCCGGCTCCATGTCTAAATTGTTAGCGTGCTGGGATTTGGTCACAGGGGTCCCGGGTTCGATTCCCGGCATGGTCGGGAATTTTAACCTTAATTGGTTAATTTCATCCTCGACACGACGCGCAGGTCGTCTGCGGGAGTCAAATCAAAAGACCTACATCTGGCGAGCCGAACTTGTCGTTGGACACTTCCGGCACTAAAAGCCATACGCCATTTCATTTGTGTGCGTGTGTGTGTTAAATGAGTCTATAATACCTATAATATACGTATATATTCATTACAACCACTGGACTGCTGGAGTTCCTGCTGCTTGCAAAGTATCTGCCACTTCACTCATCCACTCCAACTGCTTTCCCTTTCCTCGTACTTTTCAGGGACTTTTCCATCTCCATCTATGTAATTAGTATTTTCATGCTTCTACTGTCCTAGTAGCTACTACAGGGTTCTTCACTGCCTGATGTAGTGCTTGCTACTCCATTTAAAACCTTATGAAATGAAATGGCGTGCGGCCTCCGGAGAGGTCTGGTGTAGGTATTTTGATTTGACGCCCGTAGGCGACCTGAAAATAAAGGCGATAGAATAGAGGCGACTGATAGGGGCAACCATGGGGTGATGGCATTAGAATCATGAGACTTCTTATTATCTAGATCAGTATCTTCTGGACACATTGTTCAGTGTTGGCTGCGCGAACTCAGTGAAAATTTACAGCCGTCCGCCAATCCGCTGCGAACTAGTCTGGTCCGCTACGGTAGGCCGCCTTCCTTTTGACCAGGATGATAATAATAATAATAATAATAATAATAATAATAATAATAATAATAATAATAATAATAATAATAATAATAATAATAACAATTATTATTTATTTATTTATAACTTATCTAAAATACATTTGCAAAAATGCAGTAGGATATTATACATTATCTTTGCAATTATTTACACCTGCAAAGCACTTGATGTGCTTATCTGCCGGTGTAGTTGTTTCACATTTGTATACATTGTTGCAATACTTACTTTTTACAACATTAATAAGGTATGTATATTTACATTATCATTGTAATTTTGTCCTATGGTGTGAGTTTTTCTTAATCCCTGAAAGTATCACTCAAAGTAGATAAGTCTTTGGTACATTTTTCATTCATGAACAAATATTTAAACTGTAATTTTATTATCTATGATCCATAGTTTCACATGTTTTTTTAGTTGATATTTGGTTTTCAAGTGTGTCAATTCTGAGGGCAACTTGTTCAAAAATTTAGGAACTACAACTTGCAGTGTTCTGGATCCATATTTGTTGTAGTACCTCGTGACCTGAAAATAACTTATATGCCTCAGTCTTGTTCCATGTGTATGTTCATTAACAATTCTATATTGTGGCTTCCAGTAATTTTCTTTAATTATGTTGTACATATAAAGTTGTTTAACTCTCAAGAACCTTTCTTTCTGGTACATCTCTGTTAACATATCCTCACTTAAGCTAAATATTAATCTGTTTTCATACCAAAAGAATGCTTTGACAATGCGATTTTGTAACATTTGTACCATGTTTATGTCTGTAACAGAAGCTGATCCCCATACACTTACACCATATGATATAAGTGACTCAACAAGTGAATGATAAACCAATTTTAAGCTATCATGAGGTATTATATACTTAACCATTTGCATTTTGAACAAGCTTAGCCTCAGTCTTTCACACAACTTATTAATATGTTGCTTCCATGAAAAATATCTATCTATTATTATACCTAAATATTTCATGTTATCAACTTCCTCTATTACATAGTCACAATTGCATGATTTTTGTTCACCATCGTGAATACACTGAACTGAATGGCCTGTTATCTTAATGTTTTCTCTTTGCATTTTTGGGGTAGTAATGTACAAGACCTTTGTTTTTGAAGTGTTAATTATTAGACCCTTATCATGGCACCATTCTTGAAAGTAGTTGTACTCCATTTGTAAATGCTTCTCTGCTACTTTTGGGTTTTTATGTACTGATACAATTAGTTTATCGTCTGCATACATGAAATATTTACATTTTTTAAAACATGAGCTTATATCATTGACAAAAATAATATACAAAATGGGTCCTAGGATACTTCCTTGTGGAACACCTCTTTTAATAGAAGTTATTTCTCCATATATATTATCAATTTTTACCCTATACGTTCGGTCAGTCAGATAACTTTCAAAAACTTTTAGTGGTGTTCCTCTTACCCCAATTTTGCTTAAGGCTGCAATAATTTTTTCATGGGAAATTGAATCAAATGCCTTTAAGAAATCAATAAACATAGCTAAAATGTGCATACCTTGATTTAGCTTCCCATTGATCAAATTGGAGAATTCCTCAAGAAGATTACTTGTACCCTTGTGTTTTTGATAAGCAAATTGATACAATTGCATGATTTTTGTTCACCATCGTGAATACACTGAACTGAATGGCCTGTTATCTTAATGTTTTCTCTTTGCATTTTTGGGGTAGTAATGTACAAGACCTTTGTTTTTGAAGTGTTAATTATTAGACCCTTATCATGGCACCATTCTTGAAAGTAGTTGTACTCCATTTGTAAATGCTTCTCTGCTACTTTTGGGTTTTTATGTACTGATACAATTAGTTTATCGTCTGCATACATGAAATATTGACATTTTTTAAAACATGAGCTTATATCATTGACAAAAATAATATACAAAATGGGTCCTAGGATACTTCCTTGTGGAACACCTCTTTTAATAGAAGTTATTTCTCCATATATATTATCAATTTTTACCCTATACGTTCGGTCAGTCAGATAACTTTCAAAAACTTTTAGTGGTGTTCCTCTTACCCCAATTTTGCTTAAGGCTGCAATAATTTTTTCATGGGAAATTGAATCAAATGCCTTTAAGAAATCAATAAACATAGCTAAAATGTGCATACCTTGATTTAGCTTCCCATTGATCAAATTGGAGAATTCCTCAAGAAGATTACTTGTACCCTTGTGTTTTTGATAAGCAAATTGATGTTCATCAATAATAATAATAGTAATAATAACAATAATAACATAGTTTCAGCTACCGTGTGCAGACATTTCAATTTGACGCCATCTGGCTGTCTGCTCGTCAATTTCAACGTTCCATTTTACACTAGGCCTACTAGGTGGCAGACCGTGTAAACCGAAAATGTCTTGGGCATCTATGGCTGAAATTTAATTAATTTTGTTGGGTAAACACCAAATGTGTCACCAGAGATCTTTTACAAACCGGCATCGTACGACATGGAGTGATCCACAGAGGGAGCTACCAGGATGATGTAATATCAAAGTGTACAGAATCCGCGTGGACGAAAGCGACCAGCCCGCGTGCACAGTCCGCAGTTCTTTTCAGGCACACCCCCAATGGAGGTGGGCTGCATATACCATTCCAACCACATACCAGCCCTCCTGACATTCTTAAATTTCTGACAGTACCGTGAATTGAACCCGGGTCACCGAGGACGATAGCTAATAGTGCTAAGCGTTACGCTACGGAAGCGGACAGAGCTTATGAAAAAATGTCTTAAATGCACTCCTGATATCATCATCTTCTAGAACTCAGGTTCCTTTGCTTGTACATATCCTCTTGCTCTCACCTTCTGCTCTTGACAACCCTGTACAATTATTTCCCATTTCTTCTGCTATCCAATTCCAATTTTTCACAAAATCATTCCGTGCTTTTCCTTTCTCTTCTCTTTCTACCCTCGTAACTATGACTTTCTTTGTTCTACAAAGTTCGTGTAGTCTAAAATTTCTTGACTTTCTCTGTATTGGACAGTTTTTGTTTCTCTTTATCTAGCATCCATTTAGCTTGGTTTGTCCCTTTAATGGTTGTTTTGACTTTGTCTTTCCACCAAGGCGTGCCTCTTTCATTCTTAGTTGATCCTGTTATCCCACATAATTCTTTCGCTTCTCCAACAAATGTATCCACTCTTCATCTACTAATGTTCTTTTTTACGTTTGGTAGGTTCTATTGTATTCTACTGTGATATTCTTTCTAAAACTGGGCGTTTTTCTAATTCCCATGTCTTTACGTTTCATTTCTTCTGTATGTACGTATATATTTATTTTTCTGGGACCGGGCGAGTTGGCCGTGCGCGTTGAGGCGCGCGGCTGTGAGCTTGCATCCGGGAGATAGTAGGTTCGAATCCCACTATCGGCAGCCCTGAAGATGGTTTTCCGTGGTTTCCCATTTTCACACCAGGCAAATGTACCTGAATTAACGCCACGGCCGCTTCCTTCAACTCCTAGGCCTTTCCTGTCCCATCGTCGCCATAAGACCTATCTGTGTCGGAGCGACGTAAAGCCCCTAGCAAAAAAAAAAAAAATCTGGGAAAGTATGGGTGTAGGCCTATTCCTGTCTACTCAGAAAGAAGCTTTGACACCAATTTCAGACATAAATAATTTAAATAGTTATATGAATGCTTGAAATGCAAAATTTATAGGTATGCTTCTCTTGTCCAGTTTTGCGCTCTGTATAGCACGTCTAGAAGCAAAGGCCTCGATGAAAGCCAATTTTCACGAAAAATGTTTTGGAGAAGGAGTGTGTATCTTCTTCTTTTCTGGCCTTTATTGCACTCATCACAATTCATTGTAACATGAGTCTCTGTTATATGAAGTGTGAGTTTCTATTCACTGGTTCTTCGCTTTGACCGGAAAAACCTATACGAAAAACCAAGAAATGCTATTTTATATGCCCGGGGGTTAATAAAAGTTAAATGAACTTGTTAACGAGCACTTTTCATAGAATGAACATCATGTCTGCATACATACGACGGGCACTCCCGCTGGAAAATCTTACTCCGTTACCCGCACGGGCTACGGATATAGCCCAAACAGTAACTGGACTGGAAGTACTTTCTCTCACTATTTTTCATATTAGTATAAAGTATGTGTTATTTTCCAGTAATAGGAAGTATCATTACTAAATATGATGACTTATTGTCACATCTTGATGGGCAAAAATGAACGAATGTATAATATTTTTGTCACTGTCGTTCATGAAATCTAGTGTGGAAGAAAAAGTAATACATGCGAACATTTCAAATACAGTTTTATGCAGACTACACTACTTCTGTTATGTCTGTGTAAGACAATTTAAGAAATCCATACTAATATACATATAAAGAGAGACTGTGAGGTTTGTTATGTAAGGGATAATCTCAGAAATACTGGACCAATTTTGAAAGGCAGGTGGAGAGTGATTGTCTGACATCGTAATGAAAACTGCCCAACTCCACTGTGACTGACAGTAGCCAAGAGGGCCTGCAGTTGGAAGGAAATCTCCACAACCCAGACTTTATTGACTGGGAAACGACATATGGTGACCTCCTCGCCATGTTTCCCGGGTAACGCTAAGACCCATGCGGTTTAATAAAATCTTACTCACAATGTGTACACTACTTAACCTAAAATGTAGAATACAGTAACGGATCACGGGTACATCGCCTAAAAATGAAATGAATTAAGAATATTTTTTTCTAACATCTATGTTCCATTTGACTTGATTGTGTACCGTGATATGTTTGCTTTCCTACATCTTTTCTTTCTCCCTGCACATCATGATAACTTCAAGGTATCACTAGAACATATTGACACATCGATTTTACTGAGACATTTCGTATAAATCTCCTCCTGCACTTCTTGATGGCCTGATTGTTCCTCGTCCACACAGGACACAAGGCAAGCAAGCTAGCAAACAAGCCTGGGACTTCAGTGGGAGCTACATTTTGATCTGGGCTGTGTCAAGGGACATATGCAAAAATACTATATCCGTTAAGGAATAGAAGTATGTGAAAAATGACTACATGTTAGCAGCTATTTAGAATAAGACACTAACATTCTGCTGTTACATCAGTTCGTCTAACGTTCTCGCGTTTTAAAATGTTTAAATCATCCCTGACAGGTGGTTCAATAAAACTGTCATTCCAGTACGAAGCAGTACATGCATCTTAATCACATACTGCCATTCCTTACAGTGTTCGATCTCCAAACATCTGTGAATTCAATAGCCAACTCAACAAAACTGTATTAGCAACTAGCATCCTGGTCTCACTTAATAACACATATCATATTAAAAATGATACTAATCATCGTCACATTAATCTCCTTTAACCCTCAATCGTCGGCTTCATTATTTTTTCAAGTAATTTATCTTCCTGAATTTGATTCACATGACTCCACCACTGAAGCAAGTTAATTAAACCACTTTCATCCCTCAAGTTGTGTGACTCCGTGGGTAACTGGTTGGCATGCTTTGCCTTTCATTTCAAAGGTCCTGGGTTCGGGTGGGTTGGGAATTTTAACTTTCATTGGTTATTTCATCTGGGTCGGTATCAGGGTATCTGTGCCGTCTTCAACACCACATTTCAGCCTTGGTAGAGCGGCATACTCACAGACGCGTTAGTCACCTACGGGTGCCAACTTAATAAAACTGCACCAGCCCTTCCTGAAAGTCACTAAAAACTCCATGGCCTACCAAGCGACCGCTGCTCAGCCCGAAAGCCTGCGGATTACGAGGTGTCGTGTGGTCAGCATAACGAATCCTCTCGGCCGTTATTTTTGGCTTCCTAAACCGGGGCCGCCATCTTACCGTCAGATAGCTCCTCAATTCTAATCACGTATGCTGAGTGAACCTTGAACCAGCCCTCAGATCCTGGTAAAAAATCACTGACCTGGTTGGTAATCGAACCCGGGTTCTCCGGGTAAGAAACAAGCACGCTACCCCTACACCACGAGGCCGGCTGCTGGAAGCAACACGCCATTTCTATTATTATCCAAAAAGTTCATATCTAACTTAAACTTCATCTTATTGCGACTATCCGCTTTCAATTGTTCTAAACTGATTGTACCAGCAATCACTATCCCTCCGTTGAAATATGCTACATCTAGTTTAAGAATAAGGTCCCCTGAGTATATTTAGAGTTAACTTTCACGCGGCAAGAACGGTCTGAGAATAGAGTGAGGTAAAGATGAATAACACAAGGAACTGATTAATTATACAGGGTGAAGCGAAATTCGCGCACTCGCAGCGCGACTCCTCACATGCCAGCAATAAAAAAATCTCTCTCACAAAAGTTCGTCCTGCGAGTATATCCGGCAGAAAAAGAACGTTGAAGAGTGGCAATCTGGCAACACTGTAACCACATGTAGGGTAACTACCTCTGTCAGCGCGTAGTAGTCATGCTGTACAGTTAGTGCAGTGGTTGGAGTTTTGGTTTAGCATGCAGGAGATCGAGGGGTCGATCCTGGTTACAAGAGTGATACAAGGGGTTGTTTTTTATTTCGTAAATGTAGTCCAGGTGGTATGGTATCTGGCATCTTAATCGTGAACAGCGATTGCAGCGGGTCCTCTAGATACCATTTGCACTTACATACTACGATCGTAGAAATGGACGAATATTCGTTTTCATTGGTCGGCTTTGAAAGACGCCCTTTCCACGTCGTGGGCGTGAATTTATTCGCACCACTTCATCTATTAGATGTCCGACTCGTTGGCTGAACGGTCTGCGTACTGGCCTTTGGTTTAGAGGGTCCCGGGTTCGATTCCCAACCGGGTCGGGGTTTCTAACCTTAATTGGTTAATTCCAATGGACCGGGGTGTATGTGTTGTCTTCATCATTATTTCATCCTCATCACGACGCGCAGGTCGCCTACAGGTGTCAAATAGAAGACCTGCACCTGGCGAGCCAAACCCGTCCTGAGATATCCCAGTACTAAAAGCCATACGACATTTCATCAACTAGATGCGTTACAACGTGTTTTTGTAAATGTAGGATACATGTGACCTAAGGAACGGTGTCTTACTGTATTACAGTATGTAATGTCCGATGGAAATTAGCAAATAAAAAGCGCCTCAACCCAGGAACGAACCCTCGACCTCCTGCATGCTAACCCAAAACACCATCCACTGCACCAACTGCACAGCATGGCTAATATGTGCTAACAGACGTAGTTACCCTCCATGTGGTTACAGTGTTGCCAGATTTCCACCCGTCAATGTCTTTTTTTTCTGCCGGATATACTCGCAAGACGAACTTTTGTGAGAGACATTTTTTTTATTGCTGGCAGTGAGGAGTCGCGCTGCGACGCCCGAGTGCGCGAATTTCGCTTCATCCTGTATATGTCTTTAAGCATCATTATGGAGGACTGATATTCAAGCTGACGTAATTTTGCCTTCATCATTCATTGTTTTGGGGATCTCACGATTTAGGGATATTTCCTTTTAGAACACTCACCGCCACCTCAATACATACTCTCATGTAATGATGAAAAAGTAGTATAAATTGATCTTTGAAATGAAAGGAAGGGATTAAATAGATTTAGCATGAGATCGTCTTGAAAAGTATATCTCTATGCACTTCGTTCTGCTTAAAGCCCAGGGGTTGTATTTTGCTACACGCTCAGCAGATGATGATATTAAACATACCACCTTATTGCCGCATTATAATCCGCGCAAGAAACTTTTTACTTGCTTCCTTCACCGCGTGTGGCATGCGGTATGAAGTTAAAAGCTCGTACCTAGCAAGAATGATGAACATGCAGATTGCCAAAGGCGAACAGTTCCTTACTGCTGCAAGAATGTAAGCTCCCACCTTAGGCATCCCGTTAATCATCTTACGTTGAGCACCTGTTGATATAGGTCACTGATGGAGAAAAGAGAGCAGCAAGTTTTAACATAAGGCTAACTGTGCGGTTGTAGAATACAAGAGTGACTTATTGTCTTATAATTCCCTGAACGCCATGAGCCACAGTTCAAACCTAGTACCACTATGGAAAATAAATCCTTAACTCGTAGAAAATGTATAGCATGCCTATAAGATTCATTTCATTAATTTGTCCAGGACAGCACCATTGTCCTTTTTCAGTCCTCCATTAGTGAATACATTTTGTTTTTCTCATACTGATGGGAAACTTTGTGTAGGCCAGTCAGTATTTCATTGTCTAGATTTCCCAAATATTTGCCTTTCTTTACATAATACCTTCATTTTTCCGAAGTATTGCAACAGTTTCTATGATTTGGATAATCGTTTAGCTGTGTATCAATTTCGAGGTTGCCTTTGACTCTACTGGATGACAGCGAAGCCAGAATTCGTTTGGATCACTTATTGCCGTATTAATTTTGTCGAATAAAACGTGGATATTTCACCGGATATTTTTACATGTCATCATATGATATGGAGTACGGAATGGAATTCGTTCCGCCCATGATAAATCCAACTAACCCTAACTGACTTCAACCTACGATCGTGGGATCTGGAGGCAGACGATTTACCACTGATTTACTCAGGGATCTAGACATGTTGATTTTCTTCGAACGCGTACGTAGGCTGCTAAATAGGGTTTTGTTGCCGCAGTACGTTGCCGTATAGACCTCATATTAGTGTTAAAATGATGGATGTTATAGATCGTTTCCTAAAACGATCTGGAGTTCCAGTGCCTCACAGACTAACATTATTTCGAAGAGAAAACCGAACATTTGTCTTTCAACGGACCGCATGGTTCCAATATGATTGGCTTAATGCCTCTCCGGCACTTTGGATCCCGTTTGGAACGTATTCACAGATGAATGTTTCTAGATGTCAATCCATATTTCTCGTTGGAATTATAGAAAAATGCATCATGTTGTGAAAATATATGGTTTCCTAGTCTGTAGGATGGGATCCAATCGGACTTGAAGTTCAAACCACTGGCCACTGGAGAGAGCAGAGCTTTGGAAGTATCAGATGCAATATCAAGTGAAGCGTTGGGAGCTGAATGGCCAACTGGACCCCAGCCTATAAACCTGTGGAACTTGTATAATCGTCATGAAGCTGGTCGTTAAGTCCTAATCCTTTATTTTAACACATTAAATACTATGATTTACACCCGCATAACTGTGAACTACATTTACAGACCTTAATGTTATTGAAGATTGTATTAATGGACAAGTATGCAAATAGTAATATTTTGAGTTTCAGTAGACATCAAGGTCATTTGTGAACAGGGAGCATGAATTCCACGGCGTTGGTCTCAAGATCCTGATGTACTGTATAATCGTGAATACCGTGAGCTGTGACTATCGAATACATCGTGTTAAGTTTCTCCAAGACATCAGCGTGGTATTCGGGGATTCGAATGGTTTACCGACATGGCAAGTGTTGCGCAGCTATAAACATGCATTCAGAAGACGTTCGGTTCGAATTCTACAATCAGTAGGCCTGAAAATTGATTTATATGAATTCCAGTTTTCCCACTATGCAAATGCATATTTAAATATCCATGGTTGCTACCTCCGATATACAAATGTCACCAGAAAACTATCTTAGTCTGGCGTTCAAGAAGTGGCAAAGGAAAACTGTAGGTGTGGGTATCCACACGATTTGTGTCTGCATGGGAGGTGAACTATGTTTTGTTGATAATTAAAAATATATCTTATAATGTGATAAAATATTAAATAAGAACATACAACACGATGCACTCATTCATTTTCGAGCAACTGCAGATAGTGTGTTATACTTATCATAAGTAAATAGAAATATAAAGAATAGCAAATTTTTTTTACTATCCTAATTAGTTCAGATTTTTGAAAATCGCGTGTCTGGACAGTATGGTAAAAAAAATTCTGATTTTAAAAACTGTTAATCTAAGACGTTACCAGTAGCCTAAAAATCCCTTATCAACATTTACTTTTCATTTTGATGAATGACGTACACCTCGCAAATTTTAGAAGGAAGTGGTTAACAATCCGTTCTGAAAGTTGGTTCAATTGAAGACATGGATCTACTGACGGAACATGTAAGTGTCATGAATGTACACTATTTTCAGTTTCTGAATCCATTAGAGTTGAGAACGTGTTAATGGAAATAATTGAAAATATATCTTCATAAGTATTAATGCGAAAATTACCCTAATACTTTAAAGGCATTATTTTATAAATGCGCTATTCTGTAGTGGCCTGACGCACCTAATTTACCAAACCATTGTAAGTCATATCTGAAACTGAATACGTTAACTAACAGCGCACAATGCCACTGGATATCACATCTATTAGAGTGGGCTATGAAAGCATCAAACGTTTACCTATCTGTATATCATAAAAAGACGAGGAAATGAATATCAATGAAAGCATAATGATTAGTAAATATTATGTCTCAAGGTATGAATTTGAAGTTAGAGGAGACTTTTAAAACATGTAGACAGAAATATTATGTAGTAACGGTGCAAGCATTGAGGTATAAGGCTGTAAAATTTGTACTCAGAAATTATTAAGACAATGTGCTCGCGTCACCGATTACTTTCAAAATATAAGGTAAAATAATAATGTATTAATGAACTAAAAATATGATGTAAGCAATGGACTAGTAACAAATGCATTTCTTACTGCCTGAACTATTCATTAAGTCTAATAGCTTAAAAATTAAGAAAGAAAACTGTCACATATTATTACATTTCAGAGTATATTTTCAGGAATATGTAAGTCATAAAAATAATCCCAAGTAACAGCTGCGTAGAGATTTCTAGTAGTCTGGGACTATGAAGTTAAGATCTCGATAGCCAAAGAGTTTCTGAGGAAACCTTGCATCCGGGAGATTGTGGTTTCGAAAACCATAGTAAACAGCCTTGAACATGTATTTTTTTTTAAATAATTTTAACGCTAAGTGAATATCGAAGCTTATCTTAACTAAGGCCGTTACGACTACATTCCCAGTCCTAGAACTTCGCCTTTCAACGAAATCCAGTATGTGCTAGTACAGCGTTAAAATGCTGACAACATATTTTTTTCCTAGTGGCTTTATTTTGCACCGACAAAGATAGGTCTTATGGCGACGATGGGATAGGAAAGGCCTAGGAGTTGGAAGGAAGCGGCCTTGGCCTTAATTAAGGTGCAGCCCCAGCATTTGTGTGGTGGGAAAAAGGGAAAGAACGGAAAACTATGTTCAGGGCTGCCGACAGTGGGATTCGAACCCACAACCGTTCACCTCTAACCACACGGCCAACACGTCTGGTAAACAACATATTGAGATCATTTAACGAATTAGAACCACTGATTATTTAAAATTCGTATACATTTTCCTCATTATTAACGTTTTTAAATCCTAGTCATCTATATAAATAAAGTTGTAGGGGGATCGTTGTCTGTAATTTCGTTTGTTTTCCTAATTTTGCAGATAATTATCCGTTTAGGTCAACTCAAGACCGAATTAGTGGTTTTTTACTTTTCGTGTCTGTTTGTCTGTTTGTCTGTTTGTTTGTCTGTTTGTCTGTTTGTCACCGAGCTCGATAGCTTCAGTCGCTTAAGTGCGCCCAGTATCCAGTATTCGGGAGATAGTAGGTTCGAACCCCACTGTCGGCAGCCCTGAAAATGGTTCTCCGTGGTTTCACATTTTCACAAAAGGCAAATGCTAGGGCTGTACCTTAATTAAGGCCTCAACCACTTCCTCCAACTCCTAGCCCTTCCTTGTCCCATCGTCGCCATATGACCTATCTCTGTCGGTGCGGCGTAAAACAACTAGCTGTCTGTTAGTCTGTTAAACCATTTCGTCGAAACGGCTGGATAGATATCAAACACACTTCATATTTAGAGTACACTCATCCTGGGAAAGGTTTTGATATGCATATCATATTAAAATCTTTGAATAGACGGGGAGTTTATAGGACAACCAGAAACTTTTTCCTCCATTTTCTCTTATACTATTGATTTCCTGTAAACCCCGTGGACCGTACGTGAACGCCTCTTCATTACAAACAACTTTCGTTATGTTCATAATTTACCTTACTCTTCACATGACGGAGAAATTTACAATTTTCTGCTGGTATCATGCTCTGCATTGAGTGACCAACAGACCGACAACGAACCTACAAGTTACCATGGCAACGTATCTGACTCCTTGCCAGCAGGGAAGTAACGTGTTGCCATTTTCCTCATCATGCTTTTAAATTCGTGGTTGTTCCTTGGGTAGAAGACAAGAAGAGGCGTCAATCGGCCTATCTGCGGGATATTGGCGGAATATCGTTGGAGGTTATAATCGCCCTCGAATAGATTAAGTAATAACACGATTAGTCTTCTTACCTACTTACCTAACAATCACTGCGCATAAATTTCTCCTCTGTTACCGTTTTATTATATCCATAACTCACACCAGCATAATTTATTGAGGGGCATTTGATTTTCCAATACATTAACTTGGCATTTACATATTTGTCGTTATCGGTCTGTCCTCAGTTATAATCCATTTTCTATTAATTTCAACTTTCTTAACTGTATGATTTTCTTCCTTAATTACCACCTATGTACGCGAGTGCTAGAATCTACTGGATATATTTCCACCAAACTTCATATTTAGAATCCACCTGTCCTTGGGTAGGTTTTAGGGCAAATATTGTTTCTAAATCCCTGAACTGACTGCGGGTTTATTCGAAACCGAGACCGTGATTTGCACCCCCACAAAATATATACAACCATACTTAATGCAAAATCTACCTGCCTTAATGGATATAAATTTCTAAACTTTTTTCTTATGTGCATCATTTTGATACGAGGATTAATAAGGGAGATATCATTAGCGAACCGTTTTTCGGTATAAGTTCCATCGGACATAACTCAAGAGCGGGTGCGTGTAAAGCGTATTTCTTACAACTTGAAAACTACTGAAGATATTCGAACCAAACTTTATATTTTGCATCCACCTGTCCAAAGATAGGTTTTAAAGGTCAATAACATTTCATGTTCCTGGAATGGTCTGGTGGTTTAGTGATAGAATTCCATCTCTAAAATTGTTTCTTCATGTGCATTTTTTCGTCAGGAGGATTAATAAGGGAGATATCATGAATGGTCAGTTTTGCAGGTTAAGTCCAGCGGACATAGCCCAAAAGGTGCTGTACGTGGAGCAGAATCTGTATCTATCTATATAAATAAAATCGTAACGACTGTGTGCCTCTACATTGACTATTTCGGCGAAATTTTTGCACAGCTACCCGTTTAAGGGGTAATAATGACCATCTGCTTACTTTTGGTTTAGTTCCCTGAAAGTCCTAATTTTTACCCTCCTCGCCCAAAATCCAGATGGCGGCATAATACGCCAGACGAAAAAGAAAATTGAAATTTGACAAAATTATACGTTTAAGCCTGTAACGAACGGAAAACTTCCATGATCCTTAAATTTTTCACTTTTTATCCCCGAAGAATATCGAAATATGGAGGCAATTTTAATGATGGTGCACACCTTCGGGGAGTCCTATCACATACCGGATTGCACAATCTCCGTTCAGTTTGGAATGATCTACAACATTGGTCTTATGACTTTTTGTCGTATCTGTATCCCTTTTACGTTTGATTTTTCTCTATTAATCAATGTTAAATAAATTTGTACTTTTCACATGCATATTTCATACTTTCACTCACTTAAAGAAAATATAGAATCATCACACTCTTCACGAAAATTGGACCACACAGTAGCAATATGTGAGCCAAATGCTATGTAGGTAGCTGTCGTATAATTATACGAAAAGTAATGCAATATGAGATAATCTTACAGAAACTTGACGCTGTTTAACGTTTCTAACTCAATCTGACCCATGAATAGATGAGATATCATAGGACCAGCCGTTTACGCCACTAAATCCGCTGTCTTATGGTACAATCCTTTGTCGATATGATGTACGTTTGGCAGCAGTTAATTTATAAATAAAGGTCTGCAATATTGTAAACACGCATATACTTTCGTATGTCGATCTATATAATATAATCACTGATGTCAATTTGTAGCGATCGAGAAAGGGTGTGTCTGCTGTTGTAATCAGCACTCCCCACACCGACTTTGACTGGCAGTAGGAATGGTGTCCTTCTTCAACTCCTGTGTAACTGGCAGTAGTAAGGAAGAGCTACCATTGTAAAGAATAATTCACTTCTCGATTTTACTTGCAGAAGGCAAGGGGGCATGCAGTTTTGTTTAAAACTCCCCTACCCGATTGTGTTTGGCAGTAGGCAAGGGTGCCCGCAATTATAAACAAATGTCCTCATCTAAAATGTGACTGGCATCAGGCATAGTGGCCTGCTATTTTGATGGAAACTCACCAACCTGATGTGACTGGCAGTAAGCTGGCTGGCAGAAGGAAAAAGGGCCTGACATTATAATGATAGATGCACAACTCAATTTCGACTGATAGTAGAGTAGTTGCCTGCCATTATAATAGAAACTCCTCAACTGTTATCTATCTGGAAGTAGGAAAGGGGGCCTGCCATTGTAACGAAACCTCCCCAAATCGATTGTGACCGCGCAGTAGGCAATGGGGCCTGCAATTATAATTTAAACTTCCCAACTCGATTGTGAATGGCAGTAGGCAAGTGAGCCTGCCGTTATATCACAAATCCGTAAGAAACACTTTACATAGGAAACAGCGTATGGGGACCTCTCCATGCTGTTTCTCTGATAACGCTAAGAGACATGCAATTTTAAAACAATCTTATTTACTGCATGTACAGTATTCGAATACAATGTAGAATACTTTAGCAAAGCACGGGTACATTTGCTACTTGGATGTATTTTAAATATTAATTTCGTTTCACCTCTTACTATCAAGAACCGATGATCTAGATGTTAGTTTCCATTAAAACAACTAAAATTATCATAATGAAAATGCTGACAAATGAAGTCTGGAAGGAATACTCATAAATCTCTATTGACCACCCTATTGATAGGTCACTTGCTTGACTTATTTGTTGTGGACAGTTGTTTTGCATCTGCAACTCCCTAGCAGCTATGTTTTACGAATCCGAAGATCACTCAATATTTGGTCAATATCTATAAATTTGAAGTCTGAAAGTTTATGTACTGTAGCTCTTTATGTGAGAATATTTTCAAAACCTGCCCACATAACAATTTCTCAAGCTTATAACATTTGCATTTTCGAATTTATGTCAATTGGGATATCAGAGGGTTTAGACAGAAAAATGGTTCACAATATCAAATTTGGCTGGGACCAGTTAAAGTTGCGTGAAATATAGACGCCGTCTATGTTTTTATTTAAATCTCTGTTCCAATTCCAATCTACGTTTGGTCGACCGATATACTTTCCTAGAACGTCTCGGATTTTGACAGCATCAGTGCCGAATATGCTGGATCTAAATGTTGTTACTCAACACGGTGTCTCACATAAATTGTATTCTACAACGGTATCAAACTAGTACAGAATCAGATGATTTTATTGTAAAATAATCGTTGAAATTTAGAGTTGGTAACACTGTACTGTGTGTTATCAATATCAACAGATTCAGCTAAACATATTACTAAATTAGACTTCAGAAATTGGGTATACATGAAGTTTCCGTCAAGGAGTGCTCTTGACCACTGTGGTTATCGCCAATGTTTTAATATTGCCTAGTGGAATAGCATACCACAGCCCTTTCGTATATAAGGAAGAAAATTTTTGGTACCATTATACGATTTAACAGACGCGGGAGTAATAGTAAGCAGTTCTCGATAGGAGTTCATAGAAGTTCCTCTGTATGTGCACGTCTCCCGCATTTAAGAACACGTAAAGGTCAACATACTACGCCTACCTTCAATACTAAAACCTCGTATCGTTGATGACTTGAGATTAAGTGCGGCTAGTATCTAGTATTCGGGAGATTGTGGGTTCGAACCCCACTGTTGGCAGCCCTGAAAATGGTTTTCCGTGATTTCCCATGTTCACACCAGGCAAATGCTGGGGCTGTACCTTAAATAAGGCCACGGCCGCTTCCTTCCCACTCCTACCCCTTTCCTGTTCCTCCGTCGACATAAGACCTATCTGTGTCGGTGCGACGTAAAACAACTTGTAAAAAGAGGGCTTGAGTATTTCGAGGCTGTAACGTATTATAAAACAATATGATAATGGATAAGACACGCAGCTAGTATCGCCTGTAATGGGTGCCACTTGCTGAGTCTCTGTAATATCACTAACCGAGTGACATTTCATTTACCATTACTGTAACTTAATGCCATTGCTGGCGAGATGTAGTGTTTACAGTGCACTATGTCTTCTGGTATGGGCTATATCAAATGTGTTACTTTCATTGCCGGTCTCAGTCTCATCCTTGGCTTTGACAATATGAAAGTGACTGAGGTATGAGTGATGCTAGTAATACCATTCCTTATGCAGCCAGTCCCTGTTATGGATGGTGTGAAAATATCACTCATAGGGTCGGTTGGTGCATGTATTTCAGTGGGCTTGGCAGACTGATATGTAATAACAACAACTGCTGGCTCGGTGAGGAAAGCAACGGGAAACTACCTCACTCCTCATTTCCCTAGTACGCCTCTTCAGTGACGCCTAGGCTATTTATGATAGCTGTTGGTGGAGCTGCAGAGGATCAAACCAGCCTTCGGGCTGAATACCCAACATACATACATACATACTGTAATTTTCGGAAAACAATGTCAATAAAAGCAATTAGAACGCACAGCTGAAATTTCTACACCAAAATTCAAAACTAAAAAACGTCAATTCCAAATAAATTGCCAGTATTATTTAATTTGACGTCAATGAAACTAAGAGTGGCAAAAATTTATTTCATTTCTCACACATTTTGCAATAATGTTCTGTCAGGGATTCCCTTCTTATGATACTAATGTGGAGACCGCAGGATTCCGGCGAGGTTCGATGTAATATCTGCTCACATTTTTACTCAATTATACTGCCTTTCATCTCCATTGTCGCACCTCCCGTGGTAACTTTTTTAAGTTTATGAGGTTATGGGAACTTTTCATTTTCGTTTGTCATTTTCATTTTTCGGTCTTTACTCTGAGACGTCTATTCTTACTCTTCCTCAAACTAACGTCAATAGGAGGTTATAACATTATTATCTCCTTGAAAACAACGGAAATCAATACTGCGTGACCAGACTATACTTAGGCATTCTCAGACACAGGTGAGAAAAGAATATGTTAAAAACAATAGTGTATGCAATAATTTGTTGTCTCTAAAGATACAATTTGATTCTCTACAATGCAGTGCACACCTGTTTATAACCCTCTATCAGGTACATGCTCAATAGCTTCACACTTCAGGGCGATTATTTATAGAGACGACTCGTACAACTGTATCAAATGCTTCTAAAAGCTTCGCATATTTTATTTGATCAATATACGTTGTTGTTATGTTGTTGTATCTCGCCTAACAATGAATTGTGTGCGTCTGTGGAATGGGACGGGATGGGATACCGATGACTCATGATAAATTTGTTTTAACACAGCCGGGTTTCCACCGCAAATGAGTGTCGTCAGCCAAAACACAGCTTGATCAAACAGTGCTGTGTAGATTTCAGAGGAAAAAAAAAGAGAATTAACAAAAAAGAAGCTTGTTTTGAGTTTTTGACGTACACGCTAATTGCAGTCATAAATAATCTTTTACAATTGAACAGGTTTTACTGTCCCATTGGTTATATTTTAATGCCTGGTGGACTTCACTTTTCCTATCATTTATACAGAGTTTGGAAAGTTCTGCTATCACTATTGTTTTCAAGAAAGTTTGGGAGGGATTTGCAGGTTAGTTTAATCGCAAGAGAATGTTCTGTACATGAATGTATTGAAACTTCGAACTCTGATCTTGTCCAATCGTAAACCATTATGATTACAGCTGTCAACTGCTACTAAAGAGCTGTAATTTTCAACTCATTAGATACCCACAGTTGGAATATGGTTAGAGTTATGAGCCAATGACCTTAGACGTTAGGCCCCTTCAAAAAACAAGCAAGCAAGCTTAGAGTTACGACAGTAGTCAATGGGTTCATTGGTCCCTATTGTCATACTATAGGTTCCCAAGACTTTCTAAGTAAATGAACAGGCCAAATCAGTGGACTGTATCACTTGCACAGTGAGTAGTAGTCAATACGATTTTTAGTCACCCTGTATTGTCCAGCAATATTTGGGGTATAAAATCCCATTCGTGCACCGTAGCCAGTCGAAGTTACCAGGGGACGTCTCGAGAAGCCTGATGTTTTGAAATACAATACCCGTGTATCATCCAGTAATTCTCGATAAGATTGAGATCAGATGGACAGGGAGACCAAACGTTGTAGGTGATAACCTTGGTTTGTACGGTATCTAGTTACCGACAAATACAGCCCAATGTGGACGGACCTTGTCAACGTGAAACAATAAATGTTTTCCCTTTATGCCAAAATGACATCTTTGTTAACCTGTCGTGTCACAGTCTCATTCTATTCTATTCTATCCATCTTATTCAAAACTCGTGACTGAAAAGTCTCTACTCTCTAGTTGTCACAATCTGTACACACGTTTTAAGGTACGGTGAAGATGAAACATGGACTTCTCTGCAAAGAGTTCAGTTAAAAGTTTTTCCTAATTCTACAAAAGTACAGACTTATTCCATGTAAGAGTACAAAGTTGCGTGTCCCTACGGATATTCCCAGGCATTCAACCCAGATCGCCCGTAATAAGCTTTTGGGATTTTTCCATATCAGAAAACAAATTTAAATTCTTTACGTTTCGCAGAGAACTTTGCACCACACATTCAGAATAAAATGTCGTCTGTTCACGAACAAGATGTCTCTGATTTTAGACTTTCTTGTAGATTATTTCTGAAGACTCGGAGCAAGGTTCTCTGCGAAACTCCTAAAGATGCACTGTTGGTGTGAAATACTGAACCATTGTTCACCTCCGTAGTGTAACTGTTAGTATTTATTACCTACCGTCCTCGGGGGCCCGGGTTCGATTCACGGTACTGTCAGAAATTTAAGAATGGCAGCGTATGTGGTCGAAATGGTACATGCAGCTCACCTCCAATGGGGGTGTGCCTGAAAAGAGCTGCGCCACCTCAGGATGAAGACGCTAGATTGTCCGACTCGTTCGCTGAATGGTCAGCGTACTGGCCTTCGGTTCAGAGGGTACTGGGTTCGATTACCGGCCGGGTCGGGTATTTTAACCTTCATTGGTTAATTCCATTTACTCGAGGGCTGGGTGTTTGTGCTGTACCCAACATCCCTGCAACTCACACACCACACATAACACCATCCTCTAGCACAATAAAACAAAGTTACCTACACATGGCAGATGCCACCCACCCTAATTGCAGGGTCTGCCATACAAGCGGTGCACTCGGCTAGAAATAGACATACGAAATTAATTAAGTACACCATTAGCACATAGGCTCTTTTTCAAAGAAAGAACACTATCGACAGTGTATTAACCTCCTAACAGACCTACTTCCACAGATATTAGAAGACATCCCACTCCAGACTAGGAGGAATAGGTGGTATCAGTATGATGCCTGTCCAACGCACAGTTGATGACGTACTAGAGCTTATCTCCACAGATTTTTTCCAAATAGTTGAATTGAACCGTTCACCAGATTAGATCCCCTTAGATTTTTCTCTCGGGAAATCTAACAAAAACTGCTTACATGGACATACCGGCTGCGCCAGGTGGTATGATACGACTCTTTATATGGTAGGCTGACGGTTGTATTGAAGCTGCTGGTCGTTATTTTTTAACACAACCACTGAAGGCCAATTCTCTATCTTCTTCAGAATCCAAAGAATTTGTTTATTCACTTCTTTCTCAGGTTAATGCTGGCACATAGAGTAGACAACTGCCGGCATTTACGATTTTTAGCCCAAGCTTCTAAACTACACTGACTGACAGAGCAAATGCAACACCAAGAAGGAGTGGTCAAAACTTTATGCCAATTGTAGGGTAGACTGACGTCACTGAGGTATGCTCATGATGTGAATTGCGCCGTTGTGCTGCGCACGTAGCGAACGATAAATGGGACACGGCGTTGGCGAATGGCCCACTTCGTACCGTGATTTCTCAGCCGACAGTCATTGTAGAACGTGTTGTCGTGTGCCACAGGACACGTGTATAGCTAAGAATGCCAGGCCGCCGTCAACGGAGGCATTTCCAGCAGACAGACGACTTTACGAGGAGTATGGTGATTGGGCTTAGAAGGGCAGGTTGGTCGCTTCGTCAAATCGCAGCCGATACCCATAGGGATGTGTCCACGGTGCAGCGCCTGTGGCGAAGATGGTTGGCGCAGGGACATGTGGCACGTGCGAGGGGTCCAGGCGCAGCCCGAGTGACGTCAGCATGCGAGGATCGGCGCATCCGCCGCCAAGCGGCGGCAGCCCCGCACGCCACGTCAACCGCCATTCTTCAGCATGTGCAAGACACCCTGGCTGTTTCAATATCGACCAGAACAATTTCGCGTCGATTGTTTGAAGGAGGCCTGCACTCCCGGCGTCCGCTCAGAAGACTACCATTGACTCCACAGCATAGACGTGCACGCCTGGCATGGTGCCGGGCTAGAGCGACTTGGATGAGGGAATGGCGGAACGTCGTGTTCTCCGATGAGTCACGCTTCTGTTCTGTCAGTGATAGTCACCGCAGACGAGTGTGGCGTCGGCGTCGGCGTGGAGAAAGGTCAAATCCGGCAGTAACTGTGGAGCACCCTACCGCTAGACAACGCGGCATCATGATTTGGGGCGCTATTGCGTATGATTCCACGTCACCTCTAGTGCGTATTCAAGGCACGTTAAATGCCCACCGCTACGTGCAGCATGTGCTGCGGCCGGTGGCACTCCCGTACCTTCAGGGGCTGCCCAATGCTCTGTTTCAGCAGGATAATGCCCGCCCACACACTGCTCGCATCTCCCAACAGGCTCTACGAGGTATACAGATGCTTCCGTGGCCAGCGTACTCTCCGGATCTCTCGCCAATCGAACACGTGTGGGATCTCATTGGACGCCGTTTGCAAACTCTGCCCCAGCCTCGTACGGACGACCAACAGTGGCAAATGGTTGACAGAGAATGGAGAACCATCCCTCAGGACACCATCCGCACTCTTATTGACTCTGTACCTCGACGTGTTTCTGCGTGCATCGCCGCTCGCGGTGGTCATACATCCTACTGAGTCGATGCCGTGCGCATTGTGTAACCTGCATATCGGTTTGAAATAAACATCAATTATTCGTCCGTGCCGTCTCTGTTTTTTTTCCCAACTTTCATCCCTTTCGAACCACTCCTACTTGGTGTTGCATTGTCACTGTCAGTCAGTGTATTTGTACTGTGATCCTGAACAAAATATCATTGTCATTCTAATTGATTATACTTTTAGATTTTTAACGTCAATAGGCGTTGCTCCGTTTGAAAAACGTGGCTGTCTGAGAAAAATGCAAATTTAAATAATTATTAAAATCTGAGTATTAGCTGCAATGATGAGCCCTTGGATACATTTCATTTCTGTCATAACATCGCATAATTAGCACCTTCCATTTCAGAATTATTCGGGGTGAGAGTTTTAGACGATTCACACTGTGTACTGAATACCGATATAACCAAACATCATATATAATGGTGGTTAATTAGGGAAAACGCCTAACACGACGCAAATGAATTTCATGTGAGCTACAATGTGCCAATCTCTGCACCTCGCAGGATCATGATTTAAAATTATAACATGTAAGAAAATCTCAGTGAGTAAGAGGTAACCTTATGAGGCATAGGATTCTGATTGTTATGTACAACTTTAAGGGCTAGAATGTGATGTTCAATGTAAACTTCAAAACAGCTCGTTATTTACGAACGTAATGGACTTTTATCAGTGTGGAAGGTCATCCAAAACCAGGAATCTGTACCTTGGATTCCTGAATTAAGATGAACACTAGATATTACATTTACTTAATACCAACCCACTCCAAAATTCGTTGTTGAGGTAGTGTACTATCTAGAAACTTTCTTTATGGGTTACGTATTTTGATATTTTCTTCTCGTCCTATCATACAATCCATTAAAATTTATACACGGGGAATTTTAATGTTTTCTTTCTCTACAGTGTTACCTTTTAAAAGTACAGTGCACTTACGTCCGATGTATAACTTGCGCGTTTATTAAGTGCTTACACCGAAAATAACTGATATATTATTAGTAATATTTTGTCAATACAGAAGCTGTGATGTCTGAGTCTAGTGGACTAAGTTCATTTAAAGAAAAAGCCAAATGAATGTAAAATGTTGTAAATTAATCCTGAAATCCTGACTGCGTGGAAATGTAAACTGCTGTACCCTTGAATAGTATTGTGGCCTCGCACTGGCTGTCACTTTATGAGACAAGAGTGACAATCACAGGGCTATGCGGAGCCTGATACAGTAAATTGCTAGATTATATCTGTCATATTAGTCCATCCTTCCGTAGTCAACACCTTCTAAATTTACTAGTCTCATATTTTAATTATGAGACCTAATATGACCTTTTTAACCTGACTTTGATTATCGTTCTGAAAACCCTAATCTGATATGCACATCGAAACCTTTCTCGGGGTGAGTATAATCTAAACATGAAGTTTGGTTGAGATCTATCCAGCCGTTTCGCTGCGATGGTGGTACAAACAGATAAACAGACAAACAGACACGAAAAATAACAACCATCGATTCGATCTTGAGTTGACATAAAACGGATAAATATTTGAAAAATTGGCAAAACAAACAAAATTACAGACAGCGGACCCCCTACAACTTTATTTATATATATGATAAGCATGGACACGTCTAGCAGTGCAGACCTTTATTTCGAGAGTTACTGCTTTGAAACTGTACGACATATCAACAAAAGGACTTCACCTACAGACGCCTCGTTCAGTATTCTACATGGCTGGTCCCATGACACCTTCTCGTATCTCCTATATTTATAGTTTGCTTGAGTTAGAATCATTGAATGGGGTGAAATTTTGTACAGTTTTCACATACTACTTTATATTTTTGGTACTCATGTGACAGCTAGAACCATAAAATTTGGCTATCACATGGCCACTGGTCATGTTAATGTGCGAGCCGAATGTCATGATTCTATCTTTCCTATAAGTGTGCCAAATGATAATATATACGTGTAAAAGTACAAAATTAACTTGAAATCGAGAAATGCAGCTCTATTTAGCGTATAAGGGTTAGAAATACGACAGAAAGTCATAGGACCAAAGTTGTAGAACTCTCAAAATGAATAGCGATTGAGCTTTCTGATTTGTGATACGACTTAGAGATTAGCCACCTATTATCCCGAAACGAAGGTCTGCACCGTCGTTAAAATTGTATCCATATTTCGATATTTTCCGGGGCCGAAAGTTATATATTTGCATACCTTGGAATATTTCCTCAAAGAAAAGAGAGTCCAGCTTTGGCGATTAGCACTCGCATACATACGGAGTAATTAAGGAAGCAAAATAATACATCTAATAAAGCTGACATTAATAGAAAATGGATTATAACTGAGGATAGTCGGATGACGATAAATATGTAAATACCAAGTGAATATATTAGAATATCAAATGCCCCTCAATAAATTATGCTGGTGTGAATTATGGATATAAGAACGCGGCAAGAGAGGAGAAATTTAGGCGCGGAGATTCTTAGGTAAACAGATAAGAAGATGAGTAATGGTGTTACTACTCGAGCTATCCAAGGACGGTTATAACCTCCAACGATATTCCACCAATATCCCGCAGATGGGCCGATTGACGCCTCTCTTGCCTTCTACCCAAGGAACAACCACGAATTTAAAGGCATGATGAGGAAAATGGCAATACGTTACTTCCCTGCTGGCATGCAGTCAGAGACGTTGCAATGGTAACCTGTACGTTCGTGGTCGGTCTGTCGGTCACTCAATGCAGAGCATGATACCAGCAGAAAATAGTAAATTTCTCCGTCATTTGAAGAGTAAGGTAAATTATGAACATAACGGAAGTTGTTTATAATGAAGATTCGTTTCACATAAGGTCCACGGAGTTTACAGAAAAGCAATAGTATAAGAGAAAATGGAGGAAAACCGTTCTGGTTTTCCTATAAACCCCCCGTCTATTCAAAAATTTTAATAGGATATGCACATCAAAACCTTCCTCGGAATGAGTATAATCCAAATATGAAGTTTGATTGAGATCTATCCAGCCGTTTCGCCGTGATGGTGGAACAAACGGACAAACAGAAAAACAGACACGAAAAATAAAAACCACCGATTCGGTCTTGAGTTGACCTAAAACGGATAAATATCTGAAAAACTGGCAAAACAAACGAAATTACAGACAGCGGACCCCATACAACTTTATTTATATAGATTACTCAAAGTTGGCTAAACAAAGAAACCTATCAATGTCGCATGATTCATTTGAATCTAACTCCGGAGAGAATAGAACTAAAATGAAGCAAATCGGTCCAGTAGAACGGGCGGCCGGAAGTTGTGTTTAGAAAACACCTTTAATATATAGATTTTGTGATGTTGCTCATTTTGTCTTTCCTAAGGAGGTAAAATTTTACAAAGATGTATTTTTCTGCTTTGGGTGAATATGGACGTCTGAAGGGGGTTAAGTTACGCTCACACGTGTAGGTTTTTGATGACGCTGAGGTAAGGGCTGGTAGTGAAAAAGAAGCAGCCGTGGATTTTACCCTAATATACAGTCTCGGCGTTTACCCGGTGTGCATTATGGAAAACCACGGAAGTAAATCTTCAGTGTTTGCACATGAAAGTTTACAGGAACGTTACCCAGACTTCGCAGCTAACAAACTCGGTATAAGCTTTTAACCGAAAAAAGGTAAGGGCAATATTGTTGGCTGAAGTTAACCACAATTATAGGCTGATGGAGAGGATGGTTCGTTTTCCCAAGGGACAGAACAATGAACGCTAACTGCATATGTAATTTTGGATAATTGGCCAGTCGTGATTCGTCTGAAAAAATCCGTTCTTGCACTCATATCGTTATTTACGTCATCGAAAAAATCCGAAACCAAAACATTTAAGATTTTATTTCGATTAACAGTTTTCATGTAGGCCTAGTTCCTTTTCGCGGAATAACAGTAAATATGTTAAAGATATCCATAATCGTTGTCCAAAACTTCTACCTACATGAATTTATGAGCACTCTGAAAGTTGATCCTTTGCAGTGAAACGCTTTAATTATTGCAAATAAATTCCGCAAAGCCTGCGTAATACGAACATAAAGGTACACCAATATTTAAACCTGCATGATAATAGTTTTCTTTTTCTAGCAATTGAATGTGAGATATATAAAGGTTTCTGGCAACAGTAGGATGACGAAATTTTAGGAGTGAGATGGTATCCTTCATGTCCTTAATTAAATGTGAATATGATTTTCTACGGAACACATTCTTCAGGGCTGCCGGCAGTGGAGTTCGAACTTGGCTACATCACTGATCCAGTTGGCAGCATGGGATAGGCCACGCAATTGCTGGGCTGTACCTTCATGATTATCACGATCGTTTTCTAGGAAGACCAACACATTTCCTATCACATTGTCAGAGAAAAGGACATTAAGTCACTAGTAAAGGAAATGTAGCAACTGTCTAATGTACAGTACACTTGCAGTGCTTACGACACGTACTGTAAATATAACTTGCCCAGTAAGATCATAATTATGTACCTGTCTTCAACTGGGAGCAAACAAAAAATGTCGATGTCAGCCTCTCAATTACAAAGTTGTCAGTTTTATAGATTTTACTATCCTTTTACTCCACATTGCTGTACTCACGGTCAGCAGAATGTGCAGTCCAAACACGCGGCGAAGGTCGAGACTGATTGACGGACAGTGAAGAATGACCCAAAGGCCAGCTGAAACCTTCACACTAGCGACGCTAAGGGACGTCGCGAGCAGGTGGACGCTTCGAGAAGGAGATTGACCGAACAGAAATTACTCCTTTGGGGAAACAACACGCACACACTCACAAGAAGGAAGATAATTTATTGTGGTGTCGTAATTTAAGATACACAAACAATGTTCTGTCGATGTCTCAGAGTAAGCCAAGTGTGTAGTGTGCCGGGAACTCATCCGTCAGCTCGATATTGGCCTTTTAGGAAATTACACAGCTTACTTACTTTAAAAGTTTCTCTCCCGGTCTGACACAATGAGTGGCCAACGCCTTTCGGCTTCATAGATTTTATCGTCATTGAAGGAGTTAGAAATAATGTTACTGTTGTTATAATTATCATTTTTATAATTTAATAATACATTTCTATATAATGCCAGTTTTCTGTTGGAGTGTAAATGTAAAAGCGTGGACAGTTTCCAAAGACAAAAGATCATTAGCACTTTGTTTACAAGTTGCTTTAGTCACACCGACTCAGGTAGGTCGTATTGCAATGATGGGATATGAAAGTGCTAGGAGTGGGAAGGAAGCGACCGTGGCCTTAACTAAGATACAGCCTAGTGTGAAAATGGGAAACCACTGAAAAGCATGTTCAAGGCTGTCGACAGTGGGGTTCGAAAACCCACTATCTCCCGATTGCAAACTCATAGCTGCGCGGCCCCAAACGCACGACCAACTCACTCGGTAAAATTTAAAAGAAATATGAATAATGATATTGATATTATGTCCTGTTAACTACTTTTACGGTTTTCGAAAACGCCATAATTTTGACCCAGAGGAATTATTTTACGTGACGGTAAATCTACCGACACGAGGCTGACGTATTTGAACACCTTCAAATACCACCGTATTGAGACGGGATCGAACCCGTCAAGTTGGGCTCAGAAGGCCAACGCTCTTTCGTCTGAGCTACTCAGCTCGGCACAAAGGAGTAAAATAATTAAAAACAATTTTCATGTAAACTCCGTAAGTAGAATAGTTTTTATAACAACGAAATGGCACAAACATGTAAAAGAAGTTATTTATTTATTATGTTGTACAATCAGAATTTATTCGCTCATTTTAGAGGAACTTCCATCCGTAGTATCATAAACCAAGTGACTATACTCAGACGTAATTGTTTTATTAGTGTTGTTTTATGTTCGCAGTAAGTTTATATTGTTACGACGATTATTAATTTTCCTAACAGTACAGAAAAGTATAAACAAAAATAGGATTATTTTTCACACTCTGATGTTACACAGGGTGGGAGAAATAAAACTCGCTCAAAAATATTTTTAAGACTGACGCGAAATTGACCCTTGTTAATGATGAGGAGAACTGCCCATTACAGGAAATGCTGGAAACCCTGATTTTGATGCACCAATCGGTTGTTGTCACAAGTTGGCGCGTGCGCATCTCCCACAGTACGTCGCTGTGTCATTACGTGTGAGTAAGTGAGAGGAGCAGACGTTTGTAATGACCAACACGAAATAGTGCTCACAACAAAACATCACATGTTCATTGTCGAGTGTTATGCGAAGTGTTGAAAACCGGTGCGGAAATGTTAGCGCAAGAGTTTAAGACTGGAAGTGTTTTGGCAAAACCTCCAGCAATGTCTGCAATGCAACACTTAGTAGCAAAATAGCGTAAAACACGCTCTATAGCGAATAAAAACTTAACTATCCGAATATTCGAACAAACGTAAACATTGCTCGAGTGAAGGAAATCCTGGAACGAAGTCCGTCGAAATCTCAACTTTTGGATTCCCAGTTTTTCATTTCTTCAGATGAGGTCATTTTAAGCATCAAATGTGATATTCATGAATAAAGGTCAATCCTGCATGAGTTCTACTGTAAATATTTTCGGGCCAGTTTATTTTGACTTTCGGGTACTTAGGAGTGCTTTATTATAACCATGAGTACAGAATGCGATGCACGGCTACTCATAACGACACACGTATGTCAATTCACACCTAGTAGATCATCTAAAAGCATCACTCTACGTTAATACATAATTAAATACATAATTGATTAAGTGATATATTTTGAACGTCCTTTCGTTTTCTGTATATTTTAGGAAATACCAGGTGTCGGATTTTTATCCTGTAGGGGTTCTTCGATATGCCGGCAGTAAATGACACAACCTCGTCGCATTGTAACGTTACAAAATGCCATTGGTCTAAATCAATATCGTACTCACTATCTTGGAAACAAAAGGATAACCGACTGTGCTACTGAAGTTGGCAAGGTTAAAATAAAGAAGTAAAATACATTTAAGTGACACAGTTTGTAATAAATGAACTAGAGACTGCCTTTCTTCACCATTTCGGGGTATAACATATCAAGCATTCTTTAAAAAGGCATCTTCTCAAAATATCCATGTCAAAAGAACACGGAGGAATGTTCTGCAACGTTCCCTATTGGTGGAAGAATTAACTATAATAAGAATATTTTAGCGATTTAAGATGAAAGCACATCTCACTAATAATTTTCAATTAATATACTCAATTTTACCCAAAATATCACACAATTAGGATACAAGGCAGCATTAAGCGATTTCAGATGAACACACATCTCACTAATAACTTTCAATTTATATACTCACAATTGTATCCAAAATATCACAAAAATAGAGTGCAAGGCAGCATTCCGAATACAAAGCAAATTACGTATTAGAATTGAATACAGAAGCAACATCCTGATGTCTGCCTCGTTTATACAAACTCAAACGCAGTTAATGCCCCAAATTCTACAACGATCATAGTGGTGGAAATTTCAAAAGGAGATACAGAACATTCAGAGCCATAAAACATAATCTGCATGCAGACTTGGTAAAAGCATTGACATTCTCCCCATTAGCCTAGAGTAGATAAACTTAAATGTATTTTACGTCTTTATTTTAACCTTGCAAACTACAGTAGCACAGTTGGTTATCCTTTCGTTCCAAAGATAGTGCGTTTGATATTGATCGAGACCAATGGCACTATCATTTAGAATGAATAGATACAATTATCAAAATCGAATGTTCTATATTATCACACTATATAAAAATATTCTTAACCATAATGTTTGTAACAAGAATATGAAGTATTCATGCACAAAGAGTTAGTTTTTTAAAGACTGAAGACCAAAATTACTCTAAACATTCCTTGAATTCTGTCATCGAAATCAGTTGTGAAGTCATTATCATTCAATGTTGTCATCACTACATAATATGTGTCAACATCAAATAACACATCGTTGAATGGTTGAAACAACGAGTCATACTAGTACTGCAATTTCAAGTCTATATTACACCTGAACAACGCAGCTTGGTAACTAGGGGTCATGTGTTTAAAAAACAGTCCAACCTGACCACTCAATCCTTATCTCATCTTAACTGAACACAATGTATGGAGGGAGTATCCATATGCAGGCAGTAGCACCGTTCGATATTGTACACTATGGGTTATTTCAAATAAATGATGATATCACAAGAACTATGAACAGTGCCGATTTACAACAATCGGTTTCCTCCTTTGTTCCATTTTCTGTCCAAATTTTTCCACTACATCTCCTTCTCTTCCTTGTTCTGCCACTGCACTAGAGTCCTCAAAAACTAGGGCCTATTAGGTTCTCATCTCCTTTTACATGCTGTTAGGTATTTATTCACGTTTGACATAGTCACGTCAAATATTCAATATTTGTATTTTGTGTCATATGAAAGCGTAACGTTTCTAGTTTACAAATATAGATGTACCGTTGAGTGGAAACATATATCAAGGCAAATGTAATTAAGTGGCGCACTGCGCTCACGATTCCTCAGTTCCTGGACGTGTTACAAGCTCAATTTTCTACACGTTGAATTTCTTCACAGTTGTCGTATTTTGATAACATAAGAAAGCTTGATCCTTCTAGTTTCCAAATATGTATTATTGATCTGAGACATATGGAAAGGCTATAAACTGAATTTAAATTAACCACTACTCACACGATTCCCCAGTTCCGGGGCGTGGCCAAGCTCAATTTTCCACCACAGTGAATTTCTCAACCATTTTTATAATTTCAAGAAATCATAGTGTCCTCAGTTTTCGGTCATGTAATCCACCGACAATCAAATTAGAGCTTATTAAACCTAGAATAGTCTTAATTAAACATATTAATAAATAATACTAAGATAAAAATGTAGTAGCCTATAAGGAAAAGTTATAAAAATTCTAATATTTTGAATTTCATGAGAAATATATCTAACACATCAGTTAATTCTTATATTATGCTCATTTCATACCCTTTTAAGGATTATTAGGATAATTTCTGCACGAAAGTAATTGAGATTGAACTATTTTACAGAAAATTATGATTTTTTGGAAATTCATGTGAAATTTTGGAGTTTCGATCAATTATGTAAGAACAAGTAGAACATGCGTGAAGTTTTTATAGTGTATATGCAAGTGCTTTACTGTACAAATTTCAACGAAATTGATTGAAAATGTAGATTTTATATTCTATGTGCATATTTTTTTCTATTTCTCCGACGTGCCGCCGAGCTGGTAACCTCGTAAATGATACGACTTCCCACTCACCATACCTCTAATAGTCTAGACCATATTACTACCTACGACCACTTTTCACAATCTCTGCTTCCAGGAATTGGAATTCTCTCTCCGCCAACACAAGGGGCGTGTATATATATTTCTGAAACAGATACGTCCGACTACACTTGCGCATGACTACGTGGATCCGGAAGACGCTAAGAGTACTTGTTTTCATCTAAAGAAAAGGAGTTCTAAAACAATGGTTAGGTGTCAAAACTGAATTACTAAACAATTAAAAAGTACATTATAAACTAAAATAGAAAACTGAAAGACAACTAATAAAAATACAAATGTATGGATAAAATAGATAATCATTCAGAGCCATAAGGGATAGATGTTAATCCCATCTTCTTGAGGAAGGATCTTGTGCACTTAAAGGAAGTTCCTCTGGCTCCAAAGAGATTAATCCTCACTTTGCATGTGTATAAAATCGTATTGTAGCTCTTCATTATTTCAAGGACATATGGGCATTGAGCAACTTTCCTCTAATCGTCTAGAAGTGACACCTGCTATGTGTTCTTTTCAAAGCGTTCTGTGGGATCCAAAAGAAGACATACCTTCTCCTTGCGGTTGATGGCAACAATATCCGGACGCTTATTTGAACCAGGCCGATGGCCTATATTTTAGGCCCATTTAAACAACAGGCATCATCATCATCTTATATGAACTATCTTCCACGACGCAGTGGACTTGCCTTGGCGCTTTCCGCAGAGCAGTCGAGAAAAGACGGATTTTCGAAGGTACTTTATTGATTCACCAAAACCAACTTTTAAGTTGACTGAGGTATGACTGATGAAATGTTATTGTATTTAGATTATAATTGTATATTACGGTTAGTTTCAGAA
This sequence comes from Anabrus simplex, assembly GCF_040414725.1. Classification (NCBI taxonomy): domain Eukaryota; kingdom Metazoa; phylum Arthropoda; class Insecta; order Orthoptera; family Tettigoniidae; genus Anabrus; species Anabrus simplex. Next base: position 299,227,615 of record NC_090265.1, on the reverse strand, counting down.
ATATTTTCGAATTATTATGATTATGATTATTACTATTATTATAGGTACCGTAATGTTTGATTTTGTCGTATTTTAATGACACAATGTAAGGAAAGGCTCAGACCCAATAAGGACGATGCCATTACTAATATATATGGTATTGGCTATTCGACCCTAACACAAATATTTCTCTCTAGTAACTATTTATACAGTTAGTTGTCCGAAAAATAATGAGCGCATGGTATTGTGTAAGTTCCTCACAGGTGCACTATCCTCAGAAACATTTAAACCTACAGATATAATGTCCGTTATGTGTATCAACAGGGATCTTACCTACATGGGAAATGAATGATATTTTGATAGTAATTGGCATTAAGCCTAAAACAATACTGCATGCGAGGAACATACAATGCCATGTAATTACTCTTTTTTCCATTATTTGACCAAAGAAATAATTTAAATGATTACATTGCTTTTAAGGGGCGTGAGAGTCCAGTAATATCTTTGCTGGCGGTCACCGTTCGAAACCCAGCCAATATGTGTACGTTTTTTTAATGAAGACCAATATTGCATCACTTAGGATTACACACAAAACTGGAAGCCATATAGAAGAAATTACGATACCAACATCCATATACAACTATAAGCTTGCTTTTGCTTTGAATTCATATTTTTCTGGAGTCCATCCTTGTTCATAGATGTAAGACGTACCGTACGATGTACACATTAGTACCGAATGGTAGTCCCTGGATAGGCAATGCTTATTCTTCTGTTCTTTCAAATAATGAATTAAGTACACAATTATATATTATTAAAATCTCTAATCAAATAATGCTTCGATTAAATAGACATGCTAGGAATGAAAGAATAATTCCTATTCTCCATACATTACGTTTGTATCAAGTGTATATTTATCGAAATAAAATATTCGATAAATCGGATCACCGTCCTTTTTTCTTTTCTTGAAAGCGTTATTGGAGTCGGTGGTGTGCTGAACTCCTAACAACTGGCAACCAGTGGAGATTGTATGGGGCCTTGGTTGTGACCCCTTGGGAACTTCTAGCTGAGAGCAGCGCACAATTCGCTGTGGTTGAGCGACCTACTAAAAGCCTCTCTAACTTCCTACTCCCGTCTTCTCTGCTTCTTTGGCTCTCGAAAACATCAAACGCTGTCCTTACAAAGTTTTACAGTATTCAATCAGTTGTTAATAATTCTTGGCTTGGTATATTGAAGTTGCATTGGTGAGTTTATGTTAGGTTCGTGTACTGACTGAAGTAAAATATACTAGACTTGAGTACCACGAGAATGTAACATAAACCTCAACTGTAGAAGTTAAAATGCATATAGGTAGATCAATTGAGTGAGCAGGAAAAAGATCAAATAAAAATCTCCTTTGTTTCTTTAGATCAAGGGTTTTCAACCTGGAGTCCATGGACCCCTTGGGAGTCCGTGAATGGGATTCAGAATGTCTGACAACCAAATAAAAGATTGTATTATTTATATTCACTGAAATTTTAACGCTAAGAGCATAAGAGTGTATGAGACATTTTATTTCTAGCAGTGCACAGTAATAATGACGAGCAGGTCGCTTACGGGAGTCAAATCAAAAGACCTGCACCTGGCGAGCCGAAGTCCTCGGACACATCCCGGCCTAAAAGCCATACGCCAATTCATTCACTCTCAGTAATAATTATAATCATCAGATTTAAATGGCTATGGGTGTTCTTATTCCATTAGTCACTACCTATCAGTGTGCGGCGTGGTTTTTAGCACTTAGTTCCAGAAAAATAAAGAGTCTAAATAGATTGGATGTCAAAGATGAAGTGCATGTTGCCTTAACGAAGTCAATTCTTGTACATGCTCAACAACAATATCAACAACAACAATAGATGTTTCATTGAAATTAAGGTCAAATGACAATTTAAAATTTTTTTTATTTAATTTACACTTGGTTATTGTACTTCATATTTGTATGGAGTAGCCACTGATTTTTGAATGGTGAAGATCGAAGAAAATGTTTTTTTTTTAAAGATTGTTACATTATTCCGAATTTGTGTATGTCATACATTGTATGAGACAATCAATAACACGATACTCATCACCCTTCGAACGTCTGCTTACGTTCATTTTTACAGGGGTAGTATCGCAGATTTCCAAAAGTATCCGGGACACACAAAAGGTTGAGAACTCCTGCTTTAGGTACTGTTTGTATAGAACGTTGTAGTTCGACAGTCGCACCTTGACTCTTCTCTAGCAGCCATTTCCACCACTGCGAAGGATCTGCTCTGGCATGTTGATAGTATTACCACCGAGCGAGTGGTTGACTGTTTTGAGGCAGGTAGCTGTCAACTTGCATTGGGGAGATGGTTTTCTGTGGTTTCCTATTTTCACACCAAGCAAATGCTGGAGGTGTACCTTAATTAAGGCCACGATCGCTTCCTTCCCACTCCTAGCCCATTCCTGTCCCATCATCGCCATAGACCTATGTGTGTCGGTGCGACGTAAAGCATATTGTAAAAAACATAGTTATCTAATATTAATAAAAAGTTCGAGCTAACTCTTTTGGTAGCTGATAGTTGGGATTAGTGAAAGTCACTCTAAAAACGAGTGAGTAAAGTCGGATGGAAAAATTTTATAATTCATTTTTTCATTTATATTGAACAGATTCGACTCATTGGCTGAATGATCAGCACTGAGGCCTTCAGTTCAGAGGGTCCCAGGTTCAATTCCCGGCTGCGTCGTGAATTTTTATGGTAGTGGCTTTACGTCGCACCGGTCTTATGGCGACGATGGGATAGGAAAGGCCTAGGAGTTGGAAGGAAGTGGCCTTGGCCTTAATTAAGGTACAGCCCCAGCATTTGCCTGGTGTGAAAATGGGAAACCACGGAAAACCATCTTCAGGGCTGTCTACAGTGAGATTCGAACCCACTATCTCCCGAATGCAAATTCACAGCCGCGCGCCTCTAACCGCACGGCCAACTCGCCCGGTTCGGGAATTTTAGTCGCGTCTGATTAATTCTTCTGGCACGGGGACTGGATGTTTGTTTTTGTCCCAGCACTTCCCTCTTCATATTCAGACTGCACCCCACACTACCAACCTCCACACAAACATGCAATCCTGACTACATCCCACAATAGGGTTGGCGTCAGAAAGGGCATCCGGCCGCAAAACAGGGTCATATCCGTACGTGCGATGCAGTTCGCACCCGCGACCCCACAGGAGTGGAACAAAGCACTAGACTGAGAACATACATACATACATTATCATTATAGACTGTTATGCCTTTCAGCGTTCAGTCTGCAAGCCTCTGTGAATTTACTAAACGTCGCCATAATCCTCGATTTGCAACTAGTGTTGTGGCCTCATTTAGTTCTATACCTCTTATCTTTAAATCGTTAGAAACCGAGTCTAACCATCGTCGTCTTGGTCTACCTCTACTTCTCTTACCCTCCATAGCAGAGTCCATTATTCTCCTAGGTAACCTATCCTCCTCCATTCGCCTCACATGACCCCACCACCGAAGCCGGTTTATGCGTACAGCCTCATCCATCGAGTTCATTCCCAAATTAGCCTTTATTTCCTCATTCCGAGTGCCCTCCTGCCATTGTTCCCACCTGTTTGTACCAACAATCATTCTTGCTACTTTCATGTCTGTTACTTCTAACTTATGAATAAGATATCCTGAGTCCACCCAGCTTTCGCTCCCGTAAAGCAAAGTTGGTCTGAAAACAGACCGATGTAAAGATAGTTTCGTCTGGGAGCTGACTTCCTTCTTACAGAATACAGTCGATCGCAGCTGCGAGCTCACTGCATTAGCTTTACGGCACCTTGATTCAATCTCACTTACTATATTACCATCCTGGGAGAACACACAACCTAAATACTTGAAATTATCGACCTGTTCTAGCTTTGTATCACCAATCTGACATTCAATTCTGTTGAATTTCTTACCTACTGACATCAATTTAGTCTTCGAGAGGCTAATTTTCATACCATACTCATTGCACCTATTTTCAAGACTGAGAAGGAAACATAAATTTATATCGAATAGATATTCAGCAAGTAAAATCATTTGATTACCTAGGCGGAAGAAATCACGGAAGTTGATTGATGCTCAACTGAAATCAGATGACGGATAGCTGAGGTAGAAAGAGTACTTGCAAGTTGTCTTACGTTGCATCGACACAGCTAGGTCTTATGGTGAAAATGGGAAAACACAGAAAACCATCTTCAGGGCTGCCGACAGTGGGGTTCGTACCCACTATCTCCGAATACTGGATACTGGCAGCATTTAAGCGACTGCAGTTATCGAGCTCGGTAGAAAGGTCACTTCAAGGCAAAAATAAGTATAATTGACACTTCCACGATTAGACTTTCGCGACATCTGGGGGTCATGAGAGCTTTCATTTGGACTGTATTAATATATGCAAAAAAGTTTGGACATTAAATAAAGGTGAGGACAGGAGACTTACAGCATTCGAAATGTCGTGCTTCGGACAAATGCTTAAGATTCCATGAAAAGCAAAATTAACAAATAACCAAGTCTTAAAAATGAAGCAGAGGAAGTCAATGCTTACAACAATTACAAACTGACGCATTCACTACCACTCCCTGATGATAAAAAATGAACATAGAGGGCTATATTACTGGAAACAAACCGAGAGGAAGGTCAAGAAAAACATTCATAAATCAGATCATGGAGGGCAAGCGCACAATTAATTACGTGACAATAAAGAAAGCTGCCCGTTATCGTGCCATATGGATAAATGATACGGCAACAGAACGGCCTTAGGACTGAAAAAAAAAAGCAACATGCCCTCACCTTTATTTAATGTCCAAACTTTTTTGCATATATTAATACACTCCAAATGAATGCTCTCGTGATCCTCAGATGTCGCGAAAGTCTAATGGTGGAAATATGCTACATTTTTTAAAAAATATTGAGGATCAGCAACAGTATAACGCCGAATTACAAAGATCCAAGCTATGTACAACAGATATTAATCTAAAATGAAAGATATATAAATATTTACAAAAAGGACACAAATATACCCACAACAAAACTGTATAATCATACGTAATTCATATTTACATAAACAACGACATTGACAAAGGAAAATACATTTACTGTAAATACAGGAGCAGAACAAGAAAGAACAAGAAGGAAAATTACGTTATATGAGAAATATAATGACAGAAGGAAGGAAAAGTTATGAAGATGTCTAGGTTCTTGTTCATAGATAAGGTACTAAACATTGCTGGAATACGTACAGAAAGGGACCTTAGGGTGAGAGAAAGGCGGGGGTAGGGAATAATGGAATAGGGTCTCCATTCTTGTACTACGGGATGAAACGTGGAGGGGGAATAAGGAAACTAAATCTGGAGACCCAAATAGACCATTACCTGCTTTGTATAGCAGCTTTAGGTCGGCTACTTTCCTCCGAACAGAAAGAGTCTTGAGTTTCAGTTTCCCAAGCACTTGGATAGTGCTTAAATTGCGACATGCAGGGACCCTGGTTCTGACGATATCACAGAAAAAAGATTGTACACGGTTAAGGTGGCTGAGATTTGAAGAAGCAGAAATGGACCAGACTGGAGAGGCGTATTTAACAACGGGTAAGATACAGAAAATGTAGAATGCTCTGAGGGCATTTACATCTGTGATGTCAGAAAACCAGCAGAGTAAACAAAGGAGTGATATAGCTCGCGAGGTGACCCTGTTTGTGTGCGAGACAAACAACAATTTACTGTCAAAATTCACTCCTAAGTTATTTGACTGTCAGCAAGTGCAATGGATTGGTTCAGTAGGTGATATTCTTGTAGAACAGGGGTTTTCGATGTGTGAACGAAATGGTGGAACAGTTGGAGGGATGAGGTCTAAGACGCCATGTAGTACACCAACCTGACAGTGAATCAAGAGCATTTTTGCAATTGGATTGTATCTGTAGAAGAATCGATCTGATTGAAGATTTTACAATAATGACAGAAGGAAGGAAAAGTTACGAAGATGTGTAGGTTCTTTTTGATAGATAAGGTACTAAACATTGCTGAAATACGTACAGAAAGGGACCTTAGGGTGAGAGAAATGCGGGAGTAAGGAATATGGAATAGGGTCTCCATTCTTGTACTTCGGGATGCAACGTGGAGGGGGAATAAGGAAACTAAATCTGGAGATCCAGAAGGATTTCACATGAATGGTGAGAGAGAGTATCGATGTCGTCAATAAAGAGGGAAAAAATAAGGGGTCCTAGGACACAAGTACGAATAATTTTGTGCCATTTATCTGATCACTCCCCTTCAAGGTCCGGCATGAAAGGAATGGAATTCCTGAAAATCACGGGAATAGATGAGGAGGACCTGCGATTTATAGCCAATGGCAACAAGGACCCGGCCTTGGCGTAAGAAGTCGCACGACAGAAGAGGTGGAAATAAAGAAAGGAGTGACATAAGGTTATATACTGTCGTCATTGATCCTTCATTGTTACTCCGATCACATCCAAGACAGCATCAACATGAATGGATGACGCCGTGCTGATTGTTGTTAGCCAGAATGTGCTATAGAGGCTACTGAATCTCCGAGACTGCGTGGAAGGGTTTCTGGTTCGAGACGAAGATGTTCTGACACGGATAGGAAACAAACGGGAAATTATCAACACCATCAAGGCCTGGAAACTTGAGGAGTATGGTTCTCTCCCACTCGTTCTCTAGGGAAATATGTCAGGAAAACGTGGCTTGGGCAGTAGAAGGATCTCATGGCTGCGGAACCTACGTCAGTGGTTCGGCCTTTCCACAACAGCTCTTTCCAGTTCAGGCATCAATAGGCTGAGGTAGCCAACATTATTGCCGTTCAAGGATATGGCACTTCAAGAAGAAGAAGAAGAAGAAGAATCGTTTGTGTCGATCTTTCCGTTTCATCTCAGCATTCTAAAAATTTGGTGTGATTTGCTTTTACTTCAGTTTTACGATGTCTTGTATACGTTTTAAATTAGCATCCACTCACTTGATTTCTAACATTTCAACGTACTGGCCGACTGAAAATTCCAAGCCATTATATCAGCTCGTGTATTACTCAGGAGTACGGTTTTAAAATCTCTTTATGTGAAGCGGTTGTAAAATGTCGGCATCCATATCCTAAGATCATCGGTTCAAACGCGGTAGAAAGAGTTATACTTTTCCCGCTCCCCAACATTTTATGAAGTCATGTAATAGATATCTGTGGTGTTAACTTTACAAAAATAATTTAAACTCAGCAGCAGGTCTCCCAGTACAGTCTGATTTCATTTATACGAGTATCTAGTACCATAAATTGCGAGTGGCTGCGTTGTAATGATAATGTTAGGAAGTATTTTAACTTATTTTCTCTAAATTTCTTATGAATTGCTACGGTACTAATTTTAATTATTACGTTGCAATACTCTTAAAATTTTTTAAATAATGTAATTTTGTATTCTTTTAATGCATTTCTTCTTTCTTTTTCCTCTTCCTTCATTATTATGAAATATCTTTCATCAGAGGAGTTATCGTGATGAAATGAATAACGTGATATATGGTAATAGAATGGAAGAAGGCGAAACCCGGTGGTGGCACGTAGCCTGTTCAAGTCGAATAGTATCAAGGAATCTACTCAAGGCTTAACGTCTCCATCCGATGGACGAATCACCACCAACAGTGTAATATTCCCTCACTCCATATGAACACTGCTGAGAGATTTGGAATTGAATCCAGCCTTTTATCACGCAATTTAATGATCAGATATTGTATAGTACCACTCTCCTACCCTGCCGGTCAACAGTCCGACAGTGAAATTATTTCGACCAACGGGACTCGAACCGGCGAATCAAAGTGTCAGAACATACATACATAAAGCCTTAATGAACATGACAACCATTCGCGCTAATAATAATAATAATAATAATAATAATAATAATAATAATAATAATAATAATAATAATAATAATAATAATAATAATAATAATAATACTATCACATAATTTTTATATGCACTGAATTCTACTAGCTTAGGAAGAAAAATAACATCCCCAGCAATAAAAGCAAACTGGGGAGAGATGTGAATATCATAGCAGTGAAGGGAGGTTGAAAAGAAAGGGAAGTGATCACGTGACACGAGTAATTTCGTGTCATTTCATTCACCATGAAAACTAATAACGACTGCATTCTATAGCTATTATTTGTTTTCCTTTTCGTAATCCTCTGTAATGAAACATTTGTTCTCGACATTTGATTCAGTCGAAAACAGAGAAAAAGCAATACTTCTGTATAGAAAGCCTTCATTACATAGCATGGTGTGGCATCTGTGTTGGGTAAAGGACCCTATTGTGTAGTTCTGTTGTGTCCATTTGGAAGTCCCCCAAATAACATTTTGTGACGCCTGATTTAGTGAGTGATGGGAGACAATTTAATTACTGCTGCTCTAAGAGAGATCGAAAGTTATTTCTGGATGTAATAAGACAAGACGGGGCAGTTTACCCCGGTGTCCGTGCCCCATAAATCACAGAACGCCAGAGCCAGTCGCAGGCCTGGCCTCCTCCCCATACGCCAGCTCCATCGCGCGGAAAGTTGCCGAACCTACACAAGGAGTTTGTAAGGAAAGAAAACGATTAATCACGTGTACTCCTTTATCAAGGAACTAACATTTTAAATTGAAAGGAAAAAAGGACCATCGGAACTATTGTCAACACATTAATTGCCTGCGTCTTAGGGAAACTGTTTTGGTAAAGACAGGCATTCTTATGGACAAGTTAAGTTTTCGGCTGAAGTACCATGAGTCTTCTAGGTTTCAGCTTCGGCATAAAAGATGGTTCAATAATATAATTAATTTTCACCACTAGCATAATACACCTCGATTTACTGATCACAAGGGAATTCAAACCATACACTCAACATATCAACGAATTTTCTTTTTTACAAACTGATTAACGTCGCACCGACACAGATAGGTCTTATGGTGACGATGGGACAGGAAAGGGCTAGGGGTTGGAAGGAAGCGGCCGTGGCCTTAATTACGGGGCAGCCCCAGCATTTACCTGGTGTGAAAATGGGAAAACCGGGCGAGCTGGCCGTGTGGTTAGGAACGCGCAGCTGTGAGCTCGCATCCGGGAGATAGTGGGTTTGAACCCCACTACTGTCAGCCCTGAAGATGGTTTTCGGTGGTTTCCCATTTTCACACGAGGTGGTGCGACGTAAAGCAAATAGCAAATAGCATAAAAAATAAAATGGGAAACCACGGAAAACCATCTTCAGGGCTGTCGAAAGTGTGGTTCAAACACACTATCTCTCGAATACTGGACACTGGCCGCACTTAAGCGACTGCAGCTATCGAACTCGGTCGACGAATTTAGTTTATACTAGCAAATGCAATCGTGCTTCGCTACGGTAATCTACATTGCATACGGATATCGAAGTAAATTGTTGTACATGTAGTGAATAAGATTTTTTAACATTGCATATTTCTTAGCGTTATCTGAGAAACAGCATGGGCAGGGCCCCATAAGTTGTTTCCAATGTAAAATGTGAATTGCGAAGTTGTGATGATAACGGCAGGGTCACTTGCCTACTGTCATTCACAATCGAGTTGGAAACTTTACATTACAATGGAATGCCCCATTGCCTACTGAGTGGTCATATCGATTTGGCGAGTTTCGTTACAAATGCAGGCTCCCTTTTCCTACTTCCAGACAGATTACAGTTGAGGATCATTTATTATAATGTCAGGCAACTTCCCCACTGCCAGTCAAAATTGTGTTGTGCTGTTATCATAACGGCTGCCCCCATCTCCTACTTCCAGCCAGCTTACTGCCAGTCAGACTGAGTTGGTGAGTTTCCATTAAAATAGTAGGCCACTGTGCCTAATACCAGTCACATTTTAGGTGGGTACATTTGTGTATAATGGCGGGCACCTTGCCTACAGCCAAGCACAATGGGGTAGGGGATTTTTGAACAAAATTGCATGCTCCCTAGCCTTCAAGCGAAATCGAGAAGGGAATTATTCATTGCAATGGTAGGTCCTCCTTACTAATTGCCAGTTACACAGGATTTGGAGAAGCTCCCCATCCTACTGCCACTCAATGTCGATATGGATAGTACTGATTACAATAGCAGAAGCACCGTCTCTCGATCGCTAAAAATCGACTTATATTAATATATACAGGGTGTTAGGGGTATACGTGCAGATATTAAGCTAGACGGGAAAGAAAAATACATCTCATAATATAAGCTATGTACTTTTTACCTTGTCCTATTAGTTTGCCCATAACTGAGCCAAATATTTCAGGACCGAATGTGTTTTGAACGGCCGTAGCAGGATATGCCGGTTACGTCATTCTCTCCACGCGTAGTGGAAGTACAGTAGCAGAGTACAGGGCTTGTTGAACCGGTTTCTTATCGCAGGCCAACACATGTTGTTGTGCACTTCCCCTAAAGGCTTGGCAAGTAGAAGAGGATGACTCACGTGCCAGGCCACTTGCTGTACTCGAAAACCGGTCTAGGGTACTCTGTGTGAAATGTACACAGAATCCTTACAGTGACCTCGAAGATCCGTACCAGCACATACGTGCGAATCAAGTATTGTGTAGCTGTGTGTGATTTATAAGACGTCAATGGCATTACTCAGTGATCCAAGCTGACAAAATGAAAGAAAATAGTTAATAAGTAAATGAAAAATGGGCGCAACATTTATGTGCTGTTATTGCGACAGTCTACGATGAATTTCTGACAATAGACAATGCGAGTTGTCTATGCTTATTCATAAACTTTTCAGATCAATGAAAGGACGGTGGACACTGAAAGAAATGGCTGTAAGTATTCAGTGAAATTGTTATTAATGAGACAAATTTCAAAAACCGTAGTTGCAACCATGCGTGAACATTGCTCGAAGGAAAAATAGCTACTGTGGATTTTTTTGGTAGTTGCTTTACGTCGCACCGACAGAGGTAGGTCTTATGGTAACGATGGGACAGGAAAGGGCTAGGAGTGGGAAGGAAGCGGCCGTGGCCTTAATTAAGGTACAGCCCGAGCATTTGCCTGGTGTGAAAATGGGAAACCACGGAAAACCATCTTCAGGGCCGCCGACAGAGAGGTTCGAACCTGCTATCTCCCGAATACTAGATACTGGCCGCACTTAAGCGACTGCAGCTATCGAGCTCTGTCTACTGTGGAATTGCCGCCGGGCATTTCTAATAGAAGGCTTATTCTTCTTTTTCCTAATCTGTTTAAGCCCCAGGGTTAGTTTTCCCTCGGACTCACCGAGGGATCCCACCTCTACGGCCTCAAGGGCAGTGTCCTGGAGCGTGAGACATTGGGTTGGGGATACAACTGGGGAGAATGACCAGTACCTCGCCCAGGCGGCCTCACCTTGTATGCTGAACAGGGGACTTGCGGGGCAATGGGGAGATTGGAAGGGATAGACAAGGAAGAGGGAAGGAAGCGGTCGTGGCCTTAAGTTACGTACCATCCCGGCATTTGCCTGGAGAAGTGGGAAACTACGAGAAACCACATTCAGGATGGCTGAGGTTGGAATCGAACCACCTCTACTCATTTGACCTCCTGAGGATTAGTGGACCCCGTTCCGGCCCTCGTACCACTCTTCAAATTTCGTGGCGGAGCTGAGAATGGAATACGGGCCTTCGGGGGGTGGCAGCTAATCACACTAACCACTATACCACAGAGGTGGACAGAAGGCTAATTACTGGACAGTAAGTGCCGATAGGTAATGTAACGGACCCGTTTAATTAAAACTTCCGTAATAATAATGTTACTACTACTAATATCTTTACGTTCCACTAACTAATTTTCACGGTTTTCGGAGACACTGAAGTGCCAGAATTTTGTTCCGCAGTACTTTTTTAAATGCTAGTAATAATTCGGACCTGTTAAAAGTTCACTATTTTCTCTAGTGTTTTCTGACAGATTACGAACTCCGAAGTTTGAGTGGGGCGATTAACTTTTATTTTCATAATAGTTAGTAATAATAGACAAACACAGTTTTTATAATATTGTTAGTGGCTTTTCGATGGATGCAAGCTGACGGCTGCGCGATTCTAATCGCACGGCTAACTCACCCAGTAATAATAATAATAATAATAATAATAATAATAATAATAATAATAATAATATTAAGAAGAAGAAGCAGAAGAAGAAGAAGAAATCTTTAGGTGCCAATGGAGACGCGCGGTGTCGGAATTTTTCCCACAGTATTCTTTAACGTGCCTCTAAATCTACCGATCAGAAGCGGACGTATTTGAGCACCTTCACATACCAGCGGACTGAGCCAGGATCGAGCCTGCTAAGTTCATGAAACCAGTGCTTGAACCGTTTGAGCCACTCAGCCTGATACGTTTAATAGGCACTGCAAAATCAGCAGTAAGCTAGAAGGCTTTCATTTACATTTAAACATGTTCTCTTCGGGTGGAAGCACGAAAGGAAGGTACGTTTAATTAATTTATTTTCATAACATGTCCCTTACTAGTATGAAGTAAAACGTTTGATGTGTTTTGACATTTCAATTCCGATACTACTCACTTGGAAAACCTATCCCATGCATTCTTTCGTTGACGTAATAAACTTTATTTACGTACACGTCAACACGGGATGTTTCTGCATACGGCGAGTTGGACTCCCAAAAGACCATGATATTGAAATCGCACTGTGGGAGAATATTCCACGTAAGCAGTTCCACAAAAGCACTAGACTTGTCAGGGGATGTGGCTGGACGGGTTCCCCGCCCCTACATGAAACCGGTCTGTCTGACCTTGACCTGAATAACAGCTGTCAGAGGTGCGAATTATCGTCCGTACTAGTACGCGAGTTACTTCGTAGTAGTAGTAGTAGTAGTAGTAGTAGTAGCATCAGTAGTAGTATTTGAATAATGCCAGTGTATGAATAACACGAATACCATGATATGCTGCTAGTGTATCGTGTGGCAGAACAGAACACGGGTCGCCCTTCATGAATCTATCGGAAAAGGCTTCGAGCAATTTATATTTTGTTTCTTATTCACTACGAGTTAAAACAGAGAACACTTTGCGTTTTTAAGGGCCGATGACATTAAGACAGCAGTCATTATCATCATCATCACGTATAAATATTCAATAATTGCTTTATATTCATCATTACTGAAATAGGAACTATAAGTTAACATTTAACTTAAGAAGGTTGCCCAGAGTGTTTTGTTAATTTACAAAAGAAAGTTTAAAATTTCTTTTAGTGTAAGGCAATCTGTATGTTTTTGTTTTCTAAACTGTTGTACTGTAATGTTTAACATAGGAACATTTTTTGTTCACAGGCGTTTTCGTGTACGTTCGTAAATCCGTACTTTTCTATTCGAGATAGTTTTGTTACCGTCCACCTGGAATTACGGAGCCCGTACTGTATGTTAGTTCATTATTTTTCTACAACAGAGTATTACTAATGCGACTGTAGTTCCTACGACCTACAGGTATACTGCATTCTACCGACATCATCTTAACACGCAGTAGCGTAATCTGCTGCGATTTACCGAGATCGAAAGCTGCAGTCGCTTAAGTCTGGCTCTATGGCTAAATGGTTAGCGTGCTGGCCTTTGGTCACAGGGGTCCCGGGTTCGATTCCCGGCAGCGTCGGGAATTTAACCTTAATTAGTTAATATTGCTGGCACGGGAACTGGGTGTATGTGCCATCTTCATCATTATTTCATCCTCATCACGACGCGCAGGTCGTTGATACAGGTGCTTATGTACCACAATATCACCGGCTTTCAGGCCGGCCCCATGGCTAAATGGTTAACGTGCTGGTTCTTGATCACAGGTGTCCCGGGTTCGATACGCAGCAGGGTCGCGAATTTTAACCATCATAGATTAATTTTGCCGGCACGGGGGCTGGGTGTGTGTGTTGTCTTCATCATCATTTCATCCTCATTACGACACTCAGGTCGCCTACGGGTGTCAAATCGAAAGACCTGCTTCTGGCGAGCGGAACTTGTCCTCGGACACTCCCGGCACTAAAAGCCATACGACATTTCATTTCAGTGTGGCCAGTATCCATTATTCGTGAGATAGTGTGTTCGAACCCCACCCTCGGCAGCCCAGAAGATGGTTTTCCGTGGTTTCCCATTTTCACACCAGGAAAATGCTGGGGCTGTACCTTAATTAATGCCACGGCCGCTTCCTTCACTGTCCTATCCCTTTCCAGTCCCATCGTCGCCATAAGGCCTATCCGTGTAGGTGCGACGTAAAGCCAATAGCTGCTGCGATTTGTTATTAGCACCATCATAGTAAAATGTAATATAGTTGTGGCGGAATCTTCTTAGATACGTTCGACATGTGTGGATTGTGTATAATTTGATAACTCATCTGTACTCATGAAAGCGACCGTCGGCCTGGCGTTCAGATTAATAGCTACATGTCTCTAACGTGTAACCTTGTTTATGTTTCCTAGATTTGTTGATGTATATGTTTGATGTTTATACACAATAAGAGATTACAGTTGACTCATCCCCACAAGCTTGACCTGGTTCTCGTCTTACGCATAGTAATCTGTAGGTAACTACTGCGACCAATGCTAACTCACGTGACATACATTTCATCTTGTTTCCTCTTAAACCACGCATATTTTACTATTTTCTTCCTCGTATTTGAGCTTTTAATGACCTAATAATAATAATAATAATAATAATAATAATAATAATAATAATAATAATAATAATAATGTTAAGACCGAGCTCGATAGCTGCAGTCGCTTAAGTGCGGCCAGTGTCCAGTATTCGGGAGATAGTAGGTTCTAACCCCACTGTCGGCAGCCCTGAAAATGGTTTTCCGTGGTTTCCCATTTTCACACCAGGCAAATGCTGGGGCTGTACCTTAATTAAGGCCACGGCCGCTTCCTTCCCACTCCTAGCCCTTCCCTGTCCCATCGTCGCCATAAGACCTATCTGTGTCGGTGTGACGTAAAGCAACTAGAAAAAAAATGTCAAGTGCTTTACATCCCACTAACTACTTCTACACCGAGCTCGATAGCTGCAGTCGCTTAAGTTCGGCCAGTATCCAGTAATCGGGAGACAGTGGGTTCGAGCACCACTGTCGGCAGCCCTGAAGATGGTTTTCGTGGTTTCCCATTTTCACACCAGGCAAATGCCGGGGCTGTACCTTAATTAAGGTCACGGCCGCTTCCTTCAACTTTCTAGGCCTTTCCTCTTCCATCGTCGCCATAAGACCTATCTGTGTCGGTGGGACGTAAAGCAAAATAGCAAAAACAAACTACCGGTACTTCTACGGTTTTCTGAGGCGCTGAGGTGCCCGAATTTACTCCCGCACGAGTTCTTTTTATGTACCAGCAAATCTGCCGACACGAGGCTGACGTACAGTATTTGAGCACCTTCAAATACCACCGGACTGGGGCAGGTTCGAACTTGTGAAGTTGGAGCCAAAAGGCCTGCACCTCAACCGTCTGAGCCACTCAGCCCCGAAGGAGGCACGAAATGTAGGTACGTTTAATTTATTTAGTTGTATAACATGTCCATTATTCCTTCGAAAATAAACGTTCGATGTGTTTCGATAATTCAATTCCGATGCTACTCATTTGGGCATCCCATGACTGCTTTCGTTGGCGTAAGGAACTGCCATCTTTCTTCTACCTTTACGCAATGCACAACGGGGATCGTACCGTATTTCACGTCCCGGCGCGCCTATCCCAACCAATAATTATATCACACGCTCGTACAGGTCCCGCACCGATACAGGTTTCCAGGTCATTTCCATACTCACTAGACCACGGGGCTGATGACCACAGATGTCCCAATTCCCTAAAGGACATAACAGCAAATGAACCAGTATTAACGCTGAGAATTCGTTACATCTTCAGGGTCCGAAACCGATGACCAGGGTTGTCTGAAGCCCTTAAGACGGAAACTAAATACTGACACAACGAAACCAGTCTGGTGAGAATGTAACGTAATATGGCATACACTACTGTAGTAGCCACCTTCAGCTGTTATCGTAGCTCAGTTGCTCTTAAACATAAAACCAGTTTGACAAGTATGTTACGTAACATCTCTTGCATTGCATAGATAGCGTTCTACTGTTACGGTAGAACATGTGCACGTAAACATAAACAGAAACCAGTTTGGCACGAATGGCGCGTGACTCACCTGTTCTCAAAGGGAAGCTATTCATTCACAAGAACAAGGCATACTACCTATTCTGAAAACATCGTATCTCTTTGCTCTCGAAAATAACTTCGGAGGATTACTAAAAGTTTGATATATAGTGGTTCGTCACATCGTTCTCTATTGCTAGAAGAAATATCTGCAGGTATACACCTAACACCCTGTATAGGTCGACATACGAAGTATATGCATGTTTACAATCTTGCAGACCTTCATTTAAAGATTAACTGCTGCGAAACGGTACGTCATATCGACAAACGTATTGTACCGTAAGACGCCGTATTTAGCGTTCTAAATGGCTTGTCGTATGCTATTTTCTTGCATCTCATATATCCATGGGTCATATTGAGTGAGAAACGATGAATAGGGTGAAATCTGGGTAAGATTGGCTCACATTGTATTACTTTTCGGATAATTATGTGGGAGCTACAAACATAGCATTTGACTCACACATGGCTTCTGGGTTGGCCAATGTCCATGTAGAATTTGTTGACACTATCTTTTCTGTAAGTGATTCAAAGTATGAATTAAGTGTGTAAAGTTTTCAAAACTTACCTACAATCAAGAAATAGAGACAAATCTAACGTATAAGGGATAGAGATAAAACGTCAGAGGACCAAAGTTGTTGATCACTCCAAATTGAACTGCGATTGTGCCAACCGATTTGTGATAGGACTTACCGTCTAGCCACAAAATACCTCCATCATTGCGCAGTTGCAATGATAACGGCAGGCTCATTTGCTTACTGCCATTCATAATCGAGTAGGGAAGTTTTCACCATAATGCGAGGCCCCATTACCTACTGCGTGGTCACAACCGGTTTGGGGAGATTTCGTTACAATGGCAGGCGCCTTTACTACTTTCA
Source organism: Anabrus simplex (assembly GCF_040414725.1). Lineage (NCBI taxonomy): Eukaryota > Metazoa > Arthropoda > Insecta > Orthoptera > Tettigoniidae > Anabrus > Anabrus simplex. Next base: position 299,210,614 of record NC_090265.1, on the reverse strand, counting down.
GACAGATTAAAGTTGAGAAGTCTTTTATTATAATAGCAGGCACCTTCCCTACTGCCAGTCAATATTGGGTTGTGCTGTTATCATTATAATGACATGCCCCTATTCTTAATGTCAGCCACACCGAGTAGCTGAGTTTCCATTGTAACAGCAAGGTCACTATGCCTAATGCTAGTCACATTTTAGATGGGTACATATGTTTATAATGCCGGGCACACTTGCCTAATCCAAAACACAACCGGTTAGACGAGTTTTGAACAATTCTGCATGCTCCCTTGAATTCTGGCAGTCAAATCGAGAAGAGAATTACTTATTACTATCTTCGTTCCTCCCTTCCTTTGCCAGTTACACAGGAGTTGGAGAAGAATCCCATTCCTACAGCCAGTCAAAGTCGATGTGGAGGGTAATGATTACAATAGTAGACACCCTCCAGATGACAGTCACTATCGTTGTAAAATATTAATTATAATGGCAAACACACCCTTCCTACATCGCTACAAATCGACTTAATGAATATTGATAAATCAACATACGAAGTATATGCATGTTTATAATATTGAAAACCTTCATTTACAGATTAACTGTTTCTAAACGATACATCATATCGGCAGACGGATTGTACTATGAGACGCCTCATTTACCGGTCTAAGCGTCTGGACGTACGATATTTTCTCCTGTCTCATATATTGATTGGTAAAATTGAGTTAAAGACGTTGAGTAGGGTGAAATTTGGGTAAAGATTCCTCACAGTGAATTAATTTTTGGCACTAACTCGACAGATAAAAACATAGAATTTGGCTCATCTGTGGATACTCGGTGGGCCAATGTTCATGTAGAATTAGATGATTCTACCTTTCGTATAAATGATTCAAAATACGAATTATACGTGTACAAAGAGCAACATGTAGGCATAATCGAGAAATAGAGACAAATCTAACATATAAGGAATAGAGGTACGACGAAACGTCATAGGACAAAAATTGTAGATCAATCTAAACTGAACTGAGATTGTGCCACCCGTTTTAGATACGACTTAACGTTTAGCCGCTAAATGCCTCGAAATGGTCTGCACCGACGTTAAAATTGCCTCAATATTCCTATATTTTTGGGGAGTAAAAACGAAATATTTAAAGATCATGGAAGCTTTCCGTTGATTACAGGCCAGTATATAATTTGCCCAAAATTTCAATCTTTTAGCTCGTCTGTCAGATTGTGCCTAAATCTTGTTTTGGGGGAGGGTTTTGGTTAAAAATGAGGACTTTCAGGAAACTAAAGCTAACAAATATGCAGATGGTCATTATTACACTTAAAACGGATAACTGAACGAATATTTCGCCAATATAGTCAATGTACAGACACACGGTCGTTACGACTTTATTTATGTAGATAAGAAATCTACTCCGCTTACAACACCTTTTGGGCCATGTCCACTGGACTGCAAAACCGACCGTTCATGATATCTGCCTTATTAATCCTCCTATCCAAAAAATGCACATGAGATAAAAGTTTTAGAAATGGATTTCCACCAAGGTTGGTCGAATTCCAGTCATGTTTATCTTATATATATATTGTGGGAGAGTAAAATCACTGTTTCGGTTACCTATAAACCCCCAGTCCATTCCGAGAATTTGAAATATTTTGGACCTAAAAACATAACTTTGGACATGTGGAAGCTAAATATGAAGTTTAGTTGGGATATCTCCAATAGTTTTCAAGTTATGAGAAATAGGCTTTACCCGCACCTGCTTTTGATTTAAGGCCGGTGGGACTTGTACCAAAAACCGGTCTGTTAATGATAACTCCCTTATTAATCCCCGTATAGAAATGATGCATATGAGGAAATGTTTAGAAATTGATTTCCATTATGTTAGGTAGATTTCCATTAAGTTTGGTTGTGTATATTTTGTGGGACTGGAAAATCACGGTTTCGGTTTCGTATAAACTCCCAGTCAATTCAGGGATTCAGAAAACATATTGGCCCTAAAACCTACCCAAGGACAGGTGGATTCTAAATATAAAGTTTGGTAGAAATATATCCAGTATTATTCAAGTTATAGACAAACAGACAAACAAACAAACAAACAAACATCAAAACGAAACAAAATTGCAGATGGTGATTATTACACCTGAAACAAATAAGTGTACGGAAAATTCACAAAAATATGCAATGTACAAACAAACGGTCTTTACGACTTTATTGGCATATATTTATATCTTACCCTGCGAGAATGCTGTGCGTTGGAACCGTTTATTTCTTGGTTTACACCTGGCAGACAATGGGTTCGAACCCTATCATCGGTAGGCCTGAAAATAATTTTCGGTTGTTTCCCATTTTCATACGAGGTAATTGCTACGGTTATTCCTTCCGTAAGGCCACGGCTGATTCCTCCTCATCCATAACACTTCCTTATACTATAGTCGTTAAAAATCTAGCTATATTTGTGCGATATTAAGCAAGTCGCGAAATGAAAAATAAAAACGTGTACACGATAATGAATTTAGGGGTTCATTTTATATAATTAATTACACTGTACTTACGTTTTATCTGTTGACAGTGGGCGGAAATCACTCACTCTTCACTCGCAATTACTAAAATTATTCATTTTTCGATTTCTCGGAGACATGACCTAACTCTAAGTCTGAGAAGCTACTGTTGCACGCTCTACCACAACCTCCAAAGGAACCTATGGCCACAGTTATTTGAGACACACAAACGCTCACACGCGGAACAGCAAGAATGATTGCCACATAATTACCAAACATGTTCAGATGAACATTCCACCCTAGGACACTAGACTTCGAGTCCTCGGACGTCTGGGTGGAAATGTAGTAACTAAGACACAGCGCTAATCATGCCTTTCCTATTCTTGAGCCTTCTGCCAGAAGGTCACGGGTTCGATTTCCGCCCGGGCTGTGCTTTTTAGCACGGCTGATTCATTCTTCTAGGTTGAGGACTGGGTGTTTTTGTTTACCTTAATGCGAATCTCTCCATTTATATATGACACAACGTACTAAACACATAGTTGGATACATACATCCCTCCCAGAGTTTTGGCGTCAGGAAGGGCAACTGCCAGTAGAACTAGGTCAAGATCACTTGAGCAACACACATCACACCACAGCGCATCCAGAGTGCTGGTAAATGTGGTGTAAGCATAAATATAAGATAATTTGATGAATTAATCCATTTTTTTTTCGGTCATCATGATGTAACTTTGCATTTCGTATAACGGTCATAAAAAATGAGACATAAGGAAAACCAAGTAATACTTGCTAGCACCAAACTCATAGTTACTTTGTGACTGAAAAATGAGCTAGTAAACTTTTACAGCATGGAAAACAAAATTATATTGTGCTCATATTGGAGTAAATAGCCCCATAGTTTGCGAAAGAGAGTGCAAAACATAGGTTAGGTACTATTGTCTGCAAAATTTCAAATGTATGAAGGGAAAACGCATCGTTAGCAACCATTGTGCACGCAAATGATACAATATTTTGAATATATGGGAATAACCAAGTGGTTTCGTCTCGCTAGTGTGCGCAGACTGGCGTTAGATGCACCACACTTCCATAATGCGAGGTTTGAAAGTAGACCACTCGATCAACGTTCGGAGGCCGCTTTAATTCCAGAGCTACCACAGTCAATCAGTGTTTGGTGCTAGCTTCATAAAGTTATAAAGGTGCTGACCATACAATGACGGAATTAGTGGCTTCTACATTCTCACTGGCTTTTAACACGACGCACATTAAACAACATCTATGGAGTGATCCAATGTGCGCAACGTGTGCATGGGATGAGGCTAATAATTTTCTAATTGTAGCCCTAACGTTACCGCTCTAATCTTGTTTACTGTGGTCTCGAAATATCATGGTGAACAAATGCTATAATTACTTAATATTAAAATTTGGAGGTCGACTGCTGATCCATAGAGAGAGCTCGCTTAAAACAATATGACACTTAGAATTAATTGAAGTAGAAGTATTTCTGTAGTAATAACGATTAATTAATCCGGTAATTAGAAACAAGACTCTCTTTCCTGAAGACGAATAAGAAACTAGAGTTCACTCACACTTTAACAGGAATGGGCATTATTTTTATTTCTGCGGGCAAACGTCAACAGGTCCGCCTCTGTGGTGTAGTGGTTAGTGTGATTAGTTGCCACCCCCTGAGGCCCGGGTTCGATTCCCGACTCTGCCACGAAATTTGAAAAGTAGTGCGAGCACTGGAACGGGGTCCACTCAGCCTCGGGAGGACAACTGAGTAGAGATGGGTTCGATTCCCACCTCAGCCATCCTGGAAGTGGTTTTCCGTGGTTTGCCACTTCTCCTCCAGGCAAATGCCGAGATGGTGCCTAACTCATGGCCACGCCGTTTCCTTTCCTTTTCCTTATCTTTCCCTTCCAATCTTCCCATCCCCCCGCAAGGCCCCTGTTTAGTATAGCAAGTGAGGCCACCTAGGCGAGGTACTGGTCATCTTGCCCAGTTGTATCTCCCGACCCAGAGTCTGAAGCTCCAGGACACTGCCCTTGAGGCGGTATAGGTGGCATCCCTCTCTGAGTCCGAGGGAAAACCGACCCTGGAGCGTAAACGGATAAAGAAGGAGAAGTAGAAAAGTCAACAGGCATAGAGCTGAATAAAATGTCCGGACTTCTGGCAAGGTTATGATACTAGAGGTAGGATCCTTTTATGACCTGTGCGGAAGAACCTTGTTTAAAAAAATCCACAGTTCTAGCCATTCAGGCAAGCAACTCAATGCTGAAAACATCTTGGGAATATGAGCTACGAATTTTAGGTAAATAAAATATAATCAAGTTTGAGAATATATTTTTATGTATTCCTGAATATTGCAATCCTTTTCTTAATCATCATTATCCGGTCTATTAGATTAGCAGTTTGCCCTTTTCTACCACTCCGAGGCTAAGGTGAGTCAGTGCATAGTTCCACTTAAGCCCTTATAACTACATTCGGTGTCCGACTCGTTGGCTGAATGGTCAGCGTACTGGCCTTCGGTTCAGAGGGTCCCGGGTTCGATTCCCGGCCGGGTCGGGGATTTTAACCTTAATTGGTTAATTCCAGTGGCCCGGGGCCCGGGTATTTGTGCTGTCCCCAACATCCCTGCAACTGACACACCACACATAACATTATCCTCCACCACAATAACACGCAGTTACCTACAAATGGCAGATGCCGCCCACCCTCATCGGAGTTCTGACTTAACAAGGGCTAGAAATAGCCACACGAAATTATTATTATTATTACTACATTCGGTGTGGACATTTTTCAAAAAAATAAAAGATGCCTGGGGGTATTGAACCAACGGACACATTACAGAAAGAATTATGTAAATAAGGTAATTTGGCTAGGATTTGAATCATAAAATAGAACGAGTATAGAAACAAGCGATTTTACGCAGTTCCCGTAACTGCACTTAGGCCGGAAATTATTTTCGAAATTGTTCTTTTTTAGTCTATCCATGACTCACAATTTGAAATATTTCCGGGCCCTTTAGACCTTCAACTTTCTGGACAATTGAAGGAATATCTTTTTACGTATTTCGTAGAATAGGGACCACTGCTTTGTCTGCTACGAAATGTTTTTAACATCAAAACATCTTTCACTAGCTTTCGGACCCATTGTTTATGAGTTAGTTTTTGTAGAGTTCGAAAGAGCGTATCTTCGTCATTCTTTCAACATTGTCATCTAGTGAAATTGAATTGCAGCATAGGGGACTGAGAGCTTCACAATAGTACCGGTAGTCAGAGAACCGAGCGAGCTGGCTGAACGTGTGTGGTTGTTTAGTTAGAGCTTGCATTCGGGAGATGATGCATTTGAACTCCAATGTTGGCAGCCCTGAATAGCGTTTCCCGTGGCTTCTCATTTTCACAGCACGAATATGTCTGGCTTATAACGTAATTAAAACCACAGTCACTTCCTTCTCAGTTCTAACTCTGTCCTGTGCCATCATCGCCATAAGACCTGTCTGGGTCGGAGCGACGAGAAACCAATAGCAAAAGGAAAGATACTCAGTGAGTGTAAAGATTACCATCGCTGATTAACTTGAAAGTTCGTGAAAAATACAATAATCGTGAATATCTCCATTATTATTCTATGGGCAGTAAAGCACTTTGCAACCTAAAAGATCGAAAATGTTATTGTACAGAATTCTTGTTATGTACAGTGTTTCAACTCGGCTGCGATTAACGGAGAAATTTGACATTTCCTAGTTTGGGAAAGTAATATTGCTCCGCCACTGTGTACTAACAAATAATATATAGCAGAGTGTAAAATAAGTTTCCATAAACTCTGTTCAGCTATTATCCCGTGGTGGCGTAAACGTCAGACAGACAAAAATCGAAGTATTTTCAACATTTTTATACATAATCTGTATGTGAAAAATGAAAAGTTTGTTTGTTCATTATACAAATTTACACGCTTCCACTGCTCAGTAGCAAAATTTTCACTAAGACTCGTGAGGCACTGGAACGGGTTTCAATGCTTCAGTATTACATTGTGAACGTGAAAAAGAAATGGAGGAAAGGATGTGATTGATTTACTTGAAATTAGTGTGGATTATTTTTTAAATTGTTCAGTGTATTACTTAACAATGTTCATATTTTTTGTTTGCAGGTCTTGCACAGGGAAATGCTGCCGTTTCAACATCACTTGAATAACGTCGCTGCCGGGACAAAACCTCCTATGTGAAATAGTTTAGCTTGGAACTTTAGCTGGTAAGGTTCTGCCATCTAAGGCGCAATATTGTGTGAATATGGTAAAGGCATTCTCGCTCTTCACAATGTACACTGACTGACAGAGCAAATGCAACACCAAGAAGGAGTGGTCAGAACTTTATGCCAATTGCAGGGTAGACTGACGTCACTGAGGTATGCTCATGATGTGAAATGCGCCGCTGTGCTGCGCACGTAGCGAACGATAAATGGGACACGGCGTTGGCGAATGGCCCACTTCGTACCGTGATTTCTCAGCCGACAGTCATTGTAGAACGTGTTGTCGTGTGCCACAGGACACGTGTATAGCTAAGAATGCCAGGCCGCCGTCAACGGAGGCATTTCCAGCAGACAGACGACTTTACGAGGGGTATGGTGATCGGGCTGAGAAGGGCAGGTTTTTCGCTTCGTCAAATCGCAGCCGATCCGATACCCATAGGGATGTGTCCACGGTGCAGCGCCTGTGGCGAAGATGGTTGGCGCAGGGACATGTGGCACGTGCGAGGGGTCCAGGCGCAGCCCGAGTGACGTCAGCACGCGAGGATCGGCGCATCCGCCGCCAAGCGGTGGCAGCCCCGCACGCCACGTCAACCGCCATTCTTCAGCATGTGCAAGACACCCTGGCTGTTCCAATATCGACCAGAACAATTTCCCGTCGATTGGTTGAAGGAGGCCTGCACTCCCGGCGTCCGCTCAGAAGACTACCATTGACTCCACAGCATAGACGTGAACGCCTGGCATGGTGCCGGGCTAGAGCGACTTGGATGAGGGAATGGCGGAACGTCGTGTTCTCCGATGAGTCACGCTTCTGTTCTGTCAGTGATAGTCACCGCAGACGAGTGTGGCGTCGGCGTGGAGAAAGGTCAAATCCGGCAGTAACTGTGGAGCGCCCTACCGCTAGACAACGCGGCATCATGGTTTGGGGCGCTATTGCGTATGATTCCACGTCACCTCTAGTGCGTATTCAAGGCACGTTAAATGCCCACCGCTACGTGCAGCATGTGCTGCGGCCGGTGGCACTCCCGTACATTCAGGGGCTGCCCAGTGCTCTGTTTCAGCAGGATAATGCCCGCCCACACACTGCTCGCATCTCCCAACAGGTTCTACGAGGTGTACAGATGCTTCCGTGGCCAGCGTACTCTCCGGATCTCTCACCAATCGAACACGTGTGGGATCTCATTGGACGCCGTTTGCAAACTCTGCCCCAGCCTCGTACGGACGACCAACTGTGGCAAATGGTTGACAGAGAATGGAGAACCATCCCTCAGGACACCATCCGCACTCTTATTGACTCTGTACCTCGACTTGTCTCTGCGTGCATCGCCGCTCGCGGTGGTCCTACATCCTACTGAGTCGATGCCGTGCGCATTGTGTAACCCGCATATCGGTTTGAAATAAACATCAATTATTCGTCCGTGCCGTCTCTGTTTTTTCCCCAACTTTCATCCCTTTCGAACCACTCCTTCTTGGTGTTGCATTTGCTCTGTCAGTCAGTGTATGTGCCGTGGGTCAGTATATCTCCCAAAATATTAACACATAGGAGGTTTTGTCCCGGCAACGACGATAAGTTTATTTCATACGATTATCTATAATTTTCAAGGATATTCATTTTTACACTCCTGAGAAAAAACAAATGTTATTACAGAAAAAGAACGAGTCGTAGAGATAGTTAGTTATACCGTCAAAGATTTAATAAATTAAAAATGGTCATGAAATGTGATATACAGGTAGAAGGTTTTATGTGTTGTCGCCAGTTTTTTTTTTTACCAAAGGTCTTATGGTATAGACTGAACACACGAAAAGCATGGAACTTTTAATAGCAAGGAATAATAGACTGGACAGAAAAGCATGAAACTTAGAATAGAGGGGAATAAGGTCAAACGTCATCCAGGACTAAACCCTTCCTTGGTAATTCCCTGCATATTGCTCTATGATGCAGTATAGCGACTTATTGACTGGATAATTAACAGTAATCCCATCAGTAAATGAGATGGATAGTAGATGTTGTTATATCGTCAAAGATTTCATGAAACTGGTCATAATTATGTGATATACGGGTAGAAGGTTTTATGTGTTGATGCCTCTTTTGGTACCAAAACTGTTAACGGATTGACTGAACAAACGAATAGCTTGGAAATCAAAATAGCATGGTATATCGGTGATACAATCTAGCGATTTATTCTCTGGAAAATTAATTTCTGTTCCATGAATGAGTATCGAATGATTGCTTACAGGTGATGGCTTTTGCTTTCTGATACAGCATAGCAATTTATTGTCTGAAATGAGTATTGAGTGATTATTTGAGACCTACTTTCTTGACTACGTTTATTCAAACCTATACAGACTTCATATTTGTCATACAACCTGTGACAATAAAGTTAGGTGAATAGCCCTGTACTATCAACATAGACGAGCAATGCACGACCTTACGGTCCTTCGAAATGATCCCTTCCCAACTATGCAATGCTGAGATCGGCGATACATGTCCTGGAAATTTTTCAAGAAGGCTTCCTTTGGATAAGTGTTCAAAAGCCTCGTCACGTTTCGTTGGATGTCAGGAATATCGTCAAATCTCTTTCCTTTCAAAGCGAGTTTGGGTCATGGGAATAGGAAGAAGTCTGGAGGATAGAAATCTGGCGAGTATGGGGGATGTTCAAGTTGCACCAACCCCTTTCTTGCAATGAACTGTTTAACGATATTGGCTGTGTGTGGGCGAGCGTTGTCATGGACAAAAAACCATTAACCTTGTTGTGCGTACTGGAGTCGTACCCTGCGTAGACGTTTCATGAAACAGGTCAAAATTTCAATGTACCGTGCAGCATTCAACGTCGTTCTCTCAGGTAGAAATTCCTTGTGGATAACGCCTTGACTATCGAAAAAGGTGATGAGCATCGTTTTGATGCATGACTTTTCGGCTCTGACCTTTTTCCGACGAACGCCAGTCCATGCTTCGCCGTTTCGTTTCAGGGTCGTACGTGAGGCACCAGATTTCATTGATCTTTTGATCGTTCATATTCCTGTTCGCAGTTCAGAACCAACGCACTAAACACACACTGTGTCAAACATGTCTTACACGGCACACACACGATGCTCAACTGAACGACTTTGGGAGCAGGTGGTCAAAACCTGCTGCTACACAGGTGCAGCGTTGTGTGTCGCCAGAGTTGCTGGATCGACCGTTCTGACTTCATTCACCGAACTTTATTGTCACGATTACTGTACTTGCTTCAAACTTATGTACTTGTACTTTTGCAGATTTTCTCCATGATACAACATAGCAATTTATTGTCTGCAATGTGTGTTCAGTAATGGCTTTCAGACGTATTTCCTTAATTCAGTTCATTCCAGCTGATAGGACTTCGTATTAGCCATAGATTGGATCATTGCACTTGCTACAGTATGCACCATAGTTCAGCATTCCTCCAGGTAATATAATATTGCATTATATTATAGAAATAGTTCAAGTATATTATTTCATTACCTCCAAATTTTGCAAGTACATCTGTGGGGATGTCAATGAGCAGCATGATACGTTGCCGACGGAGACGGCAGGAAATTGCTAGTAGGCATGAAAATGATGTATGCGACAAAAATTTAAATGAAACTGAGAAAATTCAAATTTGATTGATGTGTATATTTTCAGACGTCACTAAGGCTGAGAGACTTAAATTCTACGACGACTTGGACTCACTCCCTCAGCTCATGTAGCAGGTTCAACATCTAACAGTGGGTTTGCTTACATTTTACGAGTACAGTAATTAAATGCAAGAGACGCTTGTACATTCACTAGCACAAGAGTAAATTCCGGAGCTCGAGGGTCTCTTAATGCCGATAGTAGGATGGTAAATACACATTATTTTCAGTCTCCTCGGTGTACCAGTGGTAAAGTGGCCATATCATGATCCTCTTCTGCGTGGGATAACAATAAATCACTAATTTCATAGACAATCCTCGATATCATAGAGTGAGAACAATTTCTGATTCGTACAGACAAAAGTCCATGATATTTTGTAGAGGAAAATTAACTTGCAATTTCGATGACAGTCTTAGACCAGATTGTAATATTCTAATATATTTGGCAAAAATATACATTAAAAATCTTGAGACTGTAAATCCAACAAGAAATCGGCCACTATTTTCCAATATTGTGTTCCTAGGTGACAATTATCTGAACTCTTCAAAATTATTATTACACTATAATTTTTCTATTCCTGGGCTCTTGTATCTGTCCAATGGACAGAAGAAAGGAATAGGTTAGCACGAATACCTGTAAATTAAGTGCTGCACATTCTGCACAACAGGAAACGTGCTAGTCGTAGTTAGTTTCATATGATCATTCAAAATCCAATAAAGAACCTTCCTTCTATTCTTGGCTCTGAAATGAGCGAGTGGTATACAAATACTTAGTGCATTATAAATGAACATTTTTGTAGTTATATACGTTCCAGTCATTAAATGAAGATGGTAGGAACGTTGCAGATTGATATTTTCGTATGATAAGTGTCTCCTTACATCTGTCGTATTAAGAGGTTTGGCTTATGGCAACACTAAATTAGAGGCAGTCTATTTCTGAATGGGGATGAACAAACATGGCATTCTATGTCATTGTTGTAGAAATTACGAATATCTCTGGTGGCTCACTCAGTCACTCATCAAAAAGAAAATCACTTAGACATAGAAACCATCCAGTATAATTCTGCTCTCGTTGCAAGTCTGCACAACTGGAATGTCAAAAGTGGTAAACGAGCCACTTCATTAGCACAATTTCAGAATGTCTGTGACACGGTAACTGAGACCATAGATGATGACGATTGTTATTATCATTAAATGCAATTGCCGAGCTGTATTACAAAGAGTGGAGTGACAAAAGCGTGTGCACGAATATGAATAGGGGTAGATATTGTAAGAGGATTGTTAAGTATTGATTGAGACTAAAAACGGGAGGCTTAAGTGCGGCCAGTATCCAGTATTCGGGAGATAGTGGGTTCGAACCCCACTGTCGGAAACCCTGAAGATGGTTTTCCTTGGTTTCCCATTTCCACACCAGGCAAATGCTGGGGCTGTACCTTAATTAAGGCCACGGCCACTTCCTTCCCAGTCCTAGCCCTTTCCTGTCGCATTGTCGCCATAAGACCTATCTGTGTCGGTGCGACGTAAAGCCAATAGCAAAAGAAAAAAAACGGGAGGGGCGGGGGAGAATGTGAAATTGTAGGGATAGCTTATGAGAACTAAATGCTAGATCAAAATGAGGCCTACTGGGTGAGTGAAACGGGAAAGGGGTTCTACTGGGAAAGAATTTCACTAAGGAATGTCAGGTCATATTGAAAGTTTGTCAAAAGAATGAAAGACACGTAATAGCAAGACACTAGTAGAATTTTGTACAATAAGTGAAAATATGGCAAAAGAAACGGAGACGATTTGGTAGTTGATGATAGTATATAACTAAAACTATAAGACAAAATAAATCAAGAAAATTACTGCATTTATGCAAGGAAGATATGGAAGTGGCATATGTACTGGAAGACAGTGAAGAAACAAGAATCAGGGAGAAAAATATACATGGAAAAATGTTAGATAAATCTGAAAATGAACCTGAACTTTATATTATTATTATTTCGCGGCCCTTTACGGAAATCAATGTGGATCGATTCATGGAAACGTAATTGAAATATAATGTGGGTTGTTTACTCGCCTACTTCCGTTCGCCAGAAAGCGAGCCTAGTTAGAGAAAGCACTGTCAGTAGCAGTAGCCAGGCTCAGTCACAAGTACGGCCTCAAATGACAGAGGCAAAGGGTAAGTGGAGGGACAGACAGTTTCGGGAGGGTCAATGAAGAGTGCAGTGTACGTGCGTTTAGGCAAAATACTGGTGATAATGCGTCCGAGTAGTCCAGATATTTGCTATTGGAGAACGTTCTTGGTGGCACACGTTTCTCGCGAAAGTGACCAGTTTTAGGAACGTATAGCTAATATTTCGGACGCGTATTCCTACTTCCAGGTGTCCAGATCACGATACTGTCCATGATCTGATGATGTAAATATCGTGCAACCGGTTCAGTAATTGGTAACTGAACGAACATGAATTCAGAGTCATACTTCTCTTTGCCATCTTTCTTCTTCGACATCCTTTGCTCAGATCATTCTCCCACACTTCTCCTCTCGTACTAGAAAACAGCACAGAAATGAAGAAGTTTTATAATCCTTTCGCTTGTGTTGATGTTCCATTTCCTTACAATGTTTCGCAGTTCAGAACTATTCCCTGATCATAATCCTGTTGCTTTCATGGTCGTGCACATTAAGATATCGGCAAAAATTTGAGACTTGATGAATTTGTTGGTGATTTTTGTTGGGATGTACAAGTTGAGCTTCAACCGTTAGATTACGGACAGCGGTGACTTTCGACGATGGAATAATGTTCATAAGTGTTATAAGTTCAGAAAATGTATGGCCATTTTTGAAGGTATATAATACTTCTGAAATGTTAATGGTTTTACGTCTCACTAACTACTTTCACGGTTCTCTGGAAAACTCAGGCGCTGGAACTCTTCCCCGCATGAGTTATTTTAAGTGGCAATAAATCTAAAGACACGAGACTGACATATCAGAACACTTTCAAACAACCAAACCCCAGACTCAGCCGAGCTCAAACCTACGAGTCTGAGCTCAGAGGGCTAGTTATCTACCCCCTGAACTACTCGTCCCTGCACTTTAGAGTATCATAGGGTTAATAATTTAAATCCCATTTAATAACATTACACATATTCGATTATATCTGAATAAAGTTCTACTACGTGACTGTTGTTACTAGCCCAAGCCAAGGCTCGGAAGTGGAGGCCTCGCCCGCACATGCTAGAGAGGCATCCATGGTTCCTCCACATGGGTGCTACGGTGGCTAGGTTCGGGCCAGGGGCTGACTGAAGGGCGTGGTCTCTACTACGGGAATCCGGAGTTGTGGGAGGACAATGCCTGGCTGTATGATTTACCGAGGATGGTGACAACGATGCTCAGGACACTAGAAGAGCAAAAACCCTATGATTGATTGAAATATGGATGCTTACAAAGATTCAATTTCAAAAACTTCGACATCAAGGAAAGCCATGGAAGCTCCCGTAGAGCAAATCCGGGAGCAAGCCCAAGATGAAAAGTCCTAATTGGACAGGCTGTCGCCGACTCAAAACAAGAAATGGCAACCGAGCTCCAGCAGTGCAGACTGCTACCACAAGCAAACCAGGAACATCCGTAGAGACAGAACTGAAGGTTTCTGCATCGAAAATCAACATATTTCATTTTGACAGACCGCTTCGCAACCGTGCATATTACAAGGAAAGGAAGAGAGCGAGGAAGGAAGCTAAAAGAACGGCTGGAACTTGGACGGAGAAGAAGACAAGGAACAGAGATCAGCGAGTGACTATCCCTCCGACAATGCCCAAAAGGCTGAGGCCAGGGGATAGTACGCCATCAAGTTCGGCTACAAAACCGCCCGCCAAGAAGCAGAAAGAATAGACGGGCATGTCCTTTACGGAAGGACTAACTTCAATCAAGGTAGCAGTAATACCTAAAACCTTACCAGACGGGAAACTGAAGGTGGAAGACGTGCACGAACTTTCATCTGCTCTGAAAGCGCAAATGAAACCGCTATCAGACGGATGCCTTCCAGGCTTCCTCAAGTCTCCAAGGCTGGAAAGTGGAGCGATGGTACTGATCTGTGCAAATCCAGAAACTAAAAGCTGTCTGAAACAGACAGTGGCCAATTGAAACCCTTGGAAAGGGGAGAATTTGGAGGTGGCAGAAGCCAAGACGGTGCTGAATACTACGAAGGTCATCACCAAGTTTCCACCTCCATTTTAAAAGATGAAGGCTGATTAGCTTGTCAGGAATACATCAGCATGACACCAAACTTCCGACTAAAGAGTGGAGAGTGCTGAATGCAACAGCTACTGATGTCACAGGAAGGAAAATTGTTTTGGCCCTTAATGAAACACATTTTGAAGAGCTCAAGAAGAGAGGCCTTTAGGCCAATCTTGGACTTGCGCAGAACAAATTTCAAGGAAAAACAAAATCAAGCATTGGCAAGGATGGTACTGAAATTTCTACAGGCCAACCTACAACATAAAAAATCAGCTGTAGCCAATTTCATCAGGAAGTTCAAGTCCGAGGCTATCGATGTGACTATTATACAAGAGCTATGGGTAGTTATGGGCAGAATAGCAGGACTGGCTAATGTACGATACTACATCGAATATGCCTAGAACATGTTTGCTTGTGAGTAGAAATTTAAAATCTTTCTGTTGCAGGAACATTGTTCAAAGGACTTAGCGGCGGCCAAGATAAAACTTGGAAATTGGGAAGGTCCCATAGAAATAACCATAGGCTCTGCATACCTCCCATGCTACTCAACTAATCTGCCCCCATCAGAATAAGTTTAGAACCTAATTTGCAACGTAAAGAGGAAAGGCGATCACCCAGTCCTTGGAGCAGATGCAAATTCACACCACTTGAAATGGGGCAGCACGAACTGCGATGCAAGAGGTGAGTCTTTACTAGAGTTTATTATTGGAACTGTGTTGACGATACTAAACCTAGGAAAGAAGCCTACATTTACAAATAAAAATCGTAGGGAGGTAATAGACATTACACTAAGCACTAAGCATATTGCAAA
The DNA here is from genome assembly GCF_040414725.1 of Anabrus simplex. Lineage (NCBI taxonomy): Eukaryota > Metazoa > Arthropoda > Insecta > Orthoptera > Tettigoniidae > Anabrus > Anabrus simplex. The sequence continues at coordinate 299,195,236 of NC_090265.1, read as the reverse complement.
CTTTGTTAAAGACTGGAAAGTGCTGGAGGAACCATCATTGGCAGACCACCAGCACATCCAATTTGCAATAGATGCGAGACTATGTGGGACTAAGATGGACAGAGACCCAAAAAGAACTAACTGGGATAGACACAGAGAAGTCCTAGGGAAGGCTATAAAAAAATTCCAACTAACGTGAGAGTACAGAAAGAATTGGATGAGGCAGTGGAACTATTATAGGAGGCCTTTATAGACTCATTCCATGACAACTGTCCTCTCAAAGAAAGAAAATCACCAAGAAAGTAAGATGGTGGAACAACAAACTAGCCAAAATGAAACAGAGGTTAGGATGTTGTATAGAAAATCATCTAGAAATGGTATGTGGGACGTATATCATAGGAAACTCACTGAGTATAACATAGAGGTACGGAAAGCAAAAATAAAATCTTGGATACTCTTCTGTGAGAAAGTGGAATCACACACTGAAACAGCAAGGCTCCAGAAGGTTCTTAAAGCAACTCATATAAATCAGGTGGGGACACTGGAGAAACCAGATGGGTCATTTACTCAGGCGGGGAACGATACGCTGGAGATACTAATGGCGTGTCACTTTCCTGAGGCTGAGGAGATGACAGAAGAAGAAACGGTTGGAACGGAGGCCGGAGCTCAAAGAGCAGACTGGAACTGTGCCAACAAAATAACACAACACAACCATGTAAAATGGGCAGTCGACACGTTTCACCCTATAAAGTCTCCGGGGCCAGGTGAGATACTTCCGATACTCCTACAGGAAGGATGGGAGATACTCAGCAATGCCCTGACGGACCTCTTCAGAGCTAGTCTAGCTTTAGGGTACGTGCCGAAATCATGGTCTGAAGCTAAAGCAGTATTCATACCTAAGCCTGGAAGGACAAGCTATGCCCAAGCAAAAGCATAGAGACCATTATGTTTCACCTCCTTTATGATGACAGCAATGTAGAAAATTCTGGATAAATACATCAGAAGAACGGTGCAACTGAACTCTACGTTATATGAAAATCAGTTTGCATATAGACCTGGCAGATCCACTGAAGTAACACTCCACCAGTTGATTTGTAAACTAGAGGAAAGCCTAGTATGTAAAGAAATTGCACTGGAGGCATTTCTAGATATAGAAGGAGCCTTGAGCAATACAACCTATGACTCTATGATCAGAGCATTGGAATGAAGCAAGGCGAGTAAAACAGTCGTCAAATGGATTAAATACATGTTAGACGGAAGGAAGGTAAAAGCAACCCTGTTTGAGGAAACGCTGACGGTTAGAGCCACCCGAGGCTGTGCTCATGGAGGAGTTCTTTCGCCTCTGCTGTGGAACCTCGTGGTAAACAAAATCATAGCTTTGCTCAACGAACAGGGTTTCTATATACAAGGATACGCAGATGACCTAATGATTGTTCCAGGAGGTAAGGTGTTGAGTGTTATCCAGGACCTCATGCAAACTTGTGGAGATCTGCTGTCGGGAAGAACAACTATCAGTCAACCTGAGCAAGATAACTCTGGTCCCTTTTACAAGAAGGAGAAAATTAGAGGAAAAGAGATCATGAAGGTGTTTGGGAAAGATATGTATATATGGAAGAACAGACACTGTACCTAGGTGTAGTGTTAGATAAAAATCTAACCTGGAATCCACATATAGAAAGGAACATAACCTGGGCCAAGAACTTGCTGTATGCATGTAAAAGAGCCGTTGGAAAGACATGGGGTCTGAGAGAATCAATGGTAATGTGGATATATACAATGAACTTTAGACCGTTTATGGCCTATGCTGCAATCATCTGGTGGCAGAAGGTAAGTCAAGGAAAAGTCGGCAGTAGATTGGATAGCCTACAGAGAATGGCATGCGTAGCCATAAGTGGGGCTATGAGAACTACGCCCACAAAAGCCTTGAATTCTTTGCTAGACCACCCATCACTATGCAATTTTATAAAAGGACGGGCTAGAATGAGTTCGTATAGATTGGCACAATCATAGTGCTGGAATGCACAAAGGCCCAATCTAGGACACTGTAAAATTAACAGAGCAATAACAGAGAAAGTTCTACACATGCCTTTTGATCATATGATTCCAAAGTACAACTTTGAAAAAACGTTTGAGACCCAAATAATTTTATAAAACTGGGATATCAACGAATGGAATACTAAAAAAGAAGATATAGTGTGGTGGACTGATGGCTCAAAGACTGTGGGTGGCACAGGAGGAGGGATCAACGGGGGAAGACCTGAGAGATCAATCCAGATGAGCCTTGGTAGACACACTAGTCTTTCAAGCTGAAATGATAGCTATCACAACACGTCTTCAAAAAAATCTGAAAATGAACTATAGGAATAAGAACATTTTTCATTTTTACGGACAGCCAAGCGGCCATTAAGGCACTAGAGGTAGTCCGGATAATATAGATGATTGTCTGGTTTGCCACTCACTTCTCCTGAAGCTCTCAAAGTACATTGTCAAAATAATAATATGGGTACCAGGGCATGCAGGTATATAAGGAAGTCAAAAGGCAGATAAACTGGCCAGGAAAGGGGCAGAGACACATTTTTGTAGGTCCAGAACCTGTATGCGGGATTTCCTGTGGACAAGTCCGACACTACATAGGAAAATCGATACAAAAGAAACAAATGGAAAACTGGAAAAATACTCCAGAATGCAGGCTTGTAAAGGAACTGAGAAAAGGACCAAACAAGAATCCTACTAAGGAACTGTTGAAACTCAGCAGAGAAAATGTAAGCTGGGTAGTAGGACTGTTGACTGGACACTGACATCTGAAGAAACACCAACATAGAATTGGAGTAATAAGAGGCAACATATGTAGGAAATGCAATGAAGCAGAGGAATCAGCTGAACACATACTTTCCGAATGCGAGGCGCTGTGTAGAATCAGACTCTACACTGTAGGACTACCAGGTGAAGAGAGAGAAAAGATCCAATAAGACCCAATAAGAACACCCTGCAGCTTTGTGAAGGGAGCAGGTATATCTAGGTGTGAATGAAGGGAAAACATGGTAGTAAAAGATTTTAGAGGTCGACGCTTATTAGTAACTAATATTTAGAGACCCCATGAAGAAAAGAATAATAAGACTACGTGACTTTGTTTCGATCCTACTTCGATATTCAAATACTTTGAGGAGAAAAGCTATTCTACTTTCCTAACGTTATTCAGTGTGAGATTCAAAACGAATGGCTATGTGAAATTCTTATTAATTGTGGGGATTGTAACCATATGGCTCGAATTTTACGGGAATTGTCACTCGTTGCTGGAATACAATCTGTTTCATCTCGGAGTACTAAGAGAGAGAACACAGCACCTGAACCGCAGTAAGCAGGATACAAACCACAGGTGGATGACAAATGGACGATGCTGACATGATGATGACATATGCACAGGTTGAGATTCGAATAGCAGACCCCGATCAGTGTCAGATGGCCTAGGTCAAGCCTGACCACTTAATCTACCTGTTAGAGGTCGAGCTCAGATTACAATGAGCATCATCACTCAAAGACTTCCGCACTCAGCCGGGAAGAAAGCAGTGGCGTATGCTGGGATCAAGACGTGTGCTACCACTAGACTTAGGTTACCCCTTTTCGATAAGATGGTTTAGTGAACGTCAAGCCTTAAGCGTTTTGAACTGCAGCTGGTAGCCAACCTAGAAGCCTGCTGTGTTGTAAGGCTGTTTTACAAGCTACTATCAATACTCAACACCTGATCAGTTGGGATGGTAGCCTATGCTTTAACAAATTTAAGTCTGGCTTTGTGGCTAAATGGATAGAATGCTTGCCTTTGGTCCGATGGCTCCGGTTCAATTTTCAGAATCAACTGCCTCAAACTGTTAATTCCCCTGGCTTGAGAATTTGGTGTTTATGGCGTCTTCGCCATTCATTTTATCCTCATTAAGCCTCCACCAAGCCTATACAGGTGCCATGCACCCGTATTATTATTATTATTATTATTATTATTATTATTATTATTATTATTATTATTATTATTATTATTTTGCAATTTGCTTTACGTCGCACGAACACAGATAGGTCTTATGATGACGACGAGATAGGAAAGGGCTATGAGTGGGAAGGAAGCAGCCGTGGCCTTAAATAAGGAACAGCCCCAGCATCTGCATTGTGTGAAAATGGGAATGCACGGGAAAACATCTTCAAGGCTGCCGACAGTGGGGTTCGAACCCACTATCTCCCGGATGCAAGCTCACAGCTGCGCGCCCCTAACTGCACGGCCAACGCGATCAGTTTTATTATTATTATTATTATTATTATTATTATTATTATTATTATTATCATTACATAATAATGTTGAATTTTACAGCGGTTGTACCCATCGTTCAGTGGTTAATTAGCTTCGTCGGGAGATCAGTGGTGGTGTCCTACCCATGATCACGGGTTCAATTTTAACCAACAAAAGAGAACACTAAACCTGAAAGATTGCATTTCATTTTAGCACATCTACTAATAAAAATAAAGCTATATTGCTCGTATAACAGCAGCCCTGCCGTGTCTTCCTACAAGGATGTGGAAGTAAACGGGAGTGAAATACCAGCACTCTGTTATCTATATAATTAAGTCAGAAGGATGAGGTGATGAAGAATCGACGATGAGTAACGCATGGTTGATAGTTTGCAGTGGCGATCTGACGGACCGAAGCCTAGCACACGTATCTACTCCGGTCTCCGCGCCTGTCAGGCATACAGCAGCAAGCCACATAAGGTGGGTGGAGGGGAGAGAGACGAGAGTCTGAGCTGCAATATCAGTCTCCGAAGCCTTGTTCTCGGAAATACGTGGGCCGTTTTTTCTCATTGCTTTCAAGGTTTGTAAATGGAAGAATGTGTCAAGTGCTTATATTATAATGTGCTTTAGATTTCCATCGTTTGTATTTGAGGTTTGGGCTTCACTGATAGCCTTGGTGGCTCTCAGTATACGCCACTGGAAGAAAGACTGCAGTAAGAGACCTACAAAACCCCAAGGCTCCATTCGAACTAAAATAAGAGTATGACATAATATAATTTGGATTTTTCAGATTGAATCATACATAGCATTTCTTCACTTTAGGGCCCTGAGTACCTTAGAATAGTTTATAATTAATAGACTGTAAGTGATTCGTAGATTTAACTGAGAATATCTGCCTGACCTATGTAACAAATAGAGTGTGAACGAAAACATATTATTTTTAATTTTAGGCAAGTATTCTTTTGAGAAATTTTATATTTTTGTTCTAAATTCCGTAATCAGTACAGAAAGATTTCAAACGCAAAAAGGACAGCAGTTCAGTGTGTTAACTGTAACTGATTGCCTGTGTTCATAGCTTCGCTGAACTTGTCTACATCATCCTCCGGTTTAACACATCGGACACAGGTCAGTTGTATTCACGTAGGACGTTAATGCCGATGACCTTCTCAAGACTGATGCTGTACGGACATGGTGTAAACTACTCATGGGGACATGATAGGCCATATGCAATGGCGTACGAGTGTGTACCCTCGTTACCCTTATTCACTTTAGAATTTTTGTGACTAAGTTTTCTAAATCAAAATGTTTATCCTGTGTTTCACACTTTTAATTTTGCTTTCTGTTCTTAGTCCCCACGCAGTATGACTTATCCTCTCTGTCGCTGCGCCTTCTGCCCCTTCAGGATTTATTGACGAGTGGTGTCACGGGATGGCTTGAGGTGTTCAGTATAACTTTCATTTTGTTTTCGGCCTTTCTATTAACCTTTGTTTTCCTTTTCTGTCCGGCTCCCTGCCTAAATGGTTAGCGTGCTGACCTTTGGTCATAGGGGTTCCCGGTTCGATTCCCGGCAGGGTCGGGAATTTTAGCCATCATTAGTTAATTTCGCTGGCTAGGGGCCTGGGTGTATGTATCGTCTCCATCACCACGATGCGCACGTCACCTACGGGTGTCAAATCAAAAGACCTGCACCTGGCGAGCCAAACATGTCCTCGGACACTCCCGGCACTAAAAGCAATACGACCGGGCGAGTTGGCCGTGCGCGTAGAGGCGTGCGGCTGTGAGCTTGCATCCGGGAGATAGTAGGTTCGAATCCCACTATCGGCAGCCCTGAAGATGGTTTTCCGTGGTTTCCCATTTTCACACCAGGCAAATGCTGGGGCTGTACCTTAATTAAGGCCACGGCCGATTCCTTCCAACTCCTAGGCCTTTCCTATCCCATCGTCGCCATAAGACCTATATGTGTCGGTGCGACGTAAAGCCCCTAGCAAAAAAAAAAAAAGCAATACGCTATTTCTTTTCCTTACCTTGGCATGTATTATGAGCTTCGGCTAATATATTTCTGGACCTTTCGATCCACTATTTGTGTGTGGCTACCGTATGGAAAAGGGCATCGAGTGTGAAAACTGTTTTAAGCTTTTAAGTGCAGAAAGTTATTTTCTGCCGAAAGTAACAAGAGGTGCTCTGATGTAAACTGGTAAATGTACATTCAAGATTCTGATGCGAATTCGTGGTCCATTCGGCTGTTGTAAACTGTAAACTGTAAATTGTAGTTCAGGATTCCAAACCCTCCTGACATGTAACCTTGAACTTGAGGATTCGATTCCCTCTCGGTAAATTTGTTCTAAAAGTTACTGCTTCTTTTCCTTTGGAACAAGTAAAATTCAATATCCCCCTCTGTTGAGGAACTTCTGTCGTAATAGGCTAAAGCCGCTTTTTGCCTTCAAGTAGCAAAGATGTGAGGACCTTTTGGTCAGATAAAACTTGTCTAGTGTGCAAAAAAATATAGATATTTCTCCTCCCTGAATTGTATGTTGAGCTTCTCCACTAAATTATTATTTAGTATTATCTCTTTAAAAATGTCTGTCCTGTTGTAAAATCAATATTTTAGTTTTTTTTAAATATGGTCCAGCAAAGAAAGGAAAAAATCACTAAATATACCTTTCAAAATGTAATAATTTGCACTTGTTTTGCCCAGATATTTATCCCTCACGTTTCTTTCACCCTCTGACCCAATGAAATTTATGTAACAACAACAACAACTATTATTATTATTATTATTATTATTATTGTTATTATTATTATTACATTTTCCGATCTTAAGCACGTTTGAGATTCACCATAACCACCTATTACTTTATTTTCTTATTGTTAAGGTGATTATGAGTTTCTCAGATGATAGAGCATTGGCTTTTAGAGCGTAACGTGGGAGGGGTTTCAATTCCGGCTCAGTCCGGTAGTATGGGGGGATGCTTTGTATCAATAGATCGTAGAAAGAACGTTTGCGGGTCAAAATGTTATACCCACACTGAACAAAATTCCAGAACATTAATAGAGTTTTTAATTTCAAGCTTTATGTGCTGAAGATGTTTTCAAGATGGATGGTCTGAAAGTGGTTCCAGATAAAAGTAGAAGAGAAATAGGTGGTCTATGCCAGTCAGTAAAATGTAAGAAAGTAGTAGGTAGAATGTGTGATGGGTTTACCAATGAATCAAGGATATATTATGATCGGATATGGCATAAGAACGAAGAAATGTTTACGTCACGAGTAATGTTGTTCCAAAGGATGTTGTACACTGGGAAAATCAAGATGAAATCAACTTAACTGTTCGTAATGAGCATTATCAATAATGTTCATATTTACATTAGGGCTTCCTGAATTGCAGTATATCTTCTTTACTGGACAAGAAATTGGTCACATGGCATACATGACTCTGTGAAAACTCAGAACGAGGCTAGGAAAAGATCCTTGCCCAAGACATGGATCGTGTATCTGCAAGCTTTTAATCAGAAAACTGTGAATTAGAATCCATCCGTTGATAGCTCATTTAAATGTATTTATTCTGTTATAAATTTATTATAATTTATGACTGGTTCATGTCCTCGTGGAAGAATAGACGAGCATAGCGATATACTTAGATACAGTGAACTTATTTCAAGTTCTGATAAAAACTAGGTGACCATATTTCTAGTTTCTCCTTTTCAGACGAGGTAAAATGTCAGGGCTGAAAGACCATGGCCGTTACATTACCAGTTTTCTAGTTTCCATTTCAGGGTCCTTTTACCTTCATTTACTCTGTACCGTTTGTGGGCTTCGGAGACCTGGTGCTGTCTCGTGCCCGCCCAGGACTGATTCCCGCTTCTCTCTATAGCTGCGCCTGTGGTGGTGTAAGAATACGCACGCCGGATAGCTGATTTCTCCTTTTTTTGAGCCTACGTTACAAACTAATATAAGTGATTCAAATGTTGCTTTGCAAGACAAAAATGTGTTGAAAGGCGTTGTACCGGAGATAATCTCTTAATTTTAGATGTAACTAATGCTTGAATAGCAATTACAGGAGAATGATTATGACGAATTCCCATCTATAAAAACATATGACTTTTCCAAATATAACACTGATAGTTACCGTTAAGCCTCTAAACAAGTAGGCAAACAATTCGACAATCGACGAAATGTCGCTTGAATTATTCACTTTTATGACACTTTTTCATGTAAATTCTGAGCAGGCTCCAGCCAAATTTCAAAGAAGGTTAATAAGGGTTCAGAGTACCATAATTTTGAGAGATTAGTGTTACAATATTTCATATGGCCTCCTTGCGTTTTTCAAGAACGTATCCATGCATTGGTATGAAAGTTAGTTGCTATGTTTGGCTCTACGTACCTTTGCAAACACACATTCTTAGTCAAGAACTTCCGCAGAGTAAACGTAAGCCATATTTATCAGACGTTGCAATTGTAGCAGTATTGTACATTAACTGTAATCAATAATTCAATAATTTTCCCAACGAGCAAGTTGGCGGTTAGGGGCACACTGCTGTGAGCTTGCATTGGGAAGATAGTGGGTTCGAACCAATCTGTCGACAGCCCTGAAGATGGCTTTTCGTGATTTCCCATTTTCACACCAGTAAAATGCCCAGGCTGTACCTTTGTTGAGGCCACGGCCGTTTTCTTGCCACTTCTAGCTCTTTCCTATCCCATCATTGTCACAAGACCTATCTATGACTTGCAAAAAAAAAAAAAAAATCCCCAGATATACTTAAGCAAGTGAAATGAAAAATATTTAAGGTGTTCTCCTAAAAAGCGAACATGGTAATTTCGATGTGGTTGTATTATTTTCTAAAGTCTAATTATTCGCGACTTCTTTGTATGTCTCAAAACGGGGTTCACACAACTCACTCACCCCTACTATACGCGCATCCCGTTTCTTTTCCACTCACTTGCTATCCTGTCTCCTTCGGGGCTTACTGCCATCGGCACGACCCCGGGGTTGCCACAAAGCAACTAGGTTGGCTGCCCACTTCTAATGGCCTGGCCTAGGACATAATTGCGCCTTTAGGATAATTTTAGTTACCAATTACTATAATGAATTTGCTCATCTGACTGATGGCTCAATATATCTCTGGCGTAGAGACAGATTGATAATGAAATGCAATGTACTGTAAACTATAAATATACTTAAGAACACCTAGATACCCCGAGGGCGTTGTTCTTGATGCAGAAAAATGCATCAAGCAGGTTTGTAACACAGACCTCGTTAAATGAGAGCACCGTGCAACTGCGCAATTCGCTCTCTCTCTAGCGAAAGGAGTTTATATTCGCCTTGAGAGTTTACAACATATACATCTTTTCCTATGATTCTTAAACGCATGTTACTTCAGCAGTTCTTTACCACTGCCATTTCAGACTGGATAACAAATTACTTCACTTGCAGTGGGACACGTCCAATAAATTTAGATCAGTTGGGTAGCGTTTTAGGTCAGGCATTCGTATTCCGAGTTATCTATATATATAAAAGCAAGTCGGGCTGGAGCGATGTATATATAAATATTTAAAAATGAAAAAAGACGTGAATTAATGAGGCACTTCCAGAAATCTCATAAATTTGAAACTTGGTACGAGGGAAACTGATGACCCCAGGATCCCTAGAAAAATCGGAAATTCTCAAAATTCCCTGAAGGGGGCACGCTGGGGGGGCTCAAATTTTGGGCTCAGCATAAGAACACAGTCGTATAGTATATCCTAAACGATAACCTATAGGTTTCGTGGGCTTAAAAATTTTCGGGAATTTCCTCATTTTTATCCCCTATCCCCCCCAAATCAAGATGGCGGCACAACCTGCCAGACGAGGTAGACAATTGAAATTTGGTGAATATATAGCTTTTGGTCCCTAACGGACGGGAAAATTCCAAGATGTTCAAATTTTTCACTTTTTACCCCCAAAGATATCGAAATATGGAGGCAATTTTAATGACTGTGCAGACATTCCTTTTGAGCTATTTTTTGGCTAAACGGTAAGTCGTATCACAAAACGGATGGCACAATGTCCCTTCAATTCGGAGTGATCTACAACTTTGGTCCTGTGACATTTTGTCGTATCTCTCTCCCTTATACGTTAAATTTGGCCGTATTTCTGGATTGTTCGTAAATTTGGTGATTTTTACAAGTAAATTTCAATGTTTGACATACTTATAAGAATGATAGGATGATCGCGTTAGGTGTGCACATTGGCACGATTAAGGGACATATGTGTACCAAATTTCATGATTCTAGCTTATACATAAGTAGGCAAAATGTAATGTAAAATGTTAAAAATGCACCCAAATTTCACCCTATTCAACATTTGAACTCAATTTACCCCCTTAATATGGGAGATACGAGGATATGGTTTAGAAACAAACATTTAGAGCGATAAATGAGGCGTCTGATGGCGCAAACCGTTTCTTAATATCATAAACCGTTTAGGAGATATGAATCTCGAAGTGGAAATCTGCACTTTTCAACGTGCTCATGCTTATCCGTCATCTATATATATAAAAGCAAGTCGGGCTGGAGCGATGTATATATAAATATTTAAAAATGAAAAAAGACGTGAATTAATGAGGCACTTCCAGAAATCTCATAAATTTGAAACTTTGTACGAGGGAAACTGATGACCCCAGGATCCCTAGAAAAATCGGAAATTCTCAAAATTCCCTGAAGGGGGCACGCTGGGGGGGCTCAAATTTTGGGCTCAGCATAAGAACACAGTCGTATAGTATATCCAAAACGATAACCTATAGGTTTCGTGGGCTTAAAAATTTTCGGGAATTTCCTCATTTTTATCCCCTATCCCCCCCAAATTAAGATGGCGGCACAACCTGCCAGACGAGGTAGACAATTGAAATTTGGTGAATATATAGCTTTTGGTCCCTAACGGACGGGAAAATTCCAAGATGTTCAAATTTTTCACTTTTTACCCCCAAAGATATCGAAATATGGAGGCAATTTTAATGACTGTGCAGACATTCCTTTTGAGCTATTTTTTGGCTAAACGGTAAGTCGTATCACAAAACGGATGGCACAATGTCCCTTCAATTCGGAGTGATCTACAACTTTGGTCCTGTGACATTTTGTCGTATCTCTCTCCCTTATACGTTAAATTTGGCCGTATTTCTGGATTGTTCGTAAATTTTTTGATTTTTACAAGTATATTTCATTGTTTGACACACTTATAAGAATGATAGGATCATCACGTTGTGTGCGCACATTGGCACGATTAAGGGACATATGTGTACGAAATTTCATGATTCTAGCTTATACATAAGTAGGCAAAAAGTAATGTAAAATGTTAAAAATGCACCCAAATTTCACCCTATTCAAAATTTGATCTCAATTTACCCCCTTAATATGGGAGATACGAGGAAATGGTTTAGAAACAAATATGTAGAGCGATAAAGGAGGCGTCTGATGGCGCAAACCGTTTCTTAATATCATAAACCGTTTAGGAGATATGAATCTCGAAGTGGAAGTCTGCACTTTTCAACGTGTTCATGCTTATCCGTCATCTATATATATAAAAGCAAGTCGGGCTGGAGCGATGTATATATAAATATTTAAAAATGAAAAAAGACGTGAATTAATGAGGCACTTCCAGAAATCTCAGAAATTTGAAACTTTGTACGGAGGAAACTGATGACCCCAGGATCCCTAGAAAAATCGGAAATTCTCAAAATTCCCTGAAGGGGGCACGCTGGGGGGGCTCAAATTTTGGGCTCAGCATAAGAACACAGTCGTATAGTATATCCAAAACGATAACCTATAGGTTTCGTGGGCTTAAAAATTTTCGAGAATTTCCTCATTTTTATCCCCTATCCCCCCAAATCAAAATGGCGGCACAACCTGCCAGACGAAGTAGACAATTGAAATGTGGTGAAATTATAGCTTTTGGTCCCTAACCGACGGGAAAATTCCAAGATGTTCAAATTTTTCACTTTTTACCCCCCTAAGATATCGAAATATATAGGCAATTTTAATGACTGTGCAGACATTCCTTTTGAGCTATTTTTTGGCTAAACGGTAAGTCGTATCACAAAACGGATGGCACAATGTCGCTTCAATTCGGAGTGATCTACAACTTTGGTCCTGTGACATTTTGTCGTATCTCTCTCCCTTATACGTTAAATTTGGCCGTATTTCTGGATTGTTCGTAAATTTGGTGATTTTTACAAGTATATTTCATTGTTTGACACACTTATAAGAATGATAGGATCATCACGTTGTGTGCGCACATTGGCACGATTTAGGGACATGTGTGTACCAAATTTCATGATTCTAGCTTATACATAAGTAGGCAAAAAGTAATGTAAAATGTTAAAAATGCACCCAAATTTCACCCTATTCAAAATGTGATCTCAATTTACCCCCTTAATATGGGAGATACGAGGAAATGGTTTTGAAACAAATATGTAGAGCGATAAATGAGGCGTCTGATGGCGCAAACCGTTTCTTAATATCATAAACCGTTTAGGAGATATGAATCTCGAAGTGGAAATCTGCACTTTTCAACGTGCTCATGCTTATCCGTCATCTATATATATAAAAGCAAGTCGGGCTGGAGCGATGTATATATAAATATTTAAAAATGAAAAAAGACGTGAATTAATGAGGCACTTCCAGAAATCTCATAAATTTGAAACTTGGTACGAGGGAAACTGATGACCCCAGGATCCCTAGAAAAATCGGAAATTCTCAAAATTCCCTGAAGGGGGCACGCTGGGGGGGCTCAAATTTTGGGCTCAGCATAAGAACACAGTCGTATAGTATATCCAAAACGATAACCTATAGGTTTCGTGGGCTTAAAAATTTTCGGGAATTTCCTCATTTTTATCCCCTATCCCCCCCAAATCAAGATGGCGGCACAACCTGCCAGACGAGGTAGACAATTGAAATTTGGTGAATATATAGCTTTTGGTCCCTAACGGACGGGAAAATTCCAAGATGTTCAAATTTTTCACTTTTTACCCCCAAAGATATCGAAATATGGAGGCAATTTTAATGACTGTGCAGACATTCCTTTTGAGCTATTTTTTGGCTAAACGGTAAGTCGTATCACAAAACGGATGGCACAATGTCCCTTCAATTCGGAGTGATCTACAACTTTGGTCCTGTGACATTTTGTCGTATCTCTCTCCCTTATACGTTAAATTTGGCCGTATTTCTGGATTGTTCGTAAATTTGGTGATTTTTACAAGTATATTTTATTGTTTGACACACTTATAACAATGATAGGATCATCGCGTTGTGTGCGCACATTGGCACGATTAAGGGACATATGTGTACCAAATTTCATGATTCTAGCTTATACATAAGTAGGCAAAATGTAATGTAAACTGTTTAAAATGCACCCAAATTTCACCCTATTCAAAATTTGAACTCAATTTACCCCCTTAATATGGGAGATACGAGGAAATGGTTTAGAAACAAACATGTAGAGCGATAAAGGAGGCGTCTGATGGCGCAAACCGTTTCTTAATATCATAAACCGTTTAGGAGATATGAATCTCGAAGTGGAAGTCTGCACTTTTCAACGTGTTCATGCTTATCCGTCATCTATATATATAAAAGCAAGTCGGGCTGGAGCGATGTATATATAAATATTTAAAAATGAAAAAAGACGTGAATTAATGAGGCACTTCCAGAAATCTCAGAAATTTGAAACTTTGTACGGAGGAAACTGATGACCCCAGGATCCCTAGAAAAATCGGAAATTCTCAAAATTCCCTGAAGGGGGCACGCTGGGGGGGCTCAAATTTTGGGCTCAGCATAAGAACACAGTCGTATAGTATATCCAAAACGATAACCTATAGGTTTCGTGGGCTTAAAAATTTTCGAGAATTTCCTCATTTTTATCCCCTATCCCCCCAAATCAAAATGGCGGCACAACCTGCCAGACGAAGTAGACAATTGAAATGTGGTGAAATTATAGCTTTTGGTCCCTAACCGACGGGAAAATTCCAAGATGTTCAAATTTTTCACTTTTTACCCCCTTAAGATATCGAAATATATAGGCAATTTTAATGACTGTGCAGACATTCCTTTTGAGCTATTTTTTGGCTAAACGGTAAGTCGTATCACAAAACGGATGGCACAATGTCGCTTCAATTCGGAGTGATCTACAACTTTGGTCCTGTGACATTTTGTCGTATCTCTCTCCCTTATACGTTAAATTTGGCCGTATTTCTGGATTGTTTGTAAATTTGGTGATTTTTACAAGTATATTTCATTGTTTGACACACTTATAAGAATGATAGGATCATCACGTTGTGTGCGCACATTGGCACGATTAAGGGACATGTGTGTACCAAATTTCATGATTCTAGCTTATACATAAGTAGGCAAAAAGTAATGTAAAATGTTAAAAATGCACCCAAATTTCACCCTATTCAAAATTTGATCTCAATTTACCCCCTTAATATGGGAGATACGAGGAAATGGTTTAGAAACAAATATGTAGAGCGATAAAGGAGGCGTCTGATGGCGCAAACCGTTTCTTAATATCATAAACCGTTTAGGAGATATGAATCTCGAAGTGGAAGTCTGCACTTTTCAACGTGTTCATGCTTATCCGTCATCTATATAAATAAAATTGTTTCTGTTTGTCTGTTTGTCTGTCTGTTTGTCTGTTCCACCATCACGTCGAAACGGCTGGATAGATCTCAACCAAACTTCATATTTAGAGTATACTGACCCCGGGGAAGGTTTCGATATGCATATCATTTTAAAATCTTTGAAAAGACGGGGGTTTTATAGGAAAAACGGTTTTCCTCCATTTTCTCTTATACTATTATAGGCAAAATATCGAATTTGTCGTATAAGGACGAGACAAAGCTCAATTTAATCCTCTTGACGCAAAGAACAAAACTCGGTAAGCCCTACGGGCCCGAAAACCAACCGTTACGGAGATATTGGCACCACACTACCCCTGCTCTAGGAATCGGATAAAGAAATGAACTGCCGTAACCATGGCAACGTCAGCTCCAGGATTCTAGAGCAGTGAGATTATGCATGTACGTTTGGGCATAGCTGTCAACCAAAATAGGTACAAATAAGACTTAATATCTGGGAAAAAAATATACTGTTGTGTAAGGCACTCATAGGACTCCTTTGGGCGGGGATGGAAAGGGGTGAAGAACGAGTGTAAAAATCTATATAAATAAAATTGTTTCTGTTTGTCTGTCTGTTTGTCTGTTCCACCATCACGTCGAAACGGCTGGATAGATCTCAACCAAACTTCATATTTAGGGTATACTCATCCCGGAGAAGGTTTTGATATGCATATCATTTTAAAATCCTTGAATAGACAGGGGGTTTATAGGAAAACCAGAATGGTTTTTCCACCATCACGTCGAAACGGCTGGATAGATCTCAACCAAACTTCATATTTAGAGGATACTCATCGCGGGGAAGTTTTCCATATGCATATCATTTTAAAATATTTGAATATATGGGGGGTTTATAGGAAAATCAGAATGGTTTTTCCACCATCACGTCGAAACGGCTGGATGGATCTCAACCAAACATTGTATTTAGAGTATACTAATCCCGGGGAAGGTTTAGATATGCATATCATTTTAAAATCCTTGAATAGACGGGGGGTTTATAGGAAAACCAGAGTGGTTTTCCCACCATCACGTCGAAACGGCTGGATAGATCTCAACCAAACTTCATATTTAGAGGATACTCATCGCGGGGAAGTTTTCCATATGCATATCATTTTAAAATATTTGAATATATGGGGGTTTATAGGAAAATCAGAATGGTTTTTCCACCATCACGTCGAAACGGCTGGATGGATCTCAACCAAACATTGTATTTAGAGTATACTAATCCCGGGGAAGGTTTAGATATGCATATCATTTTAAAATCCTTGAATAGACGGGGGTTTATAGGAAAACCAGAGTGGTTTTCCCACCATCACGTCGAAACGGCTGGATAGATCTCAGCCAAACTTCATATTTAGAGTATACTCATCCCAGGAAAGGTTCCGATATGCATATAATTTTAAAATCTTTGAATATACGGGGTGTTTATAGGAAAACCACAGTGGTTTTCCTCTATTTTCTCTTATACTATTGATTTTCTGTAAACTTCGTTTACCGTACGTGAAATGTCTCTTCATTATAAACAACTTTCGTTATGTTCATAATTTACCTTACTCTTCACATGACGGAGAAATTTACAATTTTCTGCTGGTATCATGCTCTGCATTTAGTGACCGACAGACCGACAACGAACCTACAGGTTACCATGGCAACGTCTCTGACTGCATGCCAGTAGGGAAGTAACGTATTGCCATTTTCCTCATCATGCTTTTAAATTCGTGGTTGTTCCTTGGGTAGATGGCAAGAGAGGCATCAATCGGCTCATCTGCGGGATATTGGCGGAATATCGTTGGAGGTTATAACCGCCCTCGAATAGATTAAGTAATAACACCATTAGTCATCTTCATATTTGTTTACCTAAGAATCACTGAACCTAAATTTCTCCTCTGTTAGCGCTTTATTATATCCATAACTCACGGCATTTATTTATTTGTCGTTATCCGGCTGTCCTCAGTTATAATCCATTTTCTATTAGTTTCAACATTCTTAACTGTATTATTTTCTTCCTTAATTACGCCGTATGTACGTGAATGCTAGAAACTACTGGATGCATTTCCACCAAGATTCGTATTTAGAATACACCTGTCCTTGATAGGTTGCAGGGCAAATATTGTTTCTAAATCCCTGAACTAACTGGGGGTTTATACGAAACCGAAACAGTGATTTTGCACTTCCAAAAAATATACACAACAAAAGTTTATGGAAGTTTACCTACCTTGGTAGAAATTAATGTCTAAACCTTTTTTTCTCATGTGCATCATTTCGATACGAGGATCAATAAGGGAGATATCATTAAAGGACCGTTTTTCTGTACAAGTCCCATCGGACTTAACTCACGAGCGGGTGCGTGTAAAGCGTATTCCTTACAACTTGAAAACTACTGAAGACATTCGAAACAAAATTTATATTTAGCATCCACCTGTCCAAAGGTAGGTTTTAAACGTAAATAACATTTCATGTTCCGGAATGGACTGGCGGTTTATAAGGAACCGAAATGGTGATTTTACTCTTCCACAATATATACAGAACAAGACCAACCTGACTGGAAATCGACCAAACCTGATGGAATTCCGCCTCTAAACCTTTTTTTTCATGTGCATTTTTTCGTCAGGAGGATTAATAAGGGAGATATCATGAATGGTCACTTTTGCAGGTTAAGTCCAGCGGACATAGCCCAAAAGGTGTTTTACATGGAGCAGATTCCTTATCTATATAAATCAAATCGTAACGACTGTGTACCTCTACACTGACTATTTTGGCGAATTTTCGTACAGCTTTCCGTTTAAGGGGTAATAATAACAATCTCCATAATTTTTGATTTCCTGAAAGTCCTAATTTTTACCCGCCTCGCCCAAAATCCACATTGTGGCATAATCTGCCAGAAGAATAAGAAGATAATTGAAATTTGACAAAATTATACGTTTTAGCCTGTAACGAATGAAAAATCCTATATCATTAAATTTTTCATTTTTTATCCCCGAAGAATATCGAAATATGCAGGCAATTTTAATGATGGTGCAGACCTTCGGAAATTCCTATCACGTAACGGATTGCACAATCTCCGTTCAATTTGGAATGATCTACAACCTTGGTCTTATGACTTTATGCCGTATCTGTATCCCTTTTACGTTTGATTTTTCTCTATTAATCGATGTTAAGTCAATTTGGAATTTTCACATGCATTATTCATACTTTCAATTACTTATATGAAATACAGAATCATCAAACTCTTCACGAAAATTGGCCCACTCAGTAGCCATATGTGAGCCAAATGCTACGTATGTAGCTGTCACATTATTATCCGAAAAGTAATGTAATGTGAGATGATCTTACAAAACATTTACCCTGTTCCACGTTTCTAAATCTGACCCAAGAATAGATGACATATCATTGGACCAGCCATTTAGGCCACTAAATCCGGCGTGTCTTATGGTATAATCCTTTGTCGATATGACGTACGTTTAGTAGCAGTTAATCTGTAAATGAAGGTCTTCAATATTGTAAACACGCATATACTTTCGTATGTCGATCTATATATATTCACTGATGTCGATTTAGCGATCGAGAAAGGGTCGGTCTGCTATTGTAATCAGTACTCCCCACACCGACTTTGACTGGCAGTAGGAAAGGGTTCCTTCTCCAACTCCTGTGTAACTGTCATTAGTAAGGAAGGCCTACAATTGTAATGAATAGTTCCCTTCTCGATTTGACTTGCAGAATGTAAGTGAGCATGCAGTTTTGTTTAAAACTCCCCTACCCGATTGTGTTTGGCAGTAGGCAAGGGTGCCCGCCATTATAAAGAAATGTACTCATCTAAAATGTGACTGGCATTAGGCATAGTGGCCTGCTATTTTGATGGAAACTCACCAACTTGGTGTGACTGGCAGTACGCTGGCTGGCAGTAGGAAAAGGGGCCTGTCATTATAATGATAACTGCACAACTCAATTTCGAGTGATAGTAGGGTAATTGCCTGCCATTATAATAAAAACTGTAATCTGTCTGGAGGTAGGAAAGGGGGGCTGCCATTTTAACGAAAACTCCCCAAATCGATTCTGTCCGCATAGTAGGCAATGGGGCCTGCAATTATAATGTAAACTTCCCAACCTGATTGTGAATGCCAGTAGGCAAGTGAGCCTGCCGTTATATCACAAATCCGTAACAAACACTTTACATTGGAAACGTACGGGGACCTCCCCATGCTCTTTCTCGGATAACGCTAAGAGACATGCAATTTTAAAACTATCTTATTTACTGCATGTACACTATTTACTTCGATATTCGAATACAATGTAGAATACCGTAGCGAAGCACGGGTACATTCGCTAGTTAGAGTATAAAAATCGAATGTTAATGCAAAGCTTAAGTGTTCTATACCCAAGTCAGTAGTTTTATTAGCATACTGAAGCACAACTTAATTTGTAATACTTAAGCTGTCCTTGAATTGGACATAATTTGGAGACCCAGTAAGCATTTATTATTATTATTATTATTATTATTATTATTATTATTATTATTTTTTTTTTTTTTTTGATTCGTTGTGCCCAGCTGTGGAGCGCGTTTGAACTTATTTTGCACAATGTTTCTTCTTCTTTTCTTCCCAATATCTCTTCATTTTTTCACTGTGTTCCTTTCTGCGTGTTTCTGTCCAGCCTGTATTTTTTCTTGTTGGTTTCTCTGCAAATTTATGTTTGTTTACTAAGCTTCTAAATTTCATTCTATCTTGAATGGTTTCGTCCTCGATACCCATTTCTTGTAGATCTTCATGTATTTCTGCTAACCAATTGTTGCGGATTTTCAGGGTTAGAGCTAGATTTAGAATTTTCTTTGTCAGCCTGTTGTTATCCATTCTGTGTAGGTGTCCGTAGAATTTTAGTCGTCTCTTTCTGATGGTATCTGTGATTTTTTCTGTGAATTGAAAAATTTCGTGTGGTTTCTTTTTCATCCAAATTCCATTTTCGAACTTTGGTCCTAGGATTTTTCTGAGAATTTTCCTCTCTTGTTTCTCAATGCTTTTCATTTGTGACCTGCCGCCAATGATCAGTGTTTCAGATGCATAAAGTGCCTCTGGTTTGATGACTGTATTGTAGTGTCGTAATTTTGCATTTTTTGATATACATCTTTTGTTGTATCTGTTCCATGTGATTTTGTAAGCCCTTTGCAGTTTAGCAGTTCTTTCTTTGTTAGCTTCCTGATTTAACCCTGCTGGCTGAATAATTTCACCTAGATACTTGAATTTGTCTACTTGGGAAATTATTCCACAATTGGTGATTAATGGTTGATTGTCGAATCTTGATTTAGTTCCTTCCATAAACTGCGTCTTTTCAAATGAAATTTGAAGTCCGGTTTTTGCGGCTATTTCATTCAATTTTTCTATGGATTGGATTGCTTCTTGTCTGTTGTTCGAAAGGATCGCAAGGTCATCTGCGAAAGCTAAGCAGTCAAGGTGAATTTTGTCTTTAAGAAGTCTGCCAATGTTTATACCTTTAGTTTCTTTTCTCCATTCACGAATCACTTTTTCCAAAACTAAATTGAATAGTAGTGGGGATAGTCCATCTCCCTGTCGGACGCCAGTTCTGATTTCGAACGGTTCAGAAATTTTTCCCAAGAACTTAACTTTTGATGTTGTGTTGGTCAGAGTTTGTTTAATCAATTCCCTCGTTTTCCTGTCGACTTGAAATTCCTCTAGTATGTTGAACAGGGTCTGCCGATCTATGGAATCATACGCTTTTTTGAAGTCAACAAAGGTGATTACTGTTTGTTTGGTTTTGCGAATCTGTAGTATGGTTTTTAGGTTTAGGATTTGTTCTGCGCAGGATCTCCCTTTTCGGAATCCAGCCTGATAATCTCCGATCAGGTGGTCTGTTTGTTTCTCTAATCTATTAAGTAGAGCTTTAGAGAAGATTTTATATACGAGTGAGAGGAGAGAAATTCCTCTGTAGTTATTAATATCTGATTTGTCTCCTTTCTTGTGAAGTGGGTGAATCAATGCACATTTCCAATCCTCCGGAATTTCTTCAGAAAACCAAATGTCCTGTAAGATTTTTTGAATACTCTGGGCCAGTTTGTTACCACCAATTTTCAACATTTCAGCGATTATTCCATCTTCTCCTGGTGCTTTGTTGTCTTTTAAATCTCTGATTATTTGTTTGACTTCTTCTTCTTCTTATTATTATTATTATTATTATTATTTACAGTAACTTTCCACAATATTTTCCAGACTCATTGTAGTTATTAAATGAAATGTAACCCTTTAACAAATTTATAGGAATAGATTATTTATACACGACTTCATCGTACAGCTATTCGGAAGGTAGTGTGTTTGAACCTCACCTTCAGTATCTATAAAGATGGTTTTTCGTAGTTTCCTATTTTCACACCATACATATACTATGGCTGTGACTAAACTAAAGACACGGTCACGTACTTTCCAGTCCTAGCCCCGTCCAAAACCAACGTCGCTATAAGACTTGTCTGTGTCGGTGCGGCTTAAAGCAATTAGCAAAGAAAATAAGATGGCTCGGCGTTAATGCTAGATTACTGCGCTTTTGCCAGTCACCTGTTCTGGATTGCATTTATGAAAGAGATGTCGGAACTGCGGTGTCATGTGTATCGTTGTGTTGTAGTTAGCTTTATATGTTTCGCCCCCTGTGGGCTGGACAGTAGAATACATCGACAGTATCGTATGCTCATGGAAAGAGGCAACTAAATCAAGATGCTATGGGGGTATGGTTTGGCGGCCACGGGATCTTAGGTGAATGTGGCATTTCTTTGACTAGTGCCAGACACCTCACTTTCATCTTTCCAATCCGATCTCTATTGATCAATTCTTGTTCTCTTACGGCCATGGGGGTATTAAGTTTGCTAGGCCTGGAATGTCTTTCATTTTAACATCCTTAGTGGCCCATCCCTTTATTTTACCGATATCTTTGTTATTCTAAGTGTCGGGCCTATTTCTTCTTTCCTTATTAGTGTTAGGAGAGGATGGTTGTCCAGTTGTACTTTCACTTATAAGAAAAGTCGCTATCACCACCTTACGTGTTTCACTGAAACGGATTGTTTAATCTCAACCACCTATCGAGGGTATGAGATGATGTGTGAAATTTCCTGAGGTCTGTAATATCAAAATTGTAGAAAAAATTCACCAATACTTTTGCAGAAAGCTTTGATCATGATATAGATGTTGATTCCCATAGGGAATCTGAAATATTTGTCCTGAATGAGCAAATTTATAATACCAATATAAATGGTCCGTTATTGGACATTATAAATTTTCCAGCTAGCTCATTCTTGGTTGCCAGCGTTTCGCCCTCGTGTGCTAGGGTGGGCTCATCAGTTGGTACCTAGCACACCTACCAATACGCTGGCTAGTGCATACCGTGGAGGCCACTGCGTAGGCTAACTGGAGCCACCGGCAGTGCCAATGCACTAAGAGACTTTGTCTCATCACTAAAAATTGATGCCTGCTTGGCCATCAGATGATATATATGTTGATTCCCATAGGGAATCTGAAATATTTGTCCTGAATGAGCAAATTTATAATACCAATATAAATGATCCGTTATCGGACATTATAAATTTTCCAGCTAGCTCATTCTTGGTTGCCAGCGTTTCGCCCTCGTGTGCTAGGGTGGGCTCATCAGTTGGTACCTAGCACACCTACCAATACGCTGGCTAGTGCATACCGTGGAGGCCACTGCGTAGGCTAACTGGAGCCACCGGCAGTGCCAATGCACTAAGAGACTTTGTCTCATCACTAAAAATTGATGCCTGCTTGGCCATCAGATGATATAGATGTTGATTCCCATAGGGAATCTGAAATATTTGTCCTGAATGAGCAAATTTATAATACCAATATAAATGGTCCGTTATTGGACATTGATCTGCCATATTTGTAAATTAAATTAGAAAAGAGAATCGAAACCAAAGAAATCCATCTCAACACAGGTCATGAGAATCTTTGGAGAAGTGAAAGCTTTTCACTATATTTTATGTAACCATGGCTACCAACAACATGGAGTGGTTAGTTGTATGACCTACTTCATTCTATTGAAAGGAGACCTGGCGTATCCTAAGCTGTAAGTGCAGCTTAGTGATCATGGGGCACTAGCTGAGCATGGCGTTACTTCCAGTTAATTGTTCCCACTTTCTGATTCCCATCCTTCCTATATGGCCTCTTTTGGACATCTCCGGTTCTCTTCCGATACCGACGGTATTAGATATGCAAGGCTTGAACAGTCTTCCTTTTTCACATCCTTCATTGCTCTTCCCTTTGTTTTGCAGATACATTCATTCTTTGAAATGTCGGACCGCTTCCATTTCCTTTCCTCAGCAGCGTTAAGAGAGGATGGTTTTTAGTCGCTCTCCTTTCTACAACAATGACCACCATCAACACCGCCGCCACTTACCGCCTGTAATCATAATGTCTGATAGGGTCATGTGCCTTTCCAAAAGTTGAAGTCACGTTTTCTTTTGGATTACCTTACGGCGAATCGGAGCCATGATCTTCTGGATGAACATTTTTCTTGCCTTAACTAAGGAACACTCGGATATCTTATTAATATATCAAAATATGAAACGAATATAGGCCTATCTGAAGTTTGAAATATATCAAAGATATTATATTTAAAAAGGAAGATGAATAAGGGTGCAAACTTACTTAACGATAAAGAAGCGTGAAATACCTATTGCCACAACCATATTTAACTCAAAGGCCACTCGTATATGTAGAGTTCGATTCTAAGAGAAGTTTCCTCACGTCAGTCGGAATAGCCCTTCCCCAAATATTTTTGGCAAGATATTAGAAATAATATGAAGAAAAATTTGCGCGTTAAATAAGAAACTTTCACAATGATAACTCTACCGGAGAAGACGTATAATTTATTTGTACAAATCCTGTATTAGATGGGGCGTCTTTAATGTTACAAAGGGAACGGATTAAAAACTTTCAATTCGTGCTGAGAGCCTAGAAGGAGTAACTTAGTGGGAAATCGTTTACATTTGCTACAGAAGACGCGCGTTTGCTGATTAAAGCGGAAATGGAAAGCTGTGTATCGCAAACTTGTGCTACTATTACCTTACATACGGAGCAGATGAATGGAGACGGAGTGAAGAGAACCGCTCACAGTCGAGTATCGGTCATGGAACCCGCACTCCCACAAGGATTAACTCTCTGCGTTGTTGTGGACAGTACTTCGATGCTTCGTATTCACACTGCTTGGTGGAGAAAAATCACTCGGAATGTAGCAGTCACATTTGTACATTTCAAACAACAGAGTTATAATTTGTGCATTTCATAGCTGGAGATTTCATTGCTAGAGAACAGCGGAGTACTGAACAGTTAAAAATGCGATGTTCTTCTCGGAATTCCGTTAATTTGCTCGAGAACATTTATATTGTAATATGCGCTACGCACTCTGAACAAGACTTAGGTGAATTTTCAGGGACTATTTTCAATCTAGGAATATCACGATTTTTTACAAGTAGTCGTGGTAATATATATATTTGTATCCGTGTCCGAAGATACAGTAGTTTCTTATTGAGTATCATAGCTGTCCTTAAACACCTTGAAACATTTACTTTACACCATAAATGAAACACATACTTTAATAACTAGAACAACAAAATACCTATACATTAATTTTAATTTTACAACTTATTCTTCCGACTTCACCATCAAAAATCAAACTTACTCTAATTTAAGGAAGACTGATTTACAATCCTTTGCGAAGTTATTCCGCTGTTTTATTTAGTATAGTGTGCAATTTGATTGTACTTTGCTTCCACATATCTTATATTTACAAGAAACAGGATATATGCAATATTCAGGACATATTATCTCCTCTAAGTGCTATACCTACGGCAGAAATTGACGCTATTCTGATTGCATAGGTCGTTGTTGGTACCCACATGCTTTGAATAGCTAAGCTAATGTTGGCAGGCAAGGGTTTCAGCTAGAAAATAAACTTTAAAAATATCGAAAAAGTGCACAAATGAAAAAACATATATGAGTATACTAGCAAGATACCCGTGCTTCGCTACGGTATTATAATGAAATTTATAATTGAGTGCTTAGCGTCTTATATACAATCCGCCGAAATTCAAAACGTTTCTGTGAGAATCCGCAAAAATTCGTGATCTGACTCGATTCCTGAGAGATTACGGCAAAGTTCCTCCCATTTGGCAATCTTTCTTTCCAGCAAGCGATTTCGTAATTCCTGGGCTAGGTCCAGGTATTTCAACCGGTCAGTTGAGTCCCTAAATCTTTGCCATCTTTTCCTATAGAATTTTTTAATATGGATCAAATCCTTGAGGAGATCCGGCGTGGTGTCGTCTTGGGTGCCTTGGTGGTACTGAACCCACGGCCGGACTGCAATCGTGGTCATTACCCGGCCAGGACCCGTTTCCAGCGCGGTCCGCACATTTTGACGATGGTCCAGTACTTTATTATTATTATTATTATTATTATTATTATTATTATTATTATTATTATTATTATTATTATTATTATTGATGTTATGGACCCCACAGCAAGATGGAAGACCACTACTTGACGGTAAATTTCATTTGCTGCCATTGTCATTGCTGACAATGTGACCAGCACCATCGTCGCGCGTAGGAAGGGCACGAGATTTCTGGCGTCACGAATGATATACTTCCGTGCATTATTGACCTTATTGTAGAGGTGAACAATTCCACGGTCGTTATCATTCCTATAATTTATTTCAAGTGTATTTAATTTTTTATTTATATGCCAGGAGAATCTACTGTAATATACCTTTATGTTCTCCAAAGGAATAGATGGCTCTTGGAAACGAACCCAGGAAGATAAAAATTTATCAGTTTATGGTCAGAATAAGTACATTATGAACAGTAAAATCAATTGGTCTGAACTATTTTTTCACTCCACCGCCGTTAAGTTAATTCCATCCCCTCTCCCCCAAAGGCGTGTTTTATATGGTTAAAGGAGATTACAAATACCAATCTTCACGTCTGTTACCTTCAGTTCTGAGATATAAGTATCCCCATTAAAAAAAATCAGTTCTTTTTCACTTCCTTTCACATCCCCCATAAGTGAATTTTCTGGCAAAAATATACTTGTTTCTTTAATGGTAAAGGATCTTCTAAGTACCAATTATCACGACTCTAATACCTTCAGTTCTTTAGATATGTGTCCTCATAAAAGAAATTCAACTCTTTTTCAGCCCCGCGCCCTAGATTATTTCCCCCCAAAACGCGTTTTCCTTTGTTTTTAAAGGAGGTCCAAATACCATTTTCACGTCTGTAACAACTTTAGTTTTTTTTAGATGTAAGTATCCTCATACAATTAATTCAATTAATATTTCAATTCTTTCACCTCCGCCCCCCCCCCAACATCATGGCATTTTCCAAGAATACGTATTTCCTTAATTTTTAAGCAGATCCAAATACCAGTTTTCACGTCTGCAAAATCTATCGTTTTGGAGATAATAGTAAAATAATTGAACTAATTTTACAATTTCACCCCCCCCCCCTTTAGGTCCGAAAACGAAAAATACGTATTTCTTTATTTTTAAAGGAGATTACAAATACCAAATTTTACGTCTGTAACATCTTCAGCTTTTGAGATATAAGTATCCCAATGAAAATAATTCAACCCATTTTCAGTCACTTTTACCCCACCACCCAAGTGGTTTTTCAGAATGAAATACATGTTTCTTTATTTTTAATACAGATGAAAAGTTAAGTTTTTGAGATATACTGTAGAAATGGTCATTTTAAAATTTCACCCCATTTTTAGTTCCACTTAAGTGGAGTTTCCAAAAAAAAAAATCACCTATGTTTCTTTATTTTACAGGAGATTCCAAATACCGGTTTTTACGTATGTAACATTTTACGTTTCTGAAATATACCGTAGACATAGTCTTTCTAAAAATTCACCTCAATTTGTCACTCCTGTTTAACCCCCATTAATTGGATCTTACAAAAACAAAAAATACGCGTTTCTTTATTTTCAAAGGAGATCCCAAATACCAATTTTCAGGTCTGTAATATCTTCTGTTCCTGAGATAAAAATATCCTAATTTAAGGCATTCAAACCCTTTTTCACCCTTTTTCACCTTTCCTATTGGGATTTTCTGAAAACAAATAATATTTGATTCTTTATTTTTAAAGGCGATTCTAAATACCGTGTTTTACATCTGTAAACTTTAAATTTTGAGATATAGATACACTCATTTTAAAAATTCACCCCCTTTTCACCCTCCCATTAATTGGATTTTCGAAAAAAATACGTGTTTCTTTATTTTTAAAGGAGATTCCAAATACCAGTTTTCAGGTCTGTAATATCTTCAGTTTCTGATGTATAAGTATCCTCATTTAAAGGCATTCAATCCATTTTCACCCCTTTTCACCCCTCCTATTGGGATTTTTAGAAAACAAAAAATACGCGTTTCTTGATTTTTAAAGGAGATTCTAAATACCAATTTTTACATGTGTAAACTTTTAAAGTTTTGAGATATAGTTGCACTCATTTTAAAATTTCACCCCTCTTTTCACCCCCTTAGCGACGGAATATCCAATAATCCTCCCTTAGCGGGCACCTACATTGTACTATAAATGTATCCTCAAAATTTCATTTCATTACGTCCAGTAATTTTGGCTCGGTGGTGATGAATCAGTCAGTTAGGACATGTTATTTTATATATATATATATATATATATATATATTTAAAAAGGAACATCTGCAAGCATGCCAAATCATACAGAAAAATAAAATTAGTAAGGTCTGCGGAAACAAAAAAGTAACTTGCTCCTTAGAATTGTACTACTTTCAGAGCTATCTGACGATGATTTCAAGCTGTTCGTTTCTTATTCTTCGCGCACTGAGCGCCACTATGCACACTAATTATGGATTATCCCTTTCAATCTGAACCCTGCATCACTTATAAAACAAAGACTAGAATATATACTGTACTACCTGATCAAAAGTATCCAGACATCCCTATGTAATGCCGAACTGAACCCTAGATGTCACGTTAGGCGGACCCACCAGTATGAAAGGAGGCGGGGAGTCAGTAGAGAAGCAGTAACACCAGAATGGGTCGGTCAAGAGAGTTCAGTGACTTCGAACGTGGTCTAATCATTAGATGTCCCTGAATAAAAAAATCCATCCGAGACATTTCAAACCCTTTTAAAGCTGCACAAGTCGCTTGTTAGTGATGTGAATGTGAAGTGGAAACGCTAAGGAACAACCGCAGCTAAACCAAGACCAGCCAGACCTCACATAATAATGGACAGCGACCGTCGAGCATCGCGGAGGGTGGTTTTAAAAAATCGCAAAGAATAAATAGAAGGAATCACTGCTGAGTTTCAAAGTGATACCAGCAGTCCAGCCAGCGCAATGAATGTGATCCGGGAATTAAGAAGAACGGGGCACAATCGTTGAGCTGCTGCTCATAAGCCAAAAATTTATGTAGTCGATGGTAAGCGACGCTTGAGGTGGTATAAAGAGCGACGCCACTGGATAGTGGAAAACTGGAAACGAGTGATTTGGAGTGGTGAATCACGCTATAACCTGTGACTATCCGATGGAAAGATTTGGGTTTTGCGAATGCCTGAAGAACGTCACCGGCAGTCATATGCAGTGCCAGCAGCGAAGTATGGAGGAGGTAATGTTATGGTATGGGGGTGTTCTCCGTGGTTAGGGTGTAGTTCCTTACTGCACTTATGAAAACTCTAAAAATGGAAGGATTGGAACACCATTTAAACCATTGTGCACTGCGTACACAAGAGGACCCGTTCGAAGACGAAAATTGTTTGTACTGCATCAGAATGATGATGCACGTTTTCATAAAGGCAATGGTTTTTGGACAATGACATTCCTGATATGGACTGCCCTGCCCAGAATCCCGAACTGTACCCAACCGAACACCTTTGGAATGAGTTGGAACATCGACTATGCTCCAGACCCCAGCGTCCAACATTACTACCTTCTCTAGTTTCCACTCTTGAGAAAGAATGTGCTGCCATTCCTCCACATTGAAGGTGTCCCCAGCAGAGATTAAACCGTCATAAAGGCGACGGGTGGACCCACCCCATATTAATGTCCAATAATATGAAACGTGGCATGGATAAAGTCTAAGTGTAATTTCAGTTAAGTGTCCGGATACTTATGTTCAAGTCGGTAGTGCACATCGTAGTCTATTCTAATTGTATGCATATATTCCTTGAAACATAATTTTTGATACTGAATGATAAGAAGAAATGTTTCCCTGCCATTAATCATAATTACAATAATGATCAATTGAATTAGTGGTAGCGTTTGTCTATTGGTCGGCGGCTCAGCGAATGTAGTAATACGGCGTGAACCGTGACTGCGATGTCGTCGGACCTTATACTGGCCATATGAGGAACAATTGAGCATAGGATTGGTAAGACACGATAATTTAGTGGATTTGATCGCGGCCATATCGTCGTTGTCAGGCTTATAAGTTACCCTTCGCCGAAGGCACTAGACTTTCTACACCCATCGTGTCAAGAGTGCGCCGTAAGTACGACAGAGTAAACTGCCAGTGTAAACGAATTGTTTGCAAATGACCCGGTCATCTAGCTCGGACTGTAACTGCGGATAAACTGGCCGTAGTGCAGCAGAGGCAGGAATACGATGCCACACAGAACGAAGTGTGAGCAGCTATACCAACCAAAACGATCTCATCTCCCCGGAATAGAGTGACCAAGCCGCCATCTAATTACGGTATCCGTGCTCACTACAGGACCTAAGATGTAAAAGCTGAAATGGACAAAGGAACACCACAACATGAATCTCAAAACGTGGAAGAAGGAAATCTGCATGAAGTGAAGTGCCTATTGATACACACTCACGACAAGATCGACACTAAGCGTGTGAGGAAATGGACCTCTTTTTCCAGCAGAGTAGTCTCAGGACTATGGTGGTATCTTCATATGGGGAATGTTTACGTGGGATGAAATGGGAGCACTAATATATTTGCCAACGCGCCTCACTGATGAATGATAGAGGAGCCTGCTCTCAGATCATGGTCACCAATTTCTCCATACCCAGCACCCTTGCGGGACGCATGAACCTGCTCAACACTGGCTCCTCATCATTCCTGAATGTGCCCGGTTGGCTCGCCGTACACTCCGCATTTGTGAGGGTGCTTATCTGACAATCCGCCCCCTTCCCCGGTTCACCCAAACACAATCCTATTTAACACATGTAGGGTGATTTTGAGAGAGTTAGAGGCACTCTAGATCTTACACCGACCTATCTTCGTGCATGATGAGGGGCTCTGCAGTGATCGTGAGTCAATATGGCTCTCTAACACTTCAAGTGTCTTCTGGAGTCTTTGCCACACGACATCGCTACTGGCCATATATATATAGTTGGGGCTGTGCATTAATTAAGGCCACGGTCTCTTCTCTCCCACTCCTGGGCATTTTCTATCCCATCGTCGCCATAAGAGCTATCTGTGTCGACGCGACGTAAAGCAACTTGTAAAAAAAAAGGAGAGAGAGGGAGATTAATTGCCCGTCGATGCATGAGGGTAAATCAAATATAAACGAGCCTTTGGTTGTAACGGTTTCATTTATCAAAACTACGTACATATCACATTGCTCTTACCTTTCGACATAAGTATCCGTTCTATCTCTTCACTTTTCCACCGGATAGGCAATTTCTTCATCTCCACCAAGAGCGCCCTTCCCCGGCCCAAATATGTGGAAGTCACACGATGACAAGTCTGGGCTTTAGGGTGGATGTGGTGGGACAGTCCAGTGCATTTGTGCTGGGTTAGTCTTGCGGTGTGGGTTATGGCGTTATTGTGAACGAGCAGTACAGATCTGATTGGAATGCCGCTCTTTTTTGATCTCTAGGCAACGCGAACCTCAAGAAAATTGCAGTAATGGTCCGACATTCCTCAAAGAAATCAACCAGTAGTAGTCTCTTGTAGTCCCAGAAGACCGTGGTCAAGACCTTGCCAGCAGAAAACCGCGCCTTGGCTTTCACCGTTGGCTTCTCGCCACGTCTCCGCCAATCAGTACTGACCGTCGTTCACATGGGAGTGTAATGGTGGATCCAGGTCTCATCACAAGTGCGATTCGTCTCAGAAAGACGTCACCTTCCCTCTCATGCCTTGTCAGAAGCTCGCAAGAAATTGCAAGCCGTGCAGTATTCTGCTATTCATTCAGCAGTCTCGGGATCCATCAAACTGACATATTACGGAATCCCAAGTTCTCCGGATTATTTTTAGAACACTTCCATGGCTGATCTGAAGCACATTTGTTCGCGTACCAACTTCAATAAGCTCTCGAACAGCCGCAATGTTCTGCGCTGTGACGCCCGTACGTGGTGTGGCACGGTTTCAACTCCCTCACGCCTGCCCTTGAACTCATTACACCAATATACCAGTACACCTGGCAAATGCTGGGGCTGCAGCATAATGAAGGCCGCAGTCGCTTCCTTTCCCACTCCTAGGCCATTCCTATCACATCGTCGCCATAAGACCTATCTGTGTCGGTGCGACGTAAAACCACTAGCAAAAAAATAAAAATAAAAATCATTGGAATTCTGGAAGAAGATTGTATTCTCTGATGAGACCAAGTTGAACGTCTTCGGGTCAGACAAACGAGGGTTTGTATGGCGCAAACCAAACGAAGAACTTGACTAAGAACACAGTCCTGGTGTTCATTATCGTACACCGCTTCACGCTGTGGGTGGGGACGGTAGAAAACATCAACGGTACGCCTGCCTGTCATTAGATGTGGCATGTATGAGCTACGCTTCTGTGGGAGAGCTGGTTATTATTGTGGATAACATAGATGCCAGAGGGTATGTGAAAA
The DNA here is from genome assembly GCF_040414725.1 of Anabrus simplex. Classification (NCBI taxonomy): domain Eukaryota; kingdom Metazoa; phylum Arthropoda; class Insecta; order Orthoptera; family Tettigoniidae; genus Anabrus; species Anabrus simplex. Next base: position 299,163,510 of record NC_090265.1, on the reverse strand, counting down.
TACTTCGCGATCATTTTTAGAGCAGTGGTACAAAATTAGGTATCCAAGTCTGTTTTTCGAAAACAGGCAATGGCCCAAAGCTGGTATAGCGAAGGAATACAGTATTTGCTCCATAATATTTGTGAGCAGCTGCCTACACCTCTACAATCACCAGACGTTAACATAATTGGAAATATTCGGGAGTAATTGGTGAGATGTGCGCGGAAAAGGAAACATTCATACAGAAGAGATCTCAGTAGAAATTTCAAGGAAGTGTGGTCTCAGACTGATCAAGGAACGACAGTGAGAGCTTTGTGCGTAGAAGACTCCAGGCCACAGTGGACGCTAGGGGGGATATATGAAAAGCATTAACAAATATCTACAGTGTTACTATATATCTACCATACAAAAAAGTGACATCGATTACTTTTTGCCGACAGAAAGTCATTTTCATTTTGTTTAGTTTTAAAGACGTAAGCTATTCTCAGTGACTAGTGACCTTATCCTCGGAGAAAGTCCCTTTATTAGTGCAAGAATGAGCTTCCTTTTCATTAAAGGCATGTAAGGTGATGAGAATAGTGTATGCATACTTATTTTACTCACTGTAAAACAGGCCTCTTACACCGAGATTCTGTTTTCAAGTTGAGTCACGTTCTCCGGCAGATATGATTCATTACACGTCAAACCTCCGTCTGCTGGGACTAGCGTACTTCATTCCTTACTCAACTCTCACTTCATTCTGGCACAGAAATGACATTATTGACTGAAACTTTCCCTTCAAGTTGAGAATCTACTCACCAGAGTGTTATTCGAAGTTCTGTTTTCCTTCTCAGAATTACAGCGATAATTCAGATGTATTTTCACTGGAAGAAGTGGATCTCTCCAGATTAATTATCAATTACAGTATACCGCCTGACGTATCGCTAGAGTCGTTGCGTAGTAGAGGAAAACATACATGAAGTGACTTCTGAGTTGTCTTGAAGTTCATATAATAAAATTTTAATAGAGAATAGATCAGTACCGGTATTCGCAACACTGCTCGCAGTATAAAGATCTCATTGCGGAAAGGAAGGGGAAAGAAATGAATGTACCTTCGATGTATTAGTAATAAACTACTTGAAAAAAGTCATTATATTTTCCATGCAGACCTGAATACTCCTGGCGGAGTGGAAGTACAATATTTTCTATTCGTAACCTCGATACCAAGTGAGATTGATTAGCTCCATATTAGGCTATTGATCACCCGTACATAAAATATACCTGGTGTTCATTATCGTATACCGCTTCACGCTCTGGGTGGGGACGGTAGAATACATCAACGGTACCCCTGCCTGTCATTAGATGTGACGAAAAGGGGTAATTTCCAGAGGCTCTCAGTGTTAGAGCGTGGATTTGTGACTATGGGTACCCCAACTGAGCATTCCGTACTTATTCTTGCAAGGTTCCTAACTTTCATCTTTTCTATCTGTCCTCTCTCGGTCAACTCTTGTTCGCTTCCAATCTCGACTGTATTTGGTTTGTGAGGCTTAGGGATTATTTCTTTCGTGCATTTCAAGGCCCTTTTTTTCCCGAAACTTTCTTTCTGTGTTTCTTTCGTTCTTTCTTTCTTTCTTTCTTTCTTTCTTTCTTTCTTTCTGTATTTAGTGTATATCTTGTAGTACCAGGAGTATTCGAGGACATGTTCGGCTCGACTAGTACAGATCTTTCTATTTGAATCCCATGAGCGACCTGCGTGTCTCGGTAGTAGATGGTGATGATGATGATGATGATGATGATGTGGAGACAGGGCAGAATGAAACACGCTTTCGACACATAACTTAATCCTGTCGAATAACACCACTCAAGGCTTAACGTACCCATGCGACGTCCCAACACTGCGTATGAAGTTTGAAATTGAATCGAAGTTTTTCGCTCGCAATATAGTGATATATCCTATACCACCACCTCTCTAAACCTGCCGGCCAACATTCCGATGGTGAATAATTTTCCAGTAACAAGACTCAAACCTGCTAACCGCACAGCCAAACCATTATATACAATTAATGCTGTCACGATTATGGCCATGATGCGTTGCCGATACTGATACCTTCATTCTTCTCTTCCTTACTCTTTCCTTGCGAGAGGATTTTTGCTCTGTTGCACTTCCTCATAAACAATTATCACCACCACCACCACATTTCCGTATATCCCTGAGTGAACTCGAGGGATTTGCTTTTCTAAAAGTAGTAGTCTCGTTTCGAAATTTCGGACTTCCGATGGGAATGTCGGTCTCCAAATATAATTTATATTTTCCAGAATCAAAATGTACATATGAGCCAGGCCAGACATTTTTACTGTAGGTGTACATTTACTAAAATAATACTTATCCACTTGTGTACGATCGCTTCTCAGTATTGTTTATTGGCAACAGTATGTAGACCAAAGTGACATTGGCCTATAGCACAACCATCTTGTCAAATGAAATTGATATGCGTTTATTTGACATGTTCACAGTTATATAGATAAATGTTTTACTTAGAAATTTAACCAACTGAAATAATTAACTGTTGATTAACTTGCGGTCTGCCTCTGTGGTGTAGTGGTTAGTGTGATTAGCGGCCACCCTCGGAGATCCGGGTTCTATTCCCGGCTCTGCCCCTAAATTTGAAAAGTGGTACGAGGGCTGGAACGGGGTCCATTCAGCCTCGGGAGGTCAACTAAGTGGATGTAGGTTCCATTCCCACCTCAGCCACCATGGAAGTGGTTTTCCGTGGTTTCCCACTTCTCGTCCAGACAAATGGTACGTAACATAAAACCACGGCCGCTTCCTTCCTTCTTCCTTGTCTATCCCTTCCAATCGTCCCATCTCCCACCAAGGCCCCTGTTCAGCATAGCAGGTGAGGCCGCCTGGGCGGGGTACTGGTCATTCTCCCCAGTTGTACCTCCGACCCAATGTCTCACGCTCCAGGACACTGCCCTTGAGGCGGTAGAGGGGGGAGTCCTTCGCTGAGTCCGAGGAAAAAAGCAAACCTGGAGGGTAAGCAGATTAAGAAAGAAGATTATCTTGTAATTTTCTCTATTGGAAATCAAACATGGTTACTAGTGCCGTGCAGAATTCACACTCGCCAAAACCTCACTACTGTACATAATTTGTGGTATGGACTCCTTTCGATTTTTGGTGAATAAGAAAGTCTAAGGTGTCGATCCGTCGAACAATAATGAGATTAGATATGCCAGTGGAACTAAATTTTAACGAGCAAGAAAATGGCATATCATCCCCTTAAAAGATGGATATCTGGAACGGTGTTGAATAAAAGTGATATAGGACTGCTTTAAAGGAAGGCATTTCACGTTTTAACAAATCTTTCTATTATCTGTATGAAACGTCACATTTCTCAATTCTTCAAAACGCCTATCAAATTGAAATATTATAACGTTACACTTTCTGGAATATGAAAAGTAAATCCTACCGTAGTAGCGATTGGTTACTCTGATATGAACAAAGTTCGATGTGTGGGTGCTCATGACTAATAATATCAATGTCCCAAATATATATTAAAAATAGATTTGCTACATTAGTCAGTTAATGAATACATTTCTAGAGCAAATAACGTTGCAATCTCAGAATTAAGGGGTGGGAAGGGCAAGTACGTGGTAACTTTGCTTTTTTCCTTCTTGCTATTATTTTAGACAATTTTTCTTTGTTTGCATAGCCTCACCCCATGGCGCAACAGCCTCCTAAGTGCCAGAGCCTACCAAGCGACCGCTGCTCAGCCCGATGGCCTACAGATTACGAGGTGTCGTGCGGTCAGCACGGCGAATCATCTCGGCTGTTATTCTTGGCGTTCTAGACCGGGACCGCCATCTCACCGTCATATGGCTCCTCAATTGTAATCACGTAGGCTGAGTGGACCTCGAACCATCCCTCAGATACAAGTAAAATTCCCTGACCTGGCCGGGAATCAAACCCGGGGCCTCCGGTACCGCGGGGCCGGCTTTGTATGGATTACAAAGCCAAAAATATAACATTTTGAACACGTTGAGGAAAAAAGTAACCTTAGTAATGAGCAGGATAACGATAGACAGATTCAAACATTCCTCAGAGGTCTTATGAAAGCGGCCTTGATTTAATGTACTGGAAATACCAACACATATCTGAACTTTTCTTTCTTCATTGCGAAGACGGAAAGCTCGTCACCACATATTTCGCTTCGATATTCTGTCCATGGTGTTGAATGACTCATTCACTAATGCTCCTTCAATTTGAAAAAACACGAATTAATGCAAGTTGTTTCTTTCAATTACTATCTAATACTAATGAATCTCTACTGGAGTGTAAACGATGTATCGTGTACTTGCAAATGTTGCTTTCCAATTATCAGCACCTATGGTTGCACTGTACAGGCACAGAAGTGGCACTACCGTAAAAAAATAAAAACAGAAGAAGAAAAGAAATACATGATATAAAGAGTGACTGTGAATTTGTTTTATTGTAATGGGAAATCTCAGATACTACCAAGCCAATTTTGAAATACCTTTCATGATCTCGAAGCTATCATTCAGGTAAGGTAGCTATGTATCATCCCGGAATATCAAAGGGTTCCCGCTAGAAGAGTGATTGAAGGAAAAAATGGCAGCATTAACAAATTTGAAACTGTGTACATTTTCCTGTCTGTGATTTTTCAGGTAAAAACTACTTGACTGATGGAGCTCATCTTTGGTGATCTTATAAAAGTACATCTATGAACTTGTATCTGTCTACCTCCGTACTATTACGTTTAGCGTTTTTACCTGCCGTCCTCGGGCGCCCGTTCTTGATTTCCGGTTCAGCCAGAAATGTAAGGTTGGCTATCGAAGTGATATGTGGTTTAAAAGGTACAAGGGGCCGATGACCTAGATGTTAGGCCCTTTTAAACAACAATCATCATCATTATCATCAAAAGGTACAAAGTAGAAAAAGAGCAAGTGAAATGTTCATGTGTTTCAGTACTGTAAATTTTGCCATTGCTTATGATGGAAAAAAATATTTTCTTCTTTGTGAAACAGAAGAACCACGTCTTTATACTACCCACCACTCCAGGCAGTTACACAAATCTTACATTTGTCCAAAACAACGATGTGAATGTGAGACCATATCTTTGCTACTTCTACTACTATTACCCCTTAAAGAATAAAACTAATATATAAATAAATCTCTCTTTTCATTTCATTCCACCTCAATCACTCGTAATCTGGCCACCCAAAACGTAGGCCTATCCACGGAATAAACCTAATGTTGTTTGCCCAGTAGAGCAAATTCCATCTTCATTGTTATAAGAGTAACTAAAATGCATAAAACTTAGAATATTGGACAGTTTTCCGGGATTACCGCTCATTGTTTCAGAAGTCTATGTGAAAAATCGTTAATAGTATGACTTACGCATCCAGTGGATAGAGAAAAATGATCATAATGCATCCGAAAAAATTACAAGATCACTAGCATCTCAGCTACGCACGCATTAAAGAACAAAATTAAATGACATGAATGGTATAAATTTGTATTAAAGCTTTACTGAACATACCTAATACTGTATAACTCCTAGATGATGTCAAAATGTAGCTAGTGTAATTTCTTCATCACCCTTTTCTTAGTTGTGAACAATCAAATTTTACAATAAATTACAATTATGATTTTATAACTTAACTAATTACAGGGTTGCCATTGGGACAAATGTATACTTCTTTTTCAGTACACAACTTACCTCACTGCTTAACAGGTTATAAAAATACTGTGTAATAAATCAGATGAGTATGAAAAATGAAATGTCTTCCACATACAATACAAAAAGGAACTAAGAAGCAAAAAGTGCGCGCATGATGCTATTGACTGTATACATGGTTACTCAAAATTAATATTGAACCGTGGATGGCAGCTACTGCGATGTTTGTCAACAGATGTTTATGTATACCTAATGAAGTCCAAAACTGCGATAACAATTTAGGAATATTTATTTATTTATTTATTTATTTATTTATTTATTTATTTATTTATTTATTTATTTAATTTATTTATTTACATGAAAATGTACCCGTGCTTCGCTACGGTATTTTATATTGTATACGGATTTCTACATTAATTACTGTACACGCAGTGAGTAATATTATATTAAATTGCATGTCTCTTAGAGTTATCCGAGAAATACCAATGGAAGGATTATACATTGTTCCCGATGTAAGTTGCGCGTTGAGCAGTTTTGATGATAATGGCAGGCCACGTTTCCTACTGCCATTCACAATCCAGTTCAGGAGTTTCTACTATAACGGTAGACTCACATTCCTACCGCCGATCACAATGGGGATGGGGAGTTTTTATTATAAAACTGGCCCATTTTCCTAATAACAATCACTATCGAGGTGGGGAGATTTCATTATAATCGAGAAATGCAAATCTAACCCATACGGGATCGAGATATGACAAACTGTCATATGACCAAAGTTGTAGATCTCTCCAAATTGAGCGAAAATTGTGCTGTCTCTTTTGTGATACGACTTATCGTTCAACCACCAATTACTCCGAAACGAAAGTCTGCACCGTCATTAAAATTGCCTCCATATTTCGATATTTGTCTGGGCCAAAATGTTACACATTTTAACACCTTGAAATTTTTCCTGAAATATCCAGGTTTTGGGATTAACACTCGCATACATACGAGAAATTAAGGAAGAAATTAGTACAGGTAAGAAAGTCGATATTACGAAAATAGGATAACAACTGGGGACCGCCGGATAGGACAAATATGTAAATTCCAAGTGGATATATAGAAAAATGAAAAGTCCCTCACTAAATTGTGATTATATGAGTTACGGATTTATGAAGGCGGTAACGCAGAAGAAATTTAGGTGCAGGAATTCTTAGATAATAAGATGACTTATGGTGTTACTACTTAAGCCTAAAGGGACAAGACAGAGGCAAGAAATGAAAGGGGAAAACGGAAATAGAAAAAAAATACAGTAAAAATTATAGCAAATGACATAAAACACCTTACGTTGCGAAATAATGGGCTACACTCCGCGGTATTGTTGAAATGTTTTATTTTTTTCTAGTTGCTTTACGTCCCACCAACACAGATAGGTCTTATGGCGACGATGGGATAGGAAAGGGCTAGGAGTGGGAAGGAAGCAGCTTTGGCCTTAATGAAGGTACAGCCCCAGAATTTGCCTGGAATGGAAATCGGAAACCACGGAAAACCATCTACAGGGCTGCCGATTGTGGGGTTCTAACCCACTATCTCCCGGATGCAAGTTCACAGTTCACAGCTGTTGAAATGTTAACAGCCACCCTTAGAGGTACGGAAAACGATAGTAACCTCCAACGGTATTCCGAAGTATCCCGCAGAATGGAAGCTTGACGTCTCTCTCGCCTTCTACTCAAGGAAAAATCACGAGTTTACAGGAATATTGACGGAAATGGCTTTATAGTACTTCCCTGCTGGCAAGCAGCCTGTGACATTGCCATGGCAACCAACCAGTAGGTTGGTTTTTGGTCCTCAGTGCAGAACATGAAACCCGCAGAAAATAGTAAATTTCTACGTCATTTGAAAAGTAAGAGAAATTATGTACATAAGAAAAGTTGTTTAAAATGAGGAGACGTTTCAGAGATTTTGCAGAAAATCAATAGTATAAGAGTAAATGGAAGGAAACTGTTCTGGTTTTCTTATAAATCCCCCGTCTATTCAGAGCTTCTTAAATCATATGCATTTCAAAGATCTATCCAGCCGTTTCGCCGTGATGGTGGAACAAAGGGCAAACAAACAGACACGAAAGCTGAAAATCACGGATACGGTCTTCATTTGATCTAAAATGGACAAATATCTTAAAAATTGGCGAAATAAATGAAATTACAGACAGAGGACTACTTACTTTATTTACTTAGATTTATTTATCTACGTAGCGCGATATAGAGTAAATCCTTTCTGATTTTTCAGATACACATTTTCTTGGATTTCGAAGCACCGATTGAAAAGGTTTGGTTTAGAGAGTTGAAAAAAGGCTCTAATAAACTTAAACATTTTCATCTAACACTAAATACAAAATTGAATGTTTCGGAATTATCTCCTATAAAATATTTTTATTTTTCAGATCATATGAACTAAATAAGCACATAACAAATGCTTCATTGAGCGAAGTGGTCACGAGTTTTAACGTACTCAAGCTATGGGGAAAAACTCTGTATTCGGAAGCGATTGGGTTCGAAATCCACTGCCACTTTTCTGTTGCTTCTCATTCTTCAACTCCAGGCACATGCCGGGACAGTTCCATTTTCCTTTCCAATTTCATTCACAATCATTCATTCCTTGTTCATTAGCTACTCAAATAAAGTTGGCCTCAAGAAGGCTAACCTACCGTAACAACATGTAATTTTACCTCACCTCATCCCCGGCCGCATTTCTTGAAACGAAGCTAAGGCGGTAGACATTCATACTTATTAAATGCTTCAATTAACAGCTAACAATCCATAATCTGCATAATTACAACCAGATTCGAAGAAATAACTTTCAAAGAAATTGGTTATGCATTAAATATGATTGATACAAAAATACCGGACTGTTCGCGACTGAAATTCGATTTTATATATAGATAAAATATTAAACATGTTGGGGTGTAATTATGGTATTCCAGGCTTTGTGAACTCAGTAATAAATAGGGCGTATTTGGATACTGTCAAGGATATATCCTCAAATTTTAACTTGGTTTTTAAATATTGATATATTGGTCAATGATAACATATTTTATGCATCATATGAACGGTGAGCGCTACCGATCGTGTTAATGTGCTACACATATCGAGCCAAGCTCTGAATTCGGGAGAAGAGTGGGTTCGAACTCCACCGTCCCCTGTCCTAAGAATGGTCTTCTGTGGTGTCCCGTTTTCATCTCCAGGCAAATGCCGGGACAGTTTCCATTCATAGGCCACAGCCTAGTCCATCTATTTCGTAACACAATATCATTCACTAGCAATCATTTCTTCTTCATTAGTTCCTCGACTGAGGTTGGCGTCAGGAAGTTCATCCAGCCGTAAAATATACCATATGAAATTTAATCTAGCCTCATCCCCGACCCCGAATCAGGAAACTCTACTAAGTGATAGAGGTATAAGGTGAGCGTTTGAATTATACAAATGTTAAATTTACGGAAGGTATGATCTTTTACAAAGATATTTAATACAAAAAAAAAAAAAACAATGAAAAATGATATGAAATGGCGCATGGCTTTTAGTGCAGGGATGTGTCCGGGGACTTCGGCTCGCCAGGTACAGGTCTTTTTGATTTGACACCTGTAGGCGACCTGCGCGTCATGATGAGGATAAAATGATGATGAAGACACATACACCCAGTCCCCGTGCCAGGAGAATTAACCAATTATGGTTAAAATTCTCGACCCTGCCGGGAATCTAACCTGGGACCCCTGTGACCAAAGGCCAGCACACTAATCGTTTAGGCATGGAGCCGGACATACAAACAAATATTAAGCTGCCATAAATTCATTTGAAATATGTGCATTTATATTCTTCAAGAAATTAAAAACTTTTACTAACATTCCTAAGCTAAACTATACAGATTGTTTCAATTTGCATTAGTATCTCTGAGAAGCATTTATACGAAACAATGTGTAAAATCCTCACGAGTATGTTTGAGCGTCTAGGATGGAATGCAAAGTCAAACTAGAGGGAAATGCTTTGTTTCTCCACTTTCTGAGAGAAAGATATACGGAATTACCAGAGAGCTTGCAGAAAACTGACAGCGTTAACTTTCGATCTGGCAACAGAATTTCTCTCCCTTCATCTCTCTTGGCTTTTAATTTACGAATTCCACAAACTGTTATCGATTTGCACTGGCGTCTTGACTGAAGAAGCTCGCTTATTCGGGCCGTTGACTTGGATGTGGACGCAAGGACAACAATTCCATTACTTCCAGCAAAGCCTGTTTTATGTCTAACCACATGACAGAGTATAACTTGAGGACAATGTTCTTCAGTGTCAACCATGAAAGTCTGTTCCTGAGCATGCTGGACTTGGACTTCAAGAGCGGAATTACGTTCATGACTTTCATATTATCAACTCCTTGACTATCTGAAGTTTCGTTCTCGAGAACTAATATGTAACCCATTATGTTTTACCTAACGTTGAGTGATTGTAAAATACTAATTTTTCTAATTCATGAATCTCAATACGTAAATAATATTGAAGGGACCTATCTACATACAAAAAAGAAAAAAGAAAAGTGTCGGGGACACGGCCGCAAGTTTTGGCCTAAAATACGAACCGTGTGGCAGGTATTGCCGAATTTGAGTGTCTAGTCACAGTGAGTTTCATATTTTATTGCCCAGTTTTCATTTATTACTTCTAAGAAGTGCATATTTTCCACTCTTGATATAATATGTGCTCGACTGGGGCTCCAGTAACGCGGAAGTTTTCCCATGACGCTCGGCCAAAGTAATTTTGAGACGCTATCGATAAACATTTCCACGCTAGATATTGATGGTTTCGGACCTTTAGGAATTCTAACAGGCCGCTCTATTCTTTTGAATGCGATTTAGGAAATTTTCCATCAATTTACAGTTAATTTGTTGCGACATTTTACGAGATGATTTTATTTCCAAATTCTTCGCACCGTTCTTTTCATAAATGTTCATTATTTGATTCTGTGTTTGCTATATCCGTGTAACACCAACTGAGACGGATTACATGACTTGTTATCGCATGGAATCCCAGAGCTATATTAATTGTTAGCCGCGTGCCAAGGCGACTTTTTACCTTAAGATGGCAGCATTACTGCATCATCCGATAACGCCAACCCGAGGTTAATCCCTAATTAAGAGATAAAGTGGTCCTTCCTCTTTCAAATGAAATAATCACTGTCGTTATACGTGTTGTCTAGGAGTTATTCCTATTTTAATATTTTCGTGATATTTTAAGGTTAACGTGCCAAGTACAGCTCTGAAAGTTCAAAACGGAAATGGAAGTGTAGTGACCTATAAAGATCGGGCGAATTGGCTGTGTGATTAGGGTCACGGAGCTGTCAGCTTGCATCCGGGATATAGAGGATTCGAACCCAACCGACGGCAGTCCTGAATATTGTTTTCGGTGGTTTCCTATTTTCACACCAGGTAAAAGCTGGGGTGTACCTTAATTAAGACTACGGTCGCTCCCTTAATACTTCTAGACTTTTCCTATCCCACTATAGCCGTAAGACCTATCTGTGTCGGTGCGTCGTAAAGAAAACTGTAACAGAAAAAACAGACCTGTAAAGAAATGTATAAAACTGAAACCAAACAAATTAACGACGCACTTCCAGGCATCATAGAAACTCAAAACTTTGTATCAAAGAACCTGATACCTACGAAGGTTGCTAAAAAGTAATCACCGGGTGAGTTGGCCGTGCGAACAGGGGCGCGGCTGTGAAATCGAATCCGTGAGATAGTGGGTTCGAATCCCACTGTCTGTAGCCTTGAAGATGGCTTTCCATTTTCACAACAGGCAAATGCTGGGGGTCTCCCTTAATTAAGGCCTGGGCCGCTTCCTTCCAACTCCTAAGCCTTTTCTACCCCATCGTCGCCATAAGACATATCTGTGTCGGTGTGACGTAAAGCCACTAGCAAAAAAAAAAAAGAGTAATCAATGAAAAATCTCCACGAATGGGTTAATATTGTTAGGGATTGAAATTGGGGATCAGAAGTAAAACAGTATAAGTATGCAAGCGTAAGCGTGTTTCACCCATCGGGAAACCTTTTCCCAAAGTAATGAGCTGAAGTTTTCGTGCGCTTAATAGTTTCCTCAAAGTTTAAATTGATTTTAACATTATACCCTGTGAAAATATTGAGGGGAGATTTCGAGATACAAATGAGTTAAAGATGCCCCTTGGTCAACAAAGGAAGTTCTATTACAGAGGTCCTGTTGATTGACAGCAGGCGAGGGAACCTACTCAAAAACGGTATACAGTAGTACAACATTATTCTGGATGAATTATAGGTCGTTGCTGTCCGGATGAATAAATGCCAGGTTCAATTGTATCAGTCGGATCTTAAAAGTATTGTGTCAAAATACAGCAGCTTTTTTGTTGTTATTGTAATCCAAGGTTTGATAGTTACACTTACACAGTCTAGGAGCGAATTATGTCAGATCTCTCCTCGCGTTATACATCACTGTTCGTAACAGTGCGTATGGAAGAGGAAAACGTTACGTAACTGACTACATACCTTTCAGCACCATAATATCCGTAGTGTGGCAGCACTGCTTATCTCCCGAGGAAAACTAAACACCGTAACATGAACGTGCATCGGACTAGCAACTACGAGACTAGGGTAACCCAGATCTCCTGAATTTGGACATTCTTTTTCCGTGCGATAGAATCTTCGGCGTATTTAATTTTTAAAACTGAACAAGGTGCTCTACTCGAGAATTTATAGAACTGATAATTAACACCAAGAAGCGCTGGTGTCGTAAACCATAACGAAAACCTGAATATGTATGTCTGGAAGCCTAAGATCTTCAAGAAACCTTTAATGAAACCGAACTACTTCTGAGAGACAAACAGCAACAACATTGTCTGCAACATCCCTTAAGGAGCTTTAAGTATTTCAGTAATACAGCAAGTGTAGTAAAGTGAGATTCTTTTTAGATACTCCAGTGGAACACGCATTTTCTGTGGGAAATCCTTGGTTAAAAATTCTTCCTACAATGATCCGAAGACAAGGTATATGTTGAAAAAGTTCCTATTGGTTATAAAAATGTCCATGATATAAAATACTAGTTAAATTAGTTGGATGTGAGGTACCAAGCTTCCATTATGTGCATATGTTCGGTATTCAGCGCGAAGGCTAGTTTGATCCTCCACAGCTCCGCCAACAGCTGTCATAGATAGCCTAAGTGTCACTGAAGAGGCATACTAGGGAAATGAGGAATAATGTAGTTTCCCGTTGCTTTCCTCACTGAGCCAGAAGTTGCTATTTCATATCAGTATGCCAAACCCACTGAAATGCATGCACACACTGACACTATGAGCGATATTTTCATATCATTCATAAGAGGGATTGACTGCATAAGGAATGATATTACTGGCATCGCCCATTCCTCGGTCACATTCATATTGTCAAAGCCAAGGATGAGACTGAGACAATCAATGAAAGTAACAAATTTACTGTAGCCCATATTAGAAGATATATTGCACTGAAAACACTACATCTCGCCATCAATGGCATGCTACCATTATATAATTATAAAATGGTTGAAAATGTTTGAAATTTGAAAAGCAATTAAAATGGATAAAGCATTGTAGGGTTGCGTATCTGATTCTCCTTTTGATTGCACATTGTTATGGCCTAATTACTTCCATCATTACTGTTTTCAATTCGTCATTTTCTGCAGGAAATATTAAGACTATCTACTAAAATACTGAAATTTAAAAGCAATAAATTATTGACAGTTCACTAGGTATAGCGTAAAAGAATCTATACACAACAAAGTAGTCCATTCCATGAAATAAACAACAATGCAAGAATGCAAGACTATAAGGCCTTCAGGTCTTCTCTTCCATCTAAGCAGGTAGAAAGAAATATATTAGAGTATATTACATTGCAACAATTAAATATTATATTTCTACCACTTTTCCCACACATGTGGGGTAACGGTGCAAACTGTATCGAACGTGTAGATTTTGCCCTGTTTTACGACCGGATGCCCTTCCTGACGCCAACCATGTATGGAGGGATGTAATCACTATTGCATGTTTCTGTGGTGGTTGGTAGTTTAGTGTGTTCTATGAATTTGAAGAGGAAAGTGTTGGGACAAACACAAATACCCAGTCCCCGGGCGAGAAGAATTAATCAGAGGCAATTAAAATCCCCGACCCGGCCGGGAATCGAGCCCGGGACCATCTGAACCGAAGGTCTCTACGCTGATCATTCAGCCAATGAGTCGGACATTGAAACAATTCAATATATGTTCAATATATTTTCTATTAACATATGGATTATAAATACAGTCCTGAAAGAGGGACGTTTGCTTCAAAACTAATCTTCTAAAAGTAGGTACTGCATCAAACCGAATAACATTTTATGAAAAGGATTAAGGCGACTGCCGAGACACAGTTGCGGAAGATAACTGTTGGCAGCAGCTAAGGTAAGTAGCCTACGGGAAAATTTTCATAGTTAATTAAATTGACAGTAGAGGACTAATGCATTCATTATTTGTTCAATTTTTCTTAATATCAACAATTCATAATCAATGACTAGTTTACGCAATGTAAACAATATTGTACTTTTATGCACATGGTATAAAGTGATCTGACAGAATCTGAGGATGTTCTTGTAGAACGAAACATATCATTCTTTGTGTAATAGTGTTTTTACAAATATATTATGGTGTTTCATGTAATATTTTGAACTTGTATGTTTGACAGACTGAAAAGCTTTCAAGTGTCATTTTGGAGGGTGGACACAATTCTTGACAATCTGTTTCATAATAATCGTTGGAATGTTAGAGAACTCCGTGGTTGCAATCTACGTCCACTTGAAAAAGAAAAAAAAAACTCAGCCATAGGAAATGTCTGGTAGGATTCATTGTCACTGCTAGATGGCAGCAATCGGAATGTGGAAGTTGGCTGATATAATTACAGAAGGTGAGCAACACGGAAGCTGAGCTCATACAAGGGTTAGATATCTATATATATAAAATAAGAGTTTTGTCTGCACATTGCTCAGAATTTTAAAAGGATGGTATTTCTCTATCAGTCGTGTCCACAGTAACAAGGAAACGCATTTTTTACTGCGTACCGAGTATTTTTTAAATTTGCCTTACATCGCACCGACACAGTTAGGTTTTATGGCGACGATGGGATAGGAAAGGGCTAGGAGTATGAAGTAAGCGGCATTGGCCTTAAGGTATAGCCCCAACATTTGCCTGGTGGGAAAATGGAAACCACGCAATAACATCTTCAGCGCTGCTGACAGTTGGGTTCGAATTCACTATATTTCAGATGCAAGCTCACAGTTGCACGCCCCTAACCACCCAGCCAACTCGCCCGGTCGTACCGAGTGTAAGTCTGCCTGAAAATTGGCGGGAAGTAGCTGGGGAGTTAGAAACTTTCTTCTTTAGCATGCCATTCCTCTGGTTCATAAATTTTCTGATACTACTGGTACGTAACGCACTGGTTCATCATAGCATTCGAGCTATTCAATTCCTACTCTGAGGCACTGATTGGAATGAGCAGTGTGCATATTTAATGGAATAATGGCAGAAGAGTGGTCACGGCTGTCTGCGGGCTGGTCACTCCAGCTCTGGAACATTGGACTTTTAGACACCGTAGTAATATTTGCTAAAAGTGAGAAAATGTGCGGATTTTCATTGATAGAGTATTTTATATGATAACATTGCTTTCAATCGCTACTTTGCTACTGACGTTTTTGTAATGACCTATGTTGACTTCAGTTAGGGAGGCCACAAAGTCAGTCTTTCTGATAATCCCGTAGCGAAGCACGGGTACATCAGCTGGTATATATATATTATTTTCCGCGACTATGGTCACGATACTAAATTGTGAACTAAGATGCAATTTGGGGCAAAGCAACTTAGTGCGATTAAAACAGCATCACGGTAAGTTCGCAACATGCATTTTCAACCTATATTAATTACGGAAACTCCAGAAATGACAATAAGAATAAGAACATGAATAAGAATAAGAAATTATCCCGAAAAATGTAATTCGATGTTGCGCCCATCACGCTTCTCATTTCTTGAAATTCTTGTAACAAAAGGTTGATTTACCTTGTTTATGTCCAAATTTGTCTGTATACGTTTTATCATTTGCATGCATACCCGAGACAAGCTAGAGGCCACACCGTTCCTAACATAACGATAATTATTATAATTTCTAAGACGCTGTAATCTATCTCATCTCCGAGATTCACAATTGCTGAAGTCGACTGATATGATGAATCTGTTGAAACTGAAATTTATTGTACAGCATAATAGATTGGATAACTGGATATTCCTGATACCACTATACAGAATCTTCGTTCTTGGTATAAGGAAATAAAGGGGACAGAGAGAGATCGGAAGTGAACAGCTTGATTTCCCTCTACCCTTCACTGACGAGGCACACAAGTTTTGACGAAACTTATTGGAGTAGACGGAGTTGAAGAGTCTCTCTGTCAAGTACCACTCCAGAGCTCAGCCCGTCAGACGGCATGCGTTCGTTCGCTATAAGACCAGCCATTTCATTCTCAAGCAGATCACGAACCCCGGTGCGGAACTAACTTCAACTTAGGTTGCGATTTCTCCCTCCTTCGCTTCTGCAAGCACACAGATATAAGAAGACCACCCAGTCCTTCCTCTCGGTACTCAACACAACCAACTCAAACTATATTCTGTTTTAAGAACAACTAATGCAATATCGGCTAAGTCAGAAACTGGCCCGTTCTTCAGAAAAGAGAAGTTACTATCGTTAATGGAAACAAATTACAAAGCATTTGCTTCACTTTGTAATGAGAATTTCTCTAGGAATGATGGAATGTGTAGCTGGAACTGAAAGTACAGTATAAATACGAAGCCCAACACGATATTTTAAGATCTAGGAGTAACATGATAATGTTTTCTGATTATATTCACTTAGCAAAGGAAATTAAATTAACTCTCAAATAAAGGATCTATAGTACATATAGATAACTCGTCTGCAGCTTTTAGTATAAGCCCTGTCATACGTCCACCTCCATAGTGCAACGGTGAGCGCATCTAACGGCTGTCCTTGGAGGCCCAGATTCGATTTCAAGAAATTTAATGTTGACAGGAGGCTTCATAAAGGTACATGCACCTCATCCGCTTACGGGGTGTGACTGAAAATAGCTGTACCACCTCCGGATGAACATATAAATTTACAAAATATAATGTACTCTGAATATGATCACTGAATATTTAGTTTTCTGATTTCTTAATTAATTTTATTTACATATTTATGTGTGCATTTATTTATGTACGGTTCATGGCTTAAAATTACACACAACTAATTGCAGATTAATATTAATAATAACCGGCACGTTATTTAAAATAAACATCTGCGTACCACCATTCTGAGCCAAGATCGAAACCGTTGAGAAACTCTGTGCTTTTAGCCTTTAATTTTGGCCAGCTGCAGTAAAATGACGCATAAATAATTGTTATTATTTCAAAGAGATTTTCAAAGTCCATTATCCAGACCGAACAACCATTGCACTGCGTCTGCGGAAGCGAACGTCTTGGTGGAATGATCAAATAAAGGCAGCTTATAAACATAAGAAGAAGGCGGATCAAAAATGGGTCCTAAGAAGAACTGATGTAGGCAGGAAAATGAATGAAATAGAGAGAAACGAATAATTTTAGAGTCAAATAAGGAATCATAGGATGCTCTTGCTAATAATCTTGAAAGGCTTTCTCAATTGGCAGGAAAATCGTTTACTGTAATAAAGAATGAATTAGAGGGAAATGGATAATATTTTAAGTAAATCAGGTGACCTAATCTATAATAATAAAAAGAAGTGTTTGTCTGCCTGTGCGCGATGCCCAGAAAAATCTACAGCACGCACAGAT
Source organism: Anabrus simplex (assembly GCF_040414725.1). NCBI lineage: Eukaryota > Metazoa > Arthropoda > Insecta > Orthoptera > Tettigoniidae > Anabrus > Anabrus simplex. Next base: position 299,145,956 of record NC_090265.1, on the reverse strand, counting down.
CTGAATGCACCTCGAAACTGGAAATTTTATTTTCGCTTTAGCTGGTGACTTACGAACGGAAAACTATCGGAAAACGTGTATTGGGATATAAAAATCCAACGTGCTGTCACCAAGATTATATGCATAGAGTCACTGTCGCTAGGAAACGTACATAAGTTAGGTACAGAACACAATTCAAGGAGCCATTTTACGTCTATGGCATAGGAAGCCGTTTTTGGACTTATATGGTGTGAGGGCATATGACGCTATTGATGGTGATTCGTTCGTCGGATCGGGACGTAAAGTCTAGAGCTATTCGAGAGGAGTGGGCTATGTGCCGTGGCCGGGTTTTATTCTATTCATTCTTACTATCATATATTATGTCATTAATTTCATCTCATGAACTCATCTGATTAGGTTGACATCATGAACGATACCCGGTCGTAAAAACTCGCTACGAAGATTCATTTCACTTCATACCCAAACCGCGTAGAGAAAGGGGACAATGTTTGGACATGTATATATTTAGAGGATATATATAGGACACAAGATAGACGAGAAGAATAAACAAGGAATAATAGAGGAGAATCGGGTAATATGGAATACCATTTACTTTTGGCAGTATAACTTCTTACCGAAATCAGTTATGAAATATAAATAGATATGGTTTTAAAATTCAAATAATTAGCCAAGATTCTCTATATTTTTAAATTGTAAACTGTTAATGTCTTCACGTCAAAATTATTTCTTTCAAAAAGTTGCACTTGGTGGGTAATACGGAATAGTCGGCTAATATGGAATAGTAGGGTAAATAATATGTAAATTAAAATACAGCTTCAATAAATTATTTCAGTTATATTTAAGGAACGTTCTTACTGGTGGACGTACAGAAATTTTAAAAAATCGAAAGAATAAAATTGGTAATTAACCTAAATGATAATCTGTATACACTAATTATTCAGAGTGACAAACGTCACAGATGCAGAAACTGAGATCTATAGGTAGTTAAATGTTATAATATACCAGGATTAATGCAATTAATTTTAATTAATTTTAAACCTCATTTTACTTCGAAACTAAAACAGTATTCCATATATCCCGACACACCATGTTTGAATTAAAGGATTGGTCATGCCATTAACTTTGCACAACAAGGAAGTTACACTGGTGTAGCAATATAAGCAACTCTTGTACAATACGTAACATTGGATTTCCCAGGACTAAACTCAGTGTTGTAATTAATACAAGCTTTAAAAGAATTACCTGCAAAAAGTTTTCAAGTATGAAAAACAAATATTCTTGCTCCACGCACTAACCTCACTCACGAGCATGTCGAAACAGAATACAAAGCATCATGAGAACATTTACCGTAATTCGACGAGTTTCCACCTGAGAGGAGTACCTTACAGGCAAGATATTGTGGTATTCCATATTGCCCGACTATTCCATATTACCCGATTCTCCTCTACATATATCAGTCAAGACGCCATTTTAAGTCCCTCGAATAGGAAGACATTTTCCTTCGGTCCATGATGTCTGTCTGTCTGTCTGTCTGTCTGTCTGTCTGTCTGTCTGTCTGTCTGTCTGTCTGTCTGTCTGTCTGTCTGTCTGTCTGTCTGTCTGTCTGTCTGTCTGTCTGTCTGTGTGTGCGATGCCCAGCCAAATCCGCGGCAAACAAGGATCTGAAATGTTTGTCAGAGATGGGCACAGCTTATCACCTAAGACGCATGGCCGTGTCTAAGAGCAATTCTTGCACCAAGACATGAAGCTGTCAACGTCATCAATGAGCAACACTCACAGGAATTATCCGGTTACCATGTTTTCTTTCAACCAACTCAATCTCATATTTTATTATTCCATTTACAGAAAAAGGCTATAGTAAAGAAGATTAGATTATAATAAACACGCACAGATCTGAAGTGTTTAATATTAGTGGCCACAGCGTTTCACCAATTACGCATGGTTATATAAAAGAGCAATTATTGCTCCAAGAAGTGAAGCTGTCAACGTCATCAATAAGCAACGTTTACAAGAATTACCTGATATTCTACAAAGTTACAAGTCTATCGGCTACACGGCAGAGCATTTGAAAGACTTGGAGTCACCTGGAGTTCCCTCGAATATCTTAGAGCGGACGATTGTGGCACCAATTATCCTTCTTAAGAGTAAGAATCCTGTCCCCTGCAATGAACACGACTCGGAAACTGATGACTAATATTATTGAAGCCATTCTCACGATTGAGCATGCCGCGAGCGAAGTAATACTCATTCCTCGGATTCGAATAGTTTCTTCGGATATACAGGGCACAAGAATAAACACTTAAATTTGTAGGACCATCTTCGAAACGGCTGCTTCTCCCATTGTCAACTGTACGTGGTTTGTTCAAGAGTTGGAAAGACAAACACACTATATATCTTAGCTCCATTTGGAAGGACACTAATATAGTTCAACCGGAAGCTCTATAGGGAAAAATGTTTTTATTATATAAAACAGTTGAATTAATAAACGCGGGCAAAGCCGTGGGTACATGCTAGTATTATATATCTAGGACATCACTGGACAGTTGGAAGGAATATTTTGAAATGTTTTTAACGTGAAATTGAATATTTCGATTCAAGTAGCAAAAAATGGAGTTCATGTGGATGTGGATGTGAACAATAATGACAATGATATTACACTTCAGGAGGAGGAAAGGATGTTATATATCGTCGTTGCCGGGACAAAACCTCCTATCTGATAATAATTTTGGAGATATACTGACCCGTAGTACATACATTATGAAGAGCGAGAATGCCTTTGCAACTGTCACACAATATTGCACCTTAGATGACAGAACCTTACCGACCAAAGTTCGAAGCTAAAATATTTCACATAGGAGGTTTTGTCCCGGCAACGACGATGTGCTACATTGTCATAAAGGAGCGAGAATAAGGTGAAATTAGACCGAAAATGATTAAGTATAATGGGAAGGCAGGGAGGAAATGGCTTCATAGAGTAACAGTTAGGTATCTTTTGATTGGACTAAAGGGGTAACTTGACCTAACTATTTACATTGGAACAGGAAGGTTTGCAACAATTATCGACGCTTGACCAAGCAAGGTGTTAACAGGCATTTTGGATAGGAGGGTGCAATCGGTGGTGGAGAATAAATTGGGTAAAAACCAGTGTAATTTCAGAACATAGAGAGGCTGTCAGGATCATATTTTCAGAAACGGAACGAAAGGAATAAGTAGTTATTTTTTATGTTTCGTACATCTAGAGAAGATACATAACGGGAGTACAAAGCGGAAGTTTGTTAGCCGTACTGGGGGATTATATGATTTGAAAGCTAGTGGAAACAGGGGATTGTAGGAACGAACAGTTAATTCACAGAGGCTTACAGGATGAACACTGCAAGGAATAACAGTCTACTGAAGGGGTGCTCAGTTGGGAGCCCGCTGAGGCTAGCTCAGTGCGGCTGGGCCTGCCTGAAGTAAATGCGGGCAGCTTACATAGCAACCATACGTCACAGTGAAATGAGAGAGCGAACACACTTTGCAGCGAAGTGAATCAGTGACGTTCGATTCTCTTCTCCACCACTCAGCGAAATGCTGATTGGTGTACAGCATTTATTTTGAATGCTATAATCGCAAGAAAACCGAACTTTTCAAGGTATTAAGATTTGATTTATACTGCGTTCGATATAAACATTCAGTTTTAATTTTTATATTTATATACTGGATGGGTACTGACATGTTATAATTGTTATGCTACTATTTACAAAGGTACATGGTTTAAGCGTACAAGCTACTATTTACAGTTTCTTGGATGGGAATGACAGTATTTCCATTTTTCTTAATTCCTGATATTTATTGTGCAAGAAGTAACATACTTATGTAATTCAATAAGTTTACTGCCTGAGTTTGCGCAGTGTTTTAGTGTTGTGTGACTTTGTCAAGTGATTCAGTGAAGTGCAATTCCTGAACTGAGCTTTCAAGGTTAAGTTATATTAGAATCGAAATATCTCGAAGAAGTGACCGTATATATATATATATATATATATATTGAGTGTAATACGATAGCTATGGAATTTATGATTATTTGCGAAAATGGGTATAAGTTTAACACAGCAAAATGAAAGCATATGTAAGTGATGGATTTCTTAAATGGGTTAGGAATCCGAGCATGCTTGTTGGTCATCGTAACGATATGATATGGAAAGGATATATTAATAATATGAACTACTCCTTGTCGATGTTAAACGTGAAGAAGTACCACAGTATACTAGATGGTTAAACGTTATTCCGAGAAAATAATGTGATCCAGTGAAGCGAATATAGATTCAATGAAGTTTAATACGTCGTGGGAAGAATTTTATATGAGAAGAGGTTATGATATTTAGGAAAATGGTTACGTTTTGAGGTTGTTATGAATGAGTTGAATGATATGAAGGATGTAAGGATGAAATGAGAAGGCATTGAAGTGAATTGGTATGGAATTAGTTGCAGAGGTAATGTAATGACGGATGCTGAATGCGAATAATTAATTTCTGGATCACGTACATGAAGCAAATGCATGGATAGCGTTCTCATCGAGGGAATATGGTAATACAAGGTAGGCATAGCTAACTCAACGCATATGTCAAAGTGAATAATTCTTGCTTCATCTAAAATAACGTTGCGTTGTTAGGAAATAGGTGATATGTATATGTTGCTGTGATGAATAGTATTGGCATCTGAGATAATAATTGAGCTGTCGTGTTGAGTTGAAAGGTGTCACTTATTTTTCAAGGCGAATGACATTTCATTCAGAGTTAAATGTGGAATAAGAGATCGAAGTTGTAATTAATTAAGAACTACAATAGTTAGAAATGAGTTTTTAGATTTTTTATTCCAGAAAGATATATGATGATTTTCAAGTGATTAAATTTAGTACGGTTAGGATGGTAGGTGCCAAGATTATGAATGGCAGTAGGTGTTAGAAGCATAGCACGTCATTCCATGGTAATATATTGATGCAACAATGAGAGGTAAACAATTTAGAGTTCGTTGTTTAAAGTTAAAGATTTAAATAGGAGAAATGTGTGTTATTGAAGCAGTGATGTTAAGTATAAATTAATTATTGTTTGAACATATGATGACTTAAGGGAATTTTTAAACGCCAAATAATGATTGGAAAAATGAAGTTAGCTCATGTCAAGATTGAAAATGAACTTTCTTAACCAGTGCTGTTTTACATAAAATCGACAGATGATATTTACTTAATTTTCTAAAATATGGAACAAAGATTGAAATTAATTTCTTTCTCTTTCCTAGTCGTTATATTGAGATAATAAACTAGTTTAGATTTGATATATGTGACTAATTAATTTGTAGGTTGATACTGTAGAATACGTAGTTTAGTGTTAAGTAGAGATTTTTCTATTTTTGACATTTTAAGCGTTGAGCAAGGTACGAGAGGATGAAGACGTTCATCTGACAAGTCGAATAGCGAATTTTTGCGGTCGTACTTTTATTCATAATTCACGATAAACTGGACTCTACAAGAACATTTACCCTACGAGATAATCGAGCAGTCGGAGAATTTTATTCACGTCGTTCCTGGACGCAGTAAGGGCGCAATACATTATATAGAAAGCAATGATGAATTAATGCATGAATTAATGAATGACTTGTAACCAATAAATGGCACTGATGACTGCGGCCATGAAAGCCATCCACATTCTACAACTGCAGCCAATGACCCCTATCTCCGAATGCTGACTCGGAAAAACACATATGCGAATGCAAAGATCCAATCAAGCGTTCGTAATTCTTAGAGCACGTTATGTGCCCAATGTGGCTGTTGGATGGCACTTGCATTTCCTTAAATAACGCCTATCCGTTTCCCGACATCACATGATATCACACTTCATTTCTCCCTAAAGTTAGCAAACGGTAATGCTTACCTTAGAATGTCGCATATGTCTGTACCGAGATGAAATGAAATGTCGTATGGCTTTTGGTGTCGGGATGTGTCCGAGGACTTCGGCTCGCCAGGTACAGGTCTTTTGATTTGACGTCCGTAGGTGACCTGCGCGTCGTGATGAGGACGAAACGATGATAAAGACGACACATACACCCAGTCCCCGTGACAGGGTGATTAATGAGTTACGGTTAAATTTCCCGACCTTGCCAGGAATCGAACCCGGGCCCCTGTGACCAAAGGCCAGCACGCTAGCCATTTAGCCATGGAGCTTGGCTGCCTTGCCTCCACGTTTAATTAGATACGTTAAGAAATGTTTATATTCTACATAGTTGGTTATGCGTAGGATAATACAAGGTCATATATAGAACGACTCCAAAACTCGTTTCTCAATCGTTAAACAATAAGGTACAAGGCTCTATCTTCGATGTACCAAGGAGTCGTAACTCAAAATGCATTGTTTTAAGGATATTCATTGTTGTATTCTTCATATATTTTACCAAAGAGTTTGAATGGAAATAGTTTATGTGCCAGGCAAGTCTAAACCTGAGATATTTGAACGATGATTTCTTTAATGAGAGAAATCAGAATCGGTCAGTAATAACTAGAGACCACGTGGCAGATTAAATAATGCACACAAACATTTAGTTTGCTGAGTCCGGGAGAGCTCTGACTTAGTAATTCCAGAATATACCGCACAGGAACGTCCTGAGTGAATGAAGGTCAGGCTATGCTGTTCACTGCGTGTTGGTTTGTTTATTCCCTTTACTCGCCTTTTTTAATGTTGTTGTAACAATTCATAGCAATATTATTAATATCTGATGTCATGTTATCATTTGCGTCACCGAGCGAGTTGGCCGTGCGTTTAGGGGCGCGCAGCTGTGAGCTTGCATCCGGGAGATAATGGGTTCGAACTTCACTGTCGGCAGCCCTGAAGTTGGTTTTCCGTGGTTTCCCATTTTCACACCAGGCTGTACCTTAATTAAGGAACGGCCGCTTCCTTCCCAATCCTAGGCCTTTCCTATACCATCGTCACCATAAGACCTGCCTGTGTCGGTGCGACGTAAAGCAAATAGCAAGAAAAAATCATTTATGTCCTTCCAAATTACACTCCTGTAGATCTTTGTTAAATGCTCAATGAAGTACATATAATTATAATGTTTTTATCCGATTATGACTGCCATATTCTAACATTTCCTTATACAGAAGTATTGTCAACTAAAGTTCCTGGAATGATGGAGTGGTTCCGATGTGGTGCGGTATGTAAATAGTAGCAGAGAGCTCAGGTTTAGAAAGATAACTCCCAATATGTTCATGTTTGATAGACCTAGAACCACGTGACATTTCGATATTTGAAGTTCATTTGGCTGAGCAGCAATCTTCTTAGAAAGTCAAGTCCGCTTAATGCACCTTATGTGACGCGGGATTATTTTGTTTCTTAAATTATCATATTCATTGTCAATCCGTATACAACGAGCTTGTACGCTGAATATTATACGATTGGTAAATGATTAATCAGCTAATTTTAGTATTCCCTCGATCTCAGTGATGCAGTCGATTACTCACTGTGTTTCTGTTCTCTAGATATTGGGTTCGATCCTGGCTGAGATCGCACGCATTAGAGGTTGATCTAATGTGACAACTCTGTCTCGTTGTCTTCTGGCACGTCGATGCTTAAAAAGCTTTGGATATAATGGTATAACGGTATCTCTTAAAATCAATATCAATTGAATGGGTGTTAAATAACTTATATCCTAATTTATTCAACAAATAACATAGAGAAACTCAATCATAGACCGGAAATAATAAAAACCTTGTACATGATAATCTACCTGATTTTGATATTTTTTGTGATTTAATGAAATATATCTGCGATGTATACCACAGTGTTGGGATATTGTTATTTCATTATTTGAAATCACCCCTCATAAATCTGTCGTGATAAACATCATGAGAATACCATTACATCTTGACTCATGAATACACATCCAACCAAAACTGAGAGAAGGACCTAAGCGACATTAATCTTCCACACTCCAAGACGTGCATAATTGCTGCAGTGTGCTATCAAGTTGACAGCTGGTACTCGTTACAGCAAGTGTTACTACAGAATGTTGTACCGTTTAACACATGCTGCATAGTATATAACCCTTTCTCAAGCTGTGGGAAGTATACTTTCCACCTAAGTATTTATTTTCCTGTGTCCATAGGAAGCGTTATTATCGCCTATAGCTTATTTTAGTGTGTCGACGGGAAGTATTCCTCCCACCTGTAATATTTCCTGGCATATACTGGCACATTATTGGAACTAGAAGAGGCCCTGAGTTGAACTACCTAGTATCTACTGGCACATTATTTGAAGTGAATTACTTTAAAATTGAACCTGTACTGACTAGTGATTGTGGTACAAGCTTTTGGAACACAGTAAATAGTGTTTGGTTTTAGAAGTTATGTGTAAATGTTCCTGTTATAAGAGTAAGTACAATACCTCTATGTGTGTGTATAGCAATATGCTAGTTTATTTTCGATATTGTAAAGCAGTTTTATTTCTAATTTTTGGTATGTCTAGTCCCTTTAGGTTATGATTCAGCGGCATTTGACAGCTCGTGAAGCAATTTACATACTTTCTTCACTTCTAGTTGATGACGAAATATCGCTATAGATGCTGATTTGGCAATAGAAGAAGAATGCGCCCAACTGGAGGCAAAATATTATACTCCAGGCTCATGTAATTGTTCAGAATCAGATGGACCGGAATAAAATGTAAATACCGTAACCCATAGGGTTTCTAATGAGCAATGGTGGCAGTGACATTGATGATGGCAGTAGTGGGTCGTAAGATTAAGAGAAAGGTTGGTCACACGACACAGGTAAGCTTGATTCACTGAACATTGATATGAATGGACAAGCAGAAACTAAGTGTAACCTATCAACAACTCTAAGGAAAAGGGTTATTTCAAGCAGCAGATAGCACCGATGTCTTTGAGCATATAGGTAATCAAACGAATCTGTATAATCTGGTAACTTGACAACTAATGTAAATTGGACAGACACACCTGCGGAAGAGTTGCGAGCATGAGTTGGCATGCAGATTCTGACTGACATAGTTGTGCTGCCAACAATAAAAATTTACTGGATCGCCGATCCAGATCTTGATTATTCAACCATATCTAAAATTATGACGTGCAGGCGGTTCCAACAGATTGTTGAAACAATTAATGTCAACAAAAAGTATACTAGTCTTCCTAAGAGCAACCGTATAATGATAAACTGCGCAAGGCTAGGCCGCTCATCACATTGATAAATTGTAAAATTTCAGAAGCTTTCATCCAATGTGTTTGAAGTGGACGAAAATATGATCCTATTCAAAGGGAGATCCTTTCAGACAAATAAGACATGTGAGTTAAAACTGTATGTATTTACGCCTCACGCAATAGAAATGATGTTCACGACTCCAACAACTGGGAATGTCACTAATCAGGCTGGGAACCCCGGAAACTGTGGACTCAACACAAATATAGGCCATTTTGGACACATTATTGTTCACCCCTTCTCAACCCACATGTCGATAAAGACTGAACTTGGACTTAAACGGCATCCAGAAAGTCACAATTCATCTCAGCGACCCGGAAAGCCATGGATTCGACACTAATATCGGTCACTTTAGCTTATTTTTACATATATACCCCTAGTGGTGCTAGTGGTTTGTTGCCCTCACAGTACTTTTTCCAGATAGTAAGACAGTATACCAAGTTTGGCTCAGATCTATGCTGGAAAATACACACATTCACCTCTACTTCCGGTCATTTTGGCTAAATTTCGTTTTCCCCTCTTCTAACCCCCCTTTCCGACTGGGGCTGTACTCTGACTTACGTGACATCCAGATTTTCATATTTCACCTTAGCAACCACGAAAATATGTATTCGACGCTAATATCGGTTGTTTTCGATTACTTTTACATTTTACTCTCTCTCCTAGAGGTGCCCCCACAGTATTTTTCTCCAGATAGTATGTAAGGCATATTCGTACCAAGTTTAGTTGAGAACTTTACTGGAACAAACACACATACATCCATAACATCGGTCATTCTTGGACATTTCTTCGCACCTTCTACGCTTGTGGTGGCTGAACTTTGACTGAAACGTCATCCAGAGTGTTACTGTTCATCTCTGCGACCCCGAAAACTATGGATTCGACACTATTTTCGATGATTTTTATATGTCACCCAGTTCCAACTCCCACCCCGAGAGGTGCAAAGGTTGGCTTACCCGTACAGTATTTGCCTCCAGATAGTACGTCATAAGTGTACCAAGTTTGGTTGAAATTGTTCCAGTGGTTTAAGAGGAGATGTGGAAAGGTACTTCATAAAACATGGCGGCGTGTCCCCATCCCCCTATATACAGCATTTCTTACCGGACTATCGTGAAACAAAGTATGTCGCTGTCACCTAGCGACAATCTGTCCGTCATGGCCGATGCAAATCTAGTTGCGGCTGGCTTTTATTTCAAACCACTTCCTAAACTTTCTCAGGAGAAACAAGAACAAGTTGTGAAATTTTCAGCAGTAGTTTTTGATTCCATTCGAGAGGAACAAACAAATATTCATTTTTATATATTAAAATAAGAAGATCATAAATTTAATTTAGCATTTTGGTTGAATAAAATGATCTATTATTTAAATGTGATTCAAAATGGCTCATGGAAAGAATATTTCCCACCACAATATTGGGGTACTAAAAGTAAAACTGCGTGTTTAAAATACACTTTACTTACTTTCCCAACCAGACACCAGAAAATACAAAACCATATGTGCTACACTGCACCAAAATAATGGCGGAGTTACGCGGAGTACCTATACCAAACAGTTTACTTCATTTACAGCGTAACTAAGATTGCTCAGGCATTGTTTCTATAAGTTTGCTAAGTCTTGTGTTACATTCAATTTTGTGAATTCTCAGCTGTTCATCTTCGGTTAAATGTTGTTTTAGTATTGTGTGTCCGAGACATAAATCGCTGTTTCAACTTTCAGTTTCAGTTTCCTCTTTTAACGCGGCATCTTTATACCATACTAGCTGACGTACCCGTGCTTCGCTACGGAATTCTAGTGTAAACATTGTGAGCAAGATTGTATTAAATTGCATATCTCTCAATGTTACCCTAGAAACGCGACGGGGAAGTCACCAAACATCTTTTCTCATATGAAGACTGAGTAGGGAATTTTCACTGTAAAGAAAGACCCGCTTCCATACCATCAGTCACAATCAGGTTGGGGAATTTTCATTATAATGGTAAACACTCTCTCTCCACCTGCCTATTTACATCCTCAGAAAGACTGTCTTAGTGGTTTTCCCAACCGAAATGAACATACATTGCATTGACCTCAGTAGGAATGGCGTGATTAAAAGCAATGCTTTCATATGAAATACTCGGTCAAATGAAACACCACATATTTTCTCACTTTTAACGAACAGGACTACACTGCCGATCTAACAGTCCAAAGTTCCAGAGCTATAAAGACCAAGCCGCAGACAGCCGTGATTCGTGAACACGCTTTTTCTTTTTTCGGCGGGGAGAGGGTCGAATAGTGGAGACTCCCAGGGCAAAAAAATATGCCCTATTACTAATCTGTTTCCTAGGAGTACCAGATAAATCGGAAAGTACCAATTCACTACACTGGCGGCGAAAAAATCTGTCTGACTTGGAGGCAATTGTTTCCTCCAAGCCAGAGGAGAAACCCTCTCTTCACCGATAATTTGGAATAAAATGAATGTAGAATTTAATAAAATTGAAGAGGAAGAAGCTTTTCTTAAGAAACGGCTCTTTTCAGGGTTGAATTTGAGTTATTTAGTGAATAAATTGTAGTGCTATAATTTGGAATAGGCCTAAATTGTTATCCTAGATCAGGCCATAGGTCTACTACTAAGTCAGCCTCTGCCTTAAGTATGCACACTGCTCATTCAAAACAGCGCATCAGAGTAGGGATCGAATAACTGGAATACTATGAAGAACCAGTGTGTTACGTACCAGCTGTATGAGAAAATGTATGAACCAAAGGAATGGTATGCTTAAGAAGAAAGTTTTCTAGCTCCGCGGCTATTTCCTGCCAATATTCAGTCAGGCTGTTATACTCGGTACGCAGCAGTAATCCCATCTATCGGAGTTGAGAAGCAGCATAAAAGACAGAGAACATCACAACAAACAATGGTCAATGTAATGTTATTGTTGATCAATGTTATGCGCTTGCGATATTGTAGGCCTTCACATTTACTTTTCTTTCGACTCTGAAATACCACTCATCATAGTCGGTACGATAAAACTGAATAAAACATAAATGATCGGAAACTGTATTCCCTGTAACTTTTGTTATGTAGTATTTTCGATAGGACCAAAAACATAGGTATTTTAAAATTAAAGTTTAGGCGCCTTCCCCTAAACTACAATTTCATTCAGGGTGAATAAAAATGTCTATAGCTTAGAATGTAGTTTCTTATTTCCCGACTCTACATTTTCATTAAATTCTGTTAACCCATTTTCTCGTGGCTCGGCGTAGATATGGACTTAGCAACAAAAATACAAATTCATGAATATCTGTGTTATCATAGCCGATACGGTAAAACTTATAAGACATAGATGGTCGGAAATTTAATTCTATAAAACTTAGGTTATGTAGTATGTATCTATACGGCCATTAATAATATAAATATTTGAGAATTAAATTCAGACCTTCGCCTAAACTACCATTTCGTTCAGCGTGAATAAAATGATTTATAGCCTACATTGTAGTGGCTCATTATCCGACTTTGCATACCAGTTTTCAATGAGATAGGGCCACTAATGGCGTAAATATTTAAAAATTAAAGTTTAAGTCTTTTCCTAAACTACCATTTCACTCAGCATGAATAAAATGATCAATAGCCTAGATTGTAGCGACTTATTACCTGATTTTGTATACCAATTTTTATTAAGATAGGACCACTAATAACATAAATATTTGAAAATTACATTTTAGACCTTCGCCTGAACTACCATTTCTATCAGCGTGAACAAAATTATTTATAACTTAGATTGTAGCGTCTTACTCCAAGACTTTGCACACCGATTTTCATTGAATTCTCTTTTGCCGTTTTCTAGTGATGCGTGTAGAGACAGACAGACAGACAGACAGACAGACAGACAGACAGACAGACAGACAGACAGACAGACAGACAGACAGACAGACAGACAGACAGACAGACAGACAGACAGACAGACAGACAGACAGACAGACAGACAGACAGACAGACAGAAATTATGGAAACGTAGAAAGAGCATTTCCTTGTTACTGTGGACATGACCGATACAGAAATACCATTCTTTTCAGATTCTGAGCAATGTACAGACAAAATTCTTATTTTATATATATAGATGTTTTGCAGTGCCTTTCTATGTGGCACAGAAAGTTAATCGTTGTCCTATGGTTCCCATCATAAACGGATCATCCTGCCTAAAGCTGCTAGTTTTCAGGGTATTCAAATTCATAATAACTATCGGTACGTTGAAGAACACCTTCGGGGCAAATTCAGACACTTCTACATATCTAAAACTAGAAAAGATATTTAAAAATAATATTTCATTACACAGTGTCACATTTGAGTACCACTGTTTTCTCTTCAATACACCTAAAGTGAATGTTCGAATGAATAAGTAAGAGTTGCAATCAGAACTATACCCGGCAATGTTGGTATTCGAATCTCAGGTGCTCAATACGTACCGATTTCTGTTTTTCTGTTCTGACAGGTTCCCATTGGCAGAGGGCAGTAAATTTATTGTCACAATAATAATAATAATAATAATAATCATAATAATAATACTTGTTACGGAGTTATCCGTGGTAGTTAGAGGTGAAAGAAGGTGCTGGGATGAATAGGTCTCAATCTACGAAATTAAAGTTAATTTAAAATTTAATAAGGTTATATTTTCTTTTCAAGATCAAGAAATAACAAATATAACAGGTACTCAGTAGCCTAACAACAAATCGAGAATGTACAATTACAGAGTTACAGGATTTGGGCTCCGAGAGCCAGACACACAATTCTTGAGCAGTAAGCCCAACTTTACCCGTATACAAGATTCAGCCAAGGGGCAGAAGGCCCCAATCATGCTCAAGAGCACTTGCTCCCAAGTACATAGCAAAAGCCTCCTCGAGGCACACAGAAACAAATTTCTTTGGAAGAGCAACCCGCTCTCAAAGTTCCAGCCTATCAAAGGCCACACCAAACTCCACCTTCAAGTTGTCCTCTAAGGACATAAACACAGGGGTAAAAATACCCAACCTACTGAGGCCGATTTAGTAAATAACCAGGAAATTTACAAGGCCCCAAAATACAAACTTGAGTGGAGGCGAAACTTGCACTCCGAATATACTTTATTAAAACCTAATTTGGCCTTAGGCCGGTTATGCAAGGGCTAATCCCATACTAAAGAGGTGACTTATATAAGGAAACGATTTACATTACATTAGAAGGGAAGAAACGGTTGAGAAAATAAGTTCACCTCAAAGCAATATGAATGGGAGCTCGAAAGGGTTAAGCACTCTATATCCCCATATGTAGTTACAGAGGCAGAATTTAGATCAAGAGTCTTTTACATTTTAGAGGAAGGTTACATAGTAAAAGGTTTCGAACCCGCCCCGAGAGTTAAACTGCTGAGCTAGCAAGAGAGAAGTTATTAAAAGGCCATTACCTTTTTGATGAACCGTTTCCCGAAGAAAGAGGCGCTACCCGCCCCCTGCTACATAATTTACACACCGATAGATGTTACTGAAGTGGCGCAGAGACCCGAAAATCAGCAGTTTATATACCCTCGTGGAACATTCGAGACCTTTCAAGAATAAGAACACCCGCCCACAAGCATTTTATTGGACGGCCAAAAGATTACATGTCAAAACTGAAGAAGAAAACCAGGATTGGAGGAAAATTATTTACAAAAATAACTCATTGGTCGAATTCAACACTGGAGGAAAGTGAAAGGTTATACAGCCAACCTAAACAATGACTGAAAGAAATTTAACACAGAACAAACTTATGAACACAAAATTTCTCCAAAAACACAGTTCTTTCACTTCGCACTAGGGTGCATAATTGTAGTCCTTCAGTAGTGCCATCTAGAAGAGAATATTCACACTTCTTACTATAGGCAAAACAAAAATACATCGAAAACGACACAGTTCAGAACACTTCAAAATTTACAAGTAGGGACATCTTCTGAGAAACTTGAGAATTAACACTGTAGTTAAAGTTCAGGCTTCCTCCAGTAGAGGAGTTTCAACTGGCGCAATGTTTGAATTAGCGGAGCGGAGGTGTACCGCCCGGTACAGACCTCCCCCCCCCACCAAAAGTCCCTCCAAGAGGTAACACAGAAAACATAAACTTTTGTTTTAAAATAAGGTCCAAGTTATGATGTTGATATAGAAGTTAATTGCAGAAGTATTTGCAATCAAATTTTCTTAAATGATTGGATCCAGTTTCAAAATTCTTTGTAGTAACTTTTGATGTAATGTCTTTATACTTGTAGAAGTTGAATTCAGATGGAAAAACTTTTAATACTTGAAAGTGAAGAAAAATTTTCTAAGTCCACCAAATATTGCAGTAGAATTCAAAAATTGTAGTAATTGTTGATATTAAATGTCCATGTAGCTGATTAAGTACGTTCAATGTTGATTAAGCTTGACGGCCGGACCAGCCGCCGCTGCTTGTGTCCAGAGGAGGCCGCTCGGACCCCTCGAGTACCCTGAGATACCGCTCGCCCGCACTATGGGAGGAGCCGTGGAGTTGAAGCACGCCGCGTCCGCGGCGAACATACAGGTCGCGGGCAAGTTGCAGGTTGTGCGCCGCACATCAGCCTTGGCCGGGAGGAGGGCTCCGGCTCGCCGTACACGGGTTGGCCTCACTGAAGAGGGGCGGGCCCATACCCCACCTCAGTGGCGGTACGGCGCCGCTCTGCTGCGGGGGCACTGAAACATTAATATCTCGGCGGCAGAATTTGTTGGACCATAATTCTTTTAGGGCACAGGCTTGGTGGTGAGGTTGAGGGGCCAACGGCGTGGAGATATTTATTTCATTTAAATAGCCACTGTGTGTTGTTGAGCAGGAGACGGGAGCGTAGTAATGGCCATGGTAAGGACAGGATGGCAGTTTAACTGGTCGGGGAAGGTTTTACAATAAATGCTTAACTACAAAGAACTTGATTCCAAGGGCAGAAGGCCTCACAATGACCCCCCCCCCCAAAAAAAATATAACCTTCCGAATACTTTCAAAATGTTAAAGCAAATATAAAATCAGCTACGTTAGCGCGGAAGCTACACAGGTTTCACCTGCGACAGGTGAACCCTAAATATCCTCTCGGTGGCTGGGTTGCTTAGCAATAAGGTAACGGGTGTAAGGAAATCGAGAATAATACACGGCCCATGAAACCTGGGGGCAAGCTTGCCCGCGGGAACAAAATTTTTGACCATCACCTGGTCACCTACCTTCAGATTGGTGGGTCTCCGTCCACGATCATATCTTTCCCTAACTTTTTCATGAGACTCTTTAAGATTGGCTTTAGCCTTCTTCCAAAGATCTTTAATATTATCTGGATCTATTGTCTCGGGTAGAATGTCACTCAAAGACCAAAGGTTGGAGAGCGGCGTGTCGGGAACAAACTTGAACATCAGAGAAGCTGCAGTAAATTTACGTGATTCATGAACAGCCGAATTCAGAGCGAAAGCTAATCAATGCAGAGACGTGTCCCACCTGGAATGGTCTTCATGATGATAAGCAATAAGAGCCGACCTGAGGTTACGATTGACTCTTTCGGCAAGAGATGTTTGGGGATAATAAGCAGAAGTAGTCACATGAGATATGGACAGATCAAAACAGAATTTACGAAATAGATTGGATGTGAAATCCTTAGCATTGTCAGACACAATATATTGACACGGACCAAAAGAAGCAAAGATAGAATTTAAACGAGTAATGGTGGACTGAGCGGTAGCCAGCTTAGTCGGGGATAACCAAGAAAATCTTGTAAAACCATCTACACATACAAGGATGAACTTGTTGGCATTCCCCTTTGACTGGGGGAAGGGTCCTACGTAATCGATGTAGAGACGTTCCATGGGGCGCGACGCTTGATGAGAAGACAAAAGGCCTACCTTGGTGGACATGGTTGGTTTACTAAGCAAACAAGATTTACAAGCTTTAACTAGTTCACGAATTTCACCGTCCATACCCTTCGAGATAAACATTTCACGGATCTTTTCCCGGGTTTTGAAGATGCCTAAATGCTCCCCTAATGGGGTCTCATGATAGTACTTGAAGATCATTGGCACAAGTACAGCTGTAACTACAACTTTCATTTTTTGATCCTGCCTCGACGGGCAACATAAAACACCATTCCTCAATACATAAGGGACAACATGTTCCCCAGAAGAAAGGGTTTCCGTGATCGGAGCCAGCGTTGGATCTTCACGTTGATATTTCTCAATATCCCTAAAGAGCATGGGAGCATCTGTTAAGATGGCATTAACCTCAGATAGCATGGACTCGGGAGGTGATGAACTATCGACCGATTCATGGGTCGCGATGTCATTGGAAAACATACGGCTGAGTCCGTCTGCGACAACATTTTCAGTACCTCTGATAAGCATAACGTCAAATTGGAAGGCAGAAATTCGGATGGCCCAACGGGCTATACGACCAGTACGACGCGGCCTACGTAAGACCCAGCTTAAGGCTTGATTATGTCTCCAGGTCGAATTTGACATGTTCCAGATAGAGACGGAACTTTTCTAAGGCAAATAAGACTGCCAAACCTTCGAGCTCATACATGGAATACTTGGCTTCTTGAGCCGATAGAGTCCTAGATGCATAGGCGATGGGTCGCCTCCCTAGTTCAGTCTCTTGAAGAAGGACTGCAGCTACCGCCGACGACGACGCGTCGGTTTGGACGATGAATTTCTTCGAGAAATCTGGCATAGCAAGGACAGGGGCATTACAGAGAGCTAATTTCAGGTCTTCAAAAGCGGCTTGTTGCGAAGGCCCCCACTCGAATTTTATGCCTTTCCTACGAAGGAGGTTCAAGGGCGCCGCTCTATTAGCGAAGTTAGGAATACATTTCCTGCAGAAATTCACCATACCAATGAACCTGGCAATACCTTTGATGTCCTTGGGAGGCTTGAAATCACGGATGGCCTGTGTTCTAGAGTGATCGACTGCGACACCATCGGGCGAGAAAATATGCCTTAGGAATGACATAGAGTGTTTAGCGTAGGCGACCTTGGACAAGTTCACAGTTAACCCAGCCTTACGAAGGCGATTGAGAACTTCTCGCAGATGATCTAGATGTTCTTCAAAGGTCTCCGAAAATACGACGACATCATCCAAATAGTGATACAAATACTCAAATTTGATGTCAGAGAAGACCCTATCTAGCAGCCTAGTGAGTACAGCTGCTCCGGTGGGGAGCACGAAAGGCACGCGGTTGTATTCATACAAATTCCAATCCGTGGAAAACGCTGTAAGATGTTTGGATTCTTCAGCCAGAGGAATTTGATTATAGGCCTGATTCAGGTCCAAGATGGTAAAGAATTTAGCTTTACGAAACCATGAAAAACAAGAATGAAGGTCAGGAAGGGGCACAGATTGTAACACCACCTTCCGATTGAGAGCCCCATAATCAATGATAGGCCTGAAGCCTCCTTGGGGTTTCGGGACTAGAAAAATAGGCGAAGAATACGCCGACTTAGAGGGCCTAATAATACCATCCTTTAACATTTCATCGATGATTTCTTTCAATGCCTTCATTTTAGGTGGAGATAGCCTATAAGGTGGAAAACGGACAGGAATCGAATCCGTGACCTCAATGTTGTATTCGATCAGGTCAGTAACACCAAGAGTATCAGAGAACACCTCTGGAAACGACTGTCACAATTTACGAATACTGTCAGCCTGCTCCTCAGGTAGATGTCTAAGATCTAACAACATCTCATCCTGGGTAGGCGAAATAGATGAACATGGTGCAGAATTACATTTCAATGAGGGGATTTTACAATTAGAAGCAAATTTGAAAGTGCACGACCTACTCTGAAGTTCGAGCACAAGGCCAGTATGGGACATGAAGTCGGCTCCCAATATAATGGTTCAAGACAAATGCTTAGCCAAAACAATTTAACTTTCCAAGTAAATTTAGAAATACCAATTTTGACCTTTAAAGAGCCTAAAATTTCTAATGGAAATGAATTAGCCGAAACATATTGAACCGAAGACGAACAATAGTCAGGAAGCTTACAAACAGATTTCAATTTCGAATACCATTCAGCGGAAATAATAGAACAAACACTGCCTGAATCTAAAAGAGCAGTTATAGGCTCATTATTTAACTCAATTTTGAGAAAAGGCACAGGTGCGGGGGTATCCGCCGCAATCCTAAGACATTCTTTGGGAGCTTCGAAAGATAAATTTGACGCCTGAGTTTTCCCAGGAATTTCAATATGTTTACTTATTGCTGAGCCTCGAGAAGAAGGGTTCGCCGACTCAGCCGACGCCACTAGTCACTTATTATTATTGGTGGAGGTTACACACGAAGCTGAGCAGGAGGGGGTGCTGTTAGCATTAGGGCAGTTCTTGGCAATATGGGAGAACGCGCCGCATTTAAAGCAACCTTGTGATGACCCTATTCCATTCCTTGTTCCACTAGATTTAATTAATGGACTCTTGTTCCGAAGATGGTCAGGGGACCCACAAGCATAACATTTACGGGCCGTGATGGTTCGGCGAGGTGTAGGCCGAAAGTTACTTGATGGCGGAGGGGGCTCCCTGGCAACACGTAATGTGTCCGCATACCTAACCCCTTCGGCTGACACAGCCAATGCTTCAAGTTCAGAGAAGGTTTGCGGGCACGCCGCGAAACACAAATATGACCTATAGGATGGTGAAATACCTTCCACAATAGCATGAAAATTTGGTCTTCGGGAAAATGGAGAGCAAATACCCTAGTATAGAACTGAATATCTTGGATGAAATCTGCCAAGTTTTCATCCAACCGCTGTACACGACAATAGTACTTCTGAATCAGGGATGACCTCGCACGAGCAGGAATGAAATTTGCAAGAAGGTGTGCATGAAAGTCTTCAATAGATGACTGTTCCGCTATTGCCCTAACAATTTTGTCTGAGAGAACACCAATTGCATAGGGATAAATGATTTGCAAAATTTGACACGGAGAAAGAGAAAAAACAAGGGCATGATCCTGAAATTCAAATAAAAACCTTAAGAATGAAATAACTTCTCTGGTAGTGTTAACAGAAAACTTCGAAATACCTCTAAGCAGCATGGCTAATGGATGAGGCACACTACTGAACCCTGGTGACATAGTAGGTAGAGGTTTAAGTGGCGAGGAAGCTAATTCAGAACGTGCGTTATTCAACGAGGTACGGCGTTCAGACTCGTTGTCCAATGGGGCAGAGATTTGTTGAGCTCCAACTGCTTTCCTTCTCCTTTGGAAGACTCTTCCTCTTGAAGTACGTTTACCGTAGCGGGTTGACCAGTTTTGGGAGGAACTTTCCCGGTTAACAATTGGGTAACCTTACTGGACAATTCAGCACGATTTTCAAGACCCACACTAGCTTCCTTCCTCTGAACGTCATTCAACTTCAGAGACAACAGATCGTTAACTCTATTAGAAAAATGAAATAACCTGGCTTGCACACGTTTAATTTGATTAGGAGAAGGGTCATTTTCTTCAAAAAAACTAACTACAGATGCTAGCTCAGTAGTATTGTCAGTGATCGTGGAAAGAGAGTCGTCAATTTCTTTCTCTCCCAAAGTGGGGATGGAAATGGGCAAATCAAGGGACTCTCTAAGCTTATTTGTGTCCACCGCAACCGTGCCTCCAGATTGCACATTTCGAATTGTTAATTCATAGATTAACTCCTCCTTGCGCAAATAGTTGAGATGGAGAACATCGCGAGGGCCGGGCATGATGACAAAGCAATTTTGAAAAAAAGGAAAAATCAAAAAATTCCAGCAACTGAGAAAATTGTTAGAGTTCGAAAACAAAGCAATGTTTAGCCGTCAAAAGAGGCTAATTTGAGACCCATTCAACCACGCTCTGCTACCACTTGATACGGAGTTATCCGTGGTAGTTAGAGGTGAAAGAAGGTGCTGGGATGAATAGGTCTCAATCTACGAAATTAAAGTTAATTAAAAATTTAACAAGGTTATATTTTCTTTTCAAGATCAAGAAATCTATATACATAAAATAGCTTGTCCTGACTGACTGACTGACTGATTCATCGTCGCCGAGCCAAAACTACTGGACATAATGAAATGAAATTTCGGGAATACATTCATATTAAGTTGTAAGTGCTTGCTAAGAGAGGATTTTTGGATATTCCATCGCTAAGGGGGTGAAAAGCGGGGTGAAATTTAAAAATGTGTGTGTCTATATCTCGAAACTTAAAAAGTTTACAGATGTAAAAATTAGTATTTAGAATCTCCCTTAAAAATAAGGAAACACGTATTTTTTTGTTTTCGGAAAATTTCAATAGGAGGGGTGAAAAAGGGTGAAAAATTTGTTGAATGCCTTTAATGAGGATATGTATATCTCAGAAACTGAATATATTACACACCTGTAAATTGGTATTTAGGATCTCCTTTAAAAATAAGGAATCACGTAGTTTTTTGTTTTTGGATTATCCAATTAATGGGAGGGTGAAAAGGGGGGGTGAATTTTTAAAAGGATTGCATCTATATCTCAAAACTTTTAAAGTTTACAGATGTAAAAAGTGGTATTTAGAATCTTCGTTAAAAATAAGGAAACGCATATTTTTTTTTATTTTCGGAAAATCCCAATAGGAGGGGGGAAAAGGGGGGGAAATGGGTTGAATGTTTTTACTGAGGATACTTATATCTCAGAAACTGAAGATATTACAGACCTGAAAACTGGTGTTTGGGATCTCCTTTAAAAATAAAGAAACACGTATTTTTTGTTTTTCGGAAATCCATTTAATGGGGGGCTGAAAAGGGGTGAATTTTTAAATTGAGTGTATTATATCCCAAAACTTTTAAAGTTTATAGATGTAAAAATTGGTATTTTAGAATCTCATTTAAAAATAAAGAAACACGTGTTTTTTTGTTTTCGGAAAATCCCAATGGGAAGGGTGGAAAAGTGTGAAAAAGGGGTTGAATGGCTTTAATGAGGCTACATATATTTCAGAACCTGAAGATATTACAGAGCTGAAAATTGGTATTCGGGATCTACTTTAAAAATAAAGAAGCATATTGTACCGGTTACGACCTGTACATAAGTATTTTTGGAGCATAAGTTACGTTTATTTACCACGCGTATTGTTTCGAGCGCGTCTGGTTTGTTTCCCAGCAGCGAGGACCAGCTAGCGAAGTGTATGACGACTGTGAGCTGTGACGTAGCCACAGGGGCTAGCTAGGCCGCCCGCTCGTCTCAACACGTGTTACCAGCCTTGACTGGTATTTTCTGGATTCCACGTCACTTGTTCTAGTGAGTTCGATGGAGAAAATTTGGAAATTTCTATAATAATTGTGCTAGCGAGTCGAGCGATATGTCATCTTGTTTGGGATCACCTAAACGTCCCAATGCTCGAGTTTCAAGCAAATCCATCGAGGGATTAGGGAGATATTCAATCAAACCGTATTATGACGTAGACCTCCCGGATTGAATAAAAAGGGGACCTACTGTAGCCTATTCACACAGTCTCAGCTGAGTAGTCAGCGAGGACACTCTTGCTGCTACTATCATCGTGGAACTCTGTCATTATACAAGTGTGGGAAGACGATTCTTCCAAGTTTTATAAAGTGGACTCATAAGACTTCG
Organism: Anabrus simplex; assembly: GCF_040414725.1. Lineage (NCBI taxonomy): Eukaryota > Metazoa > Arthropoda > Insecta > Orthoptera > Tettigoniidae > Anabrus > Anabrus simplex. Next base: position 299,123,165 of record NC_090265.1, on the reverse strand, counting down.
AGTGTGGTAGAAATTTTTCTAGGTCTTCGTAATTGAACTTGGAATATTTACAAGTGTTCATTGAAGGGACTTGTATTATTTACGTGTCATCGAAGCTGGAATTTGCTAAGTGTTAACTAAATGGACTTGTATTATTTCCATGGGTTCGAGACCCGAATTCTTCTAAGTGTTCACTGAACATTATTTACGTGTCTTCGAAGTTGGAATTTTTCTAAGTGTTAACTGAATGGACTTGTATTATTTACGCGTCTTCGAAGCTGGAATTTTCTAAGTGTTCACTGAATGGACTTGTATTATTTTCATGTGTTCGAGATCAGAACTTTTCTACGCGATCACTGAATGGACTTGTGTTTTTTACGTGGAATATTTGCAACCGTTCAGGAACTCATTCTACTAATAGACAGTGATTAATTAACATTGCCAGTGATGAACTTTAACTTTCCAACGGCTTTGAACAAAGTTAGGATTTCACTTGCATTTACTCAAAGACTTGTACATTTGCCAGTGTTGGTTTAAAGGACTTATAAATTTCGTCAGTGAATTTATTTATGTGAATTTATTTATGCGAATGGACTTGTGTTTTCGTCAGTGGTCACTCAAAGACTTTATGAGTTTCACCAGTGATTAACTTTAAATATATTCAGACTTCCAAGTGAATGGACTTGTGTTTTTTCGTTCAAGTTTAGGCAAAGACTTGCACCTTCGCCAGTAATGAACTTTGAGTTTAACTATAAATTCACAAGAAGGGACTTGTATTTTTCGTTGCCAAACGTTATTCAGAGACGAAGATTTTCTTAGTGATGAACTCTAAAATTTTTTAATACCACTCATATCATTTTAGGAGTGTTGGAAGTCTTGATGTACAATTATCAAGATCTCTGCATATAAGTTGATCATCCAAGGTGTTCATGGACTCAGTGCTACTAGTGACCTTGGGAACATCAATCCTCTCAGTCTCATTAGACTGAGGTAGTACGTGACTATCTACAACATCGCCTGGATCATCGGGGTTCAACCCGGGCCTCAGGGTTCGAGACATCTCTACTCGCCGTCAATCCAGACAGTCCAGCTGCCTCTATCTGGAGTATCTGGAGTCCCTGGAATCCCTGGAGTCTTCTGGAACGTGCTTCAACCAGCTTGGCTTGGTGAGCTGGAGAACCCAAGCCATACTATTGGAATACAAGGAAGACAGTCCATTTCTACTTAGAGGTGATGTGCAAACTCATGACTTATTTGAATAAACTCTTATACAATCAGAGTCAAAGTTTTCTGTAGATAGGACCCTACCTCCTGTACCGAGCCCTAGCTACAATTAACCCAGTTTTTCACCCTGAGATCTCTATTTCATGCCCCTATCAAATTTAATCTGAGAGTCGGGCTCTTTTACTGGTACAATATATTTTTTCGTTTTTGGAAAATCCAATTAATGGCGGTTAAACAGGAGTGACAAATTGGTGTGAATTTTTCGAAAGACTACTGTATATCTACAGAATATCTGAGAAACGTAAAATGTTACAGGCGTAAAAAGTGGGTATTTGGAATTTCCTGTAAATGTAAAGAAACATAGGTGATTTGTTTTTGGAAACTCCCCTTATGGGGAAGTACGAAGGGGGGAAATTATAAAATGAGAATTTCTACAGTATATCTCAAAAAACATAACATGTTATACAGAAGTAAAATGGTATTTTTACCTCTATTAAAAATAAAGAAACGTGTATTTTTAGTTTTAGCAAATACCACTTGGGTGGAGGGGGAGGGTAAAAGTGACTGAAAATGGTGTTGATTTCTTTAAATTAGGCTACTGATATCTCAAAAATGAAGATGTTACAGACGTGAAATTTGATATTTGAAATCTGCTTTGAAAGTAAAGAAACACGCATTTTCGGAAAATCCAATGATGGAGGGGGGTGAAATAATTGAAAAATTAATTGACTTAATTGTATGAGAATACATACATCTAATAAAAATAAGGTTGTTACAGACGTGAAAATTGGTATTTGGATTTCCTTTAAAAACAAAGAAAAACGCGTTTTTTCTGGGGGGTGGGCCATCTTGCGGGGCGGGAGTGAAAAGGAGTTGAATTCCTTTCATGAAGACACATAAATTAAAAACTTAAGATGTTATAGTCGTGATAATTGGTATTTAGAAGGTCCTTTACTACTAAAGAAACAAGTATTTTTGCTGGAAAATTCACTTGGGGGGGGGGGGGCTGAAAGGAAGTGGAAAAAAATATTATTCTTATGGGGATACTTATATCTCAAAACTGAAGGTAATAGCCGTTAACATTGGTGTTTGGAATCTCCTTTAAACATAAAGAAACACGCCTTCTTTTAATTCCTTTTTTGGGGGGGTGGTAAATAAAATTTAATGGCGGTGGGATGTAAAAGGAGGTGAGACCAATATTGATATTACTGTTCATAATGTACTTACAAGGAGCCTCCATTGCTCAGGCGGCAGCACGCCGGCCTCTCACAGCTGGGTTCCGTGGTTCAAATCCCGGTCACTCCATGTGACATTCGTGCTGAACAAAACGGAGGCGGGACAGGTTTTCCCGCGGATACTCCGGTTTTCGCTATCATCATTCATTCCAGCAACACTGTCCAATATTTCATTTCATTTGTCATTCATCGATCATTGGCCCAGAGGAGTGCTTCGGCAGCCGGCACATTTCCTATTGTCGCCGCTAGATGGGGCTTTATTCATTCCATTTCTGACCCTGTCGTATGACTGGAAACAGGCTGTAGATTTTCGATGTACTTATTCTGATCATAAACCGATCATTTTTAATCTTCCCTGGGTTCGATTTCAACAGCCATCTTTTCCTTCGGAGAACGTTCTTAGATTACAGTAGACTCTCCTGGCATATAAATGAAAATTTAAACACATTAGAAATAAGCGATAGGAATGAGAATGACCGTCAAATTGTTCACCTCTATAATAAGTTCAATAATGCACGGAAGTATGTCATTCGTATCGCCAGAAATCCCGCACACTTGCCTACGCGCGACAATGATGCTGGTCACATTCTCAACAATGACAATGGCAGCATATGTAATTTACCGCCAGGTAACGGTCTTGCGTCTTTCTGCGGGGTCCAGAACATCTAATAATAATAATAATAATAATACTGATAATAATAATAATAATAATAATAATAATAATAATAATAATAATAATAATAGTAATAATAATAATAATGTTCTGGACCGTCTTCAAATTGTGTGGACCGCGCTGGAAACGGTTCCTGGCCTGGTAATATCTACGAATACAGTCCGGCCGCGGGTTCAGTACCGCCAAGGCACCCAAGACGACACAACGCCGGGTCTCCTTCAGGAATTGTCTATACTAAAAATGCTTATAAGGAAATATGGCAAAGATTTAGGGACCTAACTGACCGCGTGGAATACCTGGACCTAGCCCGAGAAGTCCGAAATCGATTGCTGGAAAGAAAGATTGAAAAATGTGAGGAACTATGCCGTAATCTCTCAGAAAACGAGTCAGATCGCGAATTTTGGCGGATTCTCTCAGAAAGCGAGTCAATTCACGAATTTTGGAGGATTACATATAAAACGTTAAGCATTCAATTATAAATTTCAGTATAATACCGTAGCGAAGCACGGGTATCTTGCTAGTAACAAATATAACAGGTACTCAGTAGCCTAACAACAAATCGAGAATGTACAATTACAGAGTTACAGGATTTGGGCTCCGAGAGCCAGACACACAATTCTTGAGCAGTAAGCCCAACTTTACCCGTATACAAGATTTAACCAAGGGGCAGAAGGCCCCAATCATGCTCAAGAGCACTTGCTCCCAAGTACATAGCAAAAGCCTTCTCGAGGCACACAGAAACAAATTTCTTTGGAAGAGCAACCCGCTCTCAAAGTTCCAGCCTATCAAAGGCCACACCAAACTCCACCTTCAAGTTGTCCTCTAAGGACATAAACACAGGGGTAAAAATACCCAACCTACTGAGGCCGATTTAGTAAATAACCAGGAAATTTACAAGGCCCCAAAATACAAACTTGAGTGGAGGCGAAACTTGCACTCCGAATATACTTTATTAAAACCTAATTTGGCCTTAGGCCGGTTATGCAAGGGCTAATCCCATACTAAAGAGATGACTTATATAAGGAAACGATTTACATTACATTAGAAGGGAAGAAACGGTTGTGAAAATAAGTTCACCTCAAAGCAATATGAATGGGAGCTCGAGAGGGTTAAGCACTCTATATCCCCATATGTAGTTACAGAGGCAGAATTTAGATCAAGAGTCTTTTACATTTTAGAGGAAGGTTACATAGTAAAAGGTTTCGAACCCGCCCCGAGAGTTAAGCTGCTGAGCTAGCAAGAGAGAAGTTATTAAAAGGCCATTACCTTATTGATGAACCGCTTCCCGAAGAAAGAGGCGCTACCCGCCCCCTGCTACATAATTTACACACTGATAGATGTTACTGAAGTGGCGCAGAGACCCGAAAATCAGCAGTTTATATACCCTCGCGGAACATTCGAGACCTTTCAAGAATAAGAACACCCGCCCACAAGCATTTTATTGGACGGCCAAAAGATTACATGTCAAAACTGAAGAAGAAAACCAGGATTGGTGGAAAATTAATTACAAAAATTACTCATTGGTCGAATTCAACACTGGCGGAAAGTGAAGGATTATACAGCCAACCTATACAATGACTGAAAGAAATTTAACAAAGAACAAACTTATGAACACAAAATTTCTCCAAAAACGCAGTTCTTTCACTTCGCACTAGGGTGCTATTGTAGTCCTTCAGTAGTGCCATCTAGAAGAGAATGTTCACACTTCTTACTACAGGCAAAACAAAAATACATCGAAAACGACACAGTTCAGAACACTTCAAAATTTACAAGTAGGGACATCTTCTGAGAAACTTGAGAATGAACGCTGTAGTTAAAGTTCAGGCTTCCTCCAGTAGAGGAGTTTCAACTGGCGCAATGTTTGAATTAGCGGAGCGGAGGTGTACCACCCGGTACAATAATAATACTAAGAACAAGGAGTGCGAAAACCGAATGGCAAAATCACTGGCTTCTCATTGAGATGACCTCCGCTCAATTCCCGGTCTTTGAACGTGGAATTTGTAAATTGGAATTTCACATCATGGCGGAACGTACTCTACGTGAAACGTGAGGTCCCATAACTACAATTGCGATGTCAACAGTTACGTAAAACTACAACCTTGCTTGCTGAGTTTGGTGACATTTTTTGCTGTTTAAATTCGAAAACTCTGTTTCACTGGCTAACCAACACGGACCCAAAGTCTGAAATGTCATTTCCAAACTCCCACTTATCTTGGCCGGGATTCAATGAAGGATCACATTTCTGAGAAACCAGTGGCTGTAGTATTCTTTTGTCACCCCTCCCCACCACCCCATCCCATCTCATATCTGATATCTCCTTAGCGGTTGTCACAAAGCTCAATGAACCCCCTGTATAACCCTCCGACTGGAATTAAACATATTTTACGAACTTCATTACGAATTTTGGGCATCCGTACATGGGACAAACACTCAACTCCTACACAATAGGGCTGGTTAAGTTTTTTATATTATGAAAAAATAATGATAGAAAGTGTCATTGAACATCCGTGGCTCAGACGGCAGCGCGTCGGCCTCTCACCGCTGGATACCGTGATTTAAATCCCGGTCACTCCATGTGTGATTTGTGCTGGACAAAGCGGAGGCGAGACAGGTTTTCCTCAAGTTACTCCGGTTTTCCCTGTCATCATTCATTCCAGCAACACTCTTCATATTCATTTCACAGCATCTATCAGTCATTAAGAAATCACTTTGCGAGTGGCAACTCCATCGTACTAATAGCCTATATATGATTCATTCATTACATCCCTGACACTATCAATGACTGGAAAACAGGTTGTAGGTTTTCATTTTCAGAAAGTGTCATTCACAAAATTGTGTCTAAAACAGGAATTTCGCTCCTTCAATATATGTATGGCAAATAAAAGGAATGGAGATATTATTCTTATTTCTCTTGAAATGTTCAGCTTTCTTCGGAAAGTAAAAGCATTGTTTAACTGTCGGCAGCATTATATCGAAAAAAGAAACATTTCTTTTATTACACGGTCTTGAAGTAGTCTTCGTATTTCTTTTTCTTGTTCCGCTCGGAGTGAGCTAAAAATCAATTAAGACGTGCTGAGGCTGCTGTCGCGCGCAGTGGTGCTGGTGGGAGCAGGAAGACGTATGGAGGACGCCAGCTCGTTAGTTCCGTGGTCAGCACACGGCGTTTAGCGCGAGCGCGATACATTATACTGCAGAACATAATACCCGAACTCTCCCACCAGACCGGAACTTGTGAGAATTAGTCGAGGCCAATGAAAATATCAATCACAAGCCTTTTAAAACCGAGATATCCAACTTCCTTGACCACGCTCATGGTTTAAATATCTAATATGCCCAGTGTTGTATGACTCATCATATTGTAAAGACCCAGCTGGTCTGGGTTTATTTACAGGCTCTATTAAGTATTTAAAACTTATTTGAGTTCCTGAAAGGGGGTACACTCAGCTTCAGACAACATAACAGACTAGTGGATAAAAATTCAACAGTCGATCATCTTCAAACTGTCCGGGTCAATGGCTAAATGACTAGTGTGCTGGCCTTTGGTCAGAAGGGTTCCGGGCTCGATTCCCGGCAGGAGCGGGAATTTTAACCATAAATGGTTAATTCCACAGGCACGAAGGCTGGGTGTATGTGTCGTCTTCGTCATCACTTCATCCTCATCACGACGCGCAGGACGCCTACGGGGTCTTAAAAATATACCTGCATCTGGCGTCTGGCTCCATGGCTATATGGTTAGCACAGGGGTCCCGGGTTCAATTCTCGACAGGGTCGGGAATTTTAAACGTAATTGGTTAATTTCGCTGGCACGGGGGCTGGTTGTATGTGACGCCTTCATCATCATTTCATACTCATCACGACAGGTCGCCTACGGGTGTCAAATCAAAAGACTCCCGGCATTAAAAGCCATACGCCATTTCATTTCATCTTCAAAATGGTCTTCTCTAGTTTAACACTTCAAAACCGAGCGAATACCAGAATGTTCGAAAAATACTGCATAGAACATTAACACTCGAGCTTTGTGTCGTTTATTTATTAAGCGCGGTAAGGAAATCATGCGGGAAAGTATTCTGGAACGTCGGCACCCCCGGAAACCATAAATGTAGTTATTAGAACGTTCAACAGCTTTACTAACAATGTTTGTACGTCCCACTAACTGCTTCTATGGTTTTCGGTGACGTCGAGTTGCCGGAATTTTGCCCCGGAATAGTTCTTTCCCGTGCCGGTAATTAAATTACTAAATAAAATTAAAAATTAAAAATTAAAAATTAAAAATTAAAAATTAAAAATTAAAAATTAAAAATTAAAAAATAAATTTAAAAATTGAAAATTGAAAATTGACAATTAAAAATTAAAAATTAAAAACTAAAAAAATAAATGAAAAATTAAATAATACCTGACTGATCCAGGGTCGAACCCACTAACTTGGTCTCAGAAAGCCAGCTCCTTAACAGTCTTAGCCACTCAGCCCAGTTACTCTTCTTCTTCTTGTTTTCGAATAGGTCTACTATGGACCACGTTAAGCATCATTCATTTACGGTTCTTCCTCTTTCGATCGGCCCAGTACTTCTTCATCCTTTCGGAGTGGGCTTCTTTACGTTCTCGTGACCAGTTGTTGCCGGTCCGTTTCTTGCTACTTTGATCTTGGAATACCTTAATTTTGTTGATGATTTTTCTGTATTCCTGTCTGTTGTACACTGCCTGCTGTGATATATTATTTTCCTCCATATCCTCCTTGACCCCTTTAAGCCAGCTAGTTTGTGTCTTCCTGTTCTCCGTGTATTCCAGAATTCGCTTGGCTGTTCTCTCTGGTGGCATTCTTTTAATGTGTCCGTAGAAGCAGAGTCTTCTCTTCTTGAAGGATGTTGTGATTTTTTCGGTCCTTTTGTATAGTTCCTCATTTGGTCGCAGTCTAAATTCTTGACCCACTTTCCTGGGCCCTAGTATCTTCCTCAAGATCTTCCTTTCTATCTTTTCAATGTTTTCTAGTAAGCCCTTGCTGTTCAGTGGAATACATTCGATCGCCCAGTTATTATTATTATTATTATTATTATTATTATTATTATTATTATTATTATTATTATTATAAGGCATGCACTTAACGTATTGTCCAAAAACACTTTCCTTTCGGTGGGTAACTAAATGCACACAGTAGTACAGTACATGATCGACCCGAAGTGCACGCGATTGGTGATTAACATGTTCCAAGATGATATAAAAACAATAACGCATTAGAGAGAAGAGTTGCGAAATCATTCTAGTGGTTTGATTCACAGATAGAAGACCTCCTTGGCAATGAATTCACACAAGCAGATAACAGAACACGAACTCCTAACTTCGATTTATAACTTTGTCAAGAATTTCATACAGTCTGGGACAGAATCACTCAAACTCCTAAAGGCAGATGGGTAACGTCGGTTTTCTATAGCAAAGAATTGCTGTCGCATGAAAATTTCGGCAAGCAGATCTTAGAGACCTAGTCGATTAGTTGACAGTGGTGGCAACAATTCTGTTCAGAGGAGAACAACTTGGCAACCATTCTCCATTAACACTAATCAGGGGGAATGTGAACGAGTTTCGACTCTTCGAAGAATGAAGCTATTGACATAAGGAGGGTAAGGGCTATGAAGGACGTGGAAATGGGACTCGCAAACCTAATACCATCGGGGTCGGAAGAGAGAATGAGTTGACCAAGAGGGATTAGGCAGGAAAGATTAAAATGAGGAGCCCGACGAAAATAAGTGGATAAATAGTTGAATCATCGTCGGGAACCATGATCACCAAATATGTTACGAAGATGAGAACACCTGGCCCTATTTTAAGTAACCTCTTACGATTGGATAGGGTTACCGTGGATGTATTCTACCGCCCCATGCACAGGGCGTATGGCTTCCGACGCACATTAAATAACACCTGTGGAATAATATCACCCTGACGTTAATTAAACTATTTTATTGCGTACTTTAAATTATATTATTAATAATACGTTAGTCTGCCATGGAAAATCGAAATTAGTGCGTAGATATAATTGAAAAATTGAAATGAACTTGTTTATGTATCTTACAAATAAAATGTTCACTTTCCACGTTACATACAGTATATGTTTTTTTTTTTGCTATTGGCTTTACGTCACACCGACAGAGATATGTCTTATGGCGACGATGGGATAGGGAAGGCCTAGAAATGGGAAGGAAGCGGCCATGGCCCTAATTAAGGTACAACCCCTGCATTTGCCTGGTGTGAAAGTGGTAAACCACAGAAAACCATCTCCAGGGCTGCCGACAGTGGGGTTCGAACCCACTATCTCCCGATTACTGGAGACTGACCGCACTTATGCGACTGCAGCTATCGATCTCGGTGTTAATATTTTAAAATTATAACACATATTACGAAGTTTCCCCATAAACCATCCGAATATAGTTATAGACAAAAGTTGTACTTCGACGTGTATGTATCTGCGAGCTCCTGAGAAAACATAATGACTAGTTGCCCATGGCTAAAAACTGGGGAGGAGAAACTTATTCCATCTGTATGTAACGTCTGTTTCTGTGGCTTGATAGTCGTCTATTGAGAAGGTTGAATTTAAAGGAAATTACCTCCGTTTAATAAGAAAGAATTGTATGTAAGAATTTCGAAGTATATCTGGTTGGTACCAAAGTCCGTTTGTATCATCATTCAAAACGCCTGGAAGATATAATATACATTAGCATTTAACGGCGTGGACGGACAATTTCCCGACGAAATTCCTAGCCATTCCAGTGCAAGGAAACCTGTATTTGTGTTTACATTTTCTCTACGATAGAAGGAAGTAGGTTAGTAGAGCAGCACCATCGGTGCAATGGAAAACATTGTTAATCTACCAAGGTAAACTTTATTTCAATCAACTGTCAGGGAATCAGGTAAAAGGGAACATGAATGCTTTTATTGATATCTACATTACGGTGTAATCAAAATTATTTTCAGTTACCTAAATCTTTATTATTTCATCACTCAAGTTTTATTTTGTACATTACTCTCTGTTATTATCAATGAATTTTGTAATTTCCCGTATTGCTTAAAAATGCGTTTGTTGTGTGAATTTTTCAAAGGTATTTCTGGAGTCGTCCAACGAAGCAAAGCGTTAAACAATCAGAAAATTCTGAAGAGGTAGATAATAAACTGACTGAGCGGTATTCGGAACGTAGGGCGAGTGAGGTAACATTTTCCAGTTAGAAGACCGTTACTTCACACGAGTCGCAGCAGACACGTTTGGTCTCGCGTTGTCATGATGGAATACTACTTCATTGTTTATAAATTCTTGCCGTTTTTCTTCAATGAATTTTTTCAGATGGTCCACCTGAGAACAATATCTCACGAAATTAATGGCCTGACCATTACGAGGCAATTCGTAATAGAGAATTATTTTCCAGTCCCACCAAATGCAAAGCGGTGCTTTCCTGGAATGGAGGCTTGTGTTAGCAACTGTGAGTGGAGATTCACCTTTTTCTGCCCTGACTGTTTCCATAGAATGTTGTCATAAATGATCCACTTCTCATCACCCGTCACCAAATATTTAAGAAATGGATCTTGTTCATTGCACCTTAGTGACGAGTCACAAATGGACACGCGCTCTAACACGTTCCATTCACTGAGTTCATGTGGTACCCATACATCACAAAGAAATATGTAACCAAGCCTCTTCAAATGATTATTCACATTACGAGAATACACATTGAGTACGTGAGATATTTATCCCGCTGTCATTGTTGGGTTACTGTAACCAATAGTCGTCCGGTACGGGATGTGTCCTTTAAGGAAAGATTTCCAGATCGAAACCTAGGAAAACTTTTCTGACCTGTCCGACTGCATCTTTACCTTGAGATAATAAAAGAGCACAAGGTGTACAAAATGTTCATTTAAACGTTCCGTGTAAATAAACACTAGAGTTCACGAGGCACAGCAGACGCTAGCGAGGTCACCGACTGTCAGCTACACACTGAACAGCTGGCTGAGCGTCACTTTTCGCCGCCTACGTGAATGAGTAATGCGGCAACTACTCTCCCTATGCTGTAGAGCGGGTTGCGTCTACTCCAGGTTGAATATTAATTTCTGCTCTATGGGTTACAATGCGAACGGTCACGGCTCCATCAAATATTGTTGGAATAAAACACGTTAATCCTGAAGTTGAGCTCATCAGACTTTTGCATAAACAATATGCTTCTCTATCAATACCCTAGTCTACCACATTCCGTTGCACAGACCAGCATTAGCATTTAGATTGTAAAGAAAAATATTACGATTCGTTCTACTTTTATGTATACCTCGAGAGGTGACATGTCGGAAGAGTGAGGAGAATTAAAAATTCAACACCGAACGAGACGTCCGTGCGGTTAGGGACGCGCGGTTGTGAACTTGCATCCGGGAGATAGTGGGTTCGAATCCCAATGTCGGCAGCCCTGAAGATGGTTTTCCGTGGTTTCCCATTTTCACACCACGCAAATGCTGGGGCTGTACATTAATTAAGGCCACGGCCACTTACTTCCAAATCCTAGGTCTTCGCTATTCCATTGCCGCCATAAGAACTATCTGTGTCGGTGCGACGTAGAGCCACTAGCAAAAAAATATATATATCAGAAGGATAATGTACTACTTCACAAATATCAACGAATTTCACAGAGTCGATTCTAATGTACGTTTCACCTGTTGGGTGATGACGTTCTTATTCTGCTGCTATCGAGAAAAAAATTGTATACTCATTTGGATGTGAAAACCAAATTAATACTGTACCTTTCTTGAAATATGATTTTGTGAATATCAGTAGGGTAATTTCGGTCGAGTTCTTCATTGTTGTCTTTTGAAAGCTTTTCACTACAGTTGATATATACATAATTTATATTTTTCTTGGTTTTGAAATCTTAATTTAGGACCATAGAGTTGAACAATTTAAAATTGAGTGAACAGGATTCGAGAACAGCGTAGGTATATAAATCCTGCTGGCACTGTTATTCCAGGTAGTTTGAAGTGATTTGAAACTTCTGAAGCTAATTTGTCGCTTTGAAATTCCTTGTTATTTATATGTAAATTAAACATTTCTTTAAACTCAAATCATAACACACAAAAAATGAAATGGCGTATGGCTTTTAGTACCGGGAGTGTCCGAAGACAAGTTCGGCTCGCCAGATGCAGGTCTTTTGATTTGACGCCCGTAGGTGGCCTCCGCGTCGTGATGAGGATGAAATGATGATTAAGACAACTCATACACCCAGCCCCCGTGTCAGCGAAATTAACCAATTATGGTTAAAATTCCCGACCCCGCCGGGAATCGAACCCGGGACTCCTGTGACCAAAGGGCAGCACGCTAACCACTTAGCCATAGAGCCGGACCATAACACAAAATGCCTGTAATTACTTCAAACGTCGTAAATTAAGATCTTGGATTCGAGCCCCACTGTCGGCAGCCCTGAAGAGGGTTTTCCGTGGTTTCCCATTTTCACACCAGGAAAATGCTGGGGATTTACCTTAATTAAGGCCACGGCCGCTTTCTTCCAACTCCTAGGCCTTTACTATCCCATCGTCGCCATAGGACCCATCTGTGTCGCTGCGACGTAAAGCCACTAGCAAAAAAAAATTCAATAAATCGGCAGAAACCACCCTATAGGTGCTATTTATAAACACCCACTAGTCGTGCGTGCTTTAGACCGCACTAACGTTAGATCCGAATTAGGTGGGATTAACTGCTGACTAAGCAAATGTTATTCACGGATCTGTATTATCACTGTACTAAGGTATTTTATAGATCATCCTTGTATATTGCTGCCAAGTGTTGCGGTACTCAAATGAGCATTCACAAAGCACAGATCCTAGCAGTTTTGAGACGTCCGCAACAATCTCCGTTCGTTTTTCCTATTAACATGTGATTCAGAAGTACAGATAATGGCCGGCAATGAAACGATTCGGTAAGCTAGCTGGAGCTGATCACTATATATATATATATCGTGTGTCGTGAAAGCTTTCCCTTCAACGTGCTACAGTGTCTAACATTCGATAACCAGCTTACATATGGCCTAGAACCGAGAATAAAATAAAATTATCATTATGTGTTGCCGACAATGCTGTAATAGCATGTATGGTTTATTATGTGTAAGTTATCACATTTGATACCCGAATATTCAAGGGAAACTATCCTTTCTGTTAGTATGAATTTGCACGTCTTCCCCTCTAGGATTTTTAATACGAATGAGTGTCCCATGTTTGGTTCCAACGGCGCTGAACGAGTTTATAGTGATACGGCCACATGCCCTTCCTGATGCCAATCTTATGTGGGGGTGATGTGTTCAATATTACGTACTTCTACGGTGGTTTTTAGTGTGATATATTGCACGAATATGAAGATATATCTTAAGGCAGTCACAAACACCAGCCTCCGAGTAAGAGGAGTTAATTCGGAAAATTAAAATCCTTTACTCGGCCGGGAATCGAACGCGGTGGCCGCTGAGCCGAAAGCCAGGGAGCCAGGCTAGGTTACACGCGATTTATAGCTTATTCATTCAGACTATACTGATAAATCTCTGTGAATATCGTGAAACGTTTTCATTGTCAGTAATCTGCTATCTTCAAGAGAATCCTTTACGTACCGATACATTGAAAATAACTTAATTTAAGTGCCCATCGGATGACAAATTTCGTGCAAACCTGCGTTACCGTATTTGATTTCTCCTCTTGTGTAAGAATGCAGGGCAGTGATACTCCCGTTCTGTATAACAACAGACAGTACTCTATTGGAAGCAAGCCCGTATAGGTTAGGATGAACAAGTTCTATCAGATATTCCTTTTGGTAAAACGATATTTATTCTCTAATTAATACTACCATATATCAGGAAGATAATTGGTCTCATTTCATACGTCTTCTCGTCATATTTCGTGCAGTAATGCAATTTTACGTACGAACTCCACGTGAAGATAGTCCTCAGCTAAGCTAATCGTACCTTTAGACTAGGACTACTGAAAAGTTAGTCCAGACTAAGGTCGGATCATCCTCGTCTAACAGAAGAAAACTGTCTACAAATAAGGGACACGTTCGTCTGCTTTTAGTCCACTGGTGGTACCGGCTTAGTCCGAACTAAAAATGACTATGCATATCACCCATGTTTTAGCCTAAGCAATACGGCGGCCACGAATTGTTCGTTGGCTTCAACTTTGGCAGCACACTGATGATGTGTGCCATCGTATTATGAGGGCGTTGGCTAGCACTGATGTATCTGCATATATGGCGATGGGCAAAAAACTTGGCTTCGGCGAATAAATTCACTGCAGTACATTCCACCACCTCTATGTTATTCTGTGTTCGTTGGCAACCACTTACAACCAAGCTTAAAACTCATTTCTTTCACAGATTTCCCTACATGTGACAACTGCAAAGGGCTTGGTTGATATATGTAACAAAATGACAGATTCACCTCAGTGAATGAGAGACAATCAATTAGGAACCAAGGTAATGAAAAATGTCCAAAACCTATCTCTAGCATATAGTCACTGCCGGGACAAAACCTCCTATGTGAAATATTTTAGCTTAAAACTTTGGCCGGTAAGGTTCTGTCAACTAAGGTACAATATTGTGTGAATATTGTTAAGGCATTCTCGCTCTTAGGAAAATCAAGTATAACTGGTGGCAACAAAAAGCTGAAGAATTGCAAAGACTATCTTAATATATGTGCTGCAGGGCAGTATATATGAAAACATATTATGACATAGGAGGTTTTGTCCCGGCAACGACGATATGCTTGGAATGAATTCACTATTAAAATTTGTTTGGACGGCACTCCAAAATCTGACCGGTAAGAGTTGGTGGTTAATAGTTAGTATCGTTCCGTGCACCAGAATGGTAGAGTTGATTCATTCATTTCATTGAAAGAAGGTACTTTTACCTAACCGTTTTCGATATGATGGTCATCACTGGATATCTTGCGCCAATTTCAGGCATAACGCAAATATAGCCATAAATCAGACTAGCAACAATAAATAAAGATGTGCGCATCAGAATAAGGAATATGACACAGTCACTTCATTCGTAGGAATATGCTTTCCTTTAAACAGTACATAATTCGGAGTTGTGCAACGTTTCGTTGTATTCTTCTTGTAAATGGAAAAAAACCTCGTTTTCTGAATATCGCTGTGAAAGAGAGAACAAGGATTTTATGTGTATTGAACCCATAATTCTACCATGATAAATGTTGTAGCTAAATATTGCAGCTACAAATACAACTACAAGCGTAACCATAATTCGTTATTGCAAGCATCTCTCCCTGCGAGAGCGGGACGAGCATCAGCATAATTCACCGTGGGTAGCAAGCTATCCGTCCTTACATTGTCGAGATACTTCGGCTGACTTCGATTATTAAATAATTAACAATATATAATAAACCTTCACAACCGGAGATTTTGACAATATCATTAATCAAGGAATGCAAAATTGAATTTTGTAACAAATATTAAATAAAGATAAAATCCACAGGGTGGAAATGAATATAATTAACCTTGGAGAAATGTTGGCTTCTGTATTGGCAAGTTAACAGCGCGTGTCAAGGCCATGCCCTCAAAAAGCCCGCGAAGTCACATGCATGAAATTAATTAATTACCCCCGTTGCAAGTATGGGAAAAATATGAAATCAACACCATTGTGAATTGGAAATTATGTGGAGGTTTTGGAGTGAATTTCAATGAAAATTATCCTGCGGTTACGAAACTGTAGGATTGCACCACCAGACCTCATGACCAGGGTAGCGTCACCTCAGAACCTATAACTATGTCCCCCTATGGACATCACACCCACTCTCCTTGCTAGTTCGGAAGGAGGAACCCGCGTCGCGCATCTCCAAGAAGAGGTTCCTTAATTGTCTCCTCAAAATAACTTGTGATCTGGATTAATGTAGTTGGTTCGAGTTAAAATATTTAGTGAAATTTATATAGAATTTCTGAACTTCTGCACACGGAAAGAGCGAAGGCATAGATATTTTTTCATTATGGCTTTCATTTAGATATTGTGCGTTGAAAATTAGCGAAGGGAGTTTGGAAACTAGCCAGAGATACAGCTGACTAATTAAATAGCATTCAGAATTTAAGTGAGCGCGTTGTAACCCCTGTTGTGATTTCAAGTCGAGAATCTCTCATTATAACATTTTTTGTAGAAGATTGTAGATCTTGGCAGTTAAGTCCAAGTGACGAGTCTATGTAAAACCAGCGTAGTGCATTTTATGATAGTCGACCTCACTTGATTATTGTAACTAAATTCCATTCTGTATATTTTTGCGACACGAAATTATTATTTCATTCGAAGCATTGTGGGATAGAATATTGAATGTTGATAGGATGAGAGTATGGCTTGTGTATATCGATGGAAAGTTGTTTCACTGAATAATTCATAGATAGACCTGTTTGAAACTTGGAACTTCATGATTGGATTATACTGTGGATTTCGCGATGGTGGTGATAACTCTTCCGGCGATGCTACGTAAAGTTAGGCTAGTGTTGAATTCATTTTATTTGTCGAACTTAACTGCGTGTGGTATTATTGTATTTGCGTCATGGATTAGAGAAGCTAGACGTCGTTTATTTATGTTATATTTCCAGATTTGAGTTCTGTGGCAAGTTTCATTTCATTGTGTTAAAGTTTCAACAAGGATTACATTTAAATATCCGCGAGTGTGTTTGAAGTTTCGATTTCGTCTGACATTATAGATGTTGTGTAGATATCCCAGTTTTGGCTCAACGATAGGTTTAGGATGTTGCACGTATTATATGAATATACGGATGAGTAGACATCCCAACATTCGCTCAACGATAGATTTAGGATGCTGCATGTATTACATAAATTTATTATAAGGATGTGTAGACACTACGTAGGCTGGACGACAGGATTAGGGTGTCGTCTGTGTATAGTCAAATTTTAGGTTAGTTGTTTTTCGAATCGACTTGAACGATGTTAGTGTCTGCAGTAGTGAATGTGAATGCGAAGAATGTTAGAGGATATTATGGAGGGCATGTTTCGGCATAACACTTACTAGCCAGAAGTTGCTCCCATAATAGCATGGCACCAATAGTAGCATGAATGTGAGGGTTGTCCCACGTGGATACTTAGCTAATGGAGATTGATTATTACTGTTAAGCCACACACGTTCAGATTCGATGAATTTTAGTTTTTTATTACTTTCTTGACATTTAAATTTATTGTTCGGATGTCCGGTATCTTGTGATAACTTCACTGTTTGACGTTTCTTCCAAACGCATAATGAATAAATGTTTCCTGCATTTCGCAGTTTTGTTACATCAGAACGACGTAACGTTAGATCCTCTCGGATCAAGTTGTTATTGGTTCCTTCTGAACAGCTGTTTGTTTCAGTATCGGGATTACTCCGTAAATTAAGGGTGTCACGAGATGACAATATATGGTGGAATTTTATTTTTATCGTGACCATTGTTGTTAACTTGTAGTAAACACCATGCTTTCTAGTAATAGTTCGCAACCTATCCGAAGCAACTGATAGTCAGTTTGGTTCGATTAAGGGTCCATTCGGCGGATGGACCAATATCCGATAGGATATCAGACTGGTGGATAACCTTAATTAAATGCAACTCTGGAATTCTACTTGTTGAAGGTCAGATTTTCCACGGATCGTGTGGATTAATTCCCAGTTATCGTTTGGATCAATGGTTTTATTTTAATTTTTTTCTAGTTTCGCTATCCACGAATTTCATGATATTTTTACGTTCCTTTGAAATAATCTTCAACAGTAATAAGAAGACAACATTCACGCAATGTATTCTGATTGCATCAAAAATATTATAAATAATTAATTTGATGGATGATTTTTAATAAATATATTATAACCTTCCAATGTATGTCAGGATGAGATTGGTGAACACATTGGAAGTTTATGTTGAGAAATAATGTCAATGAAATCTTATATCCGGTTATCATACCTCCAGGTGAATTTGAGTTCAGTTAACTTGTCTAATTATGTGAACGGCATCGCTGAATTGAAGATAGCGGCGGATTGATAACAAGCTCTAAACCCCGTGGTGCCTTGGAAATATTGGTAGACGATTAAACATCGTGGAAGATAGGGCAGGATTAAATGAATAATACACATTTCTCAAGTAAAGTTTCTGAAATGCATGAACGGCAGAATATCAATGATAGAATGTTACTGAGGGCCATGAAATGTGCGAATAATAAGTTTATATGAGAGGGCCATACCTTGTACATCTAGTCTCGCACGATTCGACGATCGAGATGAAGAAATGAAACTGTCGATTACTAACCTAAATATGAGGCGGCAATTATTAAATAAGTTCCTTTGCTAGTACAGCTGATTTATACGAGATCATTACACATTATGTGTCAAATGTTTCCAATTGTCAAGAACATATGGGAGCTGGAAGCAGAGAAGAATTCTAAAAGCAAACCGTCTGCGATTATTATGTTGTTGTAGAATTTGTTTTTGTCTCTGAGGAAGTTGACTTTCAATCTGTATCTTAGAAGGATCGGAAGCAAAAATTCGTAGGAAAGATTGTATTAAGAGACATATTAGCGTGATATTGGCATATTATAAATACTTATATATTGTAAAACAAGATATCTTGTTATTGAAAGTGCCAAGGCAAGTGTATCAATTGAACTGTAAAATTGTATCAAGGTGTATAACTCTGTCCTAATTGGTATCTCTGAGTTTCAGGTAACATGGAACCGTCAGTTATTGGTTATACATATGAGATGATTGCACGTATTAACATGAACAACTAAATAGAGGGACCTCGAAGGATCTGGCCAGAAATGTGAAGGACATTAATGAATAATATTTATGGTTGAGAGCTGAACACGGAAGGTGACACCGTCGTGGAGCAACAACCCAGGATGAGTACTTGAATATCTTTTAAATGTTCCGCCACGTAGTTGCTTATTTTAGATGTAGAGTAGTATTTATTTTGAATGTCGATTTAAGACATGTTCAATTTTCAACTTGAAGGCGACCGTTATTTGTTAATCATTGCGTTATATTAATTATGATCGTTGCGTCTAGTGCAGTGTGTCAATCTACGTTGTGATAATATGCGATGGGTCGTTTAAGTTTTCTTTTAATATCTGCTAGCAAGGTTTTACGGAATGGATTTTCGGCATCGATGTTATTGGTACCGTAATGGTGTTATGGTGATGAGCATTAACCTAACTCATGGCTCAAAATATCTCGGAGGAGCTTAGCATTTGCGACGTGCGTTTCTGTGGTCTTCAGATATTTGTGCTTGTGCGGAAATGCGGTGTTTGATAATGGAAGTGTGATATTCTTGTGGTGATATGGTGTTAATGCGGCAACGTATTTGGTAGTTTGACGTAATTGCCTGAATAGATTATTCCTAAGTATTGTGAATTCACTGTGCATGACAATTTGTGCGACGTGATAAGGTGTTTGATACGGTAGGATCTTTGAAAATATGTACGTGGATAGTGAGATGTGGATGGTTATAGACGCGTCATTAGGATTGCGTATTTTATGATGATGTAATGTGAAGGTCCTGATGATGGCATTGGCGTTAGGAATTGTGTTGGTCATGCGTGAATTTTGATGTTGTTGTAATGAATGATTTATTTAGGCACGAGGCCGTATTTTTAGAATAATGTTATAGAATTTTGCACTCACGAACACTAATAGATGGTCGTCACATTTATCCTATTTAAATATAAGATTGACCAGAGCGCACAGTATTAAGGGGACGTTTAGGATCTTCACAAAATAAACGATAACGTATAGATATTCGGTCATGTCGCAAAGGGAATATGATCTCCTATGGTAAGTAAATCATTTCTTTGCTAGTTGGATATTTTGTAGATCATTTGAGTTGACGCCTAGTGCTGATGTAGTTATTTCAGGCCAAACGTCGCAGCGGAATACGGAGGCGCAGAATCAACGTAGTTAGAGAAGGTTATCGTAGATATTGCAATGTCTATTGATGTTCTTTATCTAGGTGCAGTCTTCGATGAATGTTCGAGAGGATCGAGTCTGTCTTTTAAATGCATGATTTTGGTGGATGATATATTATGTTACGATCCTGTCTTTCAAACATTTCTCTTGCATTCATGATGATTTATGAATTTAGAATAACGGTGTTTTCAAGTTGCTAGGTAGACAGTTTACCGATAAATAAGGCGATGATTTAAATTAGAATGACGGAATATTATGAGATATTTGAGTAGGAACAGCATTCTGAAGTGGACGATTCTATAATTCCCAGTTATTTATTTCGAAATGCGTGATGGATAATAGATCTTTCACTGTAAGCCTTCAGCAGTGGGACACTTTGTCTCTTTTTTTTTTTTTCGATTTTCTCTTGATTGACGATGTTATAATTTCTTTGTAACAAGAGCATGAAGTTAGGTGTTTATTTCAATTTAAACGTAACATTTATTTTTTTCCTTTCTATATCCGTTTGTGTTGCTAATAATTTGCTCATTATGTAACTGACATTCGAAGTTATTGGAAGTCATTAAACGGAAAATCCTTCCATAAATGAAACATTTTACAGAGTTCTCATTTGATGTAGCGTAGGAATACTAGGATAGTCATCTAATTTAGGATGAAATGAAATGATGGTCAATGTATCTTGATGAATATACCAATATCCTAGATCTCTTAATATTCTCTTGCGGAATAATTCACGTAATTTTGGGCAGAAAATGATGATTACTCTCTACGTTTAAACCATACTGATAACAGTCCACTATATGAACCTGTGACCCGACTCGTCGGACTTGCACGTCCCTAGAGTGGAGGCTTCATGGATCTCCGACTGCTTTGCTTTGCCGCGGCTACCCAACACTGATATATAGAATTGAAACGTGCAAAAAGGTCACAGGGATGCTGTCAGGGCTCAATATTTTGCATTGATAATTGAACAAAAGTTAGTAAGCTCATTTTTGCTCCTCATTTAAAGTACTTAGGCTCTCTTCTGTACCCCATCCTTTGGTCAATATAGTGACAGAAATAAACCCGCTACGACCCCAAGATCTAAGAGTTCGATACTACTCTATTGCAGTAGCTGTGGCAGACGACCAACGATGGAACGGTGAGTTCAATGGGTCAGTGTATATATATAAAGAAAATTTAGGCTAACAAAGGGATGTAGAGTAATATCAGTCCCTCATACCTGAAGCCCTGATTCATTTAAAAAAATTGTATCTGGTGTGAGGGTTGCAACAGGTTTCACTAAGCCTTGTGGCGATTGCAGACTAAACACTGAAAGATATCACTGAAAGATGAAGGTGTATATAAGTGAATGTCAGCAATTTCAACTCTGCACGTTTGATGACGCTGTGGGAGTAATCAATCAATCAATCAATCAATCAATCAATCAATCAATCAATCAATCAATCAATCAATCAATCAATCAATCAATCAATCAATCAATCAATCAATCAATCAATCAATCAATCAATCAATCAATCAATCAATCAATCAATCAATCAATCAATCAATCAATCAATCAATCAATCAATCAATCAATCAATAAATAAATAAATAAATAAATAAATAAATAAATAAATAAATAAATAAATAAATAAATAAATAAATCAATCAATCAATCAATCAATCAATCAATCACCACTGATAAGCACTTAGGGCTGTCGCCCAGGTGGCTGATTTCCTATCAGTTGTTTACCTAGTCTTCCTTAAATGATTTTTTTTTCTTGCTAGTTGCTTTACGTCGCACCGATACAGATAGGTCTTATGGCGACGATGGGACAGGGAAGGGCTAGGAGTGGGAAGGATGCGGCCGTGGCCTTAATTAAGGTACAGCCCCAGCATTTGCCTGGTGTGAAAATGGGAAACCACGGAAAACCATTTTCAGGGCTGCCGACAGTGGGGTTCGAACCTACTATCTCCCAAATACTGGATACTGACCGCACTTAAGTAAATGATTTAAAGGAAGTTTGAAATGTATCAAACATCTTGCTTGAGAATTATTCCAACCCGTTACTTCTCTTCCTATCAACGAGTATATGCCCTCATTTTTTCTCTCGAATTCCAACGTTTACGTTTTTGAAATGAGTTATCACTCGATTACGATCAAGGTTTCGATATGATGATTATTTAACCTGTTTCGAATCTACGGTAATAAGTATTTGTTTCAAATGTAAATGAGTACTTAACGGTCCTGTTTCCTTGTATTGAATATTAAATAATCGAAATGCGAATTTGTTTCTCTTATTGTTTGTTTTCTCATGGACGACATTGTGTACTGTACATAAGTCTATATTTGTTCTCGTGTCAATCTATATATATTCAAAAAATATGAATAAATTCGTAAGGTATACTAAGGCACAATGTTGAATAATCTTAATATTCTTGGGTGCCTCCTCCTGAATGAGAAATAGAATACATATTGCTAAGAAATAATTTTAAGTGTGCGAAGCATTTTAATAGCTTGGCTATTTCACATGCAGTATTGCAATTTACATTTTTGTGAAGTTACCAACAAGTAACTCCATAATTTTAATTCGCTATTCCATATCTGGCTCGCTGGAAAGTTATCGTACCTTAAAGGCTTTTACGGGAAGTTCAAATAGGCGCGTATCTCCACTTAATCGCTCCTATTTAACTTCTTTACAGCGTCTTACTTTAAACGCTCCGACGGGACTTTATTGCCCACTGTTCTGCCATAAGATTGGTCTGGAAGACGACATAAAGATTGTCGGACACCGATATGTCTGTTGCATCTGCAGTCTGCGACCTTGTTGAAGATTACTTCTACGATACGAATTAAGTCTGTAGTTTCAATCATAGGGCACCCGTTGTTGGCGGGTTTATGGAGCTAGGTGTAGCAGCACAAAACTGACGAACTTAGTTCCAGATATGATATATATTTCTTTGCATTACATGATATTATTTAAGATCGAAAACTAATGTTCTCAGTCCACAAAGCTGACAAATAAATAGAAAACTCGGTCAAACTGCCGGTCAGCCGTATCATCGGTTTTATAACTATAATACGTCTTTCAAGTATTGTGAAAAATATGTCAGCCATCTTTGCCATAGTTACGACTAATCTCGGAGACTTTTTCCTTCCTTGGTGAGATATTTGCTCACAATTTTCTCAGTAAAAGTTGGTTATTGAAAATCCTCAGCCTGTTTTCAGTCATACGACCGAGTCAGGAATGGAAAGAATGAAGCCCCCATTTAGCGGCGAGGATACGAATTGTGCCGGCTGCCGAAGCCTGTCGCACTCACCTGGGGCAATGTTTAATGACCGACAGATGAAATGAATTGATATTGGAGAGTGTTTCTGGAATGAAAGATAACAGGGAAAACCAGAGTACCCGGAGTGAAACCTGTTCCTCCTCCGCTTTGTTCAGCACAAATCTCACATGGAGGGATAAGGATTTGCACCACGTAACCCAGGCACGCTGCCGCACGAGCTACGGAGGCTCTAAAATTGATTATTAACGAATCATTAATAATATCCGCTTCTGTGGTATAGTGGTTAGCGTGATTAGCTGCCCTACCTGGAGGCCCGGCTTAGATTCCCAGCTCTGCCACGAAATTTGAAAAGTGATACGATGTATGGAACGGGGTCCACTCAGCCTCTGGAAGTCAACTGAGTGGAGATGGGTTCGATTCCCACCTCAGCCATTCTGGAAGTGGTTTCCGTGGTTTCCTACTTCTCCACCAGGCAAATGCCGGGATGGTACTGTTCCTGTCCAAGGCTTCAGTACATAAATAAAATGTCATGGCACATAAATATGATATCAGGATGGAGTACCCTTGATGAGAGTTTCGAACAAGCCCGGCGTCGAAGTCCCATCACCTCTACTAGAGTATGTCCGCGGCTAGGCTCAGGAGAGCATTACGGATCAGTGGACCGTTCGTGAAAAGGGCAATAAAATAATTATCTGTATAGTAGGGGAACCTCAACTATGAGAGAAATACAACTATACTAAGAAATAAGAAGAATGAATCTATCTTTTAGAACACAAATTTAATGGCTAGGAAGGCACATGTATACTATCTGCACAGATATGCCACACCATTAAAATACATGAAATTATATACACTTCAAATTTTCTTGCGTGATTCAATGTCTTTCTAGTCTGTTTTAAACGTCCGCATTACACTCAATAGCTTTACAAACCTGGGAAGGCGTCCCTTCTCTGACCATTTAAATATCGAAAGCACTTGTCACATTGTACACTTATATCACTGTACACAAAAATAGTTAAACAAAGGCATATCTAGCGATGTTTTGTCCTCTTCATATTGTGAGTTAGCATGTTTTAAATAACAAGTTACGATACCCTCAGCCCTGAAGATGTCTCCCCGTTGTTTCCCATTTTAAAACCAGGCAAATGCTGGGGCTGTGCCTTAATTAAGGCCACGGCTGCTTCCTTATAACTCCTAGGTTTTTCCTATCCCATCGCCACCATAGGACCCATCTCTGTCGGTGAGACGTAAATCCAATTGCAAAGTATCAAGTTAACTGAGGTGTATGACACATGAAGGTCGAATCATGGCATTCGCTTGGAAAACCTGTCCGAATATCTAATAAATCATCATATCTTATATGGCGAATGTTTCATCGGCATATCACTTAAATACTTATAATTCACAAACAAGACATTCAAACAACGTTGTTTCCTTGAACAATACATATAGTGAAACAAAACCAGCACAATAAAATATATTAATCATCACTCCCTGAAATAAAGACAAACAATAATGCACTTCATATTCACACGACCAATCATAGTTGGTAGAGTCCGTTAGCAGTTGGCAAAAGGGGGCATAGCCTCCACTGCTGCCTGGGAATGAACCCAGGCTTATCTGACAACGTGGGATGTGTAGTCCACCTGTAATCCCTATTCGATTTAATGTGAATAAATTGGAGGGAAATTATCTCATCTCAGGGAACTCTGAATCTATCCGACGGTGGTAATCTTCAAATGATGGCATGTGATTGTTATTTCAAGAATGGAAAGCGAGCGTGTGTGCAGTGTGTTCCTCAGTGCGGCAGGACAAGTATTTCACTGTAGCCATAGTCCTGACAGCGGTCCATAAATTAGGCAGGTCAGCTGACTTCCCTCTTCTACTATCATTTTCAACAAAACGGAGCACTGTCGTCTCCACTGGCAATTCTCATTCTCGCACCTAATTATTTGATTCCATAAATTCCCCTGGATGCTATCGGCATCGTTATAGCATATCGGCTCTAATCTGGCCTTAATCATATTCCTGGTGCAGAATTATGCTCGCACTCGTTTGGGGAAATTCATATTCTCAAATAACATCGCACCTAGAGAACAATGTGCATAAAAAGCCCCGCTCCTTCCACAGTATATCAAACACATGCAGACTTAAAGAAGAAATCCTATCCTTCGGGACAAATATACATTAACACTCGCGACCTAAATGAAATGGCGTATGGCTTTTAGTGCTGGGAGTGTCCGAGGACAAGTTTGGCTCGACAGGTGCAGGTCTATTCATTTGACGCCTGTAGCCGACCTGCGCGTCATGATGAGGATGAAATGATGACGATGAAGACAACAAATACACCCAGCCCCCATGCCAGCGAAATTAACCAATGATGGTTAAAATTCCCCGCCCTGCTGGGAATCGAACCCGGGGCCCCTGTGACCTAAAGCCAGCGTGCTAACTATTTAGATATGGAAGGACCTAAATAAAGCACGGTTTCACCCCACTGTTGTTTCTTCACTTTCTGGTTCAGCAGTCTTACATTACATGGGAGGAACTTGTCTAACTCATGTGTGAAGTGCAAAATAAATAATCTTAGAATCTTTTGACGACTCATGCTGATTTATGAAATGATGATAGCCGATAGCTGCAGTCATTTTACTGAGTATCAAAACCACTTTTAACATTATAGCGCTTCACATTTTAATCTGAGGCCTTAAATATAACATGTACAACATTTCCCCTATTGAATGAACTAAAAACGGTCACCCGACCATTAATAAAAATATCTATAAAACTCTTACAAACAACTATTACCATCCCTCTGAAAGAGCGAAACGCTAAGCTACGTTCTGAAGTATTTACATGCAAGTTATTTACATTTAATTAAAGTATACGACTTCATGCAGTAAAACATGAAATGGCATTCATCACTTTCTGCATCACGGACAGCTCCCTCTGGCAGGTATACACATGGATCTAACCGAATATCACGGTAGCTTCAACGGCGTAGTGTCAGGGCTCAGCTGCTGACGAGTTACTCGAATATCGGCTGGGTTTTCGTTTAGTGCTCTGGAAGTTCCACGACGCGTAGGAAGAATACAGGCAACCTGCTTGTCGTCTTCTTCCTCGGATGATGATGTCACTGGTTCAAGTACACGAATAAATGAAATGGCGTATGGCTTTTAGTGCCGGTAGTGTCCGAGGACATATTCGGCTAGCCAGGTGCAGGTCTTTTGATTTCACACCCGTAGACTACCTGCGCGTCTGACGAGGATGAAAGGATGAAGAAGACCCAGCCCCGTGTCAGCGAAATTAATCAATTATGCTCAAAATTCCCGATCCTGCCCGGAATTGAACCCGGGACCCCTGTGACCAAAGGCCAGCACGCTAACCATTTAGCCATGGAGCCAGACAGTACACAAATGATAAGACCTGCCTGATTATAACTGTGTTAAATTTTATGTGACAAATTATAATTATTATGATCAGAGATACTCATTGGCTCGAGCACTCTAATCTAGCAACGGTATTGTTCATGTCGCCCGCTACTACTCGCTCAATTGCATATCTTGTTCAATCTCTCCATTTTAGGCCCTCAATTAACACACGTTTGGCTGGTCACTGTCACTGAATATACACTGTTACTTTAAACAGACATGGTTTTAAGCTGGCCTAACTCACAGCACTAGTCGTGAGTAATAAAGATTATCTACTACACTTGGATTTGCCTGGCAGACACCGCCCATTTCAACAATATTGCCAATAAGTCGCTCATTCCTTCTCCCAATTTGCTCTCTAAATAGCCCTCAGTTATAGACCTCCTACACTACTACCTCAGTATTGTCATATCCGTACATCTAGTTATATGGCAATATAGCTTCCTGCAATCGAACTGCATTTATTTCACTCAAGTACAGTTCAACACACCTCCTCACATATCACACAGATGTGTGAGGATTCGTGCGTTGTGAATTCTTTAACGGCAAACCTTATATGCCCACTACCCCTAAATTAATTCACTGGAAAGTGATATCAGTCTTGTAGCCACTCGCGAATAGTAATTTTTGAGTCGCCATTGTACTATATCACAATCTGACAAAGAATATCGTCCGCTACACAACCACTATGAACACCAATCATGAACACTTAACGTATAACCAAGCAAGTACAAGCACTAATATACGTATAAGGATAAGTATGCCCCACTGCCTCAAATCTCATCCCCTATATACCAGTTAGATCTGTCTGCATGAATAGAGAATGTAGGCTACGCCTTTTTGCCAGACCGCTCCGCTAATAAGTGGTTCTCGACAGTGATTGGTGTATCAAATTAAAGCTCATCTTTTCACTGATTGATTTTCATTACGATCTATCGTGGGTCTGTCTATAATATCTAAAGCGGCATCTGATAATTCAGCATAGGCGGAGTCTCAGCTCGGGGAGTTCTTGGGTTTCCTCTCGTTGTCCGCTTTCAACATCTGGATCCCATCTGTCTGCGCCCTCATTTACTGCGTATTCATTATTATTTCAATTATGTAAAACAATTCTTAATGTTATAAATTGCCATGAAATTCACTGATTCTTATGAGTCGTAAATATCCATAACCTACTTGACAATTTTTATTATTTCCAAAGACAGCTTAAGACTCTGGATTGGTACTAGTGTATATGCAGGGGAACCTACAGAGATGTACTATTTCCAAAGTTGAAAGCAATGCTTCGTGACCTACATCTTTCGTTTTGCGTGTCGTGCCTCGCCCTTTCTCTGTTCCTCCGAAAACGAGCGCTTTCCAGTTACGAGCGCGCGCAAGACCTATTTCTGCTACTTGAGTGCAACGAGACCTCGACCTCTCGGGCTAGCGGCGGGCCACTCGTGTCCCGGGGCGGGCAAAATGTGCTAGTTTGAGCACTATTTGTCGTAGAATCGCACGGAAAACGGCGTATTCAAACTGCAGGGTACCGTTACATGCTCTTGACGATGTGATGAAAGGTCATAGTACCTAACTTCAGGCCACGTCCTCTTCCTTCCTTCTTCCTTTTATATCCCTTCCAATCTTCACATCCTCTGCAAGGCCCCTGTTCAGCATAGAAAGTGAGGCCGCCTGGGCGAGGTACTGCTCCTGCTTCCCAGTTGTACATTCCGACTCGATGTCTGACGCTCCATGGCACTGCCCTTGAGGCGGTAGAGGTGAGATCCCTCGCTGACTCCGAGGGACAAAACAACCCTGGGGGTAAACAGATTAAGAAAGAAAGATAGAAAAAGGAAATAACTAATAATATTTTTTTCTAGATTAAGTTTAAAACTATTTAAAATAACCCCTATTTGACACGGTTTCTTTCTAAAGACGATTGTTTACGAGATATGAAAGTTAAACCGTTTCTTTCTCCTCTTAGCTCCCTTCCACATTTCAATATCTTAATACAAGTTTGGCGAGTGTCTAAATTAACTTATTTGTAATAATGAATAAAGTCAAGTTGATCTAAACATACCTCATCCTAAGGACATATTACATGTAGGATTATTATTCTCCTTTTATTCCTAATCTTTTACCATCTCGGTAGTGTCGGCACTTGACTTTGATTTCGCCCAGTTTTGCCACCCGATGCTTTTCCGGAGCAGAGGTATTAACCATACAGAGTTAAAATTCTCAGCCCAGCCGAGAATGGAATGCAGGACCCTTTGAACCGAAGGCCAGTGCGCTGACCATTCAGCCAGAAAACAGGAATGCTGGATTATGTTGTTGTTGTTGATGATGATGATGATGATGATGATCTTCTTCTTCTCCTTATTATTATTATTATTATTATTATTATTATTATTATTATTATTATTATTATTATTATTATTATTATTATTATTATTATTATTATTATTATTATTATTATTATTATTATTATTATTATTATTATTATATAATTCGCTGGGGCCATCAAGGACCACGTTAAGTCGTGTTGCATTTGACACTGAACTTGGCCTTCTTTAGAGCCCAAATTTCCCTCATTCTTTGTGAGTGGACCTGCTTACGCTACTCTGTCCAAGGGGCACCGTGTCTTCTCTTCGGTTGCTCGTCTCGGTTTAGCCCGTTCGTCAATATTTTCTTGCGGAAGAGATCTCTGTTAAGGGCGTCTTCAGCTGAGATATGTAGCATTTGAAGGTCTTCTTTGGTACTTCTAAACCAGGGAATTGTGGTTTTGGGGTTTGAATCAAAAAAGTGAAATATTTCCTTAGTTAACTTTCTTCCGTCCATTCTTTTCAGATGACCGTAAAATCGTGCCCGTCTTTTTCTGATTGTGTTGGTAATTTTCTCTATTTTGCTGTAGACTTCCTTGTTGGATCTCTTTTGATGGACTCCATTTCTGTACTTTGATCCCAAGATTCCTCTCACAATTTTGCGTTCTCTTTTCTCCAGTTCTTCAAGGAGTCCTTTGTTGGCATTTAGAGACAGGGTTTCGGCTGCATATAGAACTACTGGCTTCAGAACTGTTTCATAGTGACGTATCTTGGTGTTTTGGGAAAGGCGTTTTTTGTTGTAGATTGTGCGGGATGTTTGGTAGGCTATTTCCAGTTTGCTTACTCTCTCCTGAAGTGCTTCTTTGTCCAGTCCATTTTTCATGATGATCTCACCCAGGTATTTGAATTTGTCTACTCGGGTGATGTCCCCGTATTTTGTATGGAGTTTTTGTGGAGCCTCTTTGATGTTAGTCATTACTTGTTTTCTCAAACGATATCTGCAAACCAGTTTGTTCGGCAATTTGCTTTAAAATTTCAACTTGAGCTCTAGCGGTTTCTATGTGGTTTGAGAGAACAGCAATATCATCGGCAAATGCTAAGCAGTCTGTTGCGATCCCCTTAGATTTGGTTCCTATTCTCAATGGACTGTAGTTGGTTTCCTGTAATCTCACCCGCCAGGTTCTGATGATCTTTTCAAGAACACAGTTGAAGAGTATCGGGGATAGCCCATCAGCTTGTCGGACTCCTGTTTTGATGTCAAAGGAATGCGAGAGACATCCGTGGAACTTCACCTTGGATTTTGTATCGGTCAGGGTGGCTCTAATTAATGCCAGCAGTTTCAAATCAACTCCAAATTCATTTAAGATGTTTAGCAGGACTTCCCGGTAAATGGAGTCGTACGCTTTCTTAAAGTCCACAAAGACAGACACATACTGCTTGGACCTTAGTGTACAATATCTGATGATCGTTTTGAGATTTTGGATCTGTTCAGCTGTTGAGCGACCTTTTTCTGAACCCTCCTTGGTATTCACCTATTTGATGTTCTACTTGTGCTTCCAAACGCTCCAGGATAGCAAGTGATAGAATTTTGTAAGTCACGGGTAGCAAAGATATTCCTCTGTAGTTGTTGATGTTCTTCATGCTGCCTTTTTTGAGTAATGGATGGATCAAAGCTATTTTCCAAACTTCGGGTAGGGTCTCCTTGTTCCAAATTTCTTCTATTTGCTTTTGCAAGATATCAAGTGATTCCTCTGGGGCATATTTCCATAGGTCTGCTACTACTGAGTCTTCCCCCGGCGCTTTGTTATTTTTGAGACGGGCAATGTGGCGCTTGATTTCATCTCTGTCGGGTGGTCTGGAATCTGGGTACCTGAGTAAGGGTTCCTTGGTTTCATTGGGGCTTTGCGGTTTAGAGCAATTAAGTAAATTCATGAAGTAGTCTGCCAGATTGCTGCAATTTTCTTCATTTGACGTCGCCAGTGAGCCGTCCTTTCGCTCAAAGCATAGAGATGGTGGTTTATAGCAAGTGAGTTTGCGTTTGACGGCTCGGTAGTACTCTCTGCTTTCATTCTTCCTAAAGTTTTGTTCTATCTTTTCAATGAGAGATTTTTCGTATTTACGTTTCTCAGTTCTGAACACCCTAGCTGCTTGGGCACGTTGGATTTTGTAGGTTTCCCAATCATTTTCTGATTTCGTAGAGTAGTACTGTTTCCAAGCATTGAGTCTTTCTTGGAGGACTAATTCGCAGGTACCATTCCACCAGGCATGCTGTTTGCTTCTCTTGATTTCTGCAACGTCTTTGGCGGCCTCAACAAGGAGACTTTTCGCGTTGTTAAAGTCACAGTCATTTGGTCTAGCCTTCTCCTGGAACTCCTCGACCCTTTGCCGAAGTTTATCATTGTCGAAGCGTGTGATCTGTTTGGTTGTCTTCCTTGTGTTTGCGGGAATTGGTTTGAGTTTGATAAGAGACATATAATGATCTGAGGCCACATTGATGCTTTTCTTTACCTTGACATTCATAATCTCAGGGCTGTTTCTCCTGGAGATTGCAACATGATCAATTTGGAACTCTCCGAGAGCTTGGACGGGAGAACGCCAAGTCATATGCTTTCTGGGTAGATGGCGAAAGTGGGTCGACATGACCTGCAGGTTGTGATTTTCGCAAATGAACACCAGTCTTTTGCCATTGGGATTGGTTCTTTTGTGAGCAGGGTAATTTCCTATAACTTTCTTGTACTTCTTTTCACGACCTAGTTGGGCATTAAAGTCACCCAAAAGAAGCTTGACATGGTGTTTGGGGATTTTGTCTAATTTTTCATCCAGTAGGTCCCAGAAATTATCAACTTCGTCTGGATCAGACTTGTTCTTATCGTTTGTAGGAGCTTGTGCGTTAACTAGGGCGTAGGTTTTGTTCGCGCATTTAATTGTGAGTATAGACAATCTGTCATTCACAGGTTCGAAATTTACAACCGATTTAAGGATCTTGGTTCTAACAGCAAACGCGTTTCCAAGCATCACAGCTCCATTGAGGATTCCTCTTTGCGCTTTGCTCTTGAAAAATCGGTAGCCTTCGGATTCAAAAATCTCTTCATCTGGGTACCTTGTTTCCTGTAAGGCCATTATGGATATCTGATTTTCGTGAAGAGCTTTGGTGAGGGTTTTCAGCTTGCCAGTTTGTGTAAGTGAATTTATGTTGAAAGTTGCTAGAAAGGTTTTAGATTTTGGCCTGAGTTTTTGACTCTTCGGGGTACACCGAGACGCTCCGACTCGTCTCTTGCATGATGTCGACTCTCCCCGACAATCCGAACGAGACTCGTGCGCCGTGGCGTTCACGACGAGGGATTTATCCGAAGATTTACCCCCTGGGGTATGTTTTTTGAAATGTTGTGCCATCATGCTTTTTGACATGACTTTGCTTTGGACGGGTACCCATCCTTTTACAACTAGGGTTGTTAGCCCTAGAGGTTGCCTCAAGATGTTTTCTGGCTTCTGGTCATTTACCAGTCTTCGCCGTAACCCTGGCAAGGGACCAGTTGTTTTTTCACGGTGGTATTTTATTTCCTTACTACCCTCTGACTCTGCTGGCGGCAGAGCCAGCGAGCTTCCCCAATTCCAATGGGATGCGCCCGATGGAGGTAACCGGTAAATCCCCACACGGGTATTATTATTATTATTATTATTATTATTATTATTATTATTATTATTATTATTATTATTATTATTATTATTATTATTATTATTTGGCCTGGCTTATGCTGCAAAGACCAATGTTATGCCGAACATTATTATGCATAGTAAATTGTTGCTGAAAAAATTCAAACCTGTGGCTCCTGCAGGTCATTACGGCCCTTGACGTACCAGGATGACTGCTGCCCAGTGAGTGACTTTTGTATCAACAGCTCTTCGTGTGTAATCTCCAAACTTATTCAACCCCATTCCATTCCTCAGTCCAAAAATAAAATCCCTGGATCGGCGGTAAATAAAGTCAGTGCCCCTGAGTAAGAGTCAGATACACTAGCCTTTTACCACTGGGCTGGCATATTGTACTGCTAAAGCTCCTGAAAGTCCTTAATTTCCTGTGAATTTAATTAAATTGAATTCAATGAAACAAAGGACAAAACTACTATATTTCTGCAAGAACATCAGAACACTCAGCGCTCTATGACCACAAGGATCCCGAATTCCTAATAATATTCTACATAATTTTATAGCAGAGTGCTGCAAAAAATATAGCAAACAGTACTTACCAAAAGAGAAACCTAGGAGGATAGACAAACCTACAGCATGCCATTTTAACAGTCAGAAAAACAAAACAAAAAGCACTATAATTCAATAAGGAAACAATCCAAAAATTAAATTGAGAAGTGATCTAAGATAGAATGTTATGGAAATTTGAAGTGATGATGCAGGGTGCTAAGATGTCCTTGATTACACCGATCGTAATGTCTCCCCTAATGACTTGCACAATTTCGCATTCCTACAAGATGTTCCAAGTATATTTGTTCATACTGGCTCGGCTACTGAAAAGTAGTCCCTCACGACCGTTTTTCTGGTCTATGTTCTAAGGGAAACCAGAAACATGAGCCCCGAAGATCATTGGGCTATCAAACAACCGGTGTTCAGCGCGAAAGCTTGCAGTTACCAGGCACCATGTAGCCGGCGCGACGAATTCTTTAGGCCGTTATTCCTAGCTTCCTATACCAGGGCGGCTATCTCACCCTCAGCTAGCTTCTCAATCGTAGTCACGTAACCTGAGTGGGCCTAGAACCAGCCCTCAGATCTAGGTGAAAATCCCTGGCCTGGCCAGGGAATGAACCCGGCACCTCCGCCGGACAAACGTTAGACTTCTTACTCTAGAACATGCGGGCATTGTATTATTATTATTATTATTATTATTATTATTATTATTATTATTATTATTATTATTATTATTATTATTATTATTATTATTATTGTTACCGTGTTTTTGTGGTAGTTATACGTGAAAGAAGGTGCGGGGTGGTGAATAGGTCTCAGGCTACGAAATTAAAGTGAATTTAAAATTTAACTAGGTTATATTTTCTTTTCAAAATCAAGAAATAACAAACATGGCAGGTACAGAGTAGCAAGGCAACAAAAGTATAATTACAGTATTTACAGGATTTGGGCTTCGAGCCCCGCGATCACAATCCTTGAGCAATTAGCTCAGTTTTACCCCAAACACAAGTGTCAACAGAGGGGCAGAGAACCCCATTCATGCCTAGGAGCACTTGCTCCAAAATACACAGTAAGGCCTCCTTGAGGCGCGCAGAAAACAAAATTTTCAGAAAAAGAGCAACTTGCTCTCAAAATTCAGGCCTGTCAAAGGCCCCACCTAATTCCACTTTCAAGCTGTCCTTTCAGGACATATACACAGGGGTAAAATACCCAACCTACTGAGGTCTGTTAAATGACAAGAAGGTTAATTACATGATCTCTAAAATAACAATTTGAGAGGAAGCGATCTGCACTCCTAATACACTTGTTTTTAAAACCTAATCTGGCTCTAGGCCACTAATGCAAGGGCTAATCCCATACTACAGAGGTGACTTTAGAAAAGAACAATTTGCTTTACGTTAACGAAGAATAGGTTGAGAAAAATAAGTTCACCTCAAAACAATATGATTGGGAGCTCGAGAGGGTTAAGCACTCTCTATCCCGATATGCAGTTTAAAAGATGGAATAGATATAAGTTTCTTTACATTTTAAGGAAGGTTACATAATGGAAAAACTTCGGACCCGCCCCGAGAGTTAAACTGCTGAGCAAGCAAGAAAAGAAGTAATTAATCGGCCATTACCTGGTTGTTGACTGCCGCCGAAGAAAGAGGCGCTTCCCGCCCCCTGCTATGTACTTTACACACGAAAAGATGGAACAGAAGTGGCCCGGAGACCCTAAAATCAGCAGTTTATATACTCTCGCGGAAAGTTCGAGGCGTTAGGGGAATGAGAACACCCTCCCACAAACTCTTTATTGGGTAGGATACAGCAACATATTCAAGTTGGGGGAAGATACATCCGATTGGTCAGAAATTAGTGAAAGAAATTCGGGATTGGCTAAATTTAAAACAAGGGGAAAGAAAGGGTTAATATTGCCAACTTAAACAATGACAGAAGGAAATTTAACAAAGAACAAACTTTTGAAATTAAATTTTCTCCCAAAAGAACAGTTCTTTTTCTTCGCACTAGGGTGCACTATTGTAGTTCTTCAGTAGTGTCCTCTAGAAGAGAAAGTTCACACCTCTTACTACCGGTAAAACAAAAATACATCAAAAGTGGCACAGTTCAAGAACTCCAAACTTTCCAAGTAGTGACATCTTCCGAGAAACTTGAAAATTAATACCGTCGATAAAGTTCAGACTTCCTCCAGCAGAGGAGTTTCAATTGGCGCACATTTTAAATTAGCGGCGTGGAGGTGTACCGCCCGGTACAAACCTCCCCCCCCCAAAAGTTCCTCCAGGGGTGACACATGAAATTTGTTTGAAAACAAGGTCCAAGTTTTGATGTTGATACGGAGATTAATTGCCGAAGAATTTATCGAAATGGCTGAAATTTAGTTTGATTCAGTTTCAAAATTTCTTTTAGTAACAGCGGAAGTACTGTCTTAATGTTTGTAGAAGGTTGAATTGAGAAGGAAAACTTTAGTTTTAAAGTTG
This sequence comes from Anabrus simplex, assembly GCF_040414725.1. Lineage (NCBI taxonomy): Eukaryota > Metazoa > Arthropoda > Insecta > Orthoptera > Tettigoniidae > Anabrus > Anabrus simplex. The sequence continues at coordinate 299,087,439 of NC_090265.1, read as the reverse complement.
AGGAAAATTTTCTAAGTCCACCAAATATTGCAGTAGAATACCCAAGAAAAGGTAGTAAGGTTGATCTGGAATGTCTATATAGTTGATGTTGATTAAGTTGGATGGCCATACCGGCCGTTGCAGCTTGCGTCCAAAGGCGGCCGCTCGGACCCCACAAGTACCCTGAGATACCGCTCGCCCGCACTATGAGGGGAGCAGAGGTGTTGAAGCACGCCGCGCCCGCGGTGAACATATACAGGCTGCGGGCAAGTAGCACGTCGTGCGCCGCACATCAGCCTTGGCCGGGAGGAGAGCTCCGGCTCGCCGTGCACATGTGGTCCTCGCTGGGGAAGAGGGGGCCCATCCTCTAACCCAGTCGCAGCACGGCGCCGCGCGGCTGCGGGGGCAGTGAAACATTAAAACTAGGCGGCAGAATTTGTTGGACCATCAACTTTTTTGAGGGCACAGGCCTTGTGGAGAGGTTGAGGGGCCAGCAGCGTGCAGAAATTCATTGCATTAATTAAGCCACTGTGTAGAGTGGAGCAGGAGACGGGAGCGTGGTAATGGCCGTGGCAAGGACAGGATGGCAGTTTAATGGTTCGGGGCAGGTTTCACAAAAAATGCTTACATATAAAACAAAATACTATAGAAGGGGCAGAAAGCCTTAAAAGTGAAAACTCAAAAAAAAAAAAAAAAAAATATATATATATATATATATATATATAACCTTCATATTCCTTTCACGATTATATGAAGCCAGTTAACACAGAAATTACACCGGTTTCACCTGTGACAGGTGAACCCTAAATATCCTCTCGGTGGCTGGATTACTTAATAACAACGTAACCGGCGTAAGGAAATCTAAAATAGTACACGGCCCATGAAATCTGGGGGCAAGCTTGCCCGCGGGAACAAAATTCTTGACCATCACTTGGTCACCTACCTTCAAAGGGGTGGGTCTCCGTCCACGATCATATCTTTCCCTAACCTTTTCATGAGAGACTTTAAGATTGGCTTTAGCTTTCTTCCAGAGATCTTTAATGCTGTCCGAATCTATTGTCTCGGGTAGAATGGCACTCAGAGACCAGAGGTTAGAGAGCGGCGTGTTGGGAACGAACTTGAACATCAAAGAAGCTGGAGTAAACTTGTGAGATTCATGAACCGCCGAATTCAAAGCAAAAGCTAACCAATGCAAGGACGTGTCCCACCTGAAATGATCTTCATGATGATAGGCAATAAGTGCGGACCTGAGATTACGGTTAACCCGTTCAGCCAGAGATGGTTGAGGGTAATAAGCAGAAGTAGTTACATGAGAGATGGACAAGTCAAAACAGAATTTACGAAAAAGATTTGATGTGAACGCCTTAGCATTATCAGACACAATATATTGGCACGGACCAAAAGAAGCAAAAATAGAATTTAGGCAAGTAATGGTGGACTGAGCGGTAGCCAGCTTAGTCGGAAATAACCAGGAAAATCTTGTAAAACCATCTACGCATACAAAGATGAACTTGTTGGCATTTCCCTTTGACTGGGGGAAGGGTCCTACATAATCAATATACAGGCGTTCCATGAGGCGCGACGCTTGATGCGAAGACAGAAGGCCTACCTTGGTGGACATGGTTGGTTTACTAAGCAAACAAGATTTACAAGCCTTTACTAGTTCACGGATTTCACCGTCCATACCTTTCCAGATGAACATTTCACGAATCTTCTCACGAGTTTTAAAGATACAAAGATGCCCCCCTAATGGGGTCTCATGATAGTACTTGAATCTCATAGGTACAAGGACAGCTGGAACGACAACCTTCATCATCTTATCATGCCTCGAAGGGCAACATAGAACACCATTCCTCAGAACATAAGGGACAACATGTTCCCCAGAAGAAAGGGTTTCCATTATCGGAGCCAGCGTCGGATCTTCACATTGGTATTTCTCGATATCCCTAAAGAGCATGGGAGCATCTGTTAAGATGGCATTAACCTCAGATAGCATGGACTCGGGAGGTGAAGAACTATCGACCGGATTATGGGTCTCGACCTCGTTGGAAAACATACGGCTGAGTCCATCAGCAACAACATTTTCGGTACCTCGGATATGCCTGACATCGAATTGGAAGGCGGAAATACGGATGGCCCAACGGGCTATACGACCAGTACGACGCGGCCTACCTAAGACCCAGCTTAAGGCTTGATTATCTGTCTCCAGGTCGAATTTGACATGTTCCAGATAGAGACGGAACTTTTCTAAGGCAAATAAGACTGCCAAACCTTCGAGCTCATAGATGGAATACTTGGCTTTTTGAGCCGACAAGGTCCTAGATGCATAGGCGATGGGTCGCCTCCCTAGTTCAGTCTCTTGAAGAAGGACTGCAGCTACTGCTGATGACGACGCGTCGGTTTGGACAATAATTTTTTTTGAGAAATCTGGCATAGCCAGTACAGGGGCATTACAGAGAGCTAATTTAAGATCTTCAAAAGCGGCTTGTTGAGAAGGTCCCCACTCGAATTTGATGCCTTTCCTACGAAGAAGGTTTAAGGGCGCCGCTCTAATAGCGAAGTTAGGAATAAACTTCCTGAAGAAATTCACCATACCAATGAACCTGGCGATACCTTTAATGTACTTGGGAGGTTTAAAATCACGGATGGCCTGTGTTCTAGAATGATCGACTGCTACACCATCAGGTGACACAATATGCCCTAGGAATGACATAGAGGGCTTAGCAAAGGCAACCTTGCACAACTTGACAGTTAACCCAGCCTTACGAAGGCGATTGAGAACTTCTCGCAGATGATCTAGATGTTCTTCAAAGGTCTCCGAAAATACGACGACATCATCCAAATAGTGATACAAATACTCAAATTTGATGTCAGAGAAGACCCTATCTAGCAGCCTAGTGAGTACAGCTGCTCCCGTGGGGAGCCCGAAAGGCACGCGGTTGTATTCGTATAAATTCCAGTCCGTGGCAAACGCCGTAAGATGTTTAGACTCTTCCGCCAGGGGAATTTGATTGTAGGCTTGATTCAAGTCCAAGATAGTAAAGAACTTGGCCTTACGAAACCATGAAAAACAAGAATGAAGGTCGGGAAGGGGCACAGATTGCAACACCACCTTCCGATTGAGAGCCCTATAATCAATGACAGGCCTGAAGCCTCCTTGGGGTTTCGGGACTAGAAAAATAGGCGAAGAATACGCCGACTTAGAGGGCCTAATAATACCGTCCTTCAACATCTGATCGATGATTTCTTTCAGAGCCTTCATTTTAGGTGGAGATAGCCTATAAGTTGGAAAACGGACAGGAATCGAATCCGTGACCTCAATTTTGTATTCAATAAGGTCAGTAACACCAAGAGTAACAGAGAACACCTCTGGAAACGACTGACACAACTTACGAATACTATCAGCCTGCTCCTCAGGTAGATGTCTAAGGTCTAACAACATCTCATCCTGGGTAGGCGAAATAGATGAACATGATACAGAATTACACTTTAACAAGGGAATTTTACAATTGGACGCAAATTTGAATGTGCACGACCTACTCTGGAGATCGAGCACAAGACCAGTGTAAGAAATGAAGTCAGCTCCCAATATAATGGGGCAAGACAAGTGCTTAGCCACAAACAATTTGATTTTCCATGTAAATTTAAAAATACGAATTTTGACATTTACAGCACCTAGTATTTCCAATGGAGATGAATTAGCCGAAACATATTGAACAGGAGAAGAGACATAGTCAGGTAGTTTACAAACAGACTTCAATTTTGAATACCATTCAGCCGAAATAATCGAACAAACACTGCCTGAATCTAAGAGAGCTGTTACAGGTTCATTATTTAACTCAATCTTAAGAAAAGGAACAGGCGCGGGGGAACCCGCCGCAATTCTAAGACACTCTTTAGGGCATTCAAAAGACGAATTTGAAGACTGATCGTTCCCTAAATTTACAACCTGTTTACCCGGGGCTGAGTCTCGGGAAGATGGATTAGTTGACCCAGCCGAAGCCACTAGTCACTTTTGATTGTTGTTGGAAGTTGCACCAGAAGTTGAGCAGGAGAGGGTGCTATTTGAATTTGGGCAATTTTTGGCGATATGTGAGAAAACCCCACATTTAAAACAGCCTTGTGATGAACCAGCCCCATTCCTTGTCCCACTCGACTTGATCAGTGGACACTTATTGCGCAGATGGTCGGGCGACCCGCAAGCATAACATTTACGGGGTGTGACTGGTCGGCGAGGAGGAGGCCGAGTATTACTAAAGGAAGGTGGGGGTTCTTTCGCGACACGCAAGGAATCGGCGTACCTCACTCCTTCCGCTGAGACGGCCAACGCTTCAAGTTCAGAGAAAGTTTGCGGGCACGCCGCGAAACACAAATATGACCTATAGGGTGGTGAAATTCCTTCTACAATAGCCTGTACAATCTGATCTTCCGGAAAATGAAGGGCAAACACCCTAGTATAAAACTTAATGTCTTGTATGAAATCAGCCAGATTTTCATCCAATCTCTGTACTCGATAATAGTACTTCTGAATCAGAGATGACCTCGCGCGGGCGGGAATAAAATTTGCAAGCAAGTGTGCATGAAAATCTTCAATAGATGACTGTTCGGCTATGGCTCTTACTATTTTGTCAGAGAGAATACCAATTGCATAAGGATAGATGATTTGCAAAATTTGGCATGGAGAAAGAGAAAACACAAGGGCATGGTCCTGAAATTCAACTAAAAATCTTAAGAATGAAATTACGTCACTGGTGGTATTAACGGAAAACTTAGAGATACCTCTGAGCAACATTGCCAATGGATGAGGCAAGCTGCTAAACCCGGGTGACATAGTAGGTAAAGGTTTCAATGGCAAGGAAGTTAATCCCGAACGTATATTATTCAACGATGCACGGCGTCCAGACTCGTTGTCCAATGGGGCAGAGATGGTTTGAGCAGCAACGGTTATCCTATTAACTTCTCCCTTAGGAGGCTCTTCCTCGGAACCTGCATTCATCGTGGTGGGTTGATCAATTTTGGGAGGAATTTCATCAGTTAACAATTGAGTGACCTTGCTAGATAACTCAGAAATATTTTCAAGTAGCGTACTAGCTTCCTTCTTCTGAACGTCATTCAACTTTAGAGACAACAGATCGTTAACTCTATTTGAAAAATGAAACAGCCTGGCTTGCACACGCTTAATTTGATTAGGAAAAGGATCATTTTCATCAAAAAACTAACTACAGATGCTAGCCCAGTAATATTCACGACGATCGTGGAAAGAGAGTCGTCAATTTCTTTCTCTCCCAAGGTGGGGATGGAAATGGGCAAATCAAGGGACTCTCTAAGCTTGTTTGTGTCTACCGCAACCGTGCCTCCAGATTGCACATTTCTAATAGTCAATTCATAGATCAACTCCTCCTTGCGCAAATAGTTAAGATGGAGAACATCGCGAGGACCGGGCATGATGACAGAACAATTTTGAAAAACTCAAAAAATTCCAGCAACTGAGAAAAATGGTTAGAGTTCGGATCAAAACAATGTTTAGCCCTCAAAATGGGCTAAAATGAGACCCATTCAACCACGCTCTGCTACCACTTGTTACCGTGTTTTTTGTGGTAGTTATGCGTGAAAGAAGGTGCGGGGTGGTGAATAGGTCTCAGGCTACGAAATTAAAGTGAATTTAAAATTTAACAAGGTTATATTTTCTTTTCAAAATCAAGAAATAACAAACATGGCAGGTACAGAGTAGCAAGGCAACAAAAGTATAATTACAGTATTTACAGGATTTGGGCTTCGAGCCCCGCGATCACAATCCTTGAGCAATTAGCTCAGTTTTACCCCAAACACAAGTTTCAACAGAGGGGCAGAGAACCCCATTCATGCCTAGGAGCACTTGCTCCAAAATACACAGTAAGGCCTCCTTGAGGCGCGCAGAAAACAAAATTTTCAGAAAAAGAGCAACTTGCTCTCAAAATTCAGGCCTGTCAAAGGCCCCACCTAATTCCACTTTCAAACTGTCCTTTCAGGACATATACACAGGGGTAAAATACCCAACCTACTGAGGTCTGTTAAATGACAAGAAGGTTAATTACATGACCTCTAAAATAACAATTTGAGAGGAGGCGATCTGCACTCCTAATACACTTGTTTTTAAAACCTAATCTGGCTCTAGGCCACTAATGCAAGGGCTAATCCCATACTACAGAGGTGACTTTAGAAAAGAACAATTTGCTTTACGTTAACGAAGAATAGGTTGAGAAAAATAAGTTCACCTCAAAACAATATGATTGGGAGCTCGAGAGGGTTAAGCACTCTCTATCCCGATATGCAGTTTAAAAGATGGAATAGATATAAGTTTCTTTACATTTTAAGGAAGGTTACATAATGGAAAAACTTCGGACCCGCCCCGAGAGTTAAACTGCTGAGCAAGCAAGAAAAGAAGTAATTAATCGGCCGTTACCTGGTTGTTGACTGCCGCCGAAGAAAGAGGCGCTTCCCGCCCCCTGCTATGTACTTTACACACGAAAAGATGGAACAGAAGTGGCCCGGAGACCCTAAAATCAGCAGTTTATATACTCTCGCGGAAAGTTCGAGGCGTTAGGGGAATGAGAACACCCTCCCACAAACTCTTTATTGGGTAGGATACAGCAACATATTCAAGTTGGGGGAAGATACATCCGATTGGTCAGAAATTAGTGAAAGAAATTCGGGATTGGCTAAATTTAAAACAAGGGGAAAGAAAGGGTTAATATTGCCAACTTAAACAATGACAGAAGGAAATTTAACAAAGAACAAACTTTTGAAATTAAATTTTCTCCCAAAAGAACAGTTCTTTTTCTTCGCACTAGGGTGCACTATTGTAGTTCTTCAGTAGTGTCCTCTAGAAGAGAAAGTTCACACCTCTTACTACCGGTAAAACAAAAATACATCAAAAGTGGCACAGTTCAAGAACTCCAAACTTTCCAAGTAGTGACATCTTCCGAGAAACTTGAAAATTAATACCGTCGATAAAGTTCAGACTTCCTCCAGCAGAGGAGTTTCAATTGGCGCACATTTTAAATTAGCGGCGTGGAGGTGTACCGCCCGGTACAATTATTATTATTATAACACTCAATAATTTAATAGTAGCGTATAACATAACTCAAACTTTACTTCCTGTTGAACGTTGCTTCGTTCTGTGAAACAATTTTCGAATCCAGTGCTGACAATTCTAGTTTTCGTGCTATCTTCAGATTTAATGCATAAAATCTTGCCTTTCTTCCACAAATCATCCATTTTTCCTAGCATCATCTTACCAAATTATTCCTCGATCTGCCCACACCTGATCTCAGTTAATTAAGGACTTCCAAGTTAGCCAGTTCTTGTCATGGCCAGGAGGTAAAGATTCGGAAACTCATTTCCAGCCAGGAAGGAGGGAGGTATTAGCCCTGCGTAGTTGAAACTGGCCTTTTTAATATTGGATCTTACAAGGGAACGGATTTCAGTGTAAAATTCTCATCAGGTTGAAATTTAGTGCGTAATATTCGTACAAAGTTGTACAATGACCTATTGAAAATTTTGAACACCAATATTGAACGCCGAGAACCTGCCGGACGGCGGAATTAGCGCGGAGAGGTAAAGATGACCTTGAATCCTAGCAGCAGGCTCGTGGCGACCAAGCAGCGATCTGACGTGCTGCGCTGCATTCCCCAACTTTCCCCTCACTCTTCTCTACCACGATTAGAATATAACATTCAACGTAATTTGATGTTTTGCGCTTAGCCTTACTGTAATTAAATAAACCGACCTTTCTTTGTTTTCCTCTTTTACTCTTTATAATCCTTGCAATAGTGGATGTTTACAAAACAATGGTCAATGCAAAGAGACTTCTTGCATGACGCGATTTGCAACACTCCCTTTCGTACACATATCGCAAGTATTTCGGATACAACCATCCTTGAAACAAAACTGAACCGGGTTCACAAAGCAAGCGGGTTGTGTTTCAACATAACCGCATTTGTACCAATGATGCTTCCACATGTTACGAAACCGCGGAGAAGATAGTTGTTTGTGGGTCGATGACTGGGTTTTTAGAATACTATCTCGCACATGAAGATTATTATGAAAACTGCATAATATAATCAGGTAATAAAATAAATGAACAAATTGTTTCCATATCCGGATAAGAAGCACATCTAACGTGTGAATCATTCCAGTAGTTCCCTGGGAAATAGTTCTAACAATAATAGTTTTGTTGGTGGGTATTGACGTTAATATATTTGTTTCACTTAGTGCTGTGCACGAATCCAAGAATAAAACACTGTCGTCTGCTACATTTTGAAAATAAACGTCTTGTAATTACTTTTGAAGTAACTTTTTAGTTAACCTCCCTGACTGTGAAGGCAAAACAAATAAATTATCTGCTGTAAACAAACTGTTTAACAATAGGGTCAAATTCACTGTCCTTTTCTTTTAACACAACTAAAAGTTTAGGTAACAGTTCTCCATCGGCAGAAATTACAGGGTGAATTGTATAGCTGTGTGTTAATGAGTTCAACGATTGAGATTCTGCGAATATGTTTTTCTCTCCCTTTAAATGCCTGCATGAAACTCTTTTTAAAACCCGCTTTGGTCTGTGTTAAAAACGCACATTGGAGGAGAGTGACTGTTTATTAATTCAGATACTTCTCCTACAAAAATTGTTGCGTTTGACGCAAGGTCAAGCTGATCGGTTGTGTAACTTTTTGTTACAAATTTTGTAACTTTTCGGGAAGCAATATTAAATTTATTTCTAAACTTTCGCACCCAGAAAGTTGAGGCGCACAACATATCGTCACGAACACGCCGAGCATTCTTCAGGGCCCATTTTCTAATATGTACGTCATGGACGCTTTTGTTGTTGTCCAGCCGCGCCTTTTAAAATTCTTCAAATGTTTCCTTGGTGATAAATTTTAGTTTATCTGCCTTTGTGCCGCCGGAATATTTGTGTTGCTTCCATCTAGAATGGTCTGATTCGTGCTGTTGCTTATTAAATTTGTGCTGAACGCTTTAAACGACCTTTTCTCACCTCCTTTGTTAAGCCAACAATCAACCGGCTTCTTTTTGTATGTAATATATACTGCAGGTGTTGTGCTAGCATCTTTTCCACTGTCAGCGTCGAATATTGCAAATTTATCGTTTTCAATAACATTGTCATCGTCAGGCAAAACTAACGTCTCCTCGTGTTCAATGGCGACCTGCACAACACCAACGTTTCCCGCAATAAGCCCTGTAAACAAAGGTTATGATTCAGTCTTGGCGCACGTCTTCTCTTGCAATGAAAGAATGTAAACAATGTTTTTACTTACGGTACAGTTCAAAACCAAATTCTCTTTCACTAGGTGTTATTTGGCTTTCACAGCGATCACTTTCAGCAAATCAGCTTTGTAGAAAAATTACCACATTCCAAGGATTAAAATTTTGAGGATCGTCGCCATAAGACCTATGCGAGTCGGTGCGACGTAAAGCAACTAGAAAAAAAATGGAGGGTATTCCAATTGAACATCGTTGTTGCCAATTTCTGACATTTGTTGTCAGTGCCATTGAAACAAACAAAAACAGACAAAATAAAATTGTCACACTTACACGGCTTGATGACGGTACGATTAGCAACCTGTTCATCGGAAAAAAGTCACGTTTGTTTTGCAATAGCCCTAACGAACTGATAAGAGAGCGAAGGAATAAGAGGAAGGTGGAATGCGGGGAATGCAAAGCGGCAAGCTAGTCGTGGCCTGGTTGCCACGAGCCCTCGCGTGCTGCTAGGATTCAAGATCAGCTTTACCTCTCCCCACCTCCGCGCTAATACCGTCGCCCGGCAGATTTTCGGCGCTCAATATTGGCGTTCAAAATTGAATGTGGCCGTGCAGTTTTCACTACGTCACTGTAAAATTTTGTAGGAATATTGTGTACAAAATTTCAACCTGATTAGAATTATACACTGAAATCCGTTACCTTGTTAGTACATTGGATTTTTTTAAGAAAATACTAGCGGGCGAGTTGGTCGTGGGGTTAGGTGCGCGTAGCTGTGAGCTTGCATCCCTGAGATAGTGGGTTCGAACCCCACTGTCGGCAGCCCTGAAGATGGCTTTACGTTGTTTACCTTCTTCACACCAGGCCGATACTGGGGCTGTACCTTAACTAAGGCTACGGCCACTTCCTTACCATTCCTAGGCCTTTTCTATCCCATTGTCACCATAAGACCTATCTATGTCGGTGCGACGTAAAACAAATAGAAAAAAAAACTTCCTTGAACTTAGTCTTTTCGGGTGCGGTTCTTGCCCATGCAGGAGTTTGGATCTTCCCTGCGCCACTTTCTGTCTTTCCTTATTCGCAGCTATTTCTTTACGATAAAGGAGGGGGTTGGGTGCTATTCCTGCAAGATGATGAAATTATTCAACTGGAGTGAATTTCAAACAACCTGTTAAAATTCTACACGTATAGTTTACAGCTACAACCATGTGATTGACGTGTTTCGAATTACGTCATACTGGACAGGCCTACTCTGCCACAGAGTAATATAACGTCATTGCCGAACTTCGGACGGTTTCTGGATGACTGTCCACTGTGATCCGATCAGTTTTTCAGGAGATTGTTCCTGGTAGAATCTTTCAACTTGAAGTTCAGACAGTGCTTCTTGAAAGTAAGAGATCTATCAAGCGTCCTTCTTAGGTATTTTGGATTGTCACTGTGTTCCAGTTTGACCCCGGACCATACTATCTTCAACCTACGAGTGTCTTTCCTCTTTCTCAAATGAAAAGCACACACTTGTGTCTTTGGTGGATTTGGTTTAAGTTGGTCTGTACTTTATTGTCTTGACAGACCTCCAAGAGCATTCAGAGTATTCTCCACTAGTACAAAGTCTGTGCTTTCCGTGGCCAGAACGAGATCATCACTATACAAAAACTCCTCCTATTGAGGGCGATAGATAGCTTGTTGGTAACAGAGTTGGAGCCAGCACACTTCCTTTGGGCAGACAATTCTTCTGTAATCTCCATAGACTGAGCTGTCCTTGGAATTCGGCTAAGAACCTGTGGTTCTCCAGGAGACTGGCGATGGACGTGGCAAAGTTAAATCCTTGGGCAGTGTGTATATCTTAATTAGTAGAAGCTGATGATTGACAGTGTCATACGCTGCTGTTAAATCAATAAATACCACTCCTGTCACCCTTCGTGCTTGGAAAACATCTGCTATAAATTTCGTAAGTTTAAGCAGTTGTGCAGTACAATTTTTACCAGGACGACATACGACTTGCTGAGTGGTATGGCAGGGTCTCAGTGGTAGGCAAGAGATGGTTTAAGGAACTAGACAGCAATGGAACTGGTCTAACTTTCTTGTTTCCTTCTTTTCCAGGTTTCAGCAAAACAATCAGTCTGCTTCTCCACCGTATCTTTTGAATGTGGCGATCGTTCATGCAATTGCTGAAGAGTTGGAGAATCCATTCCTTTGTTGTTGATTCAAAGTCTGTAATTTGCTCGATTCGTGTGTCGTTCAAGCCGGCTTATTTTCCAGTTTTAATCTGATAGCATGCTCTAATTCTTCCATGCTGAATACACAATGTATGACATTGACTACATAGTTCTTGTAGTATTGCTTCTTTGGATGATGTTAAGCCTTCTATGTTGATAGATATAATAGTTAACTGTAGGCTTGACAAGGACTCATATATAGACTGTTGATGAGTGAAAGGATCATCCGTCAAATTATTCTGAGTCATTCTCTGACGTTGCAGAGGTACCCCCGATTGATTTTCTTATTCTGAAAATGTATCGTCGCAATCTTCAGAAAGGCTCCTTTCGCGTACCCAGCCATATACAAGTGATTTGTTATTATTATTTACACAATAAATGTATGGCGTGATCAAAAAGTTTCCACTTGAGGGCGTTGCTGCAACGGACATTTAACGTAGCGAGGCTCCGATGCAGGCATGCAGGGTGAAGCGAAATTCGCGCACTCGGGCGTCGCAGCGCGACTCCTCACATGCCAGCAATATAAAAAGTCTCTCACAAAAGTTCGTCCTGCGAGTATATCCGGCAGAAAAAGGATGTTGAAGAGTGGCAGTCAGGCAACACTTTAACAACATTCAGGGTAACTATCTCTGTCAGCACACATTAGTCGTCCCGTACAGATGGTGCAGTGGATAGAGTTTTGGGTTGGCATGCAGGGGTCGAGGGGGTCGATCCTGGTTTGAGGCGTATGTTTTTTATTTGGTAAATGTAGTCCAGGTCCGCCTCTGTGGTGTAGTGGTTAGCGTGCTTAGCTGCCACCCCCGGAGGCCCGGGTTCGATTCCCGGCTCTGCCACGAAAATTTGAAAAGTGGTATGAGGGCTGGAACGGGGTCCACTCAGTCACGGGAGGTCAACTCAGTAGAGATGGGTTCTATTCCCACCTCAGCCATCCTGGAAGTGGTTTTCCGTGGTCACCCACTTCTCCTCCAGGCGAATGCCGGGATGGTACCTAACTTAAGGCCACGGCCGCTTGCTTCCCTCTTCCTTGCCTATCCCTTCCAATCTTCCCATCACTCCACAACGCCCCTGTTCAGCATAGCAGGTGAGGCCGCCTGGGCGAGGTACTGGTCATACTCCCCAGTTGTATCCCCGACCAAGAGTCTGAAGCTCCAGGACACTGCCCTTGAGGCGGTAGAGGTGGGATCCCTCGCTAAGTCCGAGGGAAAAACCGAACCTGGAGGGTAAACAGATGATGATGATGATGAAATGCAGGATACATGTGACCTAAGAAACGATGTCTTACTGTATTACTCTATGTAATGTTCGACGGAAATTAGCAAATAAAAAAGTGCGCCTCAACCCAGGATCGAACCCTCGACCCCCTGCTTGCTAACCTAAAACTCTATCCACTGCACCAACCGCACAGCACGAATAGTATGTGCTGACAGACGTAGTTACCGTGCATGTGCTTACAGTGTTGCCAGATTGCCACTCTTCAACGTTCTTTTTCTGCCGGATATACTCGTAGGACGAACTTTCGTGAGAGACATTTTAATGCCTGGCATGTGAGGAGTCGCACTGCGACGCCCGAGTGCGTGAATTTCGCTTCATCCTGTATAAGCATGTAGGTAAAGGGATTAGTGCGGCAGTTGTGTCGTGCCGAGGTGCGTGCGTTAAATGTGGCCACTTGAACTATGGCGACGTTATTACCAAATGCGTCCAAACAGGACCAACGTGCTATAATTCTGTTCATGGTTGACGAAGGACAAACACCGGTGGACATACATTGGAGGATGAAGACTGTGTATGGGACAGCATATCTGTTGATAATCACCGTTATGGAATGGTGCACCAAGTTCCGTGCAAGTCACGTTTCGACATAAGACGCCGGTCTCATCCATTACGGACAACAACAAGTGGGTTATGGATGAGACCTAATCTCTCTCGTTTCGACTATCACGCCCTTGGTCTCCTCAAAAATGCCTCTAAGGGTCGACGCTTCCTGTCGGGAGAAGATGTGCAAGAAGCGGTTACGGACTTCTTCAAGCAGCAGAACACTGTGTTTTACCACACGGGGATCTTCAACCTTGTACGTCGGTGGGATGATTTCCTCAACGATTTTGCACGATTGGCATTGCAATTCAGGACTGTACGGCCGTCGAATTGAAACTTTTCGATTGCCCCTTATATAATCATAACTGGAGTTTAGTCGATACCATATTTGACAGTACTCGTTACCAATATACAGTATGTCTTTTTCTTCGATACTCTGATACTTTCTTTCTTGAGATAAAGTCATATTTATTAAATAGGCATTTTTATCTTAACACCTCAATATCTGTTAAATTGCAAATAAAAATCTATTGAGGTATGGATTTATAGTTAGCAGTTAGTTAGACATCCTTCCACAAAACGAATGTTAAGAAAGTATTCGACTTTATTTAAAAAATCAAATGTATGAGAAAACAGTAACTTCATATTCTTACAAGTTTTAGTTCAAAAATGCAAGCATTCTCTTGCTGTCGGGGTCGAGCCTACTCCTTTTCCAGTAGCATATGAGTCCTGCTGTGCTAAACACTGGTGGTATACATAAATATTCACAGCTAGATTTAGCAGCTTTGGAAACTTTGTATTTGTGTTCCAATAATCATAAACACTTGAAAGGGGATATAACATTCAGTTATAAGGTGATTTCATCTTAAAGAGTGTTAACTGACAATTAATTTGTTGTGCCTTTTTCTTGAACAATGCTGCCGCACAAGCATAGATTACCTGGCAATTTTGGTAACTCGAAAGAATTGGTCATACGAGTATATAAATTAAATATTTACTACACTGTTTTAGCGAGTACATAAAATCTGTAATTTCTCCAGACATTTGAATACGCAACATATAAAAATAAATTTACAAGCTTATATCTTCAGCTATAGATTCAGGACCCTCTTGTGCATTAGCAAGTTGGAGTACTTTGTCTGTACCAGCCTGGTATAAAAATGGGAAACAACGGAAAACCATCTTCAGGGCTGCTGACATTGGGATTCCAACCCACTATACCCCGGATGCAAGCTCACAAGTGCGTGCCCCTAACCGCACGGCCAACTCGCTCGGTGAGTGAACCTCGAACCAGAACTGAAATCTAGGTAAAATCCCTGACCTGAATGGAAATCGAAACTGGTGCCTCAGGGTAAAAGGCAGGCACGCAGAGCCTACACTGCGGTGTCAGTCTTTTGGTGTTCACCTAGCAAACTTGAATTTAAAAGATCAGTCAGAGGTCGCCCAATGTAGATTGGCGTTACTCCGCCGTCTGGTTGAGTAAAGCGGAACGTCAAAATTGATGGGCAGGCAACCTAGATGGTGCCAAATAAGAATTCCTCCACACGATATTGAGGACGCACGACGAAAATACAGTATGTGCTGTCCCTCGAATGACTAACCGAATCACAGCCTTTGCAGCATGCACAATGATAGGTTAGTGTTACACTGTATTCTTGAAGTAAAATTTGTTACTGGCGGTGATAAAAAAACAGTATTCACTGGTGAATCCACCCCTACGCATTGAATGAGAGCGCATGGAAATGTGTTTAAAATATGGTTGAGTCGTTCGAAGTAGCCTGCTCTGAAACGCCGTACGCCTTCGAATACACCAAGGCCGGTCAGTTAGTTTGCACACTTCGAAAACATTAAAATGAATCGCAAAAATAACTCATTCCTGATAGTCTTGAAATTGTGTGTGAAATATTCTCATACTTTCATTGTTATTCGGGATTTCGTTATACTTTTAGGTATTCTAAATGAGCTGCACACAAAATGACCTTTTCTTGGTAATTCCAGCTGCTACATCCCGTTTGCTGTGCGTTTTCTAACGTCTCCCAAAAAAACTTTGTTCTTTTGCCATAGTTGCATGTGGAAGAGAGTTTTGAAAACCTAAACGTGTAAAATCAATCATTATTGGAACAGTGCGAACATTCTAGATAGAAAACTGCAGAGTGAAGCGCAACGAGAGCCAAAGTATGATGTTACGTCTATCCTCATAATGCTTGTTGCAAGATTGAGAAAACAAACATACATTCAAAACCAACCATTCTGCAAACAATTTGTCACTATTTTCTCCGTGAGTAACACAGCAATTTATAACTGGAAGTCTTACAAATCTGATTGAACATGATGACGTGATGACGAGGATGACGAGAACTGACATTTTCTTTAAAAGTCCATAAAGCATACCACGTAAATTGAGGCAATCTAAGAACTTGCTACCGGTGCCTTGTAATATACGAAGAGTATTGTTACGTCCTCGTTTACCTTAAATCGTGAGGAATCATATGATAACCTATTAGTCTTTGACATTATTTATATTTTGGGAGTATGAATCCTATGCGAGCCTTCCATAGGTCTGTGAAATTAGGATCTGACAATTGTGTGATTTGAATACCATAGATTTATGTATCAACCAGTTGAGAACCGGACACACACTCAGATGAAGCTTGGGTGGAAGTACTTTCGAATCAAAATACGTCCTTGAATAATTTGGAATTTCTAACTGACGCGTAAGAAACAGATAACTTCATTTTAATTCGATTGAAGCCTGATTATTTGAACTATGCTTTCCGAAGTAACTACTACAATAATCAATTTTTAACAATTTCGTAATAAGTAATATCCTGGTAAAATAGACATAAAAACTTGAACACAAGTACAGGAAAGGAAATAGGTAAAATAATGCTAATTCTGTTCTAGGAAGGCTCTTTTACGTATTGTCGATGCATGCGATATTTCACTCAACAAGTCTAGAATAAACGAATGTAGGTGCCTTTGAACTGTAATGTACACAGCAGCCTCTGCATTTACTATCCTCAATTTCTTTCCAGAACGAATGTAGCATGAGTAACAAAGTTTATTACGTACCTCTCTCCCCTTTCAGCTATAAGTGGATACCGATCCTTCTTTGCTCTGGCACGCCCTCTTGGGGCCTCCTATTTGAAATAATTTTTGCAGTAACTAGTAACTGTGTATAGTACTGTTTCCAGATATCTAGGCCAGCCTTCCTTCTCTTTTGAACAATCCATAACCTTCTCATTACACCCTTTCTGATCCGTATAACATTACGTCCTCGAGGAATATATAGTCCTTTTATTCTTGCATCCTTCACTTCACTTAACACAATTATTTTCATTTCTGAACTCTCCTATTTCTTGAGGATTGTGACTTCAATGTGACATCACATAATATGAATATAAATCTATTACCTCAACATTCATATTTTCATACATGTTAATGAATCTCCATGTGTTAATAAGCACCTAACAAATTTCCATCATTTTTTCCTCACTTTCTTGTTGTTATTACCTTCTACAATTAAATTTTAGTCATATTTTGGATCGATGACTTCCATCTACTTATATCCTTCCACCCCTTCACTTCATAAACCTCTTCCACATATCTCACTCTTCTTCTCAGATATACCTTAATCTGCTCCAAACATCATATTCTGGTGTATTGTCATGGGGCACGTGGTTTTTCTTTTCGTTCTCCTTACCTTCGTTCTCTCCAGGTGTCCAAACCATCTCAAACATGACTGTTATATCCTCACTGAATGTTAGTTCTAAACGTCCCTCTTACATTTCCATTCGTTACATGACCCCTTCTTAGCTTTCTCAGTATACTTCGCAGGAATTTCATTTCACTTGCATGTATTTTTCATACCTAGGTTTTGATGGTCACCTACATGTCCACTCCACGATATCAGGAGTAGCAAAAAGTAGCCTATGTAAAGGAGTTCCTTTAAATTTTTACCCCTATCCCTATTAATTATATTTAGAAGTGTCCTTTTTCTCATCTTCTTCATCTTCTGGTTGCATCTATTCATAGAAGGCTCACGACCATCAAGGAAAAGTTATCCTTATTTTTTACCTTCCGTATCAGGACTACCGTTTTATGGATGTCGAACCACTTTGGGGGTTCCACGCTCCAGATAACATTTTCCATGTTTCCCTCT
Organism: Anabrus simplex; assembly: GCF_040414725.1. NCBI lineage: Eukaryota > Metazoa > Arthropoda > Insecta > Orthoptera > Tettigoniidae > Anabrus > Anabrus simplex. Next base: position 299,070,021 of record NC_090265.1, on the reverse strand, counting down.
GATTTTGTCTTCAACGATCAGTTGCATGAGGTAGTATATGTAATTGTGGAACTTGTGACCGAAATGGGCTGTGTTCCTCCGTTTTGCGAGAATTATTTCCAGGCACGACAAAGGGGCGCCGATCCTCGTCTTAGTGCTAACATTAATGTCATTTTGAGTAAATGTTGTTTACATTTGTTTATAATAACAAACAGTGTACGTTTATATTTCTCATGGCTATTGGTGTACTTTTGTTTAATATATTAGGTACATTTCAATTCTTTACCCGGATCTGAGCTCTTGTATTCCACGTAGCCAGTGATCGTGACGTTACGGTCCTTTTATGTAAATAATCGATCAATTGTACTGGTATATATAATTCACTCGTCTTAACAAATGTACATGAATTACGTGATCAAGATACCGTAATATATTTTTATAGTGATTTTTTAAATTATCCTATGATTTTAACCACGATAGCTAAAGATGATTTTTCTGATTCCGTTTCCTTTTTAACTTTCATGTGATGTTGAGCGATTGTAATCTAGGAGTAAGAAAGGTTAACAGAGGTAGGCCTATTCATGTGCAATTTTTCATACAAAGGAAACCCCCTCCTCTCTGGATAGGAGCGGGAGCAGGTTTCCTCTGCCTGTCAAAGGGTGACTGGAAGGGGAATCCCCAAGACTCCCATCCTGATAATGGGGGTTGTTAACCTAGTTCATTCCGACGTTGCTTCTAATTGTTTTTTCCAGGATTCTTGTTTTCACCTTTTCCATCCGGCCTCCCTTCGTCAACTGTTTATTCTCTTTTGACCCCGATGGTAATATGTTTGTAAGGCCTAGGATGACCTCAATTCTTATGCCCTCCGTTGCCCATCCCTGACTACTAAGCCAGCAATGCTACTGGTTCTCACACACACATTTCTGGCGGATAGGCAGAATATTATTATTAAAGGGCTAGTTTCTCGTTAAATAAGAGCAAACTCCATCGGATGCGTATCTCTTTATTTTTTACCTCGATCAACCTCCGGAACATAATCGGACACTACGTTGCTGTGGCTTCCCCTTTTTAGAGTCCATTGCTTTGCTTTGCTTTGCTTTGCTTTGCTTTGCTTTGCTTTGCTTTGCTTTGCTTTGCCTGACGATTTATGTTCCATCGACTCTTGGCATGAATCTTCAGAATTAACATTATGTGATATAACTTCCTTTAACTTATTCCAGGTACTTTTGGGATTATTGGAGTTATAATGGATTATTTTCGGTTGGATATGGAGGCATAGAACTGGATTCAGTTCCCAATCTCACGCCAGTTTTAGATGAAATTCCTATCCATAACCTATCGGGATTCGAACCTCAGTCGTCCGAACGGAACACCGCTTCATTGATTACGACTTCCCCATAATATTCCGAAACACAACATTGTTTATTTTTCTCAGGCTCCGAGAAAGAATTTTCTCCAAATGAACCCTCTAAAGGAGTCTCCGAATGAAATCAATACTTCTATCACCATCTGTTCTGGTGAACGTACATAACTTTAAATTGAACAATGAAAAGGATCCGTAAGAAGAGTTCCAATGCGCTTTGTCCTAAGTGGTGAGAGGAGCGTTTTAAGAGCTGCATTAAGGGAGCACATTTCCTTGTGCGATACTGAAATAAAGCCCACTTCATTCTAACCCTATTCTTCGTTCGGAGAAGCCCTCACTCACTCACTCACTCACCCTGAGCAGCAGAATTCCACTTCTTTCCCTCGCTTTCCACACACTCACAGAGGCTAAGCGATTTCACGCATGTACTGCAGCGCGCACCAGTCCAAAGGCTGAAACCTTTTATAGCTCTCTTTAACAGGGGTCCTCTCAAAGCCTGCCTCACGCACACGAATACTTTATACATCCGCCATTCCCGGCGCACCGCCTTCCCACAGTCGGTCTCTCAATCACGCATAACAATATGACAAAAATGAATTCAAAATATTTGAAAGTTTGCATTCTGGTCCTTCTCACACTTTATGCCAGTTTCAAAAGGTAGCCTTCTGAAAGGTATGCACAACGACTCACTTATTTGAAATTATTAGATCTATAGTCTACTATCTTATATACAGGCCGATCCTAAAGGTTGCGCACAAACAGAAGAGGCACCGTAATACAACTGCTTTCGAATAAAAAAGAAACTATTCTCTAAGGCGCAGAATGTCAACGACAGAATGGACATTTTTTCCGAAATTCTCTCAATCCGCAAGCAATTCAGAGCTAATAATTTAATTTCGTACGAATATTGCTAGCCTGATGCAGTCCTTGTTGGGATAGACCCTCCGGCGAGGGTGGGTGGCATCTGCCTTTCATATGGAACTCTGTGTTGCCGTGATGGAGTATAGTATTATATGTGGTGTGTGAGTTGCAGGAAGGTTGGGGACTACACAAACACCCAGTCCATGAGCGACGGGAATTAACCACTTATGATCAAAATCACCAACTCGGCGAGTGAACTCTGAACCGAGAGCCGCTACGATGACCATTCAGCCAAGAAGCCGGGCAATTGAGAGTTGAAAATCAATTATACAGGGTGTTAGGTGTATACGTGCAGATATTTATTGTAGCAATAGAGAACGATGTGACGAACCACTATATATCAAACTTTTAGTAATCCTCGGAAGTTATTTTCGAGAGCAAAGGGGTACGATGTTTTTAGAATAGGTAGTATGCCTTGTTCTTGTGAATGAATAGCTTTCCTTTGATAACAGGCAAGTCACGCGCCATCCCTGCCAAACTGGTTTCCGTTCTGTTTATGTTTAAGAGCAAATGGACTACTGTGACAGCTGAGCGCTCCCTATTCAATGCCACGAGATGTTACGTAATATACTTGCCAAACTGGTTTTATGTTTACGAGCAACTGACCTACGGTAACAGCTGAAGGCTACCAGTCTACAACATGTTACGTTACATTATCGCCAGACTGGTTTGATGTTGTTAGTAAGTTAGTTTCCGTCTTAGGGGTTTCAGACAACACTAGTTATCGGTTTCGGACCCTGGAGATGTATTGAATTCTCAGCGTTAATACTGGTTCATTTGCTGTTACGTCCTTTAGGGGATAGGGATATCTGTGGTCGTCAGCCCTGTGGTCTAGTGAGTATGGAAATGACCTGAAAACCTGTGTCGGTGCGCGACCTGTACGAGCGTGTGATATAATTATTGGTTGGGATACGCACGCCGGGACGTGAAATGCGGTACGATCCCCGTTGTGCATTGCGTAAAGGTAGAAGAAGGAAGACAGTTCCTTGCGCCAACGAACAAATGCATCGCATAGGATATCCATATGAGTAGAATCAGAATTGAATTATCGAAGCACATCGAACGTTTTGTTTCAAACGAAAAATGGACATATTATACAACTAAGTAAATTAAACGTACCTACATTTCGTGCTTCCTGCCTGGTTGAGTGGCTAAAACGGTTGAGGTGCCAGCCTTTTGACTCCAACTTCGCATGTTCGAACCTGGCCCCGTGCAGTGGTATTTGAAGGTGCTCAAATACGTCAGCCTCGTGTCGGTACATTTACTGGTACACCGAGCTCGATAGCTGCAGTCGCTTAAGTGCTACCAGTATCCAGTATTCGGGAGATAGTGGGTTCGTACCCCACTGTCGGTAGCCCTGAAGATGGTTTTCCGTGGTTTCCCATTTTCACACGAGGCAAATGCTGGGGCTGTACCTTAATTAAGGCCATGGTTGCTTCCTTCCCACTCCTAACCCTTACCTGCCCCGTCATCGCTATAATACCTATCTGTGTCGGTGCGACGTAAAGCAACTTGTCATTCGAGCCAAGACACCACTGTGGTTCAGAATATCCTCTGGTGCTTAAACATACGTTCACGGAGGTCATCCGAAGTGGTTACCTCAGTTCGGTATACTTTGTTTCTCATGCCCCCCCCCCAGGCATAACAATCCACTGGAATAAGGGCTGGCCAATTGATAGTTCCACATCGTCCTGTCTACCGTTGAGGAAATGTCTGCACCATCGTGTAAAATCCACGTGGTTCGGCGTAGTCGAAGCGACACTTCCTCTGAAAGCTCCAGTAACGTACTGTATCTAGTGTACAGGAGCAAGATAACATTAATAAAAAGATGTAACCGACCTCCAACTACACCCATCCTGATATTAATTAGAACCGGTGCTGGGAACTGCCTTGTCCTATTGAATGGGGATATTCCAGGATATTCCACAGCTCATGAGTGGGATATAGTGGGTTCCAACCCCTCTGTCGGCAGCCCTAAAGGTGGTTTACCGTGGTTTTCCATGTTCACACCAGGCAAATGCTGGGGCTGTAACGTCATGAATGCCACGATCGCTTCCTTTCCGATACTAGCCCTTTCCCGTCCCATCGTCACCATAAGGAAAGCTACACCGATCAAATTTATGCAAGTAAGGTGATTGGTACCGGTCTGAGTGTCTGAGACCGTTGAGGTCCTTATCTTCCGACCTCCAACTTGGCAGGTTCAATCTTGGCTCAGTCTGATGATATTTGATGGGGCACACATACGTCAGTCTCGTGTCGTAGAAATACTGGCACGTAAATGAACTCCTGCGATATGAAATTTCGTCACCTCAGCGTCTCAGAAAACGGTATAAATAGTATGTGGGACGTAAAGCAAAATAACGCTAATAAAAAGACGATTGGTCAAAGAGACAGACTTCTCACTGCATCCATCCAGATATTAATTGAGAGCCGGTGCTAGAGGTTGCCTTGGTATACTAAATATTAAACACTCCTTCTATAAAAATTGCCTTATGTGTCACTAATACACTTGACAGAAATTCTGGATTGAGTGCTTGATCAATTAACCAGCGGCAGAAATCCACTCTTAAATCATCACCGAGCTTGATAGTAGCAGTCGCTAAAGTTCGAACAGTATCCAATATTCGGGATGTACTGGCTTCGAATCCCTCTGTCGGCAGCTTTAAAGATGATTTTCCGTGGTTTTTCATGTTCACACCAGGCAAATGCTAGGGCTGTACCTTAATTAAGACCACGGTTGCTTCCTTCCCGATCCTAGTCCTTAGTTATATCTGTCGCCATAAAACCTATCTGTGTCGGTGCGACGCACCGATACAGATAGGTCTTATAGGACGATGGGATAGCAAAGGCCTAGGAGTTGGAAGGAGGCGGCCGTGGCCTTAATTTAGGTACAGCCCTAGCATTTGCCTGGTGTGAAAATGGGAAACCACGGAAAACCATCTTCTGGGCTGCCGACAGTGGGATTCGAACCCATTATCTCCGGGATGCAAGCTCTCAGCCAAGCGTCTCGAACCGCACGGCCAACTCGCCCGGTAATAATAATAATAATAATAATAATAATAATAATAATAATAATAATAATAATTTTTGCTGCCGGGCAGAGTGGCTCAGACGGTTGAGGCGCTGGCCTTCTGACCCCAACTTGGCAGGCTCGATCTTGGCTCAGTCCGATGGTATTCGAAGATGCTCAAATAAGTCAGCCTCGTGTCGGTAGATTTACTGGCGCATAAAAAGAACTCCTGCGAGACTAAATTACAGCACCTCAGCGCCTCCAGAAACAGTAAGAGTAGTTAGTGGGACGTAAAGCAAATAACATTACCGGTGTTATCAGGTCATTAGGAGCTGAAAGGCAGGGAAGAAAATAGTAAAATATGCGTGGTGTAGGAGGAAACAAGATGAAATGTACTTCACCCGTGCCTACATCGCTCGCAGTAGTTTACTACAGGATAGTATGCGTAAGACCAGAACCAGGTCTCTTTGCGATGAGTCTGGTGTATCTTCGTATTGTGGTTAGCACTAGAGGACAAAGTGTGACAAACAGGTTTTGTGTATAAACATCAAACATGCACACCAACAGACACACACACGCAATGTACCCAAACCAGTACAGTGTAGAATGAAGAACTGCCATGCTGTGTTCAAGGTCAATATCTAGCGTTTTAACAAGCACGTCTTCCGTGTGTTGTGTTCAGCTTGCGCCACGTACAAGGCAATCGCGAACTGAAACTCTAGATTTATAATTTTTGTTACCGGTACTTCAATTTTTCTGCTCGGATTTATGAGAATATCGAACTATCGAGACTCAAAATACTACATCGATTGAGAACTGAACTCCCAACTCAATACGCTGCAGAAATGGTGTAACATCTGACATACCAATGTGAAACACGTAGCAATTGTTCAAGTGACCTCCCTGGACTACTCTGCAGGCTTCACTTCTCCGTACCCGGCGAGTTGGCCATGCGGTTAGGAGCGCACAGCTGTGAGCTCGCATCAGGGAGATTGGGGCTTCGAACCCCAATGTCGGCAGCCCTGAAGATGGTCTTCCGTGGTTTCCCAAGTTCACACCAGGCATTGCGGGGGTTGAACCTTAATTAAGGCCACGACCACGTTCTTACCATTCCTAGGCCTTTCTTGTCCGATTGTCGCCATAAGACCTCTCTGTGTTGGTGCGACGTAAAGCAACTAACAAAAAAACATCACTTCTCCGAATCCAGTCTTCCGTAATATCCATTGGAGATCTGGCGGGCCAATTGATGGGTCCATGTCGTCCTATTCGCCATAGACCAAAGGACTGATCCAAATGATCACGCAGTAAGCGGCTTATATCAGGTGGTGGACCATCGTGTAAAAACCACATGTTTCGGCGTAGTCGAAACGGAGCGTCCTCTGAAAGCTCTAATAACGTACCTATGAGGAACTCCAGGTAAGATACCCCTATGAACTGTGCAGGTAAGATGATGATAATAATGTCATTGGCTTTACGTCCCACTAACTACTTTTCACGGTTTTCGGGGACGCGGATTTGCAGGAATTTAGTACGATAGGAGTTCTTCACGTACCAGTAAATCTACTGACACAAAGCTGACGTATTTGAGCACCTTGTCAAGACTGGACTCAGAAGGCCAGTGCCTCAACCATCTGAGCCACTCAGCCCGGCAAGATGATTGGTGCAGCACTGCGTAAAGTGCTGGCCTTCTGAACCCAACTTGGGAGGCTTGGTCTTGGCTCAGTCCGGTGGTATTTGAAGGTGCTCAAATACGTCAGTCTCGTATCTGTAGATTTATTTGCATTAAAAAATACTGCGATAAAAAATTCTGGCATTTCAGCGTCTCCGATAACCGTGAAAATTAGGTAGTGGAACGTAAAGATATTATTATTATTATTATTATTATTATTATTAGTAGTAGTAGTAGTAGTAGTAGTAGTAATATTATTTTTACGGAAGTTCTAATTAAACGGGTCCATTACAGTCATCATTTTACCTATCGGTACTTACTGTTCAGTAATAAGCCTTCCGTCCGCCTCTGTGGTGCAGTGGTTAGTGTGATTAGCTGCCACCCCCGAAGCTCGGGTTCGATTTCCAGCTCTGACAAGAAATTTGAAAAGTGGTACGAGGGCTGGAACGGGCTCCACTTAGCCTCGGGAGGTCAAATGAGTAGAGGTGGTCCGATTCCCACCTCAGCCATTCTGAAAGTTGTTTCCCGTAGTTCCCCCTTCTCCAGGCAAATGCCGGGATTGTACCTAACTTAAGGCCACGGCCGCTTCCTTCCCTCTTCCTTGTCTATCCTTTCCAATCTTCCCATACCCCCGCAAGGCCCCTGTTCAGCATAGCAGGTGAGGCCGCCTGGGTGAAGTACTGGTCATTCTCCCCAGTTGTATCCCCGATCCAATGTCTCACGCTCCAGGACACTACCCTTGAGGCGGTAGAGGTGGGATCCCTTGCTGAGTCCCATGAAAAACCAACCCTGGAGGGTAAACAGATTAGGAAAAAGAAGAATAAGCCTTCTGTCAGAAATGCCCGGCGGCAATTCCACAGTAGGTCTTTTTCCTTCGAGCAATGTTCACGATGGATGCAACTACGGTTTTTGAAATTTGTCTCATTAATAACAATTTCACTGAATACTTATAGCCTTTTCTTTCAGTGTCCACCGTCCTTTCAATGACCTAAAATGTTTATGAATAAGCATAGACAACCCGCATTGTCTATTGTCAGAAATTCATCGTAGACTGTCGCAATAACAGCACAGAAATGTTGCGCCCATATTTCATTTACTTATTAACCATTTCCTTTCATTTTGTCAGCTTGGATCACTGAGTAATGCCATTGACGTCTTAAAATTCGCACACAACTACACAACACTTGATTCGCACGTATGTGCTTGTACGGATCTTCGACGTCACTGTAAGGATTCTGTGTACTTTTCACACAGAGTACCCTACACCGGTTTTCGAGTACAGCAAGTGACCTGGCACGTGAGTCATCCTCTTCTACTTGCCAAGCCTTTAGGGGAAGTGCACAACAACATGTGTTGGCCTGCGATAAGAAACAGGTTCAACAAGCCCTATACTCGGCTACTGTACTTCCGCTACGCGTGGACAGAATGACATCACCGGCGTATCCTGCTACGGCCGTTCAAAACACATTAGGTCCTGAAATATTTGGCTCAGTTATGGGCAAACTAATAGGACAAGGTAAAAATTACATAGCATATATTATGAGATGTATTTTTCTTAGCCGACTAGCTTAATATCTGCACGTATACACCTAACACCCTGTATACTCGTTGAATATGACGCCTACACTGAATGTGGTGAGCGACAATTCGAGTAGCTTTTATACACAACATCCTGTGTCCAGTGTCTAAATTTCCTTAATTATTGCAAACGAACAGACTGATGAAAATAACTTCAGTTTCAATTTTATCCTCTCTGTATATTAAAATATATCTTACAACAAAAATTAATCATTGAGGTTTATCAAAGCATATCTATAAAATCGTATGGTTCTGTACATTTAATCCAATTAGTAAGTTAACGATGTTTATTCGAGGACAGCGATCGATTTATTTGTCATCATGTCCGAGTACTTGAGTGTGTAAAAATGTATATTTTAATCTGAGTTATTCTTGGCTAGTAGTGGAGTGTGCTTTACGCCGCCCCGACACGGATAAATATTATGGCGACAATGGGATAGGGAAGGCCTTGGAATGGGAAGGGTGCGGCCGAGGCCTTAATTAAGGTACACCCACAGCTTTTGCGTGGTGTAAAAATGGGAAACCACAAAAAACAATCTTCAGGGCTGTCGACAGTGGGGTTCGAACCCACTGTCTCGCGGATGCAAGCTCACAGCTGCGCGCCTCTAACCGAACGGCCGACTCGCCCGGTAGTTATTTAGGACTAGGACTGGTTTCGTGCCCTGAAACACGAAATTAAGTACTGTACTAGTATTTATTGAATTAAGCATGGCTAAATATATACTTATAATAGCATTTGCCTTTGCTGAAATTCACGCCCATGATCCTTGCAAGGTGCTATATTTTCATACATTTCGCAGAAAGGAATTTTCTATACGGGAAAGAATAACATGCTCCCATCCCCTAGTTCCCGATCCTCTGAAACTTGGGAGCGAGCATTCATTTATTTGCAGTTCATTTATTCAACCCATGCACTAAATTAACCTTCTTACCATTATTTGACTGTTGCTAAAGTAACTATTATACTTAAAGCCAATAACGTTCATATTCTTTCCACGAATTGTAATTTATCATCCCTTTTTTTCTTTTCTTTTCGTTCGTTCCTTCGTTCGTAATCTGTTTTACCCTCCAGGGTTGGTTTTTCCCTCGGACACAGCGAGGGATCCCACCTCTACCGCCTCAAGGGCAGTGTCCTGTAACTTCAGACTCTGGGTCGGGGGATACAACTGGGGAGGATGACCAGTAACTCGCCCAGGCGGCCTCACCTGCTATAATGTACAGGGGCCTTGTGGGGGGATGGGAAGTTTGGAAGGGAGGGACAAGGAAGAGGGAAGGAAGCGGCCGTGGTCTTAAGTTAGGTACCATCCCGGCATTTGCCTGGAGGAGAAGTGGGAAACCACGCAAAACCACTTCCAGGATGGCTGAGGAGGGAATCGAACCCACCTCTACTCAGTTGACCTCCCGAGGCTGAGTGGACCCCGTTCTAGCCCTTGTGCCACTTTTCAAACTTCGTGGCAGATCAGGGAATCGAACCTGGGGCTCCGGGGGTGGCAGCTAATCACACTAACCACTACACCACAGAGGCGGACACATGCACTAAATTAACCTTCTTAAAATTATTTGACTGTTGCTACATTAACTATTATAATTAAAGCTAATAATGTTTATTTTCCTTCCACAAATTGTAATTTATCATCCATTTTTTTCTTTTCTTTTAACTTTTGTTTTGTCCTAGATGTAAATTCGTACAATTCTTCACATTCTAGGACAAACCTGTATCATTATTTTAGTTAGTGCACATTTTTCATTTCCTTTTGCCACATGTTTTAATCACACACAAAAATTACTCTACTTCCCGGTGTAATCTATTCATTCCATTGTTTAATAACTTAATAGAGTAATTTCTCTCCTTCTATTTTTGTTTTAAATTCTCTACCCAAATATCTAACCCTAAGTGCGTCAGTTACCCTAAATACTCTCAACAGATGCGCCCTTTCCATTAATTCTCCACAAAATAAACATTGATTTTCGTTTTCTCTCTCTCTGACCATTATTGTTATGTATCCCCATTAACCAATACAATATACTTCTTATTTCTATGTTTGATAGCCTTTCTTTCCTTATTGATATACTTTGGATAAAGTTACAGAATTCCGACAATGTTTCTTTAGTCTCACATTCTGTCATAATCATCTGCTTCTCAATATCCTTCACTCCAATCCTAACATTCTTCCTGAAATTTTACCGTTTTAAAAACTGTATATTTACTTTAGCAGTCTCCCATTCCTATTCTATCGAGCATAGTTTTCACTTTCGTAAGCCAATAATCATCGTTTAAGTGTTTCATCTGCTGTTGGTATGTTAAATTCAATATTTCACTACCATCTGCCTTTCTTAACCAATATTTTATTACTTCTCCAGCTATGTATATTTGCTTGAATGCTGATATGTTTACATAGTATTCTAACTCCGTGTTTGGCTGTATATTCTGGAAGGCCCATTATAATTCTATACAACATATTACATCTAATGTTTCTATCTATCTCAATACCCCATATTTCTGCCTCATATAATGCTCTTGATTTTGCCAGCGCATTTTAAATAATTTTATGTGGCTTGTATTCAGTACCGGCATCTTCCTCTCTAAACAGCTTGTGCTTGATAAAGCGGTCAAAAATTTTCATTTCAAAACCTATTATTTGCTAATTCTGCATCCCATTCGATGTTATAATAATTCCTCAGTGTTATATCTTATTGAAAACTTCTAGTTCTACACTTTCTAACCATCAGCACCGTTCATTTTATTAAAAATTTCTTTCCTTTATATTTCATTACTTTTATTTCCTTAATACTAATTTTCATATTCCATATTCTGCAATATTCAGCAGTTTCCTTAAGACTGCATTGCATGTTAAAGGAATCAGAAAGATATCACCCGCGAAAACCAGGCCAGGAATTCCTTTATTGTTCAAGCACGGCTTGTGCTATTCTACTTACCTTCATTATCCATTACATCATTAACAAAAGGTATAAACAATAAACTGCATCCAACATTTGAACCTATCTCTCCTACCGTTAAAACCTCATTTGCTTTAATCGTGCATATCTTTTCTGCATATAGTTTTTCTATGGCCTTAATCAATTTATTTGGCATCCTACTTCGAGCCAGCTTTGCAACGACAGCTCACCTGCTCACCGAATCAAAAGTTTCTTTGAAGGTCTATATCAGCAATATAATACCCCTAGTAATAGTTTCAGATACACTAGCCACTCCTCATCTCTTATTCTTGCTTGTTGACTGCATTTATATTCTTTACAGATAATACTTATTCAGTTCCATACTTCCTTAGTATCATTTTCTTCACAATCGCTATTTTACAATTGTACATCCTTGGATTGCCAATTCTTTTCTTTATTTTCACTCATTAAATCTTCGTATTCCTTCCTGTTTCTATAGTAATATATCACTTGTAATGCCCTTATCACTTCAATTTTATTTTTCTTACAGTTATCATTATACAATAAGTTTTTCACTTCACAGGGTGAGTTGGCCGTGCGGTTAAGGGCACGCAGCTGTGAGCATGCATCCGGGAGATAGTAGGTTCGAACCCTTCCCTTTCTTACAACCATCTTTTGCCAGATATTGTTTTCGATCCATACTTTTGAGCCATCCTTATTTTTATATATTTTATTATAATCAATTGTGACCGTTCATCACACCATCAAGAATATATTATGGCATTCTACCGCTCAAATATGCCGTTTTCCGCGCTTTCATACGTTAATTAGCGCCCAAGTTAGCGCACGTCTATCCTCCCCGGGATGCGAGTCGCGCGCCGTTCGTTCCATGGGTCAAGCTTCCATTGTGTGTACTTGCTACACCGAGAAATATTTTCGCCTCCGGGCAGAAGCGCTCTCACTCAGGCGCGATAGAGAAAGAAACACTCCAACAGTAAGTAGGTCACGGAGGCCGTGCCCAACGTTGGCAAATATCACTTTTTCGCTCTTTTTCCCGCGGAAACACCGCTGCCAGAGACCTGTCTTCAATTGTTTTCAGGAGAGAAATTAACATAACTCGCATACTACAAGGCAGATTTTCATGACTCAAGGTTCATTAAAAGCGGCGAATTTTATAGTAAATTTTGACACCAAGAAGTCCTTTACATGATTCTAATGGGATAATCTACGCAGTTTACGGACATCCCACAGGTGTTCACCATCTGGAGAAAGCTGTCAGGGAGACCGAAGCCACGGAACCGCCAAATTGTAAGCCCCTCCCTCACTGGGATAGCAAAGGACGCTTTCGAGATTAAAGCAAAACGCGTGAAGCGATCAAAATGATAAGTGATCAGTGGAAACTCGGGTAATTGAGCTTTAATTTGATGCATTGATCGATCCTGGGAACTACGTGCCACCGGAGCGATTTCTGCAGGTAGGAGGAATCTTACCCTCTCTCCCGAGTCTGACACGTTTCATGATAAAAGGGGGTGCGAACTGAGGCAAGCATCTTGTTCTATTCTGCCAGTTGCATAGTAAGGTGGTACCTAATGTGAGTGACTCTTCAGTATTCTTTGCTTCAGTGCTACAAAGTGTGACCAGTCAATAATCGTCTGAATAATGTTTATATGGCAGAAGTTCTATCAGTGATATGATTATGTAACAGTGGAGTGAAGGTTTATTGATACTAACAGAGTGCGGTATTTAACCCTAACCATGACGGTCATATGATATGCAGAGTGCTTAAGTGTACGAATATATGAGTAAAGAGAACGTTGAATCAAACGCTAGTAGGCTGTGAAATCGTGTAAGTAAATTCGCGAGTGTATTAACTGCCGAGGAGATAACATGGGAGATCCCGTAACCATATAATGATGAATGATCAGGTGTAGGAGAAAGTGCGGCTCAGTGGCGACGCGTAAACTCAGGGCGATATCGGTTAAAAATCCCAGACGTAGTAGCTAATCTGTACTCCCATATAAACTAGTGCTGAATTAGGCAAGGTCAAACCACGTTCGTGAGGGTAGCTTTGGGACTTCTAATAAGAGTGAAAGTGCGAACGTGATAATTAGGGTCTAAGCTGCCGACAATGGAATAGACAGCCAAAAGGGAAAGCAACGGGTTACAAACACTACCGTTGCTTGGTTGGAGGACTCGAGCTTATGAGTCTCTCTGATCATAGAAATTATAATGTGTTGCCAGTTATCACAATTATAATTAAGTCATATCCCCTCATTGTGTTGTGTGCCAGTGACATCAGTCTCCGAGGAAGAAGAGAATCGACGGGAGGCCCGGACTTAATCAAGACGCCGTGGAACCTCAAGGACTTCCTACAGTGTACGGGGAGTCAAGACATCATGCCACCGACCCAGCGACAGCCGAACACAGGACTCCAGGTTGCTGATGCAGTCGTAATGGGCAACTAAACGACCAGATGTGCCTTCTTGGGTGAGCTGTGGGGTGATCCAGGCAGATGAGTATTGTGAAAATATTTGAAAGTCTATTTCCTGTAAAAAATGTAAATATTTAATGCATGCAGATTCTTTAGAAATGTAGGGTAGGATTTCGTTGTTCTCAAAGGGATGGTAGTAGTTATTGATAAGGCTAGTACTTATGTTTCTTCACGGTCGGCGACCGTATTTCTTTGTTTTATATGGGAATTCATGCATGATAATTTAAGACCCTAGATTTGATTTACCGTGGAGCACTATGGGAATTAAGAGGGATTCTTTAATATTCTTGAAAAATCACTCCATGTATCATCGATAAAAAGTACGAGTAATATGAATCATCTAGAAATTTCAAGGTTTTCTGTAGTAGATGCTTCACGTAATGTGTTAGGTCATCCCCTTGTATAAATTAAGTATGGTGAAGAAGAAACCTCGACATGACAAGTGAAGTGTGATAATGTGTGAATTTATTTAGAACGTGAGTATTAGCATATTTTGTCCCGAATGCTAGGGCCTTTCTTTCTTCCATAATATGCGTGTATTGGTTATGCCGAGAAGTGAGATCGAGCTACTCTAGCTGATAAGGAATAGATCGAATGCGGTGTTGATGAAATATAAGCAATGCGCAAGGTTTTTTTTATCCCGTGCTAATGGTATAACTTAGGCTAGATGCAAGCCGATGAGTTTAATTGATGCGTGTGGCATCCAAGGAATAATGATATTTTAAAGCGAAATGCCGAGGTGGCTAGATAACGGGACTGAGTTCCCTTGTGTTGAAAGTGAAAGTGCAGGGTGAGGACAGTGTAAACAGCTGGCCGGTGAGATTTAAAGTCCGGCCAGGTAAGGAGGGGTGTGGAATACTATCGCCGCTGTGAGAGGAACTTAGTGTTCGTTCTCCTTCTCTCCGGCATCGATATTACATGCAGCCAGTCAGAAATAAACACCGTTGGTTAGACCTACTATTCCAATAAATGAGAGAATTCCCCCATTTCTTTATGTTAATTAAAACGACTAGGGACTTTCAGAGTGGAAGTCACACTTCACAATTGTCACGGGACATGAGTTCATGTCTCATCAGCACCAGAGGCAGTTATGCTGCTGCCACCAGCTACGGGCGGATGCCCCGGTCCGTGATTTATATTGTGAATGTCGAGTGTATCTATTGCCTTCTATCCACAGGTGTGATATGTATTTGAATACTGTGTTGTTTTCTGTTTCGCTAAATATGATTCGCTTAGGGACCATCGTTGTACAAATGTCCAATTCGTGTATATATATACTTAAGTGACATCCCATTGGAACATACGATGTGCATTATTTGTTTATTTCATGAGATAGCGAGATAGGTGTTTTTCTTTCTAATGAGTGAGACGACTTTCAGATATTTTAGACAAGCTCATATATCAGATACGTCTCACCTGGTTCATTCGATAGCTAAGGTTAATTCTCGCCGATAGGACGACGACTTGGTATTTGAATATATAGTGTAATAATGTAAATAAGGCGAGTAATACAAGATACGCCATCATCCAATTATTTCTGTGTACAACGGTACTAGTGCATAATGTGTTTGAATATCTTCAGAGTGAATTGCAATTCTAGGGAAAGGACTAGAGAGGACAGTTACACACTCAAGGAAATTTACGGTGTCTAATTTATTGGTTTTATATGGTGGCATATCCATGTATAAATTATCTACGTGTTTTCTCAGGCATTAAAATTTTAAAAAAGGACATAATTCATTCTTCTCATTTCATAGGTAAATAGTATTCCTCTCATTATTAAGATTCCCCTACTGTAAATGATTAGATTACTGCCCAGTAAGGACAGACTGCGACCCGTATGTCTCTACCGGCTCAGCTAGTGCCTTGTAACGCTAGTAGGGGAGAAGGGGTCTTCGGCGCCGCGCCCGGTCGAAGGCCTCCTCCAAGGTGTTCCATTTTAACGTCATGTTGCGGGACTATTATGATCTATTGACGTACTGATAACACGAAAAGGTTACACAATATGTAAAATTTCAGAAGGTTTCAATGCTTCTCACTCCATCTACACCTTACCAATTATTTATGTACATAATTGATATGTAGTTCTCATTTTGATTTTCTTTTACCTCTCGAATAACGTCTGCGAAATGATGAGAAGCAACCGATTTCTTTACCCGTATGTTTTTGATATAAGTCAGAGATTTCCGAGATGCTATAACTAAATCTGTCGCACTCACTTCTGAATCGACTATACACGTTTCGTTCCTTGTTCCATCCTCCAACCACCCACCGTTGTATTGAAATTTCAATTATAATTATTCCTGCTTAATCATTCTTTAATTAAATCAGATTTGCTACTCCAATTACATTATCAAAGGTCTTTTCTTAAAAGGGGACTCCGATGGACTGTTGTAGCTGAAACCTATGAAAAATTCGCTGTCTCCTTGACTTCCTTTAGCTACTTTCACCCAAATAATTTCATCAATTCTGCTTCCCATAAGTAAACCCGATTACGTATTTCGTATTTCATAAACACAGGTATCCCTCCCGCATAGCACCATTTCTGACCGTTTCGTTTTACTAAAAATATTATAGACCAGTATTTGTAAATCACATCCCACTGCAAGCCATGTTTCTATCATTCTCGTAATCTCATCACCCCTTATTAAATTCCTGACCTCATAATTTCCAAGTTTACTCTATATACCCTCGATATTTATTAATCCGACCATCCAGTCTAGTTATTTCCTCGTGGGCATATCTGCCGAACTTGCAGCCCTACTCCGCATAATTCGTGATTTCTCTAACTGTATGATGGAGCCACTTGGGGAACTAATTATTCCCCTCTTTCAAATCCCTGGCTACATCAGTACTCATAATTACATTTTAGCCCAAATGTCCATCAAATTTAACGCTGGCTTACGTGTTTTCTTCTTTCTTCCCTAACTGCCTTCCCTTCTCTACACCATCTCTTCTTTCTGTGCTGCTTGTATACAGTGAAGATATTTCGAATTCATCGCCTAGTCATCGTATCTTCTGCACACAGCCGCTGACTCACTTTTGCCGTGGTCGCTTCTCGGCACTAGAGAGGTAAGGGCCACGAAGCGCCTTAAAATGAAAGGCTCCCTTTGCCTCTCACACTTAATACTTTCGCGGTAGAAAGGAAAAAATGAAAGTAAGGAGCCTAGCACTGGCGCCATCTGTTATGACTGTCAGAGATAATGTGAATGTATTCTACCGCCCCATCCATAGAGAAATTAAAGGGCTAGAGGGACGTCACTCAAGTTCAGATTCACGTTGGGAAAAAACTCCTTGCTTGGCGATTTTGATAAACATTGTTTTCAGTGTTTCTCGCTTCATTGCAGTGATAGCACCTAACGTCAATAAGTAATCCTAGGATACACCATTCCTAATCCCAAGCCCAAGAAAAATATTTTAAAATTGCACACCTTAAAGCCGCACACGATATTTGTCTTCACATCGTGGGTGTACAAGCCCATTGACCGCAATGTTCAATTTTCTGACTACGACATCGATCTCGACAATGCACTACGACCAGGTGTTCTAAGCAAGTTTGCTCCCTTCTTCGTTATTTTGTGTTTGCAATGTAAAGCTACAGTAGTCGTAAATCGTTGTCCCACCCGCTCCTCTACAACATCGTAGGTTTAAGGCCTTGCAAACATTAGTTATTTGTCAATTTGTCTGGCAGTTTGGGGGGGGGGGGCGGGTGTATAGTGGGTGATTATATCATTCGCTTAGATGCTTCCTTCCCAGCCTGAAGGTCTAGTTTCAAATTCCGGTCGATCCTGGGTAGGGATGTTTATCCCAAGAACCACGAGGCGTTGTGAATGGCATCCAGTCTTAAACGCTTGGCGAAAACCCAAATGAGCCTGGGTGGTTCCATCGACCCGAGATATTACTGAGATAACCTGAAGAAAGTTTTAGCCCGTCGAGTAGTCGTGATCGTTAAGACATCAAGTCTATATGGTTAGGCAGTTCGAGTCCTGTTGGTGGAAAAATATGTTCACCATAAGAATGTTGACAACAGAATACGAGATGTGGTGTTAAACAATAGTGATTCGTCCGTCAGATGGAGACGTAAAGCCTTTAGCAGACCGCTTGGTGCTATCCGACAGGAGCAGGCTATGTATCGGCACCGGTTTCTCCCTTCCATTCCTACTATAATCACTTAATTCATCTTAAAACTCATCTGTTGACGGTAAAAAGGGCATCCTGTCGTAAAAACTCCCTACGAATATCCATCTCGCTTCACACCCGAGCCTATAAAGAAACGGAACAACGGTTGGACACATATCTGTCAATTTGTATCTGTTTGCTTTGTTATTATTATTGTTCTACACTGTTTGTACTGGAATAATTGAGCTACACTATACGTTGTAAATTTTCAATTAATTTTTAGGTGGCTGCGCTGTAATTATGTACATTTTCCGTACATTTCGTATACATGTCAATGCAATTACTTTTAATTATATTGTTTCAATACCACGTAATTTCTAACTGTCGTGTACTTTTTGTTTCCTCCTTTAATTGTATTACTTTCCATTCTTTTTTCATTAACGTTACATTTTAAAAATGTTGATATAGTTGATAGTGTAATGTTGTATGTATATATTAGTTTGTCATAGTTTTGTTAATTAATATATGTTTTGACTCAGTATCGTTCCTATACTACAGATTTATCAGCCATTACAATTCGAAGATATCCCGGCAACAATATATTATTATCATGATAATAAACACTCTCAATAGACGTTGCAAGTGGACCTACTGAATCCTGCAACATGGACGAGAGTCAGCCAAGAACGGAATGACGTCTCCGATATTGTTAGCAAATTTCCCTGACTGTCTTTGATGAACTAATAGATAATTTTCAGGTCAGAATAATTTTACCTTGTTATCTACGCCATTCTGTACGTGTTACTGGACAAAATGTAACAGGCTGGCTTTGAAATAAAATACATTCAGTAAGAAATGAAGTGAAACGTTTTGAAAGGCAGGCAGGAAAGAACGGAAAGTATAAATGTAAATTGTGCCGCTTTCATCCTCGTTTACGGCCACAATGAAGTGCAACAGCTGAGCGAACAGCCTAATGGTCTCTGTTTCCTGGTCACTGTGCGGTGATCTGAATTTTAGAGTGGACGCTTGCATTCAACGGGACAAATTAAGGCGTACAGTTCTACATTAATCAATATCGATACAACAGTTCTGTAAGTTTGGCTCTTACATTTCAACTTTGTGAGTGTCCTTCATAAAATATGAGTTAGTGGACTTTGACCTCCCAGGATTTTACTCCCACACCTCTTTGAAGGCACGAGGTAGGTTTTCGGAATCAGTGCACTAAGTGCTAGTGTTCTGATGCTTTTGGTTTGCTTCATGGGGTAAGGATTCATATAGAGCAATATTATCCCCTTGTCTGCAAGGAACATTCTGAGTCACTCTCCGTCCAGACAGAGCGGCAAGAGCATTACATTGTTTGAACTTATTTTAGATGTTCAGATTATTTGAGTGTCATTCTTACATCATTGTGATGTGTGTCTATGTTTGATTATCTTTCACAGTACTTGTGTATCTCTGGTGTGTGTGAGAATCTGACACCGTGCTACGATATAAGTGAATATGCGGTCACCCATTCAAAGGAAGATCACAGTTTATACTGCTTAACTCTGAGTGTAGCGTAGCGTCCCCACACCACAGTAACTGTGCCCCAGCGTATGAGAGTGGGAGTTCTCTCACAACTCCCATGGTGTATACATTAGTATGATATTTAATTCAAATTGTAAAATAATATTTCTGCCCTTTTCAAATTTAAGAAACGTAAGAATATTATAATTTGCGTGCATATTTTTACTGTAATGTCTCAGTCTGTCAAGTATATCTAAAATGACAAAACTATGGAATGGGTCTTTGATGCAATGGTAACACAACAAAGAGTAGTAACTCGATGTGGCAAACAGAAGGAAGGCATGTAGAGATGTATTGGACTTGGCTGATGAGACAGCTTTCCATTGCTCCCTGGTTTTTCCGGTTATACACTATTGTATCCCAATTTACCAGTCCTCTACGTCCTATGAATGTCTTATTTCGTCCATGATGACCGTATGTAAAAACAGCAGAATCCATCAGGACCGTCCATAATGCTCTTCAAAACAATCCTGAAGGTTCTGAATCTGTGAAATCTCTTTACTGAAGTAGGTACTGTCTGTGAAGCGTTAACAATTGTCATTGTTGTCTCATGTAACTATCAGCAGGCGGGCAGTGCTTCGGACGACGAACGGATCCATTGCTTAACAACGTGAACATATCTCACGTCTGTGTAGCGTCTTGTTGAATATTGGAGCCGATGATCTTACTGTTATGCATCAAACTCGAGACCTACCGATAACCTGAAACAACAACCCTCGTCCACGATTAATGTTGCCGGCCCTCTAGGGATCGGACTCGTTGGCCGTATGGTCAGCGTACTGGTCTTCGGTTCAGAGGGTCCCGGATTCGATTCCCGGCCGGGTGGGCGATTTTAACCTTCATTGGTTAATTCCAATGTCTCGGAGGCTGAGATTTTGTGCTGTCCCCAACATCCCTGCAACTCACACACCACACATACCACTACCCTCCACCACAATAACAGTCAGTTACTTACACATGGCAGATGCCGCCCACCCTCATCGGAGTGTCTGCCTTATAAGGGCTGCACCTGGCTAGAAATAGCCACATGAAATTAAATTATTCTGGGGTTCTGAGGACTACTTCACAAGCACAGGCTGGAGTTATGTACTGCCGTTGTATATCTAAGAAATGTTGCACTGACCTGATGAATATCCGTCTACTATCTTCTGCACTGAATATGGATGTAATTTCAGCCCGAGCTGCTATATGCTGCTGTAGACAATTCTAGTCAGACGCCGCTACTCACAATATTCGCTGTGCTCGGCAGATGATAGTGACGACCAGCAGGTATTACGAGAGCAGATGTGGCATCGAGGATTAAGCAGCAATGAATATTCAAACAACTTTTCACATGGACTCAATCATTGCCCTCACAGTAAGGTGAGGTCTCTGAAAACGTAACAATATTTTTGTTTCATTCGTGAAGAATTTTGAACAATCTTCCCAGTACGAGTATAGTTCATTATGTACTAACGAATATACCGAGTGAGAATGCCGTGCGGTCGCATAACTGTGAGTTTTGCATTCTGGAGATGGTTGATTCGAATTCCACTGTAGGCAGCAGTGGAGATGATATTCTGTTGTTTCCTATTGTCACACCAAGCAAATGCTGGGGATGTACCTTAATTAATGCCACAGCTGCTTCCTTTTCACTCCTAGACTTTCCTTATCCTATCCTCGCCATAAGACCTGTGTCGGTGCGACGTAAAGCAACTAGCAAGAAACTGAAGTATTTTTGTGAGCTGCCTCTCCTCTTCTGCTTTCCCACTCGTCTCCTTTCGAGCAGGACTGAATATTTCACGTATCAGAGCGCTGGCCTTCTGAGCTCAAGTTGCGTTTTCGACCCTGACCCAGTCAAGTAGTATTTGAATGTGCTCAGATATGCCAGCCTAGTGTTGGCAGATTTAGAGACAAGTAAAATAACTTCTATGGCACAAAAGTCCGGCACCTCGGTGTCTCCGGAAATCGTAAAGTTGGGCGTAAAACATTATTATTATTATTATTATTATTATTATTATTATTATTATTATTATTATTATTATTATTATTATTATTATTATTAAATGTACCAGTGCTTCACTACCGTATTCTGTAGGTACGGATATCGAATTAAATTACTGTATATGCAGTGAATACAATTATTTTCATAAATTGCATGTCTCTTAACGTTACACGAGATACAGCACGGGGAGGTCCCCATACGTTGTTTCATTTGCAAAATGCGAGTTGCGGAGTTAGGATGATAGCGGCAGGCTCACTTGCCTACTGCCATTCACAATAGAGTTGGGAAGTCTTCATTATAATGGCACGCCTTGCCTTCTGCGTGGCCACAATCGACTTGGAAAGTTTTCGTTACAATGGCAGAACCCGTTCTCTTCTTCCAGACACATTAAAGTTGAGGAATTTGTATTATAATGACAGGCACTTTTCCCACTGTCAGTCAAAATTGAGTTGTGCTGTTATTATAATGACAGACCCATTTTCCTAATGTCAGTCAGATGACTGCCAGCCACACCAAGTTGGTTAGTTTCCACTATAATAGCAGGACAATTCGCCTAATTCCAGTCAAATTTTAGGTGGGCACTTTTTTTATAATGGTGGCCACCCTCGCCTACTGCCAAGCACAATCGGGTAGGAGAGCTTTGCCTTCTGCCAATCAAATGGAGAAGGGAAATATTCATTACAATGGGCAGGTGCTCCTTACTAATGCCAGTTATACAGGAGCTGGAGAAGGGCCCCCTTGAGCACAACAGTGAGCACCTAATCAACTACATTATTCACTTAAGTGGCTCTCTCAGAAAAATTGATCTATTAAAATTATTGTCTGTGGTTGGATACGAATCAATAAATCATCATGGTGGAAGGTTTAAGATCATCATTTATTTGTGAGCACAATTTTTAGTCAAAGAATAAGCGAAGATCATTACACGAGTGTGTTCCTTTTCCTAGTGAAATGGCAGCGTATTGTATGGTCCGATGGTGACGATGATCTTAAGGTGAGGGTGAATCCCGGTGTCGGCGCATGGCTTACTCCTGTCAAGTAACATCAAGGGGTCTGTTCATGGTTATCCCCACTGCCTTCCTCTTACGCAGAGGCCCGTGTCCAATTTCCAGCCGGGTCAGGGATATTTTCCTGCACCTGAGGGTTGGCTCGAGCTAACACAACCTACCTGATTAGGCCTACAACTGAAAAGCCATCTGACAGTGAAATTGCGACTCCGAGCTAGAGAGCCAAGAAAGACATCCGAGAGGATTTGTCGCACCAATCATGCGTCACCTCGTAATCTGCAGCTTTTTGGCTGAGCAGCGGTCGCTTGGTAGGCCACGGCCCGTCATGGCTGTACCGCCATATGATTCGGTTTGATATGATCAAGTATTAACGTTCCGATCCCACGGACGAATCACCATGAAGAACACGTTCTTTCACTCCATGTGATCACTGGGGAGAGGTCTTGAATTGAATCCAGACTTTTGGCAAGCGATCTAGTGATTATAAATTGTATACCACCACCTCTCCTACCCTGCCGGTGACCATTCTGTTGAGTATTTTTTTTTTCACCGATGGGACTCAAACGGACTAACCATGGTATGAAGCCATAAAAACTTGCCTTAACGATCATGGTCAGCAGTCAGGTAAGACTGTTTCTTTTTTCCCCTACTATTTTCAAGGTATCGGGAACCACCGTTGAATTTACGTGTGAGAGAGAATGGTATCCTTCAACTGACGGATCGCTTGAATATATACAGGATGTATCCGTGATGATGTTACACACTTTCTGTGATGATGGAGGATGGCAAATGGATCGATTTGATATAAGAAGTAGTGATTCCTGAAAAATAACATAGCAGTTATTTTGTCAAGGTTACATGCATGTCACTGTTACAAATATAACGAGGATAAAAATTAACAGGTTACCAAGTAACGACAATAGAATAACCCACTACTGAAAGCAGTAACTGGGGAGTGGGAACTGTCACTAGTAGCAGCTTACAGACACAGAATGTGACCTTCAGAGTTCAGATTGTCATCCAAGTGAGAGCGTTTTCGTAGGAGATTCCTGTAAGTCAAATTTACTATAGTGTATCTTTTTTAATTGCTGCTCTCATCTAGTAACTAAAGTGTAAACTGTTATGGCATATTCAACTGCTCAGGGGTAATCGTTGACTCAGACATCGCGCAGGACTACCTACATCATAATATTATTATAAGTTTCACCCATACAACTTTTCTTGTGCCATAAATAAATAGTACACTAATTTCCATATTGATATTATAGATATATTATAGATAACATAACATTACTTAATTTTACTTAATCGATCTTCTTGTACCGGATTGTGTCGAGGTTTGGCAGACAGATCATCATGTTTTCTTGTCTTCTATCCTCGATCGGGGTAATGTCAAACTCACTCCTCGAGATTTCAGAAAAGACCCAATGTGGTCTTCTCATTTCATTCGTTTCTGCCTCTCGTTAACTTTATAGCAAATAGGAATGCGTGTTATGTTGCACAGACTTTCAACAGTGTAGTGATGCGTGCGCGAATGTGCGAGTGAATGAATGGGACTCCGCAACACAGCTGTAACGAGACAAGCTTGCAGCCGTGACCAGGCCGTGACTAGGCTGTGGCCAATAAAATGTGAGTAACGTTGGACGTTATTTGTAACTGTTACTTTTCACAGTTACTTTCTTGTAGCAGTGACAGGTGCAGCAGTTACACAAAAATAACGGTTTGTCACACCACTTATAATTAGGAACCATACTCCGGAAACGATCGAGTCTAAGTAAAGCAACATTGTACTCATTTAAGTACGTTTACCTGCACAAGTGTCACAAGCTACTCCATTTACAACAAATGTTCGAAATGGCGTCCCTCTGCTTCAATGCAATCGTCGCATAAAGTTCTGTCGCACTCGTTTGAATATCCCCGGTGTTGGTCTACTAATCTCAAACCCGACTGAGGTCGGTGGCTTTTAAGGGTGTTTAAAGGTGACAACCCCATGTCTTTGGCTTCCGGCACGTAATAATAATAATCGTATGGCCTCAGCTACCGTGTGCAGACATTTCGATTTGACGCCATCTGGCTGTCTGCTCGTCAATTTCGACGTTCCGTTTTACTCTAGGTCCGCTAGATGACAGACAGAGTAAACCGGATCTCTCTTGGGCGTCTATGGCTGAGATTTAATTAATTTTGTCGGGTAAATACCAAATGTGTCACGAGAGATCTTTTACATGCCGACATTGTACGACATGGAGTGTCGAATGGACTTTCTTCCGCCCTTCAAAAATCCGACTACCTCTGCCGGGTTTGAACCCGCTATCTTGGGATTCGGAGGCCGACACTCTACCACGGATCCACAGAGGCAGCTTTCCGGCACGTTAAAGAACTACTATGGGACGAAATTCCGACAACCCGGCTTCTATTAAGAACGAACGGACGTTAAACAACTTGGATTATTAATAAATGTTCGCTCAAACTTTTCCGGACTATGCTTCCTTATCTCAGATTGATCCATGTGCCGGCCTCCATCATCCCTGAAACTTTGTAACATCATCACGGATACACACTGTATAGATATATTATTATAGCCAATTCCTTAAAGTGCATTTAATCTTCCTGTTATAGTTGGTATCTGGTAGCCTTAAAGGTGATGTTATGGAAAATTACTTACGTTACTGTTATTCTTCTCCAGTATTTAATGCGCTCGTTTCATATCTTCCTACAGTAAAAAAAAATTCCCTGTATTTAAATGCTCATTCTAATTCCCAACCTCTTTACGTGCTGCACAGCGTTCTGCACTCAGACTTACAGGATTATCCAAAAAAAAAAAAAGAGAGTTTAAACATCCAGCGTGTCCCGAGAGTGTCACACCTAGGTCATCGCACTGTTCTGGTTGCTAGACCTGTGTTCAACACGACATAGACCTTCATAAATTTCTAATATTCGAACATTCGCTTAAACTCTTCACTGAAAACAGTACGGGGTGTGTCTCAAAATAATTCGACTGTGCATTTGTGATTGAAATGCGTACAGAGTAAGTTATTGACTACCATTTTATGGATTTAAATTTTATTTTATGAAATATGGCGTGTGAAATTATTATCCCATTGATTATTACCATACTTGTCTTGGAGAGGTGGGCATTTTGTTTTTCAGGTAAATGGAGAAAAGGAATTTGATTGACGGCTGCTGTGAAAGCATAGTCGAACGTTACGGTTATAAGCAATACTATCGTATGAAATGTAAAATGACACAGATTCTCATTTTTCACCAGCAGTACTACTATACGCTTGACATTCACCAATGCCAGGTTCTAGTGCTGGAATAACCTGACCACAGGCAGCGATAAAGATCGCACTGCTGTATTTTGCTCACTGTTAATTCCTCATACCTATCAGCGCCTCCATAGCACGGATCGAATGACTCGAGTACTATAATGGATCAGTGTGTTAAGTACCAGTAGGCATTAGGATATGTACGTGTAGACAGGTGAATGATTAGATTTAAAAGCAAATGTGGAAAGTTGTTCCTCTTGGTGAAGTTCTGTTAAATCACGCATGCAATATCAGCTCACAGCCCACTTTGGGACACAGAATCCACTTAAATTTTTAATTGAGAAACGATATCTGGCTTTCTGATATTAGTGGTGCATGTGAATTGTAGGTCAATCCGCTTGCGCGTTATCAAGAACGGTCTTCTTTCCTTTTTAAGAGGAAATTGAACACATATTCTGTGTATCTGCTAAACATTGTATATTCTTTTATTTTAAGGTAATAATCAATGGGATAATAATTTTACACGCCATATTTTACATGAATTTAGTCATAATGATATTATTACACGTGTAACGTCCCAATTATTCCTATTACGATTTTCCGAGACGCTGTTTTAGTGGAAATGTTATACCACAGTAGTTCATGAACGTGAATGTAAATATATTGGCCTGAGGTTGGCGTATTTGTGCATTTGAGCCGGATTCGAACTCGTCACTTTAGGCTCTGAAAGGCAGCACTCCGCTATCTAAGCCAGTCAGCCTGAAGCTTTCCGCTAATTTGAATTCTGGCGAAGAAATGAGGAACGCCTAAAGCGAGAATTGTACACATTCGTTACAGTTCCTTTTCCCAGAAATGTAGTGTCTCGCCCACCTTCCTCCCCGCTCTATTGCGCTAGAACCATGATGGACTTTCACCTACGAAGCGACTGCCAGGAGATTATGAGGTGGCAGGTGGTCAGCGCGATGAATCCCTCATCGTTATTCTTGGCTTTCTAGACCAGGACCACTATTACGTCGTCAGATAACTCCTCAATTTCTTTCATATGGGCTGAGTGGACTTCGAACTAGACCTGATCTGACTGGGAATCTAACACTGTACCTAGCGGTAAGTGATAGGTTCTCTGCCCCTCGACTGCGAGACTGGGGGATCGAATTGCGGGTGGTTTTTAAGGGGGGAGACCCAGCTTAACAAAGGAAAAAAATTGGTTAATATTCATTCGATTGTTAAATATGCTACAATTGTTGTTGACAATTGCTGCACATATCCCAGTATTGGCGTGCTTCCTGGAAACCAGAAGCAACTTTAATAATGTCAGAATTTTATTAATTTTAATATTTTAAAATAAAATGTTCAAAACTTCCCGCTTTTTTTTTTACATTATATCACTGTTTCCCTTATAAATTCCAAGTTTATAAGAATTTTCGTACTTTTCCTTTTTTAAAGTGTGTATCAAAACTCCTGGCACAAAATGAACCTCAATCATTAGCATCGACTGTGATTTGGATTTTTTGTTGCGTTTTTATTCCGAGCACCAGAAAATATTTATAGTTTTTAAAATAAAAATGTTATATAAAATATAATTTAAATTCTATTGATCTGAACGAGGTACAGATTGTAGTACAACACTATGGGAGGAAACTCTGAAAAATTCATAATTATCCGTGAATCAGTAAGAGGGTTATGAAGAAAACCGTGATATATTGTTAAAAAGGCGGAAAATTTTGAACATTTTATTTGAAAATGTTATAATTATAATTTTGACGTTATTGAAGTAGCTTCTGATTGCTCTGAAGCATGCCAATACTGGGATATGTGCAGAATTTTTCAACAACGTTTGTGGCACATATAACAATCGAATGAATATTGGCCTATTTTTCCCGTGTTAAGCTAGGTCTCCCCCCTCCTGAATTCTGAACACAAGTACCCTGGGACTACGAGAATAACTAAAATTAGAACTGATTAATAATAAATAATCAGCCGTGTCGTTTCCCAAATTAGCGTAAGTTGTATATTTCATTAAAATATTCTTATTTATATCGTAGGATTAACTATTGTTGAATGAGCCGAATTTTTAGGAAATTTAACTTTGCTGCGTTGTATGTTATACTGTCATATAGTTTAATGCTCCATTTATGCCATAGTGATAGCGAAAATAAGCAAGAGCTACTTTTTTTGATCCCGGTTAATGTTTTGCCTGTACCAGTTAATTAGCTTGTCTTCTTTAATTAACATGAAACAGATATTTGTATGAGTGTGCATTATTAGATCCTGCTATAATACCTATCATATTTTGTGAATCATCCAACTTCCTCACTCCATCCTATACTTTGAAGCGTCTGTTCGTAGCAGGTCCCATGCTATTGAGAGTGTTCCTACAGAGTATTAAATTTACCAACATATTTTCCTTTGAAATGATTCTTAAGATATCAAAATGTGGCGAAGAAATTTGAACTATGTTCAACAAGTGAAGCGTATTTATTTATTTATTTATTTATTTATTTATTTATTTATTTATTTATTTATTTATTTATTTATTTATTTATTTATTTATTTATTTATTTATTTATTTATTTATTTATTTAATATGTGAGTATATGATGCCCAAGGGGACCGTCTACTAACAAGAACATATATAGATTTTAGATCTCTAGTCTAGTCCATGCCTCATCTGTAGGGTCATGAATGTACTGTACTTCCAGGATCCATGGAAAGCTCTTTGAAGAGTGTCTATAACCACATGTTGAGTGGTCTG
This sequence comes from Anabrus simplex, assembly GCF_040414725.1. Taxonomy (NCBI): domain Eukaryota; kingdom Metazoa; phylum Arthropoda; class Insecta; order Orthoptera; family Tettigoniidae; genus Anabrus; species Anabrus simplex. The sequence goes on along the minus strand of NC_090265.1, from coordinate 299,041,418 downwards.
GAGTGTAGCACCACTGTCAAAGTTTGGTGAAATCAGCCATCCCCATTTATGAAGAATAAAAGCAGATCTTTCTTGGTCAGTTCTCATAGAAATCAAACCCATCCACTGGCTTTTGGGTAGGTGGAATCCACCATGAGGTATCGAGACAAGATGTTGATTAGGTGTAGTTGAGTGGTGCCACTGACGCAATGAAAAGTTAGAAAATTTTAAGTGTGATCTCTTTGGCATAACTACACTGTATTATGATGGTTTCTTTGATTTACTGTAAGTCGCTGGAGAGCATGTCCTGCAATGTCTGAATGAAATGATGCTAGAGTTATGACTTCCTTTCACAAGTCGCTGCACCGAGCTCGATAGCTGCAGTCGCTTAAGTGCGGCCAGTATCCAGTATTCGGGAGATAGTGGGTTCGAACCCCACTGTCGGCAGCCCTGAAGATGGTTTTCCGTGGTTTGCCATTTTCACACCAGGCAAATGCTGGAGCTGTACCTTAATTAAGGCCACGGTCGCTTTCTTCCCAGTCCTAGCCCTTTCCTGTCCCATCGTCGCTATAAGACATATCTGTGTCGGTGCGACGTAAAGCCAATAGCACAAGTCGCTGCAGAGCAGTTCCAGCAATGTGTGAATGAAATAACAAGCTAGAGTTATGATTTTCTTTCACAACACAACTTCAGCAGTGCCTCAAACTTTCTGAAGAAAGGAGGCAATCTAGTAAAGACGCAGTAATAATAGTACTCTAAAATCGATCCTTTTTCAGGATCCCGAATTTCAAGTCCAAAAGACTGGCGAATGTACGAAAGCAACCCAACTAAACTTGAAGAACTATTAGCAGTAACTAAGAACATTTGAGAACCTGTTTCGTCGTACTAGAACAAAACACCCTTCCTTCTCGCTAGTTTTGGACTCTTATTTCAGCAAAATTTCTTTATCCTACTAGAAGAAACTTGTAGTTATATGATCTGGTTGTAAGGAAAGTAGCTTGTAGTAACGAATAATTTTGAAATCCCCCCTTTCCCCTCCCCAACAAAATCTCAGACTCCGCTCCCCTTACATAAATACCAAACTGCCTGCAGTTCATGAATTGTCCTCACATTCTACTCGTATGTACTATAGATTTCTCCCTCTTTCCACCCAATAATATTATTATATTCAGGGGAACGTAAGAGCTGAGTGGAATCGTCACTCGCTTCCTACCAAGGCGGCCGCTATATGAATCCCGACCAATGCATGTGCGAAGTTTGAAATGAAAAACTGCGTTACTTATATTTGGATTCAACGTACGGAAGTTCCTGCGGCAATGATGACTATATCAACATTCATGTAAAACAACAAGCTTGAAAGGTTAACACAATTACATAACGAAAAGGCAAGGCATATGCAACTAGATTTGAGACTCTTTAAAACTACAACCGCGTACAACATGAATTTACAAGTTGTAAAAATAAGCCAGCCAACCGTTTCTCTCAAAACGCTACGAGCAGCGCAGTCTTGTTTTATTAGTTTCTTTCATATACAGGGTGGTCAGAAACAACTCGAACCGGGTATACAAGTGACAGATGGTAGGTCATACTGGTAAATGATTTGAAAAATCGATATCCCTTGCCATTGTAATTGTATCAAAACGGGCTTTGCGAGACGGTATTGCTAAACCTGATCGGGGCTTAAGACTGCATTGAAACTACCAATCGAAGAAGGTTGGCGTTGCAATATAGATCCAAGTCGTCTGTAGGCATGCTATATTGCTGCTTTTGGGAGGGCGGCTCCTTTTCTCACCAGGGGGTGGTAACACGGCCGGACAGTAGTTGTAGGAAAGGCGCCTTGCGCGTGTAGGGGGCCAACAAATTAATTTTAGGATTATAGGGTTAATTTAGATGTAGGGGTTGCCCTAACATGTGGACTGGTCATCCGCCCATGTTAGTAGATTCATTTAGGGGTGGTGCCTTGCACGGAGACTGGTATCCCGCCCGTGCAGGGAGCCACCATGTTAGCGGTAAGATTATAAGGTTTAGGGTTGGCCATTACATGTGGACCGGCCATCCGTCCATTTAAGGGCCGCTTAGTAGATACAGTTTTTAGTTCTGTTTATAATTGTTCAGTTTCGTTGGTCTTAATGGTTCTTTCTGTTTTATGTAATCTGACATTGTGAACATGTATCTGGGCGTAAAGCTTGTAAAGTTCAATAAATAAATAAATCACTACTATATTGCTGCTTGATGAACATTTCCGTACATAACCGATCGCGCAGTAGCTACCGATGCCAAGAAATCAGTATCAAACTAAAACACACCCTGGTTTCCAGCTGGCGTCACCGCAGCGCACTTGCTAAGGCAAGATCCTCTCAGCTCGGGGGTCAGTGTTCAAACCCATCCCCTGGAGAGACGTTTTTCCTTCAGTTGGTCCTCTCAAGCTGGTCTTAAGCCACATGCAGATTTAGCAACACCGCCTAGCAAAGAACCAAGGATTTTTTGGACGGCATGTTCTTCTTACTAAATACGGAAGTGTGAACTCACTGGTGTGAAAATCGGAAACCACGAAAAACACTTTCATTTTGTCGAAAGTAGGATTTTACCCCGCCAACTTTCTTCAACTTACTTGAATAAATATTCATTTTACCTGATGCTTACCGATATACAAGAGAAACAAACTCACGAACTTTCAGACTTAATAACATTATCGAATGTAAGCATGACCGTACTCCCTTACGGAATTGAAAACAATGAAGTGTTAAAGAACGTCAGTTTGTTTATTTGCATAATATTTCACTAATTACGAGATGATTTATTCACAGACATACTTCTATGGAGCAGGTGGTATTATTTTGCACACGGCAGTACACTTTAAGTTCTACAGTAGAGCAGATGAGAAGAAAATTTTCTTATGCCAACCAACCCGGATTTAATATCAGACCTGGCGAGTTGGCCGTGCGCGTAGAGGCGCGCGGCTGTGAGCTTGCATCCGGGAGATAGTAGGTTCGAATCCCACTATCGGCAGCCCTGAAGATGGTTTTCTGTGGTTTCCCATGTTCACACCAGGCAAATGCTGGGGCTGTGCCTTAATTAAGGCCACGGCCGCTTCCTTCCAACTCCTATGCCTTTCCTATCCCGTCGTCGTCATAAGACCTATCTGTGTCGGTGCGACGTAAAGCCCCTAGCAAAAAAATATCAGAATATAACTCAAGTGACATTTCTGTGTATGTACTAATTGCTAATCCTCATTAGAAATAAGTAAATAAATAAATAAATAAATAAATAAATAAATAAATAAAAGATGAAATGCAACGACCTTATGGTTTTATACTAGAACACTATCGAGCAGTATGTACTGCAGAGTTTGCGGTAGGAATACTTTCCTTTTTATATCTTAAATACCTTATTGGCTTCTTTAGTACGTTACGCATTTTTATGCAGTCGAAATTTTGATACTGAATGGTTCCGAATATTTTTCCAAGCTCACTCTAATCGAGCGATGGACTAGCGGATAATGCCAATCCAAAACCAAGGCCTGAATATATACTAAATTCGATCATGCAATACCACAGGCTAATCAGAGTGTTTGTAATTGCACAAACGTAAGGGAGTGATGTCATACAACTCTTTCGTAATATTATAACAAAGCCAGCAGAACCTGTATCCCATCAACATGCCCCGATTAGTTCAGAAATGGTCCGGAAAGGAACAGCAGGTCGAGCTTATCGACTGGCCTCTTTGCGAAGCAGACATCAATCCCAGACATCAATCCACCGAACTTCGTAAATTTGTTTGTTTAGGCTGGTTTCGGAACTACTTAACCAATTTCAGTAATATTATTTCACTGTTTTGAAGCTCATTTCTCCAAATTTGTTACGGTCTATTTATAACTATGGTAGTCTGTCAGGAGTAAAGGTAGTATTGAAAGAGTACAGCAAGTCAGAAAAACAGCGCGCCCGCGATACTTCAAAGTCAATATTCTGCTTAAATATTTAGTCAAGGTTGTGAAAGTTAAACACCAAGAGAACAGGAAAAGAAAATATTATAGGCAGTTGAAATGTGCATAACGGAAGTACCGTGTAGAGAGAGGAAAAAGAAAAAAACGGCGTCTGGCCATTGAAATCGGAAAGGGATAGTACAATTTATGGTGTCGTATGAGTTGCGCCGAGCAAAAGGTGCGCCGTGTTAAAATCAGTAAAACTTGCGCCGTGGTCAATAATCATTCTAGGAACTAGAGGTCTTGTTAGGAAATTCCACAGGGAATGATACAACGCTGATAGAATGAGCATTTGTGACGGAAAACTGTAAATTTCAGTTATTGTCAAGATTAAAAAAGCTTCTTCATGACGCTGATGGAACGTAGTCTTCCCATCACTGCTCCGAGGATTAAATCTACGATCACTTTAGATAGCGTTTATGCTGGACAAAGCTGAAGTTCAAAATATTATTTCTGATTTCTTCATATTCATATCAGCATCACTGTTTGAAACAATTTCATTTGTCATTTATTAATCTTTTATACCCAGGGGAATGCGACAGGCCTCGCCTGGCCACACAATTTCCTTTCTTTGGCAGTAGCTATAGTTCATTCTTGAGCCCTATCACTCATCCTATAACGTAGGATGAGACAGTGTTTTTCTGTTTTCACTGGTCATTCTTTATTCAACAAATTCGCTACATTTCATTTGCCATCCATTAATCTTTGTCCGCAAAAGCACGTCAGATCTCGTATTTGGTAGTACTTTCTTTAGCGGTATTTAATTCTTCATTCATTCTATTCCTGTCCCTGTCAGTTAGCTACAAACAGGCTGCGGATATTCTTCATAAGACTGGAAGACAGATTCCATGTTTCCACACTTGGTTTGTAAATTAAGTCAAACTACGTAGTTATACACATTTCACCCACTGATCTAAATACGATGCAGGTTTTCTAAATGTGCAAGAAACCAACATTGATAGAGTGAATACCGAGCTCGATAGCTGCAGTCGCTTAAGTGCGGCCAGTATCCAGTATTCGGGAGAGTAGGTTCGAACCCTACTGTCGGCAGCTCTGAAAATGGTTTTCCGTGGTTTCCCATTTTTGCATCAGGAAAATGCTGGGGATGTACCTTAATTAAGTCTACGGCCGCTTCCTTCCCAGTCCTAGCCCTTTCCTGTCCCATCGTCGCCGTAAGACCTATCTGTGTCGGTGCGACGTAAAACAACTAGCAAAAAAAGGATAGAGTGAATAATATTTTTTATATGTTAATTTCAAAATCTCAGTACTACAGATATTCACAGACATTCCTTGAACTTGGAAATAACCCCCTGCGCTGCAGCGCAGGTAGCAGATGCTTAAGACAGCTGTCAAACCACTCCTACTCCCGTCGGGGGATCACCACGGCGCAAATTTTACTCGGCGCAACTTTTACTCGGCGCAACTCATACAGAACCCAATTTATTGGTCACTTTCAGCGGTATGAGAAGTTCCTTCGCAATGTCATTGAAGTATGAATTGCCGGTAAAAGAAGAAGAGGACGACCCACAAAGTTTTGATGGTTGACGTCACAGGATTCATTTTTCTTTCTGTCAAGTTGCAGTTTAGAGTTCATCTTTGCAACGATATAATTAAAATGGCGATGTCATGAATAGCTACGGATATATATGCGTTGAGAAATAACGTCACGTTTTGTGACGGAGGTTTCAGCGCTGGTACACGCACAGAGTCGTACCAAAAAGAAGGACGTTTCCACGCAGGAAAAGTTCAAAATCACCAGTGACGATTATCGGAAGCCTTATCTGGAGCGTCTCAAAATAGAAGTGTTGTGCTACTGCAGGCTCAGCCGAACACATCTACTGCCCCAGTGATGGAAAACATTTAAAACTGATCACCCTGGCGATAATGAAGAAGCTCTAGTTCGCCCGTTGAACCTACCACGACTATGCTTGCTACAAATGTAAATTTAAATTTAAATTTAAATTTTAGCTGTTATATTCAATCGATCATTTTCCATATGCATGCTACTTCTCATACCATACATCCATTTTACACTTATCTAGAGAGAAAATGATTAGGCGAAATTATTTTCAGTGTCGAAAATTGTCACAGCCAACCATGATGTGGTGGTTCCTAGTTCGGTATTCGGGGGCAATAAAATATCACTCATATAGAAGTTGCCATCATAACTGGCGTACCTACGATTATATAATGCAATTAGATAGCACCGTTTCCTATAAGGTTTCGTGCTTTCTGCACCCGACAAAATCCAACATACATGGCTGAGCTTCGGTGGTCTGGCCGTGTATCTGTTGCGTGTTGGGGTTGATTGAGTTAGATAGATAAAAGCCTTTATTTTCTGTGGAGAAGTTACGGCTCTTTGCCCTTTCTTACATTTAACCATACACATATATTATTATTTGTTAATACAATGACACTGATCAGCTTAAAATACTAAGAACTAAAAAAAACACTAATTATTAAGACAAAAATATGAATATACACACGTCCCGATTAGTTCAGGTATGGTCCGGAAGGGAATAGCAGGTCGAGCTTGTCGACTATCCTCTTTGCGGGGCCGACATCAATCCCATCGAAAACGTGTGGGTGAGTACAAAGAGACTAAAATAGTGGAGATCTGGCCTGATCCCGCGCCAAATACGGACGACACTATTATCGGTGCAGCCTGGGACGAGGTGGCAAGAGACGACAATACGTATGCTTTAACCCTAATAGATTCTATGTTCGCAAACCTGCATGAGGTCAAGGACAACGGCGGTGTGTACTCCTCTTATGGAGAAGACTCCAGCGCTTTTCAGGTCCACAAAATAGTCCACTCACTGTCAATAACCTTACTGTATATAAAACTGTATATATGTATGTGTGTAAATGGCACATCTCCTCCTAAACCACTGGAGCAATTTCAATCAAATTTTGAACACTTATTATTTGCTATCTGGAGACGAGCACAGTGGGGGTAAACCACCACTAGCCTCCTTAGGGGTGGGGGGTTAGGGGGTCAGGTAAAAAGTAATCAAAAATAGTGCCGAATCCATAGGTTTTGGGGTCGCTGAGGTGAATAGTGACACTCGCGATTTTTTAAAAGTCAAATTTCAGCTCCCATTTGGGTGGGGGGCGAGAGGGGACTGATATATAAAATTAAACGAAAATAGTGTCCAATACATAGTTTTCGGGGTTGTCGAGGTGAAGTGTACACTCCGGATTTTTAGTATCAGGAGACAAACCACGTGGGGGTAAGACAGCCCAGGAAACCTTAGGGGCGGGGAGCAAGGGGGGTCAGATATACAAATTAACGAAAAGTGTGTCGAATCCATACTTTTCGGAGTCGCTGAGATTAATAGTGACACTCCGGATTCTTTAAAGTCCAAATTCAGCTCCATATCGGGTGGGGGCGAGGGGGGAGTGATATATAAAATTAAATGAAAATAGCGTCGAATACATAGTTTTCGGAGTCGCCGAGGTGAATTGTACACTCCAGATTTTTAGTAAGACAGCCCAAGAAACCGTAGGGGCAGGTGGGGCAAGGGGGCTGAGATACAAAAATCTTCAAAAGTAGTGTGGAATCCATACTTTTCGTATTCGCTGAGATGAACAGTCACACTCCGGAATTTTTAAGTCCAACTTCAGCCGCTTTCATGGTAGGGGGCGATGGGAGAGTGATATGTAAAAATCGAAAAGAGTGACGAATCCATAGTTATCGGGGTCGTTGAGATGAATAGTGAGACTCCAGATATTTCATAAGTCTAAGTTCATCCCCCTTCGGGGTGGGGGGCGAGGGGGAGTGATATATAAAATTAATTGAAAATAGTGTCGAATACATAGTTTTCGGGGTCGCCGAGGTGAATTGTACATTTCGGATTTTTAGTATCAGGAGACAAACCACATGGGGGTAAGACGCTCCAGGAACGCGTAGGGGCGGGGGGAGGCGAGGGGGTGAGATATAAATATAATCGAAAGTAATGTCGAATCTATACTTTTCGGGCTCGCTGAAATGAATAGTAGTACTCCGGAATTTTTTAATGTACAAGTTCAGCCCTCTTCCTTAGGGGGGAGGGGAATGGGGGAGTGATATATAGAAATAATAGAAAATACTGTCGAATACCTAGTCTTCGGGTTCTCTGAAATGAATAGTGACACTCCGGAATTTTAGTATCAGGAGACAAACCACGTGGGGGTATTACACCCCAGGAAAAATTAGGGGGAGTGCGAGGGGGCTGAGATATAAAAATCATCGAAAGTAATGTAGAATCCATACTTTTCGGGGTCACTGTGATGAATAATGGCACTCCGGAATTTTTCAAATTCAGCCCCCTTCGTGGTGGGTGGCAATGGAAGGGTGGTATATAAAAATAAACGAAAATAATGTTGGATCCAGAGTTGTCGGCGTCGCTGAGATGAATGGTGAGACCCCGGATATTTTATAAGTCCAACCCCCCTTTATGGTGGGGTGAGGGTGATTCAGATTTAAAAATAATCGAAAAGAGTTTCGAAGCCATAGTTTTCGGGGTCGCTGGGATGAATAGTTACACTCTCGATTTTTAAAACTCAAAGTTTAACCCCCTTTAGGGGGGAGGGGGAGTGAGATATACTAATAATCGAATATACTACCTAATCCATAGTTTTCCGGGTCGCTGAGATGAATAGTAACATTCCGTATTTTTAAAGTCCAACTTCAGCCCCCTTTGTCATAGAGGATGAGAAAGGGTGAAAAAATAAATTGTCAAAAACGCCCAAGATAATAGACGTGTGTATGTTCCAGTATGACTTTCAAATATGACTTACTACCTGGAAAACATACTGTGGTAGTAAGACGCCCCTAAAACCACTACGGGAGCGGGGGAAATATATTTCATATTAATAAATAGAAGTCAGTTTGACGCGATCTATATACTATACTATGTATATTGATGGCTTTCTTTAAAAACCTCGTAAGTCCGAATACTCTTCCTATCCATTATATTCCTTACGACTGGTCACGCCTCCCAGTCCCATATTTATATGCAGTCCAAAAGAATAATTTTCGTTATGGTCATTTTCCTCTGCCAATTTGTAAAGGAAAATGAACCTTAAATACATTATACTGTAGGAGTGTGTAAATTTGCCATGAAATCAACATCCCTACAATTCGGTACGTTAAGGTCCATTTTCCTTTAGACATTAGCAAAGGAAAATGAACACAGCGAAAATTATTCTGATGGACTGCATACAAATATATGACCGGGAGGCTTGGCCAGTCTTAAGGGATATAATAGATAGGAAGAACATTTGGACATACGAGGTTTTAAAAGAAAGCCATCGATATATAAATTACAAGGCATAAAAATGAAAACAGGCGTGAATTAATGAGACCATTATAGGAATCCGAGAAACTTAAAACTTGGTACCAGACAAACTGATGACTTCAGGATCCCTAGAAAAATCTAAAATTCTCAAAATTCTCTGAGAGGGACACGCTGGGAGTTTCAAATCTGCATAAGAACACAGTCGGCGATATTTATCCTAAACGATAACCTATAGGTTTCATGGGCTAAAAAGTTTCCTGAAAGTCCTAATTTTTAACCCCCTCCCCCATATCAAGATGGCAGCACAATCTCCCAGACGAGTTAGAAAATTGAAATTTGGCAAAATTATAGCTTTTAGCTTGTAACCGACGGAAAATTTACGAGATGTTTAAACATTTTACTTTTTACTCCAGGAAAATATCGAAATATGGAGGCAATTTTAATGACGGTGCAGTCCTTCCTTTCCAGGTATTTGGTGGCTAAACGGTAAGTCGTATCACAAAACGGATGGCACAATCTCCGTTCAATTTGGAGTGATCTACAACTATGGTCCTATGACTTTTTGTTGTATCTCTATCCCTTATGTTAAATTTGGCTCTATTTCTGGATTTACCTAAAGTTTGCACTTTGTACACGTATGGTTTGATTCACGTATAGGAAAGATGGGATCATCAAATTCTACACGAATATTGGTCCACCCAGCCAAATTCTATGTTTGAAGCTGTCGCATAAGTATCTGAAAAGTAATTCACTGTGTGAAAACCTTACACAAATTTCACCCTATTCAACGTTTCTAAAATAATCTTGCCTTTAAATAGATGAGATACGAGGAAATACCATAGGGCCAGCCATTTAGATAGCTAAATGTGGCCAGAGTCGTCTTTTTATACAATCCGTTTTTCAATATGAATGCACCGTTTAGCAGCAGTTATTCTGTAAACGAAGGTGAACATGCATATACTTCCGTATGTCGATCTACATTTATTAATTTAAGTCAATTTTTAGCGATCTAGAAAGGGGTGTGTCTTACATTGTAATTAATACTTTACAAATCAAAAGTGACTCTCAGCAGGAGGGCGTCTGCTGTTGTAATAAGTACTCCCCACATCGACCTTAACTAGCAATAGGAATGGGGTAGTTCTCCAACGCCTGTGTACCACTGTAATGTATAATTCCCTTCCTGATTTGACTAGCAGAAGGCAAGGGAGCGTGCATTTTTTAAACTCTTTTACCTGATTCTCTTTATCATTAGGTATAGGTGCCCCCGATTATAAACAAATTTACCTATCAAAATGTGACTGACGTTACGCATAGTGAATTGCGGCAGACAAGTGGACCTGTCGTTATCATCACAACTCTGAAACTCGCACTTTACATTGGAAACAACGTATGCGGACCTCCCTATGCTTTTTCTCGGATAACGCCAAGAGACATGCAATTAAAAAATTCTTATTCACTTCGTGTACAGCAATTTACTTCGATATCCGTATACATTGTAGAATACCGTTGCGAAGCACGGGTACATTTGCTAGTCTATATATATCCCTTTCAGACCCGAAAGAAAACTGGAGGTGTGAATTTTTGTTTGTACGTCAAGAACTGACTAAAATGCTGCTCAATACACATATTAATAGTTTATTTTACAAAATAAAAACTAACATCCTAAAAACAGGACCCACACAATTGTGCGTATCAAAATTCAAAACCTCGTTGTATCAAGTACGATGGTGTAGCTTCAAAATTTACGTTCACTAACCAATGTACACACTTCATTGAATATATTCCGGTATTCAGTAAAGCTTCTAGATTAATATAAACGCAGTAAATAAATACTTTCGGCACTACTGCTTCCTGCCATCTCGGCGATCAACTGTGCTTTTTAAACTCTTCTTCCTTCGCCCTGGCGGTCAAGCGCATACTAAAATCAATTGAAATACATGCCACGTGTCCTGCACAATCACAGCAGTCCGGTGTAGCGCCGAAAAAACATCAAATACTGTCAGGGATAACTAAAATACGAACCCGCACAATTGTGCGTACTCGGTCTGAAAGGGATAAAAAAGAACATGTCCTGACTGACTGACTGACTGACACATTCAAAATCGCCGAGTTAAAACTACTGAACATAAAGAAATGAAATTTTGAGGATACATTTATATTACAATGTACGTGATCGTTAAGGGAGGGTTTTTGGATATTCCATCGCCAAGGGGGGGGGGGGGGGTGAAAAAGGGGGTGAATTTTTAAAATGAGTGTATGTATATCCCAAAACTTTAAAAGTTTATTCAATATGATGGAATTCAATATGGTGTTGACCCACCCTTAGCCTTGATGACAGCTTTCACTCTCGCAGGCATACGTTCAATCTGGTGCTGGAAGGTTGTTTGGGGAATAACAGCCTATTCTTCACGGAGTGCTGCATTGAGGAGAGGTAGGGACGTCGGTCGGTGAGGCTTGACACGAAGTCGGCGTTCGAAAACATCCCAAAAGGTGTTCTACAGGATTCAGGTCGGGACTCTGTGCAGGGCAGTCCATTACAGGGATATTATTGTCGTGTAACAGCTCCGCCACCGGCCGTGCATTATGAACAGGTGCTCGATCGTGTTGAAGGATGCAATCGCCGTCCCCGAAGTGCTCTTCAACAGTGGGAAGTAAGAAAGTGCTTAAAACATCGATGTAGGCCTGTGCTGTGATAGTGCCACGCAAAACAACAAGGGGCTCAAGCCCTCTCCATGAAAAACACGACCACACCATAACACCACAGCCTCCGAATTTTACTGTTGGCACTAATCACGCTGGCAGATGACGTTAACCCGGCATTCGCCATACTCACACCCTGTCATTGCATCGCTACACTGTGTGCTGTGATTCGTCACTCCACACAACGTTTTTTTCACTGTTCAATCGTCCAATGTTTACGCTCCTTACACCAAGCGAGGCGTCGTTTGGCATTGACCTGCGTGATGTGTGGCTTATGGGCAGCCGCTCGACAATGAAATCCAAGTATTCTCACCTCCCGCCGAACTATCATAGTACCTTTAGTGGATCCTGATGCAGTTTCGAATTCCTGTGTGATGGTCTGGATAGATGCCTGCCTATTACACTTGACGACCTTCATCAACTGTCGGCGGTCTCTGTCAGTCAACAGACGAGGTCGGCCTGTACGCTTTCGTGCTGTACGTGTCCCTTCACGTTTCAACTTCACTATCACATAAGAAAGAGTGGACCTTGGGATGTTTAGCAGTGTAGAAATCTCGCGTACAGACTTCTGACACAAGTGACACCCAATCACTTGACAACGTTCAAGTCCGTGAGTTCCGCGGAGCGCCCCATTCTGCTCTCTCACGATGTCTAATGATTACAGAGGTCGCTGATATGGCGTACCTGGCAGCAGGTGGCAGCACAATGCACCTAAGATGAAAAACGTATGTTTTAGGGGTGTGTCCGGATACTTTTGATCACATAGTATATCTCAGAAACTGAAGATATTACTGTCCTGAAAATTGGCATTTGGAATCTCTTTCAAAAAGAAACACGTATTTTTTTATTTTTGGAAAACCCAATTAATTGGGGTTAAACAATCTTCAAGAATTCAAAAATTATTGCCCTTCTGAAACCAGGAAAGGATCCAACTCTCTCACAAAGCTATCGACGTATAGCTCTACTCTGCGTCACCTACAAGTTATTAGAAAGATTGATACTAAAGCAAATACCACCAGCCATTGAAGCATTCCTTCCAGTTGAACAAGCAGGATTTCGACCCGGCCGTGACTGCAGTGACCAAGTACTGTCCTTGACCACATATCTGGAGGTTGGTTTTGAGAAGAAATTAAAAAGCGTCTCTGTCTTCTTAGATCTTACAGCTGCATATGACACAGTCTGGAGGGAAAGTCTTATGATTAAACACATTAATGCTGTTCCTTGCTTAAAAATTACTACACCGAGCGAGTTGGCCGTGCTCGTAGAGGCGCGCGGCTGTGAGCTTGCATCCGGGAGATAGTAGGTTCGAATCCCACTATCGGCAGCCCTGAAGATGGTTTTCTGTGGTTTCCCATTTTCACACCAGGTAAATGCTGGGGCTGTACCTTAATTAAGGCCACGGCCGCTTCCTTCCAACTCCTAGGCCTTTCCTATCCCATCGTCGCCATATGACCTATCTGTGTCGGTGCGACGTAAAGACACTATCAAAAAAGTTACTACACTAATTAACAGAATGTTAAGCAACCGACTATTTCAAGTTCACTCAGAACACAACAGAAACAAATTCCACAAAGTCAAAAATGGTCTGCCTCAAGGATCGGTTCTATCTCCTACTCTCTTCAACTTATACATCCACGACCTGCCTGAAACAGTGTCCCGAAAGTTCATATATGCGGACGATATTTGCCTTACAAATTCAACGACCCAACTTCGCAGAAGCTGAAATAGTTCTTAAACGAGACCTTGAACTGTCGGATGACTAATTTCAAAGATAGTATCTTCACCCCAACCCACAGAAAACAGTGCCATCTACATTCCATCTGAACAACGCAGAAGCAAACTACCATCCAATGGTATTCTTCAAGGGTCATGAACTACAATATTGTGCCAATCCCAGTTACTTAGGAGTAACATTGGACAGGTCTCCTACGTAAAAAAATCACCTGGAGAAAGCCGCCAACAAACTAAAAAGTGGTAATAACATTCTCCAACGACTGGCTGGAACTTCTTAGGGAGCGGATGGAAACACATTAAGGACAACATCTCTGGCCTTGGTCTATTCTGCAGCAGAATACTGCTCTGGTGTCTGGCTTAACAGTGCTCACACACAGCTAGCAGATTCACAACTTCGTCAAACCATGCAGATCATAACTGGTACACTTCGTGCTACACCGACCCAATGGTTACCGGTTCTCAGCAATATACTACCTCCACATATCTGGAGACAGAAGGCCCTTTTTCAGTTATGGACCAGAAAGCTGAAGAAGGAACATCTGCCTGTTCATGAGGATATCAGACAGAAATGCACACGCCTGAAGTCTCGCCAGCCTGCTTGGAAGACTGCAGTGAAGATAACATCCAGCGAATTCAACCCCACCTCTAAATAGTTAACAGAGTGGTCTTTATCCCCACCTCGGGCAATAGTGGATACAAATAATCCATCCACAAAGCTGGCAGGCTTCGATCTGCCACGATGCACCAGGAGTAGACTAAATCGCACGAGATGTGGAGTAGGTAGAACAGCATCTACTTTACACACCTGGGGCTGATCACTTTCTCCATACTGTGATTGTGGGGAGGTTCGACAAACAATGAAACATGTAGTGCAGGAATGCCCACTCCGTGCTTTCACTGGCACCATGGAAGACCTCAACTCAGTAACACCCGAAGCAGTGAAGTGGGTGGCGGGTTTGGACATTCACATTTAGTGAGATGTACATCACTCGCACTCAATGTGTATACAAGAACTGTCAGAGTTGATAGATGGATAGTGTGTAAATATATTGTGCTTTCCTCTTCTTCTTTCAAACTTTGTAAATTGCTTTCTTTGACTGTATAGATATGATAATTTGTATTTACTTTGTACTCATCTTTCACTTGTTGTGTAAATAGTTTATAGGCTGTCATTATTCATCATACGCCAAATAAATAAATAAATTGTTGTTAAACAGAAGTGACCAATGGGGTGATTTTTAGAGGCTTTTTTGCTATTTTACTTTACGTCGCACCAACACAGATAGGTCTTATGGCGACGATGGGACAGGAAAGGCCTAGGAATGGGAAGGACGCGGCCATCGCCTTAATTAAGGTACAGTCCCAGCATTTGCCTGATGTGAAAATGAGAAAACACAGAAAACCACATTCAGGGCTGCCGACAGTGGGATTCGACCCACTATCTCCCGGATGCGAGCTCACAGCTGCGCGCTCCTAAACGCACGGCCAACTCGCCCGGTTTACAAATTTTTAAATGAGCGTATCTATATCTCAAAACATTAAAAGTTTACAGATGAATAAATTGGTTTTTAGAATCTCCTTTAGAAATAAAGATCGTACTTTTTCCGGAAAATCCCACTAGAAGGGGTGAAAAAGGGTGAAAAAGGAGTTGAATACCTTTAATGAGGATATATCTCGGAAACTGAAGATATTACAGAGCTGAAAATTGGTATTTGAATATTTCTTTAAAAACAAAGAAACACTTGTTGTCTGTTTTTGGAAATTCCAATTAATGGTGGTTAAACAAAAACTTAACATGTAACAGAAGTGAAATATGATATTTTGTATCTCTATTAAAAATAAAGAAACCTGTATTTTTGTTTTCGGAAAAACCACTTGGATGGGAGGTAAATATGACTGAAAATGGGGTTGAATTATTTTTATTAGGATAGTCTATAACGGTAATGTATGTATGTACTGATATCACAAAAACTGAAGCTGTTACAGGCGTTAATATCGGTATTTTAAATCTCCTTTAAAGATAAAAAGTAGTATTTTTAGTTTTCGGAAATACCCTTAAAGGGGGGGGGGGGAGAGAATTGAAAAAGTAGGAATATTTTCATGAAGATACTATTATCTCAAAAAAGGGAACTTCTTGCAGACATGAAATATGGTACTTGGAATCTGATTTAAAAGTAAAGACACACGCATTCCTTTCATTTCGGAAAATCCAATGAAAGGGGGAGAACGAATTGAAAAATTAATCGAATTAATTGTATGAGGATACATACATCTAATAAAAACTAAAGTTGTTACAGGCGTGAAAATTGGTATTTTGATCTATTTTAACAACAAAGAAAAACGCATTGTTGAGGGAAATTTACCTTGGGGGCGGGGTTGAAAAGCAGTTGAATTCCTTTTCGAGTACACATATCTAAAAAATTAGTACAGTCGTGATAATTGGTATTTAGAAGAACCTTTGCTAATAAAGAAACAAGTATTTTTCCGGAAAATTCACTTAACAGGGGGAGGGGAAGTGTAAAAGGAAGTGAAAAATATGAATTCTTTTTATGGGGATACTTATATCTCAAAATTGAAAGTAACAGACTTGAACATTGGTATTTGGAATTTCCTTTAAACATAAAGGAATACGCCTTCATTTTATTGGGGTAGGGGTGGGGGTGAATCAACTTAACTGCAGTGGGGTGAAAAAGGAGTTGAGACCAATTGATTATACTGTTCATAATATACTTGATTCTGTTCATAAACCGATCATTTTTAATATTTCCTGGGTTTGTTTTCAAGAGCTACCTTTTCCTTTGGAGAACTTAGATTACAGGAGATTCTCCTGGCATATAAAAAAAATGTAAACACATTTGAAATTAACGCTATGAATGATATGGACCGTGCAATTGTTCACCTCTATAATAAAGTAAATTATGCACGGAAGTAGGCTATATCATTTGTATTGCCGTAAATCTCGCGCACATGCCTACGCGCGTAAATTGTGCTGGTCACATTGTCAGCAATGACAATGGCAGCAGATGTAATTTACCGCCAAGTAGCGGTCTTGCATCTTGCTGCGGGCTCCAGAACATTAATAATAATAATAATAATAATAATAATAATAATAATAATAATAATAACACCGGGCGAGTTGGCCGTGCGGTAAGAGGCGCCCGGCTGTGAGCTTGCATCGGGGAGATAGTGGGTTCGAACCACACTGTAGGCAGCCCTGAAGATGGTTTTCCGTGGTTTCACATTTTCACACCAAACAAATGCGGGGGCTGTACCTTAATTAAGGCCACGGTCACTTCCTTCCAACTCCTAGGCCTTTCCAAATCCATCGTCGCCCCAAGACCTATCTGTGTCGGTGCGACGTAAAACCACAAGAAGGAAATAATAACAATAATAATTATAATCATGATGTTCTGGACCTTCATTAAAATGTGCGGACCGCGCTGGAAACGGGTCCTGGCCGGGTAATGATTACGAATGCAGTCCGGCCACGGGTTCAGTACCGCCAAGGCACCCAAGACGACACCACACCGGTTCTCCTCAAGGATTTGATCCATATTAAAAATTGCTTATAGGAAAAGATGGCAAAGGTTAGGGACACAACTGACCGGGCGGAAAACCTGGATCTAGCCCGGGAAGTACAAAATCAATTGCTGGACAGAAATATTGAAAAATGGGAGGAACTCTGCCGTAACCTCTCAGTAAACGAGTCAGATCTCGTATTTTGGCGGATTCTCTCAGAAAACGAGTCAGATCGCATGATAAAACAAGGGAAGTAAAGCCAGTGAAGGAATAAAAATAAACATATTTAACCCGCTTGACATCAGAGGCAAGCAGAAGAAGTCACGATTTTAGCACGTTTTAGCATGACTACCGCCTTGGCTGATAGAGCCTAACAGTGCGGAGGCTCTTCACAAAACTATAACACGACCGCCGGACAAAATATACCGCGTGCATCATAACAAACGTGGCCAGTGGAAGAATATATTTTGTGCTAGGGCGAGAGACGTACCAATCCATGTCCTGTTGCTGTACAAAGACAAATATATACAACGTAAGTCGGCAAAGCCATGTTGCATGTCCTATCCTCCCGACAGTGCATATTGTGGCAGCTAAATCTTCCAGGGGAAGCTCACATTCCGCGTCGACAAGTGTACAAATAATTTGTCTTGCAGGTGTTGTAAATGTGTTTATAATGGAGGGAAGATATTTCAAGAATAATATTTTAAAGCCATATTGTCTACCTATTTTATTGACAATATCTATCACGTGGCACGTACTCTACGTCAAATTACACATCCATGACCCCGACACAGATATATCTGAAAGATATTTGGTAACCCAATTTTGACAGCTTGCGAGAGTCGAACTCCGCAATTCATTGTATATCTGTGTGATTACTGGGTATATACATTTCATCTTTCTTGTAGGGAAACTGCAGGGGTGTCGAGTTGTTTTACTAACAATAAACGACCTGAAACCTGAAGTCACAGCCGTTTTAATATCTTCAGTTGATGTGTTTCAGTATGAAGGATACATCATTGGTAACATCTGCTGCAGCTTAACTGAACGAGACTCTGTCAATTAACTCCTCCAAAATACTCTCTTTGATATTTAGCTTTCTAGCTCTTGTGTCGTTAGCTGGCTGGTTCGTTCCGTTCAGCAATCGATTGCCGGTAGCCGGTGGACTCCATCCGTCTGCAGTTATCTGATCCGTGCAGTGGCCTCTAATTGGGAGTTAATGGCCTCGCAACTGGCCGCGAATAAGTAGTCTGATGTTTGCGGGCATTCACTTTGATAAACGCTTGCCCGCCAACGGCGTATGGTCAGGGGTCTAGGTTTCGTGTTGCCACCATTGCGAGTGCGCTATTTCCGGGCAATCAATTTCATTAAGAGTCAACGTAGAGGTCGCTTATGCCTAATTTCCTTTCGAATTAAGTGCTATCTTGTTATTAAAGGGGAAGTTAATACGTTTTCTTGTATAAGACATTCCCTTACAGCAATTCTGTATTTCATTCAATTACTCCTCGATGAATCTGGAATATAGTTTTCCAAATTCATGCTTGGGTTTTAGACTAAATTACGTCTACATTACAAACGCAAATAGGATGGCAAGTAAAAAATATTTTACAAAATAAAAGGAAGAATCTTTCACCGTCACTTACTATGTCACTAGTGTCTTACAACCGTAACTAGTCCAATATAGCTTTCGAACGAACAATGGTTCCCTATTAAAACAACGTGCGTGTTCGGACAGCTCGCAGCGTAGGGCACCGAGCAAAGGTACGGGAGCACTGTGTTGCCATATGTTCCGGGTGGCGTTGCTACATTCACAGTCAACCCCACTACCACTACGCAAGCGCTGTACGGGAATCATGACAGCGTTAGCATGATATTAAATATTGCTAATATTATCCCCAGGTGGCTCAGCAGTAATTTTATCGGCTCAAATATCGCAACATACACTCCTCATTCCCTTCTTCGGACGATTAGCTTCCATTTTTAGGTAGAATTCAACAGCAGCAAGGCAATATAAAAATACGATTTGTCTTTATATCTATATAAATAAATTTGTAGGGGGCCCGCTCTCTGTAATTTCGTTTGCTTTGCCAATTTTTGAGATATTTATCTGATTTAGGTCAGCTCAAGTCCGTATCAGTGGTTTTTAGCTTCCGCGCCTGTTTGGCCGTCTGTTCCACCATCACGGGGAATTGGCTCTTTAGACCTCGACCAAACATCAATTTCTCTTAAACTATTCATTTTCTGTAAAATCCGTGGACTACGTGTGAAATGCCTTTACATTTTAAACAATTTTTCTTATGAGCATATTTTGCTTCCTTTTTAAATGACGGAAATATTATTACTTTCTGCGGCGTTTTATGCTCTGCATTGAGTGGCCGACAGACCGACAATAAACCTACCGGTTATCATGGCAACGTCTCTGGCTGCTTGCTGGCAGGGAAGTAAAATAATGTCATTTTCATCAACATTCCTGTAAACTCGTGCTTGTTCCTTGCGTAGAAGTCGAGAGAGACGTCATGCTGCCATTCTGCGGGATTTTTGCGGAATGCCTTTGGAGGTTATAATCGCCTTCGAATAGCTCTAAAGGGGCTGTTAATATTTGAACAGTACCGCGGAGTGTAACGGATGATTTCACACCGTATGGTATTTTCTGGCTTCTTACTCTATTTAAAAATGGATGTGTATGTATGTATGTGTGTAAATGACACATCTCCTCCTAAACAACTGAAGCAATTTCAACCAAACTTGGTACACTTATGACTTATTATCTGGAGACGAGCACTGTGGGGGTAAGCCATCCTTAGCTACCTTAGGGGTGGGATATCAGGGGGGGAAGCATTA
The DNA here is from genome assembly GCF_040414725.1 of Anabrus simplex. Taxonomy (NCBI): domain Eukaryota; kingdom Metazoa; phylum Arthropoda; class Insecta; order Orthoptera; family Tettigoniidae; genus Anabrus; species Anabrus simplex. Next base: position 299,021,381 of record NC_090265.1, on the reverse strand, counting down.
TATAAAAATAATCGAAAAAAATGCCGAATCCACAGTTTTCGGGATCGCCGAGGTGCATAGTGACACTCCGGAATTTTTAGAAGTTCATCCTCCTTTTGGGAGGCGAGTGGGGGAGTGATACATAAAATTAAACGAAAATAGTGTCGAATATATAGTTTTCGGGTCGCCGAGGTGAACTGTACACTTCGGATTTTTAGCATCAGGAGACAAACCACGTGGTGTTAGGACACCCCAGGAACTATTAGGGGTGGGGTGGGGGTGAGGGTTTGAGATATAAATATCATCGAAAGTAGTGTCGAATCCATACTTTTCGGGCTCGCAGAAATGAATAGCAAAACTCCGGAACATTTTAATGTCCAAGTTCATCCCTCTTCGTGGTGGGGGGCGATAGGGGAGTGATTAGAAAATACATAGTTTTCGTGGTCGCTGAGATGAATAGTGACATTCCGGATTTTTAGTATCAGGAGACAAACAACTTGGGGTTAATACACCCCAGGAAGCCTTGGGGGGGGGGGGAGGGTGGCAGGGAGCTGAGATATACAAATCATCGAAAGTGCTGTCGAATCCATACTTTTCGGGGTCGCTGAGATGAATAGTGACACTCCGGAATTTTTTAAAAGTCCAACTTCAGTGTCCTTCTTGGTGAGGGCGATGGAAGAGCGATATATAAAAATAAATGAAAATAGTGTCGAATCTTTAGTTGTCGGGATCGCTGAGATGAATAGTGAGACTCCGGATATTTTATAAGTCCAAGTTCATCCGATTTTGCTGTTGGGGGGCGAGGGGAGATTGATGTACAAAATTTATAGAAAGTAGTGTTGAATACATAGTTTTCGGAGTCGCCGAGGTGAATTGTACACTTCTAGTTTTTAGTGTCAGGAGACAAACTACTTGGGGGTAGGACATCCCAGGAAACCTTAGGGCGGCGGGGGGGAGGGGGCGAGTGGCTGAGATATAAAAATCATCATCGAAAGTAGTGTCGAATCCATACATTTCGGGGTCACTGGGATGTATAGTGATGCACCGGATTTTTCTAAAGTTCAGCCCCCTTCGTGGTGGGGCCAATGGGAGAGCGATATATAAAAAATAATCGAAAATAATGTTGAATCCATAGTTGTCGGGGTCACTGAGATGAATAGTGAGACTCCGGATATTTTATAAGTCCAAGTTCATCCACCTTCGTGGTGGGGGGGCGAGGGGGTTTGAGATATAAAATTAATCGAAAATAGTGTCAAATCAATAGTTTTCGGTGTCGATGAGATGAATAGTAATACTCCCGATTTTTAAATCTCACAGTTTATCCCCCTTTACGATGGGGGCAGGAGGGAGTGAGATATAATAATAATAATAATAATAATAATAATAATAATAATAATAATAATAATAATAATAATAGTAATAATAATAATAATAATAATAATAATAATAATAATAATAATAATAATAATAATAATAATAATAATAATAATGAAGATGATGTGACCGTTCATCATCATGCCATGGAGATGTTAGGAGGTCTGGCTAATTATATATGCCGTTTCCGCAACTTCCTGTGACATATAACGCAGTAGTTAGCATTCTGTATGTCAAACCGGGGTATGATCCGCGACGCGCCAGTCCGGAAGGAGCATTTTTCCTACGCTGTAATGAGAAGAGGGCAACGCAGTATTGCTAGCCTTGAAACCGCGCTCTCTTTCCGAGCGAGCGAGAAGAGAAGATAACGCTACACATGGAGATGGAGGTTTTTGGAGACCGGGCCGAATTAAGGTGTGTTAACTTTTGAAAAATAAATGCCCACTATAAATTCAACACCGCATTCATTAGTACCACTTCACCATAATTTACGAAAAAGAGGAAGAAGAATACTCCTATATGAAATAATTGTTCTAAATTTATAAATCAGGTCCCATTCGATCCAATGTATTTTATGCTGACTGTCAATGCATATAAACACAATACTTTAAATATGGATCAGTAATGACGCCTATCATACAGTAGTAGGCCTACGCAGATCAAAGGCGACTACTGAAATCTGACAACATGTGGAAAAAAGTGGGAGATATTGCACGATGAAACATGACGCATGATTTTCCAAAAGGACGCTTTGGAAATTATGAATAACCTACTGATCGCTTTGGTTTCACATATGTTCAGTAGAAAGTAGGGGTCATAAGCTATAATTCGATTGTTATCACGTCGTTCAAAGACTCCGATTACCGGACTGCCATGTCCAACAGGGACATAATTCATCTCCCCCCCTGACCATTTGTCCGGAGGCTATAAGTATGACCTGGACCCAGATACTGTATCTCATTCTCATCCGTGTAGCTGCAGTGGTAACACGTTATCTTGTTGTCGTCTGTGTAGTTGCAGTTCAACATATTAGAAGTGGACCTGGATATCAGTTACTTGGATATCAGTGTACCAAGTGTTGTGCCACTGAAGAAATACATCAATGTGATTTAATATTTTTACGGAATAAGCCGTGTGGTACAAGTTAATGTACATAATTGCGGAATAGAAGCCTTAATTTGGCATTTTAACATCACAATCGTGGAAGATTGTTAGTTATGACTTATGGAGCAATCACCAACGGAGGGCAAACGCTTCAGGTTATTTGGCGTGGTGAGATAGTCAATTAATATACGAGAGTTAATTATCACCGCTCCTGAGTATTTAAGAACGAGTGACATTTTAGCAAAAATTAAATAACTGTTCTTGACAAAATTAATATTCGCATCCTTCAGGGACATTCGTTGTGATAGTCTGTGTGACGGTCAGGGAAGGAACAGTGATTTTACAACTTATCACTACTGGCGTTAATCTATTTCAACTTAAGAGTGGATCTTGTTACAAGTAGGCCCCCCTTTGAAAGTGCATAAAACAGTATTTGATAACTCATTCTCCATTTTTCTGTGTGTTCGTGAGTGGTCGTCGAACCCAAGACTCGGAGCCTGCAAGAGTCGCGCCTGAGTGCCTGCGATCAGCTTTACAAGGATCGTCCCGAAATTCAACTGAGAAAACAGCAGTTCGAGTCATGGATCGTCGTATGAAGAAGAACCAAGGACTACTAGGAACAAGAATATTCATCATGTTCGTGTAAAGATCTAAGATGTACCCTAGATGACAGCAAGCCTTACTAACCAAGTGTTAAGTACATACTTTTATATACCCTAAACACGAGAGATGCATGCCAGTAATAATAATATTTGTAAATATTATAATGTCATAATTAAATATTAAATATATAGGGAACATTATGCGCGTATGACTGGGAAAGATTTATTATTATTAGTTAGGATCATCAAGTGATTTTTAAGATAATCATTGATATTTAACAAAAATTCATTTGCATGAATTATTATATAGACTTCAAAGTTCTTAGCTTATATGAACTATCTTTGGGAAGAACGGCAAGTTAGCTAGATTTATATTTCTTCCTCTGGTAAAGATCTTCATAGTAGTTTGGATATAAATTATACGTTTGCGATTCAGGTATTTGTAAGCCCGGATAATATTAGATAATTATTGGAGTTGATCCAAACCGAGGTGTAATTAATTTATAATTATATATGAAATTGTGAGAAGAATTAAATAGCCTGAAATAATGGAGTCTTCTCTGTGAATTAAATGAACGGATTGAGATGCGATGGCAAGACATGAGAGGGCGAAGCTGTAACACGTTATGTTGTTGGAGTGATAAGGAAGAATAAATAATGATAGCTGTTGTGAGATATTAAATTGGGCTGAATATATAGCCAGATAACGAGTAATAAGAAATAATGGCTTTCAAGTGAGTGCATACTTGACAATGAGCCGAGATGATATGTAAGGAAAATGAAAGAGAGAGTGACGGATGATTTATGGTGTCCAAAGCCTAGGGTTGCTTACAGCTGTTATTGTGATTGACAGGTATATGCCGGTCGACTTTAGGCCGAACAAACTTTGCAGTCTCCAGCAAAGCGATGTTAACGGGCTAAGCTCCTTTCATTCACCAAAGTAGTCTCAATTCTATTCTAATTATACGTTGCGAGTAACACGGATAATTTCCGGATTTTGTGAAGGATAGACCCCTTCTCATGCTAAGGATTAATTTAGCCTCTGATTGGAGTCAAAAATTTTTACCTTGGAACCCGAAGCCTGTTGGTTCGAGTGATGCTGGAGCGAAGATTTAACCAGATATTATGGCTCGGTAAAGCCATATCTTCAAGATGTGTTGTGTAAATATATTTGATATTTCTTTATATATATGTATGTTTCTGTGTGTTTTATTATTTCCCAAAGTATACTATGGTGATGGGTTTGATTCCAGCTTTGACTGATTTTCTTTAAATATATAATATGTTCGGTAAACCCAGGATACGCACATATATGTTCAGCGTGTATGTTCATCGTAAGTGTTCAATGTAAATATACATTTGTCGTGGTCAAATGGATCACATGTTCGATACTCGGCAATGCAATCTCGTGTGTATAATAGATGTGCTTATATTGTGTTATATATTTTTCTCTATCCAAATCATGACTAGTAAATAAAGGATACCTGGTTCTCACCCAGGAGGCTCGAGTTCAATCCCCGGTACCTGAACCATATTTAATATCCATTTGTGACGAGAGTTTAACAAATAAAGGATACCATTCAGTATCCATTTTTTATAAATAAATAAATTCGTATATCAGTGTATGTTGGTCGAATGAATTGGTGTACGTCAAGAACTCGTTATGCCAAGACAACTTCAAGAAAAGAAGGCATATAATGTATATAATTGTGTCAGTTTGATTGTTTCTTTTGCTCATATGTTGAGATAGAATATTATTTGTGTGGTTCACATCAGTATAAATAAAATGTTTAGAATATATACTTCAACGGAGATTCTTCTCATTTAACAAATATTAGCAAATTCCTCTCATATTATAGAATCCTACTTTCATTATTTTAGATAGTGCCTATTTTATTTCTTTATCGAACATTCCATTACCCATATTGCTCTACGAATTCAGCCGGTGATCTTATGAAAGTAGGGAGGATGAGACTTCAAGCCTGGTAAGTGATTTCTGGCGGTTCTCATCCGAATGTTCCATCTGTACATCTGTTTGTGAAACCAAGTTAAATAATATTGCCCTAATTATACCCAGAGTAAGCCTCATTTGTTGCCCAACTAACTGGGCCAGTTTCATTTTGTCGCCTGTTGTGTCAGAGCTGGTTCATACTTAATTTGGTGCGACGATTAAAGCCCTAACAATTGCAATAATAATAATAATAATAATAATAATAATAATAATAATAATAATAATAATAATAATAATTGTTACGGAGTTACCCGTGGAAGGCAGAGGTGAAAGAAGGTGCGGGCTGGAATGGGTCTAACTACAATGCCGAAAGATGAATTAAAATTTCAATAAAAGGTTATATATTCACAAGTAGAAAAACTTAACAAATTTCACATAGAATTTAAACAAATAACATCAACTCGACCACTATCCACTAATCAGGTACGAGGTATAATTTTACAAACGAAAGCCCGAGTAACGGGGTCTTTACAAGTTCTGGGCTTCGAGCCCCAAATTACACAACCCTTAAGCTACTAGCCCAACCTTACCAAGGTACACACTTGATCAAAGGGCAGAAATCCCCTTCATTCAAGGAGCATTAACTCCAAAAATCAAAACGGGCCTCCTAGAGGCACTTTTACCACATCAGAAAGAGCTGACCCGCTCTCAATTTTTCAAGCCTACTAAAGGCTATACCATACATCGTAATCACTTGCCATCCAGGCACAACTTACAAGAATTAAACAGGGGTATCTCGTGCCCAGCCTACAGGGCCTTAGCCGAACAATAATAGGCTAAATAAATGGCCCGACATCAAAATAAAAAGAGGCGAGACTTTGCAATCCTAAATACATATTTTAAAACCTAAGAGGCAATAGGCCGATGACACAGGGGCTATTCCCAAACTAGGGAGGTGACTCGTATAAGAAAACAATTTTAACACATTAAGAAGAAAATCGGTTATGAAAACGTAGTCACCTCAAATCAAAAATGAAGGGGAGCTCGAGAGTGTAAAGCACTCTCTATCCCCGATTTACAGTTAAAGTAATAAGACAATTTTACATAAGCCGGCACTAAGTAACATTTTTAGGCAGGTAGGTTACATTGAAAAGGTTTCGGACCTTCCCCGAGGGTTAAACTGCTGAGTTAGCAAGAAATAAAGATGTTAAACGGCCATTACCTTGTTGCAGAGCTACTGCCCGAAGGAAGAGGCGCTACCCGCCCCCTGCTACACGTCCACACACTAAGCTAAAAGTTGAAGAATTGGCGAGGAGCCGTGAAAATCAGCAGTTTTTAAACACTCAGGGAAGATTCGGGACCTTTCATGAATAATTAAGACACACCCACTACATTTTATTGGTCGCTTAAAATTACACATCAAAATCGAAGAAGAAACCTATGATTGGTTGGAAATTAATTGCAGAAATTACTGAGTGGCTAAGTTCAAAACTGGCGGAAAGAAAGGTTAATATTGCCAACCCACAAATGAAAGAACAAAATTTAGTAAAGACAAAACTTCTGAATACAAAATTTCTTCAAGAAAGTTCATTCACTTCACACCAGGGTGCATGATCCCAGTTTTACAGTAGAGACATCTTGAGAGAATGACCACACTTCTTGATCAATAGAAAACAAAATACGTTGTAATCCACACAGTACTGACAACTTCGTAAACACAAAATTTCCGGTAGTGACATCTTCTGAGAAAACTTATAAATTGATACAGTTGTTAAAGTTCAGAGTTTCTCCTGTAGGGGAGTACTTAACGGCCGAAAATTCAAATGTGCGGCGTAGAGGAGCACCAGCCGGTACAATAATAATAATAATATATTATTATTATTATTATTATTATTATTATTATTATTATTATTATTATTATTATTATTATTATTATTATAATCGAATATACTGCCGAATCCATAGTGTTCCGGGTCGCTGAGATGAATAGTTTATATTGCGGATTTTTACAGTGTATCTTAAGCCCCCTTTGGCATAGGGGGTGAAAAAAATACATTGTCAAAAATGACCGAGATAATGGACATGAGTATGACTTTCAAGTATGACTTACTACCTGGAAAACATTCTGTGGGAGTGAGACTCCCCTAGAACCACTAAGGAAGCAGGTGAAATATAATCCATATTAATAATTGGAAGTTAGTTTGGCGCGATCTGTATATACTGTACTGTATATATAAATTAAAGCATAAAAATGAAAACAGATGTGAATTAATGAGACCATTATGGGCATCCTGGAAACTTAAAACTTGTTACCAGACAAGCTGATGACTTCAGGATCCCTAGAAATATCTAACATTTTCTAAATTCTCTGCGGGAGACACGCTGGGAGTTTCAAATCTGCATAAGAACACAGTCGGTTATATTTATCTAGAACGATAAACTATAGGTTTCATCGGCTTAAAAGTTTCCTGAAAGTCTTAATTTTAACCCCCCTCCCATATCAAGATGAAGGTGAACATACATATACTTCCATATGTCGATCTACATTTATACATTTAAGTCGATTTGTAGCGATCTAGAAGGGATGTGTCTAACATTGTAAAATTAATACTTTACAAATCAATAGTGACTGTCAGCAGGAAGGCGTCTGCTGTTGTAATCAGTACTCCCTACATCGACTTTAACTCGCAGTAGGAATGGGGTCCTCCTCCAACGCCTGTGTACCATTGCAATGATTAACTCCCTTCTCCAATTTACTAGCAGAAGGCAAGGGAGCGTCCATTTTTTAAAACTCTTACCTGATTCTCTTTATCATTAGGTATAGGTGCCCCCTTGCAAGGGTGCTCCCGATTATAAACAAATTTATCAATCAAAATGTGACTGACGTTACGCATAGTGAATTGGGGTAGACAAGTGGACCTGTAGTTATCATCACAACTCCGCAACTCGCACTTTATATTGGAAGCAACGTCTGCGGACCTTCTTATGCTTTTTCTTGGATAACGCCCAGAGGCATTCAATTTAAAAATTCTTATTCACTTCATGTACGGCAATTTACTTCTATATCCGTGTACAATGTATAATACCGTAGCGAAGCACGGGTACGTTTGCTAGTTTGCTATAAATTTTACTATACTTCCCTTCTACTTCCGTTTTTCGTTTTAATTTCCTGCCTCTGTCTTGCCTCTTTAGGCTTAAGTAATAGCAACATAAGTCACCATCCTATCTGCTTAACTAAGAATCCCTTCGCCTAAAGTTCTCCCCTGTTACTACGTTCTTATATACATAACTCATACCATCACAATTTAATGAGAGATATTTCACTTTACAATACATCCACTTGGTATTTACATATTTGTCCTATCCGGCTGTCTTCAGTTATAATCCTATTTCCTATTAGTTACAACTTTCTTAACAACAATACCCTCTAACTTAATTACTCCTTACATATGCGAGTGTTAATTCAGAAACCTGGACACTCTTTCCTATGAGGAAAAATTCCAAGCTGCTCAAATGTATTACTTTTATTCCCCGGAAAGTACGGTATCGAAATATGGAGGCAATTTCAATGACGGCGTAGACCTCGTTTCGTAGTAATTACTTTCTAAAATGGAAGACAATTCACAAACAGATTACAAAATCGCTGCTCAATTTGGAGAGATCATAAACTACGGTCCTATGCCTGATTTTCGTATCTCGATTTTTTATATATTAGATAGCGCAGCATTTCTCGACTATATACAAATCCCCTCTACTCGATTGTGACTGCCATTAGGCACGGGGCCTGTCATTATTGTACCGGGTGGTACACCTCTACGCCGCACGTTTAAATCTTGCGCCAATTAGAACTCCTCTACTGGAGAAACATTGAACTTGGAACTAGACCAACTAAAATTTTTCCTCTGAAGATGTCACTGTGTGAATTTCGACGTGTTTTTGTTTACTATTTATCAAGAAGTTTGGACATTCTGTCATAGATGTCACTGCCTAAAAACTGTGATCATGCACCCTGGTGTGAAGTGAAGGAACTTTCTTGAGGAAATTTTGTACTCATAAGTTTTTGTTCTTACTTAATTTCGTTCTTTCATTTGTGGGTTGGCAATATTAATCTTTCCTTCCGCCAGTTTTGAACTTAGCCAATCCAGAATTTCTGTAATTAATTTTTGACCAATCGTGTCTTTCTTCTTCGATTTTGATGTGTAACTCTAAGCTACCCAATAAAAGCTTGTGGGTGTGTCTTACTTATTCATGAAATGTCTCGAACCTTCCCCGAGTGTATAAAAACTGCTGATTTTCTTGTCTCTCGGCCACTTCATCAACATCTAATCTAGTGTATGCACGTGTAGCAGGTGGCGGGAAGCGCCTCTTTCATCAGGCAGCTGCTCTTCTGTAAGGTAATGGCCAGTTAACATTTTTATTTCTTGCTAACTCAGCAGTTTAATCCGCGGGAAAGGTCCGAAACGTTTACAATGTAACCTACCTTTCTAAAAATATAAATTTGTGCCGGCTTATGTAAAAACTTCATATATCTTTAACTGTAAATCGGGAATAGAGAGTGCTTTACCCTTTCGTGTTCCCCTTCATTTTGATTTGAGATGACTACGTTTTGGTAACTGACTTTCTACCCTTCCTTTAATATGTTAAATTTATTCATTATACGAGTCACCGCATAGTTTGGGAATAGCCCCTGTTTCATCGGCCTAGTGCCTTTTAGGTTTTAAAATGTGTATTTAGGAGTGTTAATATACGCCTCCATCCTTTTTGGTATTCCGGGCCATTTACTTAACCTGTTCATTTACTGCTAAGGCCCAGTACATTGGGTACAAGATACCCCGTGTCATTGTTGTAAGTCGTGCCTTGATGGCAATCAATGGTAAAGTCTGCCTTGAATAGGCGTGAAAAACTGAGAACGTGTTAGCTCTTTTCTAGTGTGTGATAGTGCCTCTGGGAGGCTTGAGGTTCGAAGTTCGGAGCAAGTGCTCTAGGTATTAGTGCTTTTCTGCCCTTTGGTAAATATGTGTTTGTGAGCTGAGAGCTCAGGAAATGTAAAGGGAGGGCTTGAAGCCAAGTTCTGTTTATACCACCAATCTTTTCTAGAGTTAATTTTTGCTACTTGTACCTATTACATTGTTCCTTGCTGTTAAAAAAAAAAAAAAAAAAAAAAAAAAAGGAAAATTATATAACCTTGTTACAGTTTTAAATTAACTTTGATTTTGGTAGTTAGACCCATTCATCCCGGCACCTTATTTCACCTCTGCTGATCCACTAAAGCACGGTAACAATTATAATGAAAACTATCCATCTCTATTGTGAGTGACAGTTGGTAAGTGGGCCTGCCGTTATTGAAGAACTTTCCGAAATCGATTTTGAATAGCGGTATGACATGTATCTTGCGTTAAAATCAGAATTTTCCCAACGTGCACCTTACATCGAAAACAACGTATGGGGTCCTCTCCGTTTTCTTCTCGGTTAGCACTATGAGACATGCAATTTTATGTAATCTTACTCACTGCGTGTACAGTAACTTATGTAGAACTCCGTCTACGAGGTAGAATACCGTAGCGAAGCACGGGTACAATTGCTAGTCTTATAAATAAAATTCTACGGTGTCCGTTGTCTGTAATGTCTTTATTTCGCCAAATTTTGATATATTTATCGATTCAAGGTCGTATCAGTAGTTTCTAGCTTTGGTGTCTGTCTGTTTGTCAGTTTGTTACTACATCACGGGTAAACGGCTGAATAGATCTCGACCAAACTTCATATTTCAAGTCCTACTCATCCACGATCAGCTTTTGGTATGCAGAATCATTTAAAAATCACTGAATAGACTGGCATTTTATAGGAAGACCAAAATATCTTTTTCAATTTTTCTTTTACACTTTGATTATATCTCAACCAAACTTCATTTTTAGAGTCTATTCATTCAAGCGCATGTTTCGATATGCATATCATTGAAGAATCACTGAATAGACTGAGGGTTTATCCGAAGACCAGAACAGTTCATTTCCATTTTCTGTTACGGTAATCTCCAACAAGCTACGCATTTAGAGTCTACTCATCAGGGAGCAGGTTTCGACAACTATATTATTGAAAAATCACTGAATAGACTGGGGGTTTATACGAAGACCAGAAGAGATTCTTTTATAATTTCTCTTACATTATTGATTATATTTCGACCAAACTTCATATTTACAGTCTACTCATCTAGGATCAGCTTTAAATACACATATAATTTTCAAATCACTAAATACAATGGGAATTTACAGGAAGAACCGAAGAGAGTTCTTTTTTTTAAATTTATTTTACACTATTGGTTATATCTCGGATAAACGTAATTTCTAGAGTCTACTCATCCAGGAACAGATTTCGATATGCATATCATTTAAAAATCACTGAATAGACTAGGATTTTGTAGGAAGACCAGAATACTATTTTTTCAATTTGTACTTACAGTATTGACTATATGTAAAATCTGCAGACTATATGTGAAACGCCCCTTTATTTATAATATTTTTTGTTATGTATATAATTTAGCTTACTTTTCAAATGACGGAGAAAATTACTATTTCCTACGGGCTTCACGCTCTGCAGGCAATGACGGACACCCTCGCAGACGTATATTTATTTGAAGGATCCATGTCAGGGGAAAATCAGAGGATGCATAATATCTCTCTCAGCTTTAAAATTAACCCCACTTAATGTATCTGCACACTGAGGTAACATGAGGCAGAACTTTTCCCTTTGGTGTCTGTCTGTCTCTCTGGTTATCTGTCGGTTTGTATATTCCTAAAAGTGTAAAACTGCTTGACTTATTTCAACCAAAGTACGTATTCTAATTCTACTCACTCAGGATTGTGTTACCAGGTGCATATGATATCATAGTAATCATAGGAGTTGGTATTTGTAGGAAGATTATTCTCAAACAATTTCGTTAATATTAGGACAATTAAAAATCTTATACAACAAACGTTTAAGAATAAGTTATGTCCGTTCCTTTCTGGCATGTACGTATTTATAGTACGACGGATAGCAACGCGCATGATTACGAAAAATTGAATTTTTAGTCTATGTCCCGTAGGACACGTGCATGTCACTTCATGGTGGGGAACGGGAAAATCCATTTTACTCTTTTCGATGGGACAGATATTAAGTGAGGTATCATCAATGTCGGAGCGCCACGACAGTGGTCAGAGATACAATATGCAACCTGAGAACCATGGAGAATTTCGCACAACTTCGGACCAGGAACTGTACCGTACAACAAGTTCGGAAATCGTAATCAGTCTCTCCCGAATGTGTTCAGCTTCATCATATATCACGTTACTCTCACGCACTTTCATATGAAAGTATCATTTTATCATATCACATTAAACGTGCGAATGGAGCCATATTGCTTCACATAAATTTCTGAAGTTAACATGTAATCCACAGCAAATTCCCCTGGGAAGGACGGTTACGAATGCTAGTTTGTGTTATTTCATCGTGGATATGACCGTTGAAACCGTCGCTCGCTCAATATTCCGGGTTCAAATGCGGATGAGGATCGGAGAAATCTCTAAGAGCATGCTTTTCTTTTTATAAAATAGTGAAATCTGTCGGATGCTGCCGTAGGTGTCGGCATAATTTAGGCTGGGAGATGCGATCGATGAAAGTCTGTCCTTCAGCTTGTAGTTTTGCATCGCTTTTAATCTTCTTTTTCCTGAAATCCAAAAAATAATACTCAGTTATCCCTGGTGTTGATAAACCATCACGTGATGGTCAAGATTCATTCTGCCCTCTCTTGCCCTTCTTCCTTTTATTCCTATTCTTCTTATTCTCATTGCTTATTTTCTTTTCATTCCCCCCCCCCCCATCCTAATTATAGTAGCTTAACACTCTTTATGCCACTGCTGTTTGTTCAACATATTCACTCACATCTATCAGTAGGGCTCTATTTTCCCTCTCAGCCTCAAAATATCCCCGTAAGGCACACATCATATAACGAGTTTCACCGCGAATACCGAAGCCAAGTCTCCCATTTACGCTTGCTTTTTATCGAGGTGAAATTAATTATTGGTTGCCCTCATTGAACTGTTTGCGGCATATGTTAGTTTAATAAATAACAAGGATTAAGTTAAACATTACGCTATACTACACGATTCTCAAATTTACACTACACTAAAATGAATACCCACAGTCCTGATAACGATACGCGTACTAACACAAAAAATTGCTCATTTCATTCTAAAACACATAGAACAGATAGTAATGATGTTATCATACAAAAGCAGCCGTTTAGTCAAGGCCCATGATTTGGCAGAGTAGAACTCGGTCCGGCCGCTTCAGGGAGCTTAGACAGGCAGATTAGGAAAAGGGGGGGGGAGGGTGCGACTAGCTGAGATTGACTTAAAAGGGAGGCCAGTACTGGTTGCCATAGTAACTACTAACTGGAACTACTGTACTCCGCTGCGAGCTGTCAGAACACGCACGTTATTTAAATAGGACTGTAGATGCTGCAATTCACATTTACATCTTTTAATGGAACCCCAAAGACAAGGAATATATTGTGTTACGCTACATCTCCTCTGTTGATCTGGTCTACTGAAAAAATAACTCTTAGTGGTCCAGCTACTTTTGAGCCAGATGGTAAGCATTCAGCTACTGCTACCTGCCCAGAAAGGGTGGGAGACCTTGTTTTCCATAGCTGTAATCTTGGTTTTCCGCTGATTCGATAGTTCATGAAATGTTCGTAAAAAATCTGTTTCTGGACTTCAGTCGCTTAGCTAGGGGTACATTACCATATAGTGGATGACCACCTTCTGGTTCAACTCGCGTCGTCGCCTTGTTAGCAACCGCTTCTCTTCGAATCAATTTGTTTGAAATGACGAATACCAATCGTGAAATGTTTCAAAATTGGTGCTTTGTATGGCCAAGCAAGTTTATCAGCATACAAGAAACTTCTGGTATTTGGACCTACTGGCTTACTGACTAGGTGCAGCAAAACGTTATCAGTGGATCCGGACTGTAGAGGATCTAGACCAGACAAGAGAGCCACAAAGCATGGATACTACTGAAGCGCCTTAAGAACGATACTATGGAGATCACTGGACACACTAACGTCAACGCAAACCAAATTCCACATGAGTTATTCCTGAATGAAAAGGCAACGCATAAAGTCAGAAACGCCCAAAATATGAACAGAGTCCATGGATGAAAGAATTATCTTGTTGTACCCTTCAACAAGGAATAGAATAAAGCCGTTAAAAAATGTATGAATGATAAGTCAGCAGTTCTGGGAGACATCTGATTAGACCAAAAACAAGGAATGGATTCTGCAGCTCTTCAACAATTGCATGAGCAGGAGTCATATATCGTACGTATGGAGAAAGAGCAGAGTAATTTCCACTTCTGAAATCCCGACAACACCGAGCTCTATAGCTGCAGTCGCTTAAATATGGCCAGTATCTGTTACTCGTCAGATAATGGGTTCGAACTCCATTGTCGGCAGCCCTGAAGATGGTTTTCTGTGGATTCTGATTTTCACACCAGGCAAATGCTGGAGTTGTACCTTAATTAAGGCCACGGCACATCCCTTCCCACCTCCAGCCCTTTCCTGCCCCATCGTCTCCATAAGACCTATCTGTGTCGGTGCGACGTTAAGCAACTTCTTGTATTTGTGTGTGTGAAACCTGGCAAGGAAGGGAATAATCCAAAATACTTCACACCGATAGCACTTCTGTGTTGTTGGAAGGAATGATTCTAAATCCCATTTTATCTGTGACTGACCCATTAATTATACCACAACATGCCAGCTTGTGTCCCGGTAAAATTTTAACTGGGCATCTTCTTAGTATCGCACATTTTATAGAGGATGGATTTAATCCCTCAAGGTCACAGGTGTAGCCTTTGTGGACTTTTGGGCAGCGTATGATACAGTCAGCCATCAGCAACCTCTGATCAAAGTCTTCAGTTCGACGAAGGACAGTGGGCTTATGAGGCTCACGCCACCTTTCTCCAGAATTGCATGTTTTTCGCATAAAGCAGAGACCATACTCACTAATTGTTAAATTCCTCAACCTCAGTGTTTCAAGACGAGTTGTTCTCCCAATAGTAACGCTTGTATTGGCTCACGTGTATAAAATGGCGAACTGTTCCTTGTTTCCAGCATTGTTGGTCTGTTAGTGCGTGCCAACGGTGAGACTCCGGGCCTGTTTTAAATCCAACGCACTGTACCTTTCTGCAGGTCGCAGAGCACTAACCTCCACACACATTCACGTAGAAAATTGCACAGCCTTGGAGGGAGGAGGATCCAGTGTATTTACTTCTTAAAGAGTTTGACGGAAGTTTTATTAGGTGGTGGTGGTGATTATTGTTTTAAGAGGAAGTACAAGTAGACTAACATCCTCTATATAATACGAATCAGAGAGAAAAAATGGAAGGGATCGGACACTTCTAAAAATGAAGGTATAGTCCAAGGAAAGACGAGGGCCACGAAGTGCGTGAAAATGAAAGACTCCCTAGCCCTCGGAAACCCAATAGCGTCGGGGTCGGAAAAGAACAAGATTTGACCAAGGGAGGTCGGATAGGATAGATGAAAGTGAGGATCCTGGCACAAGTAAGTGGAAGCAATGCCAGGACTTAGATAAGGTCCCTGTGGTCGCCAATACACGCTCCAAAGTTCAGATCCCCTGGGGCTCCTTTTAGTTTTGTGATTTTATATGTTTAATATCTCCAAAACTGTGATATTTTTAGAATATTTTGGATTACAATACCATCTTCACCACCAATTCAACGAACTAGATGTATTTCAATCACACGATAGTGTTTAATACTTCGATTCTGCTATCTAATGGTTAAAGCTTGACCACCGACCGTAATAGCACAGTCGGGTGGTTCTCAGAGTTTTGTTCCACAGGTTCGTTCTTGAATGACGTCGATAGCATTTAAGGGTGTTAAACGTTGGCAACTCCATGTAGTTCACATTCAGCCTGTTGAAAACACTTCGGAACAATTTCCGACAATCCTACGTATGTAAAATACCGTTAGCAGTAAAATAAATAATTTCGTTATTATCAGACTTTGATCATGTTTTTTCCGTATGCCAGGCCACGTGACAGTTGGTAGAGCTGTGGTCTTCTGACCCTCGATGCCATATTCGATGTCTGATCAGCTCGATGGTATTTGAGGTTCTGAAATACGCTAGTCTCATGTCGGTAGATATCAACACCTTAGAAAATCGTTATAGGAGTTAAGGAGATGTAAAACCGGTAACAACAAATATTTTCAACATCATGGATATTGCTTAGATTTCAATGAAAACGTCGTCCGACTCGTTGGCTGAATGGTCATCGTACTGGCCTTCGGTTCAGAGGGTCCCGGGTTCGATTCCCGGCCGGGTAGGGGATTTTAACCTTCATTGATTAATTCCAATAATCCTGGGGCTGGGTGTTTGTGCTGTCCCCAACATCCCTGCAACTCACACACCACACATAACACTATCCTCCACCACAATAACACGCAGATACCTACACATGGAAGATGCAGCCCACCCTCTTCGGAGGGTCTGCGTTATAAGGGCTGCACTCGGCTAGAAACAGCCACACGAAATTATTTATTAATGTAAACGTCATTATACATTCTAATGGGAGTCAGAATGTATCTGGAAGTGGCCATATTTTGCTTACTAAGCTTTGAACATTGACGAACGGATCAATGTCCCCAGACAGTTGCTAAGAAATCGTTGATAAGTCTTGATAAGTCTTAGGAGCAACTATCAAGGATTCTTATGCCTGTCCAATAGCCAACAATTGGCTTCAGATATCGGACGTTTTAACATATATCCAGCTTAAACAATGAGATAAACTCTTCTTCGACTCTGTGATGGTTTTCTATGCTTGATAAAGGTATGCTGTGCTGAGGATACTCAGACCACAAATACTTCTCGTAGGGCAGTCCACCAGACGTGCTGAAGAGAGATTTTAAGCTGTGCGTAGATACGAAAAGTTGAAGACCTGGCCGATCCTCTTACAGAGCGCCATGTGACATGCTGGTGACTGTAAGCTTCCTGCAGTGCCATTACAGGTTATAAGCTAAAAGGTAAGAGGAGCTAAAACCTACCGTGCTGCATCACGTACAGTATCCTTTCATTTCGTAGAGTTAAGTATTTCGCAACCCTTGCTAAGCGGATTTAGTTTCTGTCCGTGAGTGGAATAAATTTTTGTAAAATTAATTTTTATTATTGGTATTAATGAATATTCTGTCATTTATATAATATAGCATCAATTAGTAATTTATTTATACGTTGTTCTAGTCGAAACAACTTCAAGGAAATCTTCAATTTTTTACCCGTGTACGGTATTAGTATAAGATCCAGTTTTATTTACTATGGTTGGATTTAGCCATTGGAATTATTACCTTGTAAAAATGTTATGTTTATTTAAATTTCAGGTCCCTAAAATTAATTCTACCCACAGCCCGAACAAATTATATTTACTTCATACAAATACAAGATGCCTTTGCTGGCGAGATGTAGTATTTACAGTACATGATGTCATCTGGTATGGACTAGAATAAATTTGTTACTTCCTGTGACCTGTCTCAGTCTCATCCTTGGTTTTGACAATATGAAAGTGACTGAGGTATGAGAGATGCTAGTAATACCATTCCTTAGGCAGCCATTCCCTGTTATGAACGGTGTGAAAATATCGCTCATAGGGTCGGTTGGTGCATTCATTTCAGTGGACTTGGCAAACTGATATGTAATAACTTCTGGCCCAGTGAAGAAAGCAACTGGAAACTACCTTAGTCCTCATTTTCCTAGTACGCCTCTTCCGTGACACCTAGGCTATCTATGACAGCTGTTGGTGGAGCTGTGGAGGATCAAACCAGCCTTCGGGCTGAATACCCAACATACAACATATAGAAATACAGGGTAGGGCGTAAGAAATACCTTTATGGCATATATAGTTTTGTAGTCTTTCTCAGTACTTTCCTGTAATAATTCTATTTTCAACGTAACTCTTTGCGTGACATTATCACAAGAAATGTACAATACAAACACATGCTCGTCAAGAACGGACTACACAGAATTAGAGCCAAAGTATGTAAATAATATTTCACTAAAGTTTATCATACATCATTGCATATCCCTGTGCTTAGTCTAACTTATAGCCCGTGCCATGGACCCTTGATTTACAAATAAACAAATGAAGCAAATGAAAACCCATTGCACAAAAGCACATTAGGGCCTTGGCCTCCCAAGTCTACTGCTGCCCGGTCAGATAGCTTGTAGATACTAGTGTTCCACGGTGTCAGCATAACGACATCTTCAGCCGAACTGATGGTCTTTCGCAACCGGGTTTGCTCCCTCTCGTATCACACTGATCCTCAGTTCGTCTCTCTAGACTGAGTGAACCCAGTTCCAGCTCTCAGTCCAGCATTGAAATTCTTGAATTGTTCAAAAATCGAACTTAGGGTCTCCTGGTAAGAGGCAGGCACCCTACCTCTATATCACGGGGCTGGCTACTGACATTCACTAACGAAAATAGTAAGCGCAAAAGGAAGTATTTAACGATAAAAGAGTGGTTTTCAAGAACACATTTTATTCCCTCGCCTGCGAGCACATGCGATCAGAGTATGCGCTAGTAATTTTCGACTATGGTTTACATTCTTGATACTCCAAAGTAAGGTACGTCTGGAATATTCTAACCTGTAGTTACCTCAACGTTGCCAGATAATATTTCACAAGATAGAACTCGAAAATTCTGGAGATTTAGTAAACATTTCGAAGGTGTGTAGAAATATCCGACAATTTGGATTGTGTTCAAACAAAGTTGTAGTACAATTAATATTAAAAGATAATATTGCAAACATTTAACTCAAATATTTAGGGTTCGCATTCTTCCTTCTCACGCTTATAGATGTTGTTCTTCTTCAGACGTAGGAATTCAGCACCATCTTTGAAATCCTAGAATGATATACTGTATTTCTCCTCGAGAGCACCAAGGTCTTTCATAGATAGCTCAGTGTAGTCTGCTGGCATTGAAAGGTGCTAGAAACCCGAATAATTAGCAGGTTCAAGAACCTATTTTCTAATCAATATTGGCCTGTCTGCATCTCAACCTCCTTACGAATTGAGATTAGTTGATGAAGCGGTTTTACCGTATATTGTACGGATACTGGCAAGGACTATTAGTATCAGATGACAGAGTGGTAGCCTTCAAAGCCCAACTTGACGAATTAAAAGCCCGGGTCTGCACGATAGCATTTAAGCGTTCAAACACGCCAGCCTCGTGCCAGTAGATGAGCTGACGCATAAACCAACTTTTTCTTTTTGCTCCGACACTGACAGGTCATACGGGGACGGTGGGATAGGACAGGGACTGCAGAGGATACGACCGTGCCCTTAGTGACGGTACAGCCCCATAATTTCCCTGCGTGAATTTGGAAAACCACTCAAAACCATCTTCAAAGCCGCCGACAGTGTAGTTCGAGCCCACTAGCTCCTGAAAGAAAACTCACCGCCAATGCAAAGCCAATTCGTTCGGTGTGAATTCCTGCGAAGCAAAATTCCGGGATGTCAGCGACTCCGAAAACCATAAAAGGAGTTACAGGGACATAAAACCATTATTATTATTATTATTATTATTATTATTATTATTATTATTATTATTATTATTAACCATTATTTTGGGGCATTTTCGTGTCTTAGTTTGAGCCTTAGACAACAACAAATTCTTGTGGTTATTGCTAAGTTGGTGCAGTCATTGTTAGGCAGACACCACGGCGTTTATAGGAAACTGCGTGTTTTTGCGATGGGGGATGCAGAATATAAATTGATTAAATATCGATGAAAGCAAAATCACACTGTCTCCGAATTGAGGAAATGAACTGTTTGAGGATTAAAATCCCTACACCAATCATGAAATCGACCAGGCGAGTTGGCCGTGCGGTTAGGTGCGCGCAGCTGTAAGCTTGCATCCGGGAGATAGTGGGTGCGAATCCCACTGTCGGCAGCCCTGAAGATGGTTTTCCGTGGTTTCCCATTTTCACACCAGGCAAATGCTGGCGTTGTACGTTAATTAAGGCCACGGCCGCTTCCTTCATATTCCTAGGCCTCTCCTATCCCATCGTCGCCATAAGACCTATCTGTGTCGGTGCGACGTATAGCAAAATAGCAATCATGAAATCGATCCCAGGACCACAAGGAAGTAAGGCCAAGGCTCCGACCACTCGGCGATTTAACCGGTAAATCTCAGATAATTGCCGTACAGAGTAAGGGAAACAAAAGAAACCGGACAACATTAATATTCACACGAATAGTTTACCGTGCAATAGCGTTGTCGAAAACAGCCGCTGATGAGTTTCACTCTCGTTTTCCCACAAGCCTGTGCCCAGAGATCGAAGGACAGTCCACTCGCCACTCCATTAACTGAAGGCTCACTATATGTGGGTAATGGCCGTGTATCAACCTGTGGATGTGAATCAAACAGAATTTCCTAATTTGAGTAAACATTTTGATTCTTAGTGTGAGAATTTATTCCAGTGTACAGTAGTAGGAAATAAGACGGAATATTTAGCGTACAGACAGCATTTATTTATTTAATTAATTAATTAATTAATTAATTAATTTATTTATTTATTTATTTATTTATTTATTTATTTATTTATTTATTTATTTATTTATTTATATAGCAAGTGGCTTTTAGAGCCGGAGGTGTCCGAGGGCATGTAGGGAGAAGATGTAACCTGGCTTGGCACGCAGCCTTCTTCTGCCGAGAGTGTCAGCTCAAGGCTTAACGACTCCATCCATCGGACAAAACGCCGTGAACAGCGTCATATGTCCTCACACCATACGAACACTGGGGAGAGATTTGGAATTGGATCCTGGCTTTTGGCACGCAATCTAGTGATTCGAAATTGTATATCATCGCCACTTTTACTCTGCAAGCCTACATTCTCATCGCGAATTCTCCTTCCACCGACGGGACTTGAACAAGCTAACCACGATGTGAGACCAAATAGACTTCTTAACGAATATGGCCGTTAGGCCCCTATTTTACTGTTCAAAAATACAATATAGAAACTAATTATGAAATAAGGATAACTTAGATTTCAGCTATTATGATGATGAAGAATAATACTGAAGAGCTTAATGCAAGAAATGAGTAATTCGACTTTCGGGACTTTTTATACTGCTAAACAAACATGGCACAACAGCCCCGAAGGGCCATGGACTACCATGCGACTGCTGATCAGCCCGAAGGCCTGCAGATTACGAGCTGTTGTGTGGTCATCACAACGAACCCTCTCGGCCGTTAATCTTGGTTTTCTTGACCGGGGCCCCCCTCTCACCGTCAGAGAGCTCCTCATTTGTAATCACGTAGGCTGAATGGACCTCGAACCAGCCCTCAGATGCAGGCAAATATCCCTACCCTGGCCGAGAATCGAACTCGGGGTCCCCGCGTAAGAGGCAGGCACGCTACCCCTACACCGTTGGGCCGGCCTTTCTTATATTGCACTTCAGAAAATCATTATGAACACCTTACATTAGGTAACACACAAACATAAATTGAACTGAACCTTCTTTCAGCCTTAGTATACCTACTTGGTACGTAACAGCGAGGACGCCAGACCTCGTACGGGCTGTATGAATAACAGTTGACTTTAGACACCATACCTCAGTGCATTTGATCACGGCCAGATTATTGGTGCCACTCCATCTTTGAAGCACTGAGCTTTCCAATGGCCACAGTATCAAGAGTGTACCGTGAGAACGTGAATTCGGACAAAATCACTGCCACCAGGATGAACCCCCTGCCGTGTTGTACGATAACAAGGGTCACCGTCGGCTAGCTCGGAACGTAAGATCGGGTAGACGGGCCATAGTGCAGGAGATTAAATATCAGTTCAATGGAGGACAACAATGACGTGTGAGCAGACGTACAATCCAGAACCATTTCCTCATCATGGAGTACAGAAGCAAGCGTCCCACGAAGGTACCTCTGCTCAACACCCGTCACAAGGGACGACTGATATGGGAGAAGAGACACCATCATTCGACGCTGGAAACAACGAAAACGTACACCTGGATTGATATGTCGATGTTCTACTGCGATGTCAACCTCATGGGGCAAAGGATTTCTCTTGCCAGCAGGGTACAGTTCAGCCCAGTGATGGCGATATCTTCATATGGGGACCGTTTACCTCTTATATATCTGATAACTTCCCTCACCGGAAAACGTTAGAGGAACCTGCTGGCAGATCATATTCGCCCTTTTGTTCGCTTTCAGAACCCTGCAGGCGGTGTTCCAGTCCAACGCTCCCTAATTTTAGCTCACTATTCGGTAAGCTTTCGACGGACCCTCGAGGAGACTCAATGCCAATCCCATTGTGTGCATCTCTTATGCTCTCGAGAGCGATGTGCGTGACCTGGACACTGCTCCTACTAATCTTCGTGGATTATGGGAGGTTCTGCAGGGATCATGGATCAGTACGGCTCCCCAACGCTTCTGGTGTCTTGTGGAGTCTATGCCACGCTACATCACCGCCATCATCAAGGCTACTAGCCAGGCATCTCTAACTCAATTGCTTGTGTGGCTTTACGTTTGCATACTTTTGCCACACATCCATAAAAATGTTTTCAGTTATTCTTCAATATTCATTTTTTTATAAACAGGACATCATAGTCACCAAATAAATAAAATTGTTGGTACTTGTTCAATTATTTTGTAATATACGGTGATGTTGGACCTGCAGGAATGCTTACTTTGAAAGGCAGTTACGGTACTTAAGATTTAAAGGTCGATATTTAAAAGTACGTTAACCTATTTTATTTCATGACTCACTTACGGCATTCTAACTTCAGATTCTACTAAAATTACATAGTTACTGGCAAACACAATATTATTTGCATAGTCCACAAAAATCACGAAAGCAATTACCTAGATGGATATCACGGTAAAATGAACTAATACTTCTTGACATCGCAGTTTAGATAGAAACACTCCCTCGCTCGAATCTTATTGGGACTTTTATTTACCCCTGACCGAATCTCCTGATCGGCTGGCCCTGCGGTCAGCCTGTCACTTACCTGGAGGGCTCGGGTTCGATTCCCAGCCATGTTAGGGATTTTCACCTGGATCTGAGGGTTTATTCGAGGTCAATTCTGCCTACCTGAAAACAATATTGAGGCGCTATCTGACTGTGAGACAACGGCCCGATCTAGAAACCCATTAATAACGGCTGAGGGAATTCGTTGCGCTGACTACGCGTGATTTCGTAATTTTCAGGCCTTCGGATTGAGCAGCGGTCACTTAGGAATCCAATGCACGTCAGTGCTGTAGAACCGCGTGGTTGGTTTTGTTTGTTTTACACCTCTAATTCACTGCAGGTGCAAAGTATTTTCACTTGTCACTGGAATTACAACGTCATTCCAATACTAGATACACAGTAAATCATTCTTGCTTGTCTATTATTGGATGTGGAACGAATATAATTCCACGAAATTCACCAGATTAATTAAACGAACATAGGAGAAAATCGATGAACGTTGAACTTATGACCATAGATATATGACGCTCTTGCTTAATCCTGCTTCAGTAATTGGCATACAATGTATTATGAGTGCTGTGACTGAGCACATTGTTTCAACGAGCCAGTACATCCAGTGGAATGTCATTTGTTAGTTCCACAACACGTAGTGTTTGCAATATCGGTTTAGAAGTCATAACATTATAGAAATAGACAGTTATTATTTTAGTCACAGTATGATCTGGGATTCAAGAAATGCATGAATCAGTTATAACCACCAGATATCCGGTAAGAAAGGAATTAAATGTCGAAACCGCTTGGATAAAAATTAACACAATACACCTTCCTCTGCTGAGGCAGAACTTACAGTGCGCTATGCTTTCTGATCTGGACTGGAACAAATTTGTTACTTTAATGAAGCTGTCTCGGTGTGTTTTAATAAACTGCGTGAAACTATGGCCTGTACGGGCAAATAGTGTAAGCATTTCAGTGTACTTGGCTGTCTGATAGCCGGCCCCGTGGTGCAGGGGTAGCGTGACTGCCTCTTACCCGGAGGTCCCGGGTTTGATTCCCAGCCAGGTCAGGGATTTTTTCCTGGACCTGAGGGCTAGTTCGAGATCCACTCAGCCTACGTGATTAGAACTGAGGAGCTATCTGACGGTGAGATAGCGGCCCCGGTATAGAAAGCCAAAAATAACGGCCGAGATGGTTCGTCGTGCTGACCACTCGACACCTCGTAAACTGCAGCCCTTCGTGCTGAGCAGCGGTCGCTTGGTAGGCCAAGACCCTTCAAGGGCTGTAGTGCCATGGGGTTTGGTTTGTTTTGCTTTGGTTTGGCAGTCTGATATGTAGTAGCAGCTTGTGGTTCATTGAGGAAAAGTACAGCAAACTATATCACTACCCGATTCCCGTATGTCCCTTCAGTAGCACTGATGGTGCAACAGTTTTTATCTATTACCGTATAGACCGATGACAAAATTGCCAGGCGTACACATTGCATGTGTCTGGTGTTAAAGAATGTATACGTGTCTACCTCTTACGATTAGTCCCATTTCCAGATATAGTGTCGGGGATGAGGTGAGATGAAATTAAATAGCATGCTTTTATGGCCGGATACCCTTCCTGTCGCCAACTTCCGTTGAGTAGCTAATGAAGATGAACTGAATGATGATAAATGAAACTGGATAAGGACGTTAAAGGAATCGGCTTAGTGTCCTATGGATAGGAACTGTACCGACATTTTCCTGGAAGTAAAAAAGGGGAAACGCACTTCGTTCTGTATTTCCCTGGAGCTAACATGAGGGTTCTGAGCCACAGCTGCCAGAACTCCTATTTCATAGCCTTCACCAGTTGCTTGCTTGATCCTTCACCTCTGCTATGTATTCCATTACCCTTCTATTGATATTTTCCTCCAGATTTATCGGATCATCGTACGTTTTGAAATCTCTCCATGCGGGGGTATCTGTCTGCAAACAATGTCACCACTCTTGCAGATTTCTCCCTAATGAAGTAGCATGTATTTCCCTACGTTGGTGAATTGCATTTCTATAAGACGGAGCAGAGTTTTACAATATGTGACCAGTTACGTCACTAGATTATAATACGTTTATGTTACCAGTACTTGCCTTGTTTCCATCTCCGTGTTCGCCACATACTCTTGCGGGTTCCATGATATCATCGTTATCATAAGACCTAACACTAGTAAAAGTCAACCGCTGAAATGCCCCTTTCGGCGCCTACTGCTTCCAGATTTTTAGAACAGCTGTTCTGAATGTTATTTCAGACTAATTAAAGCTTTGGTTTGATTTCAAACCTTCAGTGACCTGTATACTAGTGCCGCTCCTATTTGCTACGTTCACCTATTATTTGCACGCATATTTGCGTTTACAGAAGCGATGCTTTAATTTCACGTCGGAATAATTATGTTCCCTTGAAGCAGTCGTATATCGGTTTTTCCTTTACCTGTTACCTACGACAATATTCAAGATTTTAATTCATATACCATGTTTTCATAATACCTTTACAGGCGCAGTATAGCGAAGAAGGTGAAGGAACTCTCTAACTCTCAACGTCAACAGCTCATGATTTCTTCCAAGCGCTTGCTTTGAGAGCCTGCTTACTGATTTATTCTAATAGGGCTACGTACAGGTTGCAACGAAGCTCGTTCGAGGGTATTCCATTTCCTAGAGATGTAGGACTATAAAAGTAATCCCACTTCTGCATTTGCAATTTCCGTAACTATGATGCAATGTATAGAGAAGAGTGTAGTTCCATTAATAAAACAAATGTTCTAGTTGTTCTTGTTATTGTTTGAGTCATCAGTCCACAGACTGGTTTGATGCAGCACTCCATACCACCCCATCCTCTGCTAACTTTTTCATTTCTACGTACCGGTAACTACTACATCCTACATCTGCCATCATTTCGTTCTCACTGCCTATACTTCCTTTAAGAGCCAACTGAATAAGTCTTGGGTGTCATAAGATGTATCCTATAATTCTATCTCTTTATCTCATCAAATTTAGCAAAATCGATCTCCTCTCACCAATTCTATTCAGTCGTGATTCTATCTACCGGTCTCACCTTCAGCATTCTTCTGTAACACCACATTTCAAAATCTCCTATTCTCTTTTCTTCTAAGATAGTTATTGCCCATGCTTCACTTCCATAAAATGCCATGCTCCAGACAAAGTCTTCAGAACATCTTTCTAATTCTCACATCAATATTCGAAGCAAGCAAATTTCTTTTCTTAAGAAAGGCCTTCCTTCCTTGTGTTAGTCAGAATTTTATGTCTTCCTTATTTCTGCCATCGTTAGTAATTTTATTACCCAAGTGACAATATTGATCTACCTCCTTGAAGACCTAATATCCTAATTTAATATTTCCTGCATCATCTGACTTCGTTCAACTGCACTCCATTACCTCTATTTTGAAACTAGCTGATGTACCCATGCTTCGCTACGGGATTCCTAGAAAGACTGATGTTGTGGTTTTCCTAACTGAAGTTAACATAGACCATTACAAAAACATCAGTAGGAGTCTAGTGATTGAAAACAATGTTATCATATAAAATACTCGATCAAACGGAAAACTGCTCTCTTCTGCCATTATTCCGTTAAATATGCACACTGCTCATTTCAATCGGTGCCCCAGAGTAGGGATCGAATAGCTCGAATGCTATGACTAACCAGTGTGTTACGTACCAGTAGTATCAGAAAATTTATGCACCAGAGGAATGGCATGGTAAAGAACAAAGTTATCTAACTCCCCATCTAATTCCCGCCAATATTCAGGCAGGTTGTTACACCCTGTACGACCTGGGCGAGGTGGCCGTGTGATTAGGGGCGCGCAGTAGTGAGCTTGTATCCGGGAAATAGTGGATTCGAACCCCACTGTCGGCGGCCCTGAAGATGGTATTCCGTGGTTTCCGATTTTCACACCAGGCAAATGTCGGGCTGTACTTTAATTAAAACCAAGGCCGCTTCCTTCACACTCCTAGTCCTTTCGTTTCCCTTCGTTGCTATAAGACCTATCTCTCTCGGTGCGACGTAAAGCAATTTAAAAAAAAATACTCGGTGCGCAGCAGTAATCCTATCTATCGGAGATGAGTGGCTACAGAAGACACAAAGCACATCACAATAAACAATAGTCAACGTAATGATATTGCTGATCCATTTTATGAGCTATTTGTATTGTAGTACTTCACATTAAGTTTTCTTTCGACTTTGTGGTATTAGGCCGTCTTATAAAATTATTTATAGCGTAGACTGTAGTTCCTTATTCTCAGACTTCACATACCGATTTTCATTAAATTCTGTTTACCAATTTTCTCGTGACTCCGCGCTGATATGAACTTGGCAACAAAAATCCAAATTCATGAATATATCTGTGATCATAGTCGGTATGTTAGCCATGTGTGAGACATAAATGATTGTAAATTTAATGCCATATACTTTTAGTTATGCAGTATTTATAGATACAATCACTAAGAACATAAATATTTTAGAATTAAATTTTAGGTCTTTTCCTAAACTACCACTTCACTCAGCGTGAATAAAATTATTTATGGCCTACATTATAGCGACCTATTCCCTGACTTCGCATACCGGTTTTCATTAAGATAGGGTCACTAATAACATAAATATTTCGGAATTAACTTTTAGGCCTTCCCCTAAACTACTTCACTCAGCGTGAATACAATTGTTTATAGCCTAGATTATAGCGACTTATCCCCCGACTTTGAATACCGGTTTTCATTAAATTCTCTTCAGTCATTTTCTCGTGATGCGTGTACAGACAGACAGACAGACAGACAGACAGACAGACAGACAGACAGACAGACAGACAGACAGACAGACAGACAGAAATTATGGAAAAGTAATAAGTGCATTTCCTTGTTACTGGTGACATGGCAGATACAGAAATATCATCCTTTTTAAATTCTGAGCATTGTACAGACAAAACTGTTATTTTATATACATAGATTACTAATTTAATCTTGTACTCCTTCCTCAAGACTCTCTCCGTACCATTCAGCAACTTCTACAGATCTCTGCATAGTGGGATAAAATATCAATGTCATCATCAAATGTCAGGGTTTTGATTTTTCTCCTTGGATTGTGATTCCCTTTCCAAATTCCGCTTTGATTTCGCTTGCCGATTTCCCTTGTTCTATATAAAAAAATGAAAAGGACGGGGGATAAACAGCAGCTTCACTCCTTTCTGGATTGCTGCTGTTTCTTTGTCTCTGCAGCCTGAATGTTGTACAGATTGTAGATAATTCTTTTTTCTCGGTATCTGATCGCTATCACCTTTCGAATCTCAAATAGCTTGGTCCAATCAGTGTTTTCGAATGCCTTTTCTAGATCTACGAACGCCATGTACATGGGCTTGCTTTCCTTAATTCAGTCCTCTAAGATCAGACGTAAAGTCATGATTGCTTCACGTGTTCCTACAATTTTTCTGATGCTAAATTGGTATTCTCCCATCAATTCTTATGCACATAATGCGTGAAAATTTTTTGCAGGCGTGATATACTAAACTAATGATGTGGTAGTGTTTCTTGGGAAATGGTATATATACATTCTGCCCAAAATCGGATGTCACTTCTCCTGGATCACACATCTTACCCACTAAATGGAATAACCTCGCCATGCTGACTTATCCTAAAGCAGTCAGTAATTCTGAGGGCATGTATATCAATTCCAGGTGTCTTAGCTGCCTCTGTGGATTCGTGGTAGAGTGTCGGCCTCCGGATCCCAAGATAGCGGGTTCAAACCCGGCAGAGGTAGTCGTATTTTTGAAGGGCGGAAAATAGTCCATTCGACACTCCATGTCGTACGATGTCGGCATGTAAAAGATCTCTGATGATACATTTTGTATTTCATCATCATCATCATCTGTTTACCCTCCAGGTTCGGTTTTTCCCTCGGACTTAGCGAGGGATCCCACCTCTACCGCCTCAAGGGCAGTGTCCTGAAGCTTCAGACTCTTGGTCGGGGATACAACTGGGGAGTGTGACCAGTACCTCGCCCAGGAGGCCTCACCTCTATGCTGAACAGGGGCCTTGTGGAGGGATGGGAAGGGATAGACAAGGAAGAGGGAAGGAAGCGGCCGTGGCCTTAAGTTAGGTACCATCCCGGCATTCGCCTGGAGGAGAAGTGGGAAACCACGGAAAACCACTTCGAGGATGGCTGAGGTGGGAATCGAACCCACCTCTACTCAGTTGACCTCCCGAGGCTGAGTGGACCCCGTTCCAGCCCTCGTACCACTTTTCAAATTTCGTGGCAGAGCCGGGAATCGAACCCGGGCCTCCGGGGGTGGCAGCTAATCACGCTAACCACTACACCACAGAGGCGGACACATTTGGTATTTACCCGACAAAATTAATTAAATCTCAGCCATAGACGCCCATGAGAGATCCGGTTTACTATGTCTGCCATCTAGTGGGCCTAGAGTCAAACGGAACGTCGAAATTGACGAGCAGACAGCCAGATGGCGTCAAATCGAAATGTCTGCACACGGTAGCTGAGGCCATACGATTATTATTTTTTCAGGTGTCTTGTTCCTATTCAGGTCTCTCACTGCTCTATCGAATTCTGACCTCAAAATTGGGTCTATTTTTTTCCAAGTTGCTTTACGTCGCATAGTCACAGATATGTGTTATGGTGACGATGGGGCAGGAGAGTGATAGGAGTGGGAAGGAATCGGCCGTGGCCTTCATTAAGGTACAGCCTCAGTATTTTGCCCGCTGTGAAAATGGGAAACCACAAAAAACCATTTACAGGGCTGCCGACGCTGGGATTCGAACCCATTGTCTCCCGAATACTGGACACTCGCCGTACTTAAGTGACTGAAACTATTGATCTCGGTAAATTTGATCTTCCATTCCATCATCAACAGTCTCTTCTTGTTCCAGAACCATATCATCTACTTCGTTACCTTAATACAACTGTTGAATATGTTCCTACCAAAATTCTGCCTTGTTTTCTTTCTCTAGAAGTGCCGTTCAATCTGAGCACTTAATATTCTAATAAGTACCGGTATCTCCTCAAATTTATTATTTATTTATTTATTTATTTATTTATTTATTTATTTATTTATTTATTTATTTATTTATTTATTTATTTATTTATTTATTTATTGTTATTCTTACAGACAGAAACGAACTTAATATTGTATTTAGAAACTCATATACATGACGTTCATGCGATTTTTAAATAACAATTGGTACTTAAACTAGATAAGTAAATTCATGATTCCTACAATTATTCTATGTGAATTATTAACATTTGTGGTAGTGACATTAAATCTTGCTTATGCATAATGATAATCTGTGCATATCAGTGCTATAGATGAATATGGAAAAATCAACAGATCACAAAATATACAATAAAAAACTGTCTCATATAACCTATATCGGTAATTTAATTCACAAGCTTGTAAGATGATTTGAGACAAATAGTGTACGCGAAAATATGTCAATACCACACACAACAGTCATATAATTTAAGGAGTTCAGCAAAGATGAGTGTTTATGATGTTTAGTTCTTCATCGTGGAAAATGGAATGATGTGCATTTATGTTTCCGAGAAGAGAGAGGAACTTGCAATTTGCCTGCCTCTCGCCCGCAGGCCCCGGGTTCGATTCCCGACCAGTTCAAAGATTTTTCTCTCGACCTGAGGACTGGTTCGAGGTCCACTCAGCGTACGTGATTAGAATTGAGTAGCTATCTGACGGTGAGATGGCGGCCCCGGTCTTGAAAGCCCAGGATAACGGCTGAGAGGAGGCGTCGTGCTGACCACACGACCCCTCGTAATCTGCAGGCCTTCGGGCTGAGCATCGGTCGCTGGTCAGGCCAAGGCCCTTTCAAGGGCGTTAAGTGCCGTGGATTTTTTGTTTTTTTGGTATGAAGAAAGTGATTAAACAATTTATAAATAATCAAAGGAATTGTTACCGTTCGTCAACTGGTATATTATTACAACAAAATGATGCAAGAATAGCGAGATAGTTGACTTACATCGGATAAATCCATGTGATATTGTACTGAAGAAATCTCAGTAGTATACTCTGCACCATTTCAACAACTACGTTGTGATTCGAGAGCCAAGGATTCCAAATGGCAGTAGTATATTCCGGTCTGCTTCTTCCAAATGAGTTGAACCATTTTATCTGCAACAGCAACCAATTCATTTTCATTAAAAATTAATTTTGAATCAAAATTTATGTATACGAGCCCCTTGCTAACATTACCGAAAGAGATTTTTCGATATTTTTAACGGCTTAAGTGTTATTTGAGGTAAACATTTTAGCTCACTCTCCCTGTGTTTATTGTTATAAATAATAAAATGAATGGCGTATGGCTTTTAGTGCTGGAAATGTATGAAGACATGTTCAGCTCGTCTGTCTTAGGTCTTTTAATTCGACGCCCGTAGGCGACCTGCGAGTTATGATGAGGATGAAATGATGATGAAGACGACACATACAGCCGGCCCCCGTGCCGGTGGAATTAACCTATTATGTTTTAAAAACCAGCTCTGCCGGGAATCGAACCCTGGACCCCTGCGACCAAAGGCCAGAACGCTAGCTATTTAGCCATGGAGCCTGATTTTTTGTTTTATTTCTAATTAATAAACATTTTCTATACAATCATAGGTTGCCTTGGACAACGTATCTTGAAATAATGCACGAAGTACTAAAATTATGAGACGTATAACAAATAATATAGCAGCCATGATATACTGTAGGCTATAAATTGGTTGTATCGTGAGACATAAGTTAACATTATATGAATGACTAGCATTTGTACCCGTTCTTCGCAAGGAGGATTGCGGTGGATTACATGTTACCTTCAGAAATTTATGCGAAGTAACACGGCTCTATTCACACGTTACAGCGAGATGTAAAATTGATGTTTTGGTACCAAAGTGCGTTGCAGTAATATGAAATATGAATGAAGCTGAACAAAGTCGAGAGAGAATGATGACGATTTCCGAATTTATTTTTTCGGTACAGATCCTGGTCCGAAGTTGTGCGAAATTCTCCATGGTTCTCAGGTTGCATGTTGTATGTCTGACCACTGTCGTGGATATCTGATATTGATCATACCTCCCATAATATCTGTCCTGTCGAAAAGAGTAAAATGGCTCTTTAGTTTTTCCAGTTTCCCACCATGAAGTGACATGCACATGTCCTACGGGACATAGACTAAAAATCCAATTTTTCGCAATCATGCATTGTTATCCGTCGTACAATAAATACGTACATTCCAGAAAGGAACGGAAATAACATATTCTTAAACGTTTGTTGTATACAGTTTTAATAGACCTGAGGTTAACGAAAATATTTGAGAATAATCTTCGTATAAATACCAACTCCTATGATTTCTATCCCATCATATGCACCTGGTAACACAATCCTGAGTGAGTAGAATCCAAATACGTAGTTTAGTTGAAATAAGTCCAGCACTTTTACACTTTTAGGAACATACGAGCAAATAGACAGACAGACAGACAGAGTTGCTTTACGTCGCACCGACGCAGATAGGTCTTATGGCGACGATGGGACAGGGAACGGCTAGGAGTGGGAAGGAAGCGGTGGCCTTACTTAAGGTACAGCCCCAGCATTTGCCTGGTGTGAAAATGGGAAACCACGGAAAACCATCTTCAGGGCTGCCGACAGTGGGGTTCGAACCTACTATCTCGCGAATACTGGATATTGGGCGCACTTAAGCGACTGCAGCTATCGAGCTCGGTAACAGACAGACAGACACCAAAGGGAAAAGTTCTACCTCATGTTATCTCGATGTGCAGATACATTAGGGGAGGGTAATTTTAAAGCTGAGAGAGATACGATGCATCCTCTGATTTTCTCATCTTATGGATATTTCAAATATTTGTACGTCTGCGAGGGTGTCCGTCACAGGCTGCAGAGCATGAAGCCCGTAGAAAATAGTAATTTTGTCTGTCATTCGAAGAGTGAACGAAATTATATTCAACAATTATTCACACTGAAGGGGCGTTTCACATATAGTCTACGGATTTTGCATATAATCAATAGTGTAATAGAAAAGTGAGAAAACACTTCTGGTCTTCCTATAAACTCCCGGTCTATTCTGTGATTTTTAAATGATATGTATGTCAGAATCTCCTTCTTGATGAGTAGACTAAATATGTTTAGTTGAGATATAATCAAAAGTGTAAGAGAAAAATGGAAAAATCTCTTCTGGTCTTCGTATAAATCCCCAGTCTCTTCTGCTATCCTTAAATGATATGCATAACAAAACCTGTGCATGGATGAGTATACTCTAAATATGAAGTTTTATGTAGATACATTCAATAGTGTAAGAGAAAATTGAAAAAAGAAATCTCTTCTAGTCTTCCTATAAACCCTCCAGTCTATTCAGTGATTCTTAAATGATATGCACATTGAAACCTGCTCCTGTATGATTAGACTCCGATTATGAAGTTTGGTCGAGATATATTCAGCCGTTTACATTAGGCGAAATAAATGACATTACAGACAACAGACCCCCTAGTATTTTATTTATAAGATTTTTAAAATACGTAGGGAACATTTAATAATTATTAGAACTTAATTTGTTAATGGTTACTTCATTAAAACACACACACACACACACACACACACACACACACACACACACACAGAGGGAGAGAGAGAGAGAGTAACCGCGAAAATTATCGGAAGAAATAGAGAATTGTTCCTCTTCCACCAATGCACAGCGCTATGCTAGGACTACATAATTCAAAGCAATATTTCGTGTACCTATAAATCAATTCATTAGTTACTATATGGTAGAAGTTTGACTTCTTCTAAGGGTTTTGGAACTCATGGTCGACAACTGCTTTAATTACTGAGAGTATGAACTAGTAACAAAGACCTATATTCATGAACTAGTGGAATGTAGTGGTGACGATTACTGTTCAAGGGGAGAAATAACCAGGTTTTTAACCTCTTGAAGAATAAATATACACTATAAAGAAACGAACGGCCTAGAAAGATAGAAAAAATTAACTCCAAAAGCCTTGCAACCTAATACTGTCAGTGTTGGAAGACGAAAATACTTTTTCAAGGGAAAGGATAAGAGACATGATACAAGAAAATAGGACCAATATTATATTCACCTAAGATCCCATACCCGCAGTATCATATAAAAAATTATTAGCTTTTGGAGAGTATAGATAGGTAGACCACTTCAGTACGGTGAAGGCACTAAAATGTATTTTAAATTTATGAGTTAGAAATGTCTAGTTTGAACGATATTGAAACTGTCTTGATAATAAGAATATTAGTTAGTAAAATGAAAATTTTGGCCCATTTCTCACACCTTAGAATATGAAGTTTAGTGTTTATGAGGAGTTCTACAAATAGCTTTCCACGGTGAATAGCCTCTCATCCAGATCATGTATTCAACATGCAAGAAGCAATCTCTAAAGAGAGGAAATGGAAAGGGTTTAAGACGGAACAATCCTTGTATTGTTCTCATTGCTATAACAGCTATCTCTCCAGCAGGTTAAGTACTTCTGTAGCTGAGACAATAGGTACTTACACCTCAATATAAACAGAGAGAGTAATTACAGGTGGTGCTTACCTGTTCGCAGCGTATTAGGTTCAAACGCTGAACACTTGAACATTTACCTGGAATATGCCTCTAAACTCTTCTTCCTCAGAGACTCTCTTCAAAAATTAACACGCAAATACTGAATGTACGAGGCCTCGGATAAGTTCATACTGTTCAACATTGGCCTGATGAATATGTAGTATGCCACTGATTGCGCTTGTCTCCTTTACTTAATTGCATAGAATCGAATCTTGACATAATAATTTGACATAAAATTGTACATCCAAGTGCTTCGTAATCCACGTTATGTTGGAAGTCCTGTGACTATGATCATATAAACCTACAAGTTTGCTCTCAGTTGGCATCTAACAGTACTTAAATACGAAAAATGGTCTTTTTGTTTACAATTTGTTTTACGTCACACCGACACACATAGGTCTTAGGGATGGTAAAGGCCTAGGAGTGTAATAATAATAATAGCCTTTAGAATATGATGATGATGAGCAGTGTAGTTGAAATGGATGCTTAACTTATTTAAAAACCACAAGAAATTGATTTCCAGGTTGGAATATTTATAAAATACTAGCTACCCGCCCAGGCTTCGCGCGGGAGCAGTTGTGGATTTAATGTGATAGGTTACCTTTAACCCACGACTTACAAAATTGTATACGACATTAGTCGTTTTTACTCCAGTAATGAACACGAACATATTTTGTTTTGATGTAACACGTGAAAGTGACACATAAAGCTGTCCATGAGAAAATTATTCTCCACTGAGATCAACACTAGCCACGCTAAGTGTCTGACCCTGTCCTTTGTTTATTGCCACGCCAAAGCAGACTCTTACCGGGATTTGAACTCGTTTGAAATCAAAAGGAAAGTTTGAAGAAATCATAGGGATTGTCCGTATTAAGACCGCTCTCATGTGTCATATCCAGTTAACTAGTAGCTGCCCGACTCGTTGGCTGAATGGTCAGCGTATTGGCTTTAGGTTCAGAGGGTTCCGGGTCGATTCCCGGCCGGGTCGGGGATTTTAACCTTAATTAGTTAATTCCAATGGCTCGGGGCTGGGTGTTTTTGCCGTCCCCAACATCCCTGCAACTCACACACCACACATAACACTATCCTCCACCACAATAACACGCAGTTACCTACACATGGCAGATGCCGGAGGGTCTGCCTTGAAAGGGCTGCACTCGGCTAGAAATAAACACACGAAATTATGATTATTAATTAGTAGCTGAAATCAAACAGTTTTTTTTTAATATTTACTACCAATTGCGTCCCATTGTCTAACTTTGGTGGGTGTATAATACGTGATAACATAAAATGCACCCTCCACTTAAAAAAAAAAAAAGCACTTTCAAAACCAACTTGTTTGGTGGCAAGCCGGAAGGATGTAAAGAATTTAGAAATTCTGTAGGATAATGAACAGCTCATTCACTATCGACTGCTGTATACAATATAAGTTAATGGCGTGTGACCTCCGAAGAGGCCGGGTGGAGGTCTTTCGAGTTGACATCGTATAGGTGACCTGCGCGTCTATGAGAATGGGGCCCTACCTGTGATGAATTCTAATGCTGAAGACGGCACACACACCCAGCCCCCGAGCCATTGGAAATAACCAATTAAGGTTAAAATTCCCGACCCGGCCGGGAATCGAACCCGGGACCCTCTGGACCAAACGGCAGCACGCTAACCATTTAGCCATGGAGCCGGACGCTGTATACAATCAACAATATACTTGAACCTGGGCAATGAATTTGTAGAAAAATGACTCCCTTTGTCTTTCTGCAGTCATTCTTTCACTGTCCTGAGACATTCGAAGTTCCCTTCATCGGTCAGTTTCGTAGTTACGTCATAAACGCACTTTTTTGAATGGACTGTACTACAACCTATATCCTTCTTCCGTCTTGGCAGGATGGGTTATCATAGATTTTATACGGATAACAAAAAAGTCACTGGGCAACTATCCATTATTGTATTTACTGTAGCAAACTCAACGAATGCTAACGGAAGTCGTTGATAGCTCGCGCACCATCGCAACCTACTCGCAAGTTCTGAAGCTGGTCATTTGTATTTCCATATTTCAGAATGGAGATCGTGAGATGAAAAGTAACCAATAATATCTCCGCAGGTATAGAATATAAAATTCTATAAATTACATTTTATTCTTCATTCGTTACTTGAGAGGAATAAACAATTTCTTTTGATAAGGATTAACTAACTAATTTAAAAAGTTGCTTATAAAATCTGACGTTTGTTGCTGCAAACTATAAATTAAAACCAGTTATTTCGAAAAAAGTGTTAAGCATAGATACATACTGCCCCAGACTTTTTTGAATTACGCTGAACAATTCTCAGCCTCATAGTATAAATTTATATTTAACTGTTTAGCCTGCGTAAGCTGGATATATGCTGTTCCGGATTTTTTGTAGAACTTTTTATGTTGAACAATTCTTTCCCCCAGAGGATAGATGCACCTTTAACAGTTTAGCCCACGTAAGCCAAAAATATGTACGAACGGACGGTTTTTCTTTGACTTGCTTCACTGAAATATACTGTATACTGTTCGGTTCCCTTTGTACATACATGAATGTTTCTCTACAGAGAAGTTTCCCGAGAAATGCTTTACCGAGCTCGATAGCTGCAGTCGCTTAAGTGCGGGCAGTATCCAGTATTCGGGAAATAGTAGGTTCGAACCCCACTGTCGGCAGCCCTGAAGACGGTTTTCCGTGGTTTCCCATTTCCACACCAGGCAAATACTGGGGCTGTACCTTAATTAAGGCCATGGCCGCTTCCTTACCACTCCCAGCCCTTCGCTGTCCCACCGTGTCGGTGCGACGTAAAGCAACTAGCAAAAATAAAAATGCTTAATAGAACGATCGAAACCGTATCAAAATAATCCACTGGTTCTTGATATTAGCCCTCGCAGACGTACAGGCAGACAGGGTAGAGGACTTCACTTCATACTAAGTAGAGATTACATACGGAATTTTACTTGAAGAAATAGCTATTTATTCTGATAAAACAAATTCGTCATCACGGAAGAAAGCACAAATTATCAGAAATAACACATGTATTATTTCCTCCTCAAAGTATTATTTTAACCGCAAGATGTAGCACTTAAAATAATGTATAAGTATATAAGAAAAATTTACCCTTTTCCTTGGTTTCAGTTTACATGCTGCCGAACGAGTTGACTGCGCGATTTGTATTACGTAGCTGTGAACTGCACCTTAAATAAGGCCACGTCCAATACCTCCTTATAATCTTTCTTTCCTTCCCTTGCTTCACCGATGACCTTCCATGAGTTAGTACGCCGTTAAACAACTAGCGTCGGGCTGTGTGGCTCAAACGGTTGAGATGCTCGCCTTCTGATCCCAACTTGGCAGTTTCGATCCTGTCTCAGTCCAGTTGTATTTGAATGTACTCAAATACGTCAGCTTCTTATCCTAGATTTACTGGCATGTAAAAGAACTCCTACGCGACAAAATTCCGCACATAGCCGTATCCGAAAACCGTAAACGTAGTTAGTGGGACGTATTATTATTATTATTATTATTATTATTATTATTATTATTATTATTATTATTATTATTATTATTATTATTATTATTATTATTATTATTATTATATTCATTGGGGCCATCAAGGACCACGTTAAGTCTTGTTGCATTTGACACTGAACCTGCCCTTCTTTAGAGCCCAAATTTCCCTCATTCTTTGTGAGTGAGCCTGCTTACGCTCCTCTGTCCAATCGAGGATTCAGCACTGGTTTGATGAAGATTGTAGGAAGATGACTGAAGAAAGTGTACCGGGCGGTACACCTCTACTCTGTTTATTTAAAAGTTGCGCCAGTTGAAACTCCTCTTCTGGAGGAAGGTTGAACTTTATCTATTCTATTAATTCTCTACTTTCTCAGAAGATGTCACCACGTGGAAAATTTTGAGTTTTTGAACTGTGTCACTTTTGATGTGTTTTTGTTTCGCTTGAAGCAAGAAGTGTGAACTTTCTCTTCTAGAGGACACTACTGAAGAATTACAATAGTGCAACCTAGTGCGAAATCAAAGAACTATTTTGTTGGAGAAATTTTTATTTCAAAAGTTTGTTTCTTGTTAAATTTCTGTCTGTTATTGTTTAAGTTGGCTGTATACCCCTCTTTTTCCCCTTAGTTTGGATCTAGCCAATCCCGAATTTCTTTAATTAATTTTCCACCAATAATGTGTTTCTTTTTCCTCTATGTAGGGGTTTCTTTTCCCGAACCAATAAAGATTTTGTGGGAGGGTGTTTTATTTCCCCTAACGCCTAGAATCTTCCGCGAGAGGATATAAACTGCTGATTTTGGGGTCTCCGGGCCACTTCTGTTCCATCTTTCAGTGTATTAAGTACATAGCAGGAGGCGGGAAGCGCCTCGTTCTTCTTCAGCCGTTCAACACCAGGTAATGGCCTATTAATAACTTCTTTTCTTGCTAGGTCGGCAGTTTAACACTCGCGGCGGGTTCGAAGCATTTCCATCATGTAACCTTTTCCTAAAATGTAATTACTCTTTTCATCTTTTTCTTGTAAAGCTACATATTGGGATAGAGAGTGCTAACCCTCTCGAGCTCCCACTCACAATTGTTTTGAGGTGAACTTATTTTCGCAAGCTATTCTTCGTTTATGTAATGTAAAGTGTTCTTCTCTAAGTCACCTCTGTAGTATGGGATTAGCCCTTGCGTTAGTGGCCCAGAGCCAGATTAGGTTTTAAAAGCAAAGTGTATTAGGAGTGCAAGTTCGCCTCCTCTCAAGTTGTATTTTAGAGGTCATGTATTAATCTTTTCTCACCTAATAGACCTCAGTAGGTTGGGTATTTTACCCCTGTGTATATGTCCTTTGAGGACAACTTGAAAGTTGAGTTTGGTGTGGCCTGGGAGAGGCTTAACTTTAAGAGCGAGTGGCTCTTTTCTAAAACTGAGAGTTGTATGCCTCGAGGAGGCTTTGCTGTGTAATTTGGAGCAAGGGCTCCAGGGTCTGAGTGGGGTCTTCTGCCCCTTTTGTTGAAATTGGTATATCGTAAAGTTGAGCTAGTTGCTCAAGAATTGTGTTTTCAGGGCTCGAAGCCCAAATTCTTTAATCCCTGTAATTGTACATTTCAAGTTGTATTTCGGCTACTAAGTACCTGTTCTATTTGTTGTTACCTAATTTTGAAAAGAAAATATAACCTTGTTCAATTTTAAATTAATTTTACATTGCACTATAATTTCGTAGCTTGAAACCCATTCACACCCGCACCTTCTTACGCCTCTACCTACCGCTAAAACACGGTAACAAGTGGTAGCAGAGCGTGGTTGAATGGGTCTCAATTTAGCCCCTTTTGACGGCTACACATTGTTTTGATCCGAACTCTAACCATTTTCTCAGTTGCTGGAATTTTTTGACTTTTTCAAAATTGTTTTGTCATCATGCCCGGCCCTCGCGATGTTCTCCTCCTTAACTACTTGCGCAAAGAGGAGTTGATATATGAGTTAACTATCAGAAACGTTCAATCTGGAGGCACGGTTGCAATAGACACTAACAAGCTTAGAGAGTCCCTTGATTTGCCCATTTCCATCCCCAATTTGGGAGAGAAAGAAATTGATGACTCTCTTTCCACGATCGTCGAGAATATTACTGGGCTAGCTTCTGTAGTTAGTTTTTTTGATGAAAATGATCCGTCTCCTAATCAAATTAAGCGTGTGCAAGGCAGGCTATATCATTTTTCGAATAGGGTTAACGATCTGCTGTCTCTAAAACTGAATGACGTTCAGAGGAAGGAAGCTAGTACGCTCCTGGAAAATATTTCCGAATTATCTAGTAAGGTCACTTTATTGTTGACTGGGGAAGTTCCTCCCAAATCTGATCAACCCACCATTGTGAATGCAGGTAGTGAGGAAGCGCCTCCCAAGGGAGAAGGCAATAGGATAACCGTTGCTGCTCAAACCATCTCTGCTCCATTGGACAACGAGTCTGAACGCCGCACATCGTTGAACAATGTACGTGCTGAATTAACTTCCTTGCCATTGAAACCTTTACCTACTATGTCGCCCGGGTTTAGCAGCTTGCCTCATCCATTGGCAATGTTGCTCAGAGGTATATCCAAGTTTTCCGTTAATACCACCAGTGACGTAATTTCATTTTTAAGATTTCTAGTGGAATTTCAGGATCATGCCCTGGTGTTTTCTCTTTCCCCATGTCAAATTTTGCAAATTATCTATCCTTATGCTATTGGTGTTCTATCTGACAAAATAGTTAGAGCCATTGCCGAGCAATCTTCTATTGAGGATTTCCACGCCCATTTGCTAGCTAACTTCATCCCGGCTAGGGCCAGGTCCTCCCTTATTCAGAAATACTATTATCGGGTACAGCGCTTGGATGAAAACCTGGCAGACTTCATCCAAGGTATTAAGTTTTATACTAGGGTGTTTGCTCTCCACTTCCCTGAGGATCAGATCGTGCAAGCTATTGTTGAAGGGATTTCACCACCCTACAGGTCATATTTGTGTTTCGCGGCGTGCCCGCAAACCTTCTCTGAACTGGAAGCATTAGCCGTCTCTGCGGAAGGAGTTAGGTATGCCGATTCCTTGCGTGTGGCGAAAGAACCCCCGCCTTCCTTTAGTAACACTCGGCCTCCACCTCGCCGACCAGTCAATCCCCGTAAATGTTATGCTTGTGGGTCGCCTGACCATCTGCGGAATAAGTGTCCTCTGATCAAGTCAAGTGGGACAAGGAATGGAGTAGGGTCATCACAAGGCTGTTTTAAGTGTGGGGCCTTCTCACATATCGCCAAGAATTGCCCAAACTCAAATAGCACCCCCTCCTGCTCAACTTCTGGTGCAAATTCCAGCTATTCCAATAATAAAAAGTGACTAGTGGCGTCGGCTGAGCCGACTAATCCATCTTCCCGAGACTTAGCCCCTAGTAAACAGGTTGTAAATGCAGAGAACGACCAGCCTTCAAATTCATCTTTTGAATGCCCTAAAGAGTGTCTTAGGATTGCGGCGGATACCCCCGCACCTGTTCCTTTTCTTAAGATTGAGTTAAATAACGAGCCTATAACAGCTCTCTTAGATTCAGGCAGTGTTTGTTCCATTATTTCGGCTGATTGGTATTCTAAATTGAAATCTGTTTGTAAACTCCCTGACTATGTCTCTTCTCCTGTTCAATATGTTTCGGCTAATTCATCTCCATTAGAAATTCTAGGTTCCATACATGTCAAAATTCGGGTTTTTAAGTTTACATGGAAGATCAAATTGTTTGTGGCCAAGCGTTTGTCTTGCCCCATCATATTGGGAGCGGACTTCATTTCTCACACTGGTCTTGTGCTCGATCTCCAGTGTAGGTCGTGCATATTCAAATTTGCGTCCAATTGTAGAATTCCCTTGTTAAAGTGTAATTCTGTATCATGTTCATCTATTTCGCCTACCCAGGATGAGATGTTGTTAGACCTTAGACATCTACCTGAGGAGCAGGCTGATAGTATTCGGAAACTGTGTCAGTCGTTTCCCGAGGTGTTCTCTGATACTCTTGGTGTTACTGACCTTATTGAATACAAAATTGAGGTCACGGATTCAATTCCTGTCCGTTTTCCACCGTATAGGCTATCTCCACCTAAAATGAAGGCTCTGAAAGAAATCATCGATCAGATGTTGAAGGATGGTATTATTAGGCCCTCTAAGTCAGCGTATTCTTCTCCTATTTTTCTAGTCCCGAAACCCCAAGGAGGCTTCAGGCCTGTCATTGATTACAGGGCTCTCAATCGGAAGGTGGTGTTGCAATCTGTGCCCCTTCCCGACCTTCATTCTTGTTTTTCATGGTTTCGTAAGGCCAAGTTCTTCACCATCTTGGACTTAAATCAGGCCTATAATCAAATTCCCCTAGCCGAAGAGTCTAAACATCTTACAGCGTTTGCCACGGACTGGAATTTATATGAATACAACCGCGTGCCTTTCGGGCTCCCCACGGGGGCAGCTGTGCTCACTAGGCTACTAGATAGGGTCTTTTCCGACATCAAATTTGAGTACTTATATCACTACTTGGATGATGTCGTCGTATTTTCCGAAACCTTTGAAGAACATCTAGATCATTTGCGAGAAGTTCTCAATCGCCTTCGTAAGGCTGGGTTAACTGTTAAGTTGTCCAAGGTTGCCTTTGCTAAGCCCTCTATGTCATTCCTAGGGCATATTGTGTCACCTGATGGTGTAGCAGTCGATCATTCTAGAACACAGGCCATCCGTGATTTTAAACCTCCTAAGGACATCAAAGGTATCGCTAGATTCATTGGTATGGTGAATTTCTTCAGGAAGTTTATTCCTAACTTCGCTAATAGAGCGGCGCCCTT
Source organism: Anabrus simplex (assembly GCF_040414725.1). Taxonomy (NCBI): domain Eukaryota; kingdom Metazoa; phylum Arthropoda; class Insecta; order Orthoptera; family Tettigoniidae; genus Anabrus; species Anabrus simplex. The sequence goes on along the minus strand of NC_090265.1, from coordinate 298,978,421 downwards.
AAACCTTCTTCGTAGGAAAGGCATCAAATTTGAGTGGGGACCTTCTCAACAAGCCGCTTTTGAAGATCTGAAATTAGCTCTCTGTAATGCCCCTGTACTTGCTATGCCTGATTTCTCGAAGAAATTCATCGTCCAAACGGACGCGTCGTCGTCAGCTGTAGCTGCAGTCCTTCTTCAAGAGACTGAACTAGGGAGGCGTCCCATCGCCTATGCATCTAGGACTCTATCGGTTCAAGAAGCCAAGTATTCCATCTATGAGCTCGAAGGGTTGGCAGTCTTATTCGCCTTAGAAAAGTTCCGTCTCTATCTGGAACATGTCAAATTCGACCTGGAGACAGATAATCAAGCCTTAAGCTGGGTCTTAGGTAGGCCGCGTCGTACTGGTCGTATAGCCCGTTGGGCCATCCGTATTTCTGCCTTCCAATTTGATGTACGACATATCAGAGGTACCGAAAATGTTGTTGCGGATGGACTCAGCCGTATGTTTCATAGCGACGTCGAGACCCACGAACCGGTCGATAGTTCATCACCTTCCGAGTCCATACTATCTGGTGTTAATGTCATCTTAACAGGTGCTCCCATGCTTTTTAGGGATATTGAGAAATACCAACGTGAAGATCCGACGCTGGCTCCGATAATGGAAACCCTTTCTTCTGGGGAACATGCTGTCCCTTATGTTCTGAGGAATGGTGTTCTATGTTGCCCTTCGAGGCATGATAAGTTGATGAAAGTTGTTGTTCCAGCGGTTCTTGTAGCTATGATCTTCAAATACTATCATGAGACCCCATTGGGGGGGCATCTTGGAATCTTTAAAACTCGTGAAAAGATTCGTGAAATGTTCATATGGAAAGGTATGGACGGTGAAATTCGGGAACTTGTAAAAGCTTGTAAATCTTGTTTGATCAGTAAACCCACCATGTCCACTAAAGTAGGCCTTTTGTCTTCTCATCAAGCGTCGCGCCCCATGGAACGCCTGTATATCGATTATGTGGGACCCTTCCCCCAGTCAAAGGGTAATGCCAACAAGTTCATCTTTGTGTGTGTAGATGGTTTTACAAGATTTTCCTGGTTATTTCCGACTAAGCTGGCTACCGCTCAGTCCACCATTACTTGCCTAAATTCTATTTTTGCTTCTTTTGGTCCGTGCCAATACATTGTATCTGATAATGCTAAAGCTTTTACATCAAATCTGTTTCGTAAATTCTGTTTTGACTTGTCCATCTCTCATGTAACTACATCTGCTTATTACCCTCAACCATCTCTGGCTGAACGGGTTAACCGCAATCTCAGGTCCGCACTTATTGCCTATCATCATGAAGATCATTCTAGGTGGGACACGTCCCTGCATTGGTTAGCTTTTGCTTTGAATTCGGCGGTTCATGAATCTCATAAATTTACTCCAGCTTCTTTGATGTTTAAGTTCGTTCCCAACACGCCGCTCTCTAACCTCTGGTCTCTGAACGACATTCTGCCCGAGACAATAGATCCGGACAACATTAAAGATCTTTGGAAGAAGGCTAAAGCTAATCTTAAAGTGTCTCATGAAAAGGTTAGGGAAAGGTATGATCGTGGACGGAGACCCACCACTTTGAAGGTAGGTGACCAGGTTATGGTCAAAAATTTTGTTCCCGCGGGCAAGCTTGCCCCCAGATTTCATGGGCCTTGTATCATTCTCGATTTTCTTACGCCGGTTACCTTATTGCTAAGTAATCCAGCCACCGAGAGGATATTTAGAGTTCACCTGTCCCAGGTGAAACCGGTGTAATTTCTGTGTTAACTTGCTCCATATTATTTTGAAAGGATATGAAGGTTATATTTTTTTTGAGTTTCACTTTTAAGGCATTCTGCCCCTTCTGTAATATTTTGGTTTTAGATGTAAGCCTTATGTAAAACCTGCCCCGACCCGTTAAACTGCCATCCTGTTCTTGCCACGGCCATTACCACGCTTCCGTCTCCTGCTCCACTCTACACAGTGGCTTAATGAATACCATGAATATCTGCACGCCGCTGGCCCCTCACTCTCTCTACAAGCCTGTACCCTCAAAGAAAATAATTGTCCAACACAATTCTGCCGCCTAGCTTTAATGTTTCAGCGCCCCCGCAGCCGCGCAGCGCCGTGCAGCGACTGGGGAGGGGGATGGGCCCCCTCCTCTCCAGCGAGGACGACATGTGCACGGCGAGCCGGAGCTCACCTCCCGGCCAAGGCTGATGTGCGGCGCACGACCTGCTACATGCCCGCAGCCTGTATCTGTTCACCGCGGGCGCGGCGTACTTCAACACCTCTGCTCCCCTCATAGTGCGGGCGAGCGGTATCTCAGGGTACTTGAGGGGTCCGAGCGGCCTCCGTTGGACGCAAGCTGCAACGGCCGGTCTGGCCATCCGACTCAATCTACATCAACTACATGGACAGTCACCATAAGCAATAATTACATTTGGGAATTTAACAACAATATTTGGTGGACATTGCAAAACTTTTCTTCACCTTTTAAGCATTAAAGGTTTATCTTCAGAAATTCAACTTCTACAAACATAAAAACTTTACTGCACCGGCAACCACAAAATTTTGAAATTGCAACCAACCAAATTACTAAAATCTTATAAATGCTTCCGCAATTAATCTTAATATCAACATCAAAACTTGGACCTTATTTTGGAAACAAAGCTTATGTTCTTCTGTGTTACCCCTTGGAGGAACTTTTGGGGGGGGAGGTCTGTACCGGGCGGTACACCTCTACTCTGTTTATTTAAAAGTTGCGCCAGTTGAAACTCCTCTTCTGGAGGAAGGTTGAACTTTATCTATTCTATTAATTCTCTACTTTCTCAGAAGATGTCACCACGTGGAAAATTTTGAGTTTTTGAACTGTGTCACTTTTGATGTGTTTTTGTTTCGCTTGAAGCAAGAAGTGTGAACTTTCTCTTCTAGAGGACACTACTGAAGAATTACAATAGTGCAACCTAGTGCGAAATCAAAGAACTATTTTGTTGGAGAAATTTTTATTTCAAAAGTTTGTTTCTTGTTAAATTTCTGTCTGTTATTGTTTAAGTTGGCTGTATACCCCTCTTTTTCCCCTTAGTTTGGATCTAGCCAATCCCGAATTTCTTTAATTAATTTTCCACCAATAATGTGTTTCTTTTTCCTCTATGTAGGGGTTTCTTTTCCCGAACCAATAAAGATTTTGTGGGAGGGTGTTTTATTTCCCCTAACGCCTAGAATCTTCCGCGAGAGGATATAAACTGCTGATTTTGGGGTCTCCGGGCCACTTCTGTTCCATCTTTCAGTGTATTAAGTACATAGCAGGAGGCGGGAAGCGCCTCGTTCTTCTTCAGCCGTTCAACACCAGGTAATGGCCTATTAATAACTTCTTTTCTTGCTAGGTCGGCAGTTTAACACTCGCGGCGGGTTCGAAGCATTTCCATCATGTAACCTTTTCCTAAAATGTAATTACTCTTTTCATCTTTTTCTTGTAAAGCTACATATTGGGATAGAGAGTGCTAACCCTCTCGAGCTCCCACTCACAATTGTTTTGAGGTGAACTTATTTTCGCAAGCTATTCTTCGTTTATGTAATGTAAAGTGTTCTTCTCTAAGTCACCTCTGTAGTATGGGATTAGCCCTTGCGTTAGTGGCCCAGAGCCAGATTAGGTTTTAAAAGCAAAGTGTATTAGGAGTGCAAGTTCGCCTCCTCTCAAGTTGTATTTTAGAGGTCATGTATTAATCTTTTCTCACCTAATAGACCTCAGTAGGTTGGGTATTTTACCCCTGTGTATATGTCCTTTGAGGACAACTTGAAAGTTGAGTTTGGTGTGGCCTGGGAGAGGCTTAACTTTAAGAGCGAGTGGCTCTTTTCTAAAACTGAGAGTTGTATGCCTCGAGGAGGCTTTGCTGTGTAATTTGGAGCAAGGGCTCCAGGGTTTGAGTGGGGTCTTCTGCCCCTTTTGTTGAAATTGGTATATCGTAAAGTTGAGCTAGTTGCTCAAGAATTGTGTTTTCAGGGCTCGAAGCCCAAATTCTTTAATCCCTGTAATTGTACATTTCAAGTTGTATTTCGGCTACTAAGTACCTGTTCTATTTGTTGTTACCTAATTTTGAAAAGAAAATATAACCTTGTTCAATTTTAAATTAATTTTACATTGCACTATAATTTCGTAGCTTGAAACCCATTCACACCCGCACCTTCTTACGCCTCTACCTACCGCTAAAACACGGTAACAGAAAGGAACGAGGTAATAAGGAGAATGTTACAGAGAAGAACAAGAACTACTGTAGAAGAGAAAGGAAGCGGACAAGGAATGTAGGAAGAAAACGAGAGAATTTGAGAAACACTGGATTGAAGAATTGGAAGAGAGAAAGAATGCTCAGGAAACTAGGCAGTTTTATATAAGGGTAAAAATATAAAGAAAGGATTTCAACCCAGAGCAGTTTTCTGTAAAGATAAGGGGGGAAATCTGATTGGAGGTAAAGATCAGATGTTAGACAGATGGGTGGAATATTTTAGTGAATTATTGAATAAGGAGTAAGGATTTGAAGGTGAGGTCGGAGATGTGCAGACAGAAGAAAGTGGGCAGGAACAAAGTAGAGAAGAAGTGGACCTGGAATCAATCAAGGAACCTACATTGCACGAAGTTAAAGATGGAATCAATGCTCTAAAAGCAATAAGGCGCCAGGAGAAGACAACATTACTGCAGAAATGATAAAATATGGAGAAAGAAACTAACAAGGTGGTTGCATGAAATTATGGTAGAGATATGGCAAAAGGAGAAAATGCCATAACAATGGAATATAGCAATACTCTGCCCTGTACATAAGAAACATGATAAAGCAGACTGTGGGAATTATAGAGGAATAGCATTGGTATGTATTGCTTATAAAATATTAGCAAAAGTCATAGCTGGAAGACTGAGACCATACGTTGAAGAATATCTAGGAGATTAACAGTGCGGCTTCAGAATTAACAGATCTACTACGGGCCAGATTTTTACTATCAGACAGATCCCTGAAAAATGTTACGAGTATAACACTGATGTTCATCAGTTGTTTATTGATTTTAAACAGGTATATGATGAAAGAGGCAGGAATACCTAACAAACTTACAAGATTGGTCCAAATGACTCTAGCGACAACAGTATGTAAAGTAAAGGTTGAGGGTACTTTATCTAAAGCTTTTGAAGTTAACCAAGGATTACGACAGGGTGATCTACTCTCCACCCTTCTGTTTAACATTGCTTTGGAGATGGTAATGCGAATAATACAAGGGAGCAACCCTGGTGGAACATTGTTTAATCGAGTGACACAAGACCTTGCATATGCATACGATATTGAGTTGCTATCCAGGAGAAAATTGGATCTGGAAGAGAAGTTGAGAAAACTAGAAAAATATGGGGCTGAGGTGGGACTGATGATTAATCAGTCAAAAACTAAGTACATGCTAATATCTAGGAAAAAGTGTAATGAAGCAGAAAAATATGTGAATTTAAATGGGAAAGACTATGAACGCTGCAAAAGATTTAAACATCTAAGGTCAATGGTAGATGAAAACAATGATATGAAGGAAGAAATACATGCTAGGATAGCAGCTGGTAATAGGAGTTACTTTGCCTTAGGCAAGGTATTTAAAGCAAGGAGTCTTAGTAGGAATCTAAAGCTGACGGTTTATCGTACGGTAGTGAGACCTGTGGTGATGTATGGTGCGGAAACTTGGACTATGACACAAGGTGATGAGAAGTTGCTGCGGAGATGGGAAAGAAAGATACTTAGGAAAGTCTATGGACCAATAAAGGATGGTGGACTCTGGCGAATCAGAAATAAGAAGGAAATCAGAGAGCTGTGTAATAAACCAGATATAGTAGCAGAAATAAAGTGTTGTAGGCTGCGATGGTTGGGACATGTAGAAAGAATGACAGAGAACAGGACAGTAAAGAAAATCTTTCATGGGAAACCAGAAGGACGTCGTATGAGGGGAAGACCTAGTATCAGATGGTTGGACAGCGTGGAGGACTGTTGTATGTCCGGCGCTCCCTTCTCGCTCCGCCAGCCAGCTGCACGCGCGCCTGTGTATCATTCTGCTAGCTTCGACGCGCAGCCCTCAGTGCGCGTGCCTGACCATCGAGTGTACTATAAATAGGAGCTCCCTGCCTGCTCACTTGCCCACTTGCCCGGTGTCCAGCTCCAGAATACACCCTACGTCGAGCACGGAGGCTACTCCTCTTGAAAATGTGCTTCGACCAGGTGGACTGAATTTCTGGCAGTACGAGGTTTCACCTCTGGTCACCGCTCCCTTACCTGTTTCCGCTGCCTATGTTCCGTAATTCTTTCACAAGCCATTTTCATTCCCTAATTTACGCAAGCTCCCTTAGTTTCGCTAGGTGGAATTTCTTCAATCAATTGAACTTGCTTTTTAGGAATTCAGGCACTTCAACAAACAAGGACTCTCAAAGACATTTATGTTAGTGTGCCAGATAGTTCTCGACTATCAACGTGTCAATTCACAAAGACTATCTTTTCAAGATAGAAGTGTATATAAAGACTGCAAACCTGTACATATTGTATAAAGACAGACTTTTCTCAAGATTCAATATTCCTTTTTGCTTCAAAATAAATTTCAGTTATTTGTGTAAATATCTTAAAGTGAAGCAAATAAAGTTGTGATTTGTAAATTTCAACCTTGGTTACAACACAACTCTATGGCGACGAGGTAAAAACGCAACAACCTACAATTCTTCGACCCCAGTTGCCAACTCTATGGCGACGAGGTAAAAAAGCAACAAACTACACGTCATCGGCCCCAATCGCCAACTCTATAGCGCCAAGGTAAACACGACACTACAATTCAACAGGCCCAGTTGTCAACTCTACGGCGACGTGCTATACAACAACGACACTCCAACCAGTTCTGACACACAGCTTACCTTACTCTTTCTTGCACGCATCTCGCAATGGCTACTGCGGAACAACTCGCTACGGTCTTCCAAGCCTTACAGCAGCAACAACAACAGTTTATGCAACAACAACAGGCAGCATTAATTCAGGCTATTCAAGCTATTTCTGTCTCTACACAGCCATCAGCTATTCCTCCGTTCTCTGCTTTTGATCCAGCTAAGGAAGAATGGTCAGTTTATTTAGCCCGTTTACAACAGCATTTCATCTGCCATTCTGTCACAGATGATCAACGCCGCCGCGCACTATTTCTTAGTTCGGTTGGCAATGCTACGTGTGAATTACTACGTAAATTAAGTCCGGAAGAACACTTATCTGAGGTACCCTTCACGCAGCTCTTGGCCCGTCTCACGGAACACTATGCCATAGCTCCTCACATAGTGGCAGCTCGCTATAAATTTTTTCAGAGCAGAAAGCAACCCCATCAGACGCATACTGAATGGATAACTGAATTGCGTGGTCTAGCTAAACCCTGCCAGTTCATCTGCTCCAAGGACGGTTGTGGTTCATCCTACACTGATTCTCTCATTCGGGACATGCTAATTTTACATACTCCTGAAGACAAAATACGTTTTGACGCTGTCAAGCAGAGTAACCCTTCTTTAGAAGACGTCCAGCGTATTGCTACGGTTTATGAGCTTACTACCAAGACTGCCGCAGCCATAGCTTCTCCACACGAAGTTGCACAAGTCTCGCCTCAGGCCCGCAAGTCCTCTGCTACAGTGAACCGTACGGATAAGGCGCTCTCCACCAAGCATTCTCGCCAGGTTCCCTCTCGCAATGCTACACGGAAGCCCAATTCTAAACGCACCTCGAAACTCCTGCCTTCCTGCCGAGGCTGTTTCAAGCATCATGAACGTCGTGACTGTCGTTTTTTCAAAGCTACTTGTGAACGATGTAATAAACTTGGACACATTAAGACTGTCTGTCAAAGTTCGCTCCGCCCTGCTAAGACTACTGCAGCACGCCAGAAGCATATACAGCCCCGCCAAGACATGGAAGTTGATCAGATCAATCTTATTCTTCCCACAAAGGATTCTCACAAAATCATCATTCCTCTCTCATTCTCTGATCGATCTGTCGATTTTCAATTAGACACTGGATCACCTGTCTCTATTATTAACCTGACTACATACCACGACTTAGGTTCACCTTCATGCTCTCCAGCTGACATCCAGCTCGTGACATTTAACAAGAAGAAAATTGACATCAAAGGTCAACTCAAGCTTCAGGCTAGTTATAAAGGAATTCAGAAGGCCATTCCTCTTCTCGTAGTTAACAACTACACTGCATCAAACATTATGGGCATGGATCTATTTAACTTATTTGGTTTCCAGATACATGACAACATTAACGTCGTATCTACATTGCATCCTACTTCTGACGTTACCGCTCTCCTAGCGCAGTTTCCTGAAGTCTTCGACTCTCAGCTCGGAACAGCAAAAGACTATACAGCTCACATACAGCTGAAATCCGGAGCTAAGCCTCGCTTCCTCAAAGCACGTCCAGTACCCCTAGCACTTCAAGACCAGGTCACGAAAGAATTAGAAAGATGGATACAAACTGGAATTGTTGTACCAGTTACTTCTAGTCAATGGGCTACTCCACTCGTGGTAATCAAGAAACCTGATGGTAATGTTCGACTTTGTGGCGATTTTCGATCTACAGTCAACGCACAACTCGACACAGATATCTTTCCTATTCCACGTCCAGAAGACTTATTCCGTCGTCTCTCTGGTGGACAATTCTTCTCTCGAGTTGATCTTAAAGAAGCATATCTCCAGCTACTTTTAGACGAAGAATCTAAGAAATTTCTCACACTCAACACTCCTCTCGGACTGCTCCAGCTCCAGCGGCTCCCATTCGGTGTTTCATCCTCAGCGGCTATTTTTCAGCGCTATTTGGCTCAACTCACCGCCTCCATTCCCGGTTGTGCTAACTACCTGGATGATATTATTGTTACTGGAAAAGATCATCAGGAACATCTAACCAATCTACGCCTCCTTCTCCAGAAATTGAAAGACAATGGCCTACGAGCGAATCTCGCTAAATGTACCTTCTTTCAGCCTCAAGTTCACTACCTTGGACATATACTTGATAAGAATGGAATTCGTCCTAGTACACAGAATGTCTCAGCGATAGTAAACATGCCAGCACCTCAGAACCTCAAACAGCTTCAGTCCTTCATAGGCAAAGCGAACTATTATAATAAGTTCATTCCACGCTTCGCTACAGTGGCAGCTCCATTAAACGCTCTACGTAAAAAAGGTGTTAAATTTCAGTGGACTCCGCAATGCCAACAGGCATGGAAAACAATCAACAACGCCTTAATTCAAGCTATACAACTCACTCATTTTCAGCCCGACAAGATCATCACGCTAGCTACTGACGCTTCAGACTACGGTGTCGGTGCCGTTCTCTCCCAGAAGGATCGTCATGGACAAGAACGCCCCATCGCCTTCGCTTCGAAAACACTTAATGACCATCAACGTCGATACTCACAGATAGAGAAAGAAGCTTTAGCCATCATCTTTGGTATTCGCCGTTTCAATGAATATCTCTATGGCAACCATTTCCTGATCATTACCGATCATAAGCCTCTCGTACACTTATTCCATCCTGGTAATAAGATCCCAGAGAATTCCCTCAGAAAGCTTCAAAGATGGTCCATGTTCCTTTCTGATTATTCCTATCAGATTGTATATCGAGCCACATCCCAGCATTGTAATGCTGATGCCCTCTCCCGCTTACCCGTTGGTCCTGATACTGCCTTCGATTCTCAAGAATCTGAATGTCTTCAGTTGGACATAGAACTTGAAGATACTGTATCCAGTTTTCCTATTGATGCTACCTGCATAGCTAAAGCTACGGATAAGGACAGTCCACTTGCTACTGTACGTACTTACATCCGCAACGGTTGGCCTCTTCAGAGCACACTTCCTGCCCACCTGGCACCTTATCATCGTATGCAGCATCGTCTCACGACTCGTGCCGGAGTTGTATTACTAGAAGCAGGCACCATCTTCCGAGTGGTTATCCCACTTAGCCTACAGAAACAAGTTCTCGGATTATTACACCAAAGCAATTGGGGTATCTCCAGAACAAAGCAACTCGCCCGTCAACACTGCTACTGGCCCGGTATTGATGCCGCCATCGAAAAGCTAATACGTCATTGTGAGCAATGTCAAACGAATCAGAACGCCCCATCTTCTGATCTTGCTTCATGGCCTCCTGCTACTACTCCATGGGAACGAGTTCACATCGATTTCGCAGGTCCTTTCCTCAATTCCATGTGGTTAATAGTCATCGATTCACTGTCAAACTTTCCATATGTCGTGGATATGCATTCGACTACTACAACCGAAGCTACCATTCGTGCTCTCCAGAAAATCTTTACTACAGAAGGTTTACCGCAAGTACTCATTTCGGACAACGGACCTCAATTTACAGCTACTGCTTTCCAGAACTTTTGTACACATAATGGCATTCGTCATATCCTAGCACCACCTTTTCACCCTCAATCTAATGGTGAAGCTGAACGCTTCGTACAAACATTTAAAAGAAGTATGAAGAAAGCTGTCTCTTCAGGCTTAACTAAAGACCAAGCCTTGCTCCAACTCTTAAACAACTACAGAACTCTACCCGGCGCTGATAATATCACTCCTGCACAGAAGCTCCATGGACGACCTCACAGAACTTTACTTTCTCTGTTACAGCCTCTTCCGGCCCAGCATAAGACCTCACCAACGAAGTTCTCCCTCAACGACAAGGTCTACACCAGGACATTCAAATCCAACCCACTCTGGATACCTGGAGTCATCTGCAGATCTTTGGGTCATCGTCTATATGAGATACAGACTACGGAGAAACGTATCTGCCGCCATCAAGATCAGATACGTCTGCGCTACCGCCCCTGTCCAGCTATTGATGCTATTGCTAACCCAGATAAATCTATTGCTGAACGAGCTTTAGATCATTTAATAACAATGGGTTCCTTTCAGGACGAGACAGCGCCACTCCGCCCAGTTCCAGCTCCGGACAATACAACAGAGACATCAGCAGCTCCGCCCCAGCATCGCAGTCGCCGCCAGCGCCGCCGCCGTTTCACGCCGTACCGGCGTATTTAGGAGGGGAGGGTGTTGTATGTCCGGCGCTCCCTTCTCGCTCCGCCAGCCAGCTGCACGCGCGCCTGTGTATCATTCTGCTAGCTTCGACGCGCAGCCCTCAGTGCGCGTGCCTGACCATCGAGTGTACTATAAATAGGAGCTCCCTGCCTGCTCACTTGCCCACTTGCCCGGTGTCCAGCTCCAGAATACACCCTACGTCGAGCACGGAGGCTACTCCTCTTGAAAATGTGCTTCGACCAGGTGGACTGAATTTCTGGCAGTACGAGGTTTCACCTCTGGTCACCGCTCCCTTACCTGTTTCCGCTGCCTATGTTCCGTAATTCTTTCACAAGCCATTTTCATTCCCTAATTTACGCAAGCTCCCTTAGTTTCGCTAGGTGGAATTTCTTCAATCAATTGAACTTGCTTTTTAGGAATTCAGGCACTTCAACAAACAAGGACTCTCAAAGACATTTATGTTAGTGTGCCAGATAGTTCTCGACTATCAACGTGTCAATTCACAAAGACTATCTTTTCAAGATAGAAGTGTATATAAAGACTGCAAACCTGTACATATTGTATAAAGACAGACTTTTCTCAAGATTCAATATTCCTTTTTGCTTCAAAATAAATTTCAGTTATTTGTGTAAATATCTTAAAGTGAAGCAAATAAAGTTGTGATTTGTAAATTTCAACCTTGGTTACAACAAGGACGATTTGAGACTGATGGGAGTTAGAAGATGGAGAACCAGAACAGTCAACAGAGAAGAGTGGGTGGAGATTGTCCAGGAGTCCAAGTCGTCGTTACTCTCATCGCCGGACTTCCGACATTCGGTCCACAAATTTTATACGTTCCTTGACAGTCATTTTTATGGTGAAACTTTTCAATTTGTTATAAAATGTGACAAACTTATGTGTTAGTAATTTTTGAGACAAATCATGAATTCTGTAGGCAATATCGAGTATTATGTTCGTAAATAGAAGTGATAGAAAAGAAAGTAAGCTCGATTTTGGCATTAACAGTTTAATAAAAAATAGGTGGCATCGTTGCAAATGTGTTCATTTTCCACTCCCCCAGCCTTGAATATGTGTTCCCTATAGGAAGCCAATAGACTGGCGGTTCATAAATTATGGGGGACTGGTCGCTCATTTCAAGCAGGCTGAATGGTTTTAAATGGCGGTGATAGTGTTCTGTAAAGCATTAATGCGGGCAGGTTATTAACAGGCTGTTATTTTGAAATAGTGAACTGGACGCTAATTTCGCTCATAGAAGGTGTTATCTAGGCCATGTATGGAACAGAATTGCTATAAGTGAACATACCCTCTGATATAGAACAGCGATAATGAGTTATTAATGTAGGAGAAGAATGGTGAATGGGCACATTTATTATCCAGTGGCCTTTAATGGAGGCTAGGTTATTGAGATCTCAATCTGAAAATCCAAAAGATCAGTTAATTTCAACTGAAATAATATTTTCTATATAAATACCAAAATAATGTAAAAAGTAAAGCAAGTAACCTTGTAGTTTTACGTGACTGTTGGGATCGTGATCGGAGGTATGTGTCCTCCAGTTTTACATAATACACAAACCACAAGGAAATGTCACATGGCTACGGAGGTCCAAACACAGAATATGTTATTATTATTATTATTATTATTATTATTATTATTATTATTATTATTATTATTATTATTATTATAGACTGTTATGTTTTTTAGCGTTCAGTCTGCAAGCCTCAGTGAATGTACTAAACGTCGCCACAATCCTCTATTTGCAACTAGTGCTGTGGCCTTATCTTTAAATCGTTAGAAGCTGAGTCAAACCATCGTCATCTTGGTCTACCTCTACTTCTCTTACCTTCCATAACAGAGTCCATTATTCTCCTAGGTAAGCTATCCTCCTCCATTCACCGCACATGACCCACCACCGAAGCCAGTTTATGCGTACAGCTTCATCCATCGTGTTAATTCCTAAGTTAGCCTGTATCTCCTCATTCCGAGTACCCTCCTGCCATTGTTCCCACCTGTTTGTACCAGCAATCGCTACTTTCATGTCTGTTACTTCTAACTGATGAATGAGATATCCCGAGTCCACCCAGCTGTCGCTCCCGTAAAGCAAAGTAGGTCTGAAAACAGACCGATGTAAAGATAGTTTCGTCTGGGAGCTGACTTCCTTCTTACAGAATACCGTTGATCGCAACTGCGAGCTCACTGCATTAGCTTTCCTACACCTTGATTCAATCTCTATTATTATTGTTATTATTAGATACTAATGTTTATTTTGCTATTTTAGTGATGTATTTCGCAACGATGCGTTAGGAATTTCCACGATGGTATTCGAAATTATCATCTGCGGAATATAAGCTCACAGCTAAGTGATACGAACCATGTAGCCTAGTAATCCAAATTTTTTTAAGGCTATGAAACTTGGACCTACTGATTTATTTGGTGAGCTGAGTGACTCAGGTAGAATTGTGCTGGCTTTCTGATCCTAATTTGTCGGGTTCGGTTTGATCCCGGGTCAATACCGCTGTATTTGAATTGCTCAAATACTTCAGCCTCGTGACGATAAATGTACACGCACATAAAGGAACGCCGGGGGAAAAGTAGCGACATACTGATGTCTCCAAAAATCGCAAAAGTAATTAGTTGAACATCATCATCAGCATCATCTGCTTACCCTCCAGGTTCGGTTTTTCCCTCGGACTTAGCGAGGGATCCCACCTCTACCGCCTCAAGGGCAGTTTCCTGGAGCTTCAGACTCTTGATCGGGGGATACAACTGGGGAGTATGACCAGTACCTCGCCCAGGCGGCCTCACCTGCTATGCTGAACAGGGGCCTTGTGGAGGGATGGGAAGATTGGAAGGGATAGGCAAGGAAGAGGGAAGGAAGCGGCCGTGGCCTTAAGTTAGGTACCATCCCGGCATTCGCCTGGAGGAGAAGTGGGAAACCACGGAAAACCACTTCCAGGATGGCTGAGGTGGGAATCGAACCCACCTCTACTCAGTTGACCTCCCGAGGCTGAGTGGACCCCGTTCCAGCCCTCGTACCACTTTTCAAATTTCGTGGCAGAGCCGGGAATCGAACCCGGACCTCCGGGGGTGGCAGCTAATCACGCTAACCACTACACCACAGAGGCGGACTAGTTGAACATACAACCAGTAATATTAAGAGTAGCTAATTTTGGTACAATTAACTTTTGTGTATACACGTTGAACGTGTTTCCCATTACGTATTAAATTAAGCATATAGAGCCAAAAGTAAAAAATTGTTAAAATAGTCAAATACCTTCCCTAATATTAAAATGTATATGAAAATAATTGAAAATACAATGTCGAGCTTACTCTTTTCTTATTTTTTGTACCTGTGTGTACCAAAATATTTACAATGTAAGCTAAGTTCAAGAGTCTTACGGTGATATTGTTGTTGTTGTTGTTGCTGTTGGTGGTGGTGGTGGTGGTGGTGATTTTTGTTTTAAGAGGTAATCATCCTCTGTGAACAAATTAGTGGAAAAGGAATTTAAATTTAAATACAAAATTATTTATTCAACGAAGCTATTTGGAAACGCAGTACAAAATAAAACAAAAAAGCAATTATAGAATTAGGCCGAAATAATTACTAACGAACTACAAGGGAACGTGCGGTCCCTGAGTAACAGTACACTTGTAATTTATACACCTTTGATAAGTCCATTGTCACACATAAAGCGGATGACGAGATTATCAGTAGTCGCATCATGGGCTAGTATGCGTTCGAGTATTTCCTGCAGGCCGAGGCTCCGTCTTAGGCCAGAGAGATGGGCGTACTCTGTGAGAATGTGGACCACGGTGAAGTCGGCACCACACGAACACACTGGGGGGTCTTCCCTCTTTAGGAGATAAGAGTGCGTAGATCATAAATGACCTATCCTCAGCCTACACAATAATATGGCCTCTCTCCGTGAAAGTCGGAAAGAGGACCGCCACACGGTAGTTCTTAATTGCTCTCAGCTTGTTGGGAGTTCGGATAGTTAGCCACTCCGATTAACAGGACGCCAGGATGGTTCGACGTAGCTGAGAACAAATATCCTTAGCAGGTCTTGGAGGTAAAAGTACAGCTTCCTTTGCAACTTCATCCGCAAGTTTGTTTCCAACAATCCCAACGTGACTTGGAAACCACGCGAAAGTGATTATGGTGCCAGCAACACCTAACCTGGCTAGAAGGTCATGTATCTGCTGTACCAGTGGGTATTGCGAGAAACAGGTCTCAATAGACTGCAGAGAGCTTAACGAATCAGTACACATAATAAAGTGGCTTCTTTCGTCACGCAGTGCAAACTGCAGAGCCTCTATGATGGCGTAAAACTCTGCAGCATACACGCTACATACTCTAGGAAGTGAGATCTTCGTGCTCATATCATCAATTACGAAAGAGCAACCAACATTATCTCCGATGTTTTAACCATCCGTGAAGATATGTCTCGCAGCCAGATATCGGTGAACGAAGTCCTGGAAATACCTCCGATAAACGGAGGAATCTGTGTTCATTTTGGTTCCACGGAGTAGATCTAGACGTATATCCTGTCGCGCAGACAACCACGGAGGTACCTCGCTAAGAGTTTGTTCAAAACAACCACCGATATCGATATTCAAATCATGACACATGCTATCAATTCGAGAACCAACCGGTGATGTTAGTGATAGTAATTATTGCTCTTCTTATGGAATTGCAACTAAGCAATAATTCTCCTCTTGTGACTAATTAGAGCAAGGAATGGGATCGAAAATGAGCGTATTGGCAGAACAAAAGGAGGAACACGAAGTGTATAAGACTGAAAGACTCCCCAGGCTTTGCAAACCCAATACCGTCTGGTTGAAAGAGAACAAGAATTGATCAAAGGTCAAATAGGAAAGGAAAAGGTTGGCATAAGTATGTAGGTAGAGGAGCGGTCGTGGCCAGACAAAGCACAGATGGCGGATACCGTGGATGTATTCTAAGATCCCACACACAGATATTTCAAATAGAATGTTCAGTCCGTGGTTATTGCATGAAGTATACATTATAATATTCTGTAAATCTGAAACAGTCCGCCTCTGTGGTGTAGTGGTTAGCGTGATTAGCTGCCACCCCCGGAGGCCCGGGTTCGATTCCCGGCCCTGCCACGAAATTTGAAAAGTGGTACGAGGGCTGGAACGGGGTCCACTCAGCCTCGGGAGTTCAACTGAGTAGAGGTGGGTTCGATTCCCACCTCAGCCATCCTGGAAGTGGTTTTCCGTGGTTTCCCACTTCTCCTCCAGGCGAATGCCGGGATGGTACCTAACTTAAGGCCACGGCCTCTTCCTTCCCTCTTCCTTGCCTATCCCTTCCAATCTTCCCATCCCTCCACAAGGCCCCTGTTCAGCATAGCAGGTGAGGCCGCCTAGGTGAGGTACTGGTCATACTCCCCATTTGTATCCCCTGACCAAGAGTCTGAAGCTCCAGGACACTGCCCTTGAGGCGGTAGAGGTGAGATCCCTTGCTAAGTGCGAGGGAAAAGCCGAACCTGGAGGGTAAGCAGATGATGATGATGATGAAATCTGAAACCACCAATACAATACGTAAAATTTGCAAAGATCACTGTTGCTAAGTTTTAGTAGTTGTACGGAAGTCTATATACCGGATGGTACAGCTTCCCCTATTTTCCCGAACATATGCAACCAGGTAGGAATTAAATGCCTCTCAATCCTTTCTTACGCAACATCTTACAGCAACTTATGTGACTTCCCCGCAAATGCAAAAACGGTACATGAGGCAGTAAGTGAGGTCCATCTCAAAAACACTGTACCATGTTATGCAGAGCGCAGTCCAATTCTCTACTGTAGTCATTTTTAGGAAATGTTACTGTACTGCACAAACCATAGCCACTCCTTTAACTGCCGGTAGAGAATAGTGCACTTGATTGGTTCGAGAGGCCATTTTCTTTTGATAAAATGGCGGTCACGGTATCATATAAAACGTGATAGGTTTCGACCAATTACAAACATGTCAATTCACCGCCATTTTGTGTAGTCTCTTCTCATTGAAATTGATAGAAACTTGTTTGTCAGAGTATTTTGTAATTTATGGCACACGAATGCTGTACAGCAGATGTAATAGCTTACGCCTTGTCATTACAACCGTTACACCGTTCAATAAAGTCATAAAACCGGACCATAAGGCTGCAAGAAATCAGTACATTTACTAAGCGAGAACTTTCGCTCTGCTCGTGAATAGAGAGCTGTAAGGGTTGGCTGTTCAAGCTGGGAGTAGCTGCGCGGCATTACGCATGTCAGCTTTACGTGGACAAGCTACGCGGAGTAGTGAGGGTTCGAAAATACTGAGTCATGTCTTTTTTTAAATTTTCATATCGTACGCTTCCAGGCATACATTACAAAGACTTGACTTTTCTTAAGTCCCACATATTCTTCTAAGGAGCTTTTAATAAATAAATAACCCTTTTCGGGATGCTCCAGTAACGTCTGGAAATAACGAAGGAACTGTTCAAAATGCAATTACGTAGAACCCGCATATATTCTCATGAGCCATTGGAACATCAGTCATGTATCTGTACTGCGCATATTGCACCGCCATAAATTCAACCTCTACCGTCAATAACAACACCAGGAACTTACGGAGGTGCCCTTCAAAAACGGATATAATTTTTGCAATGGACACTGCAAAAAGTTGAAGCTGATGCCAATTTCTTAACGGATATTCTCTTTGGTATCGAATCCAGATTTTACAATAAAGGAGAGCTGAAAATCCTCACCGAATAAGAGCAACTCGATTTCCTGTACAATGGTGCGTCAACGTATGGTACGGGATAGTAGGTGATAAGATAATTCAATCATATTTCTTCGAAGGAAATGTCACGGGACGACGCAATCCACAATTTATTCGTGAATATCTCGTGCTCTTATTGAAAGATGTGCTCCATATGACACAGTTGATGATGCAATTCCAGCAGGTTGGAGTTTCCTCCTCACTGGTCGTAGGCATTACGGCACCACTCGCATAGGACAAATCCTGAACGTTGGATTGGACGAGGGATCCCTTTTTCATGGCCGGCTACATCGCATGTCTTTATGCCACTAGATTTTTCCTATGGAGGTATTTAAAGGAATAAGCCTATGAACAGGAGCCAGAGAGCCCGAATCATTTACGGCGGCAATTCACTGAAGCCTGCAGGCAGGTACTACCATATACGCTGCAGGAAGCAAGAATGACTCACCTCCATCGTCCTCAGATTTGCATTAACGAAGAAGGTGGTCATTTTGAACATTTGCTTCATTAATTGAATGGCCTTGCACAAGCCCATTGCACCTCTATCAGTAATAGCTTATTTTACTGCAAATGCACCGATTTCCTCATCTAACTTCAAGCAAACTCAGCTTTCACGAGCTGTCCGTTACAAGTGGTTTGTCAACACTACTTCTCTGATACAGAATGTCACGTTTATTTACCATCATTCGGTATTTTATCGTTAATGCTGGTTTCGTGGACACGAACAAACGAATAATAGAAAACGAAGTAAGACCAGACATTGCTATGAGTAGCGAAGTTCAGTGCTTTCAAGTTAGGCTTTAATCTGCGGGTTGCATAAGACTCAGTTAATAAGGGCAGCTGTACCACTCGGTATATGCAGGGTGATTTCTGTCTGTACATTGCTCAGAATTAAGAAATACTGGTATATCTGTATCGTTCGTATCCACAGTAAGGACAGGCAATTTTTAATTTTCCGTCATGTCTGTCTGTCTGTCTGTCTGTCTGTCTGTCTGTCTGTCTGTCTGTCTGTCTGTCTGTCTGTCTGTCTGTCTGTCTGTCTGTCTGTCTGTCTGTCTGTCTGTCTGTATGTACGTGCATCACGAAAAAATGACTGAATTCTTTTAATGAATATCAAGATGTGAGCTGGCCTAACATTTTCTCAGATACCTATGCTATTAGTGGTCCTATCGATAAATACTACATTACAAGAGCTATAGAAAACACAATTTCTGATCATTTATGTAAACATAGTTTTACCGTACCGGCTGCAATAACAGAGATATTGATGAATTTGGACTTTTGTTGCTCAGTTCATATCAACGCCGAGCCACGATAATGTGGCAGAGGTGAACAGAATTGAATAAAATATCGGTATGCAAAATCTGGGAATAAGGCACTACAGTGGAGGATATAAATAATTTTCTTCACGCGGGGTGAAATGGTAATTTAGGGGAATGACTACACTTTAATCATAAACTATCCACGTTATCAGTGGTCTTATCGATCGATAAATGCTACTTAACGATATTCCTAGAAAGTACAATTTTCGATCATTTCTGTTATACTGTTTTATTGTAACGGCTATGATGACAGAGATATCCATAAACTTAGACTTTTGTTGCTTATTTCACATCAACGCTGAGCGTCGGTAACAGGAAAATATTGTTCAATCCCGTTAACTGGTGATGGTGGAGGTTTTTTTTCGTGATTGTCTTAAGGTGAAAGACCATATCGCCAACAGCCCATTTTGACAAGGAAAATTGTGAAGATGAATGTCAAAACGATAAATCAATCGTGAAGGAACGATCGTTTTAAGAATAAGGCTCAACGGAGTCATTAAAGGAGGAAGAAGACTTCCTTAGTAGGATGACCTCATATCACATAGTTGGAAGAAAACTGTGAATTCCTGCAATATTGGAAGACCATAAAAGTAATCAAAAATAACATTTTGTTGAATACTGTTTGTCGTGATATGCTTTGTATCTTCTGCTACCACTCGTCTTCGTTAGATGTTAGCATGCCATTCCTCTGGTTCATACATGTGCTGATAACTACTGGTGCGTGACTGTCTGATTCATCATAGTATTCCAGCTATTCGATCCCTGCTATGAAGCGCTGATAGGAATGGGAAGTTTGCTCGCTAGAGTAGTGTTCACCGCTGTCTGTGGCCGTATCAGGCGTTGCTCAAGGCGACGAAAAACATTCTTATAGGGATGGCGCCTTTGAGGGTACCGTGCTGCATACTCACGAGCAGCAGCAGGAGCTTGATTATCGGATGCATCCGACACTAAAAGCATATCGACGTATTCGTCGTTTGTGTACTCCATCAGGAAGCTGCCCTACATGCATTTGACAGGACCAGTTATGGTTGTGCACTGCGTGGTTATCGAACTCATGCATTCAGTTGAATGGATCATACTGTCATGCTGTTCGACTATTGTCATGTGACAACAGGATGTCGTGCTTACAAACGCAGTTACACGACGGAAACTAGGGACACACAAAAGAAACAAAATCCTGACGTAGATTCGAGCCGTAGCTCCATGGTGCATGTGGGTTTGATAATCCAGCAGTCGACTCAGTGAGCTGCGACGGCGGGTACGGTAGAGCGGGATGATGCACGTTTCTCTTTTACATTCCGATGCGCCGCAGGATGTGACAGTGTTGCCAAATTATCGTTTTCGACTTGTTTCCCAACAGCACAAGATCCGATTTGGCTATAGAAACTTTTCTCTTGCAATGTGATGAGGAATCGCATGCCGACCTCCAAGTGAGACATTTTTTGTTCACCCTGTATTGATACATCAAATGATTCCGAAAAAGTATTTAAAGTAATATTGTCGTTTGTATCAGATAACAGAAATGATGAAATTATCTCTAGTTAAAATTACTGACTATGAACTTTAAGTAAATTTGTTCCCTAATAGACTCGAAGTGACTGGTTACATTTAACTCGAGATGTTTACTTTCATCTCGGATACATACCGAATTATTCTACATATTTACCAAAGGTGCACTTCTGGAAGACAAAATTATAATTATATCATACAATCCATGATAATGATGATAATGATGCAAGCTATTCGACCGCGTTGTAGAAACAAAATGCTTTCCATCATAACTTATATGTAGCCATAGTCAACAGCAGTGTTCGTCTGGAAACACAAGCTTTGTCCAGAATATATATCGAAATACGTTACTGGGACAGAAATGTGAAATATGAATATCCTCCACCAGAAGTATATTGGAATATGGAACAAAAAAAGAGACTTTATTGAATACAGATAATATGATGGGAGCCAACCTGACTAAAATAAAATGAGGTCTTCATTTCCTAGGAACTTCTGGGAGAAATTTGTTTACTACCTGGTAAGAACCGTAATCAATTCTAGGAATTACAACTGAATTCATATAGTGTGTGTTTCAGTAAATGCATGTAAAAAATAAACACAAAATCTAGGTTACTCTACTGAGCATTCTGTTTTCTTGAATATTTAAAGTTAATGGAATTAGTTGCCAAGATTGGATTGGCGCCTGTGATATAATTCGAAACAAGTCAGCGATATTTGAAATGGTACAGCAGAATCTCGTAGGCTGGTGTCGTGTTTACAATGTGGTTGGCGGCCGTCATTTTAAGCAAGAATTGTGAGACAAAAAACGGTACTTTTATTCATGTTTATTAATAATATAATGTACGATAATAACTGTCCGCCTCTGCGGTGTAGTGGTTAGTGTGATTATCTGGCACGCCTGGAGGCTCTGGTTCGATTCCTGGCTCTGCCACGAAATTTGAAAAGTGGTACGAGGTCTGTAAAGGGGTCCACTCAGCCTCGGGAGGTAAATTGAGTAGAGGTGGGTTAGATTCCCACCTCAACCATCCTGGAAGTGGTTTTCCGTGGTTTTCCACTTCTCCTCCAGGCAAATGCCGGGATGGTACCTAAGTTAAGGCCACGGCCGCTTCCTTCCATCTTCCTTGTATATCCTTTCCATTCTTTCCATCCCCCACCAAGGCCCCTGTTCAGCATAGTAGGTGAGGCCGCCTGGGTGAGGTACTGGTCATTCTCACCCAGAGTCTGAAGCTCCAGGACACTGCCCTTGAAGCGGTAGAGGTGGGATCCCTCGCTGAGTCCGAGGGAAGAACTGACCCTGGAGGGTAAGCAGATTAAGAAGAAGAACGATAATAACTGTAAATAAGATAGAAATTAATTGCAAATCACCTGTGAAAACCAGCTGTGGTTGAAACTACTCTAAATGATATAAAAACTAAATATAAATAAATATATATAAGGAATGTAAATTAAATAACTGTAAAAACTAATATTAATAAATACTCATAAAAATTAGCTTAAATAATCCGTAAAAAGTGATCATGATGATCATGTTTAAGCGTATATACCCTTAAAATGGCTTCTCAGACCCTAGACGTTCTATATCAAAGTAGTCAGTAGAACATCCCTATTTTCTGTTTTCTGTTTTACATTCTTTTACTGAAAGACCATGCATATGTATTTATATCATACAATTTCATGCCGTAATCAATAAATGAGCGTAGATATTCCAACGCGAAAATTAACCCTAGGAATAGCAGATTAGGCATACATGAAAAAGCAAAGAAACTTTTGGATAAAACTAGGTGTATGAATGTTAAGAGCACAGATGAAAAACCACATCTAGGGAAATAAGAAAAGGCAGAAGGTTGGAAGAAACATATTCAACAAGAAGTAGATGATATGGTTCTGGAATAATAAGAGGCTGTTGATGTTTAGGAAATGGGGGACCAAATTTTGCGGTCAGAATTCGACATAAATTGATGACATGCCCTCAGAATTACTGACTGCCTTCGGAGAAACTTGCATGGTGAGGTTATTCCATTTAGTGTTTCAGATACATGGTATTAAAAGAGTGACATTCGATTTTCGGCAGAATGTTGTTATACTTATTCTCGGTGCTGACAAGTGTGAAATCTACCGAACCTTTAGTTTACTGGATCACGCCTGCAAAATTTTAACACGTATTATATATTAAAGAATGGAAAAACAAGTTGAAACTGAGTTGGAAGAAGATCAATTAGGCTTTAGAAGAAATGTAGGAATATGTGAAGCAAATCTGACTTTACGTCTGATCTTAGGGGCAATAATTAAGGAAGACAAATCCACGTATATGGCGTTCGTAGATCTAGAATAAGCATTGGGTAATGTTGATTGGACCAAGCTATTTGAGATTCTGAAGGCCATCGGGATCAGATACCGAAAGAAGAATATGGATAAAACTCAGTCAGCAGTGATAAAAATCGAGGCCTACGAAAAAAAGAATCAGCTATCCAAAAAGGAGTAAGGTAAGGTCGCACTTTGTCCCCCGTGCTTTTCATTCTTTATATAGAACAGGCGGTAAAGGGAATCAAACCTGAATTTGGAAAGCGAGTCATAATTCGAGAAGAGGAAATCAAAACCCTGAGGTTTGCCGACGATATTATTTCATCAGAGTCTGCAGAAGATCTGGCGAAATTGCTGAATGCTATGAACACAGACTTAGAGAAGTAGTACAAGATGAAAATAAATAAGTCCAAAACAAGAGTAATGGAGTGCAGTCGAATGAAGTCAGGTGATGCAGGAAATATTAGATTAGGAAATACAGTCTTAAAGGAAGTAGATGAATATTGTTACTTGGGTAGTAAAATAATTAACGATGGCAGAAGTAAGGTGGACATAAAATGTTGACTAGCACAAGACAGGTCGGCCTTTCAAAAAAATGAATTTGTTCACTTCGAACATTGATATAGGAATTGCCGGGCTGAGTGGCTCAGACGGTTGAGGCGCTGGCCTTCTGACCCCAACTTGGCAGGTACTATCCTGGCTCAGTCCGGTAGTATGTTAAGGTGCTCAAATACGTCAGCCTCGTGTCGATAGATTTACTGGCACGTAAAAGAACTCCTGCGGGACTAAATTCCGGCACCTTGGCGTCTCCGAAAACCGTAAAAGAGTAGTTGGTGGGACGTAAAGCAAATAAAATTATTATTATTATTATTATTATTATTATTATATAGGAATTATAAATATGTTTCTGAATAGTTTCGTCTGGATTGTGGCATTGTATGGAAGTGAAATATGGACGATAACTAGCTCAGAAATAAAGAGAAGCTTTTGAAATGTGGTGTACAGTATAATGCTGAAGGTGTGATGGATAAGTCGAATCACGAATGAAAGATTGCTGATTCGAATTGCTGGGAGGAGCTCGATTTGGCTAAATTTTACCAGAAGAAGAGATGGACTCATAGAACATATCTTAAGACACCCTAGACTTGTGCAGTTGGTTCTTAAGGGAAGTGTAGGCGGTAAGAACGGTACGAGTATACGAAGGTATGAAAATGACAAGCAGATTGGAGTAAATCTAGGTTGTAGTAGTTACGTAGAAATGAAAAGTTCAGCACTGGATAGCATGGCACGTAGCGCTTCATCAAACCAGTCTATGACTGTTGTTGTTTCCAAGTTTTCATTCCCCACCCTGAAGGGGTGGGGCGGGCCACCTAGAGGGTGTCGCCCTCTCTCTGGCCAGGAGAGATGACGGGGTTGAGAAGATGTGAGAAAAGAGGTAGTCTATGGCTGATGACTCAGTCAACAAATATATACAAGCCGTACCTGCAGCTCCGCCTGGATTGAAGGCAAAATATTAGAAATCATATTATTTGAACTCTATTTTAAACATCAGTGAACAGTCAAATATTACCTTACGTGGTATCGATCTCTATGTCATGTTTCATCTCTCGCCTCAGCCTCAACAAAAATAGTCCTGACAGTTGATTTAGCCAGCGAACATACATTTCGAACGGTTTAGGGAGTGTGTTCCCTTTTAAGGATCCGAGACGTGCTTTTTCCTTGGCTTTCTCCATATTTTCCTTCGTTTCTCTTTAGTTCCTCTCCCTGACTTAAAGTCTTAACTATCGCTGGACTTGCCCCTGTAATGGATTCTAATAACGATTTTCATCCAGCTGTACCGCGCTTCGCGTCAAAGCCCTTCGGACTGTCTGCTCGAAATGCTTCTTTGATACGTGAAAGCGAATTATATGACACACAGAAAATGCATGTAAGAACATTTCCGTATATATCCTTAAGTCTAAACTCGGTATGCATGCTCCTTTCTTTTCTACGACTAACAATTACAGTATATACACCGAGCTCTCACCAGCTATACAGAGAGAATGTCCAATACGTTCATAAAATCCGCTCTGAGATCCAGGCGAATGCAGATTCAGTAAAACCTGGTGACTTTTCACCAAAATTAGTAGTTCTCACATCGTGCATGAAAGATACGCAATGCTGATGACGTTTAAGTAACTGCAATTGAGGACGTGGTAGAATTACTCTGAAGACCAATACAATGACCAAATTGTATACGGACGTCTCCAGCTATTGACATGATTGCTATTGAATATATAAACGTGATGGACCCTGACGGATTTGAAATCATTTAACATCATCCATCAAATAAACCATTAGATATGGACCTCTGGTCAATGTCCTGGGAACTGGCTCGCACATCTCCATCATACCCACCCACATGAAAAGCTCTATCATACATTGCAGCATCTTATATCTGATAACTCTCGTCTCCCACGTGACCAAAGTTCTGCTCTATGTGATACAGAAGAGATTGGGATACTTCCTCTCCTGGTAACTGACACCCAAACAGGCTGGTCTTCTGAAAGGCAGATATATCCGGGCAGTGGTGGGTTGGCAAATATAAAATTGGATGTTCTCAAAATTTAACACTAACAATAACATATTAAGTCCAATGTTTGTCACTTGCCTTACTGCGCTGTATGTAAGGGTATGAATGTTTAATATTAAATATATCGAGTTCGCGGTTACCTGGCCTGATCAAAATAAATAAGTACATAATTATGAAATCTCAATTGATAGACACGAATACTCTGTATTTTTTCAAAGTCAGTGCATACGCAATGACAAATTGCAAAATAACGATACCTCAAACTAGTATTCAAAGCTTAAAGACAGCGGGGTGCCAAATAGTTTGATATTGCAGGATACCGGTACTGAAGTTTGAAACTAATACTATTGATTTTCAAAGAAGTATGAGCTGGCACAAAATCCGTAGAGATGGCAGCACCATCCAGTAAGGTTTGGTTACTGGAGATCTGAATAAAGAGCACATTGAGTGTGTGCACTTCCCATGCGGTAACAGCTTTGTACAGTACGATGCTACCATCACTCAAGCATGCGCGAAACCTGCCACAGCAAGAGCACAAGACTGATGTGCACATTCAAGCAATGCAATGCAATGAAGTGTAGAACTCAGCAGATTTACAATGCGAAAGATCAGAATTCTAATTCCTAAGTTAGAAACCGAGTAATTAAAAGGGTAACATGAGTCCCAGTTCAAGACTGTGGATGTTCACGTGCACTTTGTGGTCTTGTACACGAGCCGCCGTTGTACCCGGGAGTGAATATTGACAAGTGAAGATAATACTATACACCCATGTAACCCATGTATATCAGCTCTGTCAATGTATATCTCCGATGGGGAAAACTGTGGAAAATGCTGGGGAAGACAGGGACGCCACCTCACCTTATCCAACTGTTCAGTCTGTTGAGTGGTTCCCAGATGTACAATCTGGCCCACTACCCCATATCTGCGAATCTTGTTCATATTTGTCCAATTCAGGATTTCGCGGTCAGCAATCATTATCATAGCTTTGCTGACACGATACAGAAACTGTACTCAGCTCTACCATCCTTCAGCTTGCATGTCAGTTCTTCCAGTTGTATCATAAGAGTTGTGTCATAGGCAAAGCGCAGGTATAAGATTTTACATCCACCGAAGGATATACCTCCATTCTACCCATCTAAGCTGCCTCGCATAATGTATCCACTATAAACATTGAATAAAAGTGGCGAAAGAATGCATTCTTGATGGGTTCCCTTTCCAATACGGCATGTACTGGAGAGGACGTTGTCTGTTTTCACTGTAAGCAATGACGTCAACTGTGAGGGGGAGGCACGTAGGCGCATTGCCATGATGCAACTCACCAAAATATTGCGAGCACTTCAATAAACAATACGACAAAAATCAATATTCAACACCCAATGTTCCATGTTATATACATTAGGGACATGGACTCCACACACCTCCGAACGCCACCCCGTCGAAGCATTTGAGTATATGCACTTCCCTTACAGTAACAGCTCCGTAAATTACGATGTCACCACCATTCACGCATGCGCGAAAATGCCACAGCGAGAGCACAAGACTTAGTGAACTTTCAAGCAATGCTGTCAGTTTGAAGTGTAGAAATCGGCAGATTTACAATGCAAAAGATCAGAATTCTAATTCGTAAGTTAGATACCGAGTAATTAAAGGGTAACATGAGTCAAGTTCCAGATTCTGGATGCAAGCTTCGCATTCCGTGGAAAGACACATAACTAACGCATCAATCCCCCAGAAATCCAACGGAACAAAGATTGCGTGCCCTGATAATATGATCCCTGGATTCGTTGGGCACATCGCTCGCAGTCTCCACATGGAGACCCTGATGGTCCAGGGAAAGACCAGCGCGAAACGAAGAAGTGGCAGGTTGCCACCCCGTAGGACGGAATTCCTAAACTCCCTGTTCAACACCAACCTGGAGAAAACGACCTGGTTGGCTGAACACCGTTGCCGTTGGCGAGGAACGGTACAACATACACTACAACATGTACCATAATCATAGCCTTGCACGAGTGTAAAGACGATCGGAATGCGATTAACAGTTTATCCGTCATGTTGTTCATGTTGGGATCATGTGCTAAACCACAGAAAAATTCCTTTTTCAGGAGAACTGCTGAAGTTGGGAAGAAAATGCCGAAATTGATTGTAGAGAATTGAATCTTAAGTCGACTTGATGGGCTGCATTATTTAATAGGACTAACGTTCAGGGAACGTATTCACATGCTATACGTTTTAAAACACTACCCTCTCCCCTGATAAGGTAGCATAGTTTTATCTGAAGAACCAGCTCCAACAATATTTCTCGATACAACTTGCTGGGAATTAACTGTCTCATAGTCTTATCTTACGTAATCTAACGGCAATTTCGTGTACATATAAATCTGATATAGGCTTGCCCGTACAATGCAAAAACCGTATAAAGGTCAGTTAGTGAGGCCCATCTCAGAAACACTGTACCGTTGTATGTAGTTCGGAGTCCAATTCTCCAGGCCTAACCATTTTGCGAAATGTTACTGTATGTACTAACCATATCCATACCTGTAGCTGTCGCTGGGAATCGCGTACCTGATTGATGTAAAATAGTGGTCGTGGCACCACAGATGATATTTGTAATTGGTCCTAATCTATAAAATGTCAGTTCACCGCTATTTCGTACTGCCTCATTACATCAAATTTAATAGAAACTAGTTTTTAACATCACTTTATAACTTAATCTATGGCACTTAAATAGTGTGCAGCAGATGTGTTAGCTTACGCCATGCAATTACTACCTTAAAACCGGACCAGAAGGCTGTAATATATCTGTACATTTCGAAGCGAGAACATTAGCTCTCCTCGTGAATACAGAGTAAAGCAAGACTAGTGCTCTGCCACTGAGCTAAGGAAGCCAATACAGGGTTTTAATACTTAAACTCGCACGCCTAAAGTGGCTGCGTGGAATAATGCACCGTAGATATGCCTGACTACTTGTAGCCGTCAGGGTTCAACTCCCTCCATCACTCATGCCCTTTCTCCCTTAATTTTCCCTTCGTACGGAGGTGGGCATACTTTTTAAGACTTGACTTTATTGAAGTCTCAGATGTACTCAAAAATAAGTTATAATAAATAAAGTTAACATAATAAATGTCCCGACGTAAGCACCGGCTACGTGAATACCTCTCTCGGCATTATGCTTGAGTCATTCATCCAAGTAATAGTTTGTATTCCACGTGTAGGGAATGGTTAAACCATCTGAGCTTAAAAAGGACATGGTTCTTGAGTACACTGTGGTATTTACAGCAAGGCAAACGTCTCCTAATTCGAGCCATGGTTCTTGTAGAGACAACAATATAAATTTGATTGATCATATTTCGTGGATATGAAATTACTGTACGGAGAAGCAAAATGTAATGCAAGGAAAGCAAGAGGCTTATACTACCTGGACGAATACTAGCACTGCGGATATGATTTGAAGGGCTAAATGACGTCTGACTGGGACGATATCCTTCGGAAGGGAACCATCTGTAAGCTTTGGATAATGCAATTGTGAACAACCCGCATAGCACCTTACAAACCATTTGTGCAAGCGAACATTGTAGAGTACGTCGAATGTCATATGTGCTCAAAATTACCATTGATCTTGTTTGTTATTGCGGCAGCAACACTAGTGAAATAATTGCGTAAAAATATTCAGCCAGCAATGGGTTTGAACCTCCGAACGCAAAATACTACAGCCGCGGAAAAGTCGTAATATTTCCATGTTAACCTAGTTTCTGATGAGCATGGAGCGTTCCTTTTATACGCGTATCATGGTTCTATGTGTTCAGTATTACCTCCTTATTTCAACGAATACATGTATTTCAAGTCATGTGCCTACACAAGATATTATTAGATAACAGTGGAGAAGTATTCAGGTTAGTTTATAAAGTGTGGGTTTCATACATCCGAAGAAATAGCGGAAAATGATCCAACTGAAATGAACTGGAAGAGATGATTCTAATGGTGAAAGAATTCCGCGTATCATGGTTCTATGTGTTCAGTATTACCTCCTTATTTCAACGAATACATGTATTTCAAGTCATGTGCCTACACAAGATATTATTAGATAACAGTGGAGAAGTATTCAGGTTAGTTTATAAAGTGTGGGTTTCATACATCCGAAGAAATAGCGGAAAATGATCCAACTGAAATAAACTGGAAGAGATGATTCTAATGGTGAAAGAATTCCGGACATTTGACGATTGCTAATCTCTCAAACGTTCTCTCCTTTTAACATTGGTAGACATATACAGGGTTTTAGGGGTATACGTACAGATATTAAGCTAGTCGGCAAAGAAAAATACATCTCACAAATTATGCTAAGTACTTTTTACCTTGTCCTATTAGTTTGCCAATAACTGAGCCAAATATTTCAGGACCTAATGTGTTTTGAACGGCCGTAGCAGGATATGCCGGTTACGTCATTATGCCCACGCGTAGTGGAAGTACAGTAGCAGAGTATAGGGCTTGTTGAACCTGTTTCTTATCGCAGGCCAACGCATGTTGTTGTGCACTTCCCCTAAAGGTTTGGCAAGTAGGAGAGGATGACTCACATGCCAGGCCACTTGCTGTACTTGAAAACCGGTCTAGAGTACTCTGTGTGAAATGTACACAGAATCCTTACAGTGACGTCGAAGATACGTACCAGCACATACATGCGAATCAAGTATTGTGTAGTTGTGTGTGATTTATAAGACGCCAATGGCATTACTCAGTGATCCAAGCTGACAAAATGAAAGGAAATAGTTAATAAGTAAATGAAAAATGAGCGCAACATTTCTGTGCTGTTATTGCGACAGTCTACGATGAATTTCTAACAATAGACAATGCTAGTTGTCTATGCTTATTCATAAACTTTTCAGGTCAATGAAAGGACGGTGGACACTGAAAGAAAAGGCTGTAAGTATTCATTCATATTGTTATCAATGAGACAGATTTCAAAAACCGTAGTTGCAACCATGCGTGAACATTGCTCGAAGGAAAAATAGCTACTGTGGATTTTTTTTGCTAGTTGCTTTACGTCGCACCGACACAGATAGGTCTTATGGCGACGATGGGACAGGAAAGGGCTAGGAGTGAGAAGGAAGCGGCCGTGGTCTTAATTAAGGAACAGCCCCAGCATTTGCCTGGTGTGAAAATGGGGAAACCACGGAAAACCATATTCAGGGCCGCCGACAGTGGGGTTCGAACCTGCTATATCCCGAATACTGGATACTGGCCGCAGTTAAGCGACTGCAGCTATCGAGCTCGGTCTACTGTGGAACTGCCGCCGGACATTTCTAATAGAATGCTTATTCTTCTTTTTCCTAATCTGTTTACCCTCCAGGGTTGGTTTTCCCTCGGACTCGGCGAGGGATCCCACCTCTACCGCCTCAAGGGCAGTGTCCTGCAGCGTGAGACATTGGGTCGGGGGATACAACAGGGGAGAATGAACAGTACCTCGCCCAGGCGGCCTCACCTTCTATGCTGAAAAGGGGTCTTGTGTAGGCCTTGCGGCGGAATGGGGAGATTGGAAGGGATAGACAAGGAAGAGGGAAGGAAGCGGCCGTGGCCTTAACTTAGGTATCATTCCGGCATTTGCCTGGAGAAGTGCGAAACTACGGGAAACCACTTTCAGGATGGCTGAGGTGGGAATCGAACCACCTCTACTCATTTGACCTCCCGAAGGTAGTGGACCCCGTTCCAGCCCTCGTACCACTTTTCAAATTTCGTGGAGGAGTTGGGAATGGTACACGGGCCTCCGGGGGGTGGCAGCTAATTACACTAACCACTATACCACAGAGATGGACAGAAGGCTAATTACTGGACAGTAAGTGCCGATAGGTAATGTAACCGAACAGATTAATTAAAACTTCCGTAATAATAATGTTGCTACTACTACTAATATCTTTACGTTCCACCAACTGATTTTCACGGTTATCGGAGACGCTGAAGTGCCAGAATTTTGTACCGCAGTACTTTTTAAATGCAAGTAAATCCACAGACACGAGACTGGCGTATTTCAGCACCTTCAAATACCACCGAACTGAGCCGCCATCGAACCTGCAGGGGTGGGATCAGAAGACCAGCGCTCTATCGTCCGAGCTACGCAGACCGGCATTGGAGCTTAGAGTTAGTTGATCGTGCGGTTAGGGGCGCGCAGCTGTGATCTTGTATTCTGGTGATAGTGGGTTCGAACTTCACTGTCGACAGCCGGGAAGAAGGTTTTCCGTAGTTTCCCATTTTCACATCAATGAAATGCTGGGACTGTACCTTTATTAGACTTCGACGCTTCCTTCCCACTTGTATCCCTTTTGTCTCTCCCATCGTCACCGTAAGACCTATTTGTGTCGGTGCGATGTAAAGCAATTTGTAAGTACAGGTTTCGGTAATTTCGGAGACATGTCTGCAATTATAATATTAATAATAATTCGGGCCTGTTAAAAGTTCACTATTTTCTTTAGTGTTTTCTGACAGATTACGAGCTACTAAGTTTGAGTGGGGCGATTAACTTTTATTTTCGAAATAGTTAGTAATAATAGACTAACACAGTTTTTATAATAATATTGTTACTCGATTTTCGACGGATGCAAGCTGACAGCTGCGCGCTCCTAATCGCACGGCCAACTCGCCCAGTAATAATATTAATAATAATAATAATAATAATAATAATAATAATAATGAATCTTAACGTACCAATGGAGACGCGCGGTGTCGGAATTTTGCCCGCAGGTATTCTTTAACGAGCCTGTAAATCTACCGATCAGAAGCGGACGTATTTGTTCACCTTCAAATACCAGCGGACTGAGCCAGGATCGAGCCTTCTAAGTTCATGAAACCAGTGCTTGAACCGTCTGATCCACTCAGCCTGGTAACGTTTATTTTGATACTGTACCAGGAAAGCCTAGGTCCTGGTCCATAGTTATCAAAAGAAATGTTGTTCCAGCATATAAGATCCGTCCGACGTACGAACATCTAAGTAAAAGAATGTTCCAGTATGTACCCGACTCCACGAGTGCGCTAGGCGGAGTCAAGTGACGTCACCAGTCGTTCAGAGCTCACCTCCCCTAGAGATATTTCTCGAAAATATCTTTCTATTCGCAAGTTTCCAACGCCTGTACCAATTTTAATGGAACAAACGCTAAATGGTAGCGGACGTCATGAAAACTAACCTCTATAAATTCCAAATTAATCCATCCTATGGTTGCAGAGTTACAATGATTTAAAATCTAACAGAAATTACGCACTCACGGTCACATGACCGAGAGAAACTACCCCTCCCAACGCCAGCTATATATGCCACTGGGTCAAGGCTAACAAGTAGTTGTGTGTTGAGTTGAGTTCAGTTCATTGCAAGCAGTCCAGTCTAGCAGTGCAGTATGTGTATGAGTAAAGGAGAGGGGAGACTGGCCCTCACATAGTATGTTCGTGCAGTCTCGAAGACAGTACTTTTCGTCGTGTTTCGCGGAGACGAAATTATGGGCTAGTAAATCGCCATCGTACTTGAGAAAAAAAGACGTCGCACCGTAAGTAGTCTATTGTGCCGCGACTACGATATAACTTACAGACATTTCAAAGTATAACACGTACGAAATCAGTGAAGTTCGAATTTATATATTGGACATTCACAACATGACGTGTGGACTTAATTAATTGCACACAATATTAAATTACCAACAGAAACTGTCGTGTACAGTAACATTAACTATTCTAGAACTTATTTTCTAACATAGCACATCCTTGCAATATGTCTTTTTATTTATGTGCCATATTAGGACTTGACGTGTTACAGTGATAAACTTAGTGAAAGTTAAGAACTTTTTCTAAAATAAGATAGTCCTATCAACATTAGAGAATCAGTGTTATCTGTCAGGACAACGATTCAAAGACTGTGGTTAGAGACGGTCATGAGAAATATTACGTGTTTCCACTGTGTTGGACGTTCTCAGTGACAGTTAAAAATAGTGTTTTTTTGCAACAAGGACTGTGATCACTCATTGGACGTCCTAAAATTAACATAGTATCTGTAAAAACTACTTGCATTTTCCGTGTGTTAAGATCATTTCCACGAGCAGCAGAAATCTTCAGAAAATTCTACAAGATCCAACTACCTTCAACATCATTTCATCTATGACGTCAACGTAGTTTCTTCGTGGAACTTCAAGTTCGAGTCATCATCAGCACCCGCGGAATGTTCCAGATTCTCATCAGTATTCGTAAGCCAAGTTTTTTTAATAAGTGAGTAGTCACAAACTGACTTTCTTTCTTTTTTTTTCTTTCTTACCAATCGTGGACAGTGGTTTACCCAGTGCTGCGTGTGACGATACTTCGTAGTTTTCCACCATTACTCAAAATTCATCTTTTAATGATAAATCTATTTTCAAAATCTATTTCACATAAGAAAGACTATAGGAGTTTCAAGTGTTCTATGTTTCAAGGCTCACAAACTGAGAAACTCTCAACAGAAGTTCAAATTCTTATTTTCAATTATAAATGTGTTCATGTCATGTCATAATACTTAGAAAGACTTTAGGTGAAAAACTGACACTTTACGTTTTCGCAGAAGACTATTGGATCTGTGAGATTTATTTATTTTCACAAATTGCAATCAAGAAGACTTACGTTAACCCTTTTGATTTCAACAAATTATATGCATTCTATATCGACATTGCAGGGTGGAAAATTGATTAACATTATTAATAAATTGTTTGAAAAAGGGTATAACCATCTATTATTCGCCCTGCGAGTCTATCCTGCTCTGTACCGGCTCCAAAAACCAACTTCCACTACCTGAGATCCTTCTCATGCCTTACGCCCCGAACTTTTACTGGTACAATACGTTTCATAGGCACTGTAAAATCAGCAGTAATCTAGAAGGCTTTCATTTTCATTTAAACACGTTCTCTTCGGTCGGAAGCACGAAAGGAAGGTACGTTTAATTAATTTATTTGCTACTTGTTTTTACGTCGCACCGACACAAATAGGTCTTACGACGACAATAGGACAGGAAAGGGCTAGGAGTGGGAAGGAAGCGGCCGTGGCATTAATTAAGGTCCAGCCCCAGCATTTGCCTGGTGTGAAAATGGGAAACCACGGAAAACCATTTTCAGGGCTGCCGACAGTGGGTTCGAACCTATTATCTCCCGAATACTGGATACTGGCCGCTCTTAAGCGACTGCAGCTATCGTGCTCGTTTATAACATGTCCCTTACTGGTATGAAATAAATGTTCGATGTGTTTTGTCATTTCAATTACGATACTACTCACTTGGAAATCCTATCCGATGAATTATTTCGTTGACGTAATAAACTTTATTTACGTACACGTCAACACGGGATGTTACTACATACGGCGAGTTGGACTCCCAAAAGACCATGATATTGAAATCGCACTGTGGGAGAATATTCCACGTAAGCAGTTCGACAAAAGCACTAGACTGTCACGTGCCGGTTCGGTTGTCTGCTGTTCCTAGCGACGGGGATGTGGCTGGACGGGTTCTCCGCCCCTACATGAAACCGGTCCGTCTGACCTTGACCTGAATAACAGCTGTCAGAGATGCGAATTATCGTCCGTACTAGTACGCTAGTTACTTCGTAGTAGTAGTAGCATCAGTAGTAGTATTTGAATAATGCCAGTGTATGAATACCACGAATACCATGATATGCTGCTAGGGTATCGTGTGGCAGAACAGAACACGGGTCGCCCTTCATGAATCTATCGGGAAAGGCTTCGAGTAATTTATATTTTGTTTCTTATTCACTACGAGTTAAAACAGAGGACACTTTGCGTTTTTAAGGGCCGATGACATTAAGACAGCAATCATCATCAACATCATCATCATGATCATCATCATCACGTATAAATATTCAATAAAATAATTGTTCTATATTCATCATTACTGAAATAGGAACTATAAGTTAACATTTTACTTAAGAAGTTTGCCTAGAGTGTTTTGTTAAGTTACAAAAGTAAGTTTAAAATTTCTTTTTGTGTAAGGCAATCTGTATGTTTTTGTTTTCTAAACTATTGTACTGTATTGTTTAACATAGGTACATTTTTTGTTCACAGGCGTTTTCGTGTATGTTCGTAAATCCGTACTTTTCTATTCGAGATAGTCTTGTTACCGTCCCCCTGGAATTACGGAGCCCGTACTGTATGTTAGTTCATTCTTTTCTACAACAGAGTGTTACTAATCCGACTGTAGTTCCTACGACCACGCCACTCTTATGTCTGTGTCACTAATGTGCGCCTTGTTTAGCTCTGTTCTGCTTGACTATGTGGCTCTCGTTACCTTCTTCTTCCTCTTCTTCTACTGCAGCCTGATGTCTTAACAGGTATACTGCATTCTAACGACATCACCTTAACACGAAGTAGCGTAATCTGCTGCGACTTACCGAGCTCGATAGCTGCAGTCGCTTAAGTCCGGCTCTATGACTAAATGGTTAGCGTGCTGGCCTTTGGTCACAGGGGTCCCGTGTTCGATTCCCGTCAGGGTCGAGAATTTAACCTTAATTGGTTAAATTTGCTGGCACGGGAACTGGGTGTATGTGCCATCTTCATCATCATTTCATCCTCATCACGACGCGCAGGTCGCCTACGGGAGTCAAATCAAAAGACCTACACCTGGCGAGTCGAACTTGTCCTCGGACACTTCCGGCACTAAAAGCCATAAGACATTTCATTTCAGTGTGGCCAGTATCCATTATTCGGGAGATAGCGGGTTCGAACCCCACTCTCGGCAGCCCAAAAGATGGTTTTCCGTGGTTTCCCATTTTCACACCAGGCAAATGCTGGGGCTGTACCTTAATTAAGGCCACGGCCGCTTCCTTCCCTGTCGTAGCCCTTTCCAGTCCCATCATCGCCATAATGCCTATATGTGTAGCTGCGACGTAAAGCCAATAGCTGCTGCGATTTGTTATTAGAACCATGATAGTAAAATGTAATATAGTTGTGGCGGAATCTTGTTAGATACGTTTGAGATCTGTGGCTTGTGTATAATTTGATAACTCATCTGTACTCATGAAAGCGACCGCCGGCCTGGCGTTTTAATAGCTACATGTCTATAACGTGTAACCTTGTTTATGTTTCTTAGATTTGTTGATGTGTATGTTTGATGTTTATACACAGTACGAGATTACAGCTGACTCATCCCCACGAGCTTGACCTGTTTCTCATCTTACGCACAGTAATCTGTAGGTAACTACTGCGACCGATGCTAACTCACGAGACATACATTTCATCTTGTTTCCTCTTAAACCACGCATATTTTTACTATTTTCTTCCGCGTATTTCAGCTTTTAATGGCCTGACAATAATAATAATAATAATAATAATAATAATAATAGTAATAATAATAACGTTAAGTGCTTTACGCCCACTAACTGCTTCTACGGTTTTCTAAGACGCTGAGGTGCCAGAATTTAGTCCCGCACTAGTTCTTTTTATGTACCAGCAAATCTGCCGACACGAGGCTGTCGTACAGTATTTGAGCACCTTCAAATACCACCGGACTGGGCCAGGTTCGAAGCTTTGTTTGAGTCAAAAGGCCTGCATCTCAACCGTGTGAGCCATTCAGTCCGGAAGGAGGCACGATATGTTGGTACGTTTAATTTATTTAGTTGTATAACATGTCCAATATTCCTTTGAAACTAAACGTTCGATGTGTTTCGATAATTCAATTCCGATCCTACTCATTTGGGCATCCCATGACTGCTTTTGTTGGCGTAAGGACCTGCCATCTTTCTTCTACTTTTACGCAATGCACAACGGGTGTCTACCGTATTTCACGTCCCGGCGCGCCTATCCCAACCAATAATTATATCACACGCTCGTACAGGTCCCGCACCGATACAGGTTTTCAGGTCATTTCCATACTCACTAGACTACGGGGCTGATGACCACAGGTATCCCAATCCCCTAAAGGATATAACTGAAAACTTACCAGTATTAACGCTGAGAATTCGGTACATCTCCAGTGTCCGAAACCGATGACCAGGGATGTCTGAAGCACCTAAGACGGAAACTAAATACTGACAACAACGAAACCAGTCTGGCGAGAATGTAACGTAACATGGCATAGGCCTACACTACTGTAGTAGCCACCTTCAGCTGTTATCGTAGCTCAGTTGCTCTTAAAAATGAAACCAGTTTGACAAGTATGTTACGTAACATCTCGTGCATTGCATAGGTAGCGTTCAGCTGTTACAGTAGTACATTTGCAGGTAAACATAAACAGAAACCAGTTTGGCACGGATGGCGCGTGACTCGCCTGTTCTCAAAGGGAAGCTACTCATTCACAAGAACAAAGCATACTACCTATTCTAAAAACATCGTATCTCTTTGATCTCGAAAATAACTTCCGAGGATTACTAAAAGTTTGATATGTAGTGGTTCGTCACATCGTTCTCTATTGCTAGAAGAAACATCTGCAGGTATACACCTAACACTCTGTATATAACGGAATATTTACATTCCTTTTTTTTTCAGTTACCCCACATCCGATGACTTACGTGGTTATTTCGTGTATTTACGCAGATGTTCTCTCATTTAAATTCCCCACTCATTCGGGGAAATGTTGGTATAGTGTGTCCTTTCAATATCTGGATGCATCTTTCCAATTCCAAGGCTAAATAACTACATGTAAGAAGGATCTTAAGGCAAGAACGCTGTAAACTTTTCAGACGGCCAAATGTATACCAAGAATAAATTGAATACGGTAACAAGAAAAAAATAATCAAGTTATTGTTGTTTATGAGGAGAAGCTATAAAATTCCACTTCGCACCTTTAGGGTGTTTTAAAGATAACTCTATTTACCTGTGCATTTCTGTTTACCTAACCCACTCAGTGTCCTCCGAGAGATTTACTCCCCACCTTAGTATCTGCTTGTAACACCTCAGTGTCAGTATCTCAGTCCATATTGCTGTTACCGGCTTCTTAGTCCCCTGTCGGCTTCGTATGTACTCTACTGGATATTTCAAAACATATCTCAGCTTTGTGTCAAATACTGAGGATAGAATTAGGGCTAGATATCACCAATTATGTTTCCTGTTTCTTCCTGTGGTGCGATGTGTATCGTCTACCAGACATCCTCCTTCTCATACCTTTTGGAAACATAGAGAACAAAAAATACTACCATGTAAGCCTGTCTTCGACAACCGAAATTATTATGTGCAAGTTAGTTACAGTTTTGATAGGAACAAGCCTCTATGGTGTAGTAGTTAGTGTGATTAGCTGCACCCCCAGAGGCCCGGGTTCGATTCCCGGCTCTGCAACGAAATTTGAAAAGTGGTACGAGGGCTGGACAGGTTCCACTCAGCCTCGGGAGTTCAACTGAAAATAGCGGGATTCGATTCTCTCCTCAGCCATCCTGGAAGTGGCTTTCCATGGTTTCCCACTTCTCCTCCAAGAAAATGCTGGGATGGTACCTAATTTAAGGCCGCGGCCGCTTCCTTCCCTCTTCCTTGTCTATCCCTTCCAAACGTCCCATTCCCCCCACAAGGTCCCTGTTCAGCATAGCAGGTGAGGCCGCCTGGACGATGTACTTGTCAACCTCCTCAGTTGTATCCCCATGCCCACAGTCTGAAGCTCCAGGACACTACCCTTGAGGCGTTAGAGGTGGGATCCCTCGCTGAGTCCGAGGGAAAAGCCGACCCCGGAGGATAAACAGATTACGAACGAACATGCTAATTGATCTTGTTTAATAAAACTTACATATGTTTGACTGTCGTAAACAGTACAGTGGAAAATGTTGATATTTACACCAAAATGACAGTCACACTTCCCAGAAAGAGAGATTTTATTATGAAGGAATTAAGAATGTGCCGCAGTCGTATGTCTACATCGGAATAATTCTAACAAGTGGCTGTGTGGTTTAGGTCACGTAGCTAACAGTTTGCATTCGGGACATAGTAGATTCGAAGCCCACTGTCTGCAACCCTCTGTGTCCGTGCGACGTAGAGCAGATTTTCTAAAAAAAAACATCTAATATCTTTAATGAATCATCCACAATCAAAATGTACTGCATGTTGCTCCTCAAACTCAGTGGTCAGAATTCTGTCTCTCGTTGTTAGAGATGGAGGTAATATCGTTGCAAAATCTAGAATGGTAACGTTTCATACACTTTCCTGATGGAAGGTATTTTTCACCAAAATAATATTGCGCCATTTTCAGCCTACTAAATGTTTTCGTTTTCTTAGAATGGATGTGTAACACGATACCACTCAGAGCTCGGCCGACTTCATGCGTCATTCTAGTTAGCTCAGTGTAGATCCACTGTAGATGTAGAAGTGCGACTGCGAAGTCAATAGCAAACATTGAAGCTCATCATTCAAGATTGTCCAAAAAGAGCATACGGAGGAGACATCAAGGATTTTAGGAAAATGGTATACCATTAGTTTTTACTACGCCGGGATGAGTGGCTCAGACGGTTCAGGCGCTGGCCTTCTGACCCCAACTTGGCAGGTTCAATCCTTGCTCGGTCCGGTGGTATTTGAAGGTGTTCAAATACGTCAGTCTGGTGTCGATAGATTTACTGGCACGTAAAAAATCTCCTGCGGGACTAAATTCCGGTACCACGTCGTCCCCGAAAATCGTAAAATTAGTTAGTGGGATGTAAAGCAAATACCATTATTATTATTGACTTTTAATAATAGTTTTACCTGGATATCCTTTTTTTTTTTTTTGCTAACTGTTTAATATCATATTAACTCAGGACTTTTTCGTGATAGATAATTGCCAGGACTGGGAACTTATTTAAGATACAGTATACCCCCAGCGTATACCTAGTGTGATAATGAGAAACTTCAGATTATATTATTGGTAACTCACTATCTCCCGGCCACTTACTTCCCAGTCTTAACTCTGTATGTGGACCAGTGGTAGGCTATCATCCTGGGAATTCTAAGATCATGGGTTCGAACTGGCAGAGGTAGACAGATTGTTGAAAGCGGGAAATATTTTTTTCGGCACACCATATCCTAGGTACGATATGGGCATATAAAATATCTCTGATATCACATTTAGTGTTTACCTGAGAGAAAAATTTAAAGCTCTGCTTAGATCACCCAACAGTGATCCATTTCTCTCGTGAGTGGGGGCAGTAGAATAATAACCACGGTGCCCCCTGAATATCGTATGAGCATACTAAAATGGGCCCGAGGGGCTCTTAACTTGAGAGCATGGGTTGGCGAAAACGGAGCACTTATCTGAGTCCTTGTATTGTTTCCAATTATTTTTATCGGGCTCCTCACTTTTATCTATCCTATCCGACCTTCCTTGGCCAACGCTTGTTCTTTACCGACCCCGACGCTATTATGTTCTAAGGGCTAGAAAGTATTTCATTTTCATGCCCTCCGAGGCTCGTGTATTTCTTTGGCCGATGCCTTCATTTTTGGTAGTGTCGGATCCCTTCGCTTTCTCTCTCTGATTAGTGTTATACCGGGTGTAAGCATAAGTCTTTTCCGGTTTCAGTAAAAGATGGCGCAAGAAAACAGTACGCAGCGTATGAATTTGACACACGCGTCAGTTTGTTCGCCTGATATTAACCTACCAACACACACATGTTGAGTCCGCCAAACACTAGCGTCTGTCCTGTATCGTCCAGTGATCATGTCGACGTTTGTGCCTGAAGAAGAACATTCGCGGCTCGCATTGCTTTTCTTATTTAATCAAAAGAAAAGACTGTGGAGAGTCATCGTTTGCTGGTAGAAACATATGGTGAACACCCTCCATTGATTAGAACATGTGAGACAATTTAAACGTGGGGATTTCAATGCGACATTGCGTGCTCTGGTAGCGATATTGTGTATTATTAGCTCTTGAAGCCCGGCGAAACCGTTAATGCACAACGCTATCGCCAAAAAGTGATTAATTTAAATCACGCATTGATCGAAAGACGACCGGAGTGGGCCAGAATGCATGGCAAAGTGATTTTGTTACACGACAATGCGCCGTCTCACACAGCAAAACCAGTAAAAGACACCTTGAAATCGCTTAGATGGGACATTCTTCCGCACCCTCCGTACTGCCTGACCTGGCGCCATCTGACTATCACCTCTTCATACCAATGGGACACGCGCTCGCAGAGCAGCACATCCGAAATTTCGAATAAGTTGGAAAATGACTCGACGAATGGTTTGACGCAAAAGACGACCAGTTTTTCTGACATGGTATTCATAACTTACGTGAAAGATGGCCGAAGTGTGTAGGAGCCGATAGTCAATATTTTGAATAAACAAACAATGGATTTCTCTTTCAAATTACGTGTTTCCTTTACCACAAAAACGAAAGAAACTTATGCATACACATGGTATAGAGGATGGTTGCCCAGTTGTACTTCCTCTTAATACAGTAATCACCACCACTACTCCCCGTTTAGTCGAATACACAGACAGGCAATCTAAATGGCGCCAATAACAGCGCACGCTACCTCAGACAGTATGGATCATTAAAATATCACAATTCAGATACGCATGTGGAATGCGTAGCTAGAAAATCCGCCAACGTTAATGGATTAAGCTATTTATACTGCAGAATATTTCGTTACTCAATAATATTGTGATATTGTACATCAACATATTGATACTATGCATCAATATATAAATCACTAGTAGTGCCCATGGCTCTTCCCACACTAAAGTCAGAATTAAAAATAGGACTGGAACAATGTTGGTAAAAATAGTAAATAGTCCAGCAATAACTACCCCTGATCAATCACTCTGTCACGTTTCATCTCTCTCTTCAGCTTCTATATCAATTAGCATGTCGATTCCCGTAGCCAGCGGACATTACTTGTACTGTACTTCTAACAGCGCGCCGGTTGATGTTTACTGATGGGTGCAGTATTTTTGCATGTGTCTCTTGGCACAATGCAGAACAAAATATAGCTTCCTCTGAATTCTCAGTTATCTTATCGTCGCTCGACCGGTAAAAGGTTGTATTCTACAAAGCTTTTCCTACGAATTATTCTCCTTAAGACTGATCACGCCTCCCAGCCATGTATGGATATGCAGTCCATCAGAACAAATTTTGTTGTGTTCATTTTCCTATGCCCATGTGTAAAGGAAAATGAACCTTACAGTACCGTACTGTAGGAATGTACGTTTGCATTACGTATTTACGCACTCCTAGTGTACAATGCATGTAAGGTTCATTTTTGTTTAATCGCCCGCATAGGAAAACGAACACAACGGACATTGTTCTGATGAACTGCGTATCCATATGTGGCTGGGAGGCGTGACCAGTCTTAAGGAGAATAATGGATAGGAAGAGTATTGTGGGATACAACGTTTTACCGTTGAAATGACGTTATGTTTGTGAGAGTATGGAAGCTGCTGCGCTGTTGAATAATGACTTTTGAAGCACAACTTCTGCGTCTGAATGTTACGAAATCTGCTGCTCATAGGACCGGTCGTGCATCAATAGCACTTTCTGTCCCGCTCAGAAAGGCGATGGCAATTGTGTTCCAAATGAACATTACGTTTGGTTTGCTTTTCATTTCCTTATGTTGCTTCCCGTCTTCCACCTTACAGCGTTACTCTCGCGTAGTAAAATAGTATAGCGATTGTTTCACAGCGTCAATAGCAGCGCACGCTACCTCAGACAATATGAATCATTAAAATATCACAATTCAGATACGCATGTGGAATGCGTAGCAACAAATCCGCCGACGTTAATGGATTAAGCGATTTACACTGCCAACCACACCAGAATTTAGGTTTTGACACAGAGAGCAGACTGTATGTAGTAGAATTTAATATCTAAGATACAGTAATCGAAAAACATTTCCTCATATTTCCATTCTCGGTAGTTTCAATTACATTTTCATACTGTTGAAGGTGAGGAAAGGACGTTCACATATAGTTTCGTTTAATACAAATGAAAACCTACAACCTGTTTTCCAGTCAATGACCGGGTCAGGGATGGGATGAATGAAGCCCCCAACTTGCGGCGAGGATAGGAATTGTGCCGGCTGCCGAGACCTGCCGCACCTCCCTGGGGCAATGATTAATGACTGACGGATGAAATGAAATGATAGTGGAGAGTGTTGCTGGAATGAAAGATTACTGAGAAAACCGGAGCACCCGGACGAAAACCTGTCCCACCTCCGCTTTTTTCCAGCAAAATGTAACAGTGAGTGACGGGGATTTGAAACACGATATCCAGCGGCGAGAGGTCGGCGCACTATCGCCTTAGCCACGGAGGCTCAGATTCGTTTATTATTCGCAATTTAAAAAATTACACTCATAGCGCGTGACTTATTGCTCAAGAACGGGGATGCAGTCATTAAGCACGGTAGGGTGTATGAACAGTATCTCAAGTACATAATAAAATACAACAGACTTTTATGCAACTGTTTTTCTGATCCCGAGTGGTTCCGCTCAAGAGTACATTACATGTGCCATGTGTTTAGGGTCATTCAAGAGTTTGTGTGCAGTTTGCTAGTTTTAATTTTCTTTTTTCTCTTTTTATTTTATTTTACTCAATTATTCTTGAAACCTATATTGCACGAGCGAGAATGAAGCAGCTTCGTAATGGGAGGGATAACTGCAAATCGTGCATGTA
Source organism: Anabrus simplex (assembly GCF_040414725.1). Taxonomy (NCBI): domain Eukaryota; kingdom Metazoa; phylum Arthropoda; class Insecta; order Orthoptera; family Tettigoniidae; genus Anabrus; species Anabrus simplex. The sequence goes on along the minus strand of NC_090265.1, from coordinate 298,934,337 downwards.
TGTTACACTAGAACAAGTGTATAGTGTTATCTGAATGGACCATTTTATTAGTTTAAGATCGTTGAAGATGAGAAAAATAAACTTTATGTAATAGCTGTATTTTAATTGTTTAAGTAGCGTATTGATAATAATTTAACATCTAATTATTTTATAATGTTAATTGTCGTAGCAATTTTTGAAATGTTAGTTCGCTGAAGAAGAAAAGGCAACAAATGTTCCTCGAAAAGATTAAATGATATATATTAAATAGTTTTTTGAATAGAATTGACTAGGCAGACTCATTATCTCCTGTTTATTCAGTGCAGTAAGATTGTCACTATGTTACACTAGTGAGTAAGTATGGACATTCTAATCCGTATGCCTTTTAAGTGCAAGTAAATACGGATAATACTGAACTGAATACGTTAGGCCCTGTATCTTATATACCTACATTTTGAATCAACTAATAAGAAGTAGCGGAATAATTTCCTTAATTATGTGAAATAAGGGCCACTATCTCACCGTCAAGTAGCTGCTCAATTGTAATGACGTAGACTGAATGAACCTCAAACCGGCCTTCAGAAGGTGGAAACTCTATCCGTACACAACGGAGGCAGCTTCAACGGTCCTAGCCGCGCAGTGAAGTGGAATAAACTGCAGAATTCACGAAATACAATAATATTCATGAATAGCTGAACCTTCTTATTACATAAAACGTTGAACATTAAGGTAATGCGTAGATCTAAAGATCTGATTATGACGTTGAAGGACAGTGATCAGAACAGGCATATTTTTTGCTTTAGTTGGTTGACAACGCTGGACTTCCACCTTCACGGATATCCTTAAACATTTTCCCCCTAATCCACCCAGATGTACCACGATCAGTGTGAGTTCTCCCATCTGAACTGTCAAAATGAATCTTTAACACGCAAAGCGCAATTACGTGGCTGCTAGTTACAAAGAAAGTACATATGGGCGTATTTTTAAGAATTTCAATTCTAATCCCTGTGTGAATGCATTTTTTTTAATTACTAACAGTTCAACACTTAACTTACCTCGGTTTTTATTGGATAGAGTATGCACCGAAACACAGAAATTTATTTTTCTGAAAAGTCACAAATATTACAAAGAAAATGCAATATTAAATTTAAGATTAAATTAAATTTTAGGTACACTTGATGGACTTCATGTTTTAATAAGACTAAACGTACTACCTTTAAATGACCTAAAATAGGAAACCCAATGGCGCAACTGCCCGTCTACCAAACGACTGCTGATCAGCTGGGTGGCCTGCAGATTACAAGGTTCCCTGCGTTCAGCACGACAAATCCTCTCAGCTGTTATGCTTCGCTTTCTAGACCAGGGCCACTATCTCACCGTCAAATAGCTACTTAATTGTAAGAGTGAACCTCAAACCGGTCTTCAGATCAAGGTGGAAACTCTATCCGAACACAACGGAGCCAGCTTCAAGGGTCCTAGCCGCACAGTGATCTAGAATAAACTGCAGAATTCACGAAATACAATAATATTCATGAATAGCTGAACCTTCTTATTACATAAAACGTTGAACATTAAGGTAATGCGTAGATCTAAAGATCTGATTATGACGTTGAAGGACAGTGATCAGAACACTCAGTATACCTAATTAATATTTAGTTACATTTTTTCTTTTTCGTTTCATAAGAAGGTTTGCGGGATGTTATGCCTTTTAAAATAAAGGTTTTATCAGTTTCGATTTTCAGTGTATCTGTATTTTCTTCACAACTTCTAAAGATTAGTTGTTGCTCCGATGTTACACGTAAAAATGACAATATATTTTTGAGATAAGAGCCCCACAAAATTTTAGCCATTCATTATGTCTACTAAATAAATAAATTATACAAATTAATACTTAGATAAATTAAATTAAATAATGGACTGGCGTGGCTACATTGAACTCTTATTTTTCATTAGCAAGTTGGCTTAAATTATCTGATCTCTATAAAACTAGTTATGAAAATGATTAACTCGCAAACACATAGACATCTTCTTCCGAGAAAATTATGCCTAGAAGTCTAATTTCTATATGATGGAAATAGAGCTTTAGCTATATTGTGATCATTAAATGAACCTCACAGTTAATTACCTGTACGGGTGTCAGAATCTCGAGAGTAATCGATATTTCAATAGCAGGCTCTTTGTAGCTTGTGCTATAACAAACCAATTGTTCGTAAATTAGCGAGAGGAAGTGTGACAACGGGGAAGAAATAAATCAAAGTTGAACTGGAAGCCACTATATAAGTGGCTGTGGTAAGGGCACGTCGTGTTGCTGCTGATCGTAATGGAATTGCTAGGAGTCTCTCGACGTCCCTTAGCGCCCCTTGTCCGGTTCAATACACCAGCACAAAAGCGGGATGATTGGAACACCACAAGAATACAATCTTATTTGTCAGCACTGGCTATACGACAATAAAAATACTGAATGCTTCGTCAAGACTTCACGGTATGTTCGACGACACATGTGCGTCTAGTTTATTTGATTATCAGCGTGTAAGAACACATATCTCGCAAGGAGATAAATATTTTAAACAGGAATACGTATTTCGCTAACCTGATTATAGCCATTATCGTTAATGTTCTGAAACGGTGGTTAGTCGGTTCGAATCCGTTGGTCGAACTTTTTTTTTTACCATCAGCATGTTAGCTGGCAGGATAGAGGAGGTGGTGGTATACAATTTCTAACCACTAGATCGCGTGCTAAAAGCCTGAGATCAATTCCAGACCTCTTCTCAGTGTTCATATGGAGTGAGGACATATGACGCTGTTGATGGTGATTCTTCCGTCGGATGGAGACTTTAAGCTTTGGGTAGACCCCTAGGTGCTACTCGACATGAGTAGGCTATGTGCAGGCACCGTATTTCTTCCTCTCCCTTCTTTCATATCACGTATCATCTCATTAACATCTCTGATGATTTTGACTTCAGGAATGACTTCCGGTCGTAAGAGCTTGCTACGTCACAACCGAACCCATAGAGAAATAAGACAACAGTTGAACGCACACACACACACACACACACACACACACACACACACACACACACACACACACAACAAAGGAATTTCACTGATTAGAAGCTATTAAGACTGAAATCTTGTGGTTAATACGTTGAGAATTCTTACCTTGATGTCCTACAACGCTCCAGATTCTGTGATGTGGCTATGGTTAATTCTTTGTCCCCACCATACAAAAATACTAAGTCCTTACAAGCATTCTCACAGGAGAGAAAGGAAAAAATACTATTATTTTACAAATTTTCTTTACGTCACACCGAAACAGACAGGTCTCATGGCGACGAACTAAGGAAGGAAGCGAGAGTGACATTAATTAAAAATGAGAAACAACAGAAGAGCATCTTCTGGGCTGCCACAGTGGGGTTCGAACCCACTATTCCCCGAATGCAAGCTGATACCTACCCGACCCAAACCAAGCGGCTACTTGCTCCATGGGAAAATTATTAACCGGGTTAAAGAGATATCGGGAACGATAGCTAACCACAAAAAGCACTGTTCATAAGCAATCCCAAGTGGACTTAAATCAATAATTAATAATACTTAGGTATGTTAGGTACCGGGCGAGTTGGCCGTGCGGTCAGGGGCAGGCGGATGTGAGCTTGCATCCGGGAGATAGTGGGTTCGAATCCCACTGTCGGCATCCCTGAAGATGGTTTTCCGTGGTTTCCCATTTGCACACCTGGGAGATGCTGGGGCTGTACCTTAATTAAGGCCACGGCCGCTTCCTTCCAACTACTAGGCCTTTCCTTTTCCATCTTCGACATACGACCTATCTGTGTCGGTGTGACGTAAAGCAACTAGCAAGATATTTTAAATATATAGGCCTAGTGGTTGGATAATTTTGCTAATTTTTATTTTCGACTAGCCATGTTCTAGTTGTGTACACGAATGTAATTATTGCCTATATTTTAGCGACTTGATGGATTACAGATCATCAAATTTCTTTCTCCGAGTTATCGTTTTCCCCAATTTTTCTTGTTATTAACATAGTCATTATTATATTCTTCGCCTTACACTGTCAGCCATAGCAACCACCACCAACGCCAGTAAGTTCTTTATCATGAAGAATGAACGACATTTTCACGTCAGGAGGGTTCGCTGTTGATGGGCTTAGTGATTTAGCCAATATTTCTGTTATCGTAACTCGTATAATAATACTCTTGTGTCCTCATTCTGAGGCGGTGTAGCTCTCTTCAGGGACACCCCCAATGAAGGTGAGCTGCATGAGCCATTTTAACAACATCCTTCTCCCAATTCTTAGATTCCTGGAAGCACCGGGAGTCGAAACTGATCATCCAAGGACGGCAAGCAATAGTGTCAAATGTTACGATACGGAGGTGGACCAAGTATAAATCCTTCCTCTTCCTCTGGTAGTGCACCTCTTTATAGGTACACGCCCAATGGAGGCGAGCTGGATATACCAATCTTGCTAAACTTAAATTTCTGAGAGTACCAGAAATCGATCACGGACTCACGAGGACGACGTTACACTACGGAGGTGAACCCTCAAAAAAAATAAAACACGCATAAAACTTAAGAAATTTCAATTGCTACAACGTTCTGGCATGTATACAGTTTAAATGGAACTATTATTTGCGATTTATATTTAGGTGTTTGTAAAAAATAAAATAATCACGAATATCTCCTTTATTATTCATCGCAGATAAGCATGCATGAAATATCAAAGATCGAATATTGTTTTGATTACACTTTACATCATAAATATATTTTAGATAGAGCTAATATTAACGAAGTGTGAGATACAAGTGTACAAATTTATAATGTAGTTAGGTAGGTAGCGGTTTATCGAAACGGGGACACATAAAAGTTCCTTGCGAGAACAGAGTTGGAAAGAATTAAAATGAAGTGATAGGGGTCGTGTCACCGGCTCTCAATTTTGCTGGTTAGAAAATGGGAAACCACGGGAAATCTTTTCAGGACTGGCAACAGTGGTTTCGAGCACACCATCTACCGAATACAAGATCACAGCTACACGCCCAGTATCACATAGCACATTGGCACTTGCTAATTAGTGGCTGATTTCATTCATTTTCTGATTTCTTTGAAGGAGTCTACAGTACTGCTAATTACATTCGATGTTAGATTCAGGCCAAACGAAGTTCTGTGACTTTCACACGAGAAAGAAAAAATAGTATGTTTATTTTCTCATCATCTGTTAGAGATTTTACCGAGGTGGAATGAACGTATATATAAGATAGGCCTAATTAGTATTTTTAAAAATGCTTTTTCTTCGGAGCATCGACCCATGTGGATCTTTTGGCCCTACTGGCACCAAATTGTGTGAACCTGCGTGTAATTGGAATGGAGGTAGTGTGGAATGTTGTGTGTGAGGAAAGGGAGAATAAGGACGCCACAAATACCCAGTCCCCAGGCCAGGGATAATAATCATTACAATTAAAAACGCTTGGCCCGGCCGGGAATCGAACCCGGGGCCGCTGTGTGACAGGCGGACACGTTGGCCACTACACCGTGGGGCCGGATAGGGGCTAGTTAGTATACCGGTACACGGGGCTTGCGGCTGGATGCTTGCCCTCCATTATGAGTAATATGAATTTAGTAGTTACTTTTCTATGTTTCACCATTTTCGAATATTTTCGGCAATGGAGGGAAAGGATAGTTCTATTACTGGGAACGAAGAGACTGTGATCTTTATTTAGGTATACATCGTTCTATTCCTGATATAAAAATGGCGAACCAATTGAAGCGTTCTTCAGAGGTATTGATGATGGGGCTCGAACGTGTCACCCCTTCAATAGAAGATAATTTATGTTTCCGGCAACATGGCTCGTGTCGCGAAACCAGGTATCTCTGTCTGTGTTACGTTTCTATAAAACCGGTATTCATCTCCATCACTAGTTTTTATGGACAAAAAACAGATTGCGACCTCGATGTTGGATTAAGGAATATGATTAGGTGTAAAAGTTTAATTAATAAGTCTGTTGGATTTTTAAATCCTTACATGATCTGAGTTCAGGCCGGCGTAAGCCAGGTCGGTTTTTATCTTTATAGTTGTAGGAAAATTTAGTACGAAAAGACAAAATATCTAAAATTACTTTGACTGCGTTGTTCGGTACCTTAAAACTGTTATCATGGTAACATTATATTAAAAATTTGTGGATTCCATTTAGCTTTCACAAGGATTTTCAACCCCTGAAGAAGGAAATCATTATGGAGACGAGTATTATTTGTTTAAAGTTTCTTCAGTTAGTTTATGTTTTAAGAGTGAATTACTTGTCTGAATACAATGATTCGGAGTTGTCACATTCAAACACACTTAATTGACATCAACCCCAGCAGGAATCGAACCTGCAATATTGAGAACAGAAGGGCAAAGAAAAATCGCCTACATTTCTGAGATTAGCAGGAAATATAATTTTCTGTCTTATAACCATTCCACAATTTAAGTGTTCACGGCAAACGAAATAAAAAATCTCAATTTCTTTGTTAAACTTTAAGTGATATATAGGATAAGCGACACGATTAAATCCAAGTTAGCCTTTCGTACGGTATAAATTTTAATTAGATCACGATAAAACAGACATTAACCTCATAGGGTTAATGACCACTTTACCTGCAGTCCGGTTTACCATTTAGAGCCATGGTAAAGCGAAACGTGTGACGGTGGTCCAATTTCCGCTGTTTATTATTGGGGTTTGCGGCAGAAAAACCGATAACTGGTTTACCTTTTGCTTTTAGATTCCACCTATTTTAATCATATAACAAAAGGTTATAGAGTATATTCCATTTTAACTAAGAACCAATACAAAATAGACTGGAAAGGGTTAGAGATACCCTATCACCATAAATACCGTATATTTATTCTTTCTGCTAGTGGATATTCCAGATAGAGGTTTAGTTGTATTAAGAAGAATACGCCAGCCACGCGACGGTAGATGTAGATGTAAAGGAAGTCCTACGGGACAGAATTTGCAGCACCTCAGTGACAGCGAAAATCGTAAAAGTAATAAATAGAACATAAAACCAATAACTTAATTCGTATAACTGAATGAGCTCAGGTATTAATCAACGTGGCGAGCAGCTAGTTATTCAGCGAACAAGCTGGCTTGAATTCTATCGTTCGTCAACCTTGCAATAATTTATCATGTTTCCCTACTCCCACTCTAAATGTAAAGAGAAGCTAGAATGGTTCAGTGGTTCAGAATAAAACAATTCATTCTGAATCTTAGTCCAAAATAATTACAAATACACACACCAAAGCAAGCAGTACTGGTAATGGACATGCACATGTTTCGCTGAGTGCTCGGTGTGACACGACTTGATCACTTCGAGAACAGTGATCTCCGAGCAAATGACGGAAATCATGGCCAACAAATGGTAAATAAGGTAATCTGGGAAGAACAACTCAATCAATAAGAGATGGGACCATGCAGATGAGGTGTTGATAAAACCAGATGAGCTCTACAGAGAAACTGGCATGTTAGATGTTATATGTGACCACGAAGCTGTTCTATTCTTAATTAACTATAAATATGATAAAAAGGAATATTGAAAAAGTAGGACTATTTATCAGTACCATATTGTTGATACAAAAGGCATGAGGGATTTTTTAGAAAGTAATTATGTTTGGTGAAAAATGGTAAAAAAGTAAAATGTGAACATGCTATGGGAATGGAGTAAACCAATTTTTGAGGAATTTGAAAATAAGTGTTTTCGTTTTAAAGGTGGTAGGTAATGGTGTCAGGGTATCCGAGTTATCTTGACAACCCATAATAACTCCGTACCAGAGCTCTAAATGAAAAATGTGCTATATACAAAAGTTCTATAACTGGAAGGAGGAAGTAATACGTCCAGAGTCAGCCTTACTGCTTTATTTATTAGCGAAACATATATACTAACGGCAGTTTTTTAAACAGTACTACGTACTTATCTATACATATAAAATAAAATTTTTGTCTGTACTTTGTTCAGAATTTGAAAAGAATGGTATTTCTGTATCGGTCATGTCCACAGTAACAAAGAAATGCATTTTTACTTTACCGTAATTTCTGTCTGTCTGTCTGTCTGTCTGTCTGTCTGTCTGTCTGTCTGTCTGTCTGTCTGTCTGTCTGTACACGCATCACGAGAAAACGGCTGAAGAGAATTTAATGAAAATCGGAATGTGAAGTCGGATGATGAACCACTACGATCTAGGCTATAAATTATTTTATTCACGCTGAGTGAAATGGTAGTTTAGTGGAAGGCCTGAAATGTAATTCTCAAAAAGTTATTTATGTTGTTAGTGGTCGTATCGATAAATACTATATAACTAACATAGCTTTAGTTATGTCGTAAGTTAGTAGTAGTTATGTAAGATGTTATTAAATTTCCGATCACTTATGTCTTATACATTGTTACCGCATGTAATAACAGAGATATTCATGAATTTGGATTTTTGTTACTAAGTCCATATCAGCGCCGAGTCACAAGAAAATGGGTAGAGAGAATTTAGTGAAAATGGGTATGTAAAGTCTGGGAATAAGGAACTACAATCTATGATATAAATAATTTTTTAAGACGCCCTAATATCACAGAGTCGAAAGGAAACTAATGCAAAGGCCTGCAATATAGAAAGCTCATAAACTTTATCAACAATAACATTACATTGACCATTGTTTGTTGTGATGTGCTTTTTGTTTTCTGTTTCCACTCATCCCCGATAGATAGGACTACCGCAGCGTACCGAGGTTTTTTAAATTTGCTTTACGTCGCACCGACACAGGTAGGTCTTATGGCGACGATGGGGTAGGAAAGGAATGGGGGTGTGAAGGAAGCGGCCTAGGCTTTAATTAAGGTACAGTCTGGTGTGACTGGTGTGAAAATGGGAAACCACGGAATACCATCTTCATGGTTACCGGTAGTGGGGTTCGAATCCACTATCTCCCGGATGCAAGCTCACAACTGCGCGCCTCTAACCACACGGCCAACTCGCCTGGTCGTACCGAGTGTAACAGCCTGCCTGTATATTGGCGGGAAGTAGCTGGGGAGTTAGATAACTTTCTTCTTGAGCATGCCATTCTTATGGTTCGTACATTTCCTGATATTATTGGTACGTAACACACTGGTTCAACATAGTAACCGAGCTATTCAATCCCTACTCTGAGGCACTGATTGGAATGGGTAGTGTGCATATTTAACGGAATAATGACAGAGGAGTGTTCACGGCAGTCTGCGACCTGGTTATTCCAGTTCTGGAACTTTGAACTGTTAGGTCGGCACCGTAGTACTATTCGTTCAAAGTGAGAAAGTGTGCGTTTTTTCATTTGATCGAGTATTTTATATGATAACATTGCCTTCAATCGCTACATTCCTACTGGCGTTTTTTAAAGACCTATGTTGAATTCAGTTAGGAAAACAACCAAGTCATTGTTTCTGAGAATCCCGTAGCGAAGCACGGGTACATCAGCTAGTTGATATATATATTGAAACAGAAACGCCCGTACTTCACCTTTGTGGAGAGCATGGATTAACGCCAAGGCGTGTACGGTTCATGCTTTAGAGAGTACGAGAGAAGGGTAATGAAATGAGTTCATATTTAAAGTGGAACTTGCAGTTTATTCCAAAAATGCATAGAAATTATATCACCTTTTACAGATGAATGGTTTGAATGTCCTCAAAGATGTGGAGAAGGCGTCGTCCTGCGGCGTCGGCGTCGTCCCACGGCGCTTGTTAGCCTTTGATGTTGAAGGAGACTCGAACCTGGGGCGGGCGTCTCATGATGATGCAGCGTGGAATAGTTGTTTAACTTTGTATTCCACTAAGTCCCATGAAGGGAGTAGAGAAATGTAAAACTTTCGCACTGAATGTCAATAGAATCTTTTACGACACTTCTCTACCGCACTGCACTGAAAATTGTGGCGAGACACTGTTTACTGGCCGAACAAGTTCCACTGTGAGTGGTGTTGGATGCACGTTACTTCTGGAAAACGAGATGAATTCAAAATCACAGTTCTGTGAAAATAATTACTATTGTTCGTGCAATAGTCACTGTCGAACTCAAAGTGATAGGCAATGAAAATAATCTGGAACTTTCTGAGATACAACTGTTTACCACTTCACTTAATCTCAGTGCGAAAAGAAAATAACTTATGTCCTACGGATACAGTCTTTGTACTGTTTGAAATGAGTACGGAGAAACACATACAATGTTCTAGCACACGCACATGTAGAAATAAATTAAAGTTTCTGCGAAGACAGAAAAGAAACAGTTTAAGACACGGTCTCGTGAAATAGAACCAAGTTCTAGTACGACACAGTCTTAACAAAAAATCACGTAGTTTCTCAGAGATACATTTTCCCCTGAGGCACCGTATTACACGTAACTTAATACAACTTCTCGGCAATAAATGTAGGCACAGTCTCTCATAGTCCCTTGAAAAGAAATAAAGGTACCGTATTTCACGAAGCGATTCAGTACAGTCTTTGAAAGGAAATATCGGCACAGTCTTATGAAAGAAAATGTTAGCACGGTTCTGCGAAGTGAATTAACACAGTCTTTTGAAAATGATGTTTGGCACAGTCTTATGACAAGAAATGTCGACACTGCTTTTCTCACGGAGTGAATTGACACAGTCTTTGAAAGAAAGGTTGGCACTGTCCTTTACGAAACAAATTGACACTGTCCATAAAAAGAATTGTACTTTCACTAGGGCACAATTTCACGAAATAACCTAACACAGTCTCTTGGAGAGGAAACAACTAAAGCACAGTCTTTATGCCCTAAGTCCTTAAAGCACTGTTTCAAAATATCTAGTGATTACTGTACAGTCTCTTCAATACAAAAATTCACAAAACTAAATAATGTTACTCGGCTCAACAGACCTATATTATAAGTAACTAAGCTTTCGCTTACACGCGAAGTTAGAGTCCACTGAGAAGGCTTTCAACACTCGTATCGCGTACTTTCAACCTCCGCTCCTTAGCCGGGCAGAGTAACGAACTGTATCACATCAGCGGGCCCGAACAGCGAGGCGACTGGTTCACGACGAAGTACTCACTCACACACTGTTCTCCTCGAGGCTGGCGACTCCCTTATATTGCTCAAGGTCGGACGGCGAGACTGGAAATATAAGCTTCTTAAAAAATTCATATCTCGGCCATCCTTCCGCCGATTTTCACGAAATTTTGGGCAGTAGCATTTGTTGTCTAAGTATACAAGATGGCGTTCTTCAAATCACGATCTAACCTTCTGTTTCTTATGAAATGCCATCGAATCGAATATAACTTTTGATGTGACGTCACTTGGCCTTGGCTGGCATTCCGTAGTAGCGCTCGCTTGCATGTTGTCCCCCATGATGCCTACGCGCTCGGCGCTCGTTTTGAATCCATATGTCGGGTGTTAGCGCGTTCTCCTCAAGAAATACATGATCGCGAATGCTCACAGGGCATCATATATCGTATGGTTGTACAAGTACACAAAAATTTACAAATAATCAAATGGAAATATCCAAATTTGACAACCATTCCAGAGTACATGGTGTCACTTGGTGTAGAGTCCTCAGACCATCGTCAAATGCACGAAGTGGGCGCTCCTGAACAATGTGTTGTATGGTTTGGTCCTCCACTCCACAGTCACAGACAGCAGATGTACGGGAACCCCATTTCTTTAAGGGGTGACCGCACCTCTCTTGACCCGTTCTAAAGCGGTTCAGCTACGACCAGGTTTGGCGTGGTACTTGGAATCCCTCTACCTTCTTTTTAGGATCTTTAACCAGGTGAGCATTGTTGGGTGGATGCTCGTTCCAACGTTGTTGCCACTTGTAGGTCATGTCGAAAGTATCGATACCTTCTAAATCAACCCAGGGTGGCTTGCGTGATTTCAAACGTGTTTTTGGTGGATCTTGCAGAGCATCATACAACAGAGAGTTCATATTATTCTTTATTATTTATTATTTATTATTATTATTATTATTAATATTATTATTATTATTATTATTATTATTATTATATTACTCTTTATTCTTTCTCCAGATCTACGTAATATGTATATGATCCATTAATATGGAGAAAAAATAACAAGTCTTACTTAAGCCAGCTCACAAAAAGAAAAGGAAAACAATGTCACCAGATAGACAGCCACATGAACAAAACCATACATAACAATAATAAAAATAATAATAATAATAATAATAATAATATAAATAATAAAAATAAAATGGCAATGAGGCAGGATCATCACTATCGCCTAGCCAGAGATCAACCCTTATTGGTGGTCTGTTGGCCATGGCAGAAGGCAATAAGGCAGTATCATAATAAAGAAACTAAAACAATAACATATAGGTAGAGTACAATCGTGTCAGCAGACGGCATCTGTAACTTAAACAAACAGCATATCACTTCCGGCCTGGTTTGCAACTCAGCGCAATCCTTTCTGAACACTGACCTCTCTGATGTTTTACTTAAGTTGCAACCCAGCTTTCATGCTACATCCACTGACGTGCCGGTGTGCAATTATTCTCCTTACGTTTCATTACTATTGTCCACTGTTAAACTCCATTGTCTTGCTACACTTACGTTCTTTTACACTTTCAGGCAACTCTCGACATTAACTGAGCCCATCTCACTTGCCATTCCATACATTACCAGCCAAAAATCACTATCTCCCTATTCATCCGCCAGCCTTGACTCATCACGTATATTTTACAGTCACTCAACCACCTTATACCATCCAACTCCACACATTAACTTAATCACGAACCCTCGTGATTATTTACTAAGCCACCACACTTGCCATCACAACTTTGAATCGCACTCATCTTGCCACCTACTTGTATTCACCAAGCAAAGTATCTCAACTATATCCACACAAGCCTCTAACCATATTAAATTATACCACTGCATTTTACCATCTCACTATATTAAATACACACTTCACCGCCTACTAATTTAACCCGCCATCGGTATCGTTGTCCGCACTTACGCGAGAGGTAGCGTGTATAGGGGCTCCCTAACATCGGCTTGGTACATGATTTTAGTTCATATACGAGCTCTTCTCGGCAGTTTGAATAAATTATACTAGTATTTGGTTATTTAGTATATATACTTACATATTTGTATATATCCATAATTGTTTATTACCTAAGTACTTGCTACTACAATTTCGTTTCACTGTCTTCGTTCTTTTAGAAGGTAATTATAATTTTGTTTTAACAGACTGGTTTTATGTTAACTATTTATATAAATTTACATAACTATTACTTAATATTATGAAAAGTAATAAAAATCCTTGGCATTACAAATACATATTACAGTACAAAACAAATGTTAACATGATTTGTAAACCTCATTATTTTGTATCATTGTCCTGTTCACTCATTTCTTTCAACTTCTTGCGAAAAACATTCACTGCATACTACTTTTGTTAGTCCAGTGTGCTCTTTGCACGTTGAGCGTTTGCACGCATCACAGCGAGCTGACGTAAATCGGTTTTTCCGAACTGGGAGTAGGCGCATCTTGGTTTCCGCCCGGGAACGTCTGAAAATATATACAGTAAACACCATAGCTTTTTTTGGTAATAATTATAAAAAGAAGTTTTACAAAGTGTTCAATTAGATACTTGTAAAATTGTAGAAGTGAGAACTGTTAGCAATACTTACCTGGGGCTGCTGGTGTCGCATTTCTGACGGGAAGTTCTTGACCAAAGATATTTTTGATGGAATTTCTGAGACCAATTGACAGAACATCGACTAAAGCACGTCTTCAACAGATGTGGCTTTACGATTTCCAGGGCAAGATTCTTCAATCCAGCTCAAAATAAGAGATTCACTAGGCCTGTTAGCCATTATAATTTCACTGTGATACTGTTTACTAAAACATTACACCAGCACGGAATGCGCAAAAACTGTGACGCCAAAGGTATCGAGGCTAGAATGCTCCTAACACTGCCTGTGACGCGACCGGTATCGTAGCGAGGCGCGGACTAACACTCCAGACAGAACGCACGTCCCCCACTCCTCCACGTGACACGTGTGCGTGAATCATCGCGTAACGAAGGAAAACATGTGACTCATAAACTCATTTGAGAATACCTGGAGTTTGAAAAGTTTGAGTCTTAAACCAAAAAACTTTTCTTAATAAGGAATATTTTTGTTAGGGGCTACCTAACAACGATACCGATGGCGGGTTAACTACTTAATCGCTCTTGTCTCAGTTACAAAATAACACACACCCTCCACTATTCTCATGTGCTTAAGCAATTTACTTACTGCTGTTGCTTGTTTTTTTCTTCTCGTCGTTACGCCTACGTCCAATTTACTCGTCTAATCCCACATTTCGTTTAGGCTCAAGCTTCTCCCTTTCGTCAAGGCACCTCGTGCTTCTGCTTTCTCCCTCCAGCCGTATTTTCACTTCGTTTATGTACACTTGTCACATCTTGTGTTTCACCCCCCAAATACATTCCCTGTATCTTCTTTTCTCCTCTCGCACTGATCCCCGTCCTCATCTCCTTAAATATTGCCCTGGTCTCCCTCCTCATCTCAGTTGCTGCTTCCCTGGCTTCTTCTATGAACGATTCGAAGATAGCCTGCGCGACATCCTCTGTTCTGTTACTTTCTTTTAGCTGCAAGCTCTGTTCCAGTGCCCTATTTTCCTTGGGTTTTTCTTTATCCCCATGCCCGTCTTCACCAACTTTACTGTCTCTAAATAGCCTTTCTTCCACTCTCATCTCCATTACCACTACATTCTTCATATTCTCCTCCATTTCACGTAATTTCGTTACTGTCCAAAATTTGATCCATTGTCCATTGGTTAGCACTAATAATTGACCCTTAATGTAGGCTCTTAACCCTTGCAATCTAGCCCTGACCAAGTGTTTTTTCAGAGTGTTTATATTCTTAATCCCTTCTCTTCCCATGTGTCTTTTAATCCAAAGTTTGGTCCTCCGTATATTCTCCGCACCTCTTATCACAATTTCTGCCATCAGGGTGGAAAACAACTTCACTTTTATCGGCCTATTACCCCGTGCTTTACCTATCCTTTCCACATCTTAAATATCAGCTTCACTAACGTTAATTTTCATCATTTTTTGGATGACTTCCACAACTTTGTAGATAGTCAGCACTTTGTCCTCTCCTTTTTCTTCCGGCACTCCATATATAAAAAGGCATTTCTTCCTGCATTCTAGGCTACCGTCTTCTATTTCTGCCTTCAGCTTCACCATCTCTTCCTCCATCTCTCTTATTTTAATCTTGAGATAAATAATTTCTCTCTCGTTGGTTTCCACTTTGGTCATTGTTTCATCTGTTTTACTGTATCCAGCGCCTCATATTTTCAAATTCTTTCACTTGTTCCTTCATCATATTTTTAATCTGCTCAAACGGGCATATTCCTTCCACAAATTCTTTAACCACTCTTCTTATGACCTCCACGTCTTCCCAGCTCATGGTACCACTGGAAGTCGGGCCGGGGTTTACTTCCACACCCCCTATAACTAGCAGTACCATAATCACCGCTGCTACCAGTATCATCTCACCCATCATTCTTGTTTCCACTTTACCTCCTTCACTCCTGGCTGTTTCCTTCTTCCATCTCCCCTGCCATCGTCCAATAACTACCCGATATTGATCCACACCAATCATCTTCCTCTTCCCACCCGTCTTTCTTTTTCCACTCGTTGCTCACACTCCACTCCTGCTCTCCCGGCACACTCCACTCAGTACGTCTGCCTCCGACCGCTGACTAGGTTAGACTGAAGAGAGTCCATATGAGAGGTGATCTTCCTGAGCAAGTTTACCTTAGCTGCTTTCCTCCTTAGATATTGCGGAGCGATATTAGCTAGGAGTGGTAGCCACTGTGTGGGAGTAGATCTAACAGTACCAGAGATAACCCTCATGGTCTCATTGAGTTGCACATCAATCTTAGTGATTTGAGCGCTGTTTTCCCATACAGGGGCACAATATTCACCAGCAGAATACACAAGAGCGAGTGCAGCAGAACGCAGAGTATTAGCGTGCGCACCCTCGCTGCTTCCGGCAATCTTGCGGAGTAGATTTACTCTTGAGCCAAGTTTCCTCGATAACTTGATGCACTGTTGTCTGAATGCCAAGGACCAATCCAGACTGATTCCAAGATATATTGGATTATGGTTATGGGGTACTTCGATTCCGTCAAAAGTCACATGTAGCTTCCCTTGGGCTTCTTTATTACTTAGAAGGAATGCAGTAACCTCAGTCTTGTTTGGGTTGGGTTGAAGTCTCCATTTGTGGAGGTAATCACTCTGTTTCGCCAGATCACTTGTTAGAAAATTCTCATAGTTCATGAAATCTTTACTCTGGATAATTAATGCTAGGTCGTCCGTATACTAGATTTTCAAGGATTTTCATGGATCAGGGGATCAAAGAAGGAGCCTCCCCGAAGATTTTGGTTACTGCAATCGGGCGATTCTCTACTAATATTCACAATATGTGCACGATGTGACCACCATTTATTGCAATGTAACGTTTCAATGTACGTCGCATGGAATCAGGCATTCGTTGGAACACTGAACATCCATTCTTGTTGTGTGCCCACATCATTTATGGCGACCAAATATACCCTGGTCTGTGCATGTCCCCAAAGCCAAAATTTGAAAGGTTTACGGTCAAGCGAACGGGCAGGCCAAGCAAGCTATTGCCCCTCCTCGACCAATCCATCGCTCATGGGAGACCCGTGTTAGGTGTCACCCTTAGCCTTGATGAAAAATGATGATGATGATGATGATGATGCTTTTTGTTTAAATGGGCCTAACGTCTGAGGTTATCGGCCGCACGATGAAAATGGACCAGTGCCCCATCATAATAAGACTACAACACAAAACGCTCACTAAATTATTGGAACATCGTGATATTGATATTAGTGATAGCAGACCATGATCTTACATTGTATAGAGTAACAAATACGTTGTAGGATTGTTAGCGACTGCGATAAGAACTCAAAAAGTTAGTGAGATGGACAGTAGACAATTGTATGACGGCAAACTGTTTCAAATCTCACGTCATTTCCGCCAGCAGGAAATATCCCCTCAATTTTAATTATTGTGTCCATGGGGTGATATTACGTAGGTGTTATTATAAGGAAAGTTCTAAAATGGGGTAATCGCATTAACGATGGGGCAAATACAGGTACAGAACCCTTCAAATTGTTACGAGGCTTGGTAGGGGTTGTAGTCAGCAATTGAAATTCGTATAAGTCACTCGTAAGACCTAAGTTAGAATATAGTTCCTGTGTATGCGACCCTTACCAGAATTACTTGATTTGAGAACTGGAAAAGATCCAAAGGAAAGTGATTTACGATAAAAGAGAAGTGTTGAGAAAATGTTGCAAATTTGGGCTGGGAAGACTTGAGAGTAAGTAGACGAGTTACTCCACTAAGTAGTATTTTTCGAGTTGTCAGTAGCGGGATAGCGTGGTATGGCATTAGTAGACGGATAAACATTATTGGGGTTTTTAAATGTAGTAAGGATTATACATGAAGATAAGTTTGGAATTCAAGAGGACAAATTGTGGGAAATACTCTTTTTTAGGAAGAGGAAATAGGATTGGATTAATTTACTGAGGGAGTGTTCGGTAGCTTTCCAAATTTGAAATATGTTAAGAAAATACTTGGTAAGCAATTGATTGGTAATCGGCCTCTTGGGTGACAGCATTAAACGCATATCAGTAGAGACTGAGTGTGATTGGTTGAAATTGTAATAAATGTCTTTAGAATAATGCGTACTTAACTGGATGTATCATTCAATACTTTCAATTCATGATACGTGTACAGCATTCCCGTTAACGTGGCATAAAAATTATACTACCTTGGTTATGTTATGAATAGAATGCTAAAGTTAATTTTGACATTAGTATGCTGATGTGTGAATAAATATTCGTAGTATGGTACCTAGGTTTATTATTTTTTCAATCAAAATTCTCTGCTGTAGCATTCAAGTAGGTTTCTAACGAGCTCAGTGAAGATTTACGGTGCATAAACGTGGGGATTAGCTTCACCATAATGCCTGCACCCTATACGGATAACTTTAGTTATAGTATTTATATACAATTAAAGTTTGCAACTATGATGATGACGATGATGATGAGGAGGAGGAGGAGCTTCACCATAATGCCATCTTACTGCGCCCTATACGTATTACGTATAACTTTAGTTGTAGTATTTATATACAACTGAAGTTTGCAACTATGATGATGATGGGGAGGAGGAGGAGGAGCAGGAGGGGAGGAAGAAGAATAAGAGGAAAAAGAAGAAGAATGTTCATTCAGTAATGTGTCGTGTCCTCTCTCCTGTCATATGCCGATAAATCTAGTAATACTAGTGTTTTGAATGTATGATATGTACCGAATCGGAGGAATTTAGATAAAATATCCACTCATCGACAATGTATTCCCCTCCAATTGAAAATATATTTTGTAAAAGCACCACATTATAATGTAATGGAATTGTCATACCGACTGGTGGTGTAAAATCCTCCATGTTAAACGTATATTTACATGGTATGTTAAGTCATTAATAACAATTTAATAAATTAGCCTCGTTAGAACGGTTGAATTCCAAATTTCTTGGGTCTAAACCAAATATTTTCCTACGAAATTCCTACATATTCAACACTTTCCCTATAGTAACAGTGAAAAGAGGTTGTTTATGGAATACTTTTCTAAAGACGTTCGAAGAATTATCTTATATTTGTAAATAATTTTGACAAGTAGATGACGCATAAGGAGTTAATAATTTTCAACTATTTTCAAAATTTAAACATTTTAATTTTTTTTTGCTATGGGCTTTACGTCGCACCGACACAGATAGGTCTTATGGCGACGATGACAACATTTTAACATTTTAATTATAATTTTGAACATCATAATTTACTTAATCTGTAGGCACGTCACATGTTAAAATGAAGGAAAAGTGAATGAATACGTATACGGCCAGGTGAATTTTATTTAATAAGAGGTCTATGTTATTAATTTAAGTATCAAGTGTTCCGCTGCAGGTGCTGATGTGCTCGCCTGTGGAATTAGCACACCTTCCGTAGCATTGAGTAACTCATTATGGAGTTTATGCTCCTCCTTCTCCTCCTTCTTCTAGAAGGCTGGCAACCACCATGAAATAGTTATTCGTATTTTGTGATACTCGTGTTAGGATTTCCATATTATTTATATCGAACCGCTGTAGATATCCTAAGCTCAAAATAATCCTCTCCGCCCACGTTTTTTTCCTACGATAAGTCATACCTCTCTGCATTTAATTACCACAGTGTGTTCCAATTTTCAGCACACCGCAGTGTCAGGGAACAAGAGGATTCACCGTAGTATCTCCACCAACTCAATATATCTGTCTAGATTTTAGAAATCATAAATATTGTTTTCCTTAGGGGAAATTAATAATTTTATTAAAATAGCACCTTATATTTTTAATCTTAATAGATTGGATTAAAATATTGAAATGTGACTTATGCTCTATTTATAGACATGTATAACA
Organism: Anabrus simplex; assembly: GCF_040414725.1. NCBI lineage: Eukaryota > Metazoa > Arthropoda > Insecta > Orthoptera > Tettigoniidae > Anabrus > Anabrus simplex. The sequence goes on along the minus strand of NC_090265.1, from coordinate 298,914,839 downwards.
CATAGATATAGTATTTAAAGTTTGTAATACTTTTATAAATAAACTAGCGCCACACGCCCCTAAAGCTAGATTCTAAAGGACAGGTGAGTTTGTGCCCAGATCAAAGCAAGTATGTAGTCTCTGAACCACGTCAGGTATTCTACTGCAGCACTGGAAAATTACGAAGTATGTTACTAATTTTTCTGCCATTGTAACACTGACTAGTGTCCAGACAAGATTTCTCCTCCTCTACCCTGAAAGCTACTCCACTAGGAAATTCTCCGTGGTTACCTCAAATACCACTACAGTACACGACATGAAACTAAAATATTCGTGTGACGTGAGGAATGCTTTCAAACGAGGTTGTGGGTGAACTTTATAGCTTTAACAACCAGAAAGTAAAATTTGTTGACTGCGAAAACAGCGTATGAAGTAGATTATGAAGTGTATCCATTCCTCGTTCGATGCATACCCCCGAAAAGCAACTCTAGCAGTGTTAAGCAATACATGAACGCTAGTATAATGGGAGAAACTAATCGTTGTGCGGTTTTCCTCTTGGGATGTCATCTTCATTCATGGCGGTTTAAGGCAACACTCATTCACTGAGTACTTTGAAGACAAGGCAGGTCGCTCTGATATGAGCATTATTCTTTTGCTATAACACGTTAGAATAAGTGATGGGACACATGGGAGGATACACACGGACGAAAAATGAAAGAAAATCTTCAATCCCTTATCCAAGAAGATGGAAAATTTAGATAGATTTTTATCTCTCTCATTAGCTGAATGGTCAGCGTATTGACCTTAGTTTCAGTGGGCCCCAGCATCAATTCTCGGCCGAGTCAGGGATTTTTAACATCGTCTAGTTAATCCTGCTAGCTCAGTGCCTATTTCATACTAATGCATTCTCAATAAATGATTTGGTTAAAGTGCTGGTCATAGGATTTAATGGAAACCTTAGAAAGTGTTCTGAATTTCATCCTGAAATAACACATTTCCGCCTTTGTGCAAGAAAGCCAAACGAACAGAATGTTTAATGTTCTAAATGCATAATTCGTATTCAATGTCCCCTGAACATGGCCTACACAAGTGGAAAAGAATAGATATTTGTTGCCTACTGCTCCTCACACCATGACTGCAGTTCTTGGTCCTGTGTGTTGTTGCCTTATGCGTTGTGAAAAACGTCTTTCAATTGGACGATACTCCCGTTTGAGTGAGATCAAAAAGTATTCATCCGTAATATCCCATGACTGTCGTAAGAGGAGAAAGAAAAGGGTGAGTCCAGAGGGGCTCTCAATTTGATAACGTGGGTTGGGGACTAAGGGGCCCTTAACTGAGTTTAGCATTGCTTCCCGGCTACTTACTCCTATTTTTCCTATGCGATATTCTGTGGTCGACACTTGTCCTATTGAGGCCTCTGCGATATTAGGTTTGCCAGCCCTAGGAATTTTCATTATTCATACTTTTGCTTGTTTATTCTTCGAACGATGGCAGAAGTAAAGAGGACATAAAAAGCAGACTAGCACAAGAATGGAAGGGCTTTCTTAAGGAAAACATTTTCTCACTTCCTTCATTGATATAGGAATTAGAGATATGTTTCCGAAGACTTCCGTCTGGAGTTTGACATTGTATGAAAGTGAAACGTGAACATTAACTAGCTTAGAAAGTATAAGCATTTGAAATATGGTTTAACAGAAGAATGCTGAAGGTGAGGTGGGTAGATCAAATCGCGAATGAAGAGATACTGAATTGAATTGTTGAGAGGAGAACCTTCTTCTTCTTCTTCTTCTTCTTCTTCTTTATTGTTTATCCTCCAGGGTCGGTTTGTCCCTCGGACTCAACGATGGATCCCACCTCAACCACCTCAAGGGCAGTGTTCTGGAGCTTCAAACTCTGGGTCGGGGGATACAACTGGGTAGGGTGACCAGTACTTCGCCCAGGTGGCCTCACCTACTGTGCTGGACAGGGACCTTGCGGGGGATGGGGAGATTGGAAGGGATAAACAAGGAAGAGGGAAGGAAGTGGCCGTGGCCTTATGTTAGGTACCATCCCGGAATTTGCCTGGAGGAGAAGTGGGAAACCACGGAAAACCACTTCCAGGATGGTTGAGGTGGGAATTGAACCCACGTCTACTCAGTTGACCTCCCGACGCTGAGTGGACCCCATTCCAGTCGTCGTACCACTTTTAAAATTTTGTGGCAGAGCCGGGAATCGAACCCGGGCCTCCGGCGGTGGCAGCTAATCACACTAATCACTACACCACAGAGATGGACGAGAGGAGAGCCAATTGGCAAAATTTAATCTGGGAAGAGATAGAATCAGGAGATATCTCAAGATACTCAGGACATGTTCGGTTAATTTTGTATGGTAGTGTAGGCAGTAAAACGGTAGGGGTGGACCAAGGCATGTTATGATAAACAGATTAAAATAAATGTAGGATGTAATAGCTACGTAGAGATGAAAATGATAGCATACGATAGGGTAACATGCAGACTTGCATAAAACTTGTATATGGACAACAACAACAACATGGTTAATTATTTTGACTCAAGGACTCGGTTTGTCTGTTTGTCTAAATACATTTCCTCACCATATTACCAGTCATCCCTGAAGCATGCTATAGTGAATACATTCCTCCACAGAGGGTTGACGTCATAAAAGGCAACCGGTCATACCGAGCTCGATAGCTGAAGTCGCTCAATGCGGCCAGTATCCAGTATTCGGGAGATAGTGGGTTCGAAACCCACTGTCGGCAGCTCTGAAGATGGTTTTCCGTGGTTTCCCATTTTCAAACCAGGAAAATGCTGAGGCTGTACCTTAATTAAGACCACGGTCGATTCCCTCCCATTCACAGGCCTTTCCTGTCCCATCGTCGCCATAAGACCTATCTGTGTCGGTGCGACGTAAAACAACTAGCAAATAATTGAATATTTTCTCATCATTTGAAAATATTGTTAATATTGGAAAGGAAGATAATAAATCAATATCAATATTTAAGAAAAGGACATAGTGTCAGTCTTAATACATATCCCTAAGTGCCTAGTAAATAAACTTGAAATCAAACACATCTAAATAATTTTAAAACTACATAATAGATCATAACATATCAATCTGCAAGTCAAAAAGGAATTCTATAAAAATTCACATCACACATAACTAACTGGTAATGCAAATCTTAAAGGTAAATATTCAGAAACTATCCGGGCAACGCCGGGTACTACAGCTAGTATTATTTAAATCCTGAAAAATTTACCTTTAATGTACCGTACAATAAACGCTACGGAGAATGCATATTTCCCCTCCAATACAGAGAGCAGTCAATCACAGGACAACTAATGTGAAAACATTATAAAAACACGTGTGGCACAATGTGGAACATGTATTGGTTGATTAAGTTCCCTGGAAAAAATGGTCGAATCGTTTATTATTCGAAATTAAAAATATGTTACACTATAGAAGAATAATGGCTGAAGTGAAGAACGTAGCATAACTATAACGGATAACGTACACTTTTCCATTCTCAGTTACGTTTCACAGACTGATATCATACCTTTCCATGTCCGATTACGTGGTTTAAATTGTTGATATATAAAATGTTAGTTGAATGACACAGTATCTAGCTTCACTCGAAGGTGTACGTGGTCCTAATTCTAATTAATTCATGTAATATTTCTGAAATGAAAGACCATGTCGTTGTGGTTGGAATCCGTTACAATTAGAGGTAACTTGCCGATCTTCATGATATCAATAGTCACGTAAATGAACACATTTTCTTATTGATCGTTCATACATTATTTTAACTGTCTTCTTGTTAAGCATGAGTTAAATTCATACAACAGTGAGGTAACAATTTTATAAATTTTTAAACCTCGTATCTTAGTGTATACTGTTAATGTCTTTTTAATCGAGCTATATGTATATATAAAACAAGTTAAAGCCAAGAAGACCTCGGGACGATATAAACTAAAAATAATAAGGTATTCTTCTTTACTTCAGATTGTTAGTACATTATTATATGCGGTACGCTTCAATAAATTCTAATTAATTCTACTATATGCAATTTTATAAATATTTTTCTTCCTTATTTTTAGTTATTTTGTTATTTATATATTTCTGCACTTAGAAATCGGTTTTTCTTTTTAGATTTCTAAGTCAATTTGATCAAACGATTTCTATATATTTACATCAATGACGATTTTTTTGCATGATGTTTAGTGCAACGCGAGTGGATACATGAATTCTTTGTTTTTCCACCTGGTGCGGAAATGAACAGATTCTTTAGCAATGAGTTGCCTACTTACATGAAAGTTCATCTCGAACACGGCATGTTGGATTGCTATTTCCAAATCGTCGCTTCACCGGTAAAACGTTGTATCCCACAATACTCTTCCTATCATTTATTCTCCTTAACACTGGTCACGCCTCCCAGCCACATATGGATACGCAGTCCATCAGAACAATGTCCATTGTGTTCGTTTTCCTATGTCGACGATTAAACAAAAAAGAACCTTACATGCATTGTACACTAGGAGTGCGTAAATACGTAATGCAAACGTACATTCCTACAGTACGGTACTGTAAGGTTCATTTTCCTTTACACAGGGGCATAGGAAAATGAACACAACAAAATTTGTTCTGATGGACTACATATCCATACGTGGCTGGGAGGCGTGACCAGTCTTAAGGAGAATAATTGATAGGAAGAGCTTTGTGGAATACCGGTCGAGCGACGAAATAACAGGCAATGCGTTGCCTAGTTACATGAAGCTCCTCTCGAGAAAGGTACTTCATAAAACATGGCGGCGTGTTCCCATCCTCCAATATACAGCATTTGTTACCGGACTATCACGATTCAGAGAAAGTCGCTGTCATCTAGCGACAATCTATCCATCAAGGTCGATCCAAATCTTGGTGAGGCTTTATAATTTAATGAATAACATAAAACTAATATATTTTTGTCGACTTTTATAGAAATACAAGCTTTTCTTCTGTACTATTGAGATGATTAGGAAGATTTTGGTACAAACCGCACGTTTTAACTCCCTCCGGTTTAAGAGCTCGACTTTTGTGAAACATACAAGTTAGCGTTTTATATATATAGATTTTTCTTTACTTCAGATTGCTAGTTTGTTGGTTCTTAAAATAACCATATGAAGAATGCATTGCAATGTATAATAACGGAAAGATTACAAGGAGAGTATACCTGTCACGCAGGTAAGAATTGTGGCTTAACTAATGTCATGGACTATGCCTATCCTAAGAAGATTATAACCATTTTCTGAGTACGGTGTTCACAAGGAAATAGTGAAGTATGCCGTTCTAGGTTGCACTCTCAGATCACATAGATATATAAATGATGTAATGAATATATTATTATTCGTGCTAATTTCTTCTAACTACTTGGGGGAGCCACTAAACCTACCCACACGGTGATAATAAGTTGAGCACCTTTTAATATCATCAGATTGAGCCGAGATCAAATCCGCCCCCTAGAACTCAGAAAGCTACCGTTCTGTCATCTGACTCACAGATACAATCAAGGATAATGATGTCGCCTGGCGCAGGCGATAGTGCGACGGCCTGTCACCGCTGGGTTCTGAGGGTCAATTCCCGGTCACTCCATGTGAGACTTACTGTATGTAGGACAAGGCGGGTTTCTCTCCGGGTACTTCGGATTTCCCTGTCATCTCTCATTCCAGCGACACTCTCCAATATCATTTCATTTCATCTGTCAGTCATTCATGATTACTCCAGAGGAGTGCGACAGGCTTAGGCAGCCGGCACACTTCCTATCCTCGCCGCTAGATGGGGGTTTGGTAATTCCATTCATGATCCTGACGAATGACTGGAAATAGGCTGAGGATTTTCATTTAAGACTCACAAGGTTTCTGGAATTTTATCTGAAAAGGGCCCGCAAAAATGCAAAAGTGCCAGTGAATCTACTGACATAAAATTCTTGCGCGTAAGCACTCTTAAATGCCAACTAACTCTACCTCTCGACATTGTGCAAAAATGGCGAGTGCCGCTACCAACTGCACTATGTTATAACTAATCCTCTCTTTTTACCACATGAGGAAAAACACGAATATAACTAACTTCGTATTTTCTCGGGCAAAGAAAATCCTGTCCCGTCTGCATTGGTTTTATTCAATAATCTGATCAGCCACAAATCAGATATTTGAACAAGTAGAATAGGATATAATAAACTCAGGTAACATAATTGATGCTGAGAATTGGCTGAACATCCTAATCTCGACCATACTAGAAACTCACATCTCAACTCCAGGATGAATTCCAGGATGGTAAGAACTCTTCTGTTTTCCTAAATATATCTGCAGTTAATTAAAAATGCACAGACAAGTATAGATAGGTCTATCCTATCACAGTCACCAGAAGAATAAAACTTCTTTTAGTAAAATATTATACACGGATGTGCCAAATAACATGTATGGGTACATGACTAGTATCCCATTGACTTCCTCTAGTTTGATAAAGTGCAACAAACTCGACAAGAGGGCAGGGTGTTCACAGGATGCAGAGTGGGTCTCGGCCCACAAGTGGTCACGCAGACGAATGATCCGTGGTCCGACAGCTCTGCACACCGATCTGCCAACTGAGCAGAGGAGGGGTGGCCTCTGCTCTACAGTTGTTCTACGCCTCTGTATTCGGGAGACGAAAAGGGGCTGGTCCTCACCGTCGACTGTCCTGAGAATAGTTTTCCGTTATTTCCATTCTCCTGCACTAAGGCGAATGCTGAGACATTTCCTAATATAGATCAAGGCCGTGAACGCTCCCACCATCTCCAATACAAATCTCCTGGCCGGAGAGACGGCGTCACTGTCTAGAAGACCCGCCTCCCCCTTCAGAAGAGAAATAGAAACATTTTTTAATTCGTAGTAGCTACGTTGCCTGCTTAGACGCCCTGAGTCCCCGATAATTTCAATATATCAAAAGTGCATTTCTCTATAACGTTTTAGAAATACTAATTGGATTTCGTTTTAATAAACGTGTTCACACCATTCATCGGAGTTGGCACAGCACTACTGCAACCAGTTCTGGACGTGGAGCCCGATAGATTAACCAGCTGGAATATCTCATCATGGCAAGTATGATAGGTATAAATTATCACGATGCAATGCAATGTAACACACAAAATTAGATGGCGGTTTTGAAGCACGAAATGAACCAATCTGTGCCCCATATTTCACACCAGTAGACATTAGAAAAATACACTAGTCTAGAGTCATGACCAGCCTGCACATTGTCTTGTTGACAAGCGAAATGCATCTTCCTGAAGATTTTGCACAGAAACTGATAAAACAATTTATACTGTCCATTCTCCAGGGTGCAGCTTTTGCTGGGTGAGTCACTGCAGTATGTGTCGAAGGAATTACCAGAAGTATTCTATTCGACATTCGCTTCACATAATCAAGGATGTGATTTCAAACAGTGATTTTCTTATATACTGGGCCAAGTGGCTCAAATGGTAGAGAACTTGCTTTCTGAGCTCATGACGGCAGGTTGGATCCCAGTTCAGACCGGTAAGATTTGAAGTTGCTCAAATACGCGATAGGTTTACTGGAACGAAAATGAATTCATGTGGGACACCATAATAAGTAGTTTGTGTAACCTAAAACCATTATTATTATTATTATTATTATTATTATTATTATTATTATTATTATTATTATTATTATTATTATTATTATTATTATTATTATTATTATTATTAGTTCCTTTTTTGTGATGTTGACAGTTGAAATCAAATGCTTCTAGTCTCGATCATTAATTACCTATGGTGGGTACTTTGGTACACATGTAGCACTTTCGGTAGTATAGAGTCGAATAATGGTGAAGATTTCCAAATGGAAAGCCACAACCAAGTGGTAGAGATTAATATGTATTGTTGTAGTTTTAGAAACTCACGCCTTCTTGCTACGAGCAGACTCACAGTTGATCAGAACTGACAAGGTAAGACCTCAGACTAGATACAGATATGGACATTCTCAAGTCGTCAACAGACGTTAATAATAGACATGCCACAATTTAGTGATATTTGACAGTTGGCATGTGACCATACGTATCAAGGGTTTATAATTTCAAACGACCGAGCTCGATAGCTACAGTCGCTTAAGTGCGGCCAGTATCCAGTAATCGGAAGATAGTGGGTTCGAGACCCACAGTCGGCAGCCCTGAAGATGGTTTTCCGTGGTTTCCCATTTTCACACCAGGCAAATGCCGGGGCTGTACCTTAATTAAGACCACGGCCTCTTCCTTCCAATTCCTAGGCCTTTCCTATCCCATCGTCGCTGTAAGACATGTCTGTGTCGGTGCGACGTAAAGCAAATAGCAAAAAATAAAATAAATTCAAACTAATAGAGCGTTGCCAAAGAACAATTAAAATGTGCCACTATTGCGACTTATATTATTCTTTTTCGTAGGGTCTACTATAACCGTAGTGCCTTATCCGTTCGGCTCCTTGGTTGAACGGTCAGAGTCATGGCCTTCGGTTCTCAGGACCCCGGTTTCTTTTCCGAGTCGGGATTTTTGACCACATCTCTTTAATTCCTGTGGCTCGAGGTCTGGGTGTTTGTTTTGTCTCAATACATACATCATATACGCATAGCACACCACACTACCAATCATCAGAGTAACACGCGGTGGTGAAAACATCCCTAGTGTCAGGAAGGGCATCCAGCCATAAAACAAATCGAAATGTGCAACACATTTCAAACCCAGTGCCAGTAGACCCGAAGGTTAAATGAGCCAGTTTACATGCGCTCGGGTGGTCAGTTCACACGGGTTGTCCATCCTAGAGTTCCCCACGTATAATGTTGCTTAACTTCATATTCGCTGTTTTAGCTTGACTACGCCGTTCCTTTTCACTGTATAAGAATGGAAAAGTGCTTTCCCGTCTGTCGAATAGAGCTGGTAACGCAAGTAAAATATGAACGCATAAAACTAGAAGAAAAGTGTACTATTTAGAATGTTATTGTTTCTGCTTCTTCTTTAAATAAATTGCTTTCGGTGGCTGGTATTTTTGTATATCCTAACTGTTAAAAAGAGGCTGCCTAGCCGAGATAATAAAAGCGTGCTCGTTTCAATCGGAAGGACTGAAGCTCGATTACTAGCTTAGGTCGAAATAGAGTGAGTCAGAATGAAACTTATATCAACACAATATTTCTCTGTGCATTTACCAACAAGTATACTTTTTAACTTCAAGCTGGTTTTAAGTCTGTCATAACCAATAATTTTCTACGAAAGCATTCACAATTAACGTAAATATATTTCATCTTCAAAGGAAATTAAAAAGCGTTTCTCAAACCTACACAAAAAGAGATCATAGTGAAACTCGTACACCCTATGGTAGGTCCTCGAAGCTCAGAATAAGACACAATCATCTGAAAAATCACTATTCTGATGGATATCCCTTGGCTCTTCTAACATCTCTCAAACAGGCAGTCATGGATCGTACCATTTTTCGCAGTATGATGGACTTACTTTCTCTCTCTCCTCACGTAAAGCAGCCGCCAGGTCATCTCTGTCGGAAAAATGATGATTCCTTATTGTCAATTCTAAGTGATCCTCAGACATTAACACCTCCTTCACTGTATTTAACACTTGGATGTATATTGGTAGGTTTTAGCTCTTCATTCGGTTCTCTCCTGACATTCAATTTCCCATCTGATCATTAGAAGTTGAATTTGCTTTCAAATATTATCGTTATCAAGAAGTCAAAATCTTCTTCTATGTGCTCTCGAACAAACTTTAACATCATTTTCCTGTTAGTTTGTTGACCAATGTTATTTTTCTAATTACTCTTCCATACGTATTACTTTTCCTGATAATGCGCCCAAATTTTTCTGGATGGGCTTTCTTCCCTCAATGTTCCACAACCATCACATCAAGTTTTGAAACACTAATCTTTGGATTATTCTTAACCTTTCGTAGTATCCAACGTTCATCTGTGGAATTAAGGTTTTCCTGTCTTACTTTGTCCTTATTTTCAATCCGGTTGGTACTTTTATATCTATCTACACCTATCTATAACACATTGCACAGTTGAATGATTTCTGTTCACAGTTTTGCTAATTTCTCCTAATGATTTTCGCGTTTTTGATGATAAACTGAACATATCCCCTGCGTTTCGTATTGCACTTGACAGTGAAACATACGGTGTCTATACCTGTCAATCGAGGTCTGTATAAGTTTCTTTGTGACATCGAGCAGCAGCAAAATACGGTACCAAAGAATCAGAGATACCTGTGTTAATTTACGAACAAGATAACTAACAAGTAGTGACATAGTAATACAACATATACACGTCTCATTGCACATAAAAGTGTGACACATATAATCACCCAATTTTCTGTTCACAACGAAACAAATAAATTACGATCGTATATGAGTTTCATTGTGACTTAGAAACGAGATTTCCATCTCTAGAGAGGCATATGGCCCTGACGTTCACTCAGCCCCTACAAAATCTGAATATCATCTTAATTCCGGAAGGCAAAGTTTGACGGACATGGAGCTAAACCATTAATCGCACTTAGTGCCGAGGTTACAGGTAGTGGAAGCCTTTAGTTTATATTCCATAAAGACCTTCATGGCTTGCACAGAGATGGCTTTGCTTTGCTTTGCTTTGTTGATTGTTAAAAAGCCGATAGTGAAATATTTTCATTAGAAAAGAGCTGCTTCTACTATTCTGAGCAACAGAATGATTTTAAGTAAATCAAACTGCAACATGGGACGTAACCATATTTACTGCTTTGTGAGGAAATCAATGAATTCCTAGCAGGGAAGTTATATCCGAGTAACTTTACACGTAAGTCAATAGAACTCAAGGGTTGAAATCAGAGTTGGAGCCACACCACAATTCTTATGTCCGAAGGCTATAACGCAAAGCCACATGAAACTCCAGGCCGCGAGAGCAAACAGTCGACCTACACTGAAGCTCTATACAGAGACTTTATGTGATACATGAGACGAATATTTCTAAGAGAAACCTTTCCAAATGTAGTTCTCAATATTTGCCGTCTGGTTTCGAGCACGCCTTAACCTCGCCCTCCTCGTGAAACGCCCTGGTCACAAGCAGAGAGCACAGATTTTTAATACCTTATGGCTTTAAAAACCACACTGTACACTGATACTGTCATGGAATACAAACAACTTACTGGGAATAGAAATGTTAAACTGCGCTACATTACATTTGACGTACTTTCTGTATTAATAAGCAAAGTCGATGCCTTATTTAATAGATTTCACTTAAAATGCAATATGAGATTTCATTTTTCAAAAATAATTAATTCCAGATAGCAGCAGCAGCAGAGCCGCAGGCCTGTAGATTTATGTGACTGTTGATAATGTCTAAGACCAAAGGATTTTCTCCACCTTTCAATACTTATTTTATTTTTATACTTAGTTTTCATGCGTATACAAACCTGTGACGTAAGCTGACACATAGGAGTGGGAAGGAATCGGCCGTGGCCTTATTTAAGGTACAGCCCCGGCATTCGCCTGGTTTGAAAATGGGAAACCACGAAACACCATCTTCAGGACTGTCGACAGTGGCTTTCGAACTCACTATCTCCCAAATGCAAGCCCACATCTGCGCGATCCTAACCGCACGGCCAACTCGCTCGGTAGTGATAGTTTCATTAAATATGCTTCCTAGAGTTAAATGGTAAAATGCAGCAGAAACCTACTGTACACTCTGGCTGGCTGTTGACACTTCCAAGATTTGAACTTTAGATTTCTCAATCTAAAGTGGTTCATTCAGTAAGAAAAGTATGTTCCTTCTTCTCCTTCTTCTTTCACTGTTTTCCCATACTCTGGTGGAGTCACGGAAACAAACTGTGTCACCGATATGGATTTGGCTCTGTTTTATGACTGGATGCCATTCCCGATGCTAAACCATTTTTGACGGATTTATTCACAATTATGTGTGTGCACATGGATATGTGCGTGTTAATATAAACACGAACGTCCACTCTGCGAGGCAGAGAAATTTACTAGACAGGTTTAACATCCCAAACCGGGCAGCAATCCAACCCAGGACCCTCTGAGAAGCACACAGCGATATTGACCATTCAGGCAATGAGTTGAACCTCTAACGGCTTGGACTTTCGGGTATGATTCACCCGCTCTGTTAGTTTCTTAGTGTGTAGTCAAAGACTAAATGATTTTTCGTTGTACAATCACAACCGTGCTTCTATTTAATTGTAATGTATGTATGTATCTATGTACACTGATCAGCCAGTATATTATGACCACGAAACTATTATCGATATAAATCCGTCCAGGCGACAGCAGCGTTACCTGACGGGGGATGACTGCTAGTCAGACACACGCACGGTGCATGTAGTATCAGTGAGCGTGCTGTCCATGTATAGAATCGAGAAGGTGCGTGATCTATCTGAGTTTGACCGAGGGCAGATTGTGATGCCCTAGAGGCTCGGCACGAGCATTTCGGAGACTGCACGACTTGTCGGGTGTTCGAGGAGTGCTGTGGTGTGTGTCAACAAGTGGCGAAACCAAAGTGAAATATATCCAAACGTCTTGTGCCTGGCCGGCCACCCCTCAATACGGATGTCGGACATCGTAGGCTAGGCAGTCTGATAAAACAGGACAGGTAGCGAAAAGTGGTAGAAATAACATCAGACTTTAATGTTGGGGAGAGTGCAAGTGTGTCTGAACACTCCTAAGGCGAAACTCCGCAGCCGACGTTCCATGCATGTTCCAATATTAACACCGCCAAATACGACTGAAATGGGCACATGACCATCGTTACTGGACGTTCGTGCAGCAGCAGAACGTTGCATGATTTAATAAATCCCAATACCTTCTTCATCATGCCGATGGGACGGTGCGAATCCGTCGTCTTCCAGGGGAACAGCTCCTTGACATCTGTACTGCGGGACGGAGACAAGATGACGGCGGCTCAATTATGCTCTGGGGATCATTCTCGTGGGCATACATGAGTCCCGTGGAGCTCGTGCAAGGCACCAAGATGGTCGAGAAATATCGTACACTGGTTGCAGACCACGTACACCCCGTCGTGACGATCATCTGTCCCAACGGCAGTGGCATTTCTCAACGAGATAATGCGCTATGTCACAAGGCCAGAGTGTGATGGAGTGGTTTGAGGAACACAGTGGCGGGTTCCAATTGATATGCTGGCCCCCAAAGTCGCTAGATCTGAACCCGATCGAACACATCTGGAATGCCATTGAGTCAGAGCTCATCGCCCTGGAATTTACGGGATTTAGATGACTTGTGTGTGCAGATGTGGTGCCAACACCCTTCAGCGACCTACCTAGGTCTCATTACTTCCAGGCCAAGATGCGTCGCCGCTGTTATCCCTACCAAAGGTGGACATACCGGCTATTAAGTGGATGGTCATAATGTTCTGGCTGATCAGCGTATGTTGAGTGCTCAGCCCTGAGGCTGGTTTGGACCTCAACAGCTCCGCCACAGCCGTCATAGGTGGCCCAGACGTCACTGAAGAGGCGTACTAGGGAAATGAGGAGTGGGATAGGTTCCCGTTGTTTTCCTCACCGAGCCAGAAGTTGCTATTATACCTCAGTCTGCCAAGCCCGCACCAACCGACCCAACGAGCAACGTTTTTTACACCATTCATAACAGAGACTGCCTGCAAAAGGAACATCATTACTAGCATCACCCATACCTCGGTCAGTTTCATGATGTCAAAGCCAAGGATGAGAGTGAAACAGACGAATGAAAGTAACAAATTTGTTCTAGCCCATACTAGTGCATTGTAAACACCAGGTCCTGCCAGAAAAAGCATTTAATTGTAATGGTTGTGCAATACTGTTCCTTTGGTGAAAGTTTATTTTATAGTATTGAATCAAAATCTGAAGGAAAAAAAAACTATTACAGTACTTAAGTTGGTAAACTGTCAACCTTTACCTCTGTGTCGAAATTCGCTCAGAGAGCATAAAAACTTACCACTTTGTGGCTTTTTTCAGTTTTTATGTAGGCTATACACCTCGCAACCCCTCACCTCTCCCTCTACACACTTTGCGGTTATGTCCCACAAACCTGGGTAATTTTTGTTGTCTGTATATTATATTATATTATATTATATTATATTATATTATATTATATTATATTATATTATATTATATTATATTATATTATATTATATTATATAATATTATATTATATTATATTATATTATATTATATTATATTATATTATATTATTTGCCCCAACCTCTCCTACACATATACTTTTAATTCCCAATCGCCGCTACTGTTTGCGAAAGTTCATCCCATTTGTTGCCCCTGTTATAGACTAACATTAAGTTACGTGCAGATTCTTATGATGTTCCTAACAGGATACAGCTTTCACTATCAAAATAATTGGTGGTAGATAAAGCTGGCCTCCTCTCCGGGGCTGCTTGATCCCTAAACTTGGGCGGTACGTCACCACTCGCTGATGTAGCGTGACTCGAACCTAACTTTCCATTAAAGACAGAATTGAAAATGTGAGCGTCAAGTAATAGGCTTCGCAATAGCGATAGAGACAGCCCGGAGCACATAATGTGTTGAGAAAGGGGATCAGAAAGAAGCTTCCAGAAGATGATGATCTTGAAGGGGAACTACACCTTATTATGGAGAAAGAAGGGCAATAATCGATAACTAGGAGTTCAAATATCTGCGTATAAAATGTGTAATAATAATAATAATAATAATAATAATAATAATAATAATAATAATAATAATAATAATAATAATAATAATAATAATAAATATACTTATTATTATAATAAGTGATCCCCTAATATTGGGCGGTACGTCACCACTCGCTGATGAAACGTGACTCGAACCAAGTTTTTCGTTAAAGACAATTGAAAGTGATTGAAAGTAATTGAAATTATTATTATATTATAGCGTGGTATAAAGACGCTCCATGGTTCAGGTAGCAGCGCGCTCGCCTCTCACCGCTGGATTCCGTGGTTCAAATCCCGGTCACTCCATGTGAGATTTGAGCTGGGCAAAGGGGAGGTAGGACAGGTTTTTCTCCGGGTACTCCGGTTTTCCCTGTCATCATTAATTCCAGTAACACTCTCCAAAATCATTTCATTTCATCTGTCAGTCATTAATCATTGCCCCAGAGGAGTGCGACAAGCTTCAAAAGCGGGCACAATTCCTATCCTCACTGCTGGATGGGGCTTCATTCATTCCCTCTTTGACCCGGTCTAATGACTAGAAACAGGCTGTGGATTTTCATATAGTATGGTATAAGATGTTTCACTGAGAGTAGGAGGCGTCTGCTGCAAGAAGTGAACTACTTGTCAATGTAGATAGAGAAGTTCATATGTGATATATATGTACGGCAAGAATGTTAAGGGCAGAGCAAATGTCCAGTCACCGAAAAATAGTACTGAAACATAGGCATATACGATTAAAATACCATGACACCGCCGGGAAATGAACTCACAACCTCACAGTTAGAAGACAAGAACACTGATCATCCAGCCACTTTATGAAATACTAGCTGTTACCCACGGCTGCGCTCGCGAAAATTTCGTAATTTAATAAAAAAAATTGTTCATCGCTACTGCACTAAGACACTAACTGAAAATACCTAAGGTATAAAAACTCACCGAAAACTTGCATTTCATTTACCCCTATGTATAAACCACGTTTGTGGCATTACCTTTTGCGGCTAAGTTGACCAGGCTACTGGCAGAGCTAAATCTGGAACATGTGACATGGAACTTTACATATGAGAAACAGTCTTCTTTTAAGTCGAAGGAAAAGGGTTTCTTTACTACTAGAGGATATTCCAAATACCAATTTCCACGTCTGTAACATCTTACTTTTTGAGATATAAGTATCCTTATAAAGAGAACTGAACTCCTTCTTCACTTATTTTCGATCTCCAGCTTAAGCTGATTTTCTGAAAACAAAAAGTATGTGTTTCTTTAATTTTAAAGGAAGTTACAAATATCCATTTTCACGCGTGTAAAATGTGAAGTTTATGAGATATACTGTAGATATACTCGTTTTAAAAACTGTCCCACTCCTTGGCTGAGTGTTCAGCGTTGAGGCCTTCGATTCACAGGGTTCCGGTTTCGATTCCAGGATGGGTCGGGGATTTTAATCGCGTGTGATTAATTCTTCTGGCTCGAGGAAAGGTTGTTTTTGTTTGTCCCAGCACTCTCATCTTCTATTCACTCAACAAACCACATTGCCAACCACGACAGGAATACACAATATTAATTATATTCCTACACATAGGGTTGGCGTCATTAAGGGCTTCCAGCCGTAAAACAGCGTCAAATCCACATGTGCGACGTAGTTCGCACTCGCAACCCCACAGGTGTGAGAAAACCGGTAGAATAAGAAGAATAAGATACTCATTTTAAAAATTCACCCGCTTTTTTTTATTATTTCACCCCCTAAAGTGGATTATCTGAAAACAAACATTTGTGTTTCTTTATTTCTAAAGGAGAATCATAATACCAGTTTTCATGTCTGTAACATGTTAGGCTATTGTTATAATAATAATAATAATAATAATAATAATAATAATAATAATAATAATAATAATAATAATAATAATAATCTCGTTGCTGTAAGAATACTGGAGCTGCAGTTGCCATGGTTATGGCAGTTCATTTCTTTATCCGATTCCTAGAGAAGGGGTAGTGTGGTGCCAATATCTAAATAACGGTTGGTTTTAGGACCCGTAGGACTTACCGAATTTTGTTCTTCGCGTCAAGGGGCTTAAATTGAGCTTTGTCTCGTCCTTGTACGACAAATTCGATATTTCGCCTATGTTAGACTAGTATTTTTATATCTCCCCACGTCGCCCACCCCCTCAAATTTGTTTTGAGAATAAAATATAGCCTATAGCACTCAGAGATAGCGTATCTTTCTATTAGTGAAATAATTTTTAGAATCAGTCCAGTAGTTCCTGGGATTAGCCATTACATGCAAACAAACATTACTTCTTCATATAATAGTATAGATTATTATTATTATTATTATTATTATTATTATTATTATTATTATTATTATTATTATTATTATTATTATTATTATTATTATCAGTAGAAATAATATTCGTTTCAGCCAGGGGTCACGATTACACAACTCCCATCACTTTCTTAAGTTCTTTCCTTTATCCTTCCTCTATTACTAATATTCCTCCATTGTCTGGGCACGTCCCCAGCTCGTTTTTCTAGAATACCGTACCTCGCTATTGTTCTAGTTTTCTCTACGGACAGAGGCATTGCTTTTTTTCTATTTTTTTACGTCTTATTTCTGGACTCCACAATATTATAAGTAGAGATGACTTCTTTCGCCCATTGGTCTTGGGTTTTCCTGCTCTCCTGAAATGTGAAATTTTCTTTGCTTTTCTTTTGACGTGACAACATCTCACTCGGTATGCCTGCATGCATGAGAATTTAGCGCCATGAAAATCTGCCTGTATATCACAGGTCGTTTCTAGCAAACTTAAAGTGATACTTCGATTTTTAAATATCTGTAGGTAATTCTAGACCTCACATAAATAGAGGAATGATTATCGCGATGATGCAACCTCTCACAGCGAGGCCTCGTGCTCTGAGCACTTGATTATGCGCACTGTGTACATTTCGGAGCACCATAGCGAGTGAATGCGTCGAACAATGTAATACACTCCAGGCTCGTTTTATTCACAAAATGACCTACTAACAATATAAGTGACATTATAGAGAATACTATTACATTTCATAAATAAATTACTGTGAACGTCAACAATTATTCCTTTGCTGTTTTGTTTTTATCGATATGAAATAGCGTATAGTTTTCACTGCCGGGAGTGTCCGAGGACATGATCGGGTCGCCAGGTGCGGGTCTCTTTGATTCTACGCTCGTAGGCGACCTGCGCGTCCTGATGAGGATGAAACGATGATGACAACGCATACGCCCAGCCCCCGTGCGAGTGAAATTAACCATTTTTTGTTAAAATTCCGACCCGGTAGCCCTGTGACCAAAGCCAGCACGGTAACCATTTAGCCATAGAGCCGGACTCTGTATCGATAATCATAGAGCTCTTGCCGATCAAAGAATGCAGTATGAACACAACTTGTAAATTCCAACACAGTGGTGAAAGAATCGCGCATTTATGTCTTACCCGGATCAAATGAAGTTAGTTGTCACTCCGACGACGCAGTTGCATATCACCGCATTCAACGCCTCTGAAGTACAATGACGCTAGGTGGATATAGAAGATTGATTAAAGTTGTAATAGAGGAAAATGAACTCAATGAAAAATGTTCTGATGGACTGCACATCAATCAATATGTGGCTGGTGACCAGTCTTAAGGGAAATGGTGCAGAGGAAGCATTGTCACATTCGTGAATGCGCTAGCGAGTGGTTGACTGTTACAAGAGCTCTGTATTTTCTTAGTGATAAAGTAGTTAATAGTTGTAGAAATTTAGCAAATTTTGTGTGTGTGTGATACATTTAGTTCCACAAATTTTGGTGTTTAGTGTCTCTTAGTAGTAATTGAGATTAGTGGTATTAGTTCCGTAGGCGTTCGTTAAATTACAAGCTGTAATTTAGGACTGTGTGAAAAAAAGAAATACATTTCTTAAATATTATTATTAAAATATCAGTAGTTTTGTTGATAAAATACTTAAAAAGGCGGGATATTAAAACAGTCATAACTTCAGCAGTGATTATATTAATGCAGGCAATTGACAGCGTATTTCAACTAGCAGTTCAACTGTCCTACCTATGACGAAGGTACCGGTAATAACATTTTTAAATAACGCGATACTGTTGTAAATTTTGTATAAGAAAGGATTTCAACAGTATTTCACTGGAGAAATAGTTACCCGTCGTTGTACTGTTATTGATTGTTGTCGCTCTTCGTATTCAAATATTGCATTGTTGGCTACAGTCGTGAACAAAGGGTGTAGTGTAGTCAAGTAAATATAAATAAAATTCAGCTGATCTTGTATTCCGATCATTTGTAGTTCTGAGTAGGTAGTTAAAGTATCCGTAATTTATATTTCACACCCTCGATTTTTCAGTATTTATGAGCGGTTAGCTAATAACAGTAAAGTTCCTATACCCCAATAATTGAAATTCAAGTCCCTGGAGTAGTAGGAGTTGTTTTAACAGAAATATTTTTGAGAAATGATTGTAGATAACCTCGTATTTCTCTCTACGTCGCATGGAGTAGGGAAAATAGTAGTAATCCACCAGCTGTAATAATCACATATTCACATTTCAGTTTAAAATTTTAGTGAAGATACGGTATATTAGATAGTATCTTGCCTGTTATATTCGTATTTTTCTTTTTGTACGGTAACCCTTTCGATACTTTAGCATTTAACCAAACGCAAGGTTTCATTTCTATTAGAGCATAGTAGGATAAAGTAGTACTAATAATAATCATCTTCTGTCTACGCATTTAACTTTGTTTTTAATCCTTGAGTAGGCCGAATTCTTGCGAATTTCAAACTTTAGGCCTAATTGCAATTTTCATTTCTATTTGTACTTAGTAAAAACCTATTGTAATTAGAATACGTCTGAACGTAGTTTAAAATTATTGTAGTATATTGTAGTATTTGAACGTAGTATAAAATTATTGTAGGATATTACAGTATCTTATTAGAAACTAGTATGTTCATTCTATTACTGTGAAATATTTGTGTAATATAGTGTCTGTAGTATCTGTAGTGTCTGTGGTATCTGTATTAACTCTCTTACTAGAATTCTGTTGTAGTAATTAGGGTAGACTTAACTGCGGTTTAGAATTGTGTAGGCGTAATTCTTGTGATTCTTGTGTATTACAGTCTGTTTTCAGTAATTAATAGCAATTTTCATTCTGTTTGGGTGTTGTAGGTAAACATTCGTACAACTTTTTTTTTTTTTTTTTTTTTTTTGCTAGGGGCTTTACGTCGCACCGACACAGATAGGTCTTATGGCGACGATGGGATAGGAAAGGCCTAGGAGTTGGAAGGAAGCGGCCGTGGCCTTAATTAAGGTACAGCCCCAGCATTTGCCTGGTGTGAAAATGGGAAACCACGGAAAACCATCTTCAGGGCTGCCGATAGTGGGATACGAACCTACTATCTCCCGGATGCAAGCTCACAGCCGCGCGCCTCTACGCGCACGGCCAACTCGCCCGGTATTCGTACAATTAAGTGGTATTGTAGTGTAGTAGTAGCTTATTTTAGTGACCTGGTTTTGTGTGATCTTTGTGAACTATCCTGTACAATATTTCTTTCCTTTCATTTTTATAGACAATATTTCTTTCCTGTCATTTTATTTTGCACAGAATAAGTTATATTATTTTTCCTTTTCTTCTCATTATTCCGTAAAGAATGACCAAGGAGTGCAAGTTAGGATCTGTGGGTGTGGCCAGGCATTCAGGATTATCAGGGAGGAGCCGGAGAGTTTGAGGGCGATAATTAGGATTCTGTCAGAGAACAGGAAGGAAAGTAAGCCTCCCTCAAAAAATTTACAGTATACAGTAGGTGTAAAATAGGGATGGGAAGTAAAGGGGGGAACTGAGGGAGACAGGTGGTCTAATGTTTTAAGGGGAAGAAGATTGCAGGCTAAGGGCTCTATTCAGGATCAGAACTCGGGACAGGTGTCTGTGAGAAATCGGTACGAGTCACTGCAGGTAGAACAACCGAGGTAAGATTCCATGGTTAGACATATGGGGAAAGTGTGTGGAGGAAAGGAAACCTGGGTAGAGCGTTATCCAGGAATTAGGTTGCGGCAGATATTGAGGAAAGTAGAAGAGAAGGAAGAGGGAAAGGAGAAGGTGGTAGTGTTTCACGTTGGTACTAACAATGTAAGACAAGCAGGTATAAGTACCAACATAGTTGGGGATGGGTGGGATCTGGTAAATGCAGCAAGGTGAAGTGTAAGGAAGTGGCGATTGTTGTCAGTGGAATACTGTGTAGGAGGGATACTGACTGGAAGGTGATTGGGGATTTAAATGAGACTATGGAGTGGGTGGGTGGGATAATGGGAGTGAGATTTGTAGATCCTAATGGGTTGGTAGGAGATAGGGATCTACGCTCAAATGGCCATCACTTAAACCGCAGTGGTACATATAAGTTAGGAAATTTGTTCAGAAGCGTTAAGGACAAGTACATTCACACCACTAGCAAACACTGTATATTAAGTTTCATATCTGACTTGTATGGTTCCATGGCTCAATGGTTACCATGCTGGCCTTTGGTCCAGAGGGTCTCGAGTTCAATTCCCGGCCGGGTCGGGAATTTCAACCTTCATTGGTTAATTCCAATGGCTCGGGGGCTGGATGTGTGTGCCGTCTCCAGCATTATAATTCATCAGAGGTAAGGCCCCATTCTCAAAGACGCGCAGGTCACCAATGCGGCGTCAGTTCGAAAGACCTGCACTCGGGCTCTTCGGAGGCCACACACCAAATATATATATAGTATATATATTACATCTGACTTATACCAAACTGATAAGTCAATCTGTTTCAAGAAAGCTATGGTTAATAGTAATGTTGCTTTTCAGTATAAATTCGGGGTGTTTCAAAGAAAATAACTGGAAGTAACGTCGGAACTAAAAACCCACAGCTTACACAAGTACAATGGCATCCGTCATTGTTTATAATGTTCTTCATGCAGTCAATGATCCGTGCAAGCATATGAGCAGTTTAATCTAGACTTACGTCAGTTACCATGACTCAATTCATGGACGCAGTTCGTCAAGGATACGTAGTACCAAGGTAAAACACAATTCCTTTACCATACACTACAGAAAAGCGTCATACACCCGCACATC
Organism: Anabrus simplex; assembly: GCF_040414725.1. Taxonomy (NCBI): domain Eukaryota; kingdom Metazoa; phylum Arthropoda; class Insecta; order Orthoptera; family Tettigoniidae; genus Anabrus; species Anabrus simplex. Next base: position 298,893,059 of record NC_090265.1, on the reverse strand, counting down.
ATAAGTCTGGGCTTCTGAGAAACTTAGGGAAAAGCAAATCATCTGGCCATCACCTATTTAGAAAGTGTTACTCGAGGAATGCCAGATTACCAACGCCGATATATGGAGTAGCCCCGTCGTGCTGAAAGACTTGCTGCTCGAAATTCAAATCATTGGTCTCTCAAAAGTCCATCATAGAACTGGATAAGGACTTACTCCCGGCACCTTTCAGTGTTGGCAGTGATCGTTGCACAATTAGCATCATGAACCAAGTACGGACCGATGACGAGATGACTGGATACCGCCAGCCACATAGCGACCTTTCCAAAGTGTACGGGTCTCTTCAGGTATTAATTAAGCATCACGCTTCTTCCACACAAGGAACTTGATGTTCTGCTTGTTCACAAAGAAGCACATTGCATTCATATACTGAACCCGCCCCCTACCCTTTGGGCTCCGGTGATAAATCTACAGGGTCGCTAACGGGTTAAAATCAAGTGGACATCAAACATTACAATAACTTAGCGGCATACAGGGTAGGAAGAAACAGGTGGCATATCTATATTAGAATGCGAACAAGTTCATATACATTTTAAATTAAATCAAATGAGTATATTAAATCCTGATGATTATGGGGAATAATAATAATAATAATCGTATGGTCTCAGCTACCGTGTGCAGACATTTCAATTTGACGCCATCTGGCTGTCTGCTCGTCAATTTCGACGTTCCGTTTTACTCTAGGCCCCCACTAGATTGCAGACCGAGTAAACCGAAACTCTCTTGGGCGTCTATGGCTTAGATTTAATGAATTTTGTCGGGTAAACACCAAAAGTGTCACCAGAGATCTTTTACATGCCGACATCGTACGACATGGAGTGTCTAATGGACTTTTTTCCGCCCTTCATAAATCCGACTACCTCTGCCGGGTTTGAACCCGCTATCATGGGATCCGGAGGCCGACACTCTACAGCTGATCCACAGAGGCATGAAATGTATATACAAGTGATATACAGGAATAGATTCTACGTAGTTGTGGATTATTTTAAAATCTGGTATTCAGGGATAAGACCGAGTACTGACCAATCGCAAAGCAAATATGTCATGACTAGAGCCCGGATTTCCATGCACTGTCAAATCTCAAAATATGCATGCATTCATGCACTATCATATGGCAAAACATGCACAATAAACTGGAAAACATGCACTATCAAAATTCAGTTCATTTTGAAACATGAACAAAAACCACCCTAATTTCTCCAAATTGTCTTGATTTAAGCTCATCCGTTTATCATTCAGCACATACTTAAGCACAGAAAATTATCTTTTTACGTCACGAGAAGTGATAGATGCATAATTCAATGAAGACATTTGGACAAAGTGAGGTCAAATTGTACGTCTTTTGCATTTTCACCACAATACGTCTTTTATAAGCTTGACGAATTCAAAATCAGGATTTGAACGAATTAGTTTGTTCAACTTATCTCTATCTGCGGCAGCTGCTTCTCCATGCGATGATTTCAGACACATTTGAATGTCCTCAATAAGTGGTAACGATTGCTTGCTGCGATAACACAGACGTGTGACGATTGAGAGTTCCGGGTAGGACATTCCAGGATAACAACGGTAGAGGGTTCAATGAAAAAACAGAATTTGTAAGCTGCTATCCCAGTAACGCGGCGCCACAGAAGTGCGGTATAAGGTTTCTTTTGTTCGTCTAACAGACGAAAAATGAGCCGTCAATGATTAATGCACAATTTACGGTTCAATTTATAGCAATGTACAACTGTAAAACTGGGACACCTTATTCCTAAGAATTGGATTTCGACGTGGGGCCTTTCGACTTACGTCATTGTTAATTCAAGCAACAGATAAGAAAGTGTTTGGTTAATTGCATTATACTGTAGGACCTGTACCGTATGTAGGCTACTAACTATGGTTGTCACATAGGATGCCAGAAATACATTCTCTCCGTTTCTCAGTAATAGACATACTGTAGCCTACAACGTGAAAAATTGTCCCAAATTCTGCAAACTAACATTCAGAAAATGCATTATGATGCAAGTTAACAATATATATGCGTCAAAGTCAGAATAAAAGTCATATTATGCAATATTAAACGTCCAAATATGCGCTATTAAATACAAAATCTTCCAAATATGCATTATGCATGAATTTGCTCCGAAAAATGCCAAAACATGCAAACATGCATGGAAAAAGAACGGTTATTTGGAATTGTTAAGCCGTAAAACGAATATTTGCAATGTTTGAGAAGTGTAGCTAGCTTATTTAAAAACATGCATTTGCATGGAAATCCGGGCTCTAGTCATGACCTAACGTTTAGGGAAACATTTAACATAAACCACTGAAGCAATTCCCATATGACTGGGCAATTAAATTATACACTCAATGCAAGCAAGTCTGAGTGACTCCTATGTTACTACAAATTGTTTTCTCAATGGAATAACTGAACATGATATGATACAATCTGAACACGGATCAAAAGAATTGGGTTCGGATCGAACCTTCACCTGAATACACGATTTCACCACACCAATGGTTAAGAAGTATTGTCGGAGCTGAACACAAATTCAATCAAGATATGGAACACAAAAAGGAACACATGAGGAACACACATTCTTATATACATAAAGCATGTGAAATGCACATCATTTACCCCAACACAGTGAGATAGCTGTACACATGCCCAGGACCGAACTCAAGTCCATAACGTCTCCAGGAATCCTGAAATCATACTAGCCATTTAAATGCTAGAAACAATAATGTAAATATTAAATATAGAACACTGGTTCGCTTACTACTGGAGTAGATCTAAATCAGCTGTACCAATAAATCAATCAACACGCTCGCATGAACAAAAATTCTAGTAGGCAAAAGATTCTCGTGAGGGTCGAAGCTCACATACACAAAATAATACTGCACACGAGTCTTGGGCAAGAAAGTACGGTTCAAGGCCAGCCACACCTCGCAGCGGTCGGGACTGGGGATATCCAACCGCTCGTTAAAGGGAGAACCACTGTCGGCAGCCCTGTGGTTTCCCATTTTCACACCAGGCAAATGCTGGGGCTGTACCTTAATTAAGGCCACGGGCGCTTCCTTCCCACTCCTACTCCTTTCCTGTCCCATCGTCGCCGTAAGACCTATCTGTGTCGATGCGACGTAAAGCAACTAGCAAAAAAAGAGGAAGAACGAAATCATCCTTTAAAAAATACATATCACATTAAACCACAGCATATCGCTATTATCATCAAGTCATTACTCATTCATCTCTCAAAAATATAAGCCTCTACATGTTCAACTACAATCTGACAACAATATCTCACATCGTGAGTCCTGACTTCGAATCATCCTAACTTATTAAACCACCTCTCGGTACATAATTTCACACACAGCTGATTCGATGGTAATCAATCTAACAAGTACCTCTGAACATCATGACACCAGCTTCCAATATTAATATTATTATTATTAATACTATTATTATTGATCCTGTCAAATGAGTCTACTCTCTATCTGATCTGCCTACGCGATTCACATATCGCACACACGTTAATCAAACAACGCACGCGGTAATTAAAAGAGCACAAATAAAATGAAATTATCCTAAAATCACCGCCTGAAGACGTAACTGACTGTAGACCTGTGAGCATATTATCGGTCCTTTCAAAAGCCCTAGAATTCATTGTACACTAACAAGTCTCCAACTACTTGCAAATACACGATATTCTTGACGAACACCAGTCTGGTTTTCGACGTAACCACAGCACTACTACTGCACTACTTAAGGTTACAGACGACATTCGCAATGCGATGGACAAAAGACAAGTTACCATACTAGCTCTTCTTGATTTCTCTAAAGCTTTCGACTCTGTTGACATAGACATACTACTTTCCAAACTATTTAAACTCCAGTTCTCGACAAACAGTCTTCAGTGGATGAATTCATACCTCCGTGGTCGTCTGCAGTGTGTAAGAAACAACAACAATGAATATTCATCCTGGCGATCCGTAGAGGTTGGTGTTCCACAGGGGTCTGTCCTAGGACCGCTTCTATTTTCTGTCTATATAAATGATATTACGTCGTCGGTAAACAGCTGCAGACACCACATGTACGCTGACGATATACAATTATACTTGCACTGTGAACCGGAAAGACTAACCGACGAAATTAAAAATTTCAATAGAGACTTACAAGAAATCTGTAACTGGACTGACATGCATGGACTTAGATTAAATAACGTAAAATCTCAAGCTATAATAATTTCACATCCTCGGCTTTGTTCAAAAACTATAAGCAAATTCACTTTACCAAAACTTTACCTACAAAATTCACCCATTAATTTCAGTGAATCTGTCAAAGATCTCGGCGTTTTGATAGACGAACATCTTTCTTGGAAGCAGCAGGTTACCAGCATCTCCAGGAAAGTATTTGCGACACTCAACTCACTTAGAAGATTCCGCAACATATTTTCTCGAATATTAAAAGAACGCCTTATTTGCACTCTGGTATTGCCTCACTTCGACTACTGTGACGCCGTGTACAACGACCTGACTACTACTCTTAACGACAAACTACAACGCGCGCAAAACGCCTGTGTTCGCTATATATGTGACCTACGTTACTTTGACCATGTTACACCTGCCTACGATGAACTCGGTTGGCTAAAACTCAAACAGCGCCGTAATCTTCATGCTTTATGCCTTCTTCGTCGAATACTCTCCTCATGCTCACCTCCCTACTTGTACAGTCAATTTCACCACCTCTCATCCAATCACAGTTTTGGAACACGGTCAAAATCTGATACACTCTTATCTATTCCACCTCACCGCACCACACGATACACAAACTCATTTGTTATTTCTTCGGCACGACAATGGAATGCACTGCCCGTCTCTGTCAGAGGAGCTTCGTCTGCTAGTTTTAGGCAACTTTGTCACCGCTACCTACTAAGTAATGCTATGGAGATATTGTAGATTTAGCCTCCCTCAAACTAGAGACTTTATATAATCCCACTGTTATTACCAAGGATAATAGAAATTAGCTAATCATGTCATAATTGTGTAAATAATAATCATCATCATCATCTTCATCATTCTCCTATTTTTGTCCTTTTTTAATCATAATATTGTATTGTTTAGCAGTTGCAAGATGTTTCAATTGTAAGTGTACTTATTTCAATTTTGCACATGTAAAAACTGTCTTTTCTGGTTAGATGGAAGAGAGGGCCTAATGGCCTTAATCCTGCCAGACAAAATAAATCTATTGTATTGTATTGTATAGGGTAATTCCGGGAGAGTTGCCGCACTTTTTATGTCTTTTGTTATATCTCGGTATATTTATTTTAAAAATTATTGCAAATCGAGCATAATTTGAAAACATGTACATTTGATCAGGGATGAACAAAATATTGGCAATTGAAAGTAAATGGGAGAAAGGAGTGAACGAAGGAATTGTTGCATCTGCGGCGTCTCTCCCTGGATCCCGGTATAGATGCCGACTTTGCTCAGGAGAGATGCCGCGAGTAAAATAATTAATGACAAAATCAAATTTAAGCCAATTTCTTCAACTTTAATATAACCGAACACTAGAACGTACTACAAGAGTTATATCCACATAATATAATCATTCAATGGAAAAAAATCTATCTGATAATTTACAAGATTAAAATCACATTTTAATTTCGATTTACTATAAATATGCATGTGCAATGGATTCTTCACTGTGTTATATAAAACCCCACGGCACTTAACACCCTTGAAATGGCTCTGGCCTGCACAGCGACCGCTGCTCAGCCCGAAGGCCAACTATCAGGGAGAGACACGCACCCTCCTGTTTTCATGCCTCAAGGCTATCATGGCCCAAAATTAGCTTACTCTCAACTACAGTAATGTTTCTGACGTCTACTGTGCTAAAAACGTCTGATTTAAGCATTTGAAGCCAACTTAATATACAATAAATTAACACACGCAAAAACTTTGTCAGGAGGAAACATGTACTCGCCTCATGATATCGGCTATAATTGGCGTAATATACGAGCAAAGTTCGTCACACTCGCAGGCAGTAGTTCTTCCTTAGAAACTGAAAAACCACACATATTGCCATCTAGCTGTAACGATGGGAACCTTTAGCTACAGTGTATGCGGCATCTCTACCGGGGCGGCATCTGTCCCGGATTTACCTTAGCATTGGAGGGTTTTGGTTTGGTGCTCTGGGCGACTCTTATAGCTGCATCTCTTCGTACACAACTTATTCTACCGTAATACCACTAAGCATGCATACTAACTACGCCGGCTAAATACCAGCTTCTCCTACATCATCAAACCTAGAATCCATCAAACTACTCATCTTATAGAACGATTAATGAAACGTAGAAATCCCCAAATAAAATGGAAAATAAAATTCCTTTTCCCACAAATAATTTTTCCCATATTTACAATTAAAGCTTTTTTCCTGCTACTTGCTTTACGTCGCATCAACACAGATAGGTCTTACGGCGACGATGGGACAGGAAAGGGCTAGGAGTGAGAAGGAAGAGGCCGTGGCCTTAATTAAGGTACAGCCCCAGCATTTGCCTGGTGTGAAAATGGGAAACCACGGAAAACCATCTTCAGGGCTGCCGACAGTGGGGTTCGAACCGACTGTCTCCCGAATACTGGATACTGCCCGCACTTAAGCGACTGCAGCTATCGAGCTCGGTGCAATTAAAGCTACTCAGACTTGTTACAAAGGAAAGACTCTGTGCTATGCTTCGGCACATTTGCGTTTAAATGAATTGTCTAACATTTACAGATACAGTTTTACAAAAGATAATTCCCGTATCCCAAAGTCATGCATAAGAGAATGGGTACTCAGCCTTATATCCCTTGATACACCTTCGTCAGCTCAGGTGGCCCATCTTGGAGGTTTAGTGCCGACTCATCTCCAATGAGATGGTCGTTGTTTCCACCTGTTGACTGCTGGATTTAATCTCCATAGTCCTCGGGGATTGATGACTCTCCAGTTATCTAAGCACAGAATATGTACAAGTTTAATCCACGTTACGCACATCAGCTTCACCACTCAATACACAACGCGATCTTTCATTAGCAAGTCCCGAATCAAATCCACGACTCATCACTGAGTTACCCTGTATCTTACTGGAACAGTTCATCTACTACTACGCGTCTCCGAAGTTACCTCCGGTAAGCGTTGAGTAATAATAATAATAATAATAATAATAATAATAATAATAATAATAATAATAATAATAATAATAATAATAATAATAATAATAATAATAATAATAATAATAAGTTTACGAGTTACACAATGTGTTCAAAACTCGACAAGGTTTTATCACTCACTTATTGAGCTCGCGAGTGTTAATACAGCACACAATTCCCTTGAATTAATCAGTTTTTAGCGATTCTCAAACAACAGTTCACTAAACAAAGGGAAACTGGGAGTTCGCCTAGCATAGGTCCGCCCCTTGTGAGAAGAAAGGTCCAAGTGTCTGGGGTGACGCTTCTAAAGCCTTTTAACTAAGAGGCTACCCGCTCTCAAAACTCGCATACAGCCTGTTCACGGCCTGACAGAGGCAAAATAGTGCGATATTAGGTGACCAGTATCCATCTAATGTAAATGAGGCATATCCGTACGAAATCCGATCGTGGGATCTCTAGTAATTAACAGATATCTTTCCTCGATTAATCCTCTCCTCGGGCGAATCTCCCTGTCGGTGAGGTGTGAAGAGATAATCCAGATGGCCTCCAATACTTTTACATGGTTATGTAAACAGGTATTCCTTCTTTAGCAGTAGATTATTAACAGAAAGGACACCACGCACCCTAAATAAATTCTTCAATTGCAACCAGCTCTTTTGGATCAAAAGGCAATGCAGGGATGTGAGTTAAAATAATTCTTTCAGCGTAGATAATCCGGTTGGTCATGCTGTTTTAAAGATGGCTCCCATATTACGAATCAGAAAAGTTTACCACTCCCACTCAGCTACAACATGAACTGGGGGTGATTTCTAATATCCATCCTGGTGGTTCCATGACTCGGCCCCACCCGTAGCGTCAAACCTGCAATATCCCGCGAGTTTGCCGCTAGACAAAGAAAAGCTTGCGCAACTAGAACGTATATTAAGAAAGATTTTGGAATAAAATATTTAGGGTTGTTTTATCTCTTGTTAGGATGTTCATAGTTATTGACTTTAAGTTTCACTTCTCAAAATAGTATTACGTCCATGACTAAGATGATTAATCTTGACCTAAGTTCCCAGTTCATGCCCCTGTCTAGTGCAATACCACCATCAATTTTGTGGACACTGTGTACATCCACATAGAGACAAGCCAGTACACGGGCACAATGCTGCATGCAGGCATGATGCAGCACCTGTAAACCGGTAGATGCGGGCACGAAGTTCCTTAGCTATTCGACACATTCCGCACCGGAAGCTCTTCTTCGGTGACTGCATCACTTTATACATAACACCCTCTGGTGCTTCGAGGACTGACGATAGGTTCGACACTGTGATTGGCCATAGACCCTGCTTGCTGGAACATTTCCACCCAAGAGAGGTAAGTTTTATTTGGTGGTGCAGGTCTCTAGATATTTTCGAGAAACCCGGTTGCTACATATACCAGGGAAGGTTCACCAATCCATTCTGCTCCATAGCTACAGAAATAGTGTTCCACGCACCATGTACTTTCCTGTATGGCGTAATATGACACATCGTCTGTTACATAATATCACTATAAACATAAACACACACATAAATCAAACCTAAATATAACAATTTTATTCAATTACCTTTTCTTCTGCAACAACCTGTACATTTTCTAATCTGACAGGCTGTTGAATCTAGTCATTTTGCAGTTTGGTCAGAAGAATCTAACTGATAATTTGCAAATGATGGTGCACTACCGTTCTAGAAATAGAGATATAGTAAAATGCTGAAATATGAAGAATACTATGACATAAAATGAAGACAAAATGTCTCAAAATAATCCTCTTACTTCAATACAAGGTATACATTGAAACTTTAAGTATATTAAAAATGCTCTTTGGAGTCTTGTAAAAACAACAACGTATCCCATTTGGAAGTCTTTGTCAGTACACATAGTACGGAAGCAAAGCAAGTGTTCAAAAAATGCAGTATAATGTAATATAAACTTTCTTAAAGCATAAATATCTGTATGAAACGAATTTATAAAACTTCCATTCGCTGTTTCTGGTCACGGTAGCTTTAAAACGAATACGGTACTACTTCAGAAGTAATCGTTCCATCACGATAGGGTGAGCACTGAAGGGAAAGAATAAGATTTGTTCACACTCGTGAAGACTCGAAGATTCAAATCCAGCTAGACTTTATCTGCATCGAACCAGGAAATTAAAAGTCTCGCTGACCATCTCGGGAACGAGAGATAGGCCGGTGTCACACGAGAAATGGCTTTCCTTGGGGATATCCACACTTTACTAGGCATTAAAGAACACGTGTTTGCTGAGAAGAGTAACTTTTTTAACTGCCGATAAATGTGAATACCTTATTCTTACATAAATAATATACATTACGCTGTCTGTTTTAGAATATCTCCCAGATCCTTTATTGGACTTTGGTGTAGTAGCCTTCAGTTCAAAGGGCTTCGAGTTCAATTTTCAGTTGGATCGGGCTTTCAGCAGCATGTGGTTAGTTTCTGTGGCTTGGAGACTGTGTGTGATTATCTTAACACTCATCTCTTCATATACACTGCTACCATAATACTGAATAAATCACTATTCCGGTTTGGTGTCATGTGTCGTAAAGGTAATTTGACGTAAAACTAGACCAGGTTCAAACGAAGTGCCAACTCCAAGTAATTGGTAGAAAAGCCAGGGAACAGGAAGTAAGTAAGAAAGAAAGATATAGGTTTTTATAATGCTGTAGTAGGTACATTTTCGAAATATTGAGCCAATGGTTTCTTGACATAAGTTATAGGAAACTAGAATTGTATGGACAGGCAAATGAATGAAGTATAATTTAAAAAATTAATGTCATTTAGAGACAGTGCATAACATTACTTCAGCATTATGTGAGACGATTATCTGATGTTACTACACCACATACTGCAAGGTAAACATCTAATTTTTTTTAAATCCCATTGTGACTTCTCATGCTCTTAAAACACTTCGTTCACTTTTGTAGCATCAGTGAGCCATTGATTCAAGGCCATAATTCATGCTACTTTTGGATATTCGTGCATCCCTATTTCTTGGCATGTGCCTACTTACTCAGCCCACTGCTGCATAAAATAAATTAAAAGTTGCAAGTGATAAGCAGATAACGATCGAATGGCTATTAATTCCCTGAGGCTCGGACTGAAGGGAACGTAGGATAGTGGAGATTTGGTCGATCGATCAGTAGCTACTTTAACGTACACAGATGAGAAGAACTTTTAAGAAAGATGTCAACGTTATGCTTAATACCTGCCAGTCAGGACAGACAGTCTACGGTCATCTATATATATAAAATAACTTGTCCTGACTGACTGACTGACTGACTGACTGACTGACTGACTGATTCATCATCGCCGAGCCAAAACTACTGGACATAAAGAGATGAAATTTTGGGGATATATTCATATTAAGACGTAGGTGCTCGCTAAGAGAGGATTTTTGGATATTCCTTCGCTAGGGGGGTGAAAACGGGGGTGAAATTTTAAAATGAGTTGCTCTATATCTCAAAACTTTAAAAGTTTACAGATGTAAAAATTGGTATTTAGAATCTTCTTTAAAAATAAGGAAACACGTATTTTTTTGTTTTCAGAAAATCCCAATAGGAGGGGTGAAAAAGGGTGAAAATGGGAAAAATGGATTGAATGCCTTTAATCAGGATACCGGTACCTATATCTCAGAAACTGAAGATATTACAGACCTGAAAATTGGTACTTTTGATCTCTTTTAAAAATAAAGAAACACTTATTTTTTTGTTTTTGGAAAATCCAATTAATGGGAGGGTGAAAAGGGGGTGAATTTTTAAAATGAGTGAATCTATATCTCCAAACTTTTAAAGTTTGCAGATGTAAAAATTGGTATTTAGAATCTTCATTAAAAATAAAGGAACACGAATTTTTTTGTTTTCGGAAAATCGCAATAGGAGGAGTGAAAAGGGGTTAAAAAGTGGTTGAATGCCTTTAATGAGGCTACTTATATATCAGAAACTGAAGATATTACAGACCTGAAAATTGGTGTTTGGGATCTCCGTTAAAAATAAAGAAACACGTATTTTTTTGTTTCTGGAAAATCCAATTTAGGGGGGGGGTGAAAAGGGAGTAATATTTTAAAATGAGTGTATCTATCTCAAAATTTTTAAAGGTTATATATGTGAAAATTGGTATTTAGAATCTCCTTTAAAAATAAGTAAACACACGTATTTTTTCGTTTTTGGAAAATCCAAGTATTGGGGGGTAAAAAGGGGGGAGGGTAAATTTTTTAAAATGAGTGTGTATACATTTTAAAACTTTAAAATTTACAGATGTAAAAATTGGTAGTTAGAATCTCCTCTAAAAATAAAGGAAAACGTATTTTTTGTTTCCTGTAAATCCCAATAGGAGGGGTGTAAAAGGGTGAAAAATGGGTTGAATGCCTTTAATGAGGATACATATATCTCAGAAACGAAAGATATTACAGAACTGAAAATTTGTATATGGGATCTCCTTTAAAAATAAAGAAACACGTATTTTTTAGTTTTGGAAAATCCAATTAATGGCGGTTAAACAGGAGTGACAAATTGGGTGAATTTTTGAAAGACAATATCTACAGAATATCTTGGAAACGTAAAATGTTACAGACGTAAAAAGTGGGTGTTTGTAATCTCCTGTAAATCTAAAGAAACATAGGTGATTTGTGTTTGGAAACTCCACTTAAGGGGAACTCAAAAGGGGTGAAATTTTAAAATGAGAATTTTTACAGTTTATCTCATAAAAATGGTGTTGAATTATTTTAATTAAGCTACTGATATCTCAAAAATGAAGATGTTACAGACGTGAAATTTGATATTTGCAATCTGCTTTAAAAATAAAGAAACACGTATTCTCGGAAAATCCAATGAAGGGGGGGGGGGGTGAAAGAATTGAAAAATTAATTGAATTAATTGATTGAGAATACATACATCTAATAAAAACTAAAGTTGTTACAGACGTGAAAATTCGTATTTGGATCTCCTTTAAAAACAAAGAAAAACGCGTTTTGGAGGAAAACCATATTGGAGGGCGGGAGTGTAAAGGAGTTGAATTCCTTTCATGAGGACACATAAATCAAAAACTGAGGAAGTTAGAGTCGTGATAATTGGTATTTAGAAGATCCTTTACTATTAAAGAAACAAGTATTTTTTGCGGGAAAATTCACTTGGGGGGGGGGGGAGTGGTGTGAAATGAAGTGAAAAAAGTAAATTATTTTTATGGGGATACTTATATCTCAAAACTGAAGGTAATAGACGTGAACATCGGTGTTTGAAATCTTCTTTAAACATAAGAAACAAGCCTTCTTTTAATTTATTTTTTTTGGGGGGAAGTGTGCCGGTAAATAAACTTAACGGCGGTGGGGTGTAGAAGGAGGTGAGACCAATTGATTTTACTGTTCTTAATGTACTTATAAGGATCCTCGGCAGCGCGCCGGCCTCTCACAGCTGGGTTCCGTGGTTCAAATCCCGTTCACTCCATGTGACATTCTTGCTGGACAAAACGGAGGCGGGACAGGTTTTTCTCCGGATACTCCGGTTTTCCTGTCATCATCCATTCCAGCAACACATAATAATAATAATAATAATAATAATAATAATAATAATAATAATAATAATAATAATAATAATAATAATAATAATAATAATAATAATAATAATGTTCCGGACCGTCGTCAAATGTGCGGACCGCGCTGGAAACGGCTCCTGGACGGGTAATGACTAAGAATGCAGTCCGGCCGCGGGTTCAGTGCCTTCTATGCACCCAATATGACACCACGCCGGATCTCCTGAAGGATTTTATCCATATTAGAAATGATTATAGGAAAAGATGGCAAAGATTTACGGACCCAACTGACCGGGAGGAATACCTGAGAGTAGCCCGGGAAGTACGAAATCGATTGCTGGAAAAGAAGATTGAAAAATGGCAGGAAACATGCCGTAATCTAATAGAAAACGAGTCAGATCGGGAATTTTGGTGGGTTCTCGCAGAAAACGAGTCAGACCGCGAATTTCGGCGGATTATATATCTAAAACAATAAGCATTCAATTATAAATTTCAGTATAATACTGTAGCGAAGCACGGGTATCTTGCTAGTAAAACTATAAAAGTTTACTTAGTGCACGTTATCATTGACTACCATACTGAATACCGACAGAAGCACTATGAAACGTAAGTAAATGTGAAAATTATGGTGAGTTGCATCTTCACAACTGTTTTCACATTATATCAAGTCACTTAAATTAGTGTTCAGTTCTTGTTATATTAGTTTGCTCTTATAGTATGACAACATTGCCTTGCATTTTTTATTCGTTAACATATTAAAAAGTTACTGAAATTCTTTACCGTACTGAACTAAGTATAATATTTGTTCAATGTACACTAGGTCACTAAATTAGAAGCTAATTGGTTAATGAAAATGTACTACGGAAGTTAAGCACGAAATAAATGACCACCCACTATTAACATGAAATGAGACTGTTATTTTGCTTTACTTTTAGGATTTTCGGACACGCCACGTGCCGGATTTTTTCCCCGCAGAAGTTCTTTTACGTGCCAGTAAATCTACTGACACGAGGCTGACGTATCTGAGCACCTTCAAATAGCATAGTCTAAGCTTACTTGATTCTAATGTTCAAGGGGAGAGAGAATGTCTTGTTAAAATGACTGAACTCGTGTGTCTGAAATCTCCACAGATGAAACTTTGTAATTATTAGATCTGCTTTTATCACCTGTTAGAGACAACCTGAATTAAAATTAAATGCGATATACGGTCTTAGTATGACTAATGTTATTTTCCTTAATTGAACCAGTGATCCATTTTACTGTTTATTCTACGTGCCACCGAAGCAGACAAGTCTTATTGCCATGATGGGATAAGAAAGAGCTAGAAATTGAAAGGATCCGGCAGATAGTAGGTTCGAATCCCACTATCGGCAGCCGTGAGGATGGTTTTCCGTGGTTTCCCATTTTCACACCAGGCAAATGCTGGGGCTGTACCTTAATTAAGGCCACGGCCGCTTCCTTCCAACTCCTAGGCCTTCCCTATCCCATCGTCGCCATAAGACCTATCTGTGTCGGTGCGACGTAAAGCCCCTAGCAAAAAAAAAAAAAAGAAATGGAAAGGAAAGGAAACAACCGCAGCCATAATTAAGGTACAACTCCAACATTTACTTCGTGTTAAAATTGGAATACGTGGGAAACCATTTTCTGGACTGCCGACAGTGGGGTTCGAAACGTTCACCCGAATGTAAGCTGCGAGGTACATGACCCAAGCAGCAAAGCCAACTCATTGGTCAACCAATGATCTTTTCTTTTGTTTTTACAAGTTGCTTTTATGTCGCACCGATACAAATAGGTGTTATGTCAGCGAGAGATGGGAAAGGGCTATGAGTGGGAAGAAAGCGACCGTGGCCTTCCGAATGCGAGCACACAGCCACGCGCCCCTAACCGCACGGCCAACTCATTAGGTCAACCACAGGTTAAGGACAAAGCTATTATTAAAATGTCTCCAAGTCAAGATGAAAGAGGGATTTTTCTACAGTTGACCGAGCTCGACAGCTGCAGTAGCTTAATTGCGGCCAGTATCCAGTATTCGGGAGATAGTAGGTTCGAACCCCACTGTCGCCAGCCCTGAAAATGGTTTTCCGTGGTCTCCCATTTTCACACCATTCGAATGCTGGGGCTGTACCTTAATTAAGGCCATGGCCGCTTCCTTCCCACTCCTGGCCCTTTCCAGCCCCATCGTCGCCGTAAGACCTATCTGTGTCGGTGCGAAGTAAAGCAGCTAGCAAAAAAAAAAAAAAAAAAAAAAAATACAGTTGTGTTTCATTATCTTCTCTTCATTGTTTCATTGTTTTGTCTTCTTCACTGTAGTCGCAGTTGATGAGGATTTGACCCAGTTTTACGGCCAGACGCTCTTCATGACGCCAAACGTGTGTGTTGCATGTTTGTGTGCTTCTGTTTTTGTTGGTAGGGTGGTGTGATGTGTTGTGTTGTGTACTGATGAAGACGAACAACGCAAATACCTAATATCCGAACCATCAAGCTAATAGCTGCAGTCACTTAAGTGCGGCCAGTATCCAGTATTCGGGCGATAGTGGGTTCTAACCCCACTGTCGGCAGCCCTGAAAATGTTTTTCCGTGATTTCCCATTTTCACATCAGGCAAATGCTGGGGCTGTACCTTAATTAAGGCCACGGACGCTTCCTTCCCAGTCCTAGCCCTTTCCTCTCCCATCGTCGCTATAAGACCTATCTGTGTCTATCTGTATCTGTGTCGGTGCGGCGTAAAGCAATAACAAAAAAAAATATCCGAACCAGAGGATTTAACCATACGTGAAGGCCGGTACACTGACCATTCTGCCATGGAGACGGACCGTGAAAACACCGTTTGTAATTTAATATGACATATGGACACAATTCATTCAACATATCGAGATCGGAGTATTTCAGTAAGAAAACTCACACAATGAAACCCTGCATTACGATCTAATTACTAAACTCCCGACAGGCATATTACATTTAAGGGGCAGCATGGTTTTAGGGAAGGCTCCTCCTGCGACAGCCAGCTCTGTTCCGTATGTCAAGATTATATCGGATAAGCTCGACAACGGGTCAGGGATTGATGCAGTAGTAATTGATTTTGCTCAGGCATTCCATCTTGTGCCACATGATATCATCCGTAACAAGTTGGCGCGTACAGACATTGATATCAGAATTGCGAAATGGATACCAGAACTCCTCAATGAAAAAACTCAGAGAGTGTGCGTGGGAGAAACGCTATCTTCTCCATTAAATGTTACGTGTTGTGTGGCTCAGGGTAGCGTTATTGGGCTAATTATTTTCATACTTTTCATGAAGGATATGCCTGATTCGAAAATATCGAAAGTTCACCCCTTTGCTGATGATTGCGTCATGGAATATGCCGGGAGATGAAGTCAGAGGAGGACGAACTATTGCTTCAACAACTTAGATTATTGAAAACTGGGTGCATGAAAATCGAATGAAAATCCACAGCGGAAAAAGCGATAAAATTTGTTTCAGTAAGGAAAAAGATGACAGGAAAGAGGGATTAAGAACTCCGAGGGGAAAGTGTTGTTGAAGTAGATAGTAGTTGTAAGTACTTAGGTATTACTATTAGAAAAGACTTCAACTGATCAGAACTATTGGAAAATGTAGTTAAGTAATCCTGGAGATCATAACATTTCATTATCTCAAGAAAGCTAATTCTGCTGCCAAGAGTAAATCTTATAAATGACTGGTAAGACCCATTCACGAAAATGGATCTGCCTGCTGGGATCGGTATATGGTAGGTTTAATAAATTCGCTAGAAAAAGTTCAAAGAAGAGCGATGCGTTTCATAACCGGGAATAGGAGGAATACCATTAATTGAAAAAGTCTTGAATCTAGAATCTAGAAGAACTAAAGCTCCTCTGTGTCGTCTTTATAAGAGCTATATGCGAAGGGCTGCCTGGAGGAGAATTAGGAATAGGTTGGAGCCTCCCTTGTACTTATCAAGAAATGACCACATGCATAAAATTAGGGCCAGGAACTAGCATAGGGATTTGGGCAAGTTTTACTTCGTTTACTTCGTAAACGAATAAATCACCTGCAGCAATCGTTGATTGTCTCCCTTTCGGTATCAAATCATTTCATAAGATCATTAATGCTACTGTAAAGTGAAAAGTAAATGTAAATTATGGACACTGAATTTATGATTTTCTGCTTGATTTAGAATGTTAAATGAGTAGTATTTCTTGTCGTATTTTCTTTCCATGGAACTGCTTGTTTGTACTCTAGTTGTTTCAGTGGTGTTGTCGGGTAGCTAGGTTTTAATTTTATCACTCGTAATGTTTAGCTAGTAATAAGCTCAACCTATAGTATTGTAAGCCATAATGTTAAGCACTGGATATACTTAAGTTGTGTGTAAATTTGTACATGGTAATGCTCGATTTAGAATGTTAAACTAGCAGTATTTCTTGTAATATTTTATTTCCATGGAATTGCTTGTTGTACCTTTGTTGTTGTAGTTTTATTGTTGTTTTGGGGTAATTATGTTTTAATTTTACCTCTTTATCACACTACTGCAAGTGATCATTGCCATCGGGGTATTTCCCAATTGCGATGTATTTGTTAATAATAATAATAATAATAATAATAATAATAATAATAATAATAATAATAATAATAATAATAATAATAATTTATTGATTTCATGCTTTTTCTTTAGCTTTTTCCTGTGATATTTCGTAGTATGATGTGTTGTTTGTATTTTATAGATAAGTAATGTATTATAACAATCACAAACATCCAGTCCTAGAGCCAGTGGAAAAATCTCCTAATTAATCACGAATCGAACACGAGGCCTTTTGAACCGAAAGTACTTACGTTGACCTTTAACCAAAAAAGTCGAATATGAATAATAATAATCAAAAGGACAATAGTAAGCTACTAATATACAGTTTTGATTACATTTCTACTTCCTTTTCAAACTACCATAATTGGGACTGTGAGGGCGGGAACTTCAACAGATAAGATAAATAGTTTAGAGACATGTACAGTGAGACAGACTGTCGGAATTGTGAGCTGTAGAGCCACGTCAAAACCAATATCGAGAAGAAGGGCGCTGGGTCTCCCGCTCCTATATTGGATTTCAACTTACCCTCTGTTCGCACTTTGTAAAAGACTAATTTAACACATGCAAGAACAAAGCGACACCATGTCTCGTTGTGCTCCATCGAAGTCAGTCGGGAGGGGAAACCTTTCTTCGAGACAAGAGAAGCAACCCAGATGGCTGTCGGGATCTGCGCCTTGTTTCACCACCAGTGAATGCTGTCGCGTTTCAGGGCTGGTTGAATATTAGTCTCCTTATGGGGGACCTTATGCGAACTGTGCCAGCAAGGTCTTAGAATAGAACTTACTGATAAATAGCTAGAGTGACATGAATTCTTTACAAGCGTAAAGAGATACTCGCTGTGCATGAGAATACTTGCTTCTCGCTCTGCTGTAGCAGTAAATAGAATGTTCCCCATCGATGTTACTGGAGAGTAGGTTCATATACAAGAAAAGATTTATTCCTCAAGTTCATTCATGGGATTTAGTGTCATATTAGAGGAATCACTCACCTGAAAGTGGACCAGAAGAACTATTATGCAAATAACTTGAATGTGTGAATTTTTTCTATTTGCTTTAGTTCGCACTGACGCAGATAGGTCTTATGGCGACGATGGGACAGGAAACGTCTAGAAATGGGAAGGAAGCGGCCGTGGCCTTAATTAAGGTACAGCCCCAGCATTTGCCTAGTGTGAAAATGGGAAGCCACAGAAAACCATCTTCAGGACTGCCGACAGTGGGGTTCGGACCCACTACCTCCCGGATGCGAGTTCACAGCTGTGCGCTCCTATCCGCACGGCCAACTCGCCCAGTAGAATGTGTGTATTGTGACATTGTAGGCCTATGGGATATTTAGTGCGCAAGACTTCTGAATGATGAGGGCGTGAGAGTCGAGTGGCATGGTTACTGGATTTCACCCAGGCGGGCGAGTTTTGAAACCTGGCTGAAGACAGTGGTATTTTGAAATAAGAACTCGCGTTCCTGTATTTTGCATTCCTTGTAAAACTGGAGGTCCTGCGGCTTATCTCAACAATCCGGTTGTCATTTTTCCCGTCATCCCCCCTTTGCCAATTGGTTACGAAGCATTCAGACATTTAATAATGCGTCCATTATCATCCTCCAGAATAAAATAGTAGAAGTTCAACCATATTTATAGGAATCCCTTAACAAAACCCGTAGGAGCAATAATGATCCAGAATGATACGGTGTCCTGACGCCTATTCCGTAAACCTTACTTATTTCAAATATCGACGTTATAATGGACGTAAATGATCCTAGAAAAGAAAATACACTTGATATCCAGTAAGATACAATATTAATAAATTCTAATTAGCTTCACGCTGATCCGGCAAACCCACCGTTGGTTGTCCTGAGATTGGTTTTCTGTGGTTTCCCGTTCTTGCTTCCAGGCAAATAACGGAACAATTCCTATTCATAGGACACAGACGATTCCTTTCATCTCCTTACCCACTTTCAATGACTAACATTCCTAAAATCTTCATTATCTCCTCAAGTAAGGTCGGCCACACGAGGGGCATCCGGTCGTAAAACATTCTATATAATTTCATCTCACCTCATCCCCAACCCCGTATCAGGAAACGGAACTAAGTGGTAGACTATTTCACGTTGTTGATATTGGTAGGATTCTGTACATATTTTCAGCCTGGTAGTGACGAACATAGCTTACGCCGAAGTAAAAATCGTCCACATAATTGACTACAACTGTAAACGATTTCTCCACATTTCGTTTTGTAAATGGAAATTGATGTAAATACAGTATATTGGACCAAATGAAAATAGTTGTTTTTATGATAATTGCAAACATGAGAGTTGGTAATGAAACGTTTTTAGCTATCGATGTTTCCCTGGTCTGAAAATAACAAGCTGGTCTTATCGTGCTGAAAAATAAAACTACACAGAAATCATAGAAAACCCCCAATATCTAATGTGAATTTCTGATAGCGTACTTTGCATATTTTATTATATTTCTTAATATCTGTACAAAAAAAAGAGTTGTGTTTGTACATTGCTTAGAAATAAAAAAGAATGTTTCTGTATCGGTTATGTCCACAGTAACAAGGAATTGCACATCTTAATTTTCCGTCTGTCTATACGTACGTCTGTATGTACAAAAATCACGAGAAAATGACTGAAGAGGATTAAAAACGGCACGAAAGGTCGAGAAATAAGGCACTACAATCTACGGTATGAATAATTTAATACGCACAGAGTGAAATGATAGTTTTGGGGAAGGCCTAATGTCCAGTTCTCAAAAATCAATGTTATTCGTGATCCTATTGTCAATTATACTTAACTAGAGTTGTATAGAATTACATTTCCAATCATTTATGCCCGGTACATTTTTACCGGCTATAATAAAAGAGATATTCATAAATTTCGATTATTTTTGTTGCTAAGTCTTATCAGTACCGAGCCACGGGAAAATGGTTGAACTTAATTTAATGAAAATTGGTATATAAAGTCGGAGAATAAAGCACTGCCATCTAAGCTATAAAATAATTTCATTCACGCTAGATGAAATGATGGTTTAGGGGAAGGCGCCTAACATTTAATCTTTAAATACCTAAGTTCACGTCAGCGACGGATATTACAGCTAGTGGGAGATTATAACTGACAATGATGAACAAATTACTGTAAACTGAGATATTCTCACTCTTCGTTGGGAATACAAGACTCTCGCTACGTTGTTCGTGATTTGCAGTGGCAATAACGTGAATAACGTTTTAGATGAGGGAATGCAATACAGCAATACATGAACGTGCGTAAACAGCAGTAATAAAACACTGTGGAGATTTATTACTGGAAACATGTTATCAACTATCAAATTAAACATATGCTCACACATTTTCAGATGATAAATATTGTATCTCGTTTGGAAAACAATGTAATTATCTGTTTATCGTCAATTGTATAATCATGTTGTTAATTACCAATCCGAGAAACACATTTTACTGACTTAGTTGTTCAACATGCAGTTGTTGAGTTGATGTTCGCTTATAATTTTTCTAGAAACCAACTTTCAGAATATGGAGTTATATTCTGTGCAATTTCAACCTAATAACAAATTTCAGGTTGCCACGGAATAAAAAATTGTATTGACCGGATCGTACTCTTTTCCGACATTTCATCTTCACTGCATGTTGACTGTTGGGGCAGGCAAGTACGTGACATCAAAAGTATTAGCCCACCGGTGTCAAACTTAAAAGGGTCAACTGCTCTTCCCAGTCCATAGCTACTGTGTTGAACAATAATTACAAGCATAGAGTGCAAGTAGGATGATTTCATAAATTTTATCTGTGAAAAACAGGTTATATATCTTTTTCGAACAATGACTGATCGCTTTCACATACAGTCGTACCCAAATAATATTTTATCGTAATATTCCATGGTCTTGACATAGGTATGGTATCTTTAAATACAATAGTGGCTGGGCTCGAATCGCAGGAATCCCATGCTAATGCGATAACGTCCCTGTGGTCTGTATTCAACGTAGAACTGGAGGTTCTATGGAAATAATCACGATATCAACAGTGCCGTAAAACTACACATTTGCTTTCAACTACAGTATTTGATGCACTTTCATAAGCAAATCGTTTTAAAATATATATATATATATATTTGGTATTGTTCTTGTTCCAATCTTGAATCGTGTAATTCAACTGGCTGAAAAAGTAACAAAGTCTTTTTATCACTCGCTGTAATTTTGCTTCTTGGCCTGTCAAGTGATGCTCAATACTTTAACAGTTTAATTTTCGAAAAAATATTTCCTTTCTATTTACTTTCTTTTCTGCGTGTGCCAATTTCTTATATTTTAAAAGTGCAGAACTTCATTTGCATGTTCTTCAAAATTAGTAGCTTTTTCATTCATTCATTCACTCAATACTTCTTGGCTCTTCAAGGAGCACTACAAGATTAACATCCTTCGAACGGTCCACAAATCGAAGTGTCAAGTATCCCAACAACAATATCTTTGTTAAATCAAAACATTCAGATCACTCCATCATAAAAAATAACCAGCGTTTTACCCCATTGCGCATCGGATTTGTCAGATGGAATACCATACCTCACTAATTTGTTAGATGGGAGCCATTATTTTTTTAGTGTCGGCTCAGTTAACACCCGTTACGTTATAGTCACATTTCGTGCTTTGACAGCATGAAAAGTTTTAATTTATAATAACACCTCACTATGATGCTGGCCAGCTAGCACAACGTTGTCACTCCATTTCCGTTTTTCAAACTTTTATTCCGTATCCTGATGGAGGTACGGTCGGACTCTTGGAAGGCGCTGCTTTCTCTGAGGCCAGGAGATGCATAGAGATGATTTGAGATGAGGTGAAGCTGAGGTAGGGGAGTGACCGTGGTCTATAAAAGTAACAATCCCGGCATTTTCTTTTGTGAGAAGAATAAGAAACCACGGAAAATCATTCTGAGGACAGCCAACAGTGGGACCAGCCCATCGCCTTCCTAACGTAGAGCTCTCTTTCAGTATGCAGCTGCTGGGTTCACACCTTTGATAAGCCCAATGGAACGAAAGTGCTCTAGGGAAGAGATGTCTCTCTACATGGCTTTGAGAATCAAAAGCTGAATTCCCATTAGGACATATTCTTTCACTCCACCTATTGGGAAAACTAAATCGAAAAAAGAACACTCAGTCGTAAAAAATAATCATTATTGCAGTGGTTTCACAATGGTTTACTAGCCAGCTAGTGTCTACGAGAGGTGTGGTGCTCCACCCAACGAACCCGATGCCACACTGGTTTGTTTACGATCATTAACATGATTTTTATATGATATTCTCATCGGTGGGATTAAATTGAAATTTCCTAATTGAACTTAATTTTTGAATACGAAAGCCAGTATTGATATTTAGTTATTCATCAATAATGACAAATGTACCGAATGTAAGATATTTACAGTTGTTTACGATTGATTACTTCAGTCACTATGTGTGTATCCATAGTGAGGCAAGGAACGTATTCTACATGAACAATACTGTCAATCAAGTCACAAATTGTGTCACAATTCAAAGAGGACCAACAGATTCATAACAGACCAGACCAGCTGACTTCAAATGCAAGTTTACAATTTATTCACAGATTAATTTGAGTCCGTAACAACGAGACCCCATTTTTCAGGGAATGTGAAGTACAGAGGTTGTTATTTTTCACTTCCATAATGCTACATGCATGCCTGGGATTCGAATTACAGTCATCGTAGTGAAATTCTGTTGACTATATTACTCAGCAATCACATCCCCACTGCTTACATAAAATTTGTATCACATATGAAATGTAAAGGGAACCCTTAGTATTATCAGTTCTGATAATGCTGTGGCACCTTCAGCATCCAGTTAAGCTAAATAGTTGCCATGGTTCAGTTACCATAGCAAGCATAGAACTGTAGCTTTATTTCTTCGAGCAATTTCCATCACGTATCGACAGCTAATCTTGAATTATCTCACCAAGTATTGCAAGTGAAATAAAGAATTGGTTCAACATTATAATTACATTCCATATTAAAACGAAGGAGAAGTAGTGAGTTTACTGCCGGTCTGGGTGACTCAGATGGTAGAGTTCTGGCCACCTGAACTTAATGTGACGGGCTCGATTCCAGCTCAGCTCGGTGGTACTCCATCGTATTGAAATACGCCAGCCTCATGTCGACAGATTAAGCAGTACTGAAGGGAACTCCTGCGAGACAAGATTTATTGGCACCCCGATGTGTCCGACAGTGAAAGTAGTTGGTGAGACATAAAACCAATATCATTAGCATTATTGTAAAATTTGTTCTATTACTCAAGATGAGGTCTTTGGTTCTATGACAAGTAAAGGGACAATGGCCTATATGATGAATCATAATTTCAAAGTAATGTTGTTGTGGACCATCAAATGTATTAATCTAGCTCTTTATATAAAATTTCCGAGCTAAATGACTCAGGCCGTCTTTTTACCAAGGTGGTCCCGATTCAAAACCCGTACATGTGTACAGAATCGAATTTAATTACCAAGGCTAAACGACGCAAGCCCGAAGATATTTCCTCCTTCTTAGATCCTCATCGTGAGCTTTAATTGCTTTCTCTGGGGTCTATCTCTCATCTTCAGGGTGTAGCTTTCAAGCAAAACATGATGCGGGTACACTGAGTCTGACTAAGAAATATGTTTAATAAAATGCGCACATGAATTTAAGATAATTAGATAACCATTAAGTGGAATGGTATTGTGATATACTAGAACAATAAAGCCAGTGTTTACTATTAGAATAAATAGTTCTAATTTATTAAAAGATCAAATTACAACAAGTTAGGATTTCACATTACTCTTACAGCTGACGAGAAAACTATTCGTTTTAAACACGACTATGATTCACGGTATGGATACTTCGATTATGTGACATTTAAAACAATTGGATGCCGTTATGCATCACTAGACCAAGCGCCAAAAGTTGGTTGCGAGATAATCGCGTTTAAATTTGGTTCTATGTGTAAATTCGAGCGAACATAATTTTGGTAAATATGATATTACTGTTGTTGTAGGATAATAGATTGTACCTTCTCACCAAATTTCAACATCTTTATACTCGCATTACCTAGATTTTATTGAAGAAATGGCGCTTAGTCTACTGATGCAATTTAAGGTTTTTCTCAAGTGCGAATAATGTATCACGATGCTACACCAATAACCCCCAACTTTTGAGTATCTACTGAGTAAAACTTCAAAAAATATAACGTGGCGGCAGCCATGATTAAAAACCGAATCTCCTACTGTCTGAAAAGGCCTGCTAAGTGCTTGATCCACCACGAGCCGCGCCACAACTCCGGTACATTATTCAAGTTTTAGATAGAGAAGTTCTAATAATGTTATTTGCTTTACGACCCACTAACTACTTTTACGGTTTTCGGAGACGCCGAAGTGCCGGAATTTAGTCCCGTATGAGTTCTTTTTACGTGCCAGTAAATCTACCGACACGAGGCTGACGTATTTGAGCACCTTCAAATACCACCGGACTGAGCCAGGAGCGAACCTGCCTAGTTGGGGTTAGAAAGCCAGCGCCTCAACAGTCTGAGCCACTCAGCCCGGCTGGAGAAATTCTAGAAGGGAAGTTATTCTCTTAAGTCTTTGCTATAACGACTTACTGATTTGAGGAATGTCAACTTATCTGAGTCAAATACAAATGGTAAGACATGAGCCATTGTAGTCTATACAATTTTTGAATGGATTTTTGTTCACGATATTCTGAGAGTACAGTATTGACGTGATATTTTTAAGCCTATGGGTAAGTTTTGTTCTGCTTGAGACAGAAAATGTGATTAAAGATATTTTCTCCCATAAATACACTCAAATCACTGGACAGGTAATAAGATTGTTGCTCTCAGTTCATTCAATCTCGAAATCAGGATCACCATTAAATCCATCTACGTCATCCACGATGTCAGAATCTGCTTGAAGATTCTGGTAAAATTGTTTGGCGTCTGCAGGTATTAGGAGCAACAGCGAACCAAAGTTTCTTAGTTTGGCTTTAGAGATAGGTTTTCCTTTTGGCCACAAAGCTATTAATGACTGGTGAAAGGGAACTCTACTTTCCCGTGGTCGTCCCTGTCTTGACTTATTTAGATTTACCTCCTGAGATTCACCATCAAATTCTAGAGAATGATTCTCAGACGCAACCTTCTTAGCAAGCTGCATTAGTAGCGTTGTCTTTCTCCTTACTTTTGAAGTACTTGATACATCGCTGAACTCCGTCACTTGATAAACCACTCAATGTATCACCACGTAAAAATGTCAGCACTATCGAAAACGCGAGCTCCCTCGCTGTCATCCGCGCGCAATGTGAGGAATGTGGCGCTTGGTCTAATGATGCAAACTGGAACGTCGCATAGTCTACTGATGCAATATACATTTTTACTGATTCCCACTTTGTCGCTTAGATTTTCTGTTTACTAACAACTAATGGCCTCTTGTAATGCAGTGGGGAATTTTTTATAAATAGTTCAAGCCTTCCTCTACAAGATGGCGCTAAAATCTCAATTTTCGCCAAATGGCGCTTAGTCTACTGATGCATAACGGCATCCAATTATTGTTTGTGTCAAAAATTTTCCAAAATAACTTTCCAACTTGAATTGACATAAGTTATACGGTTTAGAACTGAACAGGTTAAATTCACGTAATCCGCTTGATTTCGAATTTTCTTTCTAAGATTTGTTTTCCCGCTGAATTAATATATTTAAAGATCCCAGATTTTCTGTTATGTAAGTAATTGAGATTCCTTCTCGAAAAATATTATTTCCAAAATTTATACTTGCATGACATAATTGGAAATCATATTAACTTGAAGAAAATAACGTTTATGTTCAATAGAAAACCTCATGACAGTCATGATGATTGACTACCAGTACATCAAAACGTAAAGAAGGACATCAACGTTGTCACGTGGAATAACTGACATCGGCAAACACTGACACATCTATATATATAAAATAAGAGTTTTGTCTGTACATTGCTCAGAATTTGAAAATAATGATATTTCTGTATCGGTCATGTCCAAAGTAACAAGAAAATGCATTTTTTTAATTTTCCGTAATGTCTGTCTGTCTGTCTGTCTGTCTGTCTGTCTGTCTGTCTGTCTGTCTGTCTGTCTGTCTGTCTGTCTGTCTGTCTGTCTGTCTGTCTGTCTGTCTGTCTGTCTGTCTGTCTGTCTGTCTGTACACGCATCACCAGAAAACGGCTGAAGAGAATTTAATGAAAATCGGAATGTCAAGTCGGGTGATGAACCGCTACAATCTAGGCTATAAATTATTTTAATCACGCTGAGTGAAATGGTAGTTTAGGGGAAGGCCTGAAATTTAATTCTCAAATATTTATGTTATTAGCGGTCGTGTCGTAATGAAAATTGTTAGACAAAGATGGGAAATAAGTCACTACAATATAGGCTATACACGCTGAGAAAAATGGTAGTTTAGGGGAAGGCCTACAATTTAATTTACAAATATTTATTTTATTAGTGGTCGTATCTTCACGAAAATTGGTATGCAAAATCGGGGAATAGGTCGCTATAATCTAGGCTATCAATGATATTATTCGCACTGAGTGAAATGGTAGTTTAGGGGAAGGCCTGAAATGTAATCTATATATATAAAATAAGAGTTTTGTCTATACATTGCTCACAATTTGAAAAGAATGGTATTTCTGTATCGGTCATGTCCACAGTAACAAGAAAATGCATTTTTCACTTTTCCGTAATGTCTGTCTGTCTGTCTGTCTGTCTGTCTGTCTGTCTGTCTGTCTGTCTGTCTGTCTGTCTGTCTGTCTGTCTGTCTGTCTGTCTGTCTGTCTGTCTGTCTGTCTGTCTGTCTGTCTGTCTGAATGTACACGCATCACAAGAAAACAGCTGAAGAGAATTTAATGAAAATCGGAATGTAAAGTCGGGTGATGAAGCGCTACAATCTAGGCTCTAAATTATTTTAATCACGCAGATTGAAATGGTAGTTTAGCGGAAGGCCTGAAAGGTAATTCTCAAATCAGTTATTTATGTTATTAGTGGTCGTATCGATAAATACTACATAACTAACATAATTTTAGTTATGTCGTAAGTTAGTAGTAGTTATGTAAGATGTTATTAAATTTCCGATCACTTATGTCTTATACATTATTACCGCACCGCATATAATCAGAGATATTCATGAATTTAGATTTTTGTTACTAAGTCCATATCAGCGCCGAGTCAGGAGAAAATGGGTAAAAAGTATTTAGTGAAAATCGGTATGTAAAGTCTGAGAATAAGGAACTGCAGTCTACGATATAAATAATTTTGTAAGACACCCTAATATCACAGAGTCGAAAGAAAACTAATGTGAAGGCCTGCAATATAGAAAGCTCATAAACTTTATCAACAATAACATTACATTGACCATTGTTTGTTGTGACGTGCCTTTTGTCTTCTGTTTCCTCTCGTCCCCGATAAATAGGTTTACTGCAGCGTACCGAGGTTTTATTAATTTGCTTGACGTCGCACCGACACAGGTAGGTCTTATGGGGATGATGGGATAGGAAATGAATAGTGGTGTGAAGGAAGCGGCCTTGGCTTTAAGGTACAGCCTGGTGTGACTGGTTTGAAAATGGGAAACCACGGAATACCATCTTCAGGGTTGCCGGCAGTGGGGTTCGAATCCACTATCTCCCGGATGCAAGCTCACAGCTGGGCGCCCCTAACCACACGGGCAACTTGCCTGGTCGTATCGACTGTAACAGCCTGCCTGTATATTGGCGGGAAGTAGCTGGGGAGTAAGATAACTTTCTTCTTTAGCATGCCATTCCTCTGGTTCATACATTTTCTGATATATCTGGTACGTAACACACTGGTTCATCATAGTATTCGAGCTATTCAATCCCTACTTTGAGGCACTGATTGGAAAGAGCAGTGTGCATTTTTAACGCAATAATGACAGAGGAGTGTTCACGGCAGTCTGCGACCTGGTTATTCCAGCTCTGGAACTTTGGACTCTTAGATCGGCACCGTAGTACTGTTCGTTGAAAGTGAGGAAGTGTGCGGTTTTTCATTTGATCGAGTATTTTATATGATAACATTTCTTTCAATCGCTACATTCCTACTGACGTTTCTGTGATGACCTACGTTGAATTCAGTTAGGAAAACCACTAAGAAGTCTGTCTTTCTGAGAATCCCGTAGCGAAGCACGGGTATATCAGCTAGTACACCTATAACAACAGACACATACACACATGCACACACACACATGATAAAATAAATATCCTGAATAAAGACATGGCAAGCAACTAACGAAATATTACACCCCTAAGTCTACAAAACAGTATCATATACCCTACGACTACTACTTAATATATTCCACATTTCGAACACAAAGTTTATCGAAATTATTCACGTTAAAATCAAAAATGATGTTAAGATTATATAAATTCATGAGTATTAATTCTGGAGATATAATACCCCTGTTCAATACAAAAAGAAAAAATCATCTCCGTACAGGCCATGAACGCCCTTGAAGGGGTGGAAGGTAAAGGCTTCCACTATCCGTAACCTTGGCACTTGATGGGGTAGACTGGTTAGCTCAACGCCCGGCCAGCTTTTCCCCTAGGAATTAACCTGGTACTCATTTTTGGTGTATGCTTTGTGAACCTAAGGACGATATGAACCTCCGGAAGTGGACATTTCGTTTATTAAATTTACCGACATCCTGACGGGGAACCGAACCCACGTCCCCCGGGGTGAACCAAGAACCACCTCGGCCAAGCAGTCCCTTGTTTAGTACAAAACCATGTATTACTTCTTTTGCGGCATTCTTTCACGTTCGTTACTGATTTCAAAATGGATTTATCCGTTGTTCGTACCTTCAATGATATTTTGTATAACTGATAAATTCACGATACCGAAAGAAACTACCATTCCTACATGGTATTTCATATGCGTACACACTTCCATACACCAATGGCTTTGTTAGCAAACACTCATACATCGCTTTCCCATATCTCTCAACCTTCTTTATCAAGAAACTCTGACAATCATTTTAAATGTTTTGACGATCCTACCTCTCCGCCTCTGTGGTGTAGTGGTTAGTGTGATTAGCTGCCATCCCGGAGACCCTGGTTCGATTTCCGGCTCTGCCACGAAATTTGAAAAGTGGTACGAGGGCTGGAACGAGGTCCACTCAGCTACGGGTGGTCAACTGAGCAGAGGTGGGTTCGATTCCCACCTCAGGCATTCTGGAAGTGGTTTCCCACTTCTCCTCCAGGCAAAAGCCTGGATGGTGCCTAACTTAAGGCCCCGGCCACTTCCTTCCCTCTTACTTGTCCATTCCTTCCAATCTTCCCATCCCCCGCAAGGCCCCTGTTCTGCATAGCAGATGAGGCCGCCTGGTCGCGGTACTGGTCATCCTCCCCAGTTGTGTCCCCGTCCTAGAGTCTGAAGCTCCAGAACACTGCCTTTAAGACGGTAGAGGTGGGAACCCTCGCTGATTCCGAGGGAAAAACCGACCTTAGAGGTTAAACAGATAAAGAAGAAGAAGAAAACGATCCTACCTACATGTCATTAGTATTCATATATCGACGAATGCACTCAGTTTACCACAACATAAGCATATCTCTCATTATTACCAAATTGGCCTTAAATCTTTGCTACATTTGAAAATCTGGAATATTCAGTTCCAAAACACACCGTACCTTATCATCATTAATTAAGGTATTCTCAAGTAACAAAATCCCTTTAATATTAATCCGGAAGTGATGTTTGAAGTTCCATAATAACCACATTTAAGAAACGTCTTCCTAATTTCGTGTTTTATCAATGATCTTCGATATATTTATTATACTAGTGGACTATTCTTATCACCTTCCTACTTTATTAGTCATCTTAGAATAATATGCACCCTTTTATGTAAAGTCTGACCAAAATAATGGACAGTAAACTGCGAGACGCCCAGTTCGGTTTTAGGAGGGGTAGGTCTGTCAATCATGCCATAGAGTGCCTCCAGGATGACATCGAAGCAGCGCTAGCAGTAGAGAGAGGGAAATTTTTTTTTTTTTGTTGCTAGTTGCTTTACGTCGCACCGACTCAGATAGGTCTTATGGCGACGATGGGACAGGATAGGGCTAGGAGTGGGAAGGAATCGGCCGTGGCCTTAATTAAGGCACAGCCCCAGCATTAGCCTGGTGTGAAAATGGGAAACCACGGCAAACCATTTTTAGGGCTGCCGATAGTGGGGTTCGAACCTACTATCTCCCGAATACTGGATACTGGTCGCAATTAAGCGACTGCAGCTATCGAGCTCGGTGAGAGGGAAAATTCATGACATATTCAGTTCTATTAAACAAACTGGAGGGAATGATCGAGACCACACCATTACTTGCTACCTCTCATCAGAGACATAATAAAGAGTAACCACACACAGATTGACGATAACATCACTACATCCCAGCTGACAGAACAAACAACAGACGTTCTACAAGGGGGCCAACTCAGTCCACTCCTCTTCATAGTTGCTACAGCAGACAACTCCGCAATAACAAAGGACGACACAAGGCTACGGCATAGCACTGACGCCAACCTCGCACGTGCAGTTCGGTGATTATGATGCTTGTTGTTTTAAGGGGCCTAACATCGAAGGTCATCGGCCCACGTGCAGTTCTGGGCAGTATTCGACTATCTGATGAAATGGGCACAATGCAAAAATTAATGAAGATAAACTGTCTCCATGAATTTCAGGAAACGAGGGAAGCAAGTATTTTTCTACATGTGGGGGAAACAACTCTAAACTGTTACTAAATTCAAATATTTAGAAGTGACTTTCCATACTCAAAGTAACAGTTTCAGCTTTCGTCTATCCAACAGAGTGAACTCTGCAATAAAATTTATGAATGATATTAGATTCCCAAGCGAATTATCCATCGCAACGGCCATCTTTTGGATTTGAAGGTTAGACCAGGAGCGGTATACGGTCTGGAGAATATGTAGCTATGGCTTCGGAAAGAAACAGATGGGAGAATTATTGGAAGTTAAAGCAAGATATCTTGAACACTCTATTTGTCTAAATTACTCCATCTCTATCACGTATGAGTTAACCAGATAGCCTTTCTTCATCGAGAGGCTACGTCTGAACTTCCTCCTACCTTCAACGCCGGCGTTCATAGACACTCTGGCGTGTCTAAACGCAAAGAAAGGTGCTGTATGGGACGAATTTTATGCAACAGATGCAATGAACAACAATGAATGGCGAGAAGAACACGACCTGCTGCACATAGTAACGAAATTTTCCATGCGTGGTTTTCACTTCAAACTGTGTGGTGTGAAACAAACGCCGGACGAAGCCTGCGTGTGTAGATGTACTGGACTATGTGAGAAATACCACGCTCTGACATGCACACTGCGAATTGAATCCCTTAAAAAGTTTTGTGCAAAAGAGTGATTTATACTTAATCATCGCATATTGTGCGCAGTTATAATTTCACTAAATCAGAACGTCCCTTTACACTATTATTATATGCGGTAATATTTACGATGGAGCCATTACGACGTCGTCCTAATCGCCTTTTAGTGTTCACAAAACATTATTCCTTCATCTTATTCAATCAATGCTTAATTCAGCGTAACTAACCAAATGACAGACTAAAAGAAAAAAGAAAAAAAAAAAAACCGAAAAGAATCTGTACACATAACAAATTTCTCTAATTTTTTTTTGCTATTTTGCTTTATTTCGCACCGACACAGATAGGTCTTATGGCGACGATGGGACAGGAAAGGCCTAGGAATGGGAAGGAAGCGGCCGTGACCTTAATTAAGGTACAGCCCGGGCATTTTCCTGGAGTGATAATGGGAAACCACGGAAAACCATCTTCAGAGCTGCTGACAGTGGAATTCGAACCCACTATCTCCCGGATGCGAGCTGACAACTGCGCGCTCCTAACCGAACGGCCAGCTCGCCCGGTAATTTCTCTAATTAGGAATGAAGGAAAATAGGGGATATTACTTATATTTTCTATGGCTTCGTCCACCTCTGTTAATGGGTTATTAGTTGAATAAGTTGACACCCATCGGATCTTCCATCTCCTCCATCATTTTTTACCATTCCATTACAATATCTGTCAATATTCTCCAAATAACTTCTTGTTATTCAAAGCTTCACTGACTGTAACTTTGATTTACTAATTTAATGAATGCAGCTAATGGCTAATACGAAGTACGATAAACATAGCTCGATAGCTGTAGTCTCTTAAGTGCGGCCAGTATCTAGTATTCGGGATATAGTGGGTTCGAACCCCACTGTCCGCAGCCCTGAAGATGTTTTTCCGTAGTTTCCCATTTTCTCACCAGCAAATGCTGGGGCTGTACCTTAATTAAGGCCACGGCCGCTTCCTTCTCCCACTCCTATCCCTTTCCTGTCACATCGTCGCCGTAAGACCTATCTGAGTCGGTGCGACGTTAAGCAACTTGTAAAAAAAGAAATACAGTAAGATTAAGCTAATCAGAGTCATACAACGTGGACATCAATTCCACTCGAAATATACAATTCTTGACGTGATACCGTTCACAGGATTTTTTGCTTACTTTACAAATACAGTCTATGTAGACAAGATATAGGCTTTTGAGGTTATGCCGTGTCAAGGAAACAAGGTGGAATTCCTTTCGTCTTGCAGATAACTTTGCTCAGCGTCTTCACAAGAAAATCTCGGCTGTTCATGAGGAAGCGAAACATAAAGAATTTCACCTTGTTTCTTTTGACATTGCTTAAGCCCATAAGCCTATAATACGTTTACAAGCATAAGCATTAATGTTAACAAAATGCAGTATATATCTGGATCATGAAAATAATTGGCCATTCATAGATTATGATGTAAATCGTGAACGGCGAAACGTGTGACGATGCGTCTTAATTTGTAGTTCAACGTGTCGTTAACATACATCGGCGTCTCGATCCCCTTATCAAGACTGCAGCTTTAACTTAGAATCTTGGCGTAAAATTCACTCCAGATTTCACTTCTTTCCTTGCCTCTCTTCAAGCACTTTGGTTGAGTTGACGGTAGATGGCTGATGGTACTTTATTATGAAGTTTTCGAATAGGGAAGATTCCCTTGTTAATTAATAGGCCAATCTTGAGAGCGCATATTTTGATAGGCAGAGATCAGCTTTTAGGTAACGAGCTTTAGGCCTAACGTTCTCTGTAGCAATTAGTTCTTTCACTGATAATTCGAGCCAGAAGATTTCAAGTCCATATTTAAGAATTGGTATAATCTTAGCGTAGAATAAGGTAATGGCCGTTTACATCTCCAGCTGCTGGGTGATCTTTATATCGTGTATTGCTTTCATTGCTGCCGTTCATCTGTCTTTCACATGGGCTTTGAATGATGCCGAGATACTTAAAGGTGCTAAATACCGCCAGTGTGTTGTCCTTGAATTTTATTCTGTCCTATGCTGCAATTCTTTCCCCCGGTCTGTAGACCATTTGCACTGTCTTCTTTTCATTCATCCGAAATCCATTGTCGTCTGCCCGATTGAGATAGGATTAAATGCGTTCTGGAGGTCATCTCATTTGGTAGTTGCAAGAACCATATCGTCGGCGTATATGTACAGGGATGTACTATTGATTACCTGTTGTATTCCATTAGTGATATCGGAGGTTATAAAGTTGATCTGGTCACCTTGCAATACACCATTCGTTTGTAGGATTTCTGACGACTAAATTGAATATAATTCTGTTATACGCCAGAATGTTTCCCACTGCTATCAACAATGGGTGTGCTTTATCCAAGAAATTGTTCGAGTTTCTTTTTAAGAACTTTCCTGTCAAGTAGATGAAAGTCTTTTGTATGGTCTATGGAGATGCAGTTCTGTGCCTCCCACTATATTATTCATTGCATTCCTTTTTGGAATCCAAACTTTTCTTCCGGTATAAAACGGTCTCTTTCTTGTGTGAGTCTGTTGGTGATGAGTTTTTTTAATACCTTCAGCATGTTGCTTTCTAGAGCTATTTTCTTCTCTTGGGTTTATCTCCTCGATATTACCTTTGACTTTATATAGTGCATTTATTGTCGAGTTCCTCCAACTGTTGGGAATATCTCCTATTTCGATGCACTTGTTTGACAGTGATGTCGAGGTGTCGAGTAATATGTCTGCTGATTGCTTGATGTATTCATCGAAGATATTATCTGGACCTGCCGCTTTTCGTTTTTCATTGATTTAAGTACGTGTTCCACCTCTGCACAAGTAATTGATCGTAATTCCATACAATTTCCCTTATTCGTTAAAATATCGAAGGTTATTGCCAGTTTAACGATATTTAAAAAAATACTGTTCCCAAGTAGAAATACCTACAACGTGCGCTGTTCTCCTGGCTTCTGCATCTACATATTCATCGGTCTTTTATTAGATTTGTATGTTTCCTTCTCTATTGTATTTCTGAAGATCGTGAAGTCTGTTATTTTGTTTCGAAACCTGTAGAAGATGTAAATAATATTGTAGCAATGGGCATTTCTTTTTGTGGAATGGCTACAACAGTTATGCTGCGTCGAATTGATTGTTTTAAACGCAAGGTCCTATGGCTATGATGATAAAAAATTACAAGTTCGCTTTTTATGGGTTACCTCAGTTAAAAAGAGAAAGGTAGATTACCTAAGAGACTAATGAACTAGGTTTTAAAAGAGAAAAGGAGTCGGTGGTATCGGAAGGATATTTTTTCTCCTCGTCATTTATTGTTTACTGTTACATTTTAGGCTTTATCCGAAGGCGTTCTCAGGGCTTCCTAACCCCGAACTATATTAAGCTTCCGCTCAAAACATTTATAAGAATTTATAATACATGAAAATTTTACTTGGTGTCCGACTCCTTGGCTGAACGGTCAGCATAGAGGCCTTCGGTTCAGAGGGCTCCAGGTTTGACTCCTAACTAGGCCGGGGGTGAATTCATTTATATTGTGGCTGGGTATTTTCGTTTCAATACGCATCGTTATTTATGTACAACATATCACACTATAAATCGGTAAAGGAACAAGCCATGCTGGATGCATGCCTTCGCATATGGTTGGCGTCGGAAAGGGCATCCGGCCTAAAACCTGGGCTAAATCCATACAAAGTGCTGACCCAGGAAATTCGGAAAAGCCAATGGAAATAATACTTAGTACACTTGGCTCTCAAAATTCAGTTAGCTATGAAATGATGCAGAGTAAATTTCTTAAATTTCTACAGTTCGAAATAAAGGATTTTTTGCTAACGATGATAACCGTCTCAACATGGTCAAGACGATTGATTGTAAGATGCTGAGCTGAAAACGAAAGGTTACGGAATTATTGATATAGTTTACGATGTGTTAAATGACCTTGTTTACAAATATAAGGATGACTGTTATGATGATTATAGTTATAGATTATATTCTGTCATATATTGAAATATGTTTAATTTTCTGATCAAAAATACTATCTTTCAACTTATTTGATTGTTCAACCCTACGTACAACATATCACACCATAAACCAGTAAAGGAACACGCAATCCTGAATGCATCCCTTCGCACGTGGTTGGCGTCGGAAAGGGCATCCGACCTAAAACCTGGGCTAAATCCATACAAATCCTAGCTAATCTATCCTCCTCCATTCGCCTCACATGACTCCACCACCACCAGAGCTGGTTTATGCGTACAGCTTCATCCATCGAGTTCATTCCTAAATTACCCTTTATCTCCTCATTCCGAGTACCCTCCTGCCATTGTTCCCACCTGTTTGTATCAGCAATCATTCTTGCTACTTTCATGTCTGTTACTTCTAACTTATAAATAAGATATCCTGAGTCCACCCAGCTTTCGCTCCCGTAAAGCAAAGTTGGTCTGAAAACAGACCGATGTAAAGTTAGTGTCGTCTGGGAGCTGACTTCCTTCTTACAGAATACTGTTGGTCGCAACTGCGAGCTCACTGCATTAGCTTTACTACAACTCGATTCAATCTCACTTACTATATTACCATCCTGGGAGAACATATTACCTAAATACTTGAAATTATCTACGAGTTCCAGCTTTTTAGCACCAATCTGACATTCAATTCTGTTGAATTTCTTACCTGCTGGCAACAATTTAGTCTTCGAAAGGCTAATTGTCATACCATACTCATCGCACCCTTTTTTCAAGTTCCAAGATATTAGACTGCAGGCTTTCGGCACTATCTGCCATTAAGGCCACGTCGTCAGCATAGGCCAGACTGCTTACTACATTTCCACCTAACTGAATTCCTCCCTGCCACTTTATATTTTTCAGCAGATGATCCATACAAACTACGAGAAATAAAGGTAAAATATTACAGCCTTGTCTAACCCCCGTAAGTACTCTGAACCAAGAACTCATTCTACCATCAATTCTCACTGAAACCCAATTGTCAACATAAATGCCTTTGAATGATTTTAATTCGTTTGGAAAAATAGATATTTGCGATTTTCATTTATATTTATTTAGCGCATGGCCTTTAGTACATGGAGTGTACTAGGACAAGTTCGGCTAGCCTGGTGCAGGTCTTACTGTTTGACGTTCATGGGCGATCTGGGTGTGAGATGATGATAATAATGAGGTAGGGAGAGGATGAAATCCGATATTGGCCTAGTCCAGTGGAATAACAGCAAGGGTCTGCTTAAGGCTAAACGTCCCCATCCGACAGACGAATCACCATCAACAGAATGTCTTATCAATATACCAACACTGTGGAGAGGTTTCGAACTGAATACAGGCTTTTGGCACGCAATGTGAGAATTATATATTGTATACCACCATCTCTCATATCCTGTTGGCCAAGATTCTGATGGTGAATATTTTTTCCACCACCGGAACTGGAAGCGGCTAACCACGGAGTCAGACCATATGGAATTGACGCTGTAACTCTATCACGTGGGCTATTTTTGCGTTTTATACCCATTGTATAGTTAGAAGTCGCTTAATGTATCCTTCTCTGACCGCTACTGTTGAGCTCTTTCATATTTTATAGTAATGGGCAGTGTAAGGAGGAGAAGAAAATAACTTGATAGTAACTTTAGTCTGCAGAAATGCACGAACATTCATTAGAGACATACACAGCGCCTTTAGCACGCTGAGCACGAGCCACACGGCGTCAGGGGAGCATCATCATTCCCCTTCCTCATGCTCCGTCAGAACGCGCCTGCGGAACGCGAACTCAATTTCCGTGGCAGGTATCACCACCTACAAGTCGTCCTCTGATTTCTACTCAACCGACGGTTAAATGCCTTCTTAACCCTCGAACCGGTAGCTGACGATAGATCGGCAGGTGTGCGCCTATCTCAACCGCCGCTGACGATAGATCGTCAGGTCCACTTTACCAGTAAATACAGCTAGAAGAAGTTGTGAATATTTCTGTTAGATGGCAGCATTCACCAGGCATGTTTTCTCCTTGGAATGTGGAATGTTTCGTTGTAAAATACATCCATTTATGTGTGATATCTTTGAAACAATTGAAGGTCGCAATTCGCACAGGTTTGAAACACGTGTTGATTTTGTCGTGACTTGCTTTCATTGTTTACTGTGTGTTATGCACACACGACGGCTACATTTTCGGATTTAAATGATAAAGATATTGTAATATAATTAAATTCATCTGTAAATTCAAGGCCTACTCCAGCAGAATGGATGTGTTGTGCCAACTGATTTAGGTTATGAACGCCCACCGGTTAGAGTTCTATCAAATACCGTACTTTTTATTGAATAATTCCTGAAGTATTAACACTATTCACTTAACATTTGCATACCTATAATCGGAATAAATTTCTCTACAAAATACATATTTTAGAAATTTTATGAAAAAAATATTCGTCACTTATATTTGATGTGTAAGTAAAAAAAAAATCCTGATTTTTTTTGAGGGGGCATTTAACGGGGCGGAAAATAAAATAATATTACATTAAGTGTAAATGCAAAACACTTTTCAAATAGTCCAGTTCCTGCTGAATGTTTTGGTATATTATATGTGCATATTCTCTGAATAACACATTTGTCAAAATGACATACACCAGGTACTGCAAATTTGTGGTGCACACCCAACGGTTAGAGCTATTTCAACTACCGGTTCGAGGGTTAAGTAACTGTTTACTTCTCCAGAATCAGGCGTGTTCTTAGCAGAGTGATGAAAATGTTGAAGATAGGTAATATAAACTTACTTGCTTTACCGCAATTCATCAACTGATAATACTGGTAGTGTTAAGGTTGACAAGATGGACTTCCTGATACTTATTACGGAATTAACCTTTCCAGTGTAATCTCTCATAAGACTTAATATTCTACCGAAATACGCTTTTAATATTTAAGAAATTATCCCTTTAAGCGTCAAATAATATGCTCCTTAAATTAATTTGCTTTCATAAACCGTGAAGTTCGATGCCCAGTTGGAAAGATAAGACGCTAAAAAAGGGACTTCCACTTTCGATGAGGCATTTGTTGCATCCGTTGTACACTTATCCCAAAAAATAAATTTATACTAGGCTAAGTACTGAGGGAAAATGTGGCTGATCATAGTGTTAACTTCCCTTTTCCTCTGCTGCCTTTTCTCTGCAAGTCTGCAGGAGGTTGATGACCGTCATGGAGCATATACCACTCTGTCACACTTCTCGTACAAAAGTTGCTAAATCACAGACGTCAAACCACTTCCCTCAGTGCATTGATTTCTATGGTAATATTTGTATCAGGCTCTAATTTTCTTTTCAGCAGGTGCAGTGTCTTCAACAATTCTCTCCGCAGAGCACTTCTCTGGGACCTGCGTTGACAACTTTGTCGTTTCTCCCGCACGTTTGTTCCCCGTCAGCGGCCTGCTTGACGTTTTCTCTGTTCCTCTAGAATAGACTCCACGGACGTATTAACCCAAGGTAATTAGTCTCACCACTGAAGGACGTACCTTCTACGCGGAATACTTGTTTAGAGAACAGGACGAAACAGTAAACTCGTGTCCCTGTCCCGATGTGGTGCATCTCTTTTTAAGCACACCAATAATGGAGGTGAGATGCATGTAACAATTTAACTACTTACAAGCCCTCCTACCATTCTTGAATTTCTGGCAGTACCGGGAATAGAACCCGGGCCTCTGAGGGCGGTAGCTAATAGTGTTAACCGTTGAGGTACGGGAGTGGACGACAAATACATTGAAATTGTTAAAGAAAAGTTTCGGAACAAATTTTCTAATACTCATTCGCCACATCGAGATACTGTGCGCGATTTGATAACATTTCAAGAAACTCGAGCTACATTTGACGCAACAGGACCCGGGAGAATTTGTGTCGTAACAGAAGATGGAATCTATAACATTTCTGACCGTTTTTCTCTGCAGAATCCACCTAAATCAATAAACAATTGTCTTAAAGCACTAGGTACAGTGTTCATAAAGCTGTGACGAAATATTTAAATTTACATGCATAGAAAGTAGCGTCAGTTCATGAATTAAAAGGCCAAGATTACGAGATTGACAGTTGTTTCTAAATTTTGTCAGTAGTAAAGGTAGATACTGAAATTTTAAATTCCATGTTTTATATAGACGAGGCTGGGTATTATCTGTCAGGCTCGTTGTTTACGGGAGATGGCATGCGACCGCCTTGACATGTTATTGTGATACGTAGGTACCGATTGATTGCTTGCTACGGGGAGAATAGTTGAATGCACTGTATGTTACCGAGCTAGTTGGCTGCGCGGTTTATGTCACGCAGCAGTGAGCTTGTATTCGGGAGGTGGTGGGTTCGAGCCTCACTGTCGGCAGTCCTGAACGTGGTTTTGCGTGGTTTCTCATTTTCACACCAGCCGGGACGTACGACAATTAAGGCCTTGGTCGTTTCTTTCCCTATCCTATTCCATCGTCGCCATAAGACCTGTCTGTGGCGATGCAACTTAACACAAAAACACAAAAATTGTGTTCAAAATAGGCTGCTTTTAATCGATTTAAGAGGATTAGGATTTCGCATAATTTCTCGGCACGCTGGAGTACCCCCATACTCCCATATGGATGACGTGGTATATCCGTGGGATATTTTACATTCTGAAATACATTCACATTTCGGAACCCTGTTGTCCATTCATCGGCCATTCCTTTTTTAGCAGAGAGGTTTCTCTTTTGTTGAAATCTTACGAGCTATGGAAGGTTTGAGTTGTTTTTATTCCGCTGGTGCCGCGGGTTATGTCATATCTTTTTCCCTACTTCGCTGTAAATATTTTGGAGCTTCATGGACTTTCCTTTTTGTGTTTTCCATGGTCTTGGGCAAGTTTGATTGGACTAGAGATGAGTTGTGACAAGGATTTCTAGTTACTATTTCGAACTGCTCTGCTCGAGGAAGTTACTGTGACAAGAATATATATATATATATATATATATATTTTCGCAATTGTGAATTTACGTAACGTTGTTCCGTATCCGTAAACACCTAGTAATAAATACCCATTCAGAATTTAGTCAGCTATTTTATAGTCATATTTTCAAACATGCATAAGCTATAACTTTAAAATGGAAGGAATTTTTCATCAGGTATTAATTATGGCGTTTTGTGCCCATGTATCACTCAGCTTCAGACTGACATTCAAAAATAATAGCTGTCGACGATTGAGGCGCTGGCCTTTTTACCCGAACTTGGCAGGCTCGATCCTGGCTCAGTCCGATGGTATTTGAAGGTCAGCTCGTGTCGGTAGGTTTACTGCCACGTAAAAGCACTCCAGCGGGACTGAATTTCGGCACATCGGCTTCTCCGAAATCCGTGAAAGTAAAGCAATAACATTATTCGTTAGTAAATCACAGGAATTACGGTGTTAAAATATTTGGAGATGTATACAAATGCGCCAGTAGCAGTTCCAGACAGTCTGGCTCCACACACACAGACTGGAACACCTAACACGGTGTTAGAACATCAAGTAATTTTGAGCGAGGAAAAGTGTAATTAGGAAATGTAGAAGTTCATGATACAGGGTTTGCAGATAATTTGGGAGATGTATACGCATGCACCAGCAGCAGTTCCACACGGTTTGGCCCCACACAGACGGGAACACGCCGAGCGAATATGTTGTGACTGCAGACTAGATCAACAGCTATATACCGGACCTTAATACAGTTATCGATATTAGCTAAAATGGCGCCAGGATCGGTTTGTTCAAATATAAACATGAGCATGTGCGAAGCATTAGTTTAGTTCTTTATCTTAGTTTGGTTTGATTAAGAAACGTTAGTGAAAATGGAAACCTACAACCTGTTTTCCAGTCATTGACCGGGTCAGGGATGTAATGAATGAAG
This sequence comes from Anabrus simplex, assembly GCF_040414725.1. Lineage (NCBI taxonomy): Eukaryota > Metazoa > Arthropoda > Insecta > Orthoptera > Tettigoniidae > Anabrus > Anabrus simplex. Next base: position 298,851,466 of record NC_090265.1, on the reverse strand, counting down.
CTGATATAGGCTATTAGTACGAGGGGTCGCCACTCCCAAAGTGATTTACACTGACTGACAGAGCAAATGCAACACCAAGAAGGAGTGGTCAGAACTTTATGCCAATTGCAGGGTAGACTGACGTCACTGAGGTATGCTCATGATGTGAAATGCGCCGCTGTGCTGCGCACGTAGTGAACGATAAATGGGACACGGCGTTGGCGAATGGCCCACTTCGTACCGTGATTTCTCAGCCGACAGTCATTGTAGAACGTGTTGTCGTGTGCCACAGGACACGTGTATAGCTAAGAATGCCAGGCCGCCGTCAACGGAGGCATTTCCAGCAGACAGACGACTTTACGAGGGGTATGGTGATCGGGCTGAGAAGGGCAGGTTGGTCGCTTCGTCAAATCGCAGCCGATACCCATAGGGATGTGTCCACGGTGCAGCGCCTGTGGCGAAGATGGTTGGCGCAGCCCGAGTGACGTCAGCACGAGAGGATCGGCGCATCCGCCGCCAAGCGGTGGCAGCCCCGCACGCCACGTCAACCGCCATTCTTCAGCATATGCAAGACACCCTGGCTGTTCCAATATCGACCAGAACAATTTCCCGTCGATTGGTTGAAGGAGGCCTGCACTCCCGGCGGCCGCTCAGAAGACTTCCATTGACTCCACAGCATAGACGTGCACGCTTGGCATGGTGCTGGGCTAGAGCGACTTGGATGAGGGAATGGCGGAACGTCGTGTTCTCCGATGAGTCACGCTTCTGTTCTGTCAGTGATAGTCACCGCAGACGAGTGTGGCGTCGGCGTGGAGAAAGGTCAAATCTGGCAGTAACTGTGGAGCGCCCTACCGCTAGACAACGCGGCATCATGGTTTGGGGCGCTATTGCGTATGATTCCACGTCACCTCTAGTGCGTATTCAAGGCACGTTAAATGCCTACCGCTACGTGCAGCATGTGCTGCGGCCGGTGGCACTCCCGTACCTTCAGGGGCTGCCCAATGCTCTGTTTCAGCAGGATAATGCCCGCCCACACACTGCTCGCATCTCCCAACAGGCTCTACGAGGTGTACAGATGCTTCCGTGGCCAGCGTACTCTCCGGATCTCTCACCAATCGAACACGTGTGGGATCTCATTGGACGCCGTTTGCAAACTCTGCCCCAACCTCGTACGGACGAGCAACTGTGGCAAATGGTTGACAGAGAATGGAGAACCATCCCTCAGGACACCATCCGCACTCTTATTGACTCTGTACCTCGACGTGTTTCTGCGTGCATCGCCGCTCGCGGTGGTCCTACATCCTACTGAGTCAATGCCGTGCGCATTGTGTAACCTGCATATCGGTTTGAAATAAACATCAATTATTCGTCCGTGCCATCTTTGTTTTTTCCCCAACTTTCATCCCTTTCGAACCACTCCTCCTTGGTGTTGTATTTGCTCTGTCAGTCAGTGTATTAATGACTGATAGATGCCATGAAATGAGAATGAAGAGTGTTGCTGGAATGAAAGGTGATAGGGAAAACCGGAGTACCCGGAGAAAAACCTGTCCCGCCTCCGCTTTGTCCAGCACAAATCTCACATGGAGTGACCGGTATTTGAACCACGGTATCCAGAGGTGAGAGGTCAACGCGCTGCCGTCTGAGCCACGGAGCCTCCGAAACGTTAGTGTAGTGATGCATTTATTGAAATTTGGTTTTGAACCAATTTTGATACATTAGGACTTGACGATCGTATTGCGTGCCTGGATGTAATTCATAGTGGAGCAGATGCATACACTTTCAGATCAAGTATACTTAATACATCGTGATGATTTCGTTGTAACAAATCATTTATTAGAGTGCATTAAAATAAATCGAGGATACATTTTTCAATAGAGAGGATGTTTTCGGTATACTGTACTTGATGAGTTATTCTTTTCCGGATTAGACCAAAACTCTGTGTTGGTACTTATCCTAGTGTATTTCCCAATTACTATACCTTTTGAGTTTTTAAAGTGAGGTTATAAGAAAGTGACAAAGCTGTTTATTTTATCTGTGAATGAAGATTAAATTCTCTTTGTTAAATTAGAGGAAAAAGTATCAACTGATATATTGTCACTTACAGTACGTATTAACGTTGCCAACGACTTGGATGTTAAACTGCTTTGTACGAAAATGCGTGTGCCACCAGAGAACGTCATATCAATTCTCCTATTCATCATCTGAAGTGAAATAGATGTAGTATAGCAGTTTGGTGAGTCATTATTAGAATCCTTGTTATGAGAGAATTGAAATTCGTGACAAGGTTAAGTTTCAAATAAATTTCTTGAATGAGGTAGGCTATTTAAAATCGTGTTAATAGGAAGGGCATTCAAATTAATGTATTTATAAAACAAGTGTTGATTTATAGGAAGAAAAATTACGATCTGGAATAATATCCCTAGGGTGCACCCTACTATATCTACACCAATTCTATAAATTCCCAACTTCTTTGAAATCATTTAAGAAAAGACTAGGTAAACCATTGACGCGTAATCTGCCACTTGGACGACAGCTCTAAATTCAGATCATTGATTCCTATAATTGAATTGAATTGAACTGAATTGAATTGAACTGAATTGAATTGAATTGAATTGAATTGAAACTGCCACATTTTGAAACGCATCAGGTATTTCCCGCAGGACTACTATTTTAGAATGCAATCCTATATTACCTATTGCCTGGACCATACTAGTTCATAGAAGAGATTTATATTTCGAAGTTTCTACATATAATTTATCTTAATTTATTCAAAAGAGCAGAGGAAAGCTAAATTTCTTGGACACGTCCTACGACATGACATCTTTCTCCAGAATGTCTGTGAAGGAAAGATCCTAGGGAAGGAGTCGAGAGGAAGACTACGTCTCTCATACCTTAGGAGCGGACGAGTTGGCCGTGCGGTTAGGAGCGCGCAGCTGTGAGCTCACATCCGGGAGATAGTGGGTTCGAGCCCCACTGTCGGCAGTCCTGAAGATGGTTTTCCGTGGTTCCCATTTTCACACCAGGCAAATGGTAGGGCTGTACCTTAATTAAGGCCACGGCCGCTTCCGTCCCACTTCCAGGCCTTTCATGTCCCATCGTCACCGTAAGACCCATCTGTGTCCGTGCGACGTAAAAACAAATAGCATACCTTAGGAACATAATCACTCAGCTGGATTTTGCTTCCTATATCACGATAAAAAGGACTGCTGAAGACAGTGGGATGTGGCTGCAGATAATGGATGGGATGGAGGCTATTTCTAGATAGTATTGGTCTGTTACCCGATGTAATGTATTCTGTTCGTTATTATTGACAACTTAGCAATTCAATGCGATAATCAAAAGGTTAAGTTTATGTATCAAAGGCTTGTTTACTTTCAACCGATGCATCGGTCATGTTAATTCTGTAGTAAGGTCTGATATTATTTTAGATGGTCTTGCTGCAGCGGTGCTAGTCCCGATAGATCACCGACACTCTGAGTGCGCGCGCGCATAGTACTCGTCAGTCGGTCCTCGGAGTGTCGATTTCGTGAGCTCTGTCACAGGTGCACACAGCTCCAACAAAATCACAGTGATAAAATCACAGGTCGTAAAATTACAACGCATCTCTAGATTTGGACCCTCTATTTAGTTTATTTAGGTTATATTTCACGCCTAATTTCTTGCTGTGACATTGTGTTGTAATGGTTCCCTCTTTTAACGTAGTGTGTGCTCTTCTACAGTACATAGCTCGATTTCCCCTCCCGTAGTGCCTGGTATACGGTTTATTCTTGCGTGCATAGATACCGATTTATGTGTTTCACTGCGTACCATTAGGAGGTACTGTTTCGGTTCTCTGCGTCTAGGATTTTCCTATGTGCGCGGCTCGTGGCTGTATTTGGCGATTGCCTCCGTGGCACGCTTAGACTGATACATATAAAGTGCTCTTCGAAGCTAATTGCGGAAGGCAATATGATATGATAATTGTTTTAATGGTGCATACGACGGTGAGTGTAGTTGGACAGACCGCAGCCTATTTTATCCCTGGGACCTGTGAGAACCATTCTAGTCATGTTGTGAATAGTATTCCGGCACTGCTCTTTTAACATTGAGGGCTCTGATTGAGTAAGCATTATGCTTGATTAATAAACTGCATGCCAATGTTGACTGCGAGAAGGATTAATAGTCTGATTCCTTTCCTTTTTGGGGCCGAGGACCTAGAGGTTAGGCCTCTTTAAACAACAAGCAATTCTTTCCATTTTTGTTTACCATATTATTATTATTATTATTATTATTATTATTATTATTATTATTATTATTATTATTATTATTATTATTATTAGCAGTAACAGTAGTAGAAGTAGTAGTATTGCTAGGTGTGTGTTATTTTCCCTGAGTCCGCATTTCTTTGCTTAACATTTTATTTATCTCAAACGCCATGGTAAATTCGTATGTTTAGCTTTATCGACTATTTTTGCCTGTTGATGCTTGTTTTTGAAAGGGGCCGAACATTTAGGTCTGGTGGTCTCCATCTTGTATTTTTACCATGCACAGACCACTCTTTATTTTATTTCTCTCTGCGTTTGGGTCTCACCTTTCGTCACTTCTCCCCTTCTTTGTTGTTGTGGTGTGGGTGTGGCCTTCGGCACTTTTCAGTAAGTTTTGTAAAATCTATTCGGGTTTATGTCCGCTACCTTTCAGTTGAAGTGAGTCTGTTAGCCCTCGCATTTAAGAATCTCATATGAGCGAGATGGAACATTCACACCCTGCTCATACTAGACGTAAGATTTGGGATTTATGCGCCACCAATTTGGATGTCACAAACTGCAGTTTGAATCCACTGTCACTGAGAATCATAATACACATTTGTAAGTACATCTACATTAGATAGTGTTTGCTTCTAGGCTTGCTTTATTTATTTTTTTTCTTTTGTGTTTTAATATATCTCATATTTTTCTCCATACCACTTTTCACTTAGTATTTTAGCCTTTCTTAGGTAGATTTATTTTAAACTTACGACACTCGAGTTCAACTTCAGACTGGTTACTTGTTTGCTCTGGTTGACGTCCGTGGTGCGGTGCCATTTATCCCACTGCTACTACTGCGTTTTATTTCACTGCTACATTTTGTCATTTCTATGATAATTGCTTCCTAGTGGCACAGGTGTCATAGGTTCACCATCCCTGGTCTAAGTTATAAACAATTTTATTCTCCCTGCATGAAATGGTAGTTTAGGGGAATGTACCTAAAATTTAATTTTTTTAATACCTATGTTATTCGACCGATCGAAAAGTACTACATAACAAATGTTATAAAGAATACAATTTCCGATAATTTATGTTTTATTCGGTTTACTGTACCGACTATGATAAGAGCGGTATTTCGAAGTCGGAAAAAACCGAATGTTAAGGTCTACAATATTGAAAGCTCATAAAACTGATCAACAATAACACTGCATTGACCATTGTTTGTTGTGATATTGTTTGTCTCTTATGCTGCCACTCAGCTCCGATAGATGGTATACTGCTGCGTACCGAGTATAAGAGCCTTCCTGAATATTGGCGGGAAATAGCTGCGCAGTTAGATAACATATTTTCTTAGCACGCCATTCCTCTGGTTCATACATTTTCTGATGCTGCTGGTACGTAACATACTGGATCATTATAGTATTCCAGCCGTTGGCAGAGTCTCACACCTGGTCTAGAATTTCAATTTCGGCCTGTTCCAAGTAGCAACACAGTTCATTAAATAACGCAAAATTCAACCTTGAAAAAGGTCTTTTCTTAGGAAAAGCTTCTTCCTGTTCACTTTTATTCAATCCTACATTCATTTCATTCCATATTAGCTGCGAAAAGGGGCTTTCTACTCTGGCTTGGAGGAAAAAAATTGCCTCCAAGTCAGACAGATTTTTTTTTATCCCGCCGATGTAGTGAATTGAGATTTTCCGACTCATCGGGTACTCCTGTTAAACAGGTGAGTAAAAGGGCACAGTTTTTGCTCTGGGACTCTACACTATTTCCATCCCATTCCTCTCCACCACCAATTAAATAGTGTTCACGGCTCACGGCTGTCTGCGGCCTGGTCTTTCCAGCTCTGGAACTTTGGACTGTTAGATCGTCAGTTTACTACTGTTTGTTAAAAGTGAGAAAATGTGTGATTTTTCATTTGATCGAGTATTTCATATGATAGCATTGCTTTAATCTCGGCATTCCTACTGGCGTCATTGTAATAACCTGTGTTGATTTCATTTGGGAAAACCACTAAGATAGTCTTTCTGAGAATTAAAAAGGCATGTGGAGTGTGAATGTCTGCCATTTTAATGAAAACTTCCCAATTGATTGTGACTGATGGTAGGCAAAGCGCTTATTACAATGACAATTTCCTAACCCAGTCTTCACATAAGGAAAGACGTTTGGAGAATTCCCCGTCGTATTTCTAGGGTAACGTTAAGAGCTATGCAATTTAATACAATCTTACTCACAACGTGTACACTATCGAACCTAGAATTCTGTATATAATGTAAAATTCCGTAGCAAATCCCGGGTACATCAACTTGTTTGTATTAAATTGAGGCTGATCAAGGGAATGCAGTAGCTTTAGTGTATATGTTTGAAAATCACCTCGACATTGATTTTGAGTTTAAGCGGCGAACCAATCGAAACCACTTGTGTAATGAATTATCGATTGCACTACACTACTACACACATTATACGGCCGTTTAGCAGAGCAATGTGGCCTTCAAAACCATCAACTGCCGTCTTAGTTGCCATCACTCGGATTATTGTTAGGACACGTACGTATTCTACGGTTTCGTGCACAAAAAAATGTCGTTAAGTGAAAAGAAACTGGGTCAAAGTGAGAAATAGAATAATCTAGCGAACAATTATAGTGACTCACGTCCAGAAATGTACGATTTTAAAAAGAACCTTGTGAAAATTGAGACTTTTCGAAAAACTACTGCATTTCGAACAGGTGAGAGGCAAATTGAAGATGGGAGATAACCCAAAAGTTGACGAAAGCCCTTTAGGAAAGCTGCCGGATCTGAACTTAACAATGTGTAGCATACTTTCTTCAGGTAGAATTCAGGGGGCAATGCTATATTTATTCCAGTGCTTTGTAAGTGTTCTTAACTGAAGTGAGCATTTTTAATTGTAGCACTAAATGTCACCGGTGCGTGCATAAAGTATCAAATGAAGTGTGCATAATTTAACCTTCTTGAATAGGCCTATCTAATGTATATTCCCTTACTTTAAAACCAGAAATTATACCCGATAAATCCGAATAATCCTGCTTTTCGAGTCATCCAAAACCCCTCTGGTATCAAGAGGGCAGTATAGTAAGGCTTTACCGTGTAATATTTGGATTCTCAGACATTTTTCAGACTCTCTAGCCTATTTAAATGTGTGTTATGGCGGAGATTCGAATCTCAGCAAACCAGATTTGAAACTACTGGTCCATGCTCTCCCCACCCCACCCCACCCCACCCCATCCCACCCCACCACAACCACCACCACCTTCCCACTTCCCATAGCGCTTTATCCCTGATGGATCTTGATCTACTAACGGACCGCTGCTTGGCTCGAAGACCTGCAGATAACGAGTAATAATAATAATAATAATAATAATAATAATAATAATAATAATAATAATAATAATAATAATAATAATACCGAAAGGTACACCTCAACCTCGTGCATTTAAATGAAGCGCCTTGAAGAACGCTATCTAACCCACAAAGTTTGCAACAACTACTTCAACAAGTTCGGAATTTTCTCCATAGATGTCTGTATTAAAAAAACTGATTTCATGCACTCTGGTGTAAAGTGTGACTACTGAAAATTTAAAGAAGTTTTGTATTTATAGGTTTTCTAAAGTGAATCGATTATTCTTTCTTTTTGATATTTCAAAGTTTGCAACACGTCTAACTCATCCCGCCAGCTTTGGAGTCTGGCCATTCAGAATGTTTATGTATTTAATTTTTAACCAATCACATGCTTCTTGTAACTTTTCGGCTGTCCAATAAAAAGTAGAGGGTCCGTCTGGACTTAGTCCATAGCCTTCTCGAACCTTCCTCTCGGGTATAAAAGCCGACCCCTTTTCGGGCTAAATTGTCTTATTGGTCGTCATGTTACTGAGTGTGTATGTTAGGAGAGGAGGCGGGGGCCTCATCCATCGGCAAGCAGAACATCAACTAAGGTAACGGCCACCATTGTTTAAACTATGTAGGTATTTCTGCCAGCTAATTCGAGGAGGAGGTTTCCAACCTTTAATGATGTAACTATAAAATTCTGAAAATGTACATTCATCTTTCTTCTCATGTAAAGGTTCAACTAGCCTATAGCACTTAGGCCTAACTAAAAACCGGGGATAGAGAGTGCGTTACCCTCTCGAATTCCCCTTCAGTTTATTCTTGAGGTAACTACGATTTTGTAACTGTTTTCACTATTGTAAATTGTAACCTAACTTGTCCATCTAGCCTCATCAGTAGTTTGGGATTAGCCTCTGTGCCGTCGGTCCACGACCCCAAGTAGTGTTTAAGTTTTAATTTTAAGGAGCGCATGTTCCGCCTCCATAAAATTTTTGATTTTTTTGGCCAGTAATATTGAACCTGTTATTTTCCACAAAGGCCCGGTAGAATTGGTACTCGATACCGCTGTATTATTTCTTCCATGTAAACATAAAAGACAACTAATACGGTCTTGTATATTGTAGGTTGTGCCTAGAGAGCAAAGAAGTTCTGGTCACAAATGTAAAAGTTAAAAGTTGCCTTGAGTAGGCTGTAAGGGTTTTGGAGCGCAGTCTCCTTGGTAGAATTATAGGGCATAGATGCTGTTTCTTGTAATTAAAAAGATATTTATGTAAACATTGAATGGTGGCTTTGGGAGGCCGTAACTAGTAACCTTTGGAGCAAAATGTGCTCGTGAAAATTGTGTGATTTAAATATCCGGTAAAATAAATTGGTAGACTCGTCTCCTTGACTATCTAGCTAAAAGTGTCAGTAGTGATGTAGGGACTTTTGTAAATTTGGAGCTTGAAGCTCAAATTGTAACTAACCATTTCTTGGTTTTTCTGTTTGGCTTTTTTCCTACTTTATACCAAACTAGCGCTGTACCTGAAATATTGTGCTTTCACCAAGCGAATAGCTTTGTTAAAATTTAATATTTCAAAAGAAATATAACCTTTATTTTCATAAAGTTTTAAATTTATCTTTGACTGTCGTAGGTAGACCCATTCGAGCCAGCACCTTCTTTCACCTCTCCCTGTTCCACGTAAATGCGGTAACGATATTCATAATAATGGCACTTGGCCTCCGAAGGGGCCTGGTGCAGGTCTATCGAGTTGACGCCGTATAGGCGACCTGCGCATCTGTGAGGATTATTAAAAATTATTAAAACGACACACACACACCTAGCCCCCAAGCTGTCGCAATTAACAAATGAAGGTTAAAATTCCCGACCCGACCTGGAATTGAACCCGGGATCCCCTGTACCAAAGACCAACACGCTGTTTAGTCATGGAACCAGACAGATAACTGGTTGATACTTGGTCAAAGAACTGGTTCCTCTCAGCGACAATTTCATATAATTCATACAGTGACTGGTTGCATAAAGAATGGCATTACTAGCATAGCTTACACCTCAGTCACTTCATAAATAGTAATTACGAGTATAACTCTTACCGTTTGTACGTGTTATTCATAAGATACCTTAACATGATCATTTCAAATTTCCAGTTACTTTTCACAGAGTAATTTTGACTGTCGAAGACAGGTTTACTTACTCCGTATATATAACATGTATGTATAATGTTTGCGGAGCCATCAGGCCTGAACTCTGGCTGGATCCTCCTACAGCTCCACCAATAGCCGTCATTGTTAACCTAGGCATCACTGAAGAGGCTCGCTAGAAGAGTATAGAAATGCGGTAGTTTCCTTGTTGCTTTCCTCGTTGATTCAGATAGTCTTGTGACACATCAGCATAAACTAACCGACCATATGAATGACAATTTCACATCATTTATACAGTGACTGGCTGCATAAGGAATGCCATTACTAGCATAGCCTACAGCTCAGCCACTTTCATACATTCTGCTATTTGTTTTAAGTCACACTGACACAGGCGACGATGGGATAGGAAAGGCCAGGTTCAGCCCCAGCATTTGCCTGGTGTGAAAATGGGAAACCACGGAAACATCATACAGTCAAAGTCAAGGACGATACTGAGACAGATGAATGAAAGCAACTAATTTGTTCTAGACAGTACCAAAATATATAGTGCATAGAACACTACATCTCGCCAGAAATTAATCTGAGCTTAAATTCTGACTTATTAATATCATGAACTATTACTAATACGAAGATAGTTTATTGGAACGATTGCCGTATTTAATGAGAATATTCTAGCAATCGTGTATATTTTAGAGCACGTGTATGTATGCCAATTAAGTTTTCCACGGCCGCAGGTCAAAAAATCACAGCAATAGTCTTTCAGTATATTGGCCCGCTCGCGCGTGCTTGTATGTGCATGTAGTGTTTAACGTACAGTATGTGTCCCATCGCTACCTTTACTTTTATGGGGAGGATATTTCTCCTCTAGCAAGTTACAAATACTTATTTGCTAACTACGTGGGAATGTTTAGGTGGTCTACCACTGCTTGACAGTGGCTTGAAAGGGAGTGCCAGTCCAACTGACGAGCCCAATGGCACGCTGTGGGCGGAACACTGCACATATAGACATGGCCTAATAATCTGAAAGATTATGATTGCTGTCACATGTTTGTATGTGTTTGCCCTTGTTCGTTTCTAATAGTCGTTCATTTCTTACCTGGAATTTATTATTATGATTATTATTATGATTATTATTATTATTATTATTATTATTATTATTATTATTATTATTATTATTAATATTATTATTATTATTATTATATTATTATTATTATTATTATTATTATTATTATTATTATTATTATTATTATTTTATTTTTTTATTTTTTGATTCGTTGTGCCCAGCTGTGGAGCGCGTTTGAACTTATTTTGCACAATGTTTCTTCTTCTTTTCTTCCCAATATCTCTTCATTTTTTCACTGTGTTCCTTTCTGCGTGTTTCTGTCCAGCCTGTATTTTTTCTTGTTGGTTTCTCTGCAAATTTATGTTTGTTTACTAAGCTTCTAAATTTCATTCTATCTTGAATGGTTTCGTCCTCAATACCCATTTCTTGTAGATCTTCATGAATTTCTGCTAACCAATTGTTGCGGATTTTCAGGGTTAGAGCTAGATTTAGAATTTTCTTTGTCAGCCTGTTGTTATCCATTCTGTGTAGGTGTCCGTAGAATTTTAGTCGTCTCTTTCTGATGGTATCTGTGATTTTTTCTGTGAATTGAAAAATTTCGTGTGGTTTCTTTTTCATCCAAATTCCATTTTCGAACTTTGGTCCTAGGATTTTTCTGAGAATTTTCCTCTCTTGTTTCTCAATGCTTTTCATTTGTGACCTGCCGCCAATGATCAGTGTTTCAGATGCATAAAGTGCCTCTGGTTTGATGACTGTATTGTAGTGTCGTAATTTTGCATTTTTTGATATACATCTTTTGTTGTATCTGTTCCATGTGATTTTGTAAGCCCTTTGCAGTTTAGCAGTTCTTTCTTTGTTAGCTTCCTGATTTAACCATTATTATTATTATTATTATTATTATTATTATTATTATTATTATTATTATTATTATTATTATTATTATTATTATTATTATTATTATGTAAGATTTGTGCTGAACAAAGCGAAGGCTGGACAGGTTTTTCTCCGGGTACTCCAGTTTTTTCTGTCATAATTAATTCCAGTAACACTCACCAATATCATTTCATCTATTATCTATTGATCATTGCCCCAGAGGAGTGCGACAGGCTTCGGCAGCCTGCACAATTCCTATCCTTGCCGCTATATGGGGCTTCATTCATTCCATTCCTGACCCGGATGAATGACTGGAAACTGGCTGTGGATTTTCATTATTATTATCATTATATGGTCGGTAGAGGTACATGACTTTTTAAAGGAAGGAGTGGGACATACATTTTTGCTCTCTGTCATGATTGTTGGCAAGTTCATGATCTCAATTGCCGCACTCCATGTCCATTCAATAAAAGTAATTCAACTCTATCAGTAAGTCGAGGAATGTTCTATATCACTGTAAGCTGGCAGCACAATCCGAACTTTGAAACTGGTACGCAGGCTATCAGAATGCCACCTCTTCAGGAAGTCTACAACTACTGTCAAATGCAGGGTGTACGACACACGATTTAAGCTAGTCGTTTCGATCCCGACCAACGTAATCCATTTTTTGAAGGATAGACAAATAATTTGGCACTTCATGTTATAATTATTCGCACGTTAAGGGCCTCTGATGATTCACTCTGTATCCACCATCAGAGACTCAACTGAAACTATGAACTGTGGCGTATATTACGACTTCGCTGCTAGATTGCAGCACAATCGGAACTTCAAATTTGATACTCAGGGTACTTAAATGGTTCCACTTTAGAACACTCTTGATACTTATTATTTCAGAAATATCTACAGGGAATATAGAAATGTAAATATATGATGATAATATCCATGTCAGTTGTTCATTGGAAACTTCTACTTCTTCATCCATTTACCACCAGGGTCAGTTTTTCCTTCGGACTCAACGAGGGATCCCAGCTCCACCGTCCCAAGGGTAGTGTCCTGGAGCTTCAGACTCTGGGTCCGGGGTACAACTGGGGAGGATAACCAGTACCTCACCCAGGCGGCCTCACCTGCTATGCTGAACAGGGGCCTTGCAGGGGTATGGGAAGATTGGAAGGGATAGACAAGGAAGAGGGAAGGAAGTTAGGTACCATCGCGGCATTTGCCTGGAGGAGAAGTGGGGAACCACGGGAAACTACTTCCAGGATGGCTGAGGTGGGAATCGAGCCCACCTCTACTCAATTAACCTCCAGAGGCTAAGTGGACCCCGTTGTAGCCCTCGTACCACTTCTCAAATTTCGTGTCTGAGCCTGGAATCGAACCCAGGCCTCCGGAGGTGGCAGCTAATCACACTAACCACTACACCACAGAGGTGGACTTTTTGCAAACATATCTACATTTCATTCATTGCAAAATTGTATAGCCCCTCCCCATTTATGTACAGATAAGGACGTAGCCATCCAACTACTGGACAATCAATGTCTATTTTTAAAAATTATCTTTATTGGAATGATTTTTACAACTTCGTGCTATCGGTGACAAAATTCATACACACTAACGTATCTTAAAACTATATCCTAGGAATAACTCTTCATTTATTAAAATACCCTACAATAATTTTTGAAAAGCTATAGGCTTTACAACACACTAACTACATTTTTGCGGGTTTTGGAGACGCCGAAGTGCCGGAATTTAGTCCTTTACGAATTATTTTACGTACCAGTAAATCTACCGACACGAGGCTGACGCATTTGAGCACCTTCAAATAACACCGGATCGAACCTGCCAAGTTGGAGTCAGCCACTCAGCCCTGCTGTACGAATTATAAAAGCAAATTTTGGTTTATAGCCTATACTCTCTTACAGAGGCGCAATATGTTTATTTTCATCTTCGTTGCAGGTACTGTACAGTATGTCTCAAAGGCCTAGGAATAACTCATCAAAGGAGAGCTTCTAAGATACGCAATAAATTGTGTTTTTGAAGTTTACATTCCTAACGATATTTCTTTAAAATTATCATCTTTGTTCCTCTTTACGTCTTGAGAGCTAAAGGCATGTCGGCCTCTTGTGATGTTTAACGCTACTACTGCTATACTCTCGCGTGTGGAATGAAGCGAAACAGGTGCGCCTGCTTTGGCTCGGGAACAATTAGACGCCCCGTCGGCAACAGCCGCGCTCTCGACCATTTCTCTTCGTTCCTTGCCTGCCTCTCAATTCAAGAACAATTTGAAACCAAATCTCTGTATTTCTTCTTTCGCGGGCGACTAGAGACTGGAGGGAGAAAGGGCAAAGGGAAAGCTAAGTTCCAGAAAGAATTCAGCTGGCTTGAGGTAAAATAGAGTGAGGGAGAAGGAAGAAAGCGCTTCACTGGTAAAAGAAAGCCATTTAGCCCTTTATCCTATTTCTTAGTAGCAATGGCTATCCACTGGAATACGTACGGTAAGTTCCCTTCCTCTATTCTATGTGTCACAAGCGAGTGAAGGAAGAAATATGGCGGAGAATTACTTGTGCTTGTGGAACTGGCAGCTCTTACGTGACCGATCTATCAAATTGCTGACTCGTTTCATATATATTTCAATTTACTTGAGTAGAACAATATACTTCTCCCAAAATAAGCCTTTAAATTCGAAATATTCCAATATTCGCAGCAGTGAATTACAAGCGTAAAATGAACCTAATGTATCTTCATTTATATAAAGAAATGTCTTCTCTCTAGCTTTCACACCTGATGAACAATTAGATGAAGATAGCTGTAAAACCGTAAGATTGTGGCGTCGTTCGTACTCTTCTTTTTTGAACCCAACTTGGCAGGTTCGATCCTGGCTCAGTCCGGTGGTACTTAACGGTGCTCAGATAGTCAGCCTCGTGTCGGTAAATTTACTCAGATGGTACTATTTTCCGGCACCTTGGCGTCTCCGAAAACCGTAAAAGTAGTTAGTGGGACGTAAAGCAAATAACATTATTATTACTCTTCTTATTCTTCAGCCGCCTTTGCTACACGCAGTTGGGTTCGCTGGTACAATCTGTCGCACATGTAGACTTGACCATGCTTTATGGCCGTATGCTTTTCCTGACGCAACCCTATAGGCGGGATGTGTTCATTATTGCGTGTTTCTGTAGAGGTGATGGTGGTTGTCTCTAGGTGTGTTTTAAGACAAACACTCAGCAGGTGGGTCAGAGGAATGAACTATACGTGACTACAATCCCCAACCTAGTCAGAAATCGAACCCGGAACACTCTGTACCGCAGGCCTCTACTCTGACCATTCTGAGTCGCAACGTTCATACTACTGACTAGAGTGGGGAAGTTGATTTTTTGTCAACCTCCCCTTACCAGATGTAGCCAGTTGATATAGTATGGTAAAAAATTACGTAAATAGAAAGTATTTATATTTCAGCGTTAATTATCAAAGTAATTCCTTGCTAATGCTGGAGTACATGGTTCCCAATTAAACTTTCAATGTACTTTTAACTATGTCTGATGTAAAATTAAGATTGATTCTGCACTGTTTAAAAGTATCCACTAAAAATTTCGAAATGCTTTGTTTGGCACTTATTGATCCTACAACCTGGGTGTTCTAACACCGTACTTACCCTTCATGTAGTAGGCAACTGTGGGCTCATATATACTTTTTTCTTTAAATTCGCTCTATGCGAATGCTCAGTATTGTCCTCAGACCTAACTGTCTGATCAATTACAACAGCACATCCAATTTCCCTGTCAATTGTTGTGATGACCAGCCGACCCCTACAACCTTCTGTAGCAAGACATTGAACTTCGTCATGAACCACAAAATCAAACTCCTATAATCCATTTGCTATCACGCAGTCGTTATCCACAGCTCTCGACAGCGGAGAGCAGATGGATGTAATATTTATGGATTTTGAGAAAGCTTTTGACAAAGTTAACCATGATATACTTTTAAATAAATTAAATAAGTTAGGGTTCTCTCATTCACCATTATGTTTCTTCTCTTCCTATCCGGGAGGAAGGAAAAGATATGTTTCGTATAAAATATTTAATTCTCAAGAATACATGGTAACATCAGGAGTAATTCAAGGGTCTAATTTGGGATTGATAATAATACTCGCATTTATCAATGATCTACCTGATCGAGTGATTTATTATGATTGCCTACTATATGCTGATGACTTCAAGGCGTTCAAAGCCATTTCAACCATGAGCGACTATGAACATCTCCAGTTAGACTTGAATAACTTAACGGACTGGACGATAGAAAAAAATTATATCTAAACATTCCAAAATGTGTGTCCATATCGTTCACCCGAGGTAAAATTTAGAAATGGAGAGTTTGGAAGGCAGAGAGATGCGACAAAGTTCATATATAAAATAATAAATTAGCAAATTTATAATCCTGAGTTCCTTTCCCTCCTGAATTTCCATTTGCTACGCCCATTTAACATTTTCAAATAAAAACAGCTGGAACATCTGCCCATCAGAACTCACCACTTTACAGACTATGTATGCACTATGTATAACAGTGCACCTGGAAAAAATAATGCTCTTGGTTTAAGTACAGACATGGTAATAGTTTTACAATGCTTCACGACTGCAAGAAAGATTATACAATTGATCCCACAGTGAGAATGGAGCATTACACCGGCCAGCCTTTATATTCCCGTTAGCGTCCTAATAACCATTGTATTGTTCTTTAATATTACTTTACCGGGCGATTTGGCCGTGCGGTTAGGGGCGCGCGGCTGTGAGCTTGCATCCGGAAGATAGTGGGTTCGAACCCCACTGTCGGCAACCCTGAAGATGTTCTTCAGTAGTTACCCATTTTCACACCAGGCAAATGTTGGGGCTGTACCCTAATTAAGGCTACGACCGCTTCGTTCCCACTCCTAGGCCCATCCCATAGTCACCATAAAGCTTACCTGTGTCGGTATGACATAAAACAAACAGTAAAGGAATGCATATATTATTTTTTGTGTTTTCAAATGTTAATGCTGAAGAATACTGTGTTATTAATTGTTCAAATTAAGTTTTCATAGGGAAATCCAGAATATCTAGAAACTCGTTCAGTTTTCAATAAGTATATAGGATTAGATTTTCTTTTTCTTTTTCTTTTTTTTTTTTTTTTGCTATTTGCTTTACGTCGCACCGACACAGATATGTCTTATGGCGACGACGGGATACGAAAGGCTTAGGAGTTGGAAGGAAGCGGCCGTGGCTTTAATTAAGGTACAGTTCCAGCATTTGCCTGGTGTGAAAATGGGAAACCACGGAAAAGCATCCACAGCGCTACCGACAGTGGGATTCGAAACCACTATCTCCCGGATGCAGGCTCACAGCCACGCGCTCCTAACCGCACGTCCAACTTGCCCGGTAAGATTAGATTAATATTACTTTAGATTAGATTTGTTTAAGTTAGGCTCAGTAATTTTAAGTAATAAAAATGGGTAATATCACTGTGTATCACAAAGAGTGCTGCTGTAATTGAGATGAAAATCATCTAGCAACGAGAAAAGTATAAATTAAATTTAAATCATCCTAATTGAGTGATGAAGGACGTACGGTACTATACCCTGCAGTATGAACTAGGAATGATATTAAATTTTTAATTTCATTTCAGAATTAAAAACTGAGACACATACAGCTTATTGCCGACTAAGACAACTGCTGCCTTGGTAGGTTGTCTGCAGGTACTGAAGTGTCACGGTGGCGTTGTGACGCCTTATTCAACCACATCGCTTGGCTTGCTTGAACACGCCATTTGCCTATCATATCAGAAAATTCTTAAAATAATTTAGGCGACACGCAGTCAATTATTCATATTTGTATGGTGTGGTGATTCTATATGCGTTCTTCCAGAGTGGTTAACCTAATTTTAAATGGTTACCACGCCGAATAAATCTGCTATTGATATAGACTGAGTAAACTTTCATGATCAGTGCAGTGACATGTTCTTTATTTGATGTTCACGGTGTAATTTAAATGTCTTCTCTGACAATTACCACTCTTTAAACTTTTTGCTAGTATTACGTCACACCGACACAGATAGGTCTTAAGGCGACGATGGGATAGGAAAGGCCTAGGAGTTGGAAGGAAGCGGCCGTGGCCTTAATTAAGGTACCGCCCCAGCATTTGCCTGGTGTGAAAATATGAAACCACGGAAAACCATCTTCAGTGCTGCCAACAGTGGGGTTCGTACCTACTAACTACCGCACCTCACAGCCGCGCGCCTCTAACCGCACGGCCAACTCGTCCGACCCACTCTTTAAAAATATAATTGTTATGTCCTGTATCCTATCTCCGTACGTCGTATTAATAGGCAGATCATTTTCACACCACCTAAAGTTTAACTGAAATTTCTCTCTTGACAATAAGAATTTTCATTTGCAGATAGCAATACCCATGTAAACTGGACGTTGTCAGGCATTTTCAGTTTCTTTAACAACATTGCACTTTCTGAAACTCGAATTGTAATGGGTTCCTCATTTTAGTTTATTTTTACAATATTGGCTTTACATCAGATCGACACAGACAGGTCTTTTGGCGATGATTAGATAGGAAAGGGCTAAGAGTGGGAAAGAATTGGCTGTGGCCTTAATTAAGGTACAGCCACAGAATTTGCAAGGGGTTCCTGGCAAGCTATTATAAGCGAATAAGGAAAGAGAAGTGACTTGAAGGATGCCCCATGAACCGAATACTGACGGCAACAAAAACTGACAAGACACAGTGACCTGGTTGCGTGATTTGGAAATTGTAGCAGTATTCCTGCATTCTAGAGAGATTGAGTTCGAACTCCACTATTGTCAGCCCGGAAGATAGTTTTCCGTAATTTTCAATGTTCACATCAGGCTAATGCCACGGTCGCTTTCTTCCCAATCCTAGGTATTCCCTATCCCATTGTCGCTATAAAATCTGTGTTGGTGTGATATAAAAGGATTAGAAAAGGCAAAAACTAACAAGCATAATATCCCTATCCGAACGCTAAAACCGACTGACAACTAGATTAAAATATATATAGTGTTTATTCCAACACTTATTAAAGGAATTTATAAGAAAATTACGCGTTTTTCTACTTGCACTATCTGAAAGTCCCTGCTTCAAAGTTTTACAGGCTATTCACCTTTACGGTGTCCATTAGGTAGGTGCATGTGGTAACGGCAGACGTGAGTGAACTGAAGCCAATTAATCCTGTGAACTTTGGAGGGAAAACGTACGACGGACGTACCCTCCTGAATCTGAAAATATAATTCGAGTTGAGGATTTGCCAGTGATAGGTGTGAAACTTTTTTTATTAAAGACGAAAAGATCGTTAAGGAAACTGACTGGAAAAGTCACGAAAGTCTGTTTTATTAAATACCAATATCTTCTTCGGCACTTTCTCACAGAAGGAAAGAATGAACAGTTGGAGCGATACAGTCTGTCCATAGCTTCACACACACACACAGTGATTCAATAGTTGTACGAAGGATGATAGTTTAGCGAACCACCTTTATCTGTTTCCAAAAAGCGTAGAGAACATTTGGGCTGCTTGTTTCGAGGCAAGTAACAGTAATGTTTTCGAGGAAAATTCGTGCTGAAGCGCGTAGACGTGAAAAAAAAAAGGTCGGAGATCACATCAAAGGTCTTTTATAAACGGTCCTCGGTGTAGATTTTTATGAGAGAAGTCTGTTGCTTTACCATTCCTGGTCAGGATACGAGGACTTTGACTAATAGATAAATAATTTTCCAACAAGGACATTACGTTAAAGATACTGCCACCAAAGGAAAACAAATCTACCAACCGCTGATCTATATTCTTGACAGTACAAAAGATATGTCAGACGGATTGTTGATTTTGTACCACTGCAAACTGACAAAGCCCAGATCTCATCACATGAACGATATTTCATCGTCATGCATCTACAAGAAGTTTTCTGTATTGTACCCGGAAAAGTGTTTATATCTTTTAGGCTCTTGATATTAAATTAATGAGCATGGATTCTATCTAGGGAGTGGCTTTATCATTGGAGTTGGTACAGAGAGGGTTATAGTTATCAATCTTAAAGATTTTTTTAATAATCTGAATTTATTGATTATTGAAAGCAAGTTGATATCACCTTCGTACAGCAGCATGGAAGTGTTGTGGCTGGTTAGCAATTCTGAGTCATGAGATAGTGCCGAATACGGCCTGGGCGGGGACCACGCCTGCTTGGATTAGAAGTCCTAGAATTTCTCGATGTTCTGGACTTTCTTGAAGTTCTGGAATGTCTCGAAGTTCCGGAATGTTCCGAAATTCTGGAGTGTGCCGAAGTTCTGGTTGCACATGTTCAGAGTTCGATTTGAGATGTGATTCATATGTGATTTTTCTGCACGGCACTCCACACATTCATGGCACTGTTTAAACAGATACAACCTTTTAATGATTGTTACTACACTCTTAACATGGAATCGAAAACGTCCTGCAATAATCACTCGGAGAACAGGATGATTTTGAAAAGCTTACAGTAAATCAGAATGTTCTGTAGGATTACAGTCACCACAGTTCTTAACGCATAGTTTCTGAAGATTTAGAACACATGGCACATTGGCAATGAACTGAATAAATGAAATAACACCCTGAAACTGTTCCGTCAATAGGCAAAGCGAATAATGATATTTGAAAAAAAAGTCTAATTTCATAAATTATGGATTCACTCAAAATGCTGGAAAGTTCTATGCTTTCTGGGAACGTGACATGCGTATTCTGAGTTATCACAGTCTTTAATGAGGATAAGAATCTAAACACAAGTCTTGATGCAGCACTTGGAAAGTATTGAATATTTTCACAATTAAACGTAATGTTTGAACGTCCCTAAGTTTCAAAATTCATCACAGAACGTAAATTCGAGGGGCACTTGAGAAAAGAAAGTCATAGCGTTCACACAAAAGTTTATGTTGGTAGGACACAAGTTCAACCTACACGTTCGGAAAATTTCTATGTCCACGAAAATACAAGTTCGAATAAGTTCGAAACATAAGTTCCAACGTGGTACACAACACTCATGAAAATTCTAAGTTCTTTCAATCATCGTCGGATAACCAAGTCCCAACGCGGCACTTCAAGAAAATGACAAAGTCCCTACGTGGTACTTTAAGAAAATAACAAAGTCCAATGTGACACTCGAAGAATATGACAAAGTCCCAACACGACACCTTGAGAAAATAACGAAGTTCCAACACTTGGATTTCGAAGACTTTTCAACTATAAGTTCGGCACACACAATGCGACAGATACTGAATTCGTAGTTCTGGTGGTCCTCCTTTTATACCCGTTCGCGTGGAAGTGTCTAGACCCCGGGTATTATCTACCCTTATATCTCCTAAAGTATTCGGTGGATTTCCCTGAAATCTTGATAGATTGCGTCCATAGTAATGGTTTTTATGATGGCAGTGTCAAAATAGCGATAGTTTAGCGCAAAATAGACTTTTGAGGGTAAGCTAGGACATTACCATTTATGGTCACGTATAGCGTGCTAAGGAAGTCACGTCACTCGCTGCGTACGTCATTGAGTTCGGCGGGTTGCATACCTTCCACCTCGCGCGAAGTTCAATAAACATACTTCGGACTTCTCTCGTAGCGGCGTTCCCGGTACAGCATCGAGGTAAAGACCTGTTTTTTCAAACACGTGATAAAAGTCTAGTTACGTTGTTTATTCTGCTATAACATAATTTACCGAGTTCGATAGCTGCAGTCGCTTAAGTGCGGCCAGTATCCAGTATTCGGAGATAGTGGGCTTGAACTCCACTCTCGGCAGCCCTGAAAATGGTTTTCCGTGGTTTACCGTTTTCACATCAGGAAAATTCTAAGGCTGTACCTTATTAAGGCCACGGCCGCTTCCTTCGCACTCCTAGTCCTTTCTTGTCCTATCTTCTCAATAACACCTATCTGTGTTGGTGCGACGTAATAAGATCACTCTTGCTTCTGATGTAGGACTACCTCAGTGTGGATAGAGAAGACATATCAAACAAATGTTGCCCTTATCAAGTGTCCACACTTCTCAGTTCCACTGTGTTTCACCCACTTGACTGAAACTCCACTATTGCACTTATATTAGTAATGGAATAAAGTGCCAAAACATATAATTTTCTAGTTTGTAAAATTGGCAATCTGTAAGTAAAACTTTGATGGGTGTCACAACAAGCACACATTTGTGTTTTAAATTGATTTCTACTCGGTTTTAGTTATTGGAGCTAGCTTAATTAATTTACAAGATCATTTCCTTAGGAAAGGTGAAAGATAGGAGCCTGGCACGAGTAATTAGACGTAATGTCAGGCCATATTTTGACCCCATGCTTGCCTCATCGCACATGTTGTGGGTACGCGGGAGTTTCGACATTGAGATTGGGCATGATTGGTCAGGTGCATACCAATTATCAGAAAGGATTACAATTAGGTTAGACAGCAAGTGAAGTTCTATCAATGAATTAAAGTCAGTCAAAAGTTAATCAGGATATTCACGGAATCAGTTACGTATTTTACATTTTATATTACTCGGGTTGTTGCCACTTTTCCTGATATGCACGTGTGATCATACATTTTGGTAACCAGAAATATACATCGAATACAAACAGCAGTTGTCATGAATACCGATATAAGTGCTTCAATGACCCCGAAATGTGCTACTGTATCACTGCTAGTGGAGGAGACAAATGAACACAGCTTATAAGTGCGGTGAGGAGAAACTGGTTCCGATGTTCCGCTAAAATATGTCACTTGCTGTTACCGAATTTCAACCGTTCCTTAACTAGGAGAGCGTGCCAGTAATAAGTGAGGAATTTTTGGTATGTGAAATTAGGTGCACAAAAAGTAAATGTAGTCGCTTTTTATATGTTCAACTTTCACAATCTGTACACATATTAAAATGAAACCAAACCTACTCCTTTGCAACAATTAGGAATTGAAGTTGAAAGGCGTTCTTTGGACAATCAGTACATCGCTGGACGTACAGTACATCAAAATAGCTACGTGGTAATTCAGCGCCTTACTAAAGAGTATTGCCATTCCACGCAACGCCCTCTCTTGTTTCTGAAAAGGCGCCGCACGTTCAATTTAGGCAAACGTCCCCACTCTTCCGAAAGGACTACTAGGCTTGTAGTGTCTGGGTTGGTGGATATCTTGATCGGATGTGCTGCTCAAAGTCGGGACGTCTGGATGTCTACTCCATTTGTTGCACGTGGTTAACTTGCATTATTAAGCACGAATACTGCTTTTTCTGCCTCACGTAGGGAATCACGTGTGACACCAAAATCTCGTCAATGAACCGTCAAGCAGTTAAGTATACATTGCGCATGATGAGATTATCGGTTCACATGTCACAACTTATGTTTGCCCTGATCGTAACAAACCCACCTTCAGAAGCAACAGTAGATTGTACAGCTGTCGGATAAAATCGCTCCTATGTCTTCTCCAGACTCGCATAGTTTAAACCGCGATATGACTATCTTCACGTCAGATACTTTACACTTGTAACCATAATATGAACGTAAAATGATAAAATGATCGTAAAATGATAAAATGATCGTTTTGGGAGGCCCTGTCACGTTTGACATGAGTTTGATTCCCGACCAGGACAGGGTTTTCTAAAAGAGTATTGTTATTTCCTCCAGCCTGGGAACTGGGTGTTTGATTTCGTCTTAATACACACATCTTTATATAAAAACGACACGACACGACACAACACGATACGACACACTACCAACCGCCACAGGAACATGTAGTAGTAAATATATTCCTCCGCATACGGTTGGCATCGAGAAGAGTACCCGGCCGTAAAACTGGTCTAGTAATAATAATAATAATAATAATAATAATAATAATAATAATAATAATAATAATAATAATAATAATAATGTTATTTGCTTTACATCCCGCTAACTACTGTTTTACGGTTTTCGGAGACGCCGCGGTGCTGGAATTTAGTCCCGGAGGAGTTCTATTATGTGCCAGTAAATCTCCCGACACGAGGCTGACGTATTTAAGAATCTTCAAATTCCACCGGACTGAGCCAGGATCGAACCTGCCAAGTTGGGTTCAGAAGGCCAGCGCCTCAACCGTCTGAATTACTCAGCCCGGAAAACTGGTCTAAACCAATGAATTGGGATAAAGGACAAGAAGAAGACGGCATTAATGAAACCCTAGTGTGGGGGTTTATTCGTCGGATTGTTGCGACAAAAAGAAAAAATTTTTGAGCAGATATGAACACGTTCCTTTAAACTACATCAGGTGCACAAAAACAGTTCATTTGTGATTACTAAAATACGCCAGTAGTGTTAATAAATCACATGAATTCCTAATGACAGTTGAGTCCTATGCAGGTTCATCACGTGATAATCAGGTGTCACTTGTTCATCTCTCAGTAAATAAAGAGGCACTAAAATATGTTTGATTGAAATAGCTGTTTTCATAAATCACTGCATAATTGAAATTCCCGCATCATTATATCCTTTGAAAATATTTCACTCAATCATGTGAATCGATATCACAATTGATTGTCACTCTGATAAGTACAGCAGCTTTAATGCGCCAGAAAAATTATAGTTGTTACTGCAAATAATTCAGAAAGTTACATAAATATCATTTCTCCACTTAAGAGTAATATATTCGCTAACCTGCCTAGCGTATCTCCCTTGAAGGTTAATTTAACACTCCTTTCATTAGGATGTCGTACGAAATTGAAATTCATTTACTCTGTTGGGAGTATCCGATTTGTTCATTAGCTGGCTTATTTAGAGCAGCTATTAGTAGGGAGGACCGGACCAGACTGACCGCCAACGTCCATTGAGGTGATAGCACTTCCAGAAGGAGAAAAATATATACCAGAAGATAATTTTGTAAAATATGTAATCTACGATCATATATTTTGGCATAAATACATCACGAAAGTGCTCTACAACGTAAATGTAACGCAAATACCAGTTAAGCTAAATTTTCACTTTTAATTTCTAAAAATTCTGCATAGATAAGTTTATTGTGCTAAATGTTCGCATATTTGCTTCCTTCAAGTAATATATTATTCCCTCCTCCCTTTCTATGAAACTATTCGCCCTTAGCTGATGAGGATTCGAATTCAACGTAGTAATTTAATTTACTTCCAGTCCACCAAGTTTCTTCTCGACGACTAGGGATTTGATTGAGTACGGTCCCTTGTGAGATATCAGAAGAAGTTACATGTTGTCCTTTAGCCACTGAACCAGTAATAAAGAATACTGCATCTATTAATTAACACAGAAAAATCTAGGATGCGCGCAGAATTTCTATCAGCGCAGAATATTGAAGATGAAATTCAGTTCTGAAATAGAAGCCTGGAAACCAGAGATATGGCTGCAAATGGTTGAGAATAGACCTCAATACATTTGGTTAGTTATATTTTGTCGAAGGAGTTGTCAAATAAAATTAATGAGATAATTTTTACAGATCTTTAATGGTATTTCAATACGAATACATGTGCTATATTGCATCTAGATCCTTGGCTGAGTGTTCAGAATTGTGGCCTTTGGTTCAGAGCCCCAGGTTCGATCTCAGCCGCATCTGGCTATTCATGTTGGTACACACTGTACATTGACACGCAGTATGGCTCCATGGCTAAATGGTCAGCGTGCTGGCCTTTGGTCACAGGGGTCCCGGGTTCGATTCCCGGCTGGGTCTGGAATTTTAACCATCGTTGGTTAATTTCGCTGGCACTGGGGCTGTGTGTATGTGTTGTCTTCATCAACATTTCATCCTCATCACGATGCGCAGGTCGCGTACAGGTGTCACATAGAAAAACCTGCACTTGGCGAGCCGAACATGTCCTCGGATACTCCCGGCACTAACAGCCACACGCCATTTCATTTCATTGACACGCAAAGCAGGACGTTGTCCGAGATTCTTTTATAGCCGGTTGCTAGTGGCCAGTCATATCGATAGTCATATCGAGTCACAGATATGCTGTTTTCAGTTGCTTTTGCTTAAACCATTGATAACCCCAGTTACTGGATCAGCTAATACAACCCCAATCTTTTCGATTGCGTGAATAAATTAATGTTATTTTACGTTAAATAACAGAAAATCATCTTGTCCATTTTAACCTCTTGAAAATCTAGTTGTACCCAGCTAGTTGAAAAATATAAAGGTACTTCGCACCATGCTGACCATGGGGACAGTCAGATACATCCTTCAGTATCACTTACTCCCAATCCTGCCTGCTGTCTCGTTCTCTTCTTAGAATTGACAACATGTCGGAGGTGACGTAGATTGTGCTGATCGCCAGGCGGGGGTAGTGAATTCGCCGTCTCAATCCCACCACCTCGAAACACAAAAAGCAAGAAACACTCAACATCCAGTCTTCAATCCAAAGCAGTACCGTGCAGGACAGCTGTTCGATCAGGGCATCAAGTGCCGTGTGTGGACATAGCTTTTCCTACTCTGTGACGATACTTGAACTTTCTGCGATCTCGTATTGCGAGTCAACACTTGTATAAACACTTTGTGCTAAAGACTTAGCTACTGTCTACGCTGAGACGATCTTCAAACGTTCTACGATTGTAAACACTGGTGTAAGTATTTTATGTTAAGGACTCAGTTTTCCTTTTCCTTTTTGCTTTTTTGGGCTAAGTCAATAATTCTTTACAGTGTTTCGCAATTTCTTCGTGTGTTAAGTCAAGTTTAAACTTGAAATCCTAACTCTAGAATCAACATTTGTCTTCGTCCTTCGTAACAGAGTTTATAATTTTGTGTCAATGATTTTTCAGAGGCAGTGTTCGAGAATTTAGGAAATATTCAAGTGTACAGTTCATTATTACGTTTAGGAACATGTAAATACTCACACTTCATACGAATACTAAGAATTTACTTTTCTATCGACAGTATCTTCAATGACAAGTGGCCTCCAAGTTATTTTCACGTCGATATTAAAATACCTTGTTTATTGTTACAAAGAGACTTTCCTTCACTTTTCAACGTCTTCGGACTTTCATTTTCTTCCTCTGTAACGAATTTGAAATTCCCTCCGAGAAAATACGTAAACCCTCATTTCTGGTGTTTATTTCTGAACGTGTACTTTCAGCGTAACTTCATCTTAAACTCCACACTTGTAATGCTAACTTCAAAATGCAAGTGAAAGTGATCCGTCTTCAAGAACGTCCATCTGGGGAGCCTCATCACTGGATACGTGGCTACATAGTGATGGCAACGTGGTTCTAAAGTAATGAGCAATGACTTCAGGATACGTGGTTTCATGGTACGAAGGCTTCACTAACGGATCTAGGAGTACGCTTCTTCTCAGAAAGCTGCAAGTTTATTATGAATGTGGTATAAGTCAAAACTGAAATAAAACCAGAACTGAACAACAATATTAATGACAATTTTTGAAAATAAACCTCTCTATGTACCCACTCAAATGGTTTACCGCCAATGCACTGCATATAGCTGCTCATGCTCTTCAAGCTAGTATCTAGTGTGGGCTTTTATTTAATACTTTCATATTGAATAGCTTTTAATTTTAATGAAATCATGTGAAAGAATGAGGCACAAAATAGTAATAATAATAATAATAATAATAATAATAATAATAATAATAATAATAATAATAATAATAATATGGCCTGATAGCGCACCGACCTCTCACGATTCAGTTTTGTAGTTCAAATCCCTGTCACTCCAAGTGAGATTTGTGCTGGACAAATCGAAGGCGGAACAGGATTTTCTCCGGGTACTCCGGTTTTCTCTGTCATCTTCCATTCCAGAAACACTTTAAAACAGTATTTAATTTTATCTGTCAGTCATTAATCATTGCCCCAGATGAGTGCGACAGGCTTTGGCAGCCGGCACAGTTCCTATCCTTGCCAATAGATGGGGGCTTCATTCATTCCATTACTGACCCGGTTGCAACCTGTTGAGAGTGGAAATATGCTGTGGATTTTTACTGTCAAAATATAGTCTGAGCTGCCATGTTCAGGTAGTTTAGATGCCATCTTCATAGCCTGTACGTTAATTTTGAAGACCTGTTTTACCAACCAGAGTAAAGGTCATCTTTATTTGCGGTCTATGGTTGAGTTTAATTTTGTTGGGTAAACGCCAGATGTGTCACCAGATATGCCGACATTCTACGGCATGGATTACCGAATGGACTTCTTTCGCCTTTCAAAAATCCGACTACTGTACCGAATTCGAACGCGATATCTTGGGATCCAGAGGCCAACACTCTGCCAGTGATCAACAGAAAAAACAAACAAGAGTGAATTCAAACCCCACTGTCTGCAACCCTGAAGATGGTTTCCCGTGGTTTCCCATTTTCACTCCAGGCAGATGCTGGGGCTCTACCTTAATTAAGGCCACGGCCGCTTCCCTCTCACTCCAAGCTCTTTTCTACTCGCTCTTTGCCATAGGACCTATCTGGGTCGGTGCGACGTAAAGGTAATTGAAAAATAAAAAAAATTGCTGCTTAAACTGCTTATGACAGGGTGGAACATTTATGAATATTTTGAAGTAGTGCAGAAAATTTCTTTTTTTTTTCATTAGATTAAAGACAATATTATAAACTATAAAGAAAACAATAAATTGAACAATGTTATTTCAAGTCTCACGTAGGTGTATCTCTCCCTTAAAGTTAAATTTAGCCTGATGAAATGATATACATTATAAGAATTTATTGTCTATACTTATTGTCGAAGCTATATATACCCTAGGTTGAGTATGATGGACATATTACATGACGCATTCAATAAAATATAGCTGTGGAAATCTTGTAGTTTTTCTTGGCCGTTGGTACTGTAATAATAGCTGCGGGATTTCCATTTTATGTGGTATGGGAGCTGAGGAAACGTGACTTTTTTTTGATTCGCACGTGTATTGTACAGGATTTGAACCGTTGTCATATTATTGTGAAGTCAGTGTCGATTATTCTGCTTATATATATATTGTACTTGATCAATTTTTGTGCTGAGGTCCATTACCGAGCAGTGTCGGCGGAAACTCTTCGGACACCCCAAGTTAATATCGATTCCGTCTTTACCTCTCCGTCTCCATGGTAGTTAATTTAGTCTGTATGATTTACATTATGCGGCCATCGTCCGAAGACTGTTGGTCTCTCTCACCCTGAATAGAAAGCCGGCATGGCTAGCCTATTCACAGCCAAGCGGGAGTTTGAGGGTGATAGCAAACACCCCGCATCGACACGACCATGATTGATATGTTCCGTATCAACCATCCAACACACACACACACACACACACACACACACACACACACACACACACACACACACACACACACACACACACACACACACACACACAGAGAGAGAGAGAGAGAGAGAGAGAGAGAGACTGGCCAGTGGCTTCTGTCCCCACACTGCCTGGAAACTAAAAAACGGCTGTTACTGTTTAGCACGTGATATTATTCATGTCAAGCAGCTTAACTTGGATTCGTAAGTAATGAATTGATTTGCTCAGCTCTAATAATGTAATATTCTGAAAATATTGTGAAATTAATTCAGATAATCATATTGTTTCCACACATTTCCAGGAAAGTTTAAAGACTCAGTGAACGACTGAATGTGCGTATCTTACTGATGACCGTATCGTACAAGGATCAAAGCAAGTCGTATGGAACAAAATGCAATGAGTTCTATCTTTGTAAACCACTGGCAGTTACACTCCCAAGGTGTTTTTCGCGACTAATAATGAGTCCATATTTACGGAGTTGGTTGGTAGGAGACGGAGAGGAGGTTGAGCTGAGTGGCTCAGGTATTTGAAGGTGGCCAAGTGCGTCAGCCTCGTGTCAGTAGATTTGCTGGCACATGAAAGAAATCCTGTGGACAGCATTGCTGTACATCGGCATCTCCAAAAGCCGTAAAAGTAGTTAGTGGAACGTAAAGCCAATAACATTATCATTAAGAAGAAGAGGTAAAAAAGCAATGTCATCTCCGTACAGGCCATGGAGGCAGTGTTACCAACTCAGCGGATTTTCCGCTAAATTTGGCGGAATTTTAAATGGAACAGTGGATAAAATTTCATTTGAGCGGACAGTGGAATTTTTGACGGATTTTCAAACTTCTGTTAACGGTTTTCTTCTTTATTTGTAAGTTGCTTTACTTCGCAACGACACTGATAGGTCTTATTGCGACGATGGGAAGGAGAGGCCTAGGAGTGGGAAGGATGCGGCCGTGGCCTTAATTAAGGTACAGCCCCAGCATTTGCCTCGTGTGAAAATGGGAAACCACGGGAAACCATCTTCAGGACTGCCGACAGTGGGGTTCGAACTCACTATCTCCTGAATAGGCCTACTGGATACTGGCCGCACTTAACGATTTTCAGCGATAACATTATCATATTTTATCGTAATATAGAACTTACCATTATTTGCTGCTGCTGTAACATGGTGAGCAGGGTATGTTGTGTTTGATACCGTGTTCTATGCCGAAAGGAAAGGTGCACCAAAGTAACACAAGATTACTGTCTATTCAAGTCGCAAGAAATCGTGTCCTTTCCAAATGGCTTGAGTTAATGGCCCATTTTCAAGGAACAAAGTCAAATTAAAGTGTTTCACTGCCAAACAGTGATATCATTAATAAACTTTGTTTTTCTGAAACCCTCTTTGTCAAAACGTTGGAAAATCAATAAAACATTCCAGTCGAACTCGGCAGACCTTATCGCCAGAAGAATTGTTCCGAGATACTAAAGGTGATATTTAGACAGTAGATATTAGTAACTATAAATTTCCTTGAATATCTCTTGGCTATGAAAAGTGATGACAGTGAAAAACCTTTCGAAATAGATCTGAAAATTTAAAATTTGTACTGCTGGTGAGCTGGAAAGTCGACAGAAAGTTCCTTTGGCTACTCTGAAAGAGTAATAAAGATTTAGGATATTTGTCTAATGCTATTGTTGAAAGAGCTATCAGCCAATAACATTAGGTAAAAAGAAACTTGAACGTCTACCGCTATTGTTTACCATTCGAGCAGGATTGAAACAAGTGAAAAATTGTTGTAGTGATCACGAATTGGCATCAGATATTTTGAAAAGGAATGCTACCAAGGCTTCATATGAAACTAAAGGAGAGGAGAAGAGTATGAAACCCTGTTTTAAAACTGGCGAGTGTCAACTTAATTTCCTCTGTACATGGTGTATGCAATTTTGATTTAATTTGAAATTTAGCGGATTTTAAACTAAAATTTAGTGGATAAAATATTTCTCGGTTGGCAACACTGCATGCCCCTGGTTGGGTAGAAGGTAAAAGCTTCCACCATCCGTAACCTCAGCACTTGGTGGGGTAGAGTGTTAGCTCTACTCCCGGCCGCCTTTTCCCCCCAGGAATTAACCTGGTACTCAATTTTGATATAGGCTGAGTGAACCTGAGGGCCATGTGCACCTCCGGAAGTGGAAACATTATTTCTTGAATTTTACGACTTCCTGACGGGGAATCGAACCCACGTCCTTCAGCGTGAACCAAACAAGCCTTTACCGCCTCGGCCGGGCTGAAGAAGAGGTACAGTTCCATTTTACACAAGTCATTCAGGAAGGAACACAGGATAGGTATATTCACAGTGAAGAGATAAACATGTGGCTACGAATGTACGTAGAAGATGGCTACCTGGAATTATGTTAAAATTGTCTGAAAAGGCTATGATAGAGAATACGGTAACTCGTAGGTTATGTTAAGATCAGATAAGCCATATTGCCAGTTCCTCTGTCCAGATAAAAGACTAGGAAAGCCTAGAAGTCTTCAAGGTTATATACAGGTAGAACCTAATATGCGGTCGTGAATATTCAGTATTAATTGACTTGGCTCACAACGGGCACTTGCACTCACTCTAGAGTGTGGGGTAGTAGCTTAAATCCTTTACAAAAGAACGTACAAGACCTAGGCCACCATAGCTCAATGGTAGGGCAATTGACACTAAATCTGGAGGTTGTAGGTTCGGATTCCACTAGTTTTGGTTTGGCCATTTTTTCTGTACCTAACATCTCTTCAACATGCGCTATATTTACTTAACCCGATCTAATAGGTTGAAAGTTTATTTTGATTACAGTGCGGTCGTGAAAATTCAAAATTCATCGATGCATTAATACTTGGTGACCGACTATTTACACAAACATTCCACCAAACGCATTTTCTGAAAATCAGTACTTTCACCCTGACTTGCATTCCACATTCAAACGATGACAATTACCCATTATGTCGACTTTATTTTATTAATATCAATCAATCTATGGGGAAATCCTTCATGAAGGAGGGTTTTTACTTAAGAGATCTTATACTTTTCCATGGTGGGCTTACCAGAATGCAGTTCAGGAAAATGGTAAATATTTCCATTCAAGATATTGTAGGAACATGGTCGTACGCTAGGAACTGAGAAAAAAAGATATCGTCCTTGCAATGATGTGTAGATTCCTCTTCATAATCGAGTTAATATTTCCTTGAAGATTTGTAATGAAATAGCCTTCTTGATAAACATCTCGACCAGAGCTGCAGCTATCGTAAACCTCAAAATACCAAAACACAGGTTCAAAATCTACAATAATGTTGTTGTTGTCAGTACAATTCGAACCTGGAATTCGTTGCCCAATGACCTAAGGGTCACCCTATCTGAAGCGCTATTTAAAAAAAAATGTCGGCAGCGGTACTTGGACAAATCAAGTTGAGTGTAAATACATGAATTCTTATTTCCTGTTTTATAATTTCATTCCGTGTACTACGAAGTTTTAATAAATTTGTTTTTATTGATTTATTAGGACATTTTTATTTATTCTGGGTTATTTTAGATACGTTTATTTTTCTTTCCTTTAATTTTTTATAACCATGTGTATAGTTTAGTGTTATAGCGTGTGTGTTTGTGTGTGTAATATGTTTGAACTGTTGTGTGTAATGTAAGACATGGTCTGGCAGAATAGCAGGCTTCACAGTCTGAGTCATGCCATGGAAATAAAAACATAAATAATAATTATAATAATAATAATAATGATAATGATAATAATAATAATAATAATAATAATAATAATAATAATAATAATAATAATAATAATAATAATAATAATAATAATTTGTAGAAGACGTAATCTTGCAAGTATCCCTAACAGCCTTTTAGAAGGATCCAGTCTCTGTTCAGAGAAATCTTGAAGAATTCCTTTCTATCCTTTTTTAGCGAAACATAGAATAATATACAGTGTTATTCAACTAAGACGTTACACGGAAACAACTTCTAAACCATTAAAGATATCGGCATTCTGTTTTCATATTCGTAAAAGGTACCCAGAGTCCTATAAAATAACGTGCAACTTATTCTCATGGGGCGATTAATAACCGACATATTGATACTAACTCCATATTCTTACATGGAACGGCGGGAATGTATACAGCTGGCCTAAATGTTCAACTGCGTACAAGTTCAAATATCTAAGTATTTTCAAAATCGGACAGTTACTTTTTGAGATATCAATAAGAACGCATTTGGGCGTTTGCGTGCCGCATCGGACAGCGCATGGTCGGCCAAGGACGTATAATGGTACGCAAGCTGTTTCCTGGCATTGATTCCAGCTACGGAGCGGATACCAGGTATGTACTGTAAACTATCGTACACATAATGTGATGTACCGTAACATACCCTCGGTGTGCAACGTTCTTGTATGACTGGCGAACACACAACGGAGAAGGGAGATTATTCGGACATATTCATTTTCTTTTCAAGAAGGAGCTCTTCCGGTGTCCTATATTATGTTTATTTCTCAATTCATACAGTAGTATGTACTGTAAACTCAAACTAGTGACAATTATAGCTTTCGTTATGTTCCTTTGAAGTCAAAGTAAGATAATTATTATCTTTCTTTCTTTCTTAATCTGCTTACCCTCCAGGTTAGGTTTTTCCCTCGGACTCAGTGAGGGATCCCATCTCAACCGCCTCATGGGCAGTGTCCTGGAGCTTGAAACTCCGGGTCGGGGATACAACTGGGAGGATGACCAGTATCTCGCCCAGGCGGCCTCACCAGCTATGCTGAAGAGGGGCCTTGCGGGGGGATCGAAAAATTGGAAGGGATAGACAAGGAAGAGGGAAGGAAGCGGGCGTGGCAATTAGTTAGGTACCATCCCGGCATTTGCCGGGAAGAGAAGTGGGAAACCATGGAAAACCACTCCAGGATGGCTGAGGTGGGAATCGAACCCACCTCTACTCAGTTGACCTCCCGAGGCTGAGTGGACCCCGTTCCACCCCTCGTACCACTTTTCAAATTTCGTGGCAGAGCCAGGAATCGAACCCTAGCCTCCGAGGGTGACAGCTAATCACACTATACACTACACCACAGAGGTGGATAATTATGTTTTTAAAAACTTCACACCTCCCTGTCCTGTCATGATTTCGCCTGTCATACACACTTTGCAAACCCATCACATGTGCACGATATGCTTATATTCCTGGTATCCATTCTGTGGCTAGAATCATACCCAAGAACCTGCTTGAGCGTCAAGGTGTCCTTGCCCAACTTCCCACTGCCTGATACGGCATACAAAACAGCGCATTATGTTCTTATTGTTATCTCTTTCTTGTTTGTTGCTCTTTGCTTTATGTCGCACCGACACAGATAGGTCTTATGGCGACGATGGGGGTAGGAAAGGCCTAGGAATGGGAAGGAATCGGCCGTGGCCTTAAATAAGGTACAGCCCCCAGCATTTTCCTGGTGTGGAAATGGGAAATCACGGAAAACCCTCTTCAAGGCTGCCGACAGTGGGATTCGAACTCACTATCTCCCGGATGCAAGCTCACAGCTGCGCACGCTTAACCGCATAGCCAACTCGCCCGGTATTGATATCTCGAAAACTAACTGTCCGATTTTTAAAATACTTACATATTTGAACTTGCACGTAATTGAACTATTAGACCAGCTGTATGAATTTGTGCCGTTCTATTTTAAAATATGGAGTTAGTATCAATATATCGGTTATTAATCACGCCATGAGAATACGTAGCACATTATTTTACAAGCTCCTGGGTACCATTTAAGAATATGAAAACAGAATTCCGATATCTTTAATGGTTTAGAAGTTATTTCCGTGTAACATCTTAGGTGAATAACCCTGTACAATGAAGATGACACGCATTTGACACGTTTCCACACAATATTGTAACGCTGATTTATGTTATATAGGACGCGTGAATCATGTTACTGTTAACATTCATGTAACAACTGTTCAAAATGTAAGTTCATTCATTAGTTTAACTTTAAAGCATACTCCGTAGAATTCAGCTGTTGGAAACTGACGTTAATAAAATTTATCATTAGCATCTGTCATTTGTACAAGTTTTGTGTACGAAAAATCTCACACATGAGAGAAGAACACACAGCTCCTATAACGTCAGCCTGATTTCCTTTCCTTCCATAAGAATAAATGTGACAAATTAACTTAATACTCCCATTCCTAAGTACGGTAAGCTACGTAAGCTCCTTTTTGGAATTAGTGCTTCTGCGAGCATTACATAGTTTGCTTTTGAATTACTCATAAAATAATTACCACAAATAATTTAAAAGATTGATCCCAATACTTTAGTGGTCGAAATGAGTGCATCAACATTGTTCTCCGTTATGTGTAGTACATTTATAGGTGATCGGTAATCTCAAGTCCACGTGTTAGGTTTCAAGTGATGTGGACAGATGAGGCTATGATGGAACGCTATCTTATTGAAGAGCAGACAGTTTCGGGAATCTAATCGTCATGCCCAAGTCGACTAAATGCTTCATAATTTGTCGTCCTTCTGAAACTATATATGAAATAAAAAATGATATTTATGGTGATATGAAAACTATGTTAAATGAATTTGATACAAGCGAATATAAGAAAGATAATGTTTTTGGATTACCATAAATTAACAAAAAGGTTTTATGAAAAGTGAAAGATGTAAACTGTAGTAAAATAATGATGGAACATATTAGTTTAAAATCATAAATGTACGCTTAAATAGCAGAAGACGAAGAATATAAAAAAAAGCAGTTAAAATCAGTAGTTAAAAATCAAATTAATTTTGAAGATTATAAGAAATGTTTGGACGAAAAAATAAAACAATAAGAAACGATGAATTTAATTATATCCTATAAACACGAATTATATTAGTTTGCTATTTGCTTTACGTCGCACTGACACAGATAGGTCTTATGGCGACGATGGGATAGGAAAGGCCTAAGAGTTGGAAAGAAGCGGCCGTGGCCTTAATTATGGTACAGCTCCGGCATTTGCCTGGTGTGAAAATGGTAAACAACGGAAAACCATCTTCAAGGCTGCCGACAGTGAGACTCGAACCCACGATCTCCCGATTACTGGATAGTGGCCGCACGCACTTAAGCGACTGCAGCTATCGAGCTCGGTCACGAAATATATTCCGTTGAATACAATAAAATAAATTTAAGTGCTGATGTTGATAAAATATATATATATTAGAAAACGGAATTGATACATTACCTTGGGGCCATTATAAATTAAAGAAATTGAACATCAGGAATAAGCAATTTTATTACATACACTTAAGAAAATGGAAATTGCAACGCCATGAAGGCATTGGTCGTTTGTGTTGACTTTCAAGATATGAAATGTTACCATGTAGGTATGTAAACGATCAAAGTTTCAGACCCATTGGATTGTTGCTACAGGTCTCCCCCACGTGATTGGTCGTGGAGGAATCAATTCCAGTATACGGACTCTGGTGTAGCGTAGTTGACTTGCAGTCTGTGCATTGAAGTGTTCCCCGTCAAACATGCCTCGACGACAGAGAAGAGCACGCTGTCAACAACTATCGCCGTTTGAGAGGGCTCGGATTATTGGGCGGTGTGAGGCTGGATTATCGCTAAGGACTGTCGCTGCACGTGTTGGCCGACAGGCATCTACGGTACAACGTGTATGGCAGCAGTGGTCAAATGAAGGTACCCACACTCGTAGACCTGGCACAGGCCCAGCGCGACAGACAACTGTGAGAGAGGATCGCCGCATCATTCGGATGGCCCGGATAGAACCCCATGCAACAGCAGTGCAAATTTGAGCAGCTGTGGCACCCCACGTTACACAATAAACAGTTGGAAATCGCCTGCGTGCAGCTGGCTTACGAGCCCGTGTTCCTGCAGAAGGTGTTCCACTGACCCAACAACAGCGACCTGTAAGGCTGGCCTGGTCTCGAGAAAGATCGACGTGGGTCGACGAATGACATAGGCTCGTCTTTAGTGATTCTGTCTTGCCCGCAGTGATCGCCGGAATCGTGTGCGCTGACGTACCGGGGAGAGGGGCCACCCAGATCTTATTGTCGAGAGGCTCGACAGTACGTTGATAGGGTACTCAATCCAGTGGTTGTCCCTATGATGGCGAACATTGCTAATGGGATGTTTCAGCAGGACAATGTCCGGGTTCACACTGCACGCATCTCCATGGAAGCTCTTTACGACATCACAACCTTAGAATGGCCTGCCAGATCCCCGGATCTCAGTCCTATTGAGCATGTGTAGGACATGATGGGTCGACAACTGTCCAACCGTCCTCAGCCACCCACAACTTTGGAACAACTGACCCGTGCAGTGCAGCAAGCATGGGCCACAATTCCTCAGGAAGCGATCCAGGGCCTTATTGACTCCATGCCTCGACGAATTCATCAATGTATTGCAGCTCGTGGTGGGTACATCCTGTATTGTTTGTTGTCCAAACTTGTGGTCAGAGGGATCTGAAAGTGTAACCAAAGAATCACACTCGAACACTCGTCCTTCATGTTCAATTGCAGCAATGTAGCACCACCCCTTCTGGATGTTGCAATTTCCATTTTCTTCAGTGTATAAATGAGCCATCAAATACGTAAAGAAGGGCACCATACCATGCTTTCAACCACCCCAATTTCAAGTACCTCTATTTTTACATGTTAATCGAAGTATAATTGTGAACAAAACAATGATTTTATTACTTCTTGGGTTTTTATTTTTTTGCGATTTTTTAAATTTTATAGGAATATAATTTTTTATATTTTACTAAAAACTGGGTGATTTTTTAGTTTTTGTTTTTTATTTTTTATTTTTATAGAAATATTAATGTTGATATTTGTCTGTAAAATGGGTGATTTGGGGTGAAAAGAATAAAATTCTGAAAAATACGCAAAATTATGAAAAGTTAAAAAATGTCAGTGCGCAAGAGCCGGCAAATGGCATCTACTTACACACATCTATAATTTTGTTCATTTTGGGTACTTTCTTTTTCACCACTTCTTACCCTCCACGCAGATCGGGCTGTAATTGCACATAAAAGAATTTCTGCGTGCCTTAATTCATCTCAGTGACAAGGAAAACTTGGATTCGACACTAATATAGGTCGTTCTCCATTATTCTTAATTTAGCCCCCCCCCAGCCTCCCCCTCCTAGAAATGACACGGGTGTCTTACACTCACAGTACTTTTCTACAGAATAAATAATATGTGTACCAAGTTCTGTTATGAGGTATACTGGAACTAAAACACAGACATCCATAATCTTGGTAATATTTGACATTCGTTTTCAGCCCTTCTAATGCGAATTCCAATGCGCTTAACTGTGCCATAAACGGCGCAAGAGCGTTGCAGTTAATCCCAGTGACCTCGAAAACTATGGATCCGAAAGACTTCGAAATGTATTAAAGTCGTCATTATATGAACCTACTCCCGGAGTAGAAATGTTCGTAGATGAACTACTTTTACTTAAAAGACACACATTGTATGTTACTAACAACTCCGTAGAATTAGAGTACTGTATCATCTCCACAGTTTAATTCGAGTTTCAAGGCATTCTTCGGCTATGTCTATTATACTGTCTACTTCGTTCAAAATCTAAGCTCACCAAATCGGACTTAGACTGAAAATCGCCCGTTTTCCTCCTTGCGCTGTCATGCACGGTTTCACTCTGAAATCTTTAGAACAGTCCTCAAAATACAATTGGACCTCCCTGTTTTTGTGCGTTCGTCTGCCCCCTCCAAGCTTTCCTGCTGATCAAAATATTGGAAACGGGAAGGCTTCCTTACTCAGAAATTTTGACACAATAATGATGTCCAGCTGACGTAGAAAAATCTGGCTGTCACGGATCCATTTATGAAATAACTTTGGTGGCCTAATTTAGGCATGTAAATGCGCAGTGCTAATGGCACTATTTTCTATCCTGCCTCTACGGTGTCTTAGATTCGTTTTCAATTTGGCACGAATCTCCAAAAGACCTCCTTCTTCCGAAATTTAAAACATAGAATTTCACTAGTGAACGTGTAACAGGATCGTCTTCAATCCCCAAACTTTTCTACTATGGAAATAGTTCCACGCCAAAGTTCAGCGGTGGTCTCCTTCGGTCGACACGTGGCAGTGATGTCATGACGCTTCCTGCGGGAACTGACTTAAAAAGCCACCCGACCTCTTATCAAACAGCCCTTTTCATTACTGTGGTATAGTTCCATATGGTGCCCAACGTGGGGCTCTTGCGCGATCTGACGCAACACAACTTCTATGCTGACAAGGAAGGCTAGGAAGTATCTCAATTCCCTCAGTCGGTTACCGATTCAATTACGTATAGAACTACATTTTGAGAAGAGATGGTGACGAAACTACCGTAGTAAACATCAGAAAATTGTAAGTGAAACAATTTGGTCATTAATGGTAAAGACCTTTGAGTCATACGGAGCCAGAGTCCTAAAAATCATTACATGAGGTCCCATATAAATAACAAGTCATGAGCTCTAGCTACGTTTTATCCCTGACCGGAGACGGCACGTGGAGAAACAGGTGGTGATTCTCATTCTCACTCTAGAGAAATTACGTCACTCGCACTTGTACAATGTGCCGGGATATATCAGGGCAATTTTTCTAATAAAAACTACATTTTGAGAAGAGTTGATGACGAAACTGTCGTAGTAAACGTCAGAAAATTGTAAGTGAATCAATTTTAGGCCACTAAATAGCTCCAGAAAGAAATTTGTCGAAAGACGCGCCTGTTCGTTCGAACTTTTATATCGACCAAATATAGTGTCTAACTTACGAGGTAATTTAACAATTCAGTTGATTAAGAGAAACTCTTAAATGTTTATCATAAACACCGCTACTAAACTAAACAGCCATGTGTTACGTCATGATATGCCATGAGCACACTTTTATGGGGTAGAGTGAGAACGTTTGGCGGTAAATGCAGATGCCATGAGAGTGGGAGTAAATGTTATAAAAGTTATACTTTGCAGTCCCGCATTGTGTTCAGAGAATTCGAAGTGACTGCACACTACTGAGAAGAACAATGGAAATCAGTTGCGTAGACTAAGTTCCCACCAGGAGGGCAGTGTGGCCAAAGGTGGCTATATAATATCATCTCCAAGTGGAGAAATATTGTCAGTCAAGTTAATGGTATTCCCATGTGGAACCATCATGTAAATTCATATCAAGGCAACAGGCAGTCATTGTAATGCCGAAGTCCTGCAGTCGAAATAACCAACATTTATTTATTTAACTTTGTTTGCGTGTGCGGATCGGTAATTTGACGAACGTGTTCGGTTCGTGAGGAAGAGAAAGTACTAAGTCCATTTTTTGTTTATGTCATTATTTTCAGGTG
Source organism: Anabrus simplex (assembly GCF_040414725.1). Classification (NCBI taxonomy): domain Eukaryota; kingdom Metazoa; phylum Arthropoda; class Insecta; order Orthoptera; family Tettigoniidae; genus Anabrus; species Anabrus simplex. The sequence continues at coordinate 298,811,262 of NC_090265.1, read as the reverse complement.
AATGATAACAAAGACAGATAAGGAAAATATGTTTTGTAAAGCCACTATCTGTCAAGATGGTTAATTAAAGAATGAGAGAGGCTGGTGAGCCTGTAATGTTGAGACACGACGTACGACTACAAGTATGTGAACTACCACTTTTATAAATTGCTTGTATTTATTTCATGATATCACAATTATTTTGTGTATCTATGACGTATTTTGGTCACTCTTTTATTTCTTGAAAATGTCATAGGAACATGACAAAAGGTCATATTTTATGTTTCTTGGATAATCGGGAAATTCGCGAAACTAGCGTGTGAAGTGTTGTATAGTAGTAGATTTGATGGTTGAGAAACGAATATAATGTCTAAAGCTGTATCATTTCCGTACGTTTATTTTCTATATTTGAGATTGCAAAAGTTAAGATATTAATTTATCGTAAAATTCTGTTCGGTGTAAAGATGAAATTCATGTAAGCGTATTCCGTGGTTATTCCTTTAGAGCGAATGTGCAGAAATAGTGGAGTGTCAGTTGGCGCAGAAAGCATACCATTGTGTTCGGTGACGTAAATTTAGTCGAAGTACGAGGCGAGACTGGTAAAATTTGTTGTAGGGGATTGTTATTCCAAAGTCTGTTGAAAGCAGTGTATAACTGATGGGAGGAAAATAGCGGTAAAAATATGTAAGTCAAGATGTGAGTTTCGGTTTGGAAATATTAACTCAGATATTCCAGGAGAGATGGCCAGTTGTTACAGAGTGTAACAGCATTGTGGGTCACCCAAGAGAGATATTCCATATTCTTTTTGTGATATGGAGTGTTTCACATCTTGCGAAAATGGGAAGGAATGAAGGTATGTAGATCATGAAGTTGAAATCCTGTAGTACTGACGCTGGGATTTTTAGTGTAGGAAACCTGAAGAGTTATTTTGTGTGATTTCATGAGATGGGAATGGGGTCACTCCTTAGTTAGAATTCCACGTGGAACCATAGGACCGTGATGAATACGAATATTTGAGTGACTTTTTAAAATGAAATCTCTTCACATAATCTATGTGGGTCAAGAATTATATTTCATGTGAAGTGTCAGCCAGGCGAGGTTTATTTGATGCAAGTTAAAATAACGAGTACCGAGCTCGATAGCTGCAGTCGCTGAAGTGCGACCAGTATCCAGTAATCGGGAGATAGTGGGGTCGAGCCCCACTGTCGGCGTCCCTGAAGATGATTTTCCGTGGCTTCCCATTTTCACACCAGGCAAATGCCGGGTCTATACCTTAATTAAGGCCACGGCCGCTTCCTTCTAATTTCTAGGCCTTTCTTCTCCCATCGTCGCCGTAAGACATATCTGTGTCGGTGCGACGTAAAGCAAAATAGCAACCAAAAAATAACGTGTGTGTTTGTTTAGAGACATCGGGGGAGTGCCTGTCTTTCCGTTACTCCAGTCATGTGTTAGGTGGTCGATCTAGTTTACTGTTAGAAAGGAATCGTAACTGAGATTTTTCATTTGTAATAGAATGTTTGGAATTCGATTTCATTATTTAGAAGAAACTCGTTTTAGTAGAAACTTGAATTCATTATCGAAGCGACGGAAATGAGACGATGGTACGATGTGTTGGAAATAACCATATTCATGGATGTCGAAATTTGAGAATTGGTAGTAAAGTTGTCTGATATTATTGAGGGTTGTACAAAATTTGCGTTTATTTTGTTTCAATGTCACGATAGCTATCAATCCATAGAGTTCGTGATGTCTGATTGTGTTGTGTTGTTATTGGTGCCCAAGGCACAAATGTAGGTTCTTGTGATGTAAGGTGCAGTACTGCATTTCAGTCTCATCGACCTGAAACCATATCGAAGAAGGTGTCGGAATTAGCCCAAGGGATTACCGTAGGCGTTATAAGCGATGTGACATGGATTATTTATTTTGCGTTGTGTACAAATTTATGCGGATTTTAGGATTTAATGTTGGGGTTATCCAAGCTAGTTTCTTAATAATTGTTAGTGCTATAATGTAAGCTTGTTGACTGACGTCATGAAATAAATAAATAGTACTGCTAATTATGACAATGTATCCCGTTTTCCAGCGGCGATGAAGAAAGTTATGAGCACAAAAATATTAGATCAAGGTTTTCGTTTCTGATAAACGGGTCCGGGTAAAACAACAATGTAATTAAATAAGTAGGGATTTTAAATAAACCATTCATGCGGGGTAAATAGAATTTGTTGTTAATTAGGATTATGAGATTACCTCATTTAATTATTTAGTTCAGTGAAATCGTATTTTTAGAATTATCTTAAAGCCAAGTGACTAACATGAAAATGTATACTGGAAATCTTAGTTTTTATTCGCTGGGAAATATCAAATTATTAACGTACCGATTAAGGGGACATGTCCGATGGCAAAGGGACTTTACTGCCACAAGTGTTGTGAGCGTTTGCTGTTGTTGTTATTATTTATGATTTTGATTTGTTGAGCATCAGATGTGCTGGGATTTATTAATGTGGAAACCTTGGTCATCAACTACTGTAACTTAATTTTGTTCAGCTTTCAGCTTAGAAATTTGGATGGTCATGTGATCATCAACCTTAGTGACTTAGATTAGCGCCATCTGCCATTATATCATCATTTTCCTTGCGATCATCATCCACAATGTCTTTAACGTAAATCATAAAGTTAGATATCGGTGTATGACATAGTCGCAGGTCACATAGATTCAATTAAGGGTCCATGCCGTTCAACCACTGTGTGGCATATGCCGATTGGACTGCCTTAAGTATACAGAGAACCCAGAGCTCGTGCTTCGGGAGCTGGATCAACACGAATCATTATGATGGTACATGCAGTCTCACATGAAAACCAATCTTAGGGATCTCCAGACTTTCTTTTTTTCATTCTTAAATTAAGACTGGTTTCTAGTAAGGATGCCCTTCGGGCAATTGAATTACAGTCTCAAAAGCCAGTGTCTCTCATCATTATTGTTATTTTTTTGACTCGACTTCTCCCATTTAGTAGATAGTTTAAATTATTGAAACCCGCCTCTTACCTAAGCAAGTGACGAAGAATCCGTAGACGACCCATGAGAAGGATCTCATGCCGATTGGCTAATTGGTAAGGAGGGTAGGTATCGTACGAAAAACCGTAGAGGGTTCAATATATTACCGATACGGTTACAGTATGAAGAAATAGATAGACTGCAAGGGTAAAATGGGTAAGCTAATGAGCATAACACTCCTCGTACAGAAGGAATGGGAAGAGGTATAGGGGCTCTTCATCATCATTCTATTTCAACAGATGAAGCACCAAACTACAGACTCTGTCCATCCTCTCCAATCATATGGTGTAGGCATATGCAGGAAGGTCGTAAACAACGTGAACCGCGCGTATGTGCGTTAAAGCATTGGTTATTTATTTATTTATTTATTTATTTATTTATTTATTTATTTATTTATTTATTTATTTATTTATTTATTTATTTATTTATTTATTTATTTATTTATTTATTTATTTATTTATTTATTTATTTATTTATTTATTTATTTAGCGTATGATGAATACAATATTACATACAATATATACAACGACCATCTCAAGTTCATAACTAAAGTTCCATATCAAAAGTTGAGAGCCAGAAGAGAGCTTCACTTGAGACACATTGGTAAGTCCTCTATAGAGCCTCTATAACTCAACTGCAATATGATCCACTGGCTGCTCCTCTTCCATCTCCATTTGAAGAGGGTGGCTCCACATCTACCTGGCCGGTCCTAATTCTGTTTAGCGTCCTCCACTGCCGTCTTGGAAGGGAAAATCCATATGGGCACTTGAAGGGGTTCTCAATGATGAGATGATGTGGTGCCTGTGTTCTTTCCAGGATGCTGAAGATACCTTGGACAGCTAGAATGACCAATATAGACGTTTTGCACCGTATGAACAAAGCACAAGAAATTCTCACTACCATCAAGGGAAGGAAGCTAGAATATTTTTGTCACATGATGCGGAACTGTAAATACCACCTTCTGCAAGTAATACTCCAAGGGAAAATTAATGGAAAACGTGGTCCGAGGAGAGGTAGGACACCATGGCTCGGCAACTTGAGCCAGTAGTTTGGGGTGACAAAGCTTACTCTGTTCAGAACAGCTATGAACAAACAACAGATCATGCTACTGATCGCCAATGTTCTGCGAGGACATGGCACATGAAGAAGAAGAAGAAGAAGAAGAAGAAGAAGAAGAAGAAGATACATTAAAGGAGGTGTCCTGCAGATTCATTTAATAACGCCAATAAAGGTGTCTAGATTTCAGTCGTTTAGCTGTCAAAATGAATAGGGAGGTGAGGATTTTTTTCTATTTTCTTCCATAAGTTATGCAGTGACTGTGATCTTCTTAGGGATGTACGTGGTATGTGGCTTAGGGTGGGAAGCCAGTGTGTGTTAGTTGTTCGGATGCACCCTGTAATGATACGCATTGGTTAAGAGATTGGTCATACTAAAAATAATTTGAAGAAAGTGATTCGATATCTAGCACCGTTATTTTTGTTAGCTTCTGAAGTTAGTCGCTGAGATAGGTTCGCGAGCGATTTCAAATGGACTTTCCGAGGCGGTGTTGTTAAATCTGCACGTGATTTACAACCGGCTTTAGAAATCAGCATCAAATACAACCACACCATGGGTTTCAGCCAATGTCACTGTAGCGTACTTGCTATGCGTGATCCTGCCAGCTCGGAGGTCCGTATTTCAAACCCTCCCCGGGCGGAGTTCTCTTCTTTCTTTCGTGCTCTCAGTTCAGTATTAAGTCACTTTCAGATTTAGCAAATCGCCTCACAAAGCCCATTTGAATTCGCCGCAAAGCGACTTGATTAGCTGTTCAGCAGCTGATGAAATGACAACGGCACGAGATATCGAATTATTTTTCAAATGTATCAGCACTACGAACCCTCTAAAGCCTCAATAGCCGGTTCACTTCGTTTCCGACCACCCTCTACGATAGATGCAGGTAAACATTTCAAATATATATCATATCCTCAGCTGCTGTTGTGAAGAGGTAAGATCGATTTTCAAAGACTAGTCTCTTGGAGAAGTGGAGGCAAGAAAAAAGCTTTAATAATGTAATATGGAGCCATATTCCAAATAATGGATTCGGATACTCCGTCATATGAACCAGGAATGCGCTAAAAATGTAATTGTTTCATTTGAACCTAGTTTCCCAAATGATTGCCTTTTTTTAAATTCAATGAACCCATTCTGAGAAACTATTGATGATAGAGGAACGAAATGTTTGCCACATTTTTATGATAGCCACGTACTTTTTGATATGGGGCTTCTTAAATGTTATGACTTTTTTATAAGTTACATTTCCAAAAGAGGTAATATTGAAACAAACAGATTTCAGTAAACGAAACACTCCAATGCTGCTGTGTCAAAACACTCATTGGCATCCACTTTGTAATATGTAAAAGAAACTATTTCGAAGATCTATAGATCCTAGGCCTACTAAATTTATCGTTGCCAAGATAGGCAAGGTCGACTTCTTTTAGACCATTCATAAGCATTGGATGGTCTCTTTAAATTATTTTGTTCCATTTAGACACAATAGCTTTATTACTTTGGGCATAAATACCCGATCGGTTTTCATGATAGACCGTGGATTACAAATCCTAAATATATATTCTTGGTTTAGCGATGTCTGCACTTATTGGCTTACCAAACCACTTTGCACACACAATTGAATGTGACCTGTTGATACCGTACACTTATTTTGGGTTTTATTTGATTTATTATAGAATCAATACATTCCGATGTTCACATAAGAGTAACTGCCTAGACGAAGCGATAAAGGCACGTTCAACGTAGGTGCGATTCCTTGTCAGGAAGTCAAAATGTATAGAAATAATATTTCCAGTTCTGAAGAGGCACGTTTATTCACCTTACACCCAAAAATGTAAATCAACCGAATAATTTTTGGAGGCATAGAGCTAACCACCCACTACTCTATACAGTTTAGCTCCTATGTAGCGGATAGTGGAAGCATTTACCTTCTACTGCCCCAAAAGGGACTTCATGGCCTGTACGGAAAACGTGTTGCTTTGCTATGTATGGCAGAGTAAGTAGTACGTATTTAATACAAAATAATAATAACTTTCTCCTACTAGCTGAAAGACTTTCTTAATTTTAGTTTCATAGCTACTGAGTTGATTGTTTAATTTTGTGTACGAATGGGCTTAACTGTAAGTGAAGAAGAGTATGTTAATAAAGACTAATGATATTGGTCTGACTACTTTGACGCTTTCTAGAGGTGCCGAGATGCCGGAATGTTGAACCGCAGGAGTTCTATTAGACTACGTGCCAGTAAATATATCGATGCGAGACTGGCGTATTTAAGCACTTCGAAATCCCATTGAACAGGTTGGCGGATGCAGAGTAGATTTTCTTTCGACCTGCAAATGACCACGTCTGGTCCGTGGTCCGACAGCTCCGCATTCGAAACGACCAACGTAGTAGCCGAGCGGAGGAACGGTGGCCACCGGCTCTACCGTGGCTCTATGCCTCTATATTTAGAGACGAAGAAGGGCTGGTCCCCACCGTCGGCTGTCCTTAGAATGGTTTTCCGCGGTTTTCCATTCTCCTGCACCAAGGTGAATGCCAGAATAGTTCCTAGTACAGACCGCAGTCACCAACCCCCTCACCTTCTCCATACATCACCTTCACCGCTCCAAATCCCTCCAACGTGACAGAGGGCTATATCCTTTAAGGGGCCCGCCATACCCCTTGAGGGTATGAAATGAAAACTTTTTGTAATACCAGTAGTACCATTGAACACATATTCGAAACTACACCAGAGTTATTATCGCTAGCTGACATTCTTGCCGGGCACCCTGAGTCGGCCTTGACAGTAGCATCATCTTAAACATTCTTCTTCTTATTATTATTATTCTTGTGTTAGGGCCTACTAGGGACCACGTTCCAATTTCAATTCTCCATCCTTTGATGTTTTTCTTCCTTTTCTTCCAATATTCCTTCTTTGTTTCACTATGTTTCTTTTTCCTTTCTTCAGACCACTTTGTGCCGGTTTTCTTTGCCTCCCTCGCTTGGAATTCTACCATCTTTTAAACTTTCTTCCTGACATTTCTCTTTCCATTACTTCTTCTTCTCTGATGTTGTTCCTTTCCAAGTCTTTTTTGATCTCTTGAATCCAGGTGGTTGTTGAGTTTTTCTGCCAAATACACGTGAAGATCTTTTTGCTTAGTCTACTGTCGTCCATTCTTTAAGTATGTCCAAAAATTAGCAGTCTCCTCTTCCGTACTGTTATAGATATGTTTTCTATATTCTGATAAATTTCGTTATTACTTGTTAATTTCCAAAATTCTGTCGTTTTTAGAGGTCCTAATATTTTTCTTATAATTCATCTTTCTAGTACTTCCAATCTTTCAAGTTTGTAATTGAGTACTAAACATTCGCTGGCTTAAAAGCATAATCATTATTATTAATAATTTATTCTGCTTCTACTTCTTATTGATGATGATGATGATGCTTGATGTTTAAAGTGTCTAACATCGAGGTCATCGGTCCCTACTTCTTATTAATCCACCACTCTACAATTGGGAGAGAAATGCGAGGTAAGTTTAATGAATATAATCAAATGGACTTTACGTTTAATAATTATTAAACACTACATAATTGCTTGTGGAAACAAAGTTAAGGAACAGTTCATGAAACTTGTTTTCTTAGCAGTGTTCAATCATGTTTCCGGGGAATCCAATCGCTTGAAGTAACGCTACCTGTTGACGGCGATCCGAAAGGAAACTTCATGTTTTATGTGCCATAAACTGCAGACTACTGTCCACTTGGAAACAAGGTCTACAAAGAATGAAGGTGGCTTATGATGCCGTAAACCTAGAATGGCCTCTGGCGATAAAACTGCCCCTTGTGCTAAACTACGAATTGGTGGCATAGCCGGGGTAATTGAACACTTTGATTGCTCCTGTGAGGCTGCGTTAACACAATACATTCATAAATCATGTGCACTCGTATTTTCCTACCTGAAATTAAAGCGCACACAGCATAAAACAAAGCCAAAACGCTAGTGAGTAGGATCCTAGAAAACAGAGGACTTGAGAATTGTACACTATTAATTTCATTGTTAGCTTAGCTTTTTTGCTTTTCCTACTTATTTAATATGGGGAGTACAGACTTTGTTGGGCACCAGACTTCAGTTACTTCGCTGTGTATAAATTCTCTGGGACGTAATGTTGCAATAAACGATGTTATCGTGTATCCCGGCCGCGTCGGGGATTTTAATCGCGTATGATTAATTCGTCTGGTCTGGGGACTGGGTGTTTGTGTTTGTCCCAACACTCTTCTCAGACAGCATACGACTCTAGCAACCACCACAGAAACACGCAATTGCTAAAGTGAAAAAAATCCCTCCACACAGGGTTACCGTCAGGAAGGGCATCCGGTCGTAAAACAACGCCAAATCCACAAGTGTGACACAGCTCGCACCATTGATCCCACAAATATGAAAAAAGTGTTTGAAGAAGCAGAAGAAGAAGAAGAAGAAGAAGAAGAAGATGTTTTCCTTTCCGTGTATGGGGCTTGGACCGTAGAGTACATTTGCCCCGTGTACTTTTAAATCTTAAATTATAACCTTTCCTGGTAGAGTGCCTGTTAAACTGTACATAATTTGAGGCATGAGAGGAAGAGGGGTGGTTATTGTCTCTAGGTCTCGTACTACCCTGCTTTCACGATTGATTCAAGCACCAAAATTAAGTGTCGATTAATGTAAACGCACAGTAAGTAAGTAATAAATGGGAGGATATACAGTTTGTCCTAGAATACAACCTCTTTTAAAATATATGGCTTAAATGATCTAATAATATGTAAAATAGGTGTAAAAAATTCTTATATATAATTATATAAAAGTAGCATCACACGAATAGTAATACGTATTTATTATATGCATGTACGTATTACAATAAACGAATTCTCTCTCCTTAGTTTCCACTAATCCGGGATAAGGGGAAGAGAGTCTTCTTCAGTAAGTGACTGCTTATGTCGTAATCATGACCAAGGGATATCCTATTTTCCATAGTTTCAAACCACAGAGAAGTGATTATTTTTGTGCGATTTGTATACAAAATTACAGTCATTCATCGCATCCCATTGTACACAGGTGTCACTATTCAATTTCAGTCACTACTGATCTGCATTTAGAGCAGTCGCCCAGGTGGCGGATTCCCTATCTGTGGTTATCCTAGGCTTTTATTAAATGATTGCAAATAAATTGGAAATTTATTGAAAATCTCCCTTGGTAAGTTATTCCAATCCCTAACTTCCCTCCCTACAAATGAATATTTGCCCCAACTTCTCTTCATTTTCAACTTTATCATCTTATTTTGATATTTCCTAATTTTTAAAGACACCACTCAAATTATTCGTCTACTAATTTTATTCCATGCAATCTCGTTACTGACAGCTCGGGACATACCACTTAGTCTAGCACAGGGGTTTCCAATTTGTAAGGGCTCGAGGGCCATTTTGGAAACCTTAGTCACGTTCGCGGGCTGCACTTGATTAGGCCAATTTTCATAAAATTCTGCAAATAGTACATAAGCACCATTATGAAATAATATGCATAGTTCAATTGAAATGAGGGCTTGATAATTTTAATTGCTAAAAACATTATTTTAAAATTGCATAAAAGAGTGAAATTTGGAGCCGGGCTGAGTGGCTGAGACGGTTGAGGCGCTAGCCTTCTGGCCCCAGCTTGGCAGGTTCGATTCTGGCTCAGTCCGGTGGTATTTGAAGGTGCTCAGATACGTCAGCCTCGTGTCGGTAAATTTACTGGCACGTAAAAGAACTCCTGCGGGACAAAATTTCGACACCTCGGCGTCTCCGAAAACCATCAAAATTAGTCAGTGGGACACAAAAATAACAACATTATTACTTGAAATTTGGATTTTAAATGTTTAAAAATAATGTGTTGAAAACAAGTTAATGCTTGACAAGAGTAACTAGTATTAAAGAATAATTTGTTTTGACTTGGATTTATAAGGTGTATAACAATTAATACGTTTTTGAACGAGCTATTAAATAATTTTGTGTCTTTTCTTCACATTATTTTTAAGAGTGCTCTCGCGGGCGGCAAAAATGGCTTCGCGGGCCACATGCGGCCCGCGGGCCGCCTTTTGGAAACCCCTGGTCTAGCAGCTAGTCTCTTTTCTCCCAAGTTTTCCCAGCCCAAACTTCGCAAAAGTTTTGTACTGCTACGCTTTTTGTCGGAAATCACCCAGAACACCGATTTAGCCTGTCGTTTTCCTGAAGAATCCTTCCATCGGTATAATCTTCCCAAGTTGTTCTAGGTCTTCCCCTCCTTCGTATTTGTAATGGTATCCAATCTAACATTTATTAGGACAGCAATCTTCGATCTCACTGACACATGACCTATAGTCTTAACCTCTTTACTCCTGGTGGCAATACTCATCTTCAATCCTTAACCAGTTTCGCAGTGTAATTCCATTTCCATAACTTTAGTGATTGTCCTTGTTTCATCATACATCTGATCCATTTGCAATAATGGTATCTATTTTTGTTTTATTTATTGAAGTACAAATTTAGTTTCTCTCGTTGTTTTGTACCCCACAGATAATAATTTCCTCATCATCATCTGTTTACCCTCCAGGGTCGGCTTTTCCCTCGGACACAGCGAGGGATCCCACCTCTACCGCCTCAAGGGCAGTGTCCTGGAGCTTCAGACTCTTGGTCGGGGATACAACTGGGGAGAATGACCAGTACCTCGCCCAGGCGGCCTCACCTGCTATGCTGAACAGGGGCCTTATGGAGGGATGGGAAGATTGGAAGGGATAGGCAAGGAAGAGGGAAGGAAGCGGCCGTGGCCTTATGTTAGGTACCATCCCGGCATTCGCCTGGAGGAGAAGAGGGAAACCACGGAAAACCACTTCCAGGATGGCTGAGGTGGGAATCGAACCCACCTCTACTCAGTTGACCTCCCGAGGCTGAGTGGACCCCGTTCCAGCCCTCATACCACTTTTTAAATTTAATGGCAGAGCCGGGAATCGAACCTGGTCCTCCGGGGGTGGCAGCTAATCACGCTAACCACTACACCACAGAGGCAGGCAGATAATAATTTATTTATCTAATAACCTGTTTGACTTCAGCAAAATCTGTTCTTATTTCTGTCTTACTGATTCCACTGTTCCAGAAGACAAAGCACTTCTACATATACCTTGTTCTACTGCTGGTCATTTTATACCACTTACAACAGCACAATCCGTTTTGATTGTATTCACTACCAAGCAAAGCTTTGTATATTCTGGGATTGAATTTCGCAGCACATTATTTGGTATATGAAAATGGTAGGTTAAATATTTTACCACCGTTGGTTTGGATCCTCATATCCTCAAAACAGCAATACCAATTTATTCGATGTCGATTACGTTTTGAAATGTGTTGATGCAATGGTATAGACTTGTTGTGAACCCTTACTAATATTAATCTGAAATTCAAATTCATCTGAATAATCGGTACCCTATCCAATGCTACCAGTTATTTGAATTTAAAGGTCTTTCGCTGATAAGGTGCTCTCATTCCTAACACCAGATCTTGACAAATATGACTTTCCATTTAAGTACAGATTTAATTTCAGCATTAGGCGATAATACTCCTACACACGTAGCAACGCCTTGGTAAGAATCTAGTGGCTAAACTTCTTAGTTAGTGGTCAACCTAAGGAGAGAGTTAATAGTGTGGAAGCTGAAGTTAAGGTCAAAATGTACAGGAAGAAAGAATTCCACGAAATGTTGCAAATGATTAAATTTATTCATAGAGCATTTTTAGAAAAGGTAGTGATTTTGTATTATGAGAATTATATAGCTGAAAATAGTTGGGTAGAAATTGCCCTGCTTGCATCCGGGAGATAGGGGGTTCGAATCCCACTGTCGGCAGCCCAGAAGATGGTTTTACGTGGTTTCCCATTTTAACACCACACCATAATTAAGGCCACGGCCGCTTCCTTCCAACTCCTAGGCCTTTCATACCCCATCGTCGCCATAAGACCTATCTGTGTCGGTGCGACGTAAAGCCAATAGCAAAAAAAAAAAAAAAGAAATTAAATTGCCCTTGGAGACGAAACACGGCATCGAGTCATGAAGAGCCCTGAGCTGAAAGCAACAAGCAAGTGGCTTCTCGGTTTGAGTCAGGAAGCTATCCGATTGCTTTCGGGAGATAGCGGAACCAAAACCCACTGCTGGAAGCCGTGAAGGCAAATGCTGTTACTATAGCTTCATTAATGACACAGTTCTTTCCTCCCCAGTCATAGCTCTTTACTACCCCATCGTCACCATAAGACCTATATGTGTCGGTGGGACGTAAAAATATCTTTATAAATAAAATTGTACGGCGTCCGATGTTTGTAATTTCGTTTCTTTTGCCAATTTTTCAGATATGTATTCCTTTTGGGTCAACTCAAGACAGCATCAGTGTTTTCTTGTCGTATCTCGATGCCTTATACGTTAAATAGAGCTGTATTTCACGATTTCAATTTAATTTTTTGCTTTTTATACGTATATGTTATCGTTTGACACACTTGTATGAAAGGTAGATTCATCACATTCGGCGCGCACATTTACACGACCAGTGGCCATTGTTAGCCAAATTATATTATTCCAGCTGTCACATGAGTATCATGAAAGTAAAGTAATATTTGAAAACTGTACGATATTTCGCCCTATTCAATAAATCTAACTCAATCTAACCCCAAAAATATAGGAGATATGAGAAAATGTCATAGGACCAACCATGTAGAACATTAAAAGGGGCGCCTGATGCTGCAATCCGTTTGTCGATATGTAGTACAGTTTCAAGGCAGTAACTCTCGAAATAAACGTGTCCATGCATATCTATATAATTGTAGGAGGGCCACTGTCTGTTATTTCATTTTTTTGCCGATTTTTCAGATATTTATCCATTTCATGTAAACTCAAGACCGTGTCAGTGTTTTTTTTTTATATTTTTCGTTCTTTTTTGTTCCACCATCACGGCGAAACAGCTGGATAGATCTCAACCAAACTTCATATTTAGAATATACTCATCTCGTGGAAGGTCTTCATTTGCATATGACGTATAAATCACTGAATAGACGGGGGTTTATAGGAAAACAAGAACGTTTTTCTTCCATTTTCTCTTATATAATTGATTTCCTGTATGCAGTCGCTTAAGTGCGGCCAGTATCCAGTAATAGGGAGATAGTGGGTTCGAACCCCACTGTAGGCAGCCCTGAAGATGGTTTTCTGTGGTTTCCCATTTTCACATCTGGCAAATGCTGGGGCTGTACCTTAATTAAGGCCACGGCCGCTTCCTTGACATTCCTAGGCCTTTCGCATCCCATCGTCGCCAAAAGACATACCTGTGACGGTGCGACGTAAAGCAAATAACAAAAAAAAAAAAGTAAAGAAAAATGTTTCCTGTAAAATCCGTGGACTATATGTGAAACGTCCCTTCATTATAAACAACTTTTGTTATGCAAATCATTTCGCGACCGCCTCTGTGGTGTAGTGGTTAGTGTGATTAGCTGCCACCCCCAGAGGCCCGGGTTCGATTCCTGGCTCTGCCACGAAATTTGAAAAGTGGTACGAGGGCTGGAACGGGGTCCACTCAGCCTCGGAAGGTCAATTGAGTAGAGGTGGGTTCGATTCCCACCTCAGCCATCCGGGAAGTGGTATTCCGTGGTTTCCCACTTCTCCTCCATGCAAATGCCGGGATGGTGCCTAACGTAAGGCAACGGCCGCTTCCTTCCCTCTTCCTTGTCTGTCCCTTCCAATCTTCCCATCCCCGCAAGGACCCTGTTCAGTACAGCAGGTGAGGCCGCCTGGGCGAGGTACTGGACATCCTGCCCAGTTTTATCCCCCGACCCAGAGTCTGAAGCTCCAGGACACTGTCCTTGAGGCGGTAGAGGTGGGCTCCCTCGCTGAGTCCGAAGGAAAAGCCAACCCTGGAGGGTAAGCAGATTAAGAAATAAAGAAATAATTTCGCTTACTCTTCAAATGACGGAGAAAATTACTATTTATGCGGGTCTAATAAAAAGTAAACTCGTGTCTTCATCCTGAGGTGGTGCAGCTACTTTCAGGCACACCCCCATTGGAGGTGAACTGCATGTACCACCTCAACCACATACCAGCCCTCCTGCCATTCTTAAATTTCTGGCAGTACCGGGAATCGAACCCGGGCCTCTGACGACTGCAGCTAATAACACTAACCGTTACGCTACGGAGGCAGCCTGCGGCTCGCATGTCCTGCATTGAATGACCGACAGACCGACAACGAATCTAGAGGTTACCATTGCAACGTCTCTGACTGTTTGCCAGCAGGAAAGTATTGCCATTTTCGTCATCGTTCCCGTATACTTAGGTTGTTTCTTGGGTAGACGTCTCGTCAAGCAGTCATTCCGCGGAATACTGGCGGGGTACAGTTGGAGGTTACAATCGACCTGAACAGTACCACGGAATGTAGCCTATTATTTCACACCGTAAGGTGTTTTCTTGCTTTTGTTATAAGTCTTACTGTATTTCTATTGTACTGCTGTTTTTCGTTTTAAATTATTGCCTCTTCCTTGTCTCTTTAGGACTAAGTAATACCATCATAAGTCATCTTCTTATCTGTTTACCTAAGAATCCATGCACCTAAATTTCTCCTCTGTTACCGTTTTCTTATGTGTATACCTCATACCATCACAACTTATTGATGGACTTGGTATTTATACAATTAGATGTCCTATCCGGCTGTCCTTAGTTATAATCCTGTTTTCTATTAATTTCAACTTTCTTAATTGTATTATTTTCTTCCTTAATTACACCGTATATATGCGAGTGCTAATCCCGAAACCTGGACGCTCTTTTCTTTGAGAACAAATTCCAAGCTGTTCAAATGTATAATTTTGGCCCCTGATAATACAGAAATATGTATGCAATTTTAATAACGGCGCACACGTTCGTTTCGGGATAATTGGTAGCTAAATGGCAAGTCGTATCACAAAACAGATAGCACAATCACCGTTTAATTTGGAGAGATCTACGACTTTGGTCCTATGACTTTTTGTCGTATTTCTATCTCTTATACGTTAAATACAGCTGTATTTCTCGATTTGAAATTACTTTTGCACATTTTACATGTATATATTATCTCGATTGTTGATATGTTAGATAGCGCTGCATTTCTTGCTTATAATCAAATCTCTTCAGCTCGATTAGGGAAAGGGGCCTGTCTTTATAACGAAAACTCCCCATATCTACTGTGGATGGCAGATGCCTAGTGAGACTACCGTTACAGTAGGAACTCCGGAACTCGATTGTGTTTGGCAGTAGGAAATGTGGCCTGTCATTACCAACAAACTTCCCCAATGCCTACCTTACAGCACACCACACCACAGAGCTGGACAGTTATGAAAATTATCTTTAATATTGTTAAAGTTTCTGTAATTAACTTCACGAATTGTTATACAGAAGTATCACTGAATTCTTACAAAGGCAACCGCTGTTCCAAACGCGGCAAAACCTCGTGGAAGTCTTAGTATTAAAAAATTACGTCGGTATTTTTCAGATTTCGTGGAAAAGTGGAGATTCTGCGGCTATTATCAAGATGCCAATAGGCAATTAGTACTACAAGCGTGCTTGCTTGCTTTCATATTAAAAAATACTCAACATCATGGGGTCTCTATGTTGCAACATTCTTCCGGTTCTCATGGTTCCCCTTCTAATGCTCAGCATATAAAATTGAGGAGCTGGGTGGAATAATGACTTTAACCTACATTATACATTTTCTCCGATTATTGCTCTAATAATACCCAGCGCGTTCTGCTTGTCGACTCAGAAAAATCTCCAACGTAGAATTCGTGGACTGCATTAACGTCTCCGCCCACTAAGCACCCTCCAAGAGCCAGTCAGCCACGAGGCGCGTGTGAATAATGTGTTGTATTTGTCGACGGCTTAAGATTTTAAAGGCATATTAAAATCGACGCAAAGGAATTAGCTTTTTGATGGCGTTCATTTAATTTGTGTATTGAGTGTGGAGATGGCTGAAAATTCTGAAGAATCTGATCAGTACATCAGCAGCAGTAGCTGCAGAAAATCGCATTCATGAAACGAGTGTGCAGTACAATGTGTGTTAAGAAAAATATAAAAAATATGCCAAAAATGAAAGGAAATCTGGAATATCTTAATTATGTTTCTGCGGCAACGGAGAGAACTGTCAAAGGCAAGAAGTTCGTAGTTTATGAGAAATGTTGTGCCAGAAAATGTTTCACCCAAGTGGGGGCTGCTTATCAAAAAATAATTTCACAATACTTTCTGGGCTTTAGTCAAGAAAAGCAATGAAGGTAGCTTTCTAGGTCTTTCAAAGACGAGTGTCAAGAATGGCAAATGAAATGAAATAAGATAAACACAGTAACACTTGAAAAAGAATTAAAATAGTGCGCAGGTTGTAAATACACCCATGTTCATAAAAACCAGAACACCTTGAGAAACTAGAGATAGGAAGTTCATATTCACAGGACATTTGCATTATTATCTTCTGAAGAAATCATTACCATTTGAAGTATGTCGGCCCTCAGGTCCAAGGCCCACAACGATATCTCTGCGCACCACCACCGACAGGTGAAATGTGCTTGCGACTCTCGTTGTCGCTATAAACCGAAGGTAATGGATAGTGTGACTTGAGCAGACGTGCAGGATGCCACACAGAAGTGTGCGAGAATAGTACCGTCAAATGAGTGAGTTTGAAAGAGGGCGCATTGTTAGCATGAGACAACGTGATGCATCCATCCGGGACGAATTGTGTCGACAGTGCAACGGGTGTGTACAGAATGGTTCACAGAAAGCCATAGAACTCGACGAGATAGGGCTGGTCGCGCCACTCAGACCACCCCCTGAGAGGATTGACACCTCATCCGAATGGCATTGTAGGGCAGATCTGCGCTCTTCTCGGCTCTAGCGCTACAGTAGAGCACATCCTACACTATCAGGAGTGACAGTCCGTCGCCTCTTATTACGGTCTGAGTTAACGGCGCGTCGTCCACTTCTCCGCCTACCTTTGACTAATGTGCATAAACGTGCTAGAATTCAATGGTGTATGGAACGACGTCGCTGGGGACAGGAATGGCATCAGATAGTATTTTCAGACGAATCCAGGTTCGGCTTGTTTGATGACCGCAATTTGATTCGCCGCAGACAGGGTAAGAAGCTTCACATTGACTGCATTCGCACAAGATATACAGCGCCAACTCAAGGCCTTATTGTGTGGGGTGCTTTTAGGTACAACCACAAATCACAGTTGGTGCGTGTCCAGGACACTGTGACCAGTTTGACCTACGTGAATGACATCCTGCGACCCGTAGCCATACCCTTTCTGCACGACACCCCGGACGCAATATTTCAGTAGGACAATGCGCGATCAGATGTTGCTGCACGAACACGTGCCTTCTTGTTGTCACAGGATATCAGACTATTACCCTGACCCGCCCGATCACCGTACTTATCGCAAATCGAAAAATGCATGGGATAAGGTGAAACGACGGGTGCGGTGCTGTGATCCAATGCCAACCACCAAAGATGAACCGTAGAACCAGAATGTAGCATGGGTGGCTATACCGCAGGTCGCCTTTCGCGCCTTATACGCTTCCATGCCATAACGCATGGAACAAGTTATCAGTGCCCATGGGGTTCCCAGTGCCCACTAGACAACAGGACACTTGCTGAACCTAGGTAACTGAAATGCTAATCGTTTCTGCAGAACATACCAACGAACATGCATTGAATATGAACTTCTATCTCTAGCCTTTCAAGCTGCTCTGTTTTTTATTAACATGAGTGTAATTTCTATTACAAGTTCTCCAGGTAGACTGAAAACTATTTTAACTTCAGATGTGATTTCTGGTCTGGAAAATAGAGGACAAAATCAACACTTATTTTGAATATGATGAAAACGCAGGGAGATTTGTTTCCTTCGCATGGTTCGCATTATGGGCAGAGGTAATTTCATCGGAAGTACTTTTACAACGCAGATATTTACACTCTGTGACAAAAAATTGAAGCACCCAATTGGGAAGTTGGGAACGAAATTAAACTTCTCGTGTTCGAGAGGGTGTGTGATATTATTTCAGTGATTATAAAATCGAGTCAAACTTACAAAGAACTTGGGAGTACGAGCCCTCTTATCAGTATGACGTTGCACTCCATCTGGCCTGGATGTATGCACTGATTCCGTTGGTAAGCCTCTGTATCCTCTCCTGAGGCAAACTGGCCCATAACTGTTGTAACTGGTCCTTGATGTCCTGGATACTTGCACTGGGACGGATTTGACGTCCGAGCTGGTCCCACACATGCTCTATCGGTGACAGGTTCGGAGATCTTACTGGACATGGGAGTACCTCAACGTCACACAGACAGTCCACGGAGACAAGTGCCGTGTGTGGGAGAGCATTGTCCTGTTGAGAAATAACACCATGACACTGCCGAATAAGAGGTGAGATATGAGGACGCATGATGTCTGTGACGTACCATTGTACCATCAAAGATCCCTCAGTCACTACCAGCCGTGACTTGAAGTCATACACCTTTGGCTCCACACACCATGATGCCAGGAATAACAACGTTGTTCCTCTTCAAAACATTTGGACCTCTCCGAAGGTCGCCGCAGTACTCGCGGAAGATAGTTATGTGGGGTAGTAGGTACAGAACCGTGCTACGTCACTGAACTCCGTTCATCAACAGCCATGCTTCCCGGTCACGGTACCACTCCAAACGCAGCTGTTGGGGGTGTTAACGGCAGCCTACACATAAGACGGTAATTCGTTAGTCTGGCTGCTGCTAGTCTCCGATAAATGGTGCGGGCTGACACAGAATGTTGCAGGGAGTCCATTACTTGTTCTTGGAAGGCGGGCACAGCTGTGAAGGCGTTACAATGTGCTTGATACTCAATACGGTGATCATCCCTTGTGGTGGTCAGCCGAGATCGACCGCAACCTTGGCGACGAGTACACCTGCCCTCATGTTCCCGTTGGTCCAACATCGGGCCACTGTCTCATCCGAACGACCCACAAATCTGGATACTGCACGATTCGACTAGCCGGCCAAATGGAGACCGAAATTAAGACCACTTCCAAACTCCGTCAGGTGTTGATAACGCTGTCTCGCTCGAGTACGCGGCATCTCCTTGTCCATCCAGGTGATCACTCGACATTTGTTGCTGTACACGCCACCTGCAGGCGTCAATTTCTGTTTTGTCCTGTATGTGCCGTGGTTTTATTATTATTATTATTATTATTATTATTATTATTACGGAGATTCCGTGGTGGACAGAAGTGAAGGAAGGTACGGCTATGAATGGGTCGACATAAGACAGTCAGAATTATGACTTAAAACTTTAAAATTAAAGCCATATTCCTTTCTCTGGTATCCTTTGGTTTCTTTTCAAAATCTCAACTTTACAAACTCAGGTAAAAGGGTTCGTAAGATTGGACAACAATTTTAGAAAATCAAATAATAATCAATTAACAAATTTGAGCTTGAAGTTCTCTAATTATAAATGCTTTGTGATTGCTGAATCTCCTTTCCACAAACAGTCAAGGAAACGGATCTCACACTTCAATCAAATCAATAAAATAAAATCAATCAATACTGATCTGCATTTAGGGCAGTCGCCCAGGCGGCAGATTCCCTATCTGTTCTTTTACTAGACTTCATTGCAAAGAAATTGGAAATTTATTGAACATCTCCCTTGGTAAGTTATTCCAACCCCTAACTCCCCTTCCTATAAACGAACATTTGCCCCAATTTGTCCTCTTGAATTCCAACTTTATCTTCATATTGTGATCTTTCCTACTTTTAAAGACACCACTCAAACTTATTCGTCTACTGATGTCCTTCCACGCAATCTCTTCACTGACAGCTCGAAACATACCACTTAGTCGAGCAGCTCGTCTCCTTTCTCCTAAGTCTTCCGAGCCCAAACTTTGTAACATTTTTGTAACGCTACTCTTTTGTCGGAAATCACCCAAACGAAATCGAGCTGCGTTTCTTTGGATTTTTTCCAGTTCTTGAATCAAGTAATCCTGGTGAGGGTCCCATACACTGGAACTATACTCTAGTTGCGGTGTTACCACAGACTTATGTGCCCTCTCCTTTACATCCTTACTACAACTCCTAAACACCCCCATAACCTTGCGCAGAGATCTGTATTCTTTGTTTACAATCCCATTTATGTGATTACCCCAATGAAGATATTTCTTTACATTAACACCCAGATACTTACAATGATCACCAAAGGGCACGTGTACGTGAATTATTTTCAAAAAATTGAATTTTTTATTTTCATGTATTATTATTCTTTGGAGTTCTCTCTTTCAGAATATATATAGTTTACATAAGTTAGCAAGCATATTTTGCCCTGTTCTGGGACGAATATTGAGTAAATACAGTCTCACACAGTTCACTGTAAGGGAAATATTTCTTAGAAGTGGTTTTAAATTACGATTTCAGTTTACCACACGCAATGATTTATTTATGATATTAGCACAGTTTACAATTATGTGGAACTTGCACAGTTTACGGTGTCGTATTTTAGTCAGTGAAATATGAGATACTTCTATTCTTACTTCCTATTATAGCTTCACCTTTATAACAAATTTGCAAGTATTCTATCACCCTTAAAAATGTCTAGAATCTTACAGTCGTCGCGGCGCGGTAGAGACTTTACGTACGGTACGACGTCCTTTTACTATTACAACAGCGTTTGAGTACGGCCACTATTACATCCTCGCGAATCGCGACGGAGCATATTTTCTACACACACTGTGCACACATGTCTCTGTACACTGGATTGCACTGACGGGACTGCACTGGCTATGGCCTTGCGCAGTGGCCTATATATGCACGTCAGGCGGGCGGCGCTTGGAATCAGGGGCTAAGGGGCGAGTATTTCTCCCAAACTTTAAATTGTCATATCTCAGAAACCACTGGACGGATTGATTTCAAATTTGCAGGGTTTTACTTTCAGAACATTAGCTATAATTCACTGTTGGTCTCGTGTTAATCGGCCTAGGCATTAAAAAGTTCGTAAAATACAATCGAGAAACTTCGGCAGGGGAAGTAAGCTGCAAGCGGAGGTGACGTCACTTGACCTTGCTTGACTTGCTTTCTCGCTCGTGGAGTGCAGTGCAGTAAGTACGAGAACATTCTCTCACACATCTGTTCACGTATCGGAACAGAATTGTATGCTAGAAAATAAAATTTGTAATTTATATGTGCCAGGGCCTATGCCTTCCTGGTACAATATATATATATATAAATATATATATGTAGATATAAGAAAACATAAAGGTCCAATAACACTGCCTTAAGGAATCCCCTATTAATTGTTACAGGGACAGATAAAGCTTCGCCTACTCTAATTCTCTGAGTTCAATTTTCTAGAAACATAGCCACCCATTCAGTCACTCTTTTGTCAAGTCCAATTGCACTCATTTTTCCAGTAGTCTCCCATGGTCTACCCTATCAAATGCCTTAGATAGGTCAATCACGATACAGTCCAATTGACCTCATGAACCCAGGATATCTGCTAAGTCTTGCTAGAATCCTACAAGTTGAGCTTCATGGAATAATCTTTCCTAAACCCAAACTGCCTTCTATCAAACCAGTTATTAATTTCGCAAACATGTCCAATATAATCAGAAAGAATGCTTCCCCAATGCTTACATGCAATGCATGTCAAACTTACTGGCCTGTAATTTTCAGCTTTATGTCTATCACACTTTCCTTTATACACAGGGGTTACTATAGCAACTCTCCATTCATTTGGTATAGCTCCTTGATGCAAACAATAATCAAATAAGTATTTCAGATATGGTACTATATCTCAGTCCATTGTATTTAGTACATCCCCAGAAACCTTATCAATTCCAGCTGCTTTTCCAGTTTTAAAATGTTGTAGCATACTGTAAATGTCATTGTTGTCATAGGTAAATTTAGATACTTCTCTTTAGTATTAGTCACCTGCTCTGTCTGGACATTATCCTTGTAACCCACAATATTTGCATACTGCTGACTGAATACTTCTGCCTTTTGAAGATCCTCGCATACCCACTCGCCTTGTTCATTAATTATTCCTGGAATATCCTTCTTGGAAACGGTTTCTGCCTTAAAGTACCTACTTTCTTTTACATCAGTAGTAAGAACATAGTATCCAAAATGTACAATCTTAAAAGAGCACCTTTGTTCCACAAAATTTTCTAGGAGACTACTCTCCGAACATTATAACATTACAGCCTTCCACAGATACCATTCAACCTGTACATTAATAGAGCGTTTTTGCTCTATACATTTACACCTAGGAACATATTTCCAGAAATGTCCAGGCCTATCAAAGGCACAACCTACATTTTACAAAGTCAAACAATCTGACATCTTTTTGATATGAAAAGGAATGAGATTTATTGTAACAGGGGTAGCACGTACTCATTCTACGAGGCCTTGGTAAAAACAAAAGGTTAACTTACCGGCCCAGAAACCAAAATGGACAGGAGGTGATCCTTTGCACTCCTAGAAATTTAAAATAGAATGCATAAAATCTTATTTGGGCTTATGGCGCGATGGTACAGAAGCTAAGCCTATACTACTGAGGTTACTAGATGTAGGGAATATTTAAATTACGGAAATTATAACATAGAAAAAATTACAAAATCATAGTCACCTCAAAAGCTAGTTCTTTCGACTTGTTTGAAATTTATATTTAGAAATTGAAATTTACAGTTTAGAAAAATGAAGCTACATTGCTAAAGGTTTGAAACATTCACCTCGAGTTAGTTTTGAAAGACTATAAGATGTTAATTATGATCTGCCATTACCTTGAGCTGGTGAACCTGTCGAAGATGGATGAGTTGCCTCCTTTGCAAACACACACACTAGACTGGAGCGATGAATAAGACAACCTGGTCCGAAAATGTACCAGCTTTTGTACCCGAGAGAAAAGTTCCAGAAACTCTGGGCCACGACCCGACACATCCCTAATTCTGAAAAGTAAATATACAAAATTTTCTATTGGCCAACATCTTAAGTCGGCGGGAAGATATAGAAGTTTTGTAAATTTTAACACACCCAAAACAATTCAGTTTAGGAAACCTTTACATACAAAATTACTTTAGAATTTTAATATTTAATATTTCATCCTCATACCAGAGGGTATAACATAAGTTTATAGTAGCGACATCTGTCGAGAAATGTTCAAACTTATTGCGCTAGTTGCTACGAGTTTTACATTTTAGATGGCATTCTCTAAGACGCTTCATTTATATGTACGGGGTGGGTGTACCTCCGGTACAGATCTCCCCCCACCCAAAAAAAGTTCTTCCTCGGGTGACACAGTTTAGAAAATTTGCTTTTTAGGAACCTTTGCAGTTTAATTTTACAGGCATAAAATTTCTTGATGAAAGTTAATTTGTAATTATGTCGCACACAAGACTTGAAGGAAACTAATATACAGTGGGGATTAAATAAAACTATTTCCACCACAGGATCACAAATAGGAATTACACCGCCATTCTACATCTCTGAATACAAGTACTAATCTTGGGTCCGGTACACAATCCCGCTTTCTCCAATTCGAGTCGCAGAAATATTTTTACCTAAAGTGCGAATTCTACCATGTCCAAAAAAGGAACTTAGATGCGAAAATTTGATTTTTTTTTTTTGCAATTTGTAAGTAATTATTAAATGCCACAATGTGCCAAGAGTTACGACACTCTTGCCAAAGTAGCCATGTCTATGACGTCATAGTCCATCCCTTCAACCTGTGGAAGGTCAACCGTGATTAAATTATGACGTCACGAGCCAACATCTGACATTTAAATGTACATGCAAACACCAACCAAGCATCCCATGGGTTACAGC
This sequence comes from Anabrus simplex, assembly GCF_040414725.1. NCBI lineage: Eukaryota > Metazoa > Arthropoda > Insecta > Orthoptera > Tettigoniidae > Anabrus > Anabrus simplex. The sequence continues at coordinate 298,787,340 of NC_090265.1, read as the reverse complement.
AGAAAATGAGCACTTCACATCACATAATGTATACTGATGATATAAAGTCACCATATAAATCACAATGAACCATTAAAATACTGGAATTTAAAAACAAAGAAAGAAAACATCAGTTATCGCTTCGATACCGCTTGAGCGCCCGATCTGTAAGGGGCAATTTATGGTTCCCAATTTACGAACGCGGGTGAATGTTTAGGAATCAGAAACGCATGTACGAACGATATGAAACGATACGTGATGCAGAGATGAGGAGACATCCTTCCTTTATGCTTGCCAGGGACTCACCAACCCACCCAAAAAAGTGTTTTACCCACACAGAAAACGAGGCTACATTACATTGCAAGTTCTCACAGTAGCAAGAATAGGAAGTAGTGTGTTCAAATGGTACTCACAGAAAGTTATTTAGGTATCCATTGCACTTACTGCAGGCTTCGTTTACGAAGTCAGCCAGAATTACGTTGAAAGCACTCGAGGTTAGGTTCATCTCACTGTGATATGCAAATAAACACGTAAAAAGCACATAAAACCACCTTGAATGTACGAATCATTCCGTAATTAGTTAACTAGATAATCCCGCGCAATGTGGATATACGAGCCATTAATTAAATAAATATGATAACTTGAATTGACAGTAATGGCACAACTATCACGACCACGTGGTAATTCCTGCAGGTAACCGCTCCGCCATCGTCGATCTACACATGCGCACAGGGTGTATTCTTTATTCCCTGCATGCTCATGAGAAGTACCAACCTAACGAACGTAACTACTTGACGACTGCCTTCAACCCCTAACGCCAATACTTACCTGTTTATTGACGACGAAAGTGAATCATAGGATTACATTTACAAATTGCACAATGTTTATTCTCCATGGTTATGCATTGGTTCCAGCTCAAAAGGACCGCGGGTGTTACTCCTCCTTCTTGCCACGAGGAAGGGTTAGCGGCTCTTGCATACGTCATACTCTCGCAGGTGTGCCACATGTGCTGTATAAATAGGTACAGGGGGTGGTGTGACGTCATACAGGTGCACATGCGCAGTAGCGAAAATTCGGACTTAGTTTTCGGATATTAATTCCCTGACTAACACCCTTTGACGTCATCACCCCTCTGTCACCAAGTAAACATGGTCGCCATGTGCTGCACCAGTCCTATATAGTGTCCTATTCTGTGTTCTAAATGTCAGGTGATAGTACAAACACCTAGTATTTTCGCAACTCTACTCCCTCTTTGTACACTAACGAACATATCTAATAGCATAAGACGGCGCCTACAACTGAACTGGTGATTGCGGGATTGTGTACCGTAACCCTAAACGGTCCTGCAAATTATAGTGTTCTTACTGTTGTTAAATAAGGGGTCACAATGCTTTCTTATTTTCAGCTTGTTTTCTAAATATGGAACTGTGAATGTGTCATTGCATGTACGACAGGATAAATTGAGATTAAAAGGATGGCCATCAGAAGTACACAGGCTGCTGTGTATTTAATACGCTACTGACCTGAATAAAGTAAAGACCGAGTGAGTTGGCCGCATGCTTTGGGTCGCGTAGATGTGAGCTTTCATTCGGGAGATGGTGGGTACGAATCCCAACGTCGGCAGCCCTGAATATGGTTTTCTGTGGTTTCCCATTTTCACACGAGCCTTAATTAAGGCTACGGTGGCTTCCTTCCCAATCCCAACCCTTTCTCATCTTTGCACGGCCGGAAACCTGTAGTGAAATGTTAAACTGCCGTAGTAGCAAATAAAGAAAGAAGGAGACGTAAAGAGGCCAGAAGTTTGGTATTAAAAGTGGTCCTTTCGAGCACATGATGACTCACCTTGTGTTTGTGGCATTTGATAGAATTTCCAGCGGGAAGTTGCAAGTCAACTTGGTAATAAGGTATATTACTATGAAGACTTCCCGACATATTTAGGTATCACTCTTGGTAGAACTCTGTTCATTACGAAACACACAGTGAACACCACTGTAGAACTCTATGGGTTGTTTCAGCAAGTACATTAAGGAGTTTGTCATTATGACTTTTATTCACTGCTGCACCGATCTAACTGAACAGCTCTCATTTCAAAAAAGTAGACGTCCAGTTCTGTTATTTGTTTTACGTTGCTTCGCCACGGAGATGTCTTATGACGGTGATGGGATAGGACAGTGAAAGGAATGAGAAGGAAGTGACTGCGTTCTTAATTAAGGTAATCACAGAAAACCATTTTCAGCGACGTCCACAGTGGAGCTCGAACCCACCATTTTCCGAATTCCTCCGTTTTTTTTCTTTTGCAAGTTGCTTTATGTCGCAGCAACACAGATAGATCTTATGGCGACGATGGGATGGGAAAGGGCTAGGAGAGCGAGAGAAACGTCCATGGCTTTAATTAAGGTACAGCCCCAGCATTTGCTTGGTGTGAACATGGGAAACCACGGAAAACCATCTTTAGGGCTGCGACAGTGAGGTTCGAACCCACTATGCATAGTTACTGGTACTGCGCATTAAAACTTAATGATTCCTTTTAGACTAATTTGTTGTACATGATTACAAGTAAGTTTAGTAATATATTGTACAACTACCACATGATATATAAGTAAATAAACAAACCTCGCATTTAAGTATTCCACCCATACGCCTAGCAAACTGCACTGCAAAGCGTGTAATTTGGTATAACTAATTTGTCTCTCAAATCCATGAACGATTTGTGCCGAACTCATAGACTAATCCTGATCCCATGTACTTCTGCAGTTCTTTCTGCAGGTGCCATTGGTCATTCGTGTGCATAGTATTCAATATCCTCCTCATTATGAAGTTCATCGAGACAAAATCTAGCAACCTCGCTTTTTTTAATTTCATGCATGCGTAACTTAATTTACGTTCAGGTATTGATTAGCTGCCATTGTCCAAACCACAACAATGCTCGACAGGGATAGTGAATTACGACGAGGTGAAGTTCAATTTTAACCTTCGCGGTGCATACCAATACTGTTCCTGCAGAGGTGTACCCTACAATGTTACAAAAGTTGTTACTAACACATTGACGGCTGTTATAATCTCCATCCAGTGCCATGCGATGAGTAGCTAATTTCTGCAATATGACTAGAAGAAAAGAGTTTAGTTGTTACAGAAAACAAGCAATCAAGCGAGTAAGCAAGCAATGTGATCACAAGGATGTGAATCTCTGTTCGAATATCTGACATGCTTTCACCAGAAGAAAAAATGTGCAGTCGATGAGGTAAAATGTGTATTTTATACGAAAATAGTCTTATGGTAACAATAGGCTAGGACAGGGCCTAAACTACAGTACATCCCAAACACTTGCGTAGTGTGAAAATTAGAGAAACACTGAAAACCAATTTCAGGGCTGCCAAGAGTAAGGTTTGAACCTACCATCTCCCGAATATGAGCTCCAAGCTACGTGGGACAACCACGCAGCCAACTCACTCGTTTATTTGAATAAACATCGGTTAATTTACCTGTCAGAAACTCGAGAATTTCGGAAGGTGGGCGCATCTTTCGAAGTGGCACTTAAATCCGGAGCTGACTTAGTTCGCAACAGAAATGAATACCAGGTTAATGGGACAAACTGGCTGGGAAGGAACTAACCACATTAGGCTGCTTCACTTAGACTCCGCGTTATGGACATCAGAGTATTAATATTCTTCATAGGCTTTATGGAGACTGAAAACAGATTTTAAAAGCTTATAACAAACTATACTTTTGGAAGGAATATTTATTTCAGCACTAAGGTGGGTGGAGTAGTTAACCCTATTACTAATCATCTTTAACTTGAGAGAATCCCAGAGCATGTGTGATCTCTAGAAACGGAAATATCGTCCAAAATATATCTATATTCCGACGAGGAACCGAATTCAAGTCACTCTTGATGAACTATGAGCACCTCTATCACCTCAACTGTGTAGATTACCTGACTAATATCTAATATCTGGAGTATTTGTTTGAAATAATTAGCGCTAATAGTAGGGCACACTCAGTGGTGACATTATCTCGCCCGTTATTGGATTTACTGTTGTAGTTGCGACCAATGAACTTGTAGAGTTGCACAGATTAAGTACAAAATGAATCCACTTTGCATCAAAATGAAAAATATGTTTATATGCTATTACTGATAGCTTTAAGGGAAGTTAGTCAGAACAAATACTGTAGCTTAATAGGCGTTTTACGCATAACATTATTTAACGTTCGAAGCTGCCAAATTGAGGCAGTGCAGGAGCGCTTAATTGAACCGTCGCAGGTGGATTCAATTCCTTGTCAGGAAGTTGGAAGACTTAAAAAGAAAAGTTCTCCTTTTGGTGATAAGTTTATAGCCTTAGGGTTCACTTAGTCCATATTCGAAATTAGTACAGGGCTAATCCTGGAACCAATACATCAACCGTTCAATAGAAGTCTATACAATATGAATTATAGACAAACAAGCAAGCAAGCAAATTAATGACGCATACTTCTCATTGAGGTCCCTGGTCTGCGCAGACAGCTGATTTCCATTCCTCTTAAAATAATAGTCGCCATCATCATCGGACAGTCTGAAATTATTGGACCACAACGTTTTTAAGGTCGTAGATCTCAACAGGCTTAGCGAAACCTGTTCCTACCTTCAGTCAGCAATTGGAATATTATGATGAGTTGGGACAAGAACCCGAGCCCTCCGGGTAAGAGACATACATACTAATCCTTCACCGCGGGACTCGAATGCAAGAACGATCGTCGTTAATGAATTGAAGAGATCAGTCACTAATCTTTCCTCGTAAAATCTTAACATATCTTAATATAAAATATTTTAACATTTATATCTTTAGGTTTCTCAAATACGGCGCCGATTCATTTGCTATTGTTCGAAATGTACTTGGCCAAGGTAATCGCATGGTCTCTACTACCGTGTTCAGCACTTGTTATCTGGCACAAGATGGACTGCCTGGGCGTCACTTTCGACGTTCCGTTTAATCGCGGGAGATCTGTGACTGAGTAATTTATTTTTTTCTGAGTAAACATCAAATGTGTCACCACAGATATGTTACACGCCGACATCGTACTGCATGGAATGCTGATTGGACTTATTTCTACTATTAAAAAATCCGTCCACTTCTTACGGATTCGAACCTACAATCTTGAGATTCATAGGCCGACTCTCTACCACCGATCTATAGTCGGAGCTGTACGCTAAGTTAACTACTGAAAGTTGGTCACATTTACATCAATGGGTCTGAATAGAGATACTTAAATCTACTAAAAGTATGTTAATGTTTATATTTTCCGTCAACAGCTGATGACGTACCACTTTCGTTGTAAGAAGCTTAATAGCATAATACTTGCAGCTGACGGCAATTAAAGGATTAAAAATGTAAATTGCCCTCATCCTGGACTGGAAAGACAAATTTTGATGGAAATATATTCAGTTACTCGGAGCTAAAGCAAAGGAGCACACACAAGAACAAAACAAAAACCTGTCATTAACCCTTCTTTCACACAATGGAAGTAGGTGTTGATACATCAAGAACGTCTTTTTACAATTTGCTTCACGTCGCACCGACACAGAAAGGTCATATAGCGACGATGGGATAGGAAAGGCCTAGGAGTGGGCATGAAGCGGCCATGAAATGAAATGTCGTATGGCTTTTAGTGCCGGGATATCCCAGGAGGGCGTCGGGACGATGGGATAGGAAAGGCCTAGGAGTGGGCATGAAGCGGCCATGAAATGAAATGTCGTATGGCTTTTAGTGCCGGGTTATCCCAGGAGGGCTTCGGGACGATGGGATAGGAAAGGCCTAGGAGTGGGCATGAAGCGGCCATGAAATGAAATGTCGTATGGCTTTTAGTGCCGGGATATCCCAGGAGGGCGTCGGCTCGCCAGTTGCAGTTCTTTCTATTTGACGCCCGTAGGCGAGCTGTGCGTAGTAATGAGGATGAAATGATGATGAAGACAACACATACATGCAGCCCCCGTGCCATTGGAATTAACCAATTAAGGTTAAAATCCCCGACCCGGCCGGGAATCGAAAACAGGACCCTCTGAATCGAAGGTCAGTACGCTGACCGTTCAGCCAACGAGTCGGACATGAAGCGGCCATGGACTTAGTTAACGTACAGCCCCTGTATGTGCCTGGTGTGAAAATGGGAAACCACGGAAAACAATCTTCAGGGCTGCCGACAGTGTGGTTCGAATCCACTATCACCCGGATGCAAGCTCACAGCTGAGCATCCCTAACCGCACCACCAACTCGCCCGCTGCATCAAGTTTTAAATTCTGTTTTTAAAAGTCGAACTAAATATGTCCAGAGGACTTTATTTTCATCAGCCTATTTAATAAGTAATTGAGTGATGCGGGTTTCGTTCTCATCGCAGTTGTTTGGCATTTAGGACATTGGCGAGATATTAAAGTCAAAATAATCACGGTAACTTTAAGGATTCCCTTATCAGAGGAAAATTCAAGTAGTATGAGCACATGTGAATGATTCTATGCACGCAGCATTGAACATTGGTTAAGTGAGAATTTCCAGTTTTACAGAGGTGTTATTCTTGAATTTTCAGTCATGAAAATTGACCAATGTGATCCACACATGCTTGTAAGAAAGCTAAACATAACCCATTTCAGAACCTTATTTACAGTGGAGCGTTTTTTCTACCGCACCACTGGAATTTTCAACACATCAGCTCCAATAATTATGTCAATACAGAAACGTTCGTTGCCAAAACTTCAGTAAAAGGGATTACAGTTGTGTAAAATTGTATTAAGGAACGGACCAAAATCATCGTCAGGTTAATGGCAGACACCCACAGTAAACATTGTTTATAGCGAGGCCATAAAGTGAAGAAGTAATTAAAATGTAAATCAGGTTTGGTTACTTTCTTTACAAACCTACGTGATATATATTTCAATTAACCTGGTAAGCTAAGCGTTACTGAATTTGAAGTTGTAAGATTACATTAATTAGATCATCATCATCATCTGTTTACCCTCCAGGTTCGGCTTTTCCCTCGGACTCAGCGAGGGATCCCACCTCTACCGCCTCAAGGGCAGTGTCCTGGAGCTTCAGACTCTTGGTCGGGTGATACAACTGGGGAGTATGACCAGTACCTCACCCAGGCGGCCTCACCTGCTATGATGAACAGGGGCCTTGTAGGTGGATGGGAAGATTGGAAGGGATAGGCAAGGATGAGGGAAGGAAGCGGCCGTGGCCTTAAGTTAGGTACCATCCCGGCATTCGCCTGGAGGTGAAGTGGGAAACCACAGAAAACCACTTTGAGGATGGCTGAGGTGGGAATCGAACCCACCTCTACTCAGTTGACCTCCCGAGGCTGAGTGGAGCCCGTTCCAGCCCTCGTACCACTTTTCAAATTTCGTGGCAGAGCCGGGAATCGAACCCGGACCTCCGGGGGGGGGGGGAGTGGCAGCTAATCACGCTAACCACTACACCACAGAGGCGGACACATTAATGAGATAGTGGGTTCAAATCCTACCCTACCCTTGATACCCATTTGTACATCATACAAATACTAGTATTGTGTCTTAATTAATACAATGCCCTATTTCTTCCCAATTGCAAACCTTTTACGCCCGAGCATCGCCGGAAGAAACTTGACTTTAAATATTTCATTTCTAAAGAAGAGACTGAAAGTGATAAATCTTGGTGACATATACAGCTAACGTAACATGAAAGCCATTGAATGATACGAGACAATAGAATATAAAATGTACCTTGAATCACTACACTTGCCACCAATGATTACTTACAAATTCACGAACCAAGTAAATTTCTACGAATAACCCTTGACTCTGGAATATTTTTCATTATTAAAATCTCCTGCTCTATGTGATAAGTTTCCATAGGAAAGAGCGTGAGAGTGGAAGATGGGGTAGAATATGCGTGCTCATCACTTTCATACGAAGGGTTGCCTTTTTATGTACATTTCAGTTAATTAAATTTTTCCCTTAAACTTGTAAATATTTGAACATATTATATCAGAAGAGGTGGACTAATTCCCGCACATTCTCATTAAATTCAGCGAGGGTGCGAAGAGTTAAGTCACTAAATTACATTGTGAGGGAGAGACGATTTCACTTCATACATGGTGAATTCTATATAGGCCTACAATAGACTTGCCATATATCATTTAAATATTTATTTATTTATTTATTTATTTATTTATTTATTTATTTATTTATTTATTTAGCGTATGTCCTTTAGTGCCGGTTGTGTCCGAGGACATGGCCGGCTTATCTGGTGTAGCTCTTTATATTTGACACTCATAGGCGACCTGCGCTTCTGGATGTGGGATGATGATGACGAAGTCGGACGAGAGTGAAACTCGGTGTTCGCACACAGCCTACTTCTATCGAATAACACTAAGGAGTCTTTTCAAGGCTTAACCTAACCATACTACGGGCGATTCATTATCAACAGCGCCATATGCCCTCTCTGAATATGAACCCTGCTGAGAGGTTTGGAATTGAATCCAGCCTTTCGGTACGCAAGCTAGTGATCAGGAATTATATACCACCACTGCTATCCTGCCGGCCAACATTTTGACGGTGAAAGTTTTTCGCCGATGGGACTAGAACGGGCAAACCACGGAGTTAGACCACATAGATCTGACCCCTTAACGATCATGGTAATCATCCATTGCGTTAGTTATATTCCTCAATATCTAGATTAAATGGAGTTTAAGGAAAGATTTTTACGTGATAACAGCTTGTTAAATTATAAATGAAAATAAAATTCCATTAATTTTCACCAAGTCTTCAGGAATGTTTTTTACTTATTTCAGAATTTATTTCCATAAAATATTAATGATATTATTTTTGAAATCATATACTAAGAATTGTGATGAATCTAATCCATCTTCGTACCCAAGAAGGAAATTGTGCTCGTCTTTATTTTAAATTACAATAAAACCTGTCCATAATGGTATCACACGGTTCTGAATTTTAATTTCACTGTCAGAAGGTTACCGTTAACGACAGCGAATAATAATCAGGCTTCGAATAATTATGCATCTTTAATATTGCATATGCGAGTGCATATTTTGTACTTTCTTCTTTGAGGGCTGATTTTGAAAGCATTCTGCATCTTGAGTGTAGATATCAGTTTCGGCAGGACTGTCCGGCTCCATGGTTAAATGATAGCGTGCTGGCCTTTGGTCACCGGGGTCCCTGGTTCGATTCCCGGCAGGGTCGCAGGTTGCCTACGGGTGTCAAATCAAAAGACTTGCACCTGGCGAGCCGAACATGTCCTCTGACACTCCCGGCACTAAAAGCCATACGCCATTTCATTTCTGCAGGACTGTTTTGGAAAACTTGGCATGTATTAGAGATAACTGAAGTGCTGGAAACCTATGCTTGACTCACGTCATATTAAAGTTGAGCCGTGCTGGTTATCGCCCGGTAGCCTGTTTGAGAGATGGGCGTCATGTTTAAAATTAGCAACACCAGCTCTACATCCGGTCATGGTTTCGTCTACCTTCAACCCAATTAGACAACTTGACTACTGATTGCTGGAATTTCACTTACTACAGGGCCTTCTTTCCCCACTTCGTAAATAGTTAAATACAACGTCCTTTTATGCAAAATTATGTCTTATCAGACCTGTTTTATTTGTGTTGAGACAGGTTGTGGTTCATAGTAAATTAACGGATTGCGTTGTTGCTATTTAATTTATAATGCATAAAGAGAATTAAACTGTTACTGGTAGTGATGTATTAAGAGCATAGGTACACCCGCTGGGAGATTTTCCAACTGTCTGAAATGTTTTAGCACAACCGTAATGGCGAATAAATGTATCAAGTTCAACAACATCTTCAAACTATGAAACACAACAAATTAAAAAAAGGTAAACTTGAAACGAAACACCTGCCTCTTGTAACCACAGCTTTAAACTCGGACCAAAAGGAAGTAAATTTAATGAAGACTTGTGTAAGACGGTCGTCTAGCCCAACATACCATTGGCTAAGCTAACAACAGGAAGTTAGTTCAGTTTCTGGAGAATTATACGAAACAACCACTCCCAGATTAATCAGCAATTAGGCAGAATTACGTTCTTGAGCCTTATAGAGTGGAATTACGTATACTAAGCGAAATATTTGGATTTCTATAGACGAAACAATGGACGTAAAACAAATATATGTAATTAACCTCGATTTTGGAATTTAACTCTGGATGTGTTACCTTACTATAAGGCGAATCACTCAACAGTTGCTGAAATTTTCAATGACGCACTTAGTTTTTTTCGGCCATCACGCTTTCTTAAAGAACATGTTCTCGTTGCCTGCACTTATGCTGCATCTTACATAAACAAAACCACAGAAAGTTTTGGGATATCGTATCCCAAGATGATATGTCTCGTGTGTAACACATGGGCTTCATCGAGTCGTTGAATCAGTCTAGACTTCCTTTCCTGGAGTAACCGTTCTGATCTTTACAAGAAGAAGGAGAAAGAGTGCCTTAACAAATCACCAGCAGCATCTCGAAAATGTCGGAACTAATCTAAAAATTATGCTTCTTTTAAATCTCGAAAATGAAATTTCATGTCATTTGTAGTACAGGTTACGAATTCTACCTCTGTTGCAAAGTGAATGACCTATCTGGTCAGGAAATAGGTTCTTTAAGTTATGCTACGGTTCTCAGCATTCACTCTGAATCGGCATTACGTCGAGTAAATCTCACAACCATTGAAATTTTGCTTATTTTTTATTTTTATAATGGCAGAGGTATCACCGAAAAGGGCTTTGCTGTCCTCATTTGAATTTACCATGTTAAATGACAGATATCTCTTCCAAAATGAAGCATACTATACTTACTTGACAATAGCATGAGGTCACAAAGCGATATTGGGTAGATGTATTATGGTCGGTCTACTTTACATATTTGAACAGGACAATACTCTCGTACTCAACCAGAGTAAATTTGTTTGATGGTTAACTGAAAGAGGCTTGATAGTAAGGAATGTCATCCTCCAACAGTATGCCAGACTTCCCTTAAGTGTTATGTGTGGACATGGATAATAATAGCGTGTGATTTTTTGAGACGCCTGGTGCAGGTCTTCCGAATGTATGCCCTCTTCGCGATCACGGTCTTCCTTCAACAGCTCTTGTACGATTATCTCTTGAATCAGATTTCAAACCACCATCTTTCGTGAAACTTTTTTGTCTTTCTTCTGTCAACAATTCATCCTCAGTTTCGTTACTTTCCTTAAAATCTATACAATTTTAAGCTCTATATAAAATAACTAGCTGTAGTACCCGTTAGATTATTAGATTATTTAATTATTTTATTTATTTTATTAATTATTAGATTATTTAATTTTCGAGTAAAAGTTCGTCCTTATGGATGCTTGAACCGACTGGGAAGTATTTGATTTCGATACTATTCTAGATTATTTTTATACCACCCCCCTCGCCCCCTGCCCATAAGGGTGCTAGGGGTGTCTTACCCTCACGCGGTTTGTCTCCTGATACTAATTGATAAGTGTACCAAGTTTGGTGAAATTGCTCCAGTGGTTTAGGAGGAGATGTGTCATTTACACACCCACACCCACACCCACCCACCCACCCACACACACACACACACGCGCGCGCGCACGCGCGCGCGCGCGCACACACATACATCAATTTTTATATATAGTAAGAAGAAGATAGGATTTTTGTATATAGTTTTTCGATTAATTTTATATCTCACCCCCTTCGCTACCCACTTGGAGTATTACTATTCATCTCAGAGACCCTGAAATCTATGGATTCGAAACTGTTTTTAATTATTTCTATATCTCACCCCCCCCCCCTTTGCTCCCCACCTAAAAGGGGGCTGAACTTGGACTTTAAAAAATTCTAGAGTATTACTTTTCAACTCAGCGACCCCGAAAACTATAAATTCGACACTATTCTCGATTATTATTATTATAACTACGCCCCCTGACCCCCTCCCTTAAGGGAGATAGGGATGACTTAACCCACAGTGATCGTCTCCCGACAGTAGGTAATACGTGTACCAAGTTTGGTTGAAATTGCTCCAGTGGTTTAGGAGGAGATGTGTCATTTACACACACACAATCTTCCATTTTTATGTATAGTAAGATTTTTATACTCGTACTTCACCCCCTTTCCATCCCAGCCCAAAGGAGTCCTATGAGTGCCTTACACAACAGTATATATTTCCAGATATTCTTATTTGTACCAATTTTGGAATTTTGGTTGGCAGCTATGCCCAAACGTACATACATAATCTCACTGCTCTAGAATCCTTGAGCTATGTTGCCATGGGTACGGCAGTTCATTTCTTTATACGAATCCTAGAGCAGGGGTAGTGTGTTGCCAATATCTCCGTAACGGTTGGTTTTAGGCCTTAAAACATGGTTTTCGGGCCCGTAGGGCTTACCGAGTTTTGTTCTTTGCGTCAAGAGGATTAAATTGAGCTTTGTCTCGTCCTTATACGACAATTTCGATATTTTGCCTATATTAGCCTATTATTTTTATATTTATCCCCCGTGCCCCCCACATCGAATTGTTTTTAAAATAAAATACAGCCAATGTTACTCACTGGCAATGTATCTTTCTATAGGTGAAGAAATTTTTAAAATCGGTTCGGTAGTTTTTGAGCCTATTTGTTACAAACAAACAAATTTTTCCTCTTTATAATATTAAGTACAGATTTCATTACCTGAATCATCCTTTGTACCATCGATAATATATTGTATAAGAAAATCATTATCTACCACTCCTCTTTAAGAAATTTCTCTTACAAACATTCTTGGAGGGATTCTTTCTCCTCTTTTTATGCTTATTCAGCAATCTCTATATTTCCGCACTTGCCATCTTGATATAAAACTTTTCAATCAATGAATTTTTCTTTTACATTTTTTCCATGTCTATAATTAAGTTTCACCAAGAATGAAAAGCTTTGTCAAACCAGACAATAATTTCTTTGCAAATACCACTGCTGCATCTTGTCACAGCCCATCAATATAGAAGGTCCCTCAAATTCTTGAATCCACCTTCTAAGAGGGCAATGTTCCCTGTCCTCAAAGGCTCGTATCGTATCTTAATCTCTAGAAACGTCAATATGAATCCATGATCTGAATTTCTGCATCTTGTCAATTTGAAATGGTTCGTGTCCCAGTCATCTTCACTTTCGCTATCTTTTGTACAGTTTTCTGTTACTTAAGTTACATTCTTATTCATTTTGTCTTTTTCTTTTCATTTCTTGTTAGTTGAAGCCTGAACTTCAGTTAGTGCCTGGGAATATTACGTCGTTTTCGTTGTCTACAATGTCACCGTCATCATCTTTATCATTTCCAAGCTCCAGTCACTATTATAATTAGATGAGGTGCTGAAAAATACGCTTCGTCAGTTGTTCTTTATCTGCCCCGTATCCTGAATATAGGACATTATATATATAGCAATTAAATCACATTCAGAGTAATTGTCAAGGACGAACTTAAGCATATCTTCATATTCCAACAGACTTTTACGGTTCTATCTCCTTCATTGCCAAATACCAGTTTAAGCAATCTTTTAACTACAATCATAGGTGCAGTGAAAATGCTGTCGTTTATGTTTCGAACGTCCTCTATCATATCATCGCTTCACCGGTAAAAGGTTGTAATCCACAAAGCTCTTCCTATCGATTATTCTCCTGAAGACTGGTCACGCCTCCCAGCCACATATGGATATGCAGCCCATCAGAACAATGTCCGTTGTGTTCGTTTTCCCATGCCGACGAGTAACCGAAAATGAACCTAACATGCATTATACAATAGGAGTGCGTAAATACGTAATGCAAGCATACATTCGTATAGTACGGTACAGTAAGGTTAATTATCCTTTACACATGGGCATAGGAAAATGAACACAACAAAATTTGTTCTGATGGACTGCATAACTATATGTGGCTCAGAGGCGTGACCAGTCTTAAGGAGAATAATCGATAGGAAGAGCTTTGTGGAATACAACTGTTTACCCGTGAAGCGACGGTATTAGTCATAATGACTGACAACTTCCTACACGAAATTGACATCGTTAATTGAACAAATAATAATTCGTTGTCGTCTTCGTCGTTAGAAATTCCCTCAAATCATCTGATACTTTTGACAATCACATGTCAATACAAATTTTAGTAGTACAGAACTCGACCAGGTTATATCGGTCGTCCCAACTGCTGAATTTGGAAAGGGACTCACAATCCGAGGAAAAAGAAGGAAAGTAATAACAATAATAATAATGCCGTGTGAATATTACTAGACCGATGCAGTCCTCGGAAGGTATACGAAAATGGGTATTGACGTAGGGGTATGTAGTGCATGAATCGACGAAATTTTGGGGACAGCAAAATCATGCAGCCCTTTAACTAAAGTGACTGAATGTTCGCAATTAAATTCCCATGACGTGGCTTAAAATGAAACCGGAGACCCGGATGTCATAAGGCCAAGACACTGACAAGTGAGCCATTGTGCCTACAATAACACAGTTAAATGATATAACAATTACCATTGTTGTTGTAATTTTTTTCTTTTGAGTTAATGCTTATTTATGGTAATTTCCTCTCCTACCGGTGTCGTAATGCCCTGCTGCTGAGTGGTGCAGTCATTTTGTTAAAAATAACAATGTTACTTATAACATTACTGGACTTTGGCCTATTAGGCAACCGCTGCTTAGCCCGGAGGTCTGTGGATTACTAGGAAACGCGTTGTCAGCGCAGCGATTTCTATCGGCCATTATTCTTAACTTTATAGACCGAGGCCACTGTCTCAACGTTAGGTAGCTCCTCAATTGTTCTAACGTAGGCAGAGTGGACGTCGAACCGCCCTCAGATTTAGATAAATATCCCCAACTTAGGAACTGAACCCGAGTTCTCCGGGTAAGAGGAAGACTCGTTATCTCTAGACCGATGGGCTGGCAGCCATATTGTTATGTGGGTATAGAATTCCTGTATAACTAGAAGGTACTTCAGAAAATCTACGCGAGATGGAGGAATTGTCTTCGCGTTTGTAACATTAAAAATACATGTTTTCCGTAAGTGTCTTTTTGTTCAATGCAATTTTAGTCATCATTATCAAAACTAGTGTAATGTCTGTCTCTACGGTTACAGTTGCAACGTAGGATTGTGTAAATACTGAGTTAATGTAAATAAATAAATAAATAAATAAATAAATAAATAAATAAATAAACAAATAAATAAATAAAGCTGATGAAGAGATATGTCTTAACTCCAGTCCAGAATCACCCAAGATGTAGCATCCCCTCTCACTACGCGTGAACTCTGATCTGCTAACAGTCGGTAGTTTGGGAACATCTAAGCGAGCGAAGACCGATATTTTGTGGGCAGACGTTAAAGTTAAACCAAGAGTTTGGCGATGCTGAAGGGTTTGGTACACGATTTTTCATCCTCTCTGCAGGAAGCGGCCGGCGAAGAGAGAAGTGAACATGAAGGGAGGTGAAAGCTGTAAGAATCGGATGCCTGAGGGTAAGATAAATATGCAGAAGTGTAATTTAAAATATCGTACTGAAGTTAAGTTACTCAGATATAAAGCCAGTTCAGGACTATCAGTCAATAGGCAAACAGAAGGACAGAAAAATTGAAAGTGGTAGATGATCTAAAGGTTAAACTCCTTAAAACCATCGTCATCATCATCATCACCATCATCGTCATAATTATAACCCTACACTGCATAGTGTAGCATTTTTGCTACATAATATTCTTCTTCTTGTAGTTCAGTAAGATGACAAGAAGAAGACAAACCTAACTGTGTGCACAATACCTTTGACATCGGCACTTCCAGAAATGATGCTACAGGGGGATGGGGGCAATAATTTCCTCCATCTATGTGCTGTTACTCGTATCTTTGAGTGAGGTAGTTGGACATGTGTTATGGCGGCTGTAGATGTATGAGTAGAATTCAAATATAATTCTAGGTGATTCGCTAATTATTGAAGTTTAACAATAATATTGCCCTGTCTACAGTATATTTATGGTTTAGGATAAATGTCTAATAATGTTCAATTTACAATATTTGTTACCAAAATTTCATGAAATACGAATGTAGCGTTCTTGCTACATCATGCAGCTAATGCATTCCTTTTCAGATCCATATTTCTAGGCTATGGGCAGCAATGACTTGAAGTACTTCTTGATAGTGTTCTATTTGGTGATTATTCCATTATTGCTGTAAGATTTAGGTCCAAATAATAATAATAATAATAATAATAATAATAATAATAATAATAATAATAATAATAATAATAATAATAATAATAATAATATGTTTTGTGTTTTATCAAGATGGAGTTGTTTACATTTAACAAATACTGTATATTCATAACTAGCAAATGTACCCGTGCTTCGCTACGGTATTCTACATTGTATTCGAATATCGAAGTTAATACTGTACATACAGTAAATAAGATTGTTTTAAAATGGCATGTCTCTTAGCGTTATCCGAGAAACAGAATAGGGAGGTTCCCAATACGGTGTTTCCAATGTAAAGTGCTGGTTAGGGACTTGTGATGATAACGGCAGGTTCACTTGCCTACTGTCATTCACAATCGAGTTCGGAAGTTTTCATTATAATTGCAGGCCCCATCGCCTACTGCGCGGTCACAATCGATTTCGTTACAATAGCAGGCCCCCTTTCCTACTTTCAGACAGATTACAGTTGGGGAGTTTTCATTAGAATGGCAGGCAAATTCCATACTACCAGTCGAAATTGAGTTGTGCAGTTATCATTAGAATGGCAGGCCCCTTTTCCTACAGCCAGCCACCTTACTACCACTCACACCAAGTTGGTGAGTTTCCATCAAAACAGCAGGCCACTATGCCTAATGCCAGTCACATTTTAGATGGATACATTTGTTTATAAGGGTGGGCACCCTTGCCTAGAGCCAAACACAATCGGGTAGGGGAGTTTTAAACAGCACTGTATGCTCCCTTGCCTTCTGCAAGTCAAATCGAGAAGTGAATTATTCATTACAATGGTAGGCCATCCTTACTAATGCCAGTTATACAGGTGTTGGAGAAGGCCCCTATTCCTACTGCCAGTCAAAGTCGGTGTGGGGAGTACTGATTACAATACCAGAAACACCCTTTCTCGATAGCTAAAAAAGATATCAATAAATATATATATAGATCGACATACGAAAGTATATGCATGCATACAATATTGCAGACCTTCATTTACAGATTAACTGCTGCAAAACGGTACGTCATATCAACAAAGTATTGTACCATAAGACGCCGGATTTAGCGGTCTAAATGACTGGTCCTATGATATCTCATATACTCATGGGCCAGATTGAGTTAGAAACGTTGAATAGGGTAAAAGTTTTGTAAGATTATCTCACATTGCACCATTGCATTACTTTTCGCATAATTATGAGACAGCTACATACATAGCATTTGGCTCATATATGGCTACTGGGTGGGCCAATTTTCGTGTAGAGTTTGATGATTCTATCTTTTTTATAAGTGATTGAAATTATGAATTATGCATGTGAAAAGTCCAAATTTACTTAACATCGAGAAATAGACAAAAATCATACGTAAAAGGGATACAGATACGACAAAACGTCATACGACCAAGGTTGTAGATCACTCCGAATTGAACGGAGATTGTGCCATCCGTTATGTGATAAGACTTCCTGAAGTTCTGCACCATTATTAAAATTGCCTCCATATTTCGATATTCTTCGGGGAAAAAAGTGAAAAATTTAAAATCTTGGAAATGTTCGTCCGTTACAGCCTAAAACGTATAATTTTGCCAAATTTCAGTTTTCTTCTTCGTCTGGCAGATTATGCCGCAATGTGGATTTTGGGAGAGGAGGTTTTAAATTAGGACTTTCAGGAAACTAAACCAAAAAAAATATGCAGATGGTCATTATTGTCCCTTAAACGCGTACCTGTACATAAATATCGCCAAAATAGTCAATGTACAGGCACACTCTAGAAGTGCAGACCTTTATTTCGAGAGTTACTGCCTTGAAACTCTGCGACATAATTACAAACAGACTTCACACACAGACGCCTCATTCAGTGTTGGTCCCATGACATCTTCTCGTATCTCCTATATTTGTGGGTTAGATTGAGTGAGAATCATTGAATGGTGTGAAATTTTGTACAGTTTTCGCATAGTACTTCATATTTGTGATACTCATGTGGCAGCTAGAATAATAATATTTGGCTATAACATGGCCACTGGTCATGTCAATGTGCGTCCGAATGTCGTGAATCTATCTTTCTTGTAAGTGTGCGAAATGTTAACATATACGTGTGAATGTATAAAATTAATTTGAAATCGAGAAATCGTCGTTGCCGGGGCAAAATCTCCTATGTGATAATATTTTGGAGATATACTGACCGGCAGCTCATACATTATGAAGAGCGAGAATGCCTTGACAATATTCACACAATATTGCATCTTAGATGACAGAACCTTACCGGTCAAAGTTCTAAGCTAAAATATTTCACATAGGAGGTTTTGTCCCGGCAACGACGAAATACAGCTCTGTTTAAGGTATAAGGGATAGAAATACGACAAAAAGTCATAGGACCAAAGTTGTAGATCTCTCCAAAATGAAATGCGATTGTGCTTTCTGATTTCTGATACGGCTTACTGATTAGCCACCAATTAACCCGAAACGAAGGTCTGCACCGTCGTTAAAATTGCATCCATATTTCGATATTTTCCGGGGCT
The DNA here is from genome assembly GCF_040414725.1 of Anabrus simplex. NCBI lineage: Eukaryota > Metazoa > Arthropoda > Insecta > Orthoptera > Tettigoniidae > Anabrus > Anabrus simplex. The sequence continues at coordinate 298,768,663 of NC_090265.1, read as the reverse complement.
AAAAGTTATACATTTGCATAGCTTAGAATATTTCCTCAAAAGAAAGAGTGTCAAGCTTTCGGGATTAGCACTTGCATACATACGGAGTAATTAAGAAAGAAAATAATTCAATAAAGAAGAAATTAATAGAAAATGGATGAAAACTGAGGACAGCCGGATGACGACAAATATGTAAATACCACGTGAATGTATTGGAAAATCAAATGCCCCTCAATAAATTATGCTGGTGTGAGTTATGGATATAAGAATGAGGTAACAGAGGAGAAATTTAGACGCAGGCATTCTTAGGTCAACAGATAAGAAGTTGATTAATATTGTTATTGCATAAGCTATTCGAGGACGGTTATAAACTCCAACGATATTCCGCTAATATCCCGCAGAATGGCCGATTGACGCCCTCTTGCCTCCTACCCAAGGAACAACCACGAATTTAAAGGAATGATGAGAAAAATGGCAATACGTTACTTCTCTGCTGGTAAGCAGTCAGGGACGTTGCCATGGTAACCCATATATTCGTTGTCGATCTGTCGGTCACTCAATGCAGAGCGTGGTATCGGCAGAACATAGTAAATATCTCCGTCATTTGAAGAGTAGGGTAAATTATGAACATAACGAAAGTTGTTTACAATGAAGAGACCTTTCACGTACGGTCCACAGAGTTTACAGAAGATCAATAGTATAAGAGAAAATGGAGGAAAACCATTCTTGTTTTCCTATAAACCCCCCGTCTATTCAAATATTTTAAAATGATATGTATACCGAAACCTTCCGCGGGATGAGTATACTCTAAATACGAGGTTTGGTTGAGATCTATTCAGCCGTTTCGACGTGATGGTGGAACAGACAAACAGACAGACAGACACGAAAAGTAAAAACCACCGATTCGGTCTTGAGTTGACCTAAAACGGTAAATATCTGAAAAATTGGCAAAACACGAGAAATTACAGGCAGCGGACCCCTTACAACTTTATTTATATAGATTCTTGACATAAATATTGTATGGCTAGGGATCATCTGAAAACGTGCATTACGGAAATTAGCTTGACAGAAGTGCAGGCTGGGATGTAAGGTACGGTTGGATGGCCAGACGATGTTACCTAGCGACCGTGCAGGCTGTGATGTATAGTATGGATGAATGGTCGGACAATGTTACCTAGCAACTGTGCAGGCTGTGATGTGAGTATGGATGGATTGTCAAACAATGTTACCTAGCAACCGTGCAATCCGTCTTATAGCTGGCGGTCATTTGAAATTATCAGCCGCTGATGTATGGCCACGACCGAGCAGCACAGTGTCTGAAAAAGAGTGCAGATTTTTTCAAAGTCGATCACATGAGTTGAATTGTGGACATGACCTATGCATTTGAGCAAACTATTATTTCCCAATTCCATTAGTGTATTAAATATGTTTTAATTGTTTAAGAATTAGTGTATTTGTTTTCTATGCTCTTACGAGTAATAAACAGTACTTCTTCTCATATACTGTACTGGGATAACATTTGCACATAAGTAGCCTAGAATGCATGATGTAGCATTTTTCACACTCCTAAATTTTTCCCCTTTTCCCTCACCATTATGATGAAATACACCAAGAAGCTGTTGTCATTGTGTTGTTACCTACATATCTAATCTCCCCGTAATATTTTTTTTCACGTCAGAGTTGTGGGTGTAAATAAATTCATGCAGTGTAGGGATAATCATCAAATAAGGGGAATTTTTTGGCGGTCCATTACTGCTTTAGATAATCCTTGTACAGTATATGATAGTTTTAATTGTTATGCATTATTAGAACGACATAGACTGGATGAGGCCTTTGTAGAAGAAGGAGAGGGTCTATATGTATGCATTTTATTTCTAATATCGTTGTAACTGTCTTCTTTCCACTTTAGACTCAGGCTGGAAATTTAAACTACCTGGTGTGCTCAGTCGATATTCCTCCCGTCAAATATCCAACTATCTCTGTCGAGATTTAATCTGGAATCTTGATATCCGGAAGTTAACAGCCTGTTTCTGATCCACTTGGTGATATCATTACTACTATCAAAGCAAATGCTCAGGAAGTTAATTCAGCCACTGCCTTTGTGTTGTCCAGGCCGTACTGTAGCGAGGGCAATCAGCTGACCGCTAAGGTGTAAGGTTAGCACGTGGGTTAATTGAGCTGATTGTGAATTTTTCACTGTTCTATTGAAATTTTCAATGTTGGCCGCATATTTACTCAGAAATATAAGAGAATGAATGGTCATATACTGCATTTCTTGATGAAAAGTGCTTAATTGATACAGAACATTTATGTGTGACTTTTATCCACATAAGCCTTTAGGTTAAGGAAGTCACTCTACAGTACTTTAATTTAGTAGTTTACTTGTTTAATGTTATATTCATGGATTTCAAGTGGATTTACAGTAGAAAGATTACTAGTAAGTAAAAATCAAAGCTATCTCTTCACAGACCGTGAAGATTCTGGAATGAGTGGAAGATACATGTTCCCCCCCCCCCCATTCGTATCCTCTGGACGCAGTGAGATAAAGTGATTAGCCCTACGCCTGCCGGCATGGTACAGTCTTAATTTAAATATAATTTTCCTCTAGCACATCATTAGAGTAAGAGGGAACGTTAACCTTTCTATCTTTCTTTCTTCCTTTTTTTGTAGATTAAAACGAACTGCCCACCGATGTTATTGTACTTGACGGTGCATTTTATGTGGATATCATAGACATTTTAAGTGTAACTATTTATCATTTTACTCTTGATAGAACTTAGTTTCCGAGAACCAGTGCTAATAAATTTTAATATGTGCTGATATAGAACGTATTTGTATTTGTTTACTGTTGCATGATGAATCATCAGTGCGGTTTTAAACATGGTTTTGTTACATTATGATGATAATTGATCTAGAAATTAGCCAGATAACTTCTGGTCTAGGTTCAGCAATCTATTCAGCTATAGGTCTATGCTTCACCAGAAGTGGGCGATTCGATTGCCGATTTAGTACTTCCTAAAACAAAGAATGAAACCACGCCCTTTCGAGTGAACCGAGCATTGCCTCAGTTTTGAACTTCCCTTGCAATGATTAGTAAGTATGAGCAACTGAGTATGAACAGTATAACAATATATATTCGTATTTTCAATATAATCAATACATAAACTCGGTGGCAATATGCTACATGGTTAATACTCATCACATCTTGCACAGTAACTTGGATAATAAATAGCAGGGTATCATGTAAGACGGTTAAAATTGCATAAACACGAGATGGATACATCGCTCATCTCTACCATGAGCAGAGCACACGGTATTTATTTTCTCAACTTGCTAGTGATAGTCATGTTTTCCGAGAAGATTGAATTCACTTAATGCATTTACGACAAAGCATGAGGCTATTCAAATATTGGCGACGATTAATACATATCCCATTGCCACCTGGATTCATATCCAAGAGATAGCACACTAGAGACAAAGCAAATAATAGTCGAGTGCGCAGGTAACGACTGAACCATTTTAAGAGTTTTCCGTAGACCACAAAGGAAAGTAACAATTTCAAGACATAAAGTCATATGTTTATAGGTGAATAAAGAATAGTTGAAAAGAGAACAGGGATAAAATGCTTTAATAATTTATATCGCCGGCTTATTTCTAAAACCTCGTATGTCACGATGTTTTTCCTACCCATTACATTCCTTAACACTGGTCACGCCTCCCAGTCATATATTTACATGCACTCCATCAGAACCTTTTCGGTAGTGTTCATTTTCCTGTGAAGACGTGTAAAGGAAAATGGACCTTACCATACACTGTTGTAGGGATGTTGTTTTCATGGCGAATTAAAACACTCCTACAGTTTAGCGTATTTAAGGTTCATTTTCCTTTACACATAACCATAGGAAAATGAACACAACGAAAATTGTTCTGATGGACTATGCATCCAATTGTGGCTAGGAGGCGTGACCAGTCTTAAGGAAGAAAATGGATAGAAAGTGAACTGGGAGATACGAGGTTTTAGAAGTAAGCCATCGATATATTATTCATATAAAATAATCAACAATAGTAAAATTCATGTTAACATTCGAGTTTAATCTCGGATAAGAGTATTATTACAATACATTATCTAATTTGAAGTCATAAAGGCATGTTAGGGCAATTGCGTTAAGCCCGATATGAACACCTGATTCAATACTTCAGAAAAACTGGAAAATTGTGAAAAACTTCTGGAACAATCAAATCGAATGACTACATGGAATTCATCTGAAAAGTAGTTTAACTTCAGGAAGTTTTGGAAGAGTAGTCTCGTTACTGTAAATGCAAAGACCTCTTTTTGCATTATATACCGAAGAATTCATTTATTTTTACCTACATGAAATCGAAAAGAATCCCTCCTCGACCAAAGTTCCCTTAAACACCGCATTCTAATATATGTTAACGATGGAAAAGTAGTTATGCCAATTTTGTTTTTGTATTTCACCATGTGGAAAAGGGATGCAAAAATAAGCAAGAGAAGGGAATTGGTTTGCTATAACATGCTTTCTCAGAACGCAAAGAGAACACGGATGAAATCATTCAAGAAACGTGGATTGAGTAAGTTATTTCGATTATCTGTAGCACTTAAAACATAGTTTTTGGAAATTAAACCTATTATCACTTCCCTAGTAAATTTGTGTCCACTTACTCATATTGTTGTCCATTCTTCTGGAGCATTTCTGATTACGTCATTACAATTTGTAATAAAAATATGACCGAGCTCGATAGCTGCAGTCGCTTAAGTGCGGCCAGTATCCAGTATTCGGGAGATAGTAGGTTCGAATCCCACTGTCGGCAGCCCTGAAAAAGGTTTTCCGTGGTTTCCCATTTTCACACCAGGAAAATGCTGGGGCTGTACCTTAATTAACGCCACGGCCGTTTCCTTCAAACTCCTAGCCCTTCCTTGTCCCATCGTCGCCATAAGACCTATCTGTGTCGGTGCGACGTAAAGCAAGTAGCAAAAAAAAAAAAAGTATGCATTATGGAAAGCGAACAGTTCGACATAATCCAAAGTTCAAAAACTTCGTGGCAAATTCACATTGATTAAAAAGGAAGATGTTACATTTTTCATTCCCTTCACTGATTTATAGAAGAGGAAATTACGCCTGCTGATTGAACGTTGCGGGATAAATGACGCGACCATAATACTTTCCCTTACTCCGCAAGCGTGCTGCCAGCTTTTCACAGTATGGTTAAAATTTTGATGCATTCAATTCCATAATTTAAGTTCCATGGAAGGGTAAGATTGCTTACACAATTTTGATGGAGCTTAGAATATTGAAGGATATCCCCCTTTTGAGATGCGTTCTCTTTCCATCCTCTCACCTCATATTAAGGAGTGAAGATAGCAATTGGGAGAACCGTCTCCCTGATTAAAACACCCGGCTCCTCCACGGACTCGAATGACCGTAGTCGAGCACGAACTAAATTTTTGCCCCAGAGATGGCCCAATGTATAGCAGTTGAGGAGGGAAGGGAATGAGGGGTAACACACGCTTGAATATTCTCGAATCTTGTAGAGTTGCATACGATGTGACGTCAGAGAAGACGAAAGTAGTAGATGGAGCGTTGAGTTGTAAGTTCGTAGTGTGAGTGTGCGGAGTGTAGTCCTAATCCTTGGAGGGGGATGCCGTATTACAGCAGTCCGATGCGGGGTAGGTAAGGAGGAGTGAGTATTGTTGTCAAGAATACAGGAATAGGTCTTTTAAATGAATAAATTCAAGAATGGTAGAATGCATTAATACCAGGATGATACGTATCAGGTAAGTTACAACCAATTTAATTTTCACAAAATATTTGTATACTACGCAGGTTAAGAGGACCTCCGCCATTGGCACTCCAATCCAGAGTGGCCTTGGTCTACCAAGCGATCGCTGCTCAATCCGAAGGGTTGCAGATTATTGGGTGGCGCGTGGAAAGCGTGACGTTACTCTCGGTCGTTACTCTTAGCTTTCTAGACTGGGGCCGTTATCGCAATGTCAATAGTTCCTAAATTGTTGTCACTTGGGCTGAGTGGATCTAGAACTAGCCTTCAGATCCAAACAGAAATCCTTGTCCTGGTAAGGAATCGAACTCGGGTCCTCCGGGCAAGAGCAAAGCGCGGAGCTGGTTTATTAAATTCACTAGACCTTTAGCTTGTGTTATGTCCCAAGATCTTTACACGAAACGACCCCAGCCGCAATAACAACACAAACTGTAAAAGTATTACATCCTTAAATATCATAACGTGACCAAGTGGCATTACTTCTGGCTGGTACAAATAATTGTGTTTCCGTGTATTTATTTACTATGAACAAGTTATGTCCTTGAGTTGTTTTCGTTTGCCACTAAGGTAATCTTGAGGAAGGGAACGTTAAACCATGGGGAAGTAGAATTATTTCTTTGTAAAATTAATTCTTTCGTAAATATATTGAGTGGGTCCGATCAACTTTTAACCAAAAACAACAGATAAAGTATTAAGGACATCGAAAATCTGTAGTCACTTTCAGTAGTGTTACCAAAGATTATAACTGATATTGCAGACTGTCCAAATTCTGTTGAGATAACTGCACTAACTTTGTATTGTACTTTTAAACGAAACTACACTATGTAAAACGCAGCATCATATATATTGCCACTATACTGAGCTCGATAGTTGCAGTCGCTTCAGTGCGGCCAGTATTCGGGAGATCGTGGGTTTGAACCCCACTGTCGGTAGCCCTGAAGGTAGTTTTCCGTGGTTTACCAGTTTCACAACAGGCAAATGCTGGGACTGCACCTTAATTAAGGCCACGGCCGCTTCCTTCCCACTCCTAGTCCTTTCCTGTCCTATCATCTACATAAGACCTACCTGTGTCGGTGAGACGTAAAACAAATTGTAGAAAAAAATAAAAATATGTTGGCACTGCAAACTCAGAGGTGTTACAGAAAACGTGTATTCAAAAGCGCTTCGCTCGCCAACTTTCGAGCCTATTCGAATGATTGTGGCCAAGTACGTGCTTCGTACCTTCTTCTGACAGCTACGTATTCGCTTTCCTTATTCAAAACTTTCACTCTTTTCATAGGTAACAGTTAAGGGACAAACGGATATGCGAGGACTTCTGAGGAACAACATTCATTCAAGTAAGGCCTGTCGTGCTGAGTGGCTCAGACAGTTGAACAGCTGACATTCTGAGCCCAACTTGGCAGGTTCGATCTTGACTCAGTTCGGTGGTATTTGAAGGTCTTCGAATAGGTCAGCTTCGTGTCGATAGACCTTCTGGGACGTGAAAGAACTCCTGCGTGACAATATTCCGGTACCTTGACATCTCCGAAATTATTATTATTATTATTATTATTATTATTATTATTATTATTATTATTATTATTATTATTATTGAAGTAAGGCCATATGGCTGTCAAACGAAACACATTTGGGGCCATTCCGTATTCTCGAGAAGTCTTCGTCGGAATTTAAAAACAATCATACAGTGTTCCTGAATTTGCAATGCCCATATCTATAATGCTGTTTCTTACTCAGTTCAGTTTCATTTAAAAATACAAAGTTATGACAGATATATCTGCAAATATTCACATCCTGCAAAAGCACTACACGATCGATTATGAACCTCTTGTTAACACTGTTGAAAGTGAATATAGATTTTCAGTATATTTAGTTGTTTACGAGTTATTTGAGGTGAACATCTTAGGTAACTAAATTTCGTTCATGTTTCAGAAAGTGTTTATCGTAAAAATGCATTCTGTTTCCTTTGATAATTTTTATAAAGATTTAATTGAAACTACCGAGCTCGATAGCTGCAGTCGCTTAAGTGCGGCCAGTATCCAGTATTCGGGAGATAGTGGGTTCGAACCCCACTGTCGGCAGCTCTGAAGATGGTTTTCCGTGGTTTCCCATTTTCACACCAGGCAAATGCTGGGGCTGTACCTTAATTAAGGCCACGGCCGCATCCTTCCCACTCCTAGCCCTTCGCTGTCCCGTCGTCGCCATAAGACCTATCTGTGTCGGTGCGACGTAAAGCAAGTAGCAAAAAATTTAATTGAAACTGGTTACACACTTCTGCATCTCTATCATGTTTACAATATTCATTGTGAGTATGCGATATATTATTTCGTTTCAGTGGCAATATTGTGAGGACTGCTTTGGTAGGGATGATTAATTATTGGATTTCCACTCAGTTGGCTGAGGGTCGAATCCTGGCGGATTCTATGTTGAAATTTTCACCTAAAATCTCACGTGGCATCGGAAAGAGCACCTGACGTTAAACTCCTGATCAAATCCTAAATTCACCAGAGTAGCTTCTGTTACCCCCAGGAAAAAGCTGTGTTATATTGAAGATTAGATATCTGGAGGATTGATATTCTCCCTCACCCGGTTTGGAGGAATCCTTAAACATTAGCTGAGATGTTTGAAATTGCATACCAAAAGGTTTTTAATATATCGTCGCTGCCGGGACAAAACCTCCTATGTGAAATATTTTAGCTCAGAACATTAGCCGGTAAGGTTCTGTCTTCTAAGGTGCAATATTGTGTGAACATTGTCAAGGCATTCTCGTTCTTCATAATGTATGTCTCCAAAAATATTATCACATAGGAGGTTTCGTCCCGGCAACGACGATATAATGAATATTACCCTACCTAACTCACTTAGTTCATGACATGTGATTTCAATTACTACCTCACTCCTCGTCTTGCCTAGTATGCCTCATTTTGGTGCTGCCATTGGTTTTTGTGGTTTCCTTATAACCGCATAACCTTTGGTGGTGCTATTTGAGGATCCAACCAGCCTCTGGGATGATGACCTAACCGACAGACAGATTCCAAAATTTGTTCAGAAGCCATGACTTTCAGTGTTTCCTAATTACGGTTAATCACATAACTTGAGATTTCAAGTCGGTTAGCTGGTGATATATTTTCAGATTAATTACGTGGGTAGTTAAACAACTAAAGGGCATTTATTAGGTAGAAATAAAATCAAGTCATTATAAAGCCTTATATTAAAATATTATACTGAAAAGAATGATCTTAAAGGGTGTGAGAATTGATGACAATAATATAAAATGACAAGGCATTCGAAGAGAAAGACATACCGGGCAGAGGGCCTCAGACGGTAGAGAGCTGGATTTCAGAGTCTAAGTTGGATGATTCGATCCCGGCTGTGTTTGAAGGTGCTGAAATACTCCAACCTCCTGTGGTTAGATTTACGATACCTAAATGAATTTTTCGAATACAATTCTGACACTTAAGCTCCCCAGAAAACCATAAAATTGTTTGTGGGTAATAAAACTATAAGAAAACAATATTATTATTATTATTATTATTATTATTATTATTATTATTATTATTATTATTATTATTATCATTTCTTATGACACTTCCTTCAAGCGACCTGTCTAGCATAACACTTCAGAACTTGCTTGTTTGCGATTTTTTCAGCCACGAAAAGGTCTTCTGCGGCATTGTAGCTCCAAAATATTCACTCTTCTTTTGTCTGCTTGGCAGTTTCGATCCTGGCTCAGTCCGGTGGTATTTGAAGATGCTTAAATATGTCAGTTTCTTGTCGGTAGATTTACTGAAGAACTCCTGTGGGACTAAATTCCGGCACCTCGGCGTCTCCGAAAACCTTAAATGTAGTTAGTGGGACATAAAGCCAAAAACATTATTATTATCATCATCATTATTAATAATAATGTATTTAATAATTAAGATAATTAATAATATTAATAATAATACCGGGCGAGTTGGCCGTGCGGTTAGGAGCGTGCTGCTGTGGGCTCGCATCCGGGAGAGAGTGGGTCCGAACCCCACTGTCGGCAACCCTAAAAATGGTTTTCCATGGTTTCCCAATTTCACACCAGGCAAATGCTCAGGCTGTACCTTAATGAAGGCCACGGTCACTTCCTTCTCATTCCTAGGCCTTTCCTGACCCATCGTCGCCATAAGACCTATCTGTGTCGGTGCGACGTAAAACAACTAGCAATAATAATAATAATAATAATAATAATAATAATAATAATAATAATAATAATAATAATAATAATGTCCGCCTCTGTGGTGTAGTGGTTAGTGTGATTAGCTGCCACCCCCGGAGGCCCGGGTTCGATTCCCGGCTCTGCCATGAAATTTGAAAAGTGGTAGGAGGGCTGGAAAGTGGTCCACTCAGCCTCGGGAAGTCAACTGAGTGGAGATGGGTGCGATTCCCAACTCAGCCATCCTGGAAGTGGTTTTCCGTGGTTTCTCACTTCTCCTCCAGGCAAATGCCGGGATGGTACCCAACCTAAGGCCACGGCCGCTTCCTTCCCTCTTCTTTGTCTACACCTTCCAATCTTCCCAACCCCTCGCCAGGCCCTTGTTCAACTTAGCAGGTGAGGCCGCCTGGGCGAGGTACTGGTCATCCTCCCCAGTTGTATCCCCGACCCAGAGTCTGAAGCACCAGGACACTGCCCTTGAAGCGGTAGAGGTGGGAAAAGGATAATAACAACAATAATAATAATATCATTATCTGTCTGCCTTCTTTTTGTCGGTCAGTTGTTAAACCCATGTGTAAGTATTGAGAATATGATTACACGCATCAGTTTGAATTTGGTAGTAAGTATTATACTTTACTACGTTAAAAGAGAATATCTAATTCGCATTTAACAGAACATTAATATAAAATTAAGTCTTCAAAGTGCAAGTTAAAAGAGGAAGAATTGTATCTAGAGTTCTACACTACAAAGCATCCATACGTCCACACCAACAACTTCATTGTGAAGATAAAGATTTTGGATCAGCATGACTTCTTCAACCGTGATTATAGCCACGGAAGTCTAGTTCTACGTGAAATTAACACCATAGAGATGTGATATTTCATTTCGACGATCTCTTATGCGATTGGATGGGATTCGAACTGTGGAGAGAAGTCAGTAATAATGACACTAGGCTATCTGTCCCTATTCTCAACGTATTTTAGAGACATGAAGGAGATGTTCCAATTATTATTTTTTTTTTTTTTTGCTAGGAGCTTTACGTCGCACCGACACAGATAGGTCTTATGACGACGATGGGATGGGAAAGGCCTAGGAGTTGGAAGGAAGCGGCCGTGGCCTTAATTAAGGTACAGCCCCAGCATTTGCCTGGTGTGAAAATGGGAAACCACGGAAAACCATCTTCAGGGCTGCCGATAGTGGGATTCGAACCTACTATCTCCAGGATGCAAGCTCACAGCCGCGCGCCTCTACGCGCACGGCCAACTCGCCCGGTTGTTCCAATTATTTGCACGATCAGTCGCTAAAACTAAAAGTTAAGCACAGAATATCAACAATTAAGTTCTTTAAGTGCCGGTGGATAAAAGAAACTATTTAGACCCTTATCAATACAAAACTTGTCCAACTTCTTCTTTAAGAAAGAATAGAAAAGTTAGTATGTAAGGCTTTGTCGTGTTATGAGTGGAAATTTGGACTACAAGTGATAGTCAATAATCTTTCAACGCCACCTCTTCTTTTTGTGAAACCAGCAAACGTAGAATACCCCATCAAGTGCAGAAGTTTCTCTGTAGCTGTTCTACTTTGGTATACCCTCCCTTTGTAGCCCTGCTCGCGTCTGATTCTTCATCATGAACTTGTTTATCTTTTTATGTACTTTCGCTGTATCGACCACCACATTTCTGAGCTCAAGTTGTCGGGTTCGACCCAAGCTCAGTCCGATAGTATTTAAAAGCTGCTAAACACGCCAACCTCGTAACAGCAGACACACCTAAAGGAACACGTGCAGGACAAAATATCTGGTACCTGTGGACCTCCCAAAAGTGTAAAAGTTGTCAATGCTACGCAAGCCCTACATAATAATAATAATAATAATAATAATAATAATAATAATAGGAATTAGAATTAGAATGCGATACATTGATCACATAATATTTTTAACTTCTCACTTTGAATATTCATTACTCATAACAAAAGGAAGGTTTGTATCCACCAATGATACTTGACATAAAAAAATCAACATGTTTCGTGTAAACTATAATATAACTAATTCATGCTTAATAGACTAAAAACCTATGAAAATCTGTACACCATTGGTTTCTCAGTCGACTCTCTGCCGCAAGCAAGTTTGTAGTTTTACTTGACTGTTGATTTTGTAATCATCGATATAGGAGTTCCATTTTTTATGTGGAGACCTAACTACAGAACCAAGATTTTTAATTTTAAAAATCCCGCGTGCATTAGCCCGAATTCGAACCATAGTCGCCTTAGTGAGAAGCCAGTGACTAAGCTAATCGGCTGTCATACCCTCCAGGCACATGGTTTGAGTTATCTGACACAGCTAGTAACTCAATTGACCAAACCAAACCAAACCCCATGGCGCAGCAGCCTGCAAGGGCCACGGCCTACCAAGCGACCGCTGTTTAGCCTGAGGCCTGCAGATTTTGAAGTGCCGTCTGGTCAGCACGACGAATCCTCTCGGCCGTTATTGTTGGCTTTCTATACTGGGACCGCCATATCACTGTCGGATAGCTCTTCAATTGTAATCACGTAGACTCAGTGGACCTTGAAGCAGCCTTTAGATCCATGTAAAAATCCCTGACCTGGCGAGGAATCGAACTCGAGGCCTCCGGGTAAGAGGCAGGCACGCTATTCCTACACCGAGAGGCCGGCTAGTAACTGAATTAACATGAATTATTTCCAAATTGTACGAATACTGTCCTCCTGGAAGACGTAAAATGAAAACTTTTCCTGAAAAGCACAAGCATTTTCATTACTATTAATAACTAGCTGATGTACCCGTGCTTCGCTACGGAATTCTACATTGTATACAGAATTCTAGGTTAGGTAGTGTACACTTTGAAAGATTGTAATACATTGCATAGCCCTATACGTTACCTTAGAAACGTGACGGGGAAGTCACCAAACGTTTTGCGTGTGTGTGAAGACTGGGTTAGGGAATTTCCATTTTAATGGTAGGTCCTCTTGCCTGTCATCAGTCAGAATCAATTTGGGGAATTTTCATTATAATGGCAGACTCTCACTCTCCACCTGCCTTTTTGCATCCTCAGAAAGACTGCCTTAGTGGTTTCCCCAAATGAAATCAACATAGGTAATTACAATGATGCCAGTAGGAATGTCGCGATTAAAAACAATGCTATCATATGAAATACTCAATCAAATGAAACACCACACATTTTCTCACTTTTAACGAACAATCGTACTCTGTCGATCTAACAGACCAAAGTTTCAGAGCTGGAAAGACCAGACCGCAGACAGCCGTGAGCCGTGAACACCCTTTTATTTTCGGCAGGGGGGGGGGAGGGGGGCGAAGAGTGGAGAGTCCCAGGGCATTAACTATGCCCTTTTACTCTCTGTTTCCTAGGAGTACCCGATGAGTTGGAAAATCTCAATTCACTACACTGGCGGGAGAAAATCTATCTGACATGGAGGCAAATTTTTCCTCCAAGCCAGAGGAGAAACCCCTCTTGGTTGCTAATTTGGAATAAAATGAATGTAGAATTTAATAAATGTGAAGAGGAAGAAGATTTTCTTAAGAAACGGCTCATTTCAAGGTTGAATGTTGAGTTATTTAGTGAATTATGGTGCTTTAATTTGAAATAGGCCGAAATTGAAATTCTAGACGAGGTCATAAGTGAGCCACTGCCATTATTCCGTTAATTGTGCACACTGATCAATCCAATCAGCGCATCAGAGTAGGGATCGAATAGCTGGGATACTATGGTGAATCAGCGTGTTTACGTTCCAGCAGTATCAGAAAATGTATGAACCAGAGGAATGGTATGCTAGAGAAGAAAGTTATCTAACTCCCCGGCTATTTCCCGCCAATATTCAGGCAGGCTGTTATACTCGGAGATGAGTGGCAGCATAAGAGACCAAGAACATCACAACAAACAATCAAGCAAAGAAAAGTCACCTCCGTACAGGCCTGGAAGGTCCTTGGAGGAGTGGAAGGTAAAGACTTCCGCCATTGTTAACCTCGGCACGAGATGGGGTAGAGTGGTTAGCTCTACGTCCGGCCGCCTTTGCCCCCAGGAATTAACCTGGCACTCATTTTTGGTGTAGGCTGAGTAAACCTCAGGGCCATATGCACCTCCTGAAGTGGAAATCTCTTTTCTTAATTTTTACGACTTCCTGACAACAAACAATGGTCACTGTAATGCCATTGTTGTTCAATTTTATGAGCTTCGATATTGTAGGCCTTCACATTTAGTTTTTTCCGACTCTCAAATACCACCCTAAGCTACCATTTCATTCCGGGTGAATAGAATTGTTTATAGCTTAGACTGTAGTTTTTTATTCCCCGGCACTATATACCGATTTTCATTAAGTTCTGTTTACCCATTTTCTCGTGGCGCAGCGTTGATATGGACTTAGCAACAAAAATACGTATTCATGAATATCTCTGTTATCATAGCCGGTACGGTAAAAAAAGTATATGATATAAATGACCGAAAATTTAATTCTATATAACATTACATCTGCAGTATTTATCGTTAGGACCGCTAATAACATAAATATTTCAGATATTTCAGATAGTTGCTTTAAGTTACGTCGCACCGACACAGTTAGGTCTTATGGTGACGATGGGACAGGAAAGGGATAGGAATGGGAAGGAAGCGGCCGTAGCCTTAATTAAGGTACAGCCCCAGCATTTGCCTGCTGGGAAAATGGGAAACCACGGAAAACCATCTGCAGGGCTGGCGACAGTGGGGATTTAAATTTTAGGACTTCCCCTGAACTACCATTTCGCTCAGCGTGCATAAAATGATTTATAGCCTGAGATTGTAGTGGCTCGTTCCCCGACTTCACATACCGATTTTCACTAAATTCTCTTCAGCCATTTTCTAGTGATGTGTGCACATACTTACATACACAGACAGACAGACAGACAGACAGACAGACAGACAGACAGACAGACAGACAGACAGACAGACAGACAGACAGACAGACAGACAGACAGACAGACAGACAGACAGACAGACAAGTAAAAAGTGCATTTCCTTGTTACTGTGGAAACGACCGTTACAGAAATACCATTCTTTTCAAATACTGAGCGATGTAGAGACAAAACTCTTTTTTATGTATATCGATTATTTATAAAAAATAAGATGAATATTTTGACAGCAACTTCTCTGGTTTAAAATATGTTATAATTTGTTCGTGTTCAAGTTGTATTTCTTTAAGCACTGACGGTCTGAGTGGCTCAGGTAATTGAGTCCCTGGTCTTCTGACGCCAGCGGAGCAGGTTCGGATCGTGGCTAAGTCCGGTGATATTTAAAGGTGCTCAAATACATCAGCCTCGTGTCAGTAGAAGAATTCCTGCGGGACAAAATACCGGCATCTCTGCGTCTCAGAAAACCATCAGAAGTAGTTAGTGGAACGTAAAAATAACATTATCAAATATTATCTATGGACATTAGCTGTGTATCTCTTCATCAGAATCAGTAATGCATTTATTTCTCTCTTCGTTTCCATAGCATTATTATAAAAACAAACATTTCCATTTATTTTGGAAAGACCTCCTGTATTTACAGGCTGCCGCTATGAACAAGGTAAAACATATCAATTTTATCTACATATGTATTAATAAAAGAAAATTCAAAATTAGCTGTAGAGGTGGTGCCTCATGATCTTGATGGAGGCTCGGAGGACGAGGGTCGCGATTTCCGGGATGAGCTTCTTTGGGAGTTGGAAGCGCTTCCATGTGGCGACGAAGTGACGAGGTATGGTACTGCGAGCTCCGACCATTATCCCTATTATTTCAATTTCCTGAAGGTGGTATTTAGATTTGTAGTAAGGGATAGTGGGTTTGTATTTTTTAATCTTTTCTAGATTAACCTACTCTGGCTGACCGCTATGGTGCTCGAACCTGACCGTCGGATCTAATATGAATCCTGCAACCTGAGGAGTTTGAAGAATAATGATCCTATAATAATTTTTAAGCAAAAGCTGTGAGTTTGTGTATATGTAACACGTAATCTCAGGAACTACCGGACCAATTTTCAAATTTCATTCACCATTTAAAAGATAATATGATTTCGAGTAACATAGGCTATATATCATCCCGTAATATCAAAGAGTTCCCGTGAAAACCATGATATAAAAATGGTAGCAATAAAATATCTCAAAGTTAGCACTTTTGCCAGTCTGCGTTTTCACGTAAAAACTACTTGACTGGTTGTACTCAAATTTGCCAAGCTTAAATCTGACATCTTGGGTTTACTTATAGGCTACTTACTATCGCCTTATCCTTTTTTTAGCGAAACAAAATGTGAATCAAGTCAAAGGAAATTGTACGCTTCGGACCTTTAAGATTGAATACGCTGCTAAACGGTGAGTCTTTTAGAATAATGGAGCGCACCAATTGTAAATGAAATTCGCTTTGCCAGAAAAAAGTTCGTATGAAGTTTCTTGTCCGCCTCTGTGGTGTAGTGGTTAGCGTGATTAGCTGCCACCCCCGGAGGCCCGGGTTCGATTCCCGGCTCTGCCACGAAATTTGAAAAGTGGTACGAGGGCTGGAGCGTGGTCCACTCAGCCTCGGGAGGTCAACTGAGTAGAGGTGGGTTCGATTCCCACCATCCTGGAAGTGGTTTTCTGTGATTTCCCACTTCTCCTCCAGGCAAACGCCGCGATGGTACCTAACTTAAGGCCACGGCCGCTTCCTTCCCTCTTCCTTGTCTATCCCTTCCAATCTTCCCATCCCCCCGCAAGGCCCCTGTTCAGCATAGGATGTGAGGACGCCTGGGCGAGGTACTAGTCATCCTCCCCAGTTGTATTGCCCAACCCAGAATCTGAAGCTCCAGGACACTGCCCTTGAGGCGATAGAGGTGGGTCAGCTATGACGGCGTGGAAGTTCACTGCAAAATACTGCACTAATATAATATAACCGAGATCGTTTTATGTCCCGCTCAGTCACAGCCTTCCTGATTCTTAACATTTTCCAAGTTGTTACGACAAATTTTAGCTAAATGGCTTGGAAACGTATTGTTCTTTAGGGAACCATTTTACTCGTTATCTATACGCAGGCCAATTATCCCATACATATTCCAATAATAAAATACTATTAATCATTAACTCTGGAACACTAACCCTTTTTCGCCACACATTATTACTAACCCTTCGTAAATTTGACTACTAGAAATTATAATTGTTATATTTTCTACGTAACAGCTTATATTTGGTAAGATTTTGGTTATGTCGAGTTCCTATAGTGTCGTAAACTTAACATGTATCAAAATACGTATATATTAAATAATTTATGTGATTATTTATTGAATACTAGCATGTAACCGCGGCTTTGCCCGCGTTTATTAATTCAACTGTTTTATATAATAAATATTTTTTTCGCTATAGAGCTTCCGGTTGAACTATATTAGTGTCCTTCCAAATGGAGCTAAGCTGTATAGTGCGTTTGCCTTTCCAACCCTTGAACAAATGAAATGAATGACATGATATATGATAGTAAGAATGAAGAGTATGAAACCCGGCGCCGGCGTCCGACGGACGAATCACAATCAATAGCGTCATATGCCCTCACACCATTTAAGATCAAAAACGGCTTCCTACGCCATGGACGTAAAATGGCTCCTTGAATATTGTGTTCTCTACCTACCTTATGTACGTTGCTTAGTGACAGTGACTCTATGCATAATATAATCTTGGTGACAGCACGTTGGATTGTCATATCCCACTACACGTTTTCCGGTGTTTTTTCGTTCATAGCTCACCAACGAAAGTGAAAATAAAAATTCCGGCTTCGAGGTGCATTCGGACCCACTTCCATCTACCTATGTTCAAAATTTCAGATCCCTGCGTGCTGTAGATTTTGCTGGGCACCGCGCACAGACAGACAAACATACCGACAAACACTTCCTTTTATTATTATAGATAGAAAACTTGACACACACACAAAATATTAAATGAACACGTTTTATAAGAAATGCATTTTATAACACAACATATTCAAATAAACTCTTAAAATTATGAATGTGAGTTATTTACATCGCAAAGAAACCAAAACTACCATGAAAATAAATATAATTATAAATGTAAGAAAAGAAGGCAAGAAGACACGTTATACTTATAAGTTCACACTATCACTAACTGTTCGTCAATATGACGACACCCACCCAATTATTACAAGAATGAGCAAAGATATCAACAATCGCACATGCCACAGTCAATAACTGTCCGAGAAAATCAGCTACACAAAATGGTGGCAGGCACGCATGCGCGGAAGACAATAAACTATCCCGTTCTGCTACCTACCGTCGTAAAATTTACGAACGGTTTGTGTTCTAGGGTTAATACTTGTTCCTTTGAATTTGTACTTTATTGCGTTAATATTTTTCTGATATTTGTTTCCTGCTCATTGGGAGATCCTTTAAGATGTTTCGAAAACCACAGAGACAGTCTTTCTGAGAATGTCGGTAGAGAGTGAGTTCCCAACTTGACTTTACTGGTAGTAGGCGAAGAGACCTGCCATTACATTGAAAATTTCCTAACCTGGTCTTCATATATGAGAAACGACGTATGTCAACTTCCCCGTCTTGTTTCTGCGGTAACGCCAAGATCTCTGCAACTTAATAAAATATTACTGACAGCCTGTACACTACTTCATCTACAATTCTGTACGGAATGTAGAATTCTGTATCGGAGCAACAATACATCAGCTAGTGAATAAATAAATAATTAAACACTAAGTAAAATGTATTTGTTACAAGAATTGGGGTTGCTCCAACTTATGTATATTTAATTATGATTCGAAGCTGTCGTTCATTTATTCTTCTCTCTCCATTAAATCCTGATCGAAGACATTCTGTTGGTAAAAGCAGAAACAGAGACTCTCGTACATATACATGTAAATTCGAAAGTTGTAAAGTGAGGGGAAATAAGGAAATGGATACCGGTGAAATGTACATCGTATTAGATATCGAAATTACAAATATAACCTCAACACAGAGTTTCGAAGCGGAAAGTAATTGTAGGAGGATAACGGTCACGATGTTCTGACTCCCAGTGAAATAGTATAGTAATAATATGTAACCGATGTCAGAACGATATAGAAATAAAATTCCAACACTAACGGCCAGAGGGCATTTCATTCTCTCTTGAAGCAACTTGTCTCTCGAATGCCCCATCTCGGACTCTAAGATGATTTGTGTTCACATTTCCAACTTCCTCACTTCCTGTAACTTTCCTAGTCATTTGCGCTTGTGTATATGTTACCCCACATTTTCCCTATTCACTTCTCTCTTGCTTGCTTGCTCTTCTCTTTGCCACTAGATCCTGTTCCACAGAATCCTTGCCTGCGGGGATCCCCCAAACTTTGCTCATTTGAATGCAGTTAGCTCGCTCTATCAGTCGCTGGGATTGACTGGAGTGAAGCACATCTACCGCCACTACCACTTCTACCACCACCACCACCAACCTCTCGACATCTCCAGCAATTCTCTATTACTTATCTTCTGCTGAACATAGTCATATGAAACCTTATATCAAATCATATCCCATCTCTACTCGACAAAAGTATGGCTATGCTTTAGCTACATGGCGGAATTTATATATTTACTAGCAAATATGCCCGTTCTTCGCTACGGTATTCTACATTATATATGGATTTCTCAGTAAATTGCTGTGAAGGCAGTGAGTAAGGTTATTGTTAAATTGTATGTCTCTTAGCGCCATCCTAGAAACAAAACAGGGAGGACGCCATACGTCTTTTCCGATGTATGGTAGGCATTGGGGAAGTTTTGTTGATAATGCCAGGCCACATTTTCTACTGCCAATCACAATCGAGTTAGGGAGTTTCTACTATAGGCCCTAACGGCAGGCTCACTTGGCATCCGCCATTCATAGTAGAAAAGGAGAGTTTTCATTATGAAGACTAACTGCCAGTCAAAATCGAGTTGGAGATATTGATTATAATCAAGAAATGCAACGCTATCTAAAGTATCAATGGCGATTGTTCTATCTGATCTGTGGTACCGTTTAATGTTTAACCACCAGTTACCCAGAAACTAAGGTCTGCACAGTCATTAAAATTGCATCCATATTTCGATTCTTCCGGGGCTAAATGTTATACATTTGAACAGCTTGGAATTTTTCCTCTAAGAAAATAGTGTCCAGGTTTCGGGATTAGCACTCGCACACATACGGAGTAATTAATGAAGAAGGTAATACAGTTATGAAAGTTGAAATTAGTAGAATAAAGGATTATAACTGAGGACAACCGGATAGGACATATATATAAATACCAAGTGGATGTATTGGAAAATAAAATGTCCATCAATAAATTGTGATGGTATGAGATAGGGATATAAGAAGGCGGTAACAAAGGAGGAATTTAGGCGCACGGATTCTTAGGTAAACAGATAACAAGGTGTCTTATGGTGTTATTACTTATGTCTAAAGAGGCAAGGCAGAGGCAAGGAATTATAGCGGAAAACAGAAGTAGAATAGAAACGCAGTATAAATTATAGCAACAGCCAGAAAACACCTTACGGTGTGAAATAATGGGCTATACTTCGCTGTATTGTTTAAATTATTAACAACGTCCCTTAGTACTATTCGAGGGCGATTGTATCCTCCAACGGTATTCATCCAGTATCCTGCAAAATGGCCGATTGACGTCTCTCTTGCTTTCTACCCAAGGAACAACCACGAGTTTACAAGAAGGATGACGAAAATAGCAATACGTTACTACCCTGCTGGCAAGCAATCACAGACGTTGCCATGGCAAGCTGTAAGTTCGTTTTCGGTCTGTCGGGCACTTAATGCACAGCATGAGACCCGCAGTAAATAGTAATTTTTCCATCATTTTGAAGAGTAAGCGAAATTATGTGCATAAAAAGTAGTTTATAATGAAGGGACGTTTCACACATACCCCCAGGATGATTGAGAAAATAAATAGCATTATTGAATATGGAAGAAAACTATTCGGTCTTCCAATAAACCCTCGTCTACTCTGAGATGTTTAAGTCACATACGTATCCAAACCTCCCCCGGGATGAGTATACTCTAAATATGATGCTTGGTTAAGATCTATCCAGCCGTTTCGCCGCGATGGTGGAAGAAACACACAAAGAGGTACGAAAAATAAAAACCACTGATACGGTCTTGAGTTGACCCAAAACTGATAAATATCTCAAAAGCAGGCAAAACAAACGAAATTACAGACAGCGGACCCCGTACAACTTTATTTATATTGAAACGAGCATGTCACAGTGACATTCATTAACAAAGTATTTCTGGTGCATACGAATGCAACTCGTAACAACTGTACGAGAGGTTTGATAAGACCGCTGTGGGCGCAGGTGACGGTAGCAGTTATGCACGCAACCTGCTTGCTGGTGGAAAGCCATTCAAGGACATATGACGTAGCATCGAGCATTCGACTCATTCCACCTCATGATTTCAGAACCGAATGTGATACAATTTTAATTGCATTATCGTGTAGCCCATAACAGCAGAGGGTAGAATACTAAAGGTACTTAAAATCGGCGGTGGGATAACCGAGAAACTGAAGATAGAAGATTATCGAATCAGAAGCCACAATGACCGGAATTATAAAAGGAGGTATTTGAGTTAGCTTAAATAAGTATCTGTGTGTATTCCCAGTTGCCAAGGTGCGCGGGCCAGGTGTGGAAGATTCGGTCAGAGATCGTTACTCAGTTCGGCAGACTGCCGACGGCACTTGTGTTTACCGAAAGCAAAAGTGTTCACGTCTGTGGACGTACACATTTCTATGTGTCGAAGGTGAAAACTTTGAACTATGTTTCTGTGCGAGTTGGGAAGTGATATAATATTTTGAGTCGTCACAGCTGATAGACTTGTGTATTAAAACTTGTAAAGTTCAAGTAACTAACATTAGTAGTATAATTGGATGGTTCGGCGGCCGCCACCGCCACCGCCACCGGGCTCCCAGAGGTCACCTCCACCACCACCACCACCACCACAGCCAGAGGCCTCCAAGATGCCTCCTCCACCACCACCACAGCCAGAGGCCTCCCAGATGCCTCCTCCACCACCACCACAGCCAGAGGCCTCCCAGAGGTCACCTCCACCACCCGCAGGAAATTTGAATTTGTAAACAAAGCCACGTGCTTTTTGACAGCTGCCATCGACAACAACGCATCTTGACGGGCCTAAACCTCAGTAGTACCAACTTAACCTAACTAGCGCGAGGTAAACGAAGCCACGTGTTTTTTGACAGCCACGTGCTTTTTGACAGACAACAACGCATCGCTAACCTCAGTACTGCAATCTTGACGGGCCTAAACCTCAGTAGTACCAACTTAACCTAACTAGCGCGTGGTAAACAAAGCCACGTGCTTTTTGACAGCCACGTGCTTTTTTGACAGCTGTCATCCGCCATCTTTAAATCACAGAGCACTGTGCTGCACTCTTTATCGTAGTAGATGTAAATTCGTCACCTGTCATCGGCAGTGCTGCTATCTTGGCGGGCCTAAACCTTAGTGCTACCAACTTAACCTCACTAGCGTGAGATAAACAAAGCAACGTGAATTTTTTTTGACAGCTGTCACCCGCCATCTTTAAACTACAGAGCACAGTGCTGCCCTCTTTAGCTACTTACCTTTGAAATGTGGTACGTCACAGCTGTCATCCGCCATCTTGCATCGCAAACCTCAGTGCTGCATTCTTTAGCTAGATACCTTTGAAATGTAGTGGCGGCAATTTGAGAAATTCTTTATGCTCTTGTTTGGAAACAAAGCCACGTGCTTTTTTGACAGCTGTCATCCGACATCTTTAATCCAGAGAGCACCGTGCTGCCCTCTTTAGCTACTTACCTTTGAAATGTGGTACGTCACAGCTGTCATCCGCCATCTTGCATCGCAAACCTCAGTGCTGCACCCTTTAGCTAGATACCTTTGAAATGTAGTGGCGGCAATTTGAGAAAATCTTTATGCTGTTGTTTGGAAACAAAGCCACGTGCTTTTTTGACAGCTGTCATCCGTCATCTTTAATCCAGAGAGCACCGTGCTGCCCTCTATGTGGGGGTGGTAAATTCTACGCGCTCTTGTTTGGAAACAAACCCATGTGCATTTCTGACAGCTGTCAACCGCCAGAGAGCACAGTGCTGCCCTCTTTGTGCCGGTGGCAAATTCCACGTGCTTTTTGACAGCTGTCATCCGCCATCTTGCATCACAAACCTCAGTGCTGTACTCTTTAGCTAGATACCTTTGAAATGTGGTGGCGGCAAATTCTACGTGCTCTTGTTTGGAAACAAAGCCACGTGCTTTTTTGACAGCTATCGTCCGCCATCTTTAATCAATAGAGCACTGTGCTGCTATCATGCGGGTAATTTCGTCAGCTGTCATCCGCCATCTTTATCCACAGAGCACCGTGCTGCTCTCTGTAGTAGCGGGTAATTTGAAAAGATCTGTTAGCTCTCATCAACCATCTTTAATCAAGAGAGCACCGTGCTGCCATCTTTAGCTACATACCTTTGAACTGTGGTGGCGGCAAATTCCACGTGCTCTTGTTTAGTAAACAAACTCACGCGCTTTTTGTCAGCTGTCATCCGCCATCTTACATCGCAAACCTCAGTGCTACACTCTTTAGTTGAAAAATGGTAACGGATAATTTAAAAAGAAAAATTCTACAGCAGCCATCTCTCGACGCTAATTGCACAAGATGGTGGCTATAAATGACTCCTTAAAGGTGCTTATGCAAGATGATCGCTATACATAGTTTCTTATGAGACGCAATTGGGATGCTTGCGCAAGATGGCGGTTATACAAAGCTCCTTATGAGACAATCTAGGGATGCTTGCGCAAGATGGTGGTTGCTCTTATGAGGCGGCTTAAGGATCCTTGCACAAGATGGCTAGAGACGCCCCCCCCCTAAGGATGCTTGTGCAAGATGGCGGCCATACATAGCTCCTTATGAGACAGCCTAGGGGGTGCTCGCACAAGATGGCGGCTACTCTTATGAAGAAAGCTAGCTTAGAGGTTACTGCGCAAGATAACGGTTGCTGTTATGCATGCGGTGGAGAGCAAATTGAAATTCTATGTGCTTAATCAACAGAGCACCCTGCTACACTCTTCAGCTGAAATATGGTGGCGGATAATTTGAAAAATTATTTTGACAGGTGTCATCTTTAAACAATGCCGACTATACATAGGCTGTTAAGACCTTATCATTCTCCTCCTCCTCCTCCTTCTCTACCTCCGCCTCTTATGTCAAGGCATAGCTTTATATCGAACAAGTTTAAACCTGCATCGCGAAGGCAAGCGTGTGCAGCGATAACATTATTGTACATGTTTAGACTTGCGAAACATAAGAAGAGTAGAATCAAACGCTGTACTCGATACAACATGTGATCAGAACATTGATTGATGTGTTCAGAACACAAAATAAGTGATCAAGACTAGAATCGAACACTGTACTCGATGTCGTTAACTTCAACATGTGATTAAAACATTGTTTGGTGTGTTCAGAACACTACATAAGTAGAATCGAACGCTGTACTTAATACAACATGTTAGGGGATACCTTTGTTTTAAGAAGATCAGATTGAAACATAACAAGACTAGAATCGAACACTACACACGATGTCGTTAACCTTAACATGTGATCCGATACAACATGTTAGGGGATACCTTTGTTCTAAGAAAATTAGATTGAAACATAGCAAGACTAGAATCGAACACTGTAAGAACATTGCTTGATGTGTTCAGAGCAAAAGTACAACTTCAATGATTTACCTAGTGTAAAAATCAAAAAACACACACTGTGCACATATCGCATAGCTATCTCGCCTATCACATGTGTAGTATGAAAATCGAAAACACACTGTGCACATATCGCATAGCTAACTCGGCAACACTTCAAATGATTTGCTTAGTACGAAAATAAAAAATAAAAATCTATACCGCGGAGCTAACTCGTTCATCGCACTGCTAAGACGCTTAGTAATTGCGAATACACTGATATATCTCATACGAAAATCAAGAAAGCACACTGCGTAGCCAACTCGCTCGGTCACTCGCTTAGTAATTGCAACACGACTAGAACACTGATACACGTTACTCTTTTTTTTCCTCGAAACACACACACACGGATAAGAATGTTGCGGTATACTACATACTTACATGATTTTTTTTAAAAAAGGGGGATGAGAGATCATAAATTGTATGTACACATGTTGTCTCCTCCAAGTTGTAAGACGAAATAGACGCAGTACTGCGAGTTTCCGCTATAGCTGGCGAACGGAAGTAGCATGATATCTCAGCAAAAAAAATACGCGTGAACTTGCATACACGCAAGTCAGACACAATGATGGATACCGCGATTCAAATCCTGGCAACTTATGCCGTCAGGAAGGGCATCCGGCGAGCATCTAGCTGTAAATCCCCGATTCTCATGTTAGAAAGGGTAACTTGTTGTAAAACATTCTTAATCCCAGTTCTTTGACGTCAGGAAGGGCAACCGGTCGAAAACAATAGTGTATGATGTAAGAGGCTAGATACTGCCAGTTTTGCGTCAGGAAGGGCAACTAGTCTTCAAACAAATTCTTCTGATTTAAAATCTTAGTTTTTCGTCAGGAAGGGCATCCGGCTGTAAAACAATAGTTCGTGATACAGCGATTTAAAATCTAAGAAGTGCATCTAGCTGTAAAACCCCGATTCTCGTGTTAAAAAGAGCATCTAGTTGTAAAACAGATTCTTAATACGAGTTCTTTCACGTCAGGAAGGGCAACCGGTCGAAAACAATAGTGTATGATGTAAGAGGTTAGATACTGCCAGTTTTGCGTCAGGAAGGGCAACTTGTCTTAAAACAAATTCTTGCGATTTAAAATCTTAGTTTTGCGTCAGGAAGGGCATTGGGCTGTAAAACAATAGTTCGTGATACAGCGATTTAAAATCTAAGATGTGCATCTAGCTAAAACCCCGATTCTCGTGTTAAAAATAGCATCTAGTTGTAAAACAGATTCTTAATCCCAGTTCTTTCACGTTAGGAAGGGCAACCGGTCGAAAACAATAGTGTATGATGTAAGAGGTTAGATACTGCCAGTTTTTCGTCAGGAAGGGCAACTAGTCTTAAAACAAATTCTTGCGATTTAAAATCTTAGTTTTGCGTCAGGAAGGGCATCCGGCTGTAAAACAATAGTTCGTGATACAGCGATTTAAAATCTAAGAAGTGCATCTAGCTGTAAAACCCGTGTTGAGGGTGATTCATTTGTCGGATGGGGTGATCCTACTGTTGCATATTACATTCTCAGGTAGTTTCGAGGGCGTGCAAAGAGCCAGCATTAAGTAAGGGCTGTTGATGGGGACGTTAAACCTTGTGCAGACTCCTACGAAAATGATTGTGAGTACAAGATCTTGATAGTGATTCATCTGTCGGATGGAGGCGAAAAGCTGTGTGCAGGCTGAGGGCGTGCAAAAAGCCAGCATTAAGTAAGGGCTGTTGATGGGGGCGTTAAACCTTGTGCAGACTCCTTCGAAAATGATTATGAGTATAAGATGTTGATGGCGATTCATCTGTCGGATGGAGGCGTTAAGCTGTGTGTAGGCTTCTTCGGTAGGAGTAGGCTATATACCAGCACTGGGTTTTACCCTCTCCCTACTATTGTATATTACATCCTTAGGTAGTTTCGAGGGCGTGCAAAAAGCCAGCATTAAGTAAGGGCGTTAAACCTAGTGCAATCTTCCCCGTAACTGATTGTGAGTACAAGATGTTGAGGGTGATTCATCTGTCGGATGGAGGCGTTAAGCCTTGTGCAGGCTTCTTCCGTAGGAGTAGGCTATGTGCCGGCACTGGGTTTTACCCTTTCCCTACGTTAGTTTATTACATTCTTAGGCAGTTTCAAGGGCGTGCAAAAAAGCCAGCATTAAGTAAGTGTTGTTGATGGCGGGTGTTAAACCTTGTACAGGCTCCTTCAACAGGAGTAGCCTATATGCCTGCACCGTGCAGGCTCGATAGATGTAGGCTATATGCTGGTACTGTGTTTTAACCTCTCCGTACAACCATAATATTTTATGTTAGGAGCTTACACCAGCTGAATGCTACACACAGCTAAGAAGACGTTCCGTGAGTTACAAGTGACTTATCAGCACGCAGTGTCCCCGTTCAAGGTTAGTGAAGCCGGAAGATGCGTGTACAATTTCAGCCAACATGTGCATTCCGCACTTTGCTCTGAATGACTGCACCGATACAACTTCAAAGATAGTGTTCTATGCGGTAGAACAATATGTAACCCATAGCATGCTACTAAAGTTTAACACTGAAAATGTTTGCAGCTCCTGTTTTACAGTTAGATGTAGTTCCTAACGTAACAGGACCGGGAATCAAAATATGTTTTACAGCCGAGTACCCCCTTCCATAACATGAGATTTTAAATCGCAAGTATCTGTTTTACGGCCGGTTGCCCTTCCTGACGCGAAATTTTAAATCACAAGAATCTGTTTTACGACTGGTTGCCCTTCCTGAAACAAAACTAGCAGTATCTAGCCTCTTACATCATACACTATTGTTTTCCACCGGTTGCCCTTCCTAACGTCAAAGAACTGGGATTAAGAATCTGTTTTACAACTAGTTGCCCCTTCTAACACGAGAATCGGGGTTTTACAGCTAGATGCTCTTCTTAGATTTTAAATCGCTGTATCATGAAGTATTGTTTTACAGCCGGATGCCCTTCCTGACGCAAAACTAAGATTTTAAATCGCAAGAATTTGTTTTAAGACTAGTTGCCCTTCCTGATGCAAAACTGGCAGTATCTAACCTCTTACATCATACACATTGTTTTCGACCGGTTGCCCTTCCTGACGTCAAAGAACTGGGATTAAGAATCTGTTTTACAACTAGTTGCCCTTTCTAACACGAGAATCGGGGATTTACAGCTAGATGCTCTTCTTAGATTTTAAATCGCTGTATCACGAACTATTGTTTTACAGCCGGATGCCCTTCCTGACGCAAAATAAGATTTTAAATCGCAAGAATTGGTTTTAAGACTAGTTGCCCTTCCTGACGCAAAACTGGCAGTATCTAACCTCTTACATCATACACTATTGTTTTCGACCGGTTGCCCTTCCTGACGTCAAAGAACTGGGATTAAGAACCTGTTTTACAACTAGATGCTCTTTTTAACACGAGAATCGGGGTTTTACAGCTAGATGCTCTTCTTAGATTTTAAATCGCTGTATCACGAACTATTGTTTTACAGCCGGATGCCCTTCCTGACGCAAAACTAAGATTTTAAATCGCAAGAATTTGTTTTAAGACTAGTTGCCCTTCCTGACGCAAAACTGGCAGTATCTAGCCTCTTACATCATACACGATTGTTTTCGACCGGTTGCCCTTCCTGACGTCAAAGAACTGGGATTAAGAATCTGTTTTACAACTAGTTACCCTTTCTAACACGTTAATCGGGGATTTACAGCTAGATGCACTTCTTAGATTTTAAATCGCTGTATTCACGAACTATTGTTTTACAGCCGGATGCCCCTCCTGACGCAAAACTAAGATTTTAAATCGCAAGAATTTGTTTCAAGACTAGTTGCCCTTCCTGACGCAAAACTGGCAGTATCTAACCTCTTACATCATACACTATTGTTTTCGACCGGTTGCCCTTCCTGACGTCAAAGAAGTAGGATTAAGAATCTGTTTTACAACTAGATGCTCTTTTTAACACGAGAATCGGGGTTTTACAGCTAGATGCACATCTTAGATTTTAAATCGCTGTATCACGAACTATTGTTTTACAGCCCGATGCCCTTCCTGACGCAAAACTAAGATTTTAAATCGCAAGAATTTGTTTTAAGACTAGTTGCCCTTCCTGACGCAAAACTGGCAGTATCTAACCTCTTACATCATACACTATTGTTTTCGACCGGTTGCCCTTCCTGACGTGAAAGAACTCGTATTAAGAATCTGTTTTACAACTAGATGCTCTTTTTAACACGAGAATCGGGGTTTTACAGCTAGATGCACTTCTTAGATTTTAAATCGCTGTATCACGAACTATTGTTTTACAGCCGGATGCCCTTCCTGACGAAAAACTAAGATTTTAAATCAGAAGAATTTGTTTTAAGGCTAGTTGCCCTTCCTGACGCAAAACTGGCAGTATCTAGCCTCTTACGTCATACACTATTGTTTTCGACCGGTTGCCATTCCTGACGTCAAAGAACTGGGATTAAGAATGTTTTACAACAAGTTACCCTTTCTAACATGAGAATCGGCGATTTACAGCTAGATGCTCGCCGGATGCCCTTCCTGACGGCATAAGTTGCCAGGATTTGAATCGCGGTATCCATCATTGTGCCTGACTTGCGTGTATGCAAGTTCACGCGTATTTTTTTTTTGCTGGGATATCATGCTACTTCCGTTCGCCAGCTATAGCGGAAACTCGCAGTACTGCGTCTATTTCGTCTTACAACTTGGAGGAGACAACATGTGTACATATAATTTATGATCTTTCATCCCCCTTTTTTTTAAAAAAAACATGTAAGTATGTAGTATTCGCAACATTCTTATCCGTGTGTGTGTGTGTTTCGAGGAAAAAAGAGTAACGTGTATCAGTGTTCTAGTCGTGTTGCAATTACTAAGCGAGTGACCGAGCGAGTTGGCTACGCAGTGTGCTCTCTTGATTTTCGTATGTGATATATCAGTTTATTCGCAATTACTAAGCGTCTTAGCAGTGCGATGAACGAGTTAGCTACGCGGTATAGATTTTTATTTTTTATTTTCGTACTAAGCAAATCATTTGAAGTGTTGCCGAGTTAGCTATGCGATATGTGCACAGTGTGTTTTTGATTTTCATACTAGACAAGTGATAGGCGAGATAGCTATGCGATATGTGCACAGTGTGTGTTTTTTGATTTTTACACTAGGTAAATCATTGAAGTTGTACTTTTGCTCTGAACACATCAAGCAATGTTCTTACAGTGTTCGATTCTAGTCTTGCTATGTTTCAACCTAATTTTTTTAGAACAAAGGTATTCCCTAACATGTTGTATCGGATCACATGTTAAGGTTTACGACATCGAGTGTAGTGTTCGATTCTAGTCTTGTTATGTTTCAATCAGATCTTCTTAGAACAAAGTTATCCCCTAACATGTTGTATTAAGTACAGCGTTCGATTCTACTTATGTAGTGTTCTGAACACACCAAACAATGTTTTAATCACATGTTGAAGTTAACGACATCGAGTACAGTGTTCGATTCTAGTCTTGATCACTTATTTTGTGTTCTGAACACATCAATCAATGTTCTGATCACATGTTGTATCGAGTACAGCGTTTGATTCTACTCTTCTTATGTTTCGCAAGTCTAAACATGTACAATAATGTTATCGCTGCACACGCTTGCCTTCGCGATGCAGGTTTAAACTTGTTCGATATAAAGCTATGCCTTGACATAAGAGGCGGAGGTAGAGAAGGAGGAGGAGGAGGAGAATGATAAGGTCTTAACAGCCTATGTATAGTCGGCATTGTTTAAAGATGACACCTGTCAAAAGAATTTTTCAAATTATCCACCACCACATTTCAGCTAAAGAGTGTAGCAGGGTGCTCTGTTGATTAAGCACATAGAATTTCAATTTGCTCTCCACCGCATGCATAACAGCAACCGTTATCTTGCGCAGTAGCCTCTAAGCTAGCTTTCTTCATAAGAGTAGCCGCCATCTTGTGCGAGCACCCCCTAGGCTGTCTCATAAGGAGCTATGTATAGCCGCCATCTTGCACAAGCATCCTTAGGGGGGCGTCTCTAGCCATCTTGTGCAAGGATCCTTAAGCCGCTTCATAAGAGCAACCACCATCTTGCGCAAGCATCCCTAGGGTGTCTCATAAGGAGCCTTGTATAACCGCCATCTTGCGCAAGCATCCCAAGGGCGTCTCATAAGAAACTATGTATAGCGATCATCTTGCATAAGCACCTTTAAGGAGTCATGTATAGCCACCATCTTGTGCAATTAGCGTCGGGAGATGGCTGCTGTAGAATTTTTCTTTTTAAATTATCCGCCACCATTTTTCAACTAAAGAGTGTAGCACTGACGTTTGCGATGTAAGATGGCGGTGACAGCTGACAAAAAGCGCGTGAGTTTGTTTACTAAACAAGAGCACGTGGAATTTGCCGCCACCACAGTTCAAAGGTATCTAGCTAAAGATGGCTGCACGGTGCTCTCTTGATTAAAGATGGCGGATGACAGCTAACAGAACTTTTCAAATTACCCCCTACTACAGAGAGCGGCACGGTGCTCTGTGGATCAAAGATGGCGGATGACAGCTGACGAAATTACCCGCATGATAGCAGCACAGTGCTCTATTGATTAAAGTTGGCGGACGACAACTGTCAAAAAAGCACGTGGCTTTGTTTCCAAACAAGAGCACTGCGCCTGTTAATATATTAATATCCCCGCGGTGACTCCCACTATTACGCCGCGTTGGAGCATTAACTGAATATACACATGTTTAAATATTGCTCCGGCCAAATAATTTTAAGCATCGGGTCGTAAATCATACCTAGACTCTGAACTGAAATATAATTTATGAACATGAGCTCCAACAACACGGTGCATAATCGCTTCTAAGGGTAAAATTCGCTTCCTAATGTTCCCATATGCTTTATATAAATAGTAGATTCCGTTGAAGAGTATCGGTCCGTTGAAAAAGTCATTCCGAATCCATACGTGAAGGAAATTATCTAATCATCACCTAATATCTAACATAAATTAATTTAATAGATCCGTATATTATCATATTACTATATATTACAAGTTACATAAGGAATAGAAACGAGAAATCAAGATTCTATCTAGTTTATTAGCATGCTAATGTATAATAAAATTGAATAATATGCATCCATCGGCAATAAAGTAAGGAAAATCGTGTGAAATTACCAATATCATTCTCAAATGCTTGATTTGCGAGATAAACATATTTGAAAAATGTTTAAGTTATCATCATATTTGCTTACATTTTCGTTAAGTTTCAAAAATATACCATATCTTCCATGTTTAAATTGATACAAGGGGAAAATTAGTGACCATAACTTTATTAATTCAAGGAGGAGTGGAATATCTTCCTTTCAATATTGTTTGGGATTTTCTTTGGGGCATCATTTATGTTTCATCTTTCTTTTCGGACTGTTTGACCAAATTTACTTGGATTCATGTTTGGACTCTTGTTTGGATTCTTGTTTGTGACTCTCCACGTTACGAGGTAAGCATTACCATACTTAAATTTGGGTTCAAAACACCCATAAAGTTATTAATATTCCTATCATAACCCAAAATGAATAAATTAAAACAGTACATCACCATATGTACAAAATAAACCAAATAATCTTACTACAGAGTGCCATAACTATGATAGTACGTCGGTCTTTCCTGCGAAAATCGTGCCATGCATTCTTAATCATGTGCCAATATATTTACATATTCTCAAATATCTCTTCACTATGCCAATATTAAGTCAAAGTAAACCGTACTTCATATTAGCGTTAATGCGCTGAACTTCCAATATGAAAATGTACAGAACTCCATTCTATTCCTGAAAATGTATATTACGTAATGTATAACCAACACGTAACCTATCAATATCTTCCGCTGAAAGTTACTACGAGACACATTCTGCTTAACTCGAGACATACATTCAACTTAACATGGCCTAAATCCTTCACTTGCAGTGCTAATCCAAATATAAATGTAATACGTAACACAGGAATTCGCAATTCAACCATCTATCCCATTCTTAAGCAACGAACAGAAACATATCTCCTCACTCCAATTACAACTTGCCATAATAACATTCCTTTTCCTTCACATAAATATATACCTCCATATTTAAAAATATCTTCATTCAATTCCACTTAAATAACCTCTGTGTTACGGTAGCATTACTTAATAACCTGATTATTCTCTCATACACTGCAACTTCGTAATATTTCAAGCATTTCCTTACAATACCATTATCGTACTGGCCATGATTGCTACACATATTTACCTGAAGTTTTAGGTTACGTCTCGTATCTTGTCTGCTTTTTCTACAATCTCTACTGGTTAAACATTTCACGGTCTACACGTATTGATTGGCACTAAACATGCACAAACACTCAATCAGATCTAGTTTCCATTAACCTTAAAATTATCACATTAGCACCACGGTTATATATCATAAACTGGCATATTTCATCGGCTAATAATTGGCATTTATATTCATATATCCTTTCATTGGCACTACAACTCTTACTTCTAGCACTCCTGTGCATATATAAATATTTTTCATCAATTGATTTCAAATTTATTACGATGCAATTCATAATACTTATCTCGCAACGGGATTTTGCTGCTGGATCTCTCCTGGACTACGGCATCTTGGAGTAGGCAGCCCCTGCGATCCAAAGATTACGTCATCTGCGGCTCCAGCTCGGGATCTTGGCTTGAGCTATTAAGTCTTGAGCGACCATTACCATCTGTTTAAGCTGAGTCCATCTTGTCACCAGTTCTCATGCAATCATAAAAGAAAAAATACATAGTAGAATTCATAGTATACTGGTGAATAGTAGGCTATTCATTACGTAATATTTGTTTTCAGAATCTCGTATTGGTCGAGAATATTCTTTTCTTTTAAATTTAGAGATTTCTCTAATTCGGCCTATTTCTTGCTATTTCTTTCGCTTAAACAGATATTGTCTCCCTCCTGGAAACAATAAATTATATCTTCCTTAGCAAGGATTTGCCGTTACAGTACTACATTCGGCAATGTGTAATTCGGCTGAAGTTTCCTTTCGTTTCTGAGTTTAGGAGTTACAATAACGAATATTTCCTTCAAATCTACGCCTTTTCTGCAGATGTAGTCTTCACAGTTGTTTGTATATTAATACTTTAGTATTTATCGATGCGTTGATCCTTTTATATCCTTCCGTATGTCGTGCTGCTTCTCTTCAAATCGAAACTTTTTTCTCTCAAGGTAGTCAAGAATCGGATTCTTTCAAATTTTTCTAGCCCATCATTATTTAATTCTTGGGATTCTTTTTCCTTGCGGCCGGCCGATTTCGATTGACTAGATCTCTACTCTGTGTACTTGCAGCTGAAGCTATTGTGCGCCATATTTGTCCACTGTTTCCATGACATTTACGGCCGCTAATGTAACGTAATGGTACATTTCACCTCCACGTTAACTTTAAATATATTGGATACAACATATTTACTTCGCTCTTCCATATACTTGTATAATGGACCTTTACGTTACATTATCCTCATTCTTTGTATCTCATCTTATGTTTGATTATTTCTTAACCACTTTAACATGATTCTTCCTAATTTCTTCCGTATTATCATTCTTGGTCGTTTTCACTCCCATTATCTGTTTGACATTCAACATAGGGATAATTTTCTTTCTCACTGATTTCTAAAATGTTATTTGGCATTAATCCTTCGTTTTCTCTGTAATAGTATTTTAGGTTTGCTGCGTTATATACCCCTTTATATGTCCCTGACATATTTTCGATCTGGTATGCGTTGTTTCCAAACACTTTCTTAATGACATATGGTCCATCATATAAATGTGCAAATTTCGCAAATACCTTCCCTATGACGTTGGAATTGGGCGTTTTCTTAACTAATACAAGATCATTTACTCTCAATTGACGGTGAAACTTTCTGTTTCGTAATCTCTTGAGCCTCTTCCGTGATTGATCCTCCAATTTTGCGCGTACCATACTATTTAATTCCTGAACACTCAGTCTATCCTCCACTAGCCTTTCTATTACTTCATCCCATGGCCTATGTGGTATTTCATCCCTATATAAAACACTTGGGATCTGACCGGTTGATTCATGTACGGTATCGTTTATACTGTGCTCAATTATTGGTATTACATCAATCCATCTCCAATGGTTGTTTCCGCAGTAAATCCGACAAAACTTCGAAATCTCTTTCATACATCGCTCTACTGGATTTGACGATGGGTGCCTAATTGAACACATCACATGTTTTATATTCAACCTCTCCATAGCTTCACGGAACTGTTCTGACGTAAACTGAGTACCATGATCGCTTAGTATTCTCTCAGGTTTTACCATTCTTGGTATGACACCATTAATGAATCCGTGGAGGACTTGTTTTGAATTGGCTATCTGTATTGGTCGTAAAACTATATATTTAGAGAATATATCCATCGTTACCACTATAAACTTTCTTCCTTTACTAGCCACTGGAAGTGGTCCAAAAATGGCGATTGCGAATATCTCTCTTGCTCTATCTGGTAGTATTGCTATTGGTTGGTGTGTAAGTAATCTTGCATTATGTTTGGTTCTCTGGCAGATGTCACATTTCCTAATCAATTTCCTAATCATTGCCCTAATTCCTTTCCAGGTAAATCTTTCCAAGACAGTATTTAGCACTTTGTCAATGCCCCCGTGTCCAGTGATCCGGTGGGTCAACCATATTAATTCCCTTTGTAACTGGGTTGGCACCACAATTCGTGCTTTCCTCTGTCCTTCAAGAAGATACTTATTTAACCTTCCATTTATAATCCGGTATGTCTGTGTTATGTTCGCTTCCGTAGTCTGTCCTTCCA
The DNA here is from genome assembly GCF_040414725.1 of Anabrus simplex. Classification (NCBI taxonomy): domain Eukaryota; kingdom Metazoa; phylum Arthropoda; class Insecta; order Orthoptera; family Tettigoniidae; genus Anabrus; species Anabrus simplex. Next base: position 298,733,143 of record NC_090265.1, on the reverse strand, counting down.
ATGTATCTATTATTTTAGCTAGATTCGCATCTGCCCTTTGTAATATCTCAATAGTTCGCAGCCTTTCAATGATTTGCTCGTCTCGGTCATCCAACTCTATTTGATGTATTAATTCTTCCGTTTGTTCTGGATTTCTACTCAAAGCATCGGCCAAAATATTATCCTTTCCTCTACAATGTTCTATTTTCAACTGAAATTGCTGTGTAAATAATATCCAGCGTGTTACTCGTTCGCTTGCCATTGCGGCCTTCAAACCAAAGACTAACGCCTTATGATCAGTGCGTATGGTCACAGGATATACACTTATTATTTTCGCCCATTGCTGCAATGCGAATACTATTGCCAAGAGTTCCTGCTCGGTTGTCGTGTAATTTTATTCATGCTTTCTTAATTTACGGCTTGCAAATGCCAAATATGTTCGCTTCTTTTCGCCTTCTGGTTCTTCTTGATACAGGCATGCCCCGATTCCAATCCTGGATGCATCGGATTGTATTATGAATTCTTTCTCGTAATCAGGATAACCCAATCTAATACTATTCGCCATTAATTCCTTCATTTGTACGAAAGCCTTTTCCGCTTCATTTCCCCATTTCCACCTATTATTTATTTTGAGTAATTCTTGTAATGGTGCTGCCACTTCGGTATACCTATCACAGTGATCTGCAAAGAACTGCGTCATTCCAAGGAATTGTCTAATCTGCTTTATCCTTGTTGGCCTCGGGAAATCACATATTGCTTTGATTTTAATTGGGTTAGGTCGTATTCCTTCTCCGTCGATAACATGTCCAACAAAAGGGATCTCCGACTGGCAGAACCTTGACTTTGCAACATTAACTTTAAATCCAGTGTTCTTCAAGTTATCCAGCAACTTTTCAAGTCTCTCAAAGTGCTCTTCGTGTGTTCTCGTTGCCAGGATCAAATCGTCAACATAGGAAGTCACATAACCCTTTACTTCTGCTGTCAAGTTTCTATCCAGAGCCCTGATAAGAACGGCACAACTGTTTTTCAACCCAAATGGAAGCCTGCAGTAAGCATACGTTTGATTGTCGAACATGAACCCAGTCAATAGTCGTGACTTCTCCTCCAACACAATATGATGGAATGATGATGTGAAATCAAGGCTAGAAAAATACTTCATGTTCTTGAATTTCTTAATGATGTCCTTAATTTTTGGTACCGGTACCTTATCATATTCTGGAATTTGCTTCCCGTTTATAGCCCTCGCGTCTAGGCAAATTCTGAGGCTACCGTTGCTTTTCTTTACGATTGCCAAAGGGTTCAAGTATGGTGTAGCTGTTTTAACTATTATCTCATCATCCAACATTTCCTGGATTATTTCTTTCACTTGCTGGAAATATTTTTCAGGTATATCATACAGCTTTGTTTTATACGGTGTCCAATCATTAACCATCAGCTTGTATTTGAAATTGGGGATTTTTCCTGGTTTGTTCTTAAATATTTCTGAATACTTCTTCAAAATTTCGTACAACCTGGTTTTCTCCTCTGGCGAAATCTTAGCTTCGATAAGGCTTTTCCATATTTCTTGATCCTTTTCTTCTTCCTTTAAACTTAATATTCTTTCAATAGTGTAGGCTATCTCTGATTCTGCTGCCTGATTTGGGCTTTGGTTTATAAAATTGCTCTCTTGGTCATGGCCATTTGTCTCCCGACCTACAATTCTCATATGTTCTGTAAGATCCTTCCTAACGCTTATTCTGAGTTTTTCTGTCGTTTCCTTCCCATGATCTTCGCTAATTGGAAACCTAATTTCTTGTCTTTCCATATCAATGACCATTTTTGTAGCAACCATGAAATCCACGCCTAGAATAATGTTGTATTTTATTCTGTTCATAATTATAAATGGGTGCTCAAATCTTTGGTTCCCTATTCCGATATTCAAATACGTTTGCATTTTGCATTCCACAGTTTTATCTGGTATAATTCCTTTGATTTTTATTCCTGACACAGGTATTTTTGTTAACTTCATTTTTCTCTCTAACTCTAAGAATAACATGTTCGAGATCACACTAATACTTGCCCCAGAATCTATCAGACAATGCGTCCTCATTTCGTTTACTCTTACAATAATTATTGGTAAATTTACCCCTTGTGGTCCCACATTCGATGATTCATCATACAGTAAATCTTCCGGTTCTATCTCCCATGACTCGATCTGTGCAATTAACCAACTCATAATTTTGCCATTCGATTTCCTTTCTTTATTGCATCTTTCATTTATGTCTAATTTATAATCGACGTTTTTTTTCTTCTCGGAAACGTCTATCCCTGCACTAAAATTTTGTGCATTCGGATTCAACCTTCGTTTCCCTGCCTCCATCTTCTTGTTCTCCTGGAGTTCTAAGCTCTCCGCACCTTCTATGTCACCAACCACTTCTTTGTCCTTAATCGCCTGCTCCCATTTATCCTTATTATTTGAATTTTCCCTTAACTCTTGGACATATTTTCTTTTGGCAAATTCTCTACCCTAGTAACTTTGTTCTCTCCTTCCTTCGTATGGTTGCCTTCTTCGAAAATTATTCCGAGCTCCGTTTCCAGAGTACCTATTATTCATCCTATAATATGGTACATATCTATCGCTCGTTTGATACGTCCGTCGATTTAAATATCATTTTTGGCATTGGCATTCTTTTATTTATTTATTTCCATCCATTTCCCGGTTTCTACCACCATTCTTAAGTTCTCTCCATCTACTATTTTCCACATTCTCCGGCGTTATCACATTTATCGATGCCTCATTCTCTGCATTCCGCATTAACCTGGTCGTGGGATGTGCAGTTGCCATGTCTAGTTGCCTTAGCCGGTCTTCCATTTCTATAGCTGTCTGAACATTTGCTACTGCCAAGTGCCTTTGCAGCTCGGGAGGAAACTGCCTCTGGATTGTTTTTATTGCTTCCAATCCGCTTGGTGCGGCGTCCATATCTTGAAATCGTTGAAATTGGAACGCGAAGTAATCTGAGTATCTTGTCTGCACATTAAATGCGAATTTCCGGGAATATAGCTCCATCCTAAGCTGTAATTGTACCTCTGAGCTCCAATACCTTCGCAAGAATGCTGTTTTAAATTCCTCATAATCATGAAAGCTGTACCTAAATGCTTGGTACCATATACCAGGGTTGGAGTCTAAGTGTTTTTCAAATATTTTTAGCTTTCTTTCATTCGGAATCTGATTAGCCCTATAGTAATCCTCCAATTCCCGACGAAATTGCTTAGGTGATAGACTTGCAGTGTTATCAAAATGTTTTGGTCTATCATCAACTGTCTTAATAATATTTATTACTGCTGGACCTCCATTGCTACAATTCCCGTTTCCAATTATTCCACCGTTGATAATCTGGTTGGAATCCGTCGTCATCGTCGGTGTTGTTTCTCTTTCGTTCATCCGAATATTAATATTCCCTAACATACTGGATCCTGTGTTTTGGTCATGTACCCTTAATTCCTGTATCTCTTTTCGGATAGTCCGCAACTCCCTTTCCGTATTGTTAACTCTACTATCAACCTCATTCTTATTCCGCTCTACTTCCTCTCGGATTATATCTATTTTATTCGATACTTGTTCTCTCGCCAGGATAAAATTTACTTCCACTGACTTATACGTATTTCCTATTATCTCATCTAATTTGTTCATCCTCTCTTGATATTGTTCCCATCTCTCTGTGGAATCTAATTTCAAGCTTTCCAAATTCTCCGTCAAACTCTTCATTTCCTTTAGAGTTCGTATAACCTCTCTATTTTCCTTCAACTCCTTGCTGACTTCATTTATTTTTTATTAACCTCTTCACTTCTATTTTCCACAATTTCCGTCATTTGATCACGCAGCTCGTCGATATCTGTTTTAATCTGCGTGACTTCGCTTCCAAATTTCTCAATTTCCGTTCTTATGACCTCTTTCATTTCTTCCCTCATTTCTTGCTGCCTCTCATTTTGCCTGTTAATCTCTTCTTGCTGCTTTTCATCCTGCCTGATAATCATTTCTTGAAATCTCTCATTAATCATCTCTTGGAGCTTTTCATTTTGCTGTCTTGTTTTTTCGTTGTCCTCATTAATCATTTCCTGGAATCTTTCTTCCTGCCTGCTAAATATTTCTTGGAATTCTTCATTTCGCTTTCTTGCTTCTTCCTGTCTTTCTCTTCTTTCTTCCTCATTCCGCCTTCTTGCTTCCTCATTGTGCCCATTAATCATCTCTTGAAATTTCTCATTCTGCCTTCTTGTCTCTTCCTGTCTTTCCCTTCTTTCTTCCTCATTCCGCTTTCTTGCTTCTTCTTCTCTTCCTTCCATTTTGTTAATCATTTCTTGGAATTTTTCATTTTGCCTGCTAATTATTTCTTGGAATCTTTCCAAGATCCCCTTTTGATTGTCCCTGACTTCCTGTATCGCTTCATCTCTCTTCCTGACTTCCTCCTCAGTTACCTTTTGGTATCCCTCAAGTTGGGATTTCAGCTGTGCTAAATTCGACATATTTATATCGTTTAAAATTCTCTAATGTGCCTGTTAAATTCTCTATAAGCCTTTCTCTATGTATCCGTAAATTCAATTAATTCGATCTCAAAATACTACTATAACACAGTCTGTCAGACTTAATCATACACTTATTCTACAACTTCTATTACTTCAACAAATTCTTTCTTAACTAGGACTACTTTAGCTCAACCCAAACCAGCCTATCCAAGTCACATGAGAATCCAAACATTTAAAATAATAATCATTTTCAATTATGTTTATCCCTTAATCACTTAACCTACAGATACAATAAATAAAATTAACATTGATTAATACACTTCCATTATCCTAAGTACCTAACGAAATTTTCTCGGAACAATCTAAATAAATGTATAGTCAATCCCTTTCCTACTTTATTCCTAATATATAAGAAATCATCCTTCATCGCATGCCATATTTGCATCCGCAATCCATCATGCTTCATTTCATTCTTCCCTGCCGTCTCATAGTTACATTCTAACTCATTGTGCAGCTTTCTTCTTGATTAGGATATACTATATTACGTTTCCCATCCTCTATTAATATTATCTCTCTTCACCGCTAAAATATGACCTCATATATCTTCATGTCATCCATAATCTGTCTTCTCAACATTCCTTTATTGCGATTTTCCTCCTCATTCCTTTTTCAACAGCTCAATTTACGAATAAGAGCTCAAGATATTACACAACAGCCACGGTACTCTTTTCAACTTGCTCGAGGCTACGGCATCATATAATCCATGTCCAATCCAATCATCCATATCTCATCCTCAATATTTGCTCCATAATCAAGTTATAAAATTTCTGTACATCCAGAATTTAATTAATCAGCCGACATCTTCAAAGTTTGCCTCACCGTCAGGACACAAATTTAATGAATTTGGCGACCACGGTACCTTTCTCCTCAACTCGCTCCACTGTTGGGGGCCAAATTTAATGCACCTGTTAATATATTAATGTCCCCGCGGTGACTCCCACTATTACGCCGCGTTGGAGCATTAACTGAATATATACATGTTTAAATATTGCTCCGGCCAAATAATTTTAAGCATCGGGTCGTAAATCATACCTAGACTCTGAACTGAAATATAATTTATAAACTTGAGCTCCAACAACACGGTGCATAATCGCTTCTCAGGGTAAAATTCGCTTCCTAATGTTCCCATATGCTTTATATAAATCGTAGATTCCGTTGAAGAGTATCGGTCCGTTGAAATAGTCATTCCGAATCCATACGTGAAGGAAATTATCTAATCATCACCTAATATCTAACATAAATTAATTTAATAGATCCGTATATTATCATATTACTATATATTACAAGTTACATAAGGAATAGAAACGAGAAATCAAAATTATATCTAGTTTATTAGCATGCTAATGTATAACAAAATTGAATAATATGCATCCATCGGCAATAAAGTAAGAAAAATCGTGTGAAATTACCAATATCATTCTCAAATGCTTGATTTGCGAGATAAACATATTTGAAAAATCTTTAAGTTATCATCATATTTGCTTACATTTTCGTTAAGTTTCAAAAATATACCATATCTTCCATGTTTAAATTGATACAAGGGGAAAAATAGGGACCATAACTTTATTAATTCAAGGAGGAGTGGAATATCTTCCTTTTAATATTGTTTGGGATTTTCTTTGGGGCATCATTTATGTTTCATCTTTCTTTTCGGACTGTTTGACCAAATTTACTTGGATTCATGTTTGGACTCTTGTTTGGATTCTTGTTTGTGACTCTCCACGTTACGAGGTATGCATTACCATACTTAAATTTGGGTTCAAAACACCCATAAAGTTATTAATATTCCTATCATAACCCAAAATGAATAAATTAAAACAGTACATCACCATATGTACAAAATAAACCAAATAATCTTACTACAGAGTGCCATAACAATGATAGTACGTCGGTCTTTCCTGCGAAAATCGTGCCATGCATTCTTAATCATGTGCCAATATATTTACATAATCTCAAATATCTCTTCACTATGCCAATATTAAGTCAAAGTAAACCGTACTTCATATTAGCGTTAATGCGCTGAACTTCCAATATGAAAATGTACAGAACTCCATTCTATTCCTGAAAATGTATATTACGTAATGTATAACAAACACGTAACCTATCAATATCTTCCGCTGAAAGTTACTACGAGACAAATTCTGCTTAACTCGAGACATACATTCAACTTAACATGGCCTAAATCCTTCACTTGCAGTGCTAATAAAAATATAAATGTAATACGTAACACAGGAATTCGCAATTAAACCATCCATCCCATTCTTAAGCAACGAACAGAAACATATCTCCTCACTCCAATTACAACTTGCCATAATAACATTCCTTTTCTTTCACATAAATATATACCTCCATATTTAAAAAATATCTTCATTCAATTCCACTTAAATAACCTCTGTGTTACGGTAGCATTACTTAATAACCTGATTATTCTCTCATACACTGCAACTTCGTAATATTTCAAGCATTTCCTTGCAATACCATTATCGTACTGGCCATGATTGCTACACATATTTACCTGAAGTTTTAGGTTACGTCTCGTATCTTGTCTGCTTTTCCTACAATCTCTACTGGTTAAACATTTCACGGTCTACACGTATTGATTGGCACCAAACATGCACAAATACTCAATCAGATCTAGTTTCCAATAACCTTAAAATTATCACATTAGCACCACGGTTATATAGCATAAACTGGCACATTTCATCGGCTAATAATTGGCATTTATATTCATATATCCTTTCATTGGCACTACAACTCTTACTTCTAGCACTCCTGTACATATACACAGACTGACAGAGCAAATGCAACACCAAGAAGGAGTGGTTCGAAAGGGATGAAAGTTGGGGAAAAAACAGAGACGGCACGGACGAATAATTGATGTTTATTTCAAACCGATATGCAGGTTACACAATGCGCACGGCATCGACTCAGTAGGATGTAGGACCACCGCGAGCGGCGATGCACGCAGAAACATGTCGAGGTACAGAGTCAATAAGAGTGCGGATGGTGTCCTGAGGGATGGTTCTCCATTCTCTGTCAACCATTTGCCACAGTTGGTCGTCCGTACGAGGCTGGGGAAGAGTTTGCAAACGGCGTCCAATGAGATCCCACACGTGTTCGATTGGTGAGAGATCCGGAGAGTACGCTGGCCACGGAAGCATCTGTACACCTCGTAGAGCTTGTTGGGAGATACGAGCAGTGTGTGGGCGGGCATTATCCTGCTGAAACAGAGCATTGGGCAGCCCCTGAATGTACGGGATTGCCACCGGCCGCAGCACATGCTGCACATAGCGGTGGGCATTTAACGTGGCTTGAATACGCACTAGAGGTGACATGGAATCATACGCAATAGCGCCCCAAACCATGATGCCGCGTTGTCTAGCGGTAGGGCGCTCCACAGTTACTGGCGGATTTGACCTTTCTCCACGCCGACGCCACACTCGTCTGCGGTGACTATCACTGACAGAACTGAAGCGTGACTCATCGGAGAACACGACGTTCCGCCATTCCCTCATCCAAGTCGCTCTAGCCCGGCACCATCCAGGCGTGCACGTCTATGCTGTGGAGTCAATGGTAGTCTTCTGAGCGGACGCCGGGAGTGCAGGCCTCCTTCAACCAATCGACGGGAAATTGTTCTGGTCGATATTGGAACAGCCAGGGTGTCTTGCACATGCTGAAGAATGGCGGTTGACGTGGCGTGCGGGGCTGCCACCGCATAGCGGCGGATGCGCCGATCCTCGCGTGCTTACGTCACTCGGGCTGCGCCTGGACCCCTCGCACGTACCACATGTCCCTGCGCCAACCATCTTCGCCACAGGCGCTGCACCGTGGACACATCCCTATGGGTATCGGCTGCGATTTGACGAAGTGACCAACCTGCCCTTCTCAGCCTGATCACCATACCCCTCGTAAAGTCGTCTGTCTGCTGGAAATGCCTCCGTTGACGGCGGCCTGGCATTCTTAGCTATACACGTGTCCTGTGGCACACGACAACACGTTTTACAATGACTGTCGGCTGAGAAATCACGGTACGAATTGGGCCATTCGCCAACGCCGTGTCCCATTTATCGTTCGCTACGTGCGCAGCACAGCGGCGCATTTCACATCATGTGCATACCTTAGTGACGTCAGTCTACCCTGCAATTGGCATAAAGTTCTGACCACTCCTTCTTGGTGTTGCATTTGCTCTGTCAGTCAGTGTATAAATATTTTTCATCAATTGATTTCAAATTTATTACGATGCTATTCATAATACTTATCTCGTAACGGGATTTTGCTGCTGGATCTCTCCTGGACTGCGGCATCTTGGAGTAGGCAGCCCCTGCGATCAAAAAATTACGTCATCTGCGGCTCCGGCTCGGGATCTTGGCTTGAGCTATTAAGTTTTGAGCGACCATTACCATCTGTTTAAGCTGAGTCCATCTTGTCACCAGTTCTCATGCAATCATAAAAGAACAAATACATAGTAGAATTCATAGTATACTGGTGAATAGTAGGCTATTCAATACGTAATATTTGTTTTCAGAATCTCGTATTGGTCGAGAATATTCTTTTCTTTTAAATTTAGAGATTTCTCTAATTCGGCCTACTTCTTGCTATTTCTTTCGCTTAAACAGATATTGTCTCCCTCCTGGAAACAATAAATTATATCTTCCTTAGCAAGGATTTGCCGTTACAGTACTACATTCGGCAATGTGTAATTCGGCTGAAGTTTCCTTTCGTTTCTGAGTTTAGGAGTTACAATAACGAATATTTCCTTCAAATCTACGCCTTTTCTGCAGATGTAGTCTTCACAGTTGTTTGTATATTAATACTTTAGTATTTATCGATGCGTTGATCCTTTTATATCCTTCCGTATGTCGTGCTGCTTCTCTTCAAATCGAAACTTTTTTCTCTCAAGGTAGTCAAGAATCGGATTCTTTCAAATTTTTCTAGCCCATCATTATTTAATTCTTGAGATTCTTTTTCCTTGCGGCCGGCCGATATCGATTGACTAGATCTCTACTCTGTGTACTTGCACCTGAAACTATTGTGCGTCATATTTGTCCACTGTTTCCATGACATTTACGGCCGCTAATGTAACGTAATGGTACAGCACGTAGAATTTGCCGCCACCACATTTCAAAGGTATCTAGCTGAAGAGTACAGCACTGAGGTTTGTGATGCGAGATGGCGGATGACAGCTGTCAAAAAGCACGTGGAATTTGCCACCGGCACAAAGAGGGCAGCACGGTGCTCTCTGGCGGTTGACAGCTGTCAGAAAAGCACATGGGTTTGTTTCCAAACAAGAGCGCGTAGAATTTACCACCCCCACATAGAAGGCAGCACGGTGCTCTCTGGATTAAAGATGGCGGATGATAGCTGTCAAAAAAAGCGCATAGGTTTTTTTCCAAACAAGAGCATAAAGAATTTTTCAAATTGCCGCCACTACATTTCAGAGGTATCTAGCTAAGGAGTGCAGCACTGAGGTTTGCGATGCAAGATGGCGGATGACAGCTGTGACGTACCACATTTCAAAGGTAAGTAGCTAAAGAGGGCAGCACGGTGCTCTCTGGATTAAAGATGGCGGATGACAGCTGTCAAAAAAGCACGTGGCTTTGTTTCCAAACAAGAGCATAAAGAATTTCTCAAATTGCCGCCACTACATTTCAAAGGTATCTAGCTAAAGAGTGCAGCACTGAGGTTTGCGATGCAAGATGGCGGATGACAGCTGTGACGTACCACATTTCAAAGGTAAGTAGCTAAAGAGGGCAGCACTGTGCTCTGTAGTTTAAAGATGGCGGGTGATAGCTGTCAAAAAAAATTCACGTTGCTTTGTTTATCTCACGCTAGTGAGGTTAAGTTGGTAGCACTAAGGTTTAGGCCCGCCAAGATAGCAGCACTGCCGATGACAGGTGACGAATTTACATCTACTACGATAAAGAGTGCAGCACAGTGCTCTGTGATTTAAAGATGGCGGATGACAGCTGTCAAAAAAGCACGTGGCTGTCAAAAAGCACGTGGCTTTGTTTACCACGCGCTAGTTAGGTTAAGTTGGTACTACTGAGGTTTAGGCCCGTCAAGATGGCAGTACTGAGGTTAGCGATGTGTTGTTGTCTGTCAAAAAGCACGTGGCTGTCAAAAAACACGTGGCTTCGTTTACCTCGCGCTAGTTAGGTTAAGTTGGTACTACTGAGGTTTAGGCCCGTCAAGATGCGTTGTTGTCGATGGCAGCTGTCAAAAAGCACGTGGCTTTGTTTACAAATTCAAATTTCCCGCGGGTGGTGGAGGTGACCTCTGGGAGGCCTCTGGCTGTGGTGGTGGTGGAGGAGGCATCTGGGAGGCCTCTGGCTGTGGTGGTGGTGGTGGAGGAGGCATCTGGGAGGCCTCTGGCTGTGGTGGTGGTGGAGGTGGCCTCTGGGAGCCCGGTGGCGGTGGCGGCCGCCGAACCATCCAATTATACTACTAACATTCTTGAGAACGGGACTTAATCCTCCAAGCTAATAATCATAAATTATTGTCAACTTGCATAAATTGGGCGTACTCGCCACATATTAGTTTATCGTCGTATTATTGCATATTCAGAGAAGCGATATTTTAGTTAAAAATGAGGCCATTTGACTCATGTCAGCCTTTCGCAACGAATAACATAATATCTAAAGACTGTATCGTTTGTTTGTTGGACAGTGTTAATTACTTTCCTTCAAACTGTGCTGATCACGTTATAATCATGCCTTTTAGGTTCATAAGACTATGCCTTAATGAATTAATTTATTTCGTGAAAACTGTGCTTTAATAACAGAATTTATCTTCATGAGACTGTACCTTACTAACAGAATAGACTCGAGGTTTTTAAACTGTGTTCGCTAAGTAGGCTTAGTGCAGTAGGACAGTGCATCGAACGACAGTCATTTAATGCGCAGTCATGCACGTCATCCCCTATATTATGGGTTAAATTGAGTTAGAATTATTTAATAGGGTGAAATTTGGGTTGCAGTTTTCACAGATTAATTTTTGATATTCATGTAGTAGGTGGAATCATAAAATTTGGCTAACATGTGGTCACTGGTTGTGTCAATGTGCATGCTGAATGTGATGATACTATCTTTCCTATAAGTGTGTCAAACGATAACATATATGTGTAGATTACATATAACAAGCTTTAACAGCTTCATTTTAGATAAAAACCCGTACTGACTATGTTGTAAACAAGATAACGTTTACAAGAACACAACTTATTTATTTGCTTCACACAGAATTCTACAGTATGTACAGGAATAAAACATAAAATTGTCTTGAAGCAAAGTAGATGATTAATCTTGAGAGAGTTTCTATCTCTATACACTATGTACACTCTGAATGTATTTAGACTCACTGCTATCTTGAAAAGATAGTTCTTGGGAAAGATATAGTTCGTGATAGTTGAAAACTATCATTTGCACTAGCATAGATTAGCTAAGAGAGTTCCTTCTAACTTGAAGTGTCTGAGTTCATAAGCTTGTACTAAATGAAAGGTATGTTCACAATTAGAGAATCTAATGTGTGTGTCGGAGCTTGAGTGAGCTTGGAGATGTGTGGCATACAACATCGGGGCTCGACATGGATGAAGGAACGGGAAAGTGGAGTAGTGACCTGAGGTGAAACCTCATACTACCAGAATTCCGTCCACCTGGTCGAGACACATTTCTTAGAGGAGTAGCCTCCGTGTTCGACGTTCAGTGTATTATGGAGCAGGACACTGGGGAGAATCCTCATGAGTGACAGACAGGGAGCTCCTTATATACTGCACACGACGTAACAGACAGGCGCACTGAAGACTGCGCGTCGAGTCTCGAATGATCCACGCTTGCGTGCGTGCGGCTGGCTGGCGCTGAGCGAAGAGAGCGGAGGACATACAACAGACTATAAAATCTAGCAGCGAATATTTAAGAATAACTTAAATATTATATTTAAGTGGTCTTCCTATTCAATAAATATATAATTTATTAGATCTATTACGTGCTTCTTTCCCTAAGGGACACCATCAGATAGAATAAGTTACAACAATATATCAGAATAAAAAAATATATTACTAGATTGGAAATATAAATTAAAAACACGTTTATATGCAAGGACATTTAAGACATTTAAAATAAATTTCGAGCAAAACTTTGTTAGAGTTGCAAGTCAAAGTCAATAACATTCATTGAACTGTTCATTAAACTCTTGATGATAATGTTATTGAGAACTAATAGTTTTATTCCTAAAATCGTAAGATGATCGTTGTTGTGGATAAAAAACTTTTTAAATCAAAGGTTTTATGAATACCACACGCTAAACAAATCCTCACATTTTATCCAGAGTCAAAATATATAGCTAGATAAGTAATATAGATTATATTAGCATGTTTAGGTAGAATAGTAATCTTGAGCTCCTTATTTACGGCATAAAATTGACCCATAGGCCTATGTCAGCTTTGGCTATGTATACACATCATACTAAGAATATGTTCAGAACAATTACTGGCAGCGGCAAAAGAAAATGTGCTTTTTGTCGCATTCTATCTACTATACCTACACAGCCAAATATAAATATCTTAGTAATTGATTTAAAGCAAGAATAAGGTATTAATTTCACAAAAAAGAGCAAAAAATGCTGGATCTCACCCACAACGTTGCTTGCACACTCTTAGTCACATTCGTTAGCAGTATGAGCACTTAGAAATTCAGATTTTTCGGAGAGCGATGGTGAGGCGATGGTCAGCCACATTAATCACAGGTAACAGTGGTCACCGTGCCGAGACCGCATCACCGGGCGCGTAGGACTCCCTGGATGGAGGGGGAGCCTGGGCTAAGTTGTAGAGAGCGGTCCTCCTCGCCTACAACCGTGCCATCCTGCAAGACTCTCTCAGAGAATATGGGTGTCGTTTGACCCCAACTACGTGTCCCAACTGGACGCTGTCTCGCCTCCCGCGGCAGCGGTGTACAAAATTGACGACCCCCGACTGCGTTCGACACCATGGGACATCTTAGACGATGATCTCCACGGTCCGGACGGCTCCCGGCCAGGCACTCCTGGATCCTCGAACGGCAACCCTGACAAAACGGCAGACTCCATCCACGATGACGATGACTACGATGCCGGCGACTTCCCGAGTCTGCAGTGGCGGCTTCCACGACCGCTTCCCAAATTCTATCATGTTGCTACACAAACAGAAAAGATTTGGATCATTGAAAATCTCATTTCAATGCTTTTTAATTTTTAACTACACGCACGCTTACCTTATGAACCATGAAAGGATTTGTGATTTAAAATTTAAATAATGCAATACAGGTCCACGGTGACTTTAAGGATTGGGTATCCCTAAGACTCTTCAGTATTCCATGTTAATCTGAGAACATAACTAACATTTCAATTCTTAGGCTAACAATCCAAATTATATATCCTAAGACGTAGTTTGCACTTGCACGCACACATGCCCCCTCTCTCTCACACACACAATACGTACAGTACAAATAGCGCATATTATTACATAAGTTGACGCATACGCTATATTTACAGGAAAATGAATACCACGGCTTCCCATCCACGTGGACATGGAAGTAAAACTATTCTTTTCGACTTTCAACACCATTAATAGTCAGAAAATAATTTCCATCCGGCTTAAATGTTTTATTACTGATAATGAACCCTTTACAATGATGAGTTACAATGGTTGTTTCTGTCCTACATTTTGGACCTGGTTCTTCTTGCAAGAAAGCGTTTCTTAGCATCCAATATCCCAAGTATATTTGCATGCTCTACTGATTTAGCATATCTAGTATCTGGTATAAATCTGGTATAAATGTTGGTACCAAGTGAACTGAGCCTCGAGACAACCAAAAACAACTTTCAACCCCTCTCTCGATAATCAAAATATGGACTTGCTCAGTTTTCTATTTCATATCTAAACAAATATCCTCATACTATGATCATCTTCTTCATCCAAAACTGTAGCCCATAGATAATCATAAATGAATCAGAGCCTTTCATGCCATCAGACAGACTAATTTTACAGGTTTGCTCACTATAATGTAGCCTACTACGCCTGTAAAATGAACAAGCTGGAAATATACTGTATAAATCAGTAACCTGTTTATTTCATATAACCTCAAATAACTCACAAGCTGTTATCGAAAGTATTTTCTCATTTTTAACAATGTTATCGGGGGCTCACAATATAACTTACAGTAATTTTCCACAGTGTCAGTATTTTCCAAGATAACTGTACCGTACTTTGTCTCTTTAAATAAAACTACACATTTTTATATACCTAGCGTAAAATTCACAGACAATGGAGTCAGGGGTGTAATTATTTTCAAACAGGGCGAGTTGGCCGTGCGGTTAGGGGCGCGCGACTGTGAGATTGTATCAGGCAGATAGTGGGTTTGAATCCCACTGCCGGAAGCCCTGAAGATGTTTTTCCGCGGTTTTCCATATTTACACTAGGTGAATGCTGGGGCTGTACCTTAATTAAGGCCGCGGCCGCTTCCTTCCAACTTCTAAGTCCTTCCTACCCCATCGCCGCCATAAGAGATAAAGGCCACTAGCAAGAAAAAAATATTTTCAATGACGGACGAGTAGTTCTCGAGAAAGAGAGCTGTATTCAAACACACTTCGGCCGTCAGCTGTCCATCACTATACGAATGAATCACCAACCAGGCGGCCAATGCTCGCGCTTACAAGGACCTTTGAATTCGGAACGTGTTGACGGACAGCGACGCTTCACTCCGTCTGATACCTGGGTATTCGCTCTAATGTGCACGTAAATGCCGGAATGGTACCTAACTTAAGGCTACGGCCGCTTCCTTCCCTCTTCCTTGTCTATCCCCTCCAATCGTCCCATCCCCCACCAATGCCCCTGTTCAGCATAGCAGGTGAGAACACTTGGGCGAGGTACTGGCCATCCTCCCTAGTTGTATCCTCCGATCAAATGTCTCACGCTACAGGACACTGCCCTTGAGGCAGTGGAGTTGGGATCCCTCGCTGAGTCCGAGGGAAAAGCCGAACCTGGAGGGTAAACAGATTATGATGATGATGATGATGAAAGAATTTTTAAAAATATTGCAGTATGTACTCTTAAGAAGTAATCCGTGAAGTCTAGATTCACCTCAGGTGTGAGTTGTTGTAATGTGCGTGTCCATTGGTTATAATAAGTCATCCAAAGATATCTGTCAATAATTAAAAAATGTAGTGCTAGGTTAAAAAATTACGTACTCCTTCTACTCTTATGATATGTATCATTGATATTCATCTGAGACTGCGTTATGTGTATTTCAGGCATCTGAAGTGTGTTTTTTTCTTTTTTTGCAATTGGCTTTGCATGGCACTGGCGACGATGGGATTGGAAAAGAATAGGAGTGGTAAGGAAGCTCCCGTGGCCTTAATTAAAGAACAGCCTCAGCATTCATATGGTGTAAAAGTGGGAAACCACGGAAAACCATCTTCAGGGCTATCGAGATTCCGGTTCGAACCCACTATCTCCCGAATGCAAGCTCACAGCTGCGTGCCTCTAACCGCACGGGCAACTCGCTCAGTTATTTAAAATTCACTCTCCTTCAACACAATTTTAGAGTGAGTTTTATAAATCCATTTTTACAAGCATTGATTTGGATATGAATCAGCAGTTCGGGAGAAAAATAATATAATTATGTTTCTTCCAATTTCTCATGTCAGCTAAGAAGATATGTTTATTCACTGTTTTGTTCCTTTTCATTTTCAGATTTACACGCTTGGAATTTATATTGTGAACCTTTCACTATGAAATCATCATGGAAGTTAGTCGGCTTTAAATATGGTATTTTTCTCAAATTGTCTGAAAAATAACAATAGGGAAATGCATTTAATGTTTTAGACATTCGGACTCGTATGGGAAATTTATAAACATATATGGATTTTTTAAACAAAATTGTAGAAAATCCGTTATTAAAGGGGAAATACGTATTTTCTCTCTTTCCAATATAACATATATTTGAAATATTCAGAAACACAGGAAATTTTTGATTAGGTTTTTAATTGAGCAGCCATATTTAAGATAAGGAACCAACGGAATTAACTGCGTGTTACGATTTGTGTAACCGTAATTTAGTAAAAAAGTGGTGGGTTCGAACCCCTTCATCGTGAAGATGGTTTTAAGTGGATTTTCATTTTTATGCAAGGTAAGTACTGGGGGTGTACCTACATTAATTAAGAATACATATACTAATTTCCCAGTCCTTTCTCCTTCGTTCACAACGGTATCGAATCCTGTACGACGTTAAACAGGTATATCTTGCGGTTTGTGGAATATGTATTATTTCAGTTTTTGTACGTCTGTATGTAGCTGAATACTATATCAATTTAAGTTTACTAAGACGGAAAGTTTTGAACACAGAGTACCGTATAAGAAATTATTAGGAGGTGGTCTTTTGAAACTACAGAAATACAAGTAAATTTTTGGTAGAACCAGGAATTGAAAGTTCAGGGTTAGAATAGCTTAGCAAGAGGAGGTCACTTTTAGCGTTACTACAACCCTATGATCTCATAACTTGAAAACCTGGTGTGGTTTTTACCTTTCGCACTCTGTATTAATTAACAGGAATGAAGAAGCACAATGGTCGATGGAGTATTTTATTCCGGTCAAATTTAACAATATAGTAGTGTCATAAATAGCTGAATAAAGTTTTAAATATATATATATCAAAGCTAATAATTGCTTTAACACGAACGCCGTGTAAATTCAACTAGGATATGGAACTCCAGTCATAAATTGGCTATTTATTTGCTTTTATTAAAGGTTAGAAATATTATTTTTCGTTAGAGTGGAAACAGCTGGGTAAGATTTCAATATTCAACTGATAATAACATACCTTTCACAATTTCTTGACTACTGGACAATGAACAATTTAAAAAAATGCGCAGTACAACTTCACTCTACTAATCCAGTGTTACAGATCAGTTCTATAGAACATAATACATATTTGAATGTTATTCTTCTACATATAAAAATAACCAGGTCGAGAAAGCAAAGAATAACGGCCAAGAAAATGCTGTGTGATGCTGACCGCGCATCACTTCGTTATACTATAAGCAGGTCTTCAGGCTGTGTGGCAGTCACTTAGTAGGCCAAGGATAATCTGAGCTGTAGTGCCATGAAATTTGGTGGTATAAAAAAGAAGCAGTCATCCGGGAACAATTGAAGGAAATCCATACATGGGAAGAGAGGTCGATGTCAGTAGGTATTTGGATCATAGCGCGGAATATAGTTTGATGTCTGGTAGAGCTGTCCGAGCGTAGAGCGTACTGGCCTTCGGTTCAGAGGGTCCCGAGTTCGATTCCCGGCCGGGTCGGGGATTTTAACCTTAATTGTTTAATTCCAATGGCACGGGGCTGGGTGTAGGTGTTGTCTTCATCATTTCACCCTCATTACGACGCGCAGGCCGCCTACGGGCATCAAATAGAAAGACCTGTACCTGGCGAGCCGAACCCGTCCTGGGATATCCCGGAACTAAAAGCCATACGACATTTCATTTCTCGTAGAACCGTATATTCGAGTCCCTCAGGTATGTTCTAGATGATTTACTTATCCGCTGAAGCGTTCTATTTTGACCTGTTGAGGTAGAGTCTCTATCTTGTGTCCGGCTTAGCGGCCTTCGGTTCACGGGGCCCAAGGTTTGAATTCCGGCCGGGTCGGGGAGATTTTAACTTTGTTAATTAATTCCACTAGATCGACGGCTGGGTGTGTGTTCTTCTTAACACACGTCTCCATTTACATACTGTAAAACACATCACCCTACAAACCACCACAAAAGAAACGCTATGCTGTTGTAAACACATCTCTCCACACAGTTTCCATGGCTAAATGGTTAGCGTGCTGGCCTTTGGTCACAGGGGTCCCGGGTTCGATTCCCGGCAGGGTCGGGAATTTTAACCATCATTGGTTAATTTAACTGGCACTGGGGCTGGGTGTATGTGTCGTCTTCATCATCATTTCATCCTCATCACGACGCGCAGGTCACCTACGGGTGTCAAATCGAAAGACCTGCACCTGGCGAGCCGAACATGTCCTCGGACACTCCCGGCACTAAAGGCCATACGTCATTTCATTTTTCCACACAGTTTTGGCATCCGGAAAGGAATTCGGCTCTAAAATTTGGCTAAATCCATACTAAATGCTGACCCCAGGTAATTGGTAAAAGGTCACCAAGAAGAAAGGTCCCTTCGTTACCTATTGAAAATAACTAGTGCTGAAGTAGTAGCCAGGTCGCCAGACTTTAATGCAACTTTCTGTCGACCACTGATATCAGTTGTTTAGAAGGTGACTTTTTCCGAATAATTTAGTTGTAACTTCTCACCAAAGACAGACCTGGTTGGAATTCCGGCAAATGACTCTGAGATTTCTGAAGTGAAGGGTCACGTCCCTGTGGTCGGAATCTACGTAAAGCTGAATGTCCCTTGGCTATGATCACGATATCAACAGTCACGTTATACTACACGACATGCTTTGCCCTTTAAATAATTTTGTTGTTAAGAAACAGTACACAGAGTACACGATCCTAGGCTATGTTATGTGAATCGTCAAGCATCATTACAAGTGAGTACAATCGTTATTTTTAATTGAACATTCTAATATGACCAATGTATTTGAAAAAGTCCCCCAGGTGAGAATCAGATCAGTTATGAGAACGAGCTGTTGAGAGGAAAGTATATATTTAACTTGCAATAACTCTCAAGAAATGTAAATAAAGTCTATTTATTGAAGGAAGGCAGCGAAATACGGCGAATTTAAGATGGCCACATAACATGGCAGGTGATACGATGTGAAATTTCTCTGTTATAGCAAACCTTTGCCCTCTAACAGTCCATTTCACTGCACGGTGCGGCAGATATATCTCCATGCATACTGCTATTAAAATCGTAGCGATAAAACTTTCAGCGGCGCTTTCAAGGAAGAAATAAATAAAAGAGGCGGCCAATATGAGCACAAGGAAATTGTCTCGGAAATGGGTTTCCAGCCGCCACCACTGAATTTCAAAGCATTGGTAGTAAAACTACCACTCTTTTCTAGACACTCCATCACATTAAAATTCATGGCTTTTAATATTTTAAATATGTGCTGCCGATATGATATAGGAATATCTAACGGGATGTTATCGATAGTTCCCACTTGTTGACTAGCGAAAGAAACCAAAAGGACTTAAGTCCCATTTTTCCGTTTGTAGAATTTTATTAAAGAAGGGGAATCATATCCATTTCCACATCTTAAGTGCAAAAGAGTCCAGGTCCATGGTTGAGGTCTTATCCTTGGTCCTCGCGGCACGGATTTCACATCCCAGCCTGGTCGAGGGATTGTAATCATAAGCGATTAATTCCCTTGGCTCGGGGACTGGATATTCGTGCTGTTCCTAGCATTTATGCTAGTCGAACTCACACAATGACATCCTCTACCAGACTGTATCAGTAACTCTCAAGAAAAGGTCTATTTATTGCGGGAAGGCAGCAAAATAAGGCGAATATGACCACGTAATATGACAGATAATAAAATGAGAAATTCCCCAGTTATAGTAAAGGGAGAAAAGGGACGTAGTCTTACAGCCAATGCTTTGATATTCAATGATGGTGGCTATAAACCCATTTCCGAGAAAATTGTCCTTCTGAGCTCAAGCTAGCTCAAGCTCGATCCTGACTCAGTCTAGTGGTATTTAAAGGTCCTTAAATATAACAGCCTCAGATCAGTAGAGTTACTGCCATGTAAAAGAACTCCGTCACCTTGGCTTGTCCGAAAATCATAAGAGTAGTTAGTGCGACTTTTATAATAATAATAATAATAATAATAATAATAATAATAATAATAATAATAATAATAATAATAATAATAATAATAATAATAATAATAATAATGATAATAATAATAATAATAATTTACACGGATCACCTACTGGAAGGCATAAAGTGGCAAGGGGAGATTCAGTTACGTGGAACTTTACTATGCCAATGACTTGATCTTAATGGCAGACTATGCTATCAGCCTGCAATCTGATTTCTTGGAACTTAAAGATAGTGATATCAGTAGGGAAGAAACCTAAGAGAACTGAATGTGAGGTTGGAAATAAAAAATACAAAACTGAAACACGTAGTGTACACCTTATGTAGCAGTAGATGGGTGCAGTAGATTATTTCCAATATTTAGGATTGGTATTCTCTCTGCACGGTAGTATAGTAAGCAAAGATAATTTAGTCGGGTCGCAGGGGCGATCAGCGATATCTTATCAGAAAGAAGTGCGTTCCCAAATGGGAGTGAAAGTTTGGTTGACTCATAAGTTACTCGTGAGTTCAAAGTAACAGACATGAAATTAGCGAGAATGGTCGCTGGTAAATACAGGTGGGAACAATGGCTGTACTGTACTAGGAATGAAGAGATAAAGTTAGAAATGAACTCGATGTATCAAGATGAACGTATAAACCAACTTCGGTAGTGGGATCATGTGAGGCGAATGGAGGAGGATAGGTTACACAGAAGATAACGGACTCAGTTTTGGAGGGTAAGGGAAGTAGCAGGAGACCAATACGACAATCAGTTCTTAATAATTTGAAGATAAGAGGTATGGAGGCCTCCGAGCTAGGAATAAATACAGGATTGTTGAAGCGTTTAATAATTTCACGGAGGCTTGCAGACGGAACGATGAAAGGCATAAAATAGTATATTATTATTATTATTATTGTTATTATTATTATTATTATTATTATTATTATTATTATTGATATTGTTGGGAATCCACTATATTTTTCTTTAGAATTTGATGTAATTAACATTATATACACCTGATAAACCATATCGTCGCTGGAAAGGTAAAAGGTTGTATTCCACAAAGCTCTTCCTATCAATTATTCTCCTTAAGACTGGTCACGTCTCCCAGCCACGTATGGATATGCAGTCCATCAGAACAAATTTTGTTGTGTTCATTTTCCTATGCCCATGTGTAAAGGAAAATGAACCTTACAGTACCGTACTGTAGGAATGTACGTTTGCATTACGTATTTACGCACTCCTAGTGTACAATGCATGTAAGGTTCATTTTCGTTTAATCGTCGACATAGGAAAATGAACACAACGAACATTGTTCTGATGGACTGCGTATCCATATGTGGCTGGGAGGCGTGACCAGTCTTAAGGAGAATAATTGATAGGAAGAGCTTTGTGGAATACAACCTTTTACCTTTCCAGCGACGATATTTTAATGTTACTACATTATATTCCAATACATGTGAATCTGTAATCTATTTTGCGTTAATTATAGTAATTCATAGAGCTCGGTTAGTAAAAAATGAACTGATATTTGATATGAACAGATGTTAGCAACTGAAGTATGAAAATGAGTGCACAACTCTTGTACTGATGTAAGGTAGTTTGTTACATTTTTGAATGGCTTGCCCGTACGCAAAAGCACATGCCTTGAAATGCGTACTCCGCTCATTTGGGTTACAATCCTCAAATAACCACCAGACTTTTACATGCGTTGTGGAATGCAGTTCCGCTTTCATTAACGTAGTGGCACAAAAACAACCGGAATACATGTTCAGGAATATAGCTGGAGGTAATTTTCATATCAAAGCCTGTAATACGTACCGTAATTTCTGATGAAGTCAATTTTTATTTTTACTTTAAATGAAAGATTTGAAGCTTCAAATTACACTTTCTTTTCTTAAATATTTGTAATTATTACGTTGCTAATAAATTCCAAATTCATATGTTTTCAAATTTCATTCTCAGAAAATGTTATTACTTGAAGTCAGAGCCACAATTCTTGGCTCTCTAGGCCGGGCCCATTATCTCATTTGCAGATAGCTCTTCAATTGCTCTCACGCAGACTAAGTGGAGCTCGAACCGTCCCTCCTCTATTGATATCCCCCTGTGGGTGGAGGTGGTAGAATATCACCCACGGTATACCCTGCCTGTCGTAAGAGGCGACTAAAAGGGGCCCCAAGGGCTCTGAACTTTGGAGCGTGGGTTGGCCATAACGGGGTCCTTAGCTGAGTCCTGGCATTGCTTCCACTTACTTGTGTCAGGCTCCTCACTTTCATCTATCCTATCCGACCTCCCTTGGTCAACTCTTGTTCTTTTCCGACTCCGACGCTATTACGTTTGCGAGGGCTAGGGAGTCTTTCATTTTCACGCCCCTCGTGGCCCTTGTCTTTCTTTGGCCGATATCTTCTTTTTCCGAAGTGTCGGATCCCTTCCATTTTTTCTCTCTGATTAGTGTTATATAGAGGATGGTTGCCTAGTTGTACTTCCTCTTAAAACAATAATCACCACCACTACCACCACCACCTCTATTGATAAAATAAAACCGTGACCGGGCCGAGAATTGAATCCGGGGCGTCCGAGTTAAACTTCGGCTACCCTAGATTGTGGTGCCGAGTTAAGTGCTATTTATATAAAAATGAAACATTTTATTTCGAAAAATAATTTGAGCTTCTATCTTTCGCAGCTGCCATAGTTTTGTGGTAATAAAATTAAGTTTCGTATGTCTTGTTATACTCAAAACACTTGACTCGGCCTGTTGTTCTCTTTAGGCCACTGAAACATACATGAAGAAAAGATCTGTAGAACTGGAAGAGTAGAGGTAACAATAGATGTTGAGGAAATGATAAGAAGTAGTTTACTTGACAGTTGGACAAGCCCTTGTCATGTTATCATAAAACAGAGAAATGATTATATATTTATCCTTAAACACGACAAAATCCTTGAAAAACTGCCGAATGATCAAGACGGTGTAGTCAGCGTATTAATGACTTCCTAAATAATGAAGGGTGGTCTGCTGGACACAACCTACCAAAACAAAGTGGAAGAAGCATACTCATTCAATCACCTGGCTAAAACGTCCATGCAAATGACTTCCAAAATTCAGGGGATGAAGCAGAAAAATTAAATAGTGAAGATAATAACAGTGAAGGCAGCTTTAAGTACACAAAATAATCCACATTAAGGAACACTGAGCGGAACACGGAATCGCAAGCTACCATTCGTCAGGGGTTACACCTTGGGCAGTGAGTTAAGCAGACATGAAGAAAAGATCCGGATATTTGGAAGAATTTGCGAGTCTTTGGCGATCCAAAATGTTTATTTTGTAACATGTTCAGTTGTACTGGAAGAAATGACACGTTATTCAATATTTCGGGGAGAGATTTACAAATATAACAATGTTTATGATTATCCACAGTAGGAGGTGTATCTTAATTTGATCATGGCCAGATTGAAAATGTAAATTTGTGGTTTATAATGTAAACCCATTTTGTGTCCCTGCTAGTCCCTGTGAATGTTAGAATAGAGTTTGGTATTTTCATTTGGGGCTCTCCATATTTACCCCCATTTATTATTATTATTATTATTGTTATTATTATTATTATTATTATTATTATTATTATTATTATTATTATTATTATTATTATTATTATTATTATTATTATTATTATTATTACGAGGTATCTGTGGAACAGCAGAGGTGAAAGAATGTGCGGGCTGGAATAGGTCTCAACTACGAAATTAAAGTTAATTTAAAACTTAACAAAGGTTATATTTTCTTTTCAAGATCAAGAAATAACAAGTACAACAGGCACCCAGTAGCATATCAACAAATTAAGAGAGTACAATTACAGTTGTTACTGGATTTGGGCTTCGAGCCCCAGACTCACAATCCTTGAGCAATGAGCCCAACTTTACCTATGTACAAAGTTTAACAAAGGGGCAGAAAACCCCAATCATGCCAAGGAGCACTTGCTCCCAATTACCCAGTAAAGCCTCCTCGAGGCACACAGAAAATCCACTCTTAAGAAAGAGCAAACCCGCTCTCAAATTTCAAGCCTATTCAAAGGCCACACCAAACTATACTTCAATCTTCCCTCAAGGTATACCAAGAACAGGGGTAATAATTAGAAGCAGGTTAATTACATGGCCCAAAATACCGACTTGACTGGAGGCGTAACTTGCACTCCTAATACACTTTTAAAACCTACTTGGCACTAGGCCTCATACACAAGGGCTAATTCCATACTAAAGAGGTGACTTGTATAAGAAGACTTTATTACATTAAGAAAGGAAGAAACGGTTGTGAAAACAAAGTCACCTCAAAACAATAGGAGTGGGAGCTCGAGAGGGTTTAGCACTCTCTATCCCAATTTATAGTTAAAGAGACGAAGTTTTACCAAGTGTCTATTACATTTTAAAGATAGGTTACATGCGAAAAGATTCGAACCTGCCCCTAGGGTTAAACTGCTGAGCTAGCGAGAAATGAAGTTATTAAATGGCCATTACCTTATGGATGAACTGCTGCCCGAAGAAAGAGGCGCTTCCCGCCCCCTGCTACATAATCACACAAGGAGAGATGTTACTGAAGCGGCACCGAGACAAGAAAATCAGCAGTTCATATACCCTCGTGGAACATTCGAGACCTTTTATGAATGATAAGACACACCCACAGCAGTTTATTGGTTACAGAACACAGTTACAGAGCAGGTTGGGGAAGAAAGCCCCGATTGGCCGAAAATTAATTAAGAAATTCGGGATTGGCTAATTTCAAAACTGGCGGAAACAGAGATTAATATTGCCAATCCAAAAGATGAAAGAAAGAAATTTAACAAAGAACAAACTTAGGGATATAGAATTTCTTCAAAAACAGTTCGTTCACTTCGCACCAGGGTGCACAGTTCCAGTTTTTATGTAGTGACATCTAGAAGAGGATGTCCACACTTCTTGCTACACGGCAAACCAACATAAATCGAAATAGACGCAGTTCAGAACACTTCAAAATTTACAATAGCGACATCTTCTGAGAAACCTTAGAATTAATATGGTTGTTAAAGTTCAGGCTTTCTCCAGTAGAGGAGTTTCAACTGGCGCAATGTTTGAATTAGCGGCGTAGAGGTGTACCGCCCGGTACAATTATTATTATTATTATTATTATTATTATTATTATTATTATTATTATTATTATTATTATTATTATTAACAGATACATCTCAATTGGGAAATGTCCCGGTTGCAATGATCACTTACAGTAGTATGATAATGAAGTAAACTTAAAACAAGATTAACATTACAAATACGTTATATAAAAATTCACACGACCCTTGAGTATTTCAAAATATTTACACTATTATCTTAACCATTGTAAATACAGCACGGTCGTACACAAATTCGCACATACCTTAAATAATTCAGATGTCTTAATAACTGTAATACTGTAGATTGAGCATTTGATTGAAACATGGCACAATCACATAATATTTACATACACTTTAGAGACAATTTACAGAATTCTAAAGTCTATTTTTGAAGCTTTACATTAGCTGCAAGTAATGAATTCCAATCATCAATTCCCCGATTTACGAACATTTATCGTAGTTTTCTGCGATATGCCTTTTAATTTATGCGCATGTTCTATCCTACTTATGAAACAAGGCTTTTCTATTCGAATGATCATCTCTCCCTAACGTGGCCTATTCGTATAGACATTATACATGGCACATGACCGTGTTCGTATCCTTTAAGTTTCCAGCGTCTCCCACACAAGTATCTCTATCATACTTCTCGCACTACTTCCACGATTGAAATCATTCAGCACGAATCTTGCAGCCTTTCGCTGTACCATCTCATGCATTAATGAGTCCTGTTTGGTTTGGATCCTATGCGGCTACTCCATATTCCAGAACTGGCCTAAAAAGTGACACACAGCCCCGCGCCTTCATCTGGAAACTGCTACCATTTAGCACTATCTCCACGAAGTATAACGACTTGTACGCTTTAGAAATTACACTTTCTACTTGAATGTTCCATTTAAGATCTCTCTTCAGGTGGATTCCTAGGTATTTTGCATGCGTCAGTCTCTAGAAGAGCGCCCGATCCAAGACAGTATTGAAAGTACCCTGCATATGCTTCTTTCCCATTTTTATTAGACTGCATTTTTGAGAAATTTATTTAATTTTGCTATCGACTCCCCACTTATGGAGTATATTGAGATCGGCTTGTAATGACCTGTTATCGCTTGCATTCTGTATTTTTCTGTATATTATACAATCGTCCGCGAACAATATGCAGTCACTTCGAATGTGTGTGTTAATAGGAACATTTTCATTGCTGATTACTAGAAATTAAATATTGCTACGCTGATGATTATATACAGCATTTTAAAGGGAAAGTTTGGCATCGAAATAGGAAAAATTGTAGGGGAAGAAGGACTTCAAAAAAGGAAAATATTATCACTCAAAAGAGCACTATTTTAATTGAAAATATACCAGAGCATATTCGTGGATACACATGGCACACACACTCATAAATTATTACATTTATTCAGTTTTACTTTCAGGTTTACTTTCAGTTTTACAATCTAAGCACAACAAAAATCTCTAAAACTACTGTAATAAGTGGTCGGTGGCAAATGGAGTTTTCATGCATTTTAAAATAATAATATAAACATACACATTAGACTGGTGTTACTGTGTGTATTTGCATCTTTCTTAAAATATTTTGCCGCAATCTCGGTCAAAATTCTCCATTCTGAATTGTTGTGTAAAGCAGGTGTGATATTCCGTACTATGATACTGAGAGTGTCTATGTATAGGGTGATGAAAAAGAAACCATTAACACGGTGTATGAACGTTATAGGGCAAGGTATACCAAAAAATAATTTTTTAAAAATAATTCTATACCTCACGCCGCTGTCATGTTATAAGCTACTGATTGTAGCCAATCAGATCGCTTCGCGGACGAATTCAAATAGTCTTTGTGAGGCGGTGTTACTAAATCCTCAAGTGGCTTATGACCGGCTTGGGAGCCATGTTGAGATATCACAATAAAACTAAAACATACCGTGGATTACAGCTGGTGTCACCGTATCGTACTTGCAATGGCGCAATTCTGTCAGTCCCGAGGTCCGTGTTCAAATCCCTCCCCTGGCAAAAGGTTTTTCCCTTGATTGGTGCTCCGAAACCGATCATAGGCCATGTGGATTATTAACAAAACCGCCTCGCAAAGCCCATTTTAATTCGCCCGCGAAGCGATCTGATTGGCTAACTTAAGTAGGTGAAAAAACTGACAACGGCAAGAGTAGGGATAAACTACTGGGAGCTGGCACAGGGGCGAGCGGGCAAGATGGCCGCCGCACGCAATCCACCTCTAGCCACGCGCTACGACCTCTGACACCTTCAGATAACAGGATGTCGTCATCTTATGGAATACTTTCGAAAGCGGCAACTAAAAGAGGCACTGACTTGAGAAAACATTGGTTCGCAAACTAGGGGTCTTTAGCTGAGTCTAGGCATGATGTATTCTCCTTGGCCAACTCTTGTAGGACACTTAATACTCGGGTGGTTAGGGTCGAGCAGAGCGAAGTTCCTCCAGGGGGCACCCTTACCTTAGGTACGAGTCGAGCAGCCTGTACTGTTGTTGTGTCTGCATTGGTGAACTAGGGGTCTTTAGCTGAGTCTAGGCATGTTGTGTGCTAAGCTGTCGTCTAATCTCCTTAGCTAACTCTTGTCGGGGGCACTTCAGCCCTAGGGGAGCAGAGTAAATGCCACTGCTAAGGATCCGAACGTGGAGTTGACATAAACTGAAAACTAAAGAGCTTAAGTGCAATTCACATATCAACACCCTGATTGAAATATGTCTACGATGAAGGTGTACTCACTACAGTAAATGTGGTGGTATGTACATGTCAGCAGAAAAAAAAAATTCCAGCTAAGCTGTATTTTCCGATCTGGTGTTGTAAAGGAATGTGACAGTGTGTTATGACGCCCGACACTTAGTTGAGAGAACTCGGAGTCTTCAGCTACAGGTCAAAGCTTGTTAGCGGTGACGTTACTAGAACTCTTGCTACTATGATGATGTCACTCCGCTGAGATCCTCATTTTATGAGGTGGGGTGCAGAGGTAGAATTGCATAAATGGTATACTGCTAGTCGTGAGGGTGACTAAAAGGGAGAGCTAACTCAGGGGAGAGCTGTGCTAGGACACAGGGGTAAAACGGCATACACAGAACCTTATAGATGCATTCCCTAATTTCCTATTCTTCTTCTTATTAATCTTCTTCTTATTATTCTTCATAATTTTCTTCTTCATCTTAATTTTCTTTTTCTTCATCTTCATTATCTGTTTACTATCCAGGGTCCGTTTTTTGAATCGGGCTCACCGAGGGATCCCACCTCTACCGCCTTAAGGGTAGTGTCCTGAGGCTACAGACACTGGGTCGATGGATATAACTGAGGAGGATGACGAGTGCCTCGCCCTGCCTGACCCAAGCGTTAACCTCTTAAGACATAACTGCCGACGTGTTTATGGTCAAGAGTGTTAGGTTAACCTATGCATATGACACCAGGCTTAACTTTACAAGGGCGTTACAGTCTTAAGTTTGGGATTCGTTCCTACCCTCAACCTAACTAGACGAGATGAGACATGATCCAAGGACATTAATGCTGAGATTGGTGGAAGCTTGCGGGTACACATAGGACTAGGGATATAGTCTAGACTGTAACATACATGCTTTATTCTTAGGAGGCGTGATATTGGGAGCATCTTTGAAGTTCTAAAAACGGAGAGCCTAGAATGCACATATCAGCAAAAAATAACTACACGTGCAAGTTGACTAGCTTTGGATGTATTTGCTGACGCATGGAATACAAAGTTCATTTTCTTCTACAAGTTCGCAACTTAGGTAAAATCACGCAGGAAGACCTAACCTATCTTCATACTGAACATCCAATAAAATACGTAAAAAAAAAATGGTGCCGCAATTTAGCTCTGCAGGATTTCGCATATTATCAGAGTTCCCAAATACAGAATAAAATCCCTACCTACACTTCACGGTCGATGCGCCTGCAGGCCTAACATTACGCTGACCACGCGTTAACCTGCCAGGACTTGACATGGTACTAGGGAGATAGTGTAAGAATTTATACATGCTTTATTAATTGAGGGGTGACGCTGAAAAGCAACCTTACGTCTTGGGGAGTTGAGCGACCGCGCAAGGTATAAGCCAAAGGAAGACAAGGGCTACGAAAGGCCTGAAAATCAAACAGTCCTTAGCCCTCCTAAAACTAATAGCGTTGGGGTCGGAAAAGAACAAAAGTTAACCGGGGAAAGTCGAATAGGGTAGATAAAAGTGAGTGGCCTAACACAAGTAAGTAGAAGCATGCGTATACAAGGGCTCTTATGCCACTAACACGGTGGAGGCTGTGCTAGGGCTTTTTTCACGTATTGCCCTAATTCGAGGTTCTATCCTAACCGGATGCCCTTCCTAACCTCTGACTCTCAGTGGAATGATGTAACATACGTAGGAGCGTGATGGAACACTGCTGTAAGAAACGACTAAAAAGGGGTGCTAGGGACTCTTAGCTTCCGAGCATGGTATTAGCGGCTACAGCACCTCAAGCTGAGTCGGGCATTTATTATAGTGGTTCAACTTTCTTTGAATAGGGAATCGGGGGTTTAGCAAGATTTTTACTCTTCTGAATTGAGAACAATCCTCTATTCACGGCCACAAGGCTTTAGGAATCTGCTGACGGTGTATTTGGTTACGCTATCACTGCTATCACCGAGATGCATGCCGTTACAATTGATATGAATGAAATGTCTGACCCGAGCAGACTTCGACTCGTTGACTTTGAACACAACTCCGCATGTGTTGGCACAAAGGGTCTGTAGCTGAGTCTGGCATAAGCCTAACTCTGCAGAGCTATTACAGGTGTTTACAACTTGTAACTTATAACATCTTAGTTTTATCAGCTTAACATTCGAAACAAGGGCTGATATGCAAGACAACTGCTATAATTTATTCGTTTAGACTCAATTAGAGGGTTGCCTCAGGGGCTCACAACTTGTAACTTATGACCTACGACATTACAATTGTTGCAAACACGGAATGTAGAATACAGAACATGTTATTTCTTTTCCTCCTCTCCTTCGTCTTCCCCCTCCTTCTTGGCCATTTTCGCAATATATTTGGATCAACACGACGAATACATTTAGTCCCAAAGCCAGAAAACGTAATCATGCGCAGTTAAATTCATGAGCTAGCCGAAAATTTAACCCAAGCCCTTGTTTATGTACATGAGGAGAAGTTTATTACGATGAAAACACTTAGTTCTCAAGCCAGAAAAAATAATTCGCAGTTAAAATCTTGACCCGCCGTGGATCGAACCAAAGGCCTTGTAAACCTAAGGTCAGTATGCTAATTATGCAGCCAAGGAGACTTGTATCTAATAAAATCCATGACCCAACCTGGAATTACATCACCCCACAATTCAACTATTAAGTGAACTTCTTCTTAAGACGCCGTCTCCGAGCGGAGGTTGGCGATCCCCGTAACTAGCTCTGATCTTGACAGCGCAGAATGGAATGCCATTTCTGAAGTACAGCAGTGCCATCTTCGAAGGTCTTTCAGCCATGAATTTCTTCTTCTCCCAACAGATCTCTTCCCCTGTATCTTCCCTTCGATAATAAGCTGTAATAACTGATACCTCTCACCTCTCATGATATGTGCTAGATATTGCGTTTTCCTCTGTTTTATGGTGAGCAGTAGTTCTTTTTGCTTTTTCAACCGACGAAGGACCTCGGCATTTGAGATTTTCATTACCCAGGATATCCGCAAGAGACGGCGATACTGGAACATTTCGAAGGCATCAATTCGTTTTTGTATGATTGGATCCAGAGTCCAGCTTTCACATCCATATAGGAGAACAGAAAATATATAGCAGCGGACCATACGAATTCGTAGTTGGAGACTGAGATCTGACCTCACAAAGAATTTCTTCATGGTAATGAATTGTTTCCTGGCCTGCTCAATTCTAGATATTATCTCCTGTTTGGAGTTACATTGGTCATCCAAGATGGTACCCAGATATTTGAGAGAAGACACTTGCTCAACTATTTTATCTTTTATTGTGAGATTTGTCCGAATTGTCTTCTTAGAGAACACCATCAGTTTCGTCTTTGAGGGGTTAACATATAATCCAAACTCTTCACTGTGCTGAACTAAGGAGTTTATCATGCACTGAAGGGCAGGCATGTCATCAGCTATGACAACAGTATCATCTGCATATCTGATGCTGATTTTTCCGTTAATTTTGATCTCACCATAGTCTTCCAAAGTTTCTTTAAAGATTGCCTCGGAGTAAATGTTAAACAACAGAGGTGACAGAACACAAGTGAACTACTGGTGGGTTATTAACAGCGTGTCTGTTACTTTCAGAAAATTTCTATTTAATCTCTACCGATAAAATGTTAGTCTCTTCCATCTTTAAAGTCTCGACGATGTGTGATCTCTATTAGTTAACACTTGTTTTTATCCGAGCTTTGCAACTATATATAACCCTTCACTCTTTCGTCTAATCACTAGTGATAAATTGTCGTTCTCTTCTAACTTCAAACTGGTTAGCGTATCTAAACTTTATTAATCGAATTTTCCTTTCTTCTGGTTTTTAACCTTGCGACTCGATAGAAGGACATTTAACTAAAGAGTGTGAATTAACGAGTTAGCTGAAATTGTTACATTCTTGATAGCAGCAACACCCACATCGATTGTTATCGATTGTTGTCAGCTATCTAGTTTTACACTTCCTGATACCTAATATGCCGGCCCCGTGGTGTAGGGGTAGCATGCCTGCCTCTTACCCGGAGGCCCCGAGTTCGATTCCCGGCCAGGTCAGGGATTTTTACCTGGACCTGAGGGTTGGTTCGAGGTCCACTCAGCCTACGTGATTAGAATTGAGGAGCTATCTGACGGTGAGATGGCGGCCCCGGTCTAGAAAGCCAAGAATAACGGCCGAGAGGAATCGTCGTACTGACCATACGACACCTCGTAATCTGCAGGCCTTCGGGCTGAGCAGCGGTCGCTTGGTAGACCAAGGCCCTTCAAGGGCTGTAGTGCCATGGCGTTTGGTTTGGTTTGGTTTGGTTTGATACCTAATATAGAGACTTTTAATATAGATACAACAGTTCTATGCGATGTTAGATGTATCTACGTTAGATTCAATTCTCGAACAAAGTTCGCGAATTGCAGTATGTCCCCATCCAACGTACAGTTGTACTTCCTCTAAATCACTACCACTGTGCAGATAAAATGATTTTACTACTTAGCAGGGATACCATGAAAATCTTTGTCCTAAGGAGATGGATTTTGCGGCATTCGAACACATGTAACAAAGAAAAAAATCTGTACAGAAATAGCATGTCCTGTATTCTACATTCCGTGTTTGAAACCAATGTAATGTCTTAGGTCATAAGTTACAAGTTGTGAGCCTGTGAGGCAGCCCTCTACTTCTAAACGAATAAAGTATAGCAGCTATTTTGCATATTAGCCCTTGTTTCGAATGTTAAGCTGACAAAACTAATAGGTTATAAGTTGTAAAACCCTGTGGTAGCTCTGCGGATTTAGGCTTATGCCAGATTCAGCTATAGACCCTTTGTGCCAACAGATGCAGAGTTGTGTTCAAAGTCGAAGAATTGAGGTCTGCTCGGGTAAGATATTTCATTCAAATCAATTGTAGCGGCATGCATCTCTGTGGCAGCTGAGTTGCTTACATAGCGTAACCAAATACACCGTCAGCAGATTCCAAAAGCCTCCTGGCTGTGAGTATAAGATTGTTCTCAAGTCAGATTAAAAATCTAGCTAGATTCCCTATTCATATAAAATTAAAATACTAATGCCCGACTCAGATTTAGGTCCTCTAACCGCTAATACCACGCTCGGAAGTTAAGAGCCCCTAGCACCCCTTTTTAGTCGTTTCTTACAGCAGTATTCCATTACACTCCTACATACTTTAGATCACTCCACAGAGAGTCACAAGTTAGGATGGGCATACGGTTAGGAGGATATGACCTCGAATTAGGGCAATACGTGTAAAACGCCCTAGCACAGCCTCCGCCGTGTAAGTGCCATAACAGCCCATGTATACGAATGCTCCTACTTACTTGTGTTAATCCACTCACTTATATCTGTCCTATTTGACCCTCCCCGTTTAACTTTTGTTCTTTCCCGACCCCAACGCTCTTAGGTTTACGAGGGCTAAGGAATCTAATTTTCAGGCCTTTCGTAGCCCTTGTCTTTCTTTGGCTGATACCTTGTGCGGTCGCTCAACTTCCCAAGACCTAAGGTTGCTTTTCAGCGCTACCCCCCAATGAATAAAGCATATGTATCGAGTCTTACACCATCTCCCTAGTACCATGTCAAGTCCTGGAAGGTTAACACGTGGTCAGCGCAAAATCAGGCCTGCAGGGTCAACGACCGTAGGGATTTTATTCTGTATTCGGGAATTCTGTAATACGCGAAATCTTATAGAGCTAAATTCCGGCACCACAGTATTTTTTACGTACTATATTGGATATTCAGTATGAAGATAGGTTAGGTCTTCCTGAGTGATTGTACCTAAGTTGCAAACTGTAGAAAAAATGAACTTTGTACTCCATGTGTCAGCAAATACTTCCAAAGCTAGTCAACTTTCACGTGCAGTTATTTTTTGCTGATGTGTGCATTCTAGCTCTCCGTTTGCTTCCCAAAATTACGCCTCCTAAGAATAAAGCATTTATGTTACAATTTAGACTATATCCCTAGTCCTATGTGTAGCCGTAAGCTTCCACCAATTTCAGCCTCAAAGTCCTTGGATCATGTCTCATCTCGTCTAGTTAGGTTGAGCGTAGGATCGAATCAGAAACTTGAGACTGTAACGCCCTTGTAAAGTTAAGCCTGGTGTCATATGAATAGGTTAAACTAGCACCCTTGACCACAATTACGTCGGCAGTTATGTCTTAAGAGTTTAACACATGGAGCAGCCTGGGCGAGGTACTGGTCATCTACCTCAGTTACATCCATCGACTCAGAGTCTGTAGCTCCAGAACACTACCCTTAAGGCGGTAGAGGTAGGATCCCTCGCTCAGTCCAATAGAAAAGACCGACCCTGGATAGTGAACAGATAAAGAAGATGAAGAAAAAAAAGGAAGAAGAGATTAGGGAATGCCTCCATAAATCTCCGTGTATGCCTATTTACCCCTGTGTCCTGGCACAGCTCTCCCCTGAGTTAGCCCTCCCTTTTAGTTACCCTTACGACTAGCGGTATACCATTGATGCAAGTCTACCCCTGCACCCCACCTCATAAAATGAGTATCTCAGTGGAGTGACATCATCATAGTAGCAAGAGTTGTAGTAACGTCACCGCTAACCAGCTTTGACCTGTAGCTGAAGGCTCCGCGTTCTCTCAATTCAGGTTTCTTGCGTCATAACACACTGTCGCATTCCTTTACAACACCAGATCGAAAAAGCCAGCTTAACTGGAAAATACATTTTCTTTTCTACTGACAAGTACATGCCACCACATTTACTGTAGTGAGCACACCTTCATCGTAGACATATTTCAATCAGGGTGAGGATATTTGAATTGTACTTAAGCTCTTTAGTTTTCAGTTTATGTCAACTCCATGTTCAAATCCTTAGGAGTGGCATTTACTCTGCTCCGCTAGAGCTGAAGTGCCCCTATGAGAGTTAGCTAAGGAGGTTACATAGACGACAACTTAGCATACAACATAACTAGACTCAGCTAAAGACCCCGGGATTTCGCCAATGCAGACACAAGAACAGCGCAGGATGCTCGACTCCTACCTAAGGCAAGGTTGAGACCCTGGTGGAGCTTTACTTGCTAGAAACCCCACCTCAGAGTGAAGTGTCCTACAAGTGTTGGCCAAGGGAAGTTAGATAGACAACTTAGAATACATCATGCCTAGACTTAGCTAAAGACCCCTAGTACCCTAACCCATGCTCTCTCAAGTCAGCGTCCCATTTAGTTGCCTCTTTCGACAGTATTCTATAAGATGTCGACATGGCAAGGGATATAGAATTCATTTTTGCAAATTATTAATCAGTATGACCAATCGTCTAACGATCATATACCCGGCTCTCGTTGTTTCCGACCACGCTTCACATGGCATAAAATGTGAAGTACTGTTTTAAAACCTTTTTTTTTAATATCACCAAAATCTATATAAATAAAATTGTTCGTGTCTGTTTGTTTGTCTGTCTGTTTGTCTGTTCCACCATCACGTCGAAACGGCTGGATAGATCTCAACCAAACTTCATATTTAGAGTATACTCCTCCCGGGGAAGGTTTCGATATGCATATCATTTTAAAATCTTTGAATACACGGGGGGTTTGTAGGAAAACCAGAATGGTTACTCCACCATCACGTCGAAACGGCTGGATAGATCTCAACCAAACTTCATATTTAGAGTATACTCCTCCCGGGGAAGGTTTCGATATGCATATCATTTTAAAATCTTTGAATACACGGGGGTTTATAGGAAAACCAGAATGGTTTTTCCACCATCACGTCGAAACGGCTGGATAGATCTCAACTAAACTTCATATTTAGAGTATACTCATCCCGGGGAAGGTTTCGATATGCATATCATTTTAAAATCTTTGAATACACGGGGTGTTTATAGGAAAACCAGAATGGTTTTTCCACCATCACGTCGAAACGGCTGGATAGATCTCAACCAAACTTCATATTTAGAGTATACTCCTCCCGGGGAAGGTTTCGATATGCATATCATTTTAAAATCTTTGAATACACGGGGGGTTTATAGGAAAACCAGAATGATTTTTCCACCATCACGTCGAAACGGCTGGATAGATCTCAACCAAATTTCATATTTAGAGTATAATCATCCCGGGGAAGGTTTCGATATGCATATCATTTTAAAATCTTTGAATATACGGGGGATTTATAGGAAAACCAGAATGGTTTTTCCACCATCACGTCGAAACGGCTGGATAGATCTCAACTAAACTTCATAGTTAGAGTATACTCCTCCCGGGGAAGGTTTCGATATGCATATCGTTTTAAAATCTTTGCAAACACGGGGGGTTTATAGGAAAACCAGAAAGTTTTTTCCACCATCACGTCGAAACGGTTGGATAGATCTCAACCAAACTTCATATTTAGAGTATACTCCTCCCGGAGAAGGTTTCGATATGCATATCATTTTAAAATCTTTGAATAGACGGGTGTTTATAGGAAAACCAGAATGGTTTTCCACCATCACGTCGAAACGGCTGGATAGATCTCAACCAAATTTCATATTTAGAGTATACTCATCCCGGGGAAGGTTTCGACATGCATATCATTTTAAAATATTTGAATACACGGGGGGTTTATAGGGAAACCAGAATGGTTTTTCCACCGTCACGTCGAAACGGCTGGATAGATCTCGACCAAATTTCATATTTGGAGTATACTCCTCCCGGGGAAGGTTTCGATATGCATATCATTTTAAAATCTTTGAATACACGGGAGTTTATAGGAAAACCGGAATGGTTTTTCCACCATCACGTCGAAACGGCTGGATAGATCTCAACCAAACTTCACATTTAGAGTATACTCCTCCCGGGGAATGTTTCGATATGCATATCATTTTAGAAACTTAGAATACACGGGGGTTTATAGGAGAACCAGAATGGTTTTCCTCAATTTTCTCTTATACTATTGATTTTCTGTAAACTTCGTTTACCGTACGTGAAACGTCTCTTCATTATAAACAACTTTCGTTATGTTCATAATTTACCTTACTCTTTACATGACGGAGAAATTTACAACTTTCTGCTGGCACCATGCTCTGCATTGTGTGACCGACAGACCGACAACGAACCTACAGGTTACCATGGCAACGTCTCTGACTGCATGTCAGCAGGGAAGTAACGTATTGCCATTTTCCTCATCATGCTTTTAAATTCGTGGTTGTTCCTTAGGTAGAAGGCAAGAGAGGCGTCAATCGGCCTATCTGCGGGATATTGGCGGAATATCGTTGGATGTTATAACCGCCTTCGAATAGATTAAGTAATAACACCATTAGTCAACTTCTTATTATTTGTTTACCTAGGAATCAATGGACCTAAATTTCTCCTCTGTTACCGCTTTATTATATCCATAACTCACACTAGCATAATTTATTGAGGGGCATTTGATTTTCCAATACATTCACTTGGCATTTACATATTTGTCTTTATCCGGCTGTCCTCAATTATAATCCATTTTCTATTACTTTCAACTTTCTTAACTGTATTATTTTCTTCCTTAATTACGCCATCTGTACGCGAGTGCTACAAACTACTGGATGTATTTCCACCAATACTCATATTTAGAATACACCTGTCCTTGATAGGTTTTAGGGCAAATATTGTTTCTAAATCCCTGAACTGACTGGGGGTTTATACGAAACCGAAACAGTGATTTTGCACTTCCACAAAATATACACAACCAACGTCAATTTAAATCTACCTGCCTTGGTAGAAATTAATTTCTAAACCTTTTTTTCTCATGTGCATCATTTCGATACGAGGATTAATAAGGGAGATATCATTAACGGACCGTTTTTCTGTACAAGTCCCATCGGACTTAACTCACGAGCGGGTACGTGTAAAGCGTATTCCTTACAACTTGAAAACTACTGAAGACATTCGAACCAAAATTCATATTTAGCATCCACCTGTCCAAAGGTAGGTTTTAAACGTAAATAACATTTCATGTTCCGGAATGGACTGGCGGTTTATAGGGAACCGAAATGGTGATTTTACTCTTCCACAATATATACAGAACAAGACCAACCTGACTGGAAATCGACCAAACGTGATGGAATTCCACCTCTAAACCTTTTTTCATGTGCATTTTTTCGTCAGGAGGATTAATAAGGGAGATATCATGAATGGTCAGTTTTGCAGGTTAAGTCCAGCGGACATAGCCAAAAAGGTATTTTACATGGAGCAGATTCGTTATCTACATAAATCAAATCGTAACGACTGTGTGCCTCTACACTGACTATTTTGGCGAAATTTTCGTACAGCTTTCCGTTTAAGGGGTAATAATGACCATCTGCATAATTTTTGGTTTAGTTTCCTGAAAGTCCTAATTTTTACCCGCCTCGCCCAAAATCCAGATTGAGGCATAGTCTGCCAGAAGAAAAAGAAGATAATTGAAATTTGACAAAATTATATGTTTTAGCCTGTAACGAACGGAAAACATCCAAGATCATTAAATTTTTCACTTTTTATCCCCGAAGAATATCGAAATATACAGGCAATTTTAATGATGGTGCAGACCTTCGGAAATTCCTATCACATAACAGATTGCACAATCTCCGTTCAATTTGGAATGATCTACAACCTTGGTCTTATGACTTTTTTCCGTATCTGTATCCCTTTTACGTTTGATTTTTCTCTATTAATGGATGTTAAGTAGATTTGGAATTTTCACATGCATAATTCATACCTTCGATTACTTATATGAAATACAGAATCATCAAACTCTTCACGAAAATTGGCCCACCCAGTAGCCATATATGAGCCAAATGCTATGTATGTAGCTGTCACATAATTATCCGAAAGGTAATGTAATGTGAGATAATCTTACAAGAACGTTACCCTGTTCCACCTTTCTAACTCAATCTGACCCAAGAATAGATGACATATCATAGGACCAGCCATTTAGGCCACTAAATCCGGCGTGTCTTATGGTATAATCCTTTGTCGATATGACGTACGTTTAGTAGCAGTTAATCTGTAAATGAAGGTCTTCAATATTGTAAACACGCATATAATTTTGTATGTCGATCTATATATATTCACTGATGTCGATTTTTAGCGTTCGAGAAAGGGTGGGTCTGCTATTGTAATCAGTACTCCCTACACCTACTTTGACTGGCAGTATGAAAGGGTTCCTTCTCCAACTCCTGTGTAAGGGAGGTCTACAATTGTAATGAATAGTTCACTTCTCGATTTGACTTGCAGAAGGCAAGTGAGCATGCAGTTTTGTTTAAAACTCCCCTACCCGATTGTGTTTGGCAGTAGGCAAGGGTGCCCGCCATTATAAAGAAATGTCCTCATCTAAAATGTGACTGGCATTAGGCATAGTGGCCTGCTATTTTGATGGAAACTCACCAACTTGGTGTGACTGGCAGTAAGGTAGCTGGAAGTAGGAAAATGGGCCTGGCATTATAATGCATTATAATTATAACTGCACAACTCAATTTCGAGTGATAGTAGGATAATTGCCTGCCATTATAATAAAAACTGTAATCTGTCTTGAAGTAGGAAAGGGGGGCTGCCATTTTAACGAAAACTCCCCAAATCGATTCTGTCCGCATAGTAGGCAATGGGGCCTGCAATTATAATGTAAACTTCCCAACTCGATTGTGAATGGCAGTAGGCAAGTGAGCCTGCCGTTATATCACAAATCCATAACAAGCACTTTACATTGGAAACAACGTACGGGGACCTCCCCATGCTCTTCCTCGGATAACGCTAAGAGACATGCAATTTTAAAACAATCTTATTTACTGCATGCACACTATTTACTTCGATATTCGAATACAATGTAGAATACCGTAGCGAAGCACGGGTACATTCGCTAGTATCTTATAAATAAAGTTGTTCGTGTCTGTTTGTCTGTTTGTCTGTTCCACCATCACGTCGAAACGGCTGGATAGATCTCAACCAAACTTCATATTTACAGTATACTGACCCCGGGGAAGGTTTCGATATGCATATCATTTTAAAATCTTTGAAAAGACGGGGGTTTTATAGGAAAAACGGTTTTCCTCCATTTTCTCTTATACCATTATAGGCAAAATATCGAATTTCCAAACTTGGTACACGTATTACTTACTATCGGGAGACGATCACTGTGGGGGGGAGGGGTAAGCCATCCCTAGCGACCTTAAGGGAGAGGGTCAGGGGGGGGGGGTGGTAGTTACAATAATAATCGAGAATAGTGTCGAATTCATAGTTTTCGAGGTCGCTGAGTTGAAAAGTAATACTCTTGAATTTTTTAAAGTCCAGCCCCCTTCTCCTTTGTTACCGCTTTCTTATATCCGTAACTCGTACCGTCACAATTTATTGAGGGACATTTCATTTTCCAGTGCATCCTCTTGGTATTCATATATTTATATATTTGTCCTACCCGGCTGTCCTCAGTTATAATCCTATTTTCTATGAATTTCCACATTCTTAACTGTATTACTTTCTTCCTTAATTACTCCGTATGTATGTGAGTGCTAATCCCGAAACCTGGACAGAACTTGTTACATGGTTATGGGAGTATTTAGGGATTGTAGTAAGGATATAAATGAGAGGGCGCGTAAATGTCTCCTAAGAGCACAATTATTAGAGTATGGTTCCAATGAATGCGACTCACACCAGAACTACTTGATACGAAAACAGCGAAACAAGCAAAGGAAAGCAGCAAGATTCGTTATGGGTTATTTCCAACAAAGGAGTATTGTTACGAAAATGTTTCAAACTATGGGCTGTGAAGACTTGGGAGTAAGGAGACTAAATGCTCGGCTATGTCGTATGTTTCGAGCTCTCAGTGGAGGGAAACGTGGGATGCCAGAGTTTGAGCATACCTTTTAAAACTGGAAAACGTCAT
The DNA here is from genome assembly GCF_040414725.1 of Anabrus simplex. Taxonomy (NCBI): domain Eukaryota; kingdom Metazoa; phylum Arthropoda; class Insecta; order Orthoptera; family Tettigoniidae; genus Anabrus; species Anabrus simplex. Next base: position 298,692,169 of record NC_090265.1, on the reverse strand, counting down.
AATATACGAACATGAAGTTGGAATTCACGAGAACACATTGGAACAAATGTTCACTGACATGAGTAGAGTATTGGAATAAATTATCAACGAAAACGTTCCATAAATTCCCATCTTCTTTGAAAAGGTCTAAGTTGAATCTAGGTAAACAACTGATGGGGAATGTGCCACGTGAACGACAGACCTAAATGCAAATAATTGATAAATTGATCGATCGATCGATTGATTGATTGATTGATTGATTGATTGATTGATTGATTGATTGATTGATTGATTGATTGATTGATTGATTGATTGATTGATTGATTGATTGATTGATTGATTGATTGATTGATTGATTGATTGATTGATTGATTGCCCGCAGAAAGACGTAATTGTTGAATACATTCCTCCACATTCGGTTGGCCTCAGGAACGGCATACGATCGTAAAACTGGGCCAACTCCCCAGATCTCGCAAACATAAGAACACTGAAGTCGGATGAGAGACGAGAGTGGTGCTGGTGCTGCTTTTCGTTTCAAGAGGATGTACAACTGGGCAACCATCCTATGTTAACACTAATCAGTGGCAAAAATTGAAGGAATCCGACACTTCCGAAATTAAGTTATCGAACAAAGAAGACAAGGACCACGAAGGGCGTGGAAATGAGCCCTCGAATGCTCTAATGCCGTCGGGGTCTGCAAAGAACAAGAATTGACCAGGGAAGGTCGGATAGGATAGAAAAAGTGAGGAGCGAGGCACAGGTAAGTGCAAGCAATTACGAGACTCACCTATGGGTTCGTCGTCGCGACCCCCCCCCCCTCCTGCTAAGTTAAGGGCCCCTGGGGGGATTTCAGTCACCTCTTACGACACGCAGGGGATAATGTGAATGTATTCTACCCCCCCCCCCCCCCCACCCACAGGCGGTTTCAATCTTAAAACTGAGCCAATTCCCTAGATATCGCAAACATAACACTGGAGTCGGATGACAGCAAGAGTTTACCAAGCGAGAGCAAGGGCGAGGAGACTTGAGTCCCAACAAATGGGGTTATGTTTTTCCTGTTTCATACCTACTATTAAAAATTACAGCCATAAGCAATGAAATCATACCACCTTACGAACTTCAGCAAGAAACAAATTTCATAAATTGTGACGGTACGAGTTACGGATATAAGAAAGCGCTAACAGAGAGGAATTTAGGCGCAGGGACTCTTAGGTAAACAAATAAGAAGACGACTTAGGGTTTGTGGTTGTTATTTCGAAGCATTTTGCGGCTTTTCCCTTTCTTTTGCCGATATCTTCATTTTTCGAAGTATCTGATCTCTTTCAATTTCGTTCTGATTAGTGATAAGGCAGGATTGTTGAGGAGTTGTCCTCCCTTTTGAAACAATCACAAATTTAATAAATGATAGGAGAATTAAACTTAAGGTATGCTGTTAAAAGCCAGAGGAATCTTTCTCTAAATAAATGAACCATTTTGCCAAAGAAAAATAGTCATATCGTCTCATGGAACCAGCAATACAGCGTAATGTTACGATACAAATGTCAAACCTATGAAGTGTCTGCCGCCATGACAGTTACTTCGGTGAGCTTCAGCGAGGGGCGCTGTAACGAGTATGTTTTAGCTGTCTATATCATCCATGTCGTTAAGCGTTGCTCCGAGCCAAAGGAACTTGACTGCTTAATGGAATTCGCCCTGGTGGTGCTTAGCTCTTCTCTGTATTACATTGTTACTTTCTAATCGAGCTTGGTAACATATCTATGTGAGTGTACATGTGCGTAGTTGCGTTTATAAATATCTGAAATATTGTTTTCTGTTTCAGAAGCGTTGCGACGGGACGTTAATTTATTTTCACTTTCGAAATTTTCGGCTACTGAAATTTCATTAGGAACCTTTGTGTCTGAAATTCTTTTCTCGGCGGGGTTTGTGGTTGTTATTTCGAAGCATTTTGCGGCCTTTCCTTTCCTTTTGCCGATATCTTCATTCTGCGAAGTATCGGATCTCTTTCAATTCCGTTCTGATTAGTGATAAGGCAGGATTGTTGAGAGTTGTCTTTCCTTTTCAAACAATCGCCAATACGGCCATTTCCATTTTGTTGCTGATTGCTATTTTCAACCTGGACTTTCCCTTCCTTTTCCGATATCTTCATTCTTCGAAGGTATCGCATCTCTAATTATTTCGTTCTGATTGGTGTTAACAGAAGATTGTTGCGTATTTTTACTTCCTCTCGAAACAATAATAACAACCACCTCTCTTTCGTTGACTATTACCCTGCCTTACCAGTTTCTGCTCGGGGAGGGTTTTCTGCTTTTGTTATTTTCGATCCCTTCCCTTTATTTTGCCGATAACTTCATTCTTCGAAGTATCGGATCTCTTTCAGTTTTCAGGTACTTCCTCTTAAAACAATAATCACCAGCACCACCGCCACCACAAAAAAACAATGACCACCACATCCACTTTGCTGCCCATTACAGAGTTACTGATTGGGTTTTGACATTTTTGTGACTGTTCTTTTCACCATGCCTGCTAGGAAGCGAATTAACATTGGACGGTCCTTACCAAAAGCTAAAAAAGTGAAAATACTGAAGGCTTCCCAGACTGCTTCAGACCGCGAGGCCAGACTCAATGCAGACAGACTGAGGAAGACCACTGACCGTGATTCGGAGACTGCTTCTGAGCGCGAGGCCAGACTCAGCTCGCAAGGATTTAGACAGGTGCGTGTAAGACAAGCAGAATCAGAGGATCAGCGGAGGGCTCGAATGGAACACGACAGAGAGCACCATTCCCTCATACGCGAAAACCTAACTGCGGAGGAATATTCTCAGGCATTAACACAACGAAGAAGTAGCTACGCGTCGTTAAATGAAATGCAAAATACTCAGCAGAAAGAGAAAAGACAACGTGCAGCAGAAAGACGCACATCAGAGACCACCGATGAATATCGCAAACGGTTAGATGAAGATAGAGTGAGACATGCCGATGTTAGAGAATTATATTCAACGTTAGTTGAATCTAGGTGTCCTAATATGATTCCTTGGCAAGAAAAGCAGCGAAGTGCATATGCTCATAACCCTCTTATCGACTACCATTCAAGAGCCCATATGTGAACTTTGAGTAAAGTGTGTCCTTTCTGTACAGCTCTCAAATGGAAGCAAGAGTCAGAAGGAATGTGCTGCTCTTCCGGAAAAAATAAATTAAATCCTTTAACTCCTCTACCGCTACATACTGACTCTCGCCACTTCCTTCAATTTGTGCGAGCCTACAACAGCGTATTCCAAAAGACAAGCTTCGGAGCTGCAAAAGTAGTGGAAGGGAATTATATGCTAACATTCAGAATTCAAGGACAAGTATACCACTTAATAGGTTCACTACTCCCTGCAAACAATGAAAATTCTAAATATCTTCAAATTTATTTCATTGCAGACCACAAGGCACAGGTAGATCAAAGAACAGCAATAATACCAAATTTAAAAAGCCATTTAGTTAATGATTTGCAGACCATGTTACATGATGTGAACCCTTATGTCAAGGAACTGAAGACAACTCTAGAGCCAATGCCGGACAGTGACACCCACAAGATTGTGACCCACGCCGACCGAGTTCCTGCTGGTGAGCACAGAGGCTGTTATAATCAGCCAACAACAAACGAGATAGCTGTCTTATTGGTTGGGCAGGAATGTGATAAGCGAGACATCGTACTTCGGACAAGAGACCAGGGCCTGAGACGAATATCTGAAACCCACCGATCATACGACGCTCTCCAATATCCCCTGATGTTCCCTCGTGGAGATGATGGCTACCACTTCTTACTGCACCACGTAGATCCACGAACCGGAGAACTAAAGACCCCTCTCAAGAAAATATCTTCTCTCCAGTTTTATTCTTATCGTATTATGAGAAGACGAAGAGAGATAAACTACTTACATTGTTACCGTCAACTGCCCAATCAGTTCTGGGTACACATGTATGCAAAGATAGAGACTGAAAGGTTAGTCTATATCAGAACACACCAAAGGGAACTAAGGGCTGAGAGCTATATCCACCTTAAGGACGCCCCGAGGCAGGACGAGGGTAACATAGTAGATTTGGGACGGTTAGTCATTTTACCGTACACTTTCACTGGAGGACCCCGATATATGCACGAGCGATTTCAGGATGCATTCTGTTACGTGCGAAAATACTCGTGCCCAGATCTATTCATTACAATTACAACCAATCCAAAATGGGAAGAAATTGGCAATGCCGTATACAATGGTCAGTCAGCGAATGATCGTCACGACATTATTACACGTGTATTTCACATGAAATTAAAATGCCTCATGGACTTACTAACCAAAGAACAAATATTTGGGCCAGCTCTTTGTTTTATGTACTCTGCTGAATGGCAAAAGCGTGGCTTGCCTCACGCCCACATATTATTATGGCTTGAGGACAAGATACGATCTGTCGATATTGATAAGGTCATTAGTGCTGAACTTCCAGATCCAGATAACGTTCCAGAGCTTTTTAACATAGTCAAATGTCACATGGTCCATGGGCCATGCGGATCTTTCAACGTAGGCTCACCATGTATGAAAGGTGGAGGATGCTCAAAACGATACCCACGAGAATTCGTCAATGAAACTGTTACAGGGAGCGATGGGTACCCATCCTACAAGCGCAGGATTCCTTCTATGGGTGGCTTCACTGCACGCCTTATGATAAATGGACAGGATATGGAAGTGGATAATAGATGGATAGTGCCATACTGTCCTGTTTTGTCTAGGGTATTCAAAACACACATCAATATTGAATACTGTAGCAGTATTAAATCCATAAAATACACCTGTAAGTACATCAACAATGCATTTAGATGTTCATCTAGAAAATTTTCAAAGAATTGTGTTTACTGCAGAAATGGCTGAAGACATAGTAGAAAATCCACGTAACACCACCTTAATGGCATTCTTCAACTTTTGTCAGACAGATGATTTTGCTAAGACACTGTTGTATGAAGACGTTTCCTCTTACTACACGTATAACATACAGCAGGGTACCTTTGTAAGAAGAAAGAAAGGAGTACCTGTGGTGGCATTTAAGGGCGTTAGGAAGCAGCACGAAATTAGCCGAGTGTATGCAGTCCATCCTAATAATTCCGAGTGCTTCTATTTACGCATGCTCCTGTTCACTGTCAGGGTACCAACCTCCTTCACTGACCTTCGCACCGTCAATGACATACTTCATCCTACATATCGGAGTGCATGCAAAGCCCGTGGACTACACCTGGATGACTCTCAATGGGAAGAAACACTGAGGGAAGCGATCGTTTCACAAAGCCCAGAAAAACTTCGCCGGCTTTTTGGTATATTGTTAGTATTTTGAAGTCTCTCTGATCCGTTGAATCTGTGGAATAAATATAAGGAGAGCCTAGCAGAAGATTTCTTACGACAACTTTCACACTGTAACGACAGTACTGCTGATAAAATGATCGCCCATGTGGAAGACAGATGTCTTCAAGACCTTGAGGAATACGTTCTATCGATTGGCGGTCAACCTTTGAACATTTACGGCCTTCCTTCCCCTCAGATCTTACAAACGTTAAATGCTGACTATCTCAGAGAAACAAATTACGATAAAGAAGCGTTAAGGTCTTTTGTTCTACTAAATGAACCAAAACATACAGATGAGCAGACTGTAGTATATAGAGAAGTATTAAACTGTGTTAGAAATGAGGAAAGTAGAATGTTTTTTCTTAGACGCTCCGGGAGGAACTGGAAAAACATTCCTGATTAACTTACTGTTGTCTAAGATCAGAGAGGATAGTAAGATTGCTGTAGCAGTAGCCTCTTCGGGGATCGCAGCCACCGGGTAAAACTGCTCACTCGATGTTTAAAGTGCCTATAGATCTAGACTGCACAGAGTCACCAATATGTAATATCGCAAAACAAAGTAATATGTCCAAGGTTCTGCAAGACTGCAGTCTTATAATTTTGGATGAATGCACTATGGCTCACAGAAAGGCGATTGAAGCAGTTGACCGAACGCTGCGGGACATCCGAAACAGTGATAACTTCTTTGGAGGTGTCCCTATCCTCTTTTCTGGTGATTTTCGTCAAACGTTACCGGTTGTTCCGAGAGGGAACAGAGCAGATGAAGTGAACGCTTCACTAAGAAGATCATCACTTTGGCCAAATATCAAAAAACTGTCCCTGACACCGAATATGAGGGTACATCTAGGAGGTGATGAAAACATACATACCTTTACTGAAAGTTTGTTGTCGATTGGAAACGGCTCACTCGGAGATAGTGACGGGATCATTACTCTTTCTGATGAATTTTGTATGCCGCTTTGTAACGTTGAAGCTCTCATTTCGTTGGTGTACCCGGACATAGAAAATATTAGGAGCAAACCCACTTCATGGCTCTGCTGCAGAGCGATCTCAACTCCAACTAATGAAGAAGCGGCGTACATTAATTCGACTATCCTCACAATGTTCCACGGTGAAGAGACAGTTTATACGTCTGACGTCAACTCTGACGACGCAGTTCACTATCCTCCTGAGTTCCTGAATTCTGTAACGGCTCCGGGGCTTCCATCGCACAAAATTACCTTAAATATCGGTGCACCAATCATACTCATGCGCAATATCAGCCCACCTAATTTGTGCAATGGGACAAGACTTCAGGTGAACGCCCTTCACAAACACGTGATAGAGGCAACTATCATGACTGGATGCGGTGAAGGACAGTCAGTTCTCATCCCGCGGATACCATTAATCCCAACCAACTACCCGTTTCAGTTCAAGCGTCTGCAGTTTCCAGTCAGCCTCTGCTTTGCGATGACTATTAATAAATCCCAAGGCCAGACGTTGAGTATTGCTGGACTTGACCTCAGATCGCCCTTCTTCTCCCACGGGCAACTGTACGTCGCATGTTCCCGAGTCAGCAGCAGCAAGTCCCTGTTTATATGTGCACCAAAAAATAAAACACGAAATGTTGTTTATCAAGAAGTTCCTCACTGAGTCTGTTCTTCCTTCGCTTCAGTACGTGTACTGATGAAATATTATATGAAATTGATCCCATAAACTGAATAGACTCCGAATTATGGGAAGGTCATCAGCGTTACTTAATTTTTCCTCGCACACTATTGATTATCTGCAAGTAGAAATGGGGGCATGCCATCATAATGAAAACTGGCAGAATCGACACTATTGGGTATATGGAAGAAGACTTAAAGTTAAAATGGGAATTCTCCAAATTGACTGCGAATGGCCAAATCGATTGTAACCGCGCAGTAGATAATGGGGCCTCTCATTATAATGAAAATGTACCTACCCGATTGTTATTGGCAGTAGGCAAGTGAGCCTACCGTTATCATCACAACTCCGCAACTCCCACTTTACATTGCAAACAATGTATGGGAACCTCCCCCTGCTGTTTCTGGATAACGCTAAGAGACATGCAATTTTTAAAGAAATCTTATCACTACATGTACAGTAATTTACTTCGATATCTTTATACACTGTAGAATACCGTAGCGAAGCACGGGTACATTTGCTAGTATTTTATAAAGTTGATGTTATGTTGGATGCTAATGTATGTTTATAGATTTATTATTAGGATATCCTTCAATACTTTGGTCACTGAAGTTTTAGCAGCTTTCCACAGCCCCTGTACATTCGTAATATTCTAATTATTTATACAAGTAGAAATATACATCTAATTACCGAGGGTCTTAATCAGTTGGGATGTGAAGGCATTTGATGCCTGGTACTCAGCTCTGATTGCTTCGCATACCGTATCGTATGTAAAGCATGAGCGTTGTGGAGATTGTTATATACAGATTTTGACTGTCCAAAGACTGGAGGTCTGTCTGGTGCGTGGACAGTGACAACATACCATACTTTCCTGTACGGTATTCCTGAGAGTCAAATTTTTCAGCAGCATTTACTGAAATTGTATGATGGGTGAAGAGTTGACAGTTTGCAGTTCATACATTGCAAAAAACATAGTCTTTGATGGCTCTCCTGACAGGGGCATCACAATGATATACAGGACAGCTCTAAACACAGAAGCTGGTGTTCCATTCAATATAAAATAAACGGCATGCTCTTCTACTATTTATTAACTCTCTAATATTGTCTACATTGGCTTCGTATACTGGCTGCAAGTGGTACTTTCGCAGAGTGCTTTCATCTGTGACAGAATTCTCTGTGTAGTTTTTAAAGAAATTCTTCACTGAAAGCATATTTACTTCTTGAAGGAAAATGCCACATTCTACAAAGGTAGCTGTAAGGGCGGAAAAGAGGGCATTCCATTTCTTGCAGTTCCCTTTTGCCTTCTGCAAAGATGTCTCTATGAACGAATATGTCAAAGATCTCCCACGAAATTCTTTACTTTTATTTTAAGTCACGTCCACCTTGAGATGTAAAAGTTATTTATAACTTCCATATTTTTAGCTGTGTGTTGCTCGCCTGGTGACCATGATTAAGGAGTTGAAGTCTGTATAGTCTGACACCGTGGTTAGCCGGTTCGAGTCCCGTTGGTGAATAAATGTCACTATCAGAACGTTGGCCGGCAGGGTAGGAGAGGTGGTGCTATACAATTTCTAATCACCAATCGACAAAAACCTGGATTACATTCCAGACTTCTACGCAGTGCTCACATGGACTGAGGGCATATGACGCTGTTGATGGTGATCCATCCGTCGAATGGAAACGTAAAGCTTTTAGCAGACACCTTGGTGTTATTCGACAGGAGTCGACTATTTGCCGACACCGGGTTTTACGTTCTCCCGACCACATCATCATTATCACACATCCAGCGCGCAGGTCGCCTAGGGGAGTCAAATATGGAGACCTTCACCAGGCAAGCCGAACATATGCTATACGATAAATAATAATAAGTAATAAGTTCTCTTGATGACAGAAGAATCCGACTGGTCCATTATCTTTCGTCACCGCTGTTACAAGTACGGTAGGTTCGAGGTTGACCATGACCATTATAGGAAGCCATCTTGTCAGTCTTGTTGAGGTTATCATGCTATGCACATGCATAGGTAGTCCCATATATAGTCGGCACTTTTCTCATTACTGACCACCCCTGATTAAGACAGAACAATATATTGTACCCGGGAATAACATACAGTAGTAGGTTTTAGAAGAACAATCAGTAATAAGGATGTGAATCACTTCTAATTCATTACCGAGGACGACCATGACCGTTGTCCTAAATGATTTAACTTCACTGGGAGTACAACAGAATAACGACTACTGACAGTGACCCAGGACAAACCGAGATTGGGTAAATAAGAACACATCAAAATGATGAAAAAATAATACAAAAGTTTACGTAACGCACGAAAGAAATTTCCATCGCAAAGGGATAGGAAGTGTAGAAAAATCCCCAATATATATGGGACTATATTATCCGGGCGGCGGCTGTATAGCACGAAAACCTCACCAAGACTGGCAAGATAGCTCGCTATAATGATCAAGTTAAACCTCGAACCTGCTTGTAACAGCGGTGACGAAAGATAATAGACCAGTCGGAGTATATTCTCAAGACAGAGCTAAAACGATGAAAGTTCTAAATAACTCTGCTTATATCTCAAGGTTGTCTTTTATATGTTTTCCATCTGCCTTAATATTGACGTCACACAAGGAAAATCGGATAACTTATCGTCACTTCAGATTAAATTGTCCTGAAACAGCTTAGTGCCTCCCTTGATTGGTTACTGCTAGCAGCCACCTTTACTTGTTTATTTGTACCTTTATTTGTACTTAACACTCGTTGCCCAGAACGAAGTTTAAACTGTTCATAAATTAGTTCACATTCAGGTCCAAATCTAGTAAATGAACTTTCTTCAAATTAAGCTGAGTCTATTCGTATGCTTCAAACTTTCGTTGATGCAACATGTGCTACAAGTCTCACTGAATAAGGCAAATGAGATTACAACGTTTTCACAAGGCCTACAACGTCGTTGTGGTGTTTTAATTGTTTTAAGGGGAAGTACAACTGAGAAACCATCTCCTCTCTATAGCGTTAGTATTAAATTAATGTGCAAGCGCGAAATTTTCCTCTGTCATCACAAGCTTTCTATAAGTAACAGTTCTCGTTGGGACAATTCGATAATCTTCATGTGTCAGGTTTAAATATTCGCCGACCGATAAAGCAACAAAAACTTTCCCCTTTGATTTCGGTAGGCTTCTGACATCTGTAGGTAACTAGGGGAATCAGAAGACGAAAAATATTTATCAAAAGCCATTTTGACTTGTCTCGAAAAGTTATAGGTTTGTCGGGAAAAAATAGGAATTTTGCGACATTCTGTCAAGAAAGGACAAAAATAAGAAATATTTTAAAAAGAAGAGTTTGGAAAAATGAGGAATTCAAAATAACTTAATTTTTTCAGTGGAATACAGACCTGAACACCGTAAGTAATTTTATGTTTGGTGTTCAAATAAGAAGAAACATTACCTTGAAAATACGGTCTCTACTGATGACAGTTGTTTCCAAAGATGGACAGTTGCATTATCTTTTGCTTCAAAGAATAAGAAATATGTTTCACTATATATTATAATTTATTTTTATAAAGAGCGTTTAATATCAGCTCTTTCACATCATAGTCTGGTTAAAGCAAATTTCCAGTTCCATAATGAACTATCAGTTAGAATGCCATACGAGTATTTATAGACCAGTCACTTAAACATTTGATTTGATGATATCATAGCGGAAACACATTCTACATAATTACATCACATAAAAACCACTGAATATTGCACAGTATTAATGCAATTTTCAATTCAATGAATCAACTGATAACTGTACTATAGTTATGAAAAAGTTAAATGTTAATTAATATTTATTTATTTTGGAAAATTAGGTCAGTAAATTCAGTGCTAAAGTGATGTTGTTTAGTAATTAGTTCAATTGTTCAGGTAATTTATATCAATATTATTCACGAGTTCATTATCTCTATAATAATAATAATAATAATAATGATAATAATAATAATAATAATAATAATAATAATAATCGTATGGCCTCAGCTATCATGTGCAGACATTTCAAGTTGACTCCATCTGGCTCTCCGCTCGTCAATTCAGACGTTCCGTTTTACTCTAGGCCTTCTTGATGGTAGACCGAGTAAACCAAAAGTCTCTTGGGCGTCTATGGCTGAGATTTAATGAATTTTGTCGGTTAAACACCAAATGAGTCACCAGAGATCTTTTACATGTCAACATCGTACGACATGGAGTGACGAATGGACATTTCTCCGTCCTTTCAAAAATCCGTCTACCTCTGCCGGGTTTGAACCCGGTGTCTTGGGATCCAGAGGCCGACACTCCACCACTGATCCACAGAGACAGCTACATTTTCTCTTACCGGGCGAGTTGGCCGTGCGGATATAGTCGCACAGCTGTGAGTTTGCATCAGGGAGATAGTGGGTTCGAAAACCCATATTTCGGAAGCCCTGAAGATGGTTTTTCGTGGTTTCCTATTATTACACTAGGAAAATGCTGGGGCTGTCCCTTACTAGACCATGGTCGCTTCCTTCCCACTCTTAGCCCTTTCCCCTCCCTATCTGCGTCGGTGCGACGTAAAGCAAGTTCAAAAACTTTCTTTTTGCTAGTGGCTTTAAGTCGCACCGACACAGATAGGTGTTATGACGGCGATGGGATAGGAAAGGGCTAGGACTTTGAAGGAAGCCGCCATGGCCTTAACTAAGATACAGTTCTAGCATTTGCCTGGTGTGAATATGGGAAACCACGGAAAACCATCTTCAGGGCTGCTGACAGTGGGATTCGAACCTACTATCTCCCGGATGCAAGCTCACAGCTGCGCGAGCCTAACCGCACGGCTAACTCGCCCGGTAGTTAAAAAAATCACTTGGGTTATTCAACTATATTGTTATAGAAGCGGCATAAACTTCACCTATTGTCACGCCAGATTGAATACCTGAACTTCAGTGCCGCTTCTAAAACAATATAGTTGATCAACCTAAGTAATATTGACTGTTTTATTCTGATGATAATCTGTATATATATGAAAGCAAGTCGGTCTGGAACGATGTATATAAAAATATTTAAAAAATGAAAATAGACGTGAATTAATGAGGCACTTCCAGAGAACTCAGAAATTTGAAACATGGTACGGGAGAAGCTGATGACCCAAGGATCCCTAGAAAAATTGAAAATTCTCAAAAAAATTCTGAAGGGGCACGCTGGGGGACTCAAATTTTGGGCCCAGCATAAGAACGCAGTCGTATAATTTATCCAAAACGACAACCTATAGGTTTTTTCAGGAATTTCTTAATTATTTCCCCCATCTTCCCAAATCAAAATGGCGGCACAACCTGCCAGACGAACTAGAAAATTGAAATTTGGTGAAATTATAGCTTCTGGCCTCTGACCGACGGAAAAATTCAAAGATGTTCAAATTTTTCACTTTTTAACCCCCCAGAGATATCTAAATACGGAGGCAATTTTAATGACTGAGCAGACATTCCTTTTGAGGTAGTTGTTGGCTAACCGTTAAGTCGTGTCATAGAACGGATGGCACAATCTCGGCTCAATTTGGAGTGATCTACAACTTTGGTCCTATGAATTTTTGTCGTATCTCTCTCTCTTATACGTTAGATTTGGCTAAATTTATAGATTGTTCGTAAATTTGGTGATTTTTACACGTATATTTCATTGTTTGACACACTTACAAGAATGATACAGTCATCAAGTTTGGTGCACTCATTTGCAGTATTGGACGCCATATGCGGACAAAATTTCATGATCCTAGTTTATATATAAGTATGCAAAAATAATGTAAAGCGCTAAAAATTTACTCAAATTTCACCCTATTCAATGACTCGAACTCAATTTAACCCATAAATATGGGAGATATGAGAAAATGTTTTAAAACCAAACCAAGGATAAATGGGGAGTCTAATGGAGCAAACCGTTTGTTAACATGATGTACCGTTTAGAAGTAGTGAATCTCGATGTGGAGGTCTCTACTAATAAACGTGCTTTTGCATATCTGTCATATAATATGTAAAAGAAATCATAACTACCGTGTGCCTGTACATTGATTGTTTCGGCAATATTTCCGTAGAGTTATCTTTTTCAGGTGTAATAATGATCATCTGAATACTTGTTAGCTTTGGTGTCTGTTTGTCTATTTGTTTGTCTGTTTGTCTATAACTTGAAAACTGCTGGATATATTTCTACCAAACTTCATATTTCGAATCCACCTGTCCTTGGGTAGGTTTTAGGGCCAATATTGTTTCTAAATCACTGAATTTACTGGGTGTTTAATCGAAACTGGAACCGTGATTTTTCACTACCAGAAAATATACACAACCAAACTTAATGGACATCTATCTGCCTTAATGCAAATCAATTTCTAAACCTTTTTTCTCATATGCATCATTTCGATACGATGATTAATAAGGGAGATAACATTAACGGACCGTTTCTCGGTATTAGTCCGACCAGATTTAGAACGGGTGCGTGTAAATCCTATTTCTTATAAGTTGAAAACTACTGGAGATATGTCAATCAAACTTCATATTAAGCATCCACCTGTCCAAAGGTAAGTTTTGAGATCCATACCATTTCAAATTCCCGAAATGGACTGGGGATTCATTGGGAACCGAAATAGTGACTTTTACTCTCCCACAATATAAACAAGACTAACCTGACTGGCAATCGACCAACCTTGATGGATAATCATTTCGAAATATTTCTTTCATTTGCATTTTTTTCGATAGGAGGATTAATTATGGTGATATCATGAGCGGTTAGTTTTGCAGGCTATATACAGCGGACATAGCTCAAAAGGTTTTGTACGTAGAGGTTATTTTGTATATATAGAAATAAAATCTGAACGACCGTGTGTCTGTACATTGACTATTTTGGCGAATGTTTCGTACAGTTACCCGTTTCAAGTGTAATAATGACAATCTGCACATTTGTTAGCTTTAGTTTCCTGAAAGTTCTCATTTTTAACCCCTCCTTCAAAGAAAGATTGATGAACAGTCTCCCAGACGAGCTAGAAAATTGAAATGTGGCGAAATTTTAGCTTTCAGCCTGTAACCGACGGAAAAATTCCAAGATGTTAAAATTTTTCACCTTTTACGTAAGAAATTATCTAAATATATGCGCAATTTTAATGATTGTGCAGACGTTCTTCTTGAGGTATTTGTTGCTTAAACGGTAAGTCGTATCAAAAAACGGATGACACAATCTCCGTTCAATTAAGAGTGATCTACAACTTTGGTCCTATGACGTTTCGTTGTATCACTATTCCTGATATGTTAGATTTGTCTCTTTTTCTCCATTATACCTACATTTTGCTCTTTGTATACGTATAATTTGTAGTTAGAATGACTTATACGAAATATAGAAACTTCTAATTCTGCACGAATATCGGCCCACCCAGTATCCATACATGTGCCAAATTCTATGTAAACCCGAGAGTAATGCGCTGTGAGAAAACCCTACCCAAATGTCACCCTATTCAACGTGTCTAACTCAATTTCACCCATAAATAGATGAGACAGGTGAAAATATATCAAGACCAGCCGTTTACACCGCTAAATTAGGCGGCTTACGGTACAACCCCTTTGTCGATATGATGTATCGTTTAGCAGCAGTTAATCTGTAAATGAAGGTTTACAATATTGTAAACATGCATATACTTTGTGTGTCGATCTATATACTGTATATTCATTGAGGTCGATTCGTAGCGATGTGGAAATGGAGTGTTTGCCATTATAATTAATATTTAAATCGATAGTGATTCTCAGCAGGAGAGCGTGATCCTTCTCCAACTCCTTTGTTACAAGCATTAGTAAGGAGGGTCTACCACCGTAGTTAATAATTCCCTTCTCGATTTGTTTGTCAGAAGTAACTGGAGCATGCAATTTTGTTAAGAACTTTCCTAACAGATTGTGTTTCAGAGTAGGCATGTGTGCCCACCATTATAAACAAATTTACCCATCTAAAATGTGACTGGCATTAGGCATAGTGGCCTTGCTATTATACTGCAAACTCATCAACCCGGTGTGAATGTGTTTAAGAAAAGGGGGCTATCATTATAATGATAAGAGCACATCTCAGTTTTGACTGGCAGTAGGGAAGCTGCCTGCTATTATAATAAAAACTCCTCAACTGTAATCTGTCTGGAGATAGGAAAGGGCGCTTGCCATTGTAACCAAAACTCCCCAAAATCGACTGCGGCCGCCCATTAGGTAATGGGGCCTCCTATAAGGAAAATGTATCTACTCGATTGTGAATGGTAGCAGGCAAGTGAACCTGCCGCTATCATCACAACTCCGCAACTCGCATTTTACATTGGAAAAAACGTATGGGAACCCCCCTGCTGTTTCTGGATAACGCTATGAGACATGCAATATTAAAACATATTATTCACTGCATGTACAGTAACGTAATTGATATCCGTATACAATGTAGAATACCGTAGCGAAGCACGGGTACATTTGCCAGTATCAAAATAAAATCACTTTTAAAATCAAGCGACTTTGGAAATCCCTTTTCCTAGTTTTGATGTTTGAAAAATATAATATGTATTGGTAGGGGTAGACCAAATAAGCCATCAAGATATTTCATAGCGCTGTTCTGATGAATTTGCATAAATGCAGTTGCTCGTAGGTGCGATAAAGTTAAAACATTAAAACCATAACATTTTGGCGGTAGGCAGCTGTAATTGGTTGAAATTCCTGATATACAGAATTGGTCACTGATTCATAAGCTAAATAGGCAAATGTAAAACCACCGTCAGTAGCTGATTTCATCAATTTCTCCTTCACACTAGAAACTTTTCCTAAATTATGCTAACTACGTGGCGTTATTTCGGTATTTAAGAAAGATGATAAATCAACCCAGGTAACTACCGATCAATTTCTATCTTTAAATGCATTGCGAAAATTATTTAAATTTCTTGTAACAGGAAAAGCTGCTCAACGTGCAGATTGAAAGTGTAAAATCTTTCTATGACAATAAATATAAATTTACACAGAAATCATCGATAGTTAATGCTCTAATCGACTAAACTGTTCTCGAGTAAGTTTTAGATTAAAATAAAGTTTCATTAGACTTATTATATTTAGTGATCTTAAGAGAGAGAATTTAATCCTGTAGATCATGACTTAAGGTTGAAAACATTAGAAATCATTGATGATCGTGGTATTGTGTTAGAATGGTTCCACAGCTATTGGAGAGCAGAACACGGTATTATTTTGTAAACATACTTCTCCATTCGCCTCACATGACCGCATTGCCGAAAATGGTCCACACGTACAGGTTCATCCATCGATTATTTTCCTAATTTTGTCTTTTCTACCACATTTCGAGTGTAAGCTTACCATTCTTCCCTCTACTTTCATGTTTGTTACTTCTAACTTAGGTATAAGAAAACCTCAGTCCACGTAATTTTTACTCTCCCAGAGCAATATTGGGCTCAAAACAAACCGATGTAATGAGAGTCTCTTTCGCTAGTCCAGCAGCCGCTTTTTTGCAATATGTATCTATATAAAATCCATATTATGTCTGTCATTCACAGTGATGCTGGGAATAAGAAACATTTTCCAACAGCTGAAATTCGTACCAGTTATAGGTTTTTGTGTCTTCTTTACAAAAAAAGTACAAAGAACCTCTCACAACCACGACATTCGTACTTCTTTAAAAGAAAAACACATTACTTACAGCAAAGTAATTGTCTCATATTCGCCACGTTGACGTACACAGCAATATCTATCAGCATAAGTTCTAACTACTAAGTATACATTCAGAATTCTATAGCATTCCACAGATATATTTGAGAAACTGAAACTGGCATCAGATACAGCTTGCAAGTGCGATGCAATGATGACCATCATACTTGATCTGTTTAGTGAAAAATACTATCTTTCAGTGAAGTGAATGAACGTTTTATTTTTTCCTTCTGACGTATGGAACCACGCCATCTCCATCGATAAGCACGAGGTAAAACTCCTTCCACTGAGTTTGAGTAATGCTATCATAACAAATGTTCATCGTGGATGGTTCGTTGTGGGTGTTTTCATGGGAGAGGTAAGGTTCGGACGAGATGGAATTTCGTTTGCTTTTTCCTATTTCGATAGATTTTTTCTCATTCTACGAGATAAGGTTTTATTTTGTTATTATCTCTTGCCATAAAACTCTATCAAGTTTCTATACACTCTCGTGTATGCTTTTCAGACCGCTCATTTGGGAACAGTTAAGAATTTTTTTGCACTTATCGATTTAATGGATTCTACTCCGGTTCGCTCTTCGCCTTATTTTCTTAGCCCTCCTATGAGAGTTTTAAATCAGTTGCTTCAGAAAATGCTTAAAGACAATACTATTATTCCATCATCTTCCGATTATGCTCCCCCCCCCCGCCTTTGTGGTGGATAAGCCTGATGGTTCTGCGAGGTTCATTGTTGATTACAGGAAGCTCAATGAGAAAATCGTCTATGACGCCTATCCGATGCCTAAATTAAACTCGGCATTCCAACATTTTTCCGGTTAGCTCCTAAAAACCACCGAAAAAATGGTAAAGAGCTCCCAAAAGGAAATTTTCAGTTACCCACGGATACACCCGATAGTGCTCTGTATTCTGATTTAAGATTCGAAGGCATCGGACTTTTCAAAGCAACCTGGGAAGTAGATCTGCAACAAATAAGCGCATGCAACGCTCTTCGCCGAGCCAGTAATAGCTACGTTTTAAAGATGCGTGATCTGACATCCGAAACGACGCATTGCTTACAGGCCCTTAACATCACAGTTATTAACCGAATCTCCAATAAAGCAGTGACCTTCCAAATCCAAGAAAAATCCGCCAAGAACTAAGAAATGGCAATTGGGTGCTCTTTGCCTTAGAAGGGGATCGACGTAGAATTGTATAAAGAGTACACTCCGACCAATAATTGGATTAGCCATCACCAGGGACTTTCTTGTAGAGCATGGCGAGAGGCAATCGAGGTGTCATCCAATATTTCTACTGTACGAACTCTTCCGGGCAGAACTCAGGACGGAAACCTCTGTCGCAGATGCGTGAGAGAGGAAGAAACATTGGCTTACGTTCTGGGTTCTTGCTCCTACGGCGAAGTACTGAGAAACATACGTCACCAAAAGATAAGAACACTGATCGCAGAAGAACTCCGTAGTAAAAACTTCCGTGTACATGAAGAAGTCCATGGTTTGCCTACGACGAATTTACATAATTGCTTTTAAAGATAACGACAAGAAAGGTTTCATTTTCGATCCGACCATCCGATTCGAGCACCATGTCGGCCAGGCTAAAGAAGTTCATCTTGAAAAGCAGAACATTTACGCTCCCACCATCCAGTTCTACAAAAATAAATACCAGCTGAATGAAGTGGAGATTATCGGCCTAATGGATGGTGCTCGTATTAAAATGCCTACCGTGTTCATAGAATTCTGGGAGAAGTTCGACCTGCCTATGAATAGCATTGAAAGAATCGTTACCAACACCATACGTTGATCTGTACACATACTGAAATCCCGTTTGTTCAGACCTCCATAATTTAAAAATATCCGTATTACCGCCATATTTCTATATGATAGAACATTCTGTATCCTGATATGCTTTACTTTGTCCGTTGTGGCAACCCGTAATTGCTTTAAGTCGTTGATTCGTTCAATAAATATATATTAAAGTATTCGTGTATTGAAAGCGATAAGTGGAAAAATACAATCGTTAACGCATCTCATTCATTGCTGTGAGGTTGTCGTATTGGAGCAAATAGCACATTAACATCATCTAGTGAGGTCAGACTGAACCACGTCCTGCTGTCTGCTTTGATGTGTTCGCATTGCAGAAATCGGTATTAGCAAATGATAATAATTCAATATTAAATATATTTGTATTCTATGCATTTAAGTGTAGCCTACGGGTAGTTGATGTCATCTCCATTTGCTGGCACTATAACGAAAGATTTAATGAATGAATTAGAATGCGGTGATTATATATCGGGAAGTATTGTTTCACGACATTGTCTCGAGAGAATCAAATTTTAAGCTACAAAATGCTTTCTCTTTTCATTGGAGCTTGGAGTTCTGGACTTAATATGCGTCCGGATATAATACCGGATATGCGTCCACACATTGAGATAATCCGTGGGAATGTCAGAAACACTGATTACATCACGCACTGTATATGTGTTTCTCAGTATGGCTTTAATATTAACATGCACGATCGTTGAAACACTAATGTTTCTGTTGCCAGGACAGGAGGATTTCATATTTTTGCCGGTCCCAGCTCCTGTCCCAATGTTAATAACCGTGTAGATCATTATCATAACATAATTCCCTGTGAAGGTTACACCATCGCTTTTCCTAACCACACCATCATCAACAGAAATCCGTCGGGAGAACATTACGCTCGTAAGGCATGAAGTCTCACTCGAAAATAATCTTCGATCGTCAAAGGTTCTATGAATATTCTGTGTTAAATCAACAAATTGTAAAAGAGCCGATCATCCAATGTACTACAACTCCACGAGGAAGACAGAAAGAGTAAAGAAAGGCAAACGTGGCAAAGATGAAATATGCAGTTATAGAGACAAAAAATTGAAGCTAAAACGTTACATTTGGAGAAAGATTGCTCTCATCTGTGCTTGAGGGTGTTAGAATACATCCACAATATTCCTTGCCTGTCATGAGAGGTGACTGGAAGGGTGCTCCCATCTGTGTTTGAGGGTGTTAGAATACATCCACAATATTCCTTGCTTGTCGTAAGAGGTGATTGGAAGGTTTCTCCAATCTGTGCTTGAGGGTATTAGAATACATCAACAATATTCCTTGCCTGTCGTAAGAGGTGATTGGAACGGTGCTCCCATCTGTGCTTGAGGGTGTTAGAATACATCCACAATATTCCTTGCCTGTCATAAGAGGTGACTGGAAGGGTGCTCCCTTCTGTGTTTGAGGGTGTTAGAATACATCCACAATATTCTTTGCCTGGCGTAAGAGGTGATTGGAAGGCTGCTCATATCTGTGCTTGAGGGTGTTAGAATACATCAACAATATCCCTTGCTTGTCGTAAGAGGTGATTGGAACGGTGCTCCCATCTGCGTTTGAGGGTGTTGAATACATCCACAACATTCCTTGCCTGTTGTAAGAGGTGATTGGAACGGTGCTCCCATCTGTGCTTGGGGGTGTTAGAATACATCCACAATTTTCCTTCCCCGTCGTAAGAGGTGATTGGAACGGTGCTCCCATCTGCGTTTGAGGGTGTTAGAATACATCCACAATATTCCTTGGTTGTCGTAAGAGGTGATTGGAACGGTGCTCCCATCTGTGTTTGAGGGTGTTAGAATACATCCACAATATTCCTTGGTTGTCGTAAGAGGTGATTGGAATGGTGCTCACTTCTGTCTTTGAGGGTGTTAGTATACACCCACAATATTCCTTGCCTGTCGTAAGAGGTGATTGGAAGGGTGCTCCCTTCTGTGTTTGAGGGTGTTAGAATACATCCACAATATTCTTTGCCTGGCGTAAGAGGTGATTGGAAGGGTGCTCCCTTCTGTGCTTGAGGGTGTTAGAATACTTCTACAATATTCCTTGCCTGTTGTAAGAGGTGATTAGAAGGGTGCTCCCTTCTGTGTTTGAGGGTGTTCGAATACATCAACAATATTCCTTGCCTGTCGTAAGGGATAACTGAAAGGGGACCTCAGGGCAACTTTAGAACCTGGTTTGGCTACTGCAGGACCCTAACTGAGTCTGGCAGGGTAACTACTTACTTCTGCCACGCTCCTCACTTTCATATTTCCTATTCGACCTCCCTTGGCTAAGTCGTGTTCTTTTCCGACCCCGTGCCCATTTTTTCTTTGACAATAGCTTCATTAATCCAAGCGTCCTTTGTATGTTCTATTCTAATTAGTGTTAAGGAAAGATGGATAGCCGACACAGTTGTACTTCTTAAAAAATATCGACACTATCTTTTCTTACACCTTACGAATGTTGTACGGCTGAAATAAATGTTAGAAGTCGATAGAAATTTCAATGCTATCAGTGAAATTATTCTAACACTTTGAGTGTTGTAATACTCGAAGAAATTATAAGACCCTAGACTATCAGAAATCATCACGATCTTTTCCTTATTCTCCTTCTGCCTCTTTTGCAATTTTTCCGAATATTAGGTTGGGTCGCCTGGGCAATCTGTATCCCACATCTTGAAATTAATCAGCATTACGTCTGGATGCCTTTCCTGATGCCAACCCCGTGTGAAGGAATGTAATAAACTGTTAATCATGTCTGTAGTGGTCAGTAGTGTCGTGTGTATGTGCGCAGGTATGTATTAATGAGTTAAAACAAATAAAACTCCCTAGTCCCTGAACTAGGTGATTTATCTGGAGGCGACTAAAATCTTTCGCCAGACCGAGAATCGAAACTCTGGCCCTCTGAACCGATGGCCACTACTTTGACCAGTGAGCCAAGAGCAAAATTCAAAATAGGAGGCTGAAATTGTATTGAAACAATTTTATGCATGTACAGTATATGTAAAAACAGTGCATTGGCTTAATTGCTGGCACAGCGGCTCTGATGGTAGAGTGGTAAGCTTCCGAACCCAAGCTGACGATTTCGTTCCCAGCTCAGTCTGCTAGTGTTTGAAGTTTATGAAATACACCGGCCTCGTGTACCGAGGCAGATTTCCCAGCACGTAAAAGAAACACTTGTGAGATAGACTGTTAAAAAATTAAAATGATTTTGAATACGGCAGTGCCAGTGAAATGTGTGGAAATCTGCGATAGATTTATTTTATAATTTTCTCTGTTCTTACGGATTTTGAAGATACTTGAATTTACTATACTGACCAGATTAGCAGGAAATGGTAGCACGTGACTTGCAAACGGCTTGGTTCTACCTTCTGCTTTTCATACCATGTAAAGTTGAGGCTGTGCATAATTTCAATATTGAATATCGAATCAGGGTTTGGATCGGATGTGTTGTGTGGGAGAGGAAGAGCGGTTGGGGATGAGGACTACGATTCTAGCAGTTATTTCGCTTCCCACCCCGAGTCATCCTCCCGCCCCTACTATTCTCCCAACCCATCATCCCCACCCCGCCCCTTTTTCCCAATTAGCGTCACCATTCTGTGGAGTTAGCCGCCGGAATGGCTTTAAAGGGGACTTTGCGCTCTTTGGACATTCAAACGACTGAAAAGACTGTTAATCTGGATAATTTCCAATGAGTCACCTTTCTCATCATTATCTTTCAGCAAACGATGAGAAGGCAATTAATACTCATATTTTGCATGTATTACCTCAACCAGGATCGTCCAAAGTCATTCCAGCGTATGAACTCCATAAGAGATTGTTACTACCTACTTTGTCAGGGTTTGCTCTATCTACATATTAATTGATGATTTGGGACGTATGGTATCAAATTCAATGTGAACTATAATTTTATTTTCAAGTAGGGCTAACTGTAGATCTAGTGGACCACAACGATCCTGAAATCAACTTAAACTTACATTTAAAATTATTATTATTATTATTATTATTATTATGAAGACTAGTCTATAATAATAATAATAATAATAATAATAATAATAATAATAATAATAATAATAATAATAATAATAATAATAATAATAATAATAATAATAATAATCTATTTAAAACGCAAGCCGTACTTTTGCAATTCGCCAACAACTCCTTACTGGGCCGATACTTATAAAAAGTGGTTTAGATGAAAGGCACTTGCATGTATATGAGCCAACACTATTGTTTTCTTTATTTCAACTTGTACTAGTATTTTATTTTACGAAATTAACATGAGCATAATGCTATTCGCCCATGTATGACAAGATTGTTTTATGTCTCTAATATGTCAACGACTTCTACTTGGCCAATTTTCAAGTTGTTTGCATGAAAATAAAGATACATATCTCTACATTCTGCGTTTTTTCGTTGATAGTTAAAATTCTAAATTTTTCATTAATCGAACGAAGCTTCCTCTTGGCTTCAAAAAGCAGCTGCAGTCTGTTCCACTAACCGACAATAGATGGTAAAAGCGTAGTTCATTCTGCATTTAACAGACGGCACTACAACAGTTACCTTATAGCTAGCATAGATAAACATAGCGAGGTAGAAACGCTGCCTGGCTGAAGCTAATTAAATGAACGTCCGCCATGATTTCAGAGGTCACATATGCAATGAGGCACGGCCCTTGAATGTTAAAAATTGTTGAAAATACGCATCGTACTGTAGAACAACTGGTTCAAATTAAAAGACCGTATGCCGAAAGCTTAGAACATTAATAATCATCGAGTGCCAATAGCACCACTTCATCCATGTTGTGATCAGCTGATTGTAGGGTAGTTCGGAAAGGAAAAGGAGAATTGTCATACAGTGACATACGAATAGACCATGAAATTGGAACCCTGCTTGTCCGCTGAGGTCGATCGTAAATTACAATAATAACAATAACAATAATAACATAAGTGCGCATTTATGACGTAAATTCTTAAAAGAAAACGGATTACACTCAAGAGTATCGCTATAATTATTTAATATAATTATTTATGCTTGGTGTACGTTTGACTAAAATATACCTAGACCTACATCAAACCAAAGCCCAAGCATAAGACACAGTTGGTCTATACACACAATTCTGGTCACTCTCTCAGAATTCTTTGCGTCAGCGGCTGTTTTGAAACTGTAGAAGTCTACTCTCTGAAGTCTGCATGTTATCCAGTGCAATGAGATTGAAGTTGTAAGGATTATTGTGTCACTCTAAATCAGGGCCTCTCAAACGCCCATAATCTCATGCGTGCAAACCGAGGCGCAGAGGTTCTTTGTCCCGTGCATCGTCCCGACTAGGCTTGGTTCGGACCAGCGTTTTGTCTCTGGGTGACTCAGGACACCCGACCCCGGGATTAAAACACAGGAATAAGAGGCTAATTATACATAATTACTACAGGTATTCTTACTTCACTTGAATTGATCATTTTCCCTCCAGTTTTTCATTGACGGAAAATGTCGGTAATATTGTGGGTGGACCGGTAAGGCGCATCCCAGTAGCGTGGAAAAGAAATAGCCGTTGCAGAATTAGAGAAAGCAGACACGAAGTCATCTCTGCAATGTGGTGCAATCTAACAGGGACGTTCGGAGTTGTTTCTCGATAGGAAGCTTGTTGGTCTCGTGCAACTGCCAAGGAACGATACTGGCAAGCATGAACATGCTAACTGATGCTATGTACAGGCTTAGGCTTACCACTTGGGAGTCGCCGTAGGAAAGCACCTCCATCCCCCCCCCCCCCCAGAATTTGATTCGAAGCCGGCAGCGTTTATTGGTTCATTACGAAGCTGTAGCCATCGAAAGACCAAAGATGGTTGATTTTAACATATGTTAAAATATATGTAGGTTTATTAAACTAACCAATTAGATGAAAAAGGGACAAAAGAAGTGTTAAATTATTGGGAGATATGCAACTCTGCAACGACACCACGCACCACTCCTGTATTTAAATAGCACTACTTGAAGAGAAAAGCCAGAAGGTAAAACCAGCATTAATCGGGAAAGAGGAAACCTTTGACCTATCCATAAAGCCCCAGTTCAAACCTCTGTGGGTGTGGGTAGTGCAATACATCCACAGCATCTGCTGCCTATTATAAGAGAAGACTAAAAGGGAAACAGGGGTTTTCAAATTGAGAGCGTCGGTTGGCAGCCGTGGTTCCCCAGCTGAGTCTGGTATTACTACCACTTCGTTTCGTTAGGCTCCTAAAGTTTCCCATTCAACCTTGCTTGGTAACCTCTTGTTTTTCATCCAACCCCGAAATATTGGGTTTGCAAGGCTTAGGGATTCTTTTTCTTTCAAGTCCCTTGTGCCCCTTTTCTTTCTTTTGCCGATATCTTTATTCTTGGGCGTAACGGAGCTATTCCATTTTAATTCTGATTCTTGTTAAGAGAGGATCTTTTCCCAGTTGTGTTTCCTCTTAAAACAATAATCACCACCACGATCACACCACCACCAGTCCATTTAATGATTTTAATTTAAAATGAACCATCAAGTCCATTTTTGAATCAGCAGACGTGAAATTTGTTGTTGTATAGAAACGAAACCAGCTGATTATCCGCTAACATTGATGCTTTCACGGCCCGAAGTTGTCGACAAGATATGGACATTTGGGTGTGTGCCGTGTCAAGAACTGTGTCTGGACTGTTCACGTGGAAGTCTTCTACAATAATGAGGGTTTGAATTTAAGAATGCTTTACAGTGGGACCTCTAGTGGTACGCTCGTTCGTCACCAGGTGACTCGCTGTATGCTGGCACAGCGCTCCAGCGGGAGCTGACAACTTAACCTCCAATTAAGATGTTCTATCACACCGTGTGTGCGTGAGAAGTATTAGAGAGGTCATCAGACGAATCAGGGACGAGTGTGGTAGAAGAAATACATAGAAACTAATAAAATGAAATGCAACGAGAGACACCAGGATAGAACAGAACTGGGCTGAAGAATGGAAAGAAATTATGTCGTGAAAGGCAGATGATGATAATAATGTGAGGCGGTGTGTGATGAAAGGGGGCATAACCGGTGTACACATGTTGTGAAAGTATGACATTAATACATAACGCATAGCTCGGAATGTACCATCTGGTGATGACGAACTTACGAATTTGGAAAACACCGAAACGAAATTACAATATAGAAAGTACAGGAAGAGAACTACCTACGTAAATCCTTAATGGTTGGCAACCACGTATCACTTAATTGATAACCAGTGTCCCTGTTGAAATTGGTAGGATTTTTACGTATTTCCGCGGCTTCCCGTATAATCCCAGACCTATAGTGTTTACTGTGGGTAACAATTCGAACATCTTGGAACACGACAGCATGACACGCCGATAGGGCGTACTCAGCTATTGCTGACTTATCTGGCTGGTTGGTACACATATTTCTTTGGTGTTCCTTGCTGTTACTCCCAATGCACCGGCATGTTTGGCCAATGCACATCTTGTCACATATACAGGAAATTTTGTACACCCCAGGGTGTAATAGTGGGGACAGTTTGTCTTTGTTTTTGCCTAAACTGTGAGCAATGGCAGTGACGATGCCAAACACGGTTTTTATATTGTGCTTGCGGAGGACCTTGTCAATTCGCTCTGTGGTATGGTGGATATAGGCCTAAGGCAGGTAGGCTGTTCCCTTCACTTATTCTTTCTGTGAGCTTTGCCAACATCGTTGTAACCGTTACCCTTGAACGTGACTTTTGAGTGTGTCCATCACCTCCTAGATAATTGATGGCTCACTAATTCGCGTCTCTCTCGTGGGAAGTGTCCTGTGAAAGCCCTGTTTTTGTGCTGGATGGTGGTGAGAATCTGCATGGAGGAAGGGATTTGTGTGAGTAGGCTTACGATAGACGGTACGTCCAAAGGAGCCCTTCGGTTTTTTTCTTACTAGGACATCCCAAAAAGTAAGGCATCCGTCGACTCCAACTCCATAGTGAATTTAATTCAAGGATGTTGATTTAAGTGGTTTAAAAATACATTAAGTTTCCGCGGGACCTCTTTTCCATACAATAAATGTGTCATCCACATACGACGACCAAATCACAGGTTGGACGGGCGCCGAAGTAATAGCCTCCTTCTCAAAATGATCCATAAAGTAATTAGGTACTAGTTGCGAGAGTAGACTTCCGATAGCTACCCCGTCCGTCCGTTTGTAAAATTGCCCACCCCACAAGAAATAGCTCGAAGTCCTTTCCTGGATTTTCTAGTAACTAACTTACTAACTAATGCTCTCGATGTGTACAACGCATGTTTGAAGCAAACTCGATTTGGAGAGTCATAGTGGCGCTACTAACACCACTCTTCGTCGACCAGCGGGCAAATATAATTGGGCGTCATTTTTCAGATGTACAAACATACCTACCGAATTTCGTTTCATCTAGCGCAACTACTTTGAGTTGGGATTTCATTTTCCGATAGTGCATGAAAGGAATATTAGACTTTGAAACAATTGGTTTATTGTGCTGAATATGTGTGCTTGTCCTCGTGACCCTTTACACGTGAATTATAGTATTCTAGCTATTCGATCCCTACTCTGACGCGCTGTTTTGAATGAGCAAAGGCTCATTTAGTAGTAGTGGTATTATGACCTGGTCTAGAATTACAATTTAGGCATATTCCAAATGATAGCACCACAATTCACTAAATAACTCAAAATTAAACCCTGAAAAAAAAAGTTTCTTAAAAGGAGCCTCTTCCTCCTCACTTTTATTAAGTTCTACATTCATTTTATTCAAAATTAGTAGTGAAGAGGGTGTTTCTCCTCTGGCTTGGAGGAAATATTTGCCTCCAAGTCAGATAGATTTTTCCGCCGCCAGTGTAGTGAATTGAGATTTTCTGACTCATCGAGTATTCCTAGGAAACAGATCAGTAAAAGGGCATAGTTTTTGCCCTGGGACTCTCCACTATTCGATCCCCTTTCCCTCCCCTCCGAAAGAATATTAGGATTGTTCACGGATCACGGCTGTCTGCGGCGTGGTCATTCCAGCTCTGGAATTTTGGACGGTTAGATCGGCAGCGTAGTACTGCTCGTTAAAAGTGAGAAAATGTGTTGTTTTTCATTTGATCGAGTATTTCATGTGAAATCATTGTTTTTACTCGCGCTATTGTTACTGACGTCATTGTAATGACCTATGTTCAACCAATAAGACAGTCTTTCTGTGGATGTAGAAAAGCAGGTGAAGAGTGAGTGTCTGCTATTGTAATGAAAACTCCCCAACCTGATTGTGACTGATGGTAGAAAAGCGGGCCTACCATTACAATGAAAATTCCCTAACGCAGTCATCATACCTTTTCCTCTGCCCTTAAGTAAGGTTATATGGTTGAGCGTGTAGCTCAGGAAGTGTAAAGTGAGGGCTTGAAGCCCAAGTTATGTTTATACCTCCAATCTTGTCTTTACTAGACCTGTTGATTGATACTGGTACCTGTTATATTGTTATTGGTTGATAGCCAATTCTTTTTTAAAGTGAAAGAAAAAATAAAACCTTTGTTACAGTTTTAAATTAACTTTGATTTGGTAGTTAGACCCATTCACCGCGGTTCACCTCTGCTGATCCACCAACCTCGGTAACAATAACAATTAGCATCAATAATAATGACTTCCTATTAACAGCAGTACTTCTGTGTATTGGAGGATTAAGCTTTCCATAACTCCTGGGCCATGCAAATGCTATTTTGTCTGGGTCGGAAGAAGCAACGGTTGACCAGCGTAGATTAGGTAGGGAAATGTGAAGGTGAGAATGGCACAAATGAGTAGAGGAAATGCCCCACCTCTTCATCAAGCTAAAGCTCCCGAGTTTTGAGCCCCCTGCGGGTTACTCCTTTTAGTTGATCCTTACGACAGTTAGTTGAAGTCTCAGGTGTATTCCCCACCCGCTCGGGAAACATGCAACCCATTAACACCAAAAATATAGAAAGAATAGTTTCCGAACATTCATTGTAAAGATTTTTCGTTGTTGAATTCCTCAATTCTACGCGATACACAATATGACGGAAAGAAAATTCTACGTTAACCTCAACGATGCCATTGCAGAGCTGAATACAGAAAGACTGTATTATTAATTCGTTCTAGGACTGCGCTATATGAATACGGGTATGAAATAAATATAGGGAGGTTAATGGCCAATAAATGAAGTACATGCTTTGCTAATTAACGTATCTATAGCGAGGAAGCATTTGTACCTTCCCCGAATTTGAATCATAAAGCTTTCAAACGTATTCGATGCTCTATAATGATTTATGAAGTTATATATTGCGCCGTATGAACTGCTCCTTGTATGGTCATTCCGCATTGTGTTTAAGAAGATTAATGGGGGGCTAGTGCCATGCATTAGTCGCGGTCAATGCTGCTGTTATTTAGCAGAATTGAGCAGGCCAAGGCTTCGTTTAATGCACGGATCATCGCACGTTACGCTACACTATACTGACTTTGAGTGGATGATTTAGTTCGATTCTGTACTATGTGTATAAATGTTTGTATTTATTTATCAACGGAATAAATATTTTGACATTTACAATAGTAAATGCATTTGTTCACTTTCCTTTGAACATTTCAGAGTTAGAAAAGCGCAAGTGTAGATTTCATAATGGAGGATTGGTTGAGTGTAGCAGAGAACTACACAACAAAAACATGGATAGTCTAATTTGAATTTCTTATCTCCTTAAAAGAGAAAAGTGAGGAACAATGCCGAGTCTTCTGATAATTTCCGTTCTTCAATGATTATTATTGTCTATTTGAACCTTTTATTTAAGTAATGGACGCTTTTGGTTCTGTAATTATAACTAATTAACTTTAGAATATAAATATTCAATCAGTCAATACTGATGTACATTTAGAGCAGTCGCCCAGGTGGCAGATTCCCTATCTGTTGTTTTCCTAGCCTTTTCTTAAATGATTTCAAAGAAATTGGAAATGTATTAAACATCTCCCTTGGTACGTTATTCCAATCCCTAACTCTCCTTCCTATAAATAAATACTAGCTGATGCACCCGTGCTTCGCTACGGAATTCTACATTGTATGCTGAATTGTGGGTTAGGTAGTGTACACGTTGTGAGCAAGACTGTACGAAATTGTATAGCTCTTAACGTTACCCCAGAAACGCGACGGAGAAATCACCAAACGTCTTTTCTCATATGATGACTGCGTTAGGGAATTTTCATTGTAATGGTAGGCCCGCTTCCCTACCATCAGTCACAATCCGGTTGGGGAGTTTTCATTACAATGACAGACACTCACTCTCCACCTGCTTTTTTACATCCTCAGAAAGACTGTCTTATTGGAGCACTTGCTCCTGACATCAACTATCGAGCCTCCCAGAGGCACACTTACCACACTAGAAAAGAGCTGAGCTGTTCTCACTTTTCAAGCCTATTCAAAGCAATATCAGAAACTTACAATTACTGGCCATCAAGGCACAACTTACAAAACTGAAACAGGGGTATCTGGTACCCAGCCTGCAGGGCCTTCGTGTAAAAGAAATATCAGTTAAATAAGTGGCCCGAATACAAAATGAAAGGAGGCGAACACTTGCACTCCTCTATGTAGCTTCTTAAAACCTAAAGGGCACTAGGCCGATGAAACAGGGGCTATTCCCAAACTATGGAGGTGACTCGTATAAGAATTATTTAAGACATTAAGGAAGAGAATAAAATCAGTTACCTGGGCCGATGACCTTCGATGTTAGGCCCCTTAAAACAACAAGCATCATCATCAGCAAAATCAGTTACCAAAACGTAGTCGCCTCAAACCAAAATGAAGGGGAGCTCGAGAGGGTAAATCACTCTCTATCCCCGAATTACAGTTACAGATTTAATTAAGTTCTTACATAAGCCGGCAGAAAATTACATGTTTAGAAAGATAGGTTACATGGTAAAAGTTTCGGACCTTTACCGCGGGTTAAACTGCTGAGCTAGCAAGAAATAAAGACATTAAGGAAGAGAAGAAAATCAGTTACCAAAACGTAGTCGCCTCAAACCAAAATGAAGGGGATTATCATACTGAAGACCTGCTGCCTGATGAAAGAGGCATCACCCGCCTCCTGCTTCACATCCACACACTTAGATAGATGTTGATCAACTGGCCAAGAGGCGTGAAAATCCGCAGTTTATAAACCCTTGGGGAAGGTTCGAGATCTTTCATGAATAACTTAGCCACACCCTCTCAATTTTATAGGATAGCTTACAGTTACACACCAAATCGAAGAAGAAACCTGTGATTGGTAGGAAATT
Source organism: Anabrus simplex (assembly GCF_040414725.1). Taxonomy (NCBI): domain Eukaryota; kingdom Metazoa; phylum Arthropoda; class Insecta; order Orthoptera; family Tettigoniidae; genus Anabrus; species Anabrus simplex. The sequence goes on along the minus strand of NC_090265.1, from coordinate 298,661,434 downwards.
AATTACAGAAATTCTGGATTGGCTAAATTCAAAACTGGCGGAAGGAAAAGTTAAATACTGCCAACCCACCAATGAATGAACGAAATTTAGTAAATAACCAACTTAGGCATACAAAATTTCTTCAAAAAAGTTCCTTAACTTCGCACCAGTGTGCATGATCATAGTTTACCGCAGAGACATCTATGAGAGAATGTCCACACTTCTTGAAGAACGGAAAACAAAACAAGTTGAAATGCACACAGTTCAGGAAACTTCACCATTAAAAAAAAAAACTTATGGTAGTGACATCTTCTGAGGAGAAGTTTAGTCAAGTTCCAAGTTCGGTGTTTCTCCTGTAGAGGAGGTTTTATTGGCGCAAGATTTAAAAGTGTGGCGTTGGGGTTTACCGTCCGGTACAGTTATGATGATGGTTTTCACGTATTTTATATCGACCGTATAATAATAATAATAATAATAATAATAATAATAATAATAATAATAATAATAATAATAATAATAATAATAATAATAATAATAATAATGGGTTTACGTCCCAAAAACTACTTTTACGGTTCTCAGAGGCACCGAGGTGCTTGAATTGTGTCCCACAGGAGTTATTCAACTTGCCAGTAAATATACCGGCACGAGGTTGACGTATTTATTCACCTTAACATATCACCGGATTGAACCACGTTCGAACCTGGCAAGTTGGGCTACAACTTGATGCGTCTTGAGTAATGCTTGGCTTTTAAACAAATGCATATGTCTGCGTACAAGCTACAGGACAGGTGTATGTTTCTGGAGTCTGTACCTGAAATAAAATAATTGAGTGATTTCGATGATACCGTAATTAGAACTGAATTGATGACAGATTACACATCATCTGAATCTATGACTACTGCTAATAAATGATGTTGATTTTATGAAAGGGAAGCTACGTGGCCATGAATTGCTATTAATAATGTTGAAAAAAATTGAATGTTGTCGGTCGTATTTTTTACACATAAAGTCGTGCCTCCATTCCCCACCACGTTTCGGACAATGTGGTTTAAATGTGAAGCTACCGGTGGTGAATGACAGCTTGTTTGATAGCGCGGACCTTGTGAATACCAATGATTTCGTATCTCTTTTATATTAGATGAATCTCACAAGCGTTCCTTTGTGAGAACTAATGAAACTGTGTCGAAGCCTGCTGCACGGATAAACAAACAATACAGCATATTCAGCGTACCGGATGTCATTTCATCTGTTATTAATTCGTCACTATTGCTCACCAGCATTTTTCGTGCAATATGGACTACCTGTGACCTGGCGTTGAAGCACATACTTACAAATAAATGTCCCTAGGCAACTGAGTGTCACATGTCTACAGTGTTGTCACTTGTTCGGATAGTATAGCAGCATTGGTATGATGTATGAAATAACCTACGCACATTGCCATTTTTGTAATAATTACGTTTCCTGATAAATTCATGGCTAGTACTCAGCTCATAGCGAAAGTAAAATCACTGTTCCAATAAGCGTAATAACTGAGAGACGTTTCCCTTAGTTTCTCACCAAGCCGGGCTGAGTGGCTCAGACGGTAGTGGCACTGGCTTTCTGACCCAAAACTTGACAGGTTCGATCCTGGTGTTGGTAGTGGTGTTTGAAGGTATCAAATTCTTCAGCTTCGTGCCGATAGATTTACTGGCACATAAAAGAACTCCTGCGGAACAAAATTCCGGCACCTCTGCGTCTACGAAAACTGCAAAAATAGTGGAACATAAAAGTAAATAATGTTAGTATTAGTTTCTTACGAAAATGATCCCGATTAACATCTCCGTTACCGCATGTCAACTTTAAAAAAATACCGTGCCACTTTAGTTCAGACTCTAAGTCAGGGCCTCTCAGGGTGCATGCGCGTGGTGCATGCACTGTGCACGGTGCAAAAGACGACTTGGCTTGGTTGACCAGAGTGCAGATCCCCCACTCCTCGATTTTGAACAATAGCGTTTACTCTCTCTTTCCTCACGCCTCTCTCGCTCCGCCTGTCTCCCTCTGCCCCACTTGCGCCGTAGCGCTCCAGATCCGAGCTGAGTTGAGCCGAGTATAGCCGAGTAGAGCCGAGCTTAGCCGAGTAGCCCAGAGACGAAGCGTTGATCCGAGCTATACCGAGCGGCACCGATGCACAGTGCACGGAGCTCTTGCGCCTCGCTCTGCACGCGTGAGATTTTGGGCGTTTGAGAGGCCCTGCTCTAAGTAAAACTCGAGGATATTGATATCCCGTAAAATTCAAGCTTATTATTTTTACATAATATGAGGAACTTCTGAAACATGCCATTGTAAAACATTGTAAAATATCCTTAACAGTATAGTAATTATAGAAGCGTCAACAAATATTTTAATATTGAAACTGTATTGTAGGATAAGATTTTGGAACAGTTTTATCGTTCTATTTATTTGTTGTTCATACGAATTACGAATTTACAGCGTAAGGAAGAATGTTAATGAAACGTGTTGTAAATGCCAAATGTTTCGTGTAGAAAATGCATCGCTCCCAGAAAAGAAATTGCCTCCAGTGTTAGTCTGAGAAATCACACTGATGAGCAATTAAATTAGAGATAGCTGCCGTTTTGGCATAATGGCGTAGTGGTCGGCCTGGTAAATGTAATAGTACGGCGTAGCACGTGACTGCGATTTCATCAGACCTTGTACTGGCCGTGTGAGTAACAGCTGGCCACAGGATGGGAAAGAAGACACGAGATCTCTGGCATTTTATTGCGGCTAGTGTATTGTCGTATGGAGCTGAAACATTGACATTAAGAAAGAAAGAAACAAAGTATTTGGAAAGTTTAGAAATATGGTTGTGGAGAAGAATAGAAAAAGTGAAGTGGGCAGATAAAGTGAGAAATGATGAAGTGCTAAGAAAAGTAGGAGAGAAGAGACACCTGATGAAAACGATAAGGAAGAGGTAAATATCTTGGGTGGGTTACAGACTACGTAGAAATTGTCTTCAACAGAGGGTGATGGAGGGAAAAATAGATGGATGAAAACGAAGAGTAAGAAGAAGGTTTGGAATGTTAACAGATGTAAACAAGGGAGAAGCTATGAACAACTGAAGAAAAATGCTCAGGACAGAGAATCATGGAGGTTGTCCAGTTGATAGCTGTCTCAAGACAGTTTCAAAGAAGAAGAAGAATATCTGTGCCATGCGTATAAGTCATTCCATCTCCGATGTCGTACAGGCACTAGGCTTTCCATGGGCTGCCGTGTCAAAAGTATTCCGTGAGTACGTGGATTCGGCGAATATCATCACAATCAGGGCCAAATGCTGTGGAGTACTACATGTTGATGACGAAGTCTACCGTCGGCTAGCTCGGATGGTAAGAAGTTTTAGACGGGCCTAGACTGCAACAGATTAGTAGAGAATTCAATGCCAGACAACAATGTAGTTTGGGCAGTTATGTCATCCAGAACCATTTCCTCGTAGTAGAGTACAGGTGTTTCTATTCCACAGGGTACACGTACTAAAATCCTTTTATGATGCGTATCTCAACGCAAGTCAGAAGGGAAAATAACTGACATGACCAAAGGAATACCAACTTTGGGCTTCGAAGTATGGGAAAATGTCACGTGGTCAGATGAGTTGGGGTACCAGTTGGCACACGACCATCGCAAGTTACGGGTACATCACCCAGCACGGAACAATGGATCCTCTTGTCAATATGTTACTGTTATTCACTCGTGGTGGTATCCTCGTATGAGGACAGTTCATGTGGCATATCTGCCAATGTCCCTCACCGTCGAACATTAGTCGAACTTGCTGTCTGATCATGTCCACCCATTTCTTCGCCTCCAACTCCCTTCAGGAAATCCTTTCCTGTAGCCAATCAATACATCGGCCCATCTATCCCGAATTGTGGCAGATTGGTTTAATAAACACCCACCAGACAGGAGGATGCTGGTCTAGTCCTGAAGTTCACCAGACCTGAATCCTGTTGAGTGCATCCGATGTGCTATTGAGAGGGATATGGACGACTTAGGCCCTGCTCCGACCAATCTCCGTGCATTATAGGAGGTTGTGCGGTAGTCGTGGTTCAGTATGGCTCCCTTAATACCTCTGATACCTCGTGGAGTCCATGTCACACCACGTCACTCCCATTAACAGGGTGAACCAGCCTCAATTGCTCATCGGTGTGCATAACGAAATGCTAAGATAGTACAAACGTATGGAAATATGTTTCTAATTTAATAGTGTTATTTGATTTATGTCCCAATAACTACTTTTAAGGTTTTCGGATTGCTCCTAATTTACTGTCAGATAAATTCATATAACTCTCCTGATATGCCGTGCTACATAATATCCTTAGGGGACAACGCTGGATCAGTGTGATGCTGGTCATGATTGCCAACCACAAGGTCAATTCGAGAAAGGTTACTGTAACTTGTAATCGTGTCGAATGCGTACAAACTTGTATGTGGAGGAGTTCTGTTGTCGCTTACAACAGTAGCTGCCTCTCGTGTGTGAAACACGTGCATCTTGAAACGAAGAGTAGCACGGAGAATAATAATGCTAACAAGGTTCTGTGGGAATTGCCAAGGTTATCACTTTATAAGCAGTAGGAGTAGTTACTCAGTGCTGATAATAGTCTTCTCCATAAAGGCCGTGAAGGCCTTTGGAAGGGTGGAAGGTAAATGCTTCCACTGTCCGTAACCTCGGCAGTTGATGGGGTAGAGTTTTTAGCTCTACGCCCGGCCGCCTTTGCCTCCAGGAATTAACCTGGTACTCATTTTTGGTGTAGGCTGAGTGAACCTCAGGGCCATGCGCACCTTCGGAAGTGAAAATCTCGTTTCCTAAATTTCACGACTTCCTGACGGGGATTCGAACCCACGTCCTTCCGGGCGAACCGAGCACGCATTTACCGCCTCGGCCAGGCAGCCCCTCAGTGAAAACTGAAAATTGTCCTAGAAAACTCCCGGCCTAAAAGACATACGCTTCATTTTTTACAACTGAAAAGTAAAGCTGTGGATATACAACTACTTTAGTTCTTACCAGATTGTAGCGTTACAAACCTAAGTATTGGTAGTATACACATACCTATAACTAATATACTGTAATTACCTCCACCATAGTGTAATTCATGTAACTTCAGATCAAAATACCACTTCCAACCTAATCGATGCCACCCACGGCGGTAGAGTGGATGTCGATCTTCTCAATTTCGACTAAAACTTCCCCAAGTGCTAGATGACCCTCATCACTAACAATATTATTAGAAAGGCATTGGTAACAATCCTTAGGTTCGAGCAAACTTTTCTCCCTCAACAATATAATTGCAAGCAATCCAGGTAGGTTTCTTGAAAAAATAAATTGAAATCAAAATATGAACTACCTACTCTTACATAGCCTGTCTTCATGACAAACACAAGAACACATACCTTGAGACATCTATCTGTTACGTCTTTACTATTTGCTGTACGTCGCATCGACACAGGAAGAACCTAGGAGTGGGAAGGAAGCGACCGTGGCCTTAAGCAAGGTACAGCCCCAGCATTTTCCTGGTGTGAAAATGGGAAAGCATGGAAAACCATCTTTAGCGCTGTTGACAGTGGAGTTCGGACGTACTATCTCTCGGATGCAAGCTCACAGCTGCGCGTCCTAACCTCACCGCCAACTCACCCGGTCGTCTGTTACTGTACGTCAGTCTCAAACTGAACTATTTAGCAAAACACTATTCTCAAACTAAACGTATTTAAATATAAACAATAAGATTAAGCCACCTATGAAGTTCGAAACTATTTGCTTATTAACTTTCAGCTTCCTAGGTATTCTAGTTCATTTCAGGAACACCTCCACATTCACAGTTCTTCATTCTTAGTGTATACTTGATTCCGAACTGCAGACAAGGGAGTCTATGAATACAAAACATGAACTGTTCACGGTAATGGATAAACAACTTTAGTAATTGATATTCTTTTTTCGGAATACGGACCGTATGAGGGGCATTTTAATACCAGTTTGCACTGCGATTGGCGGCATAACAAGTGCATCACTAACATACCTCAGCTTCTTTCATATTGTCATCACTTCCGTAGCGTAAAGGTTAACCCTATTGGCTGCTGTTCTCAGAGGTCCGGGTTCGATTTCTTGTACCACCAGAGATTAAGAATGGCAGGAGGGAACTGATGTTGAAATGCTACATGCAGCTCACCTCCGTTGGGTCGTGCTTGGAAAAAACTGTGCCTCCTCGGGACGAGGACACGAGTGTACTATGATTTCAAATCCACGAATGACACATAGATAGGTCAATGAAAGGAGCAAATTTGCTTTTACCGAAATCACAAGAGAAATATTAATAATTTAGTGTGGCTATTACTAGTTTGCGGCAGCCTTAGTAATGCAGGTTTTCCGTAAAGCGTGGATGGCCTCTGCCGTGTATAGGAAACTGAGCGTTAGTGCGGTTGGAGGATAGCGTTATGTGTGGTGCATGTGTTGTAGGACAGTTGGTGGCAGTACTAAAACACAATTCCAAAATCAAAGGAAATGAATGTTATTAAATTAAATTTACCGGGCCGGGGACATGGGGCTTTGAGATGCTGACCACTCAGCCATGGGCTCAGACGCAAGATAAAGTGCACTGTGAACACTGTGACTTAATAGAAATGGATCTGAATTTGTAGAGCAGTGCAGTGACAGTACCACCGGAAGTATAGCTTTTCTAATTCCTATAGCTGAACAATTGAAACACCTATGTGAAGAATAACACACCCAAGTTCATTAAATATTTATAATAATAATGAACACAGACGCCCGCCCAAGCTGATATTAGGGAGCAATCAAAGAGGAATATCATGGGTGGACGTCGCTTGGTATGAATTAACCAGCACACACGCGCTAATATGAATGGAATTCGGGCATGTATTCTCGTGAATGCCATCATTATTGCTGTCCACACGGACTAATATTACGCATTGCTACCTTCATTAATGATATATTAACCATAAAGAACACGGCTATTTGAGAGAACTGAAGTGAGTGGCTATATACTGTATGTAGGTGTGTATATATATAATATTATTTTCTCCGTATTTTTTCATATTTACCTTACACTTTATTTTTCTACCGGACAGGGCAAATGATAGCCTATGTCAGCTGGTTTAATTTTGTTGATTTGTTACGGCATTACGGGTAAATGTGTAGGAGGATTTTCATAAAAATTTGAATACAAATTCAGGACACCCTACATGTATGGTAACTCGTTATATTTATTTTAATCCTTTTTGCCTAACTGGTACCCATTTTGTTTCGTTTGCCACCACTACCATACATACCACGAAGAAGATGTGCACTCCACTTCCTTTTCACGTGGTTGTCTAAGGTCACAGAGCCCGCTCATTCTGTCAGCCATCTTAAGACGGGCAATATCTGGTACGACGTTAGACAACCTCCAAAATGGTGTACACTGGGCAACGGAATGTAAGAGTAGGACGGCTGAAAGTCTACACAAACTGTAACCGAATTACATCTCTTATCTCTCCCGATTTTTATGATCTAAAAATTTATGCCAACGGCTCCCCTAAGAGCCAATGCACACAGAACTCAAAATGCATTGTACCTTGTGCCCGTGTCCTACAACTGAACATTGAAGACATATCCAAAGATAAATGCAAATACCTGTGAAAATCGTCTAAAGAACATAAAAATGATCTCGTCGCCCTACACGAAACCCATCTAAAAGACGATCAGGTAGACTCTAGAGCAAGAATACCCGGTTATAAAACTGTAGGCATGCTTGGTTCAGAGATTTATGGTTTTATCATGTATATTCGACAGGACATATCCGACTACAGTGTTGCAATTTTTTGCTAGTCGTTCTACGTCACACCGACACAGATGTGATAGTGTTAATTCGTGCTATCAAGAAAGTAATATTGAAATCATCTCTGTCAAGTTAATGGGAACAATATCTGCAGTGTAGAAACAACCACAGGAACGCTGGCCAGATCCAGATATTTACCTTGGAGATGTCAACTGTCATCACACTTCATGGGGGTATGATACAAATGTTCGAAACGGAGAACAGCTATCAGATTGGATGAACCAGATCAAATTCACCGGTCCTACGGTGCGAAAGCAAAATATCTTTCCATTATTCTAGATGGCGTAAAGACACAAATCTTGATCTCTGTCTAATAACAATGGATGCTAACCATATTCCTTTACCTCACACAATATATTTACTATCAAGTTTTCCACGCAGCCAGCATGGCCACCGGTTTACAAGTCCCATTAATTAGAACAACACAGAAACCTAGGCGGAACGTTAAGAAAGCGCAATGGATGAAGTATTCTCATGAGAATGATTCTCATTTTCACTGGATTCCAACTAAACTAGAGAATTATAAGCGCTTTGTTGGAACAATTATTGGAGCATCAAAACGTAGCATACCTTGTGGGTATAGAAGTACTATATTCCTTGCTGGAATGAAGAGACTGAAGAGCTTGCCAAAGCATACGAAAGAAACGGAGATCCTGCCTTTCGCATTCAGATCGTACAATGCTTGAACACTCAAAGAAGGAACACTGGCATAGCACAACACTCCATTCACAAAGGTTGGTCACTTCTTAGAAAACTTGGAGCAGCAACACCACTGCCGATTTCTATCTTCCATCGCACAACACATTTAAAATTGGTCAGAAGAGGTTCCGATAGATTCCTGCCAGTACAAAATTATACAACAGAGTCTTAAAGCACTCAATTTTAACCATAATTGGTTAATTTCTCTGACACGGGGACTGGGTGTATGTGTCGTCTTCATCATCATTTCATACTCATCACGACACGCAGGTCGCCTACGGGTGTCAAATCGCAAGACCTGCACCTGGCGAGCTGAACTTGTCCTCAGACACTCCCGGCACGCAAAGCCATAAGCCATTTCATTTTTACTATGCTATAGCCTTCCGAACTCCATTTAAGATGTTTCTTGTTCCATCGTATATGCGTGCGAAGTAAACAGCAAGGTCATCAGACGACTCACGGAATCAAATGTTTCTGCCATCAAGTCGCATTGCAGCCCAATTTTCAACATAAATTTTGTTGATTGTAATAATCTATCCTTAAGCCCAAAATCGCTCAATACGGCTAACATATATTCCCTCTGAGGTTTGTCATAGGCCTTCTCTAGGTCTCCGGAACATAAACATAACCGTCCATTCTCCTCGTAACATTTTTCAATTACTTGGCACATACTATCATTTCGGTCCTGACAGCCCCTCTGTGATTTGAAACCTCACTGGTTTTCATCCAGCTTGCTTTCAATCGTTCATCGTACTCTAATTTTGAACACCTTGTCTGGTATACTGATCAATGAAACACCTCGATAGTTGCTTCATTCCTTCCTGTTCTTTTGATTATTAACGGTTGTAATTGCTGCTTTCATCCAGTCAAAACGTACCAGCTCAAGCAGATCTTCCCACACGAATGACATGATGTAAATCTGAGTGCCTTCCCGGAACAGTTTAGAACTTCCTATAAATTCAGGTAGCCTAAATAATAACGATAATACAAAGCTTAGTGGCTTAGATATTCTACTTTGAAAAATATGATTTGTTAGACCGAGCAAGTAGCCGCGCGTCATGGGTCACATGGCTATTAGCTTCAGTTCGGAACATAGTGGGATAGAACCCCACTGTCGGCAGCCTGAAGATGGTTTTCCACAGTATGCAATTTTCGCACCAGGAAAATGCTGTGGCTGTACCTAAATTAAGGCCACGGTTGATTCCTTACCACTCCTAGGCCTCTACTATCCCGTCGTCGCCGAAAGACTTATCTGTGTCAGTGCGACCAAAAGCAAATTCTATATATTGTTACTAAAAAAGCCCAGACATTTTCTGATTTCCTTACGTGAAACTGTTACTTCGCTTCGAAAAAATTATGAGCTATCCCTCCCTATGTGTACGTAGGGTAGCAACCTGCTTCATGAACTTACCGAGCTCAGAACATTTTAAGCAAGTCTCGGACCTATGGGAGTAACGGAGTCCCACTCCCATTTAACAGGCGAGGGTCTACTTGGAACGAACTTGGGGAACGAAATGGAATTTGGTGGGGAGCTGTCAATATTAATGGGGCTTATGGAAGAATGAAGATAGAACTGGCTGAGTAAGCGAAGAGGATGCATCTGGATGTGCTAGGAGTAAGTGATATTCGAGTAAGGGGACATAACGAGGAAGAGGTAGGAGCTTATAAAGTGCACTGTACGGGCGTTAGAAAGAGAAGGGAAGAGTATGGGGTAAGGCTGTTTATCAGGAATACCATTGCACGCAACATAGTTTCTGTTAGGCACGTAAATGAGCGAATGATGTGGGTAGATTTGGGAGTTGGAGGAATTAGGACGAGAATTGTCTCAGTGTATTCATCATGTGAGGGTGCAGATGAGGATGAAGTTGATAAATTTTTGAAGCATTGAGTGACATCGTGGTCAGGGTCAACAGGAAGGATAGAATAGTGCTAATGGGCGATTTCAATGCGAGAGTTGGAAATAGAACTGAAGGATACGAAAGGGTGATTGGTAAATGTGGGGAAGATATGGAAGCTACTGGGAATGGGAAGCGTTTGCTGGACTTCTGTGCTAGTATGAGTTTAGCTGTTACGAATACATTCTTCAAGCATAAGGCTATTCACCGCTACACATGGGAGGCCAGGGGTACCAGATCAATAATAGACTACATCTTAACCGACTTCGAATTCAGGAAATATGTTAGGAATGTACGAGTTTTCCGGGGATTTTTCGATGATACAGACCACTAACTGATCTGTAGTGAACTAAGTATCTCTAGGCCTAGGGAAGAGAAAGTGAAATCTGTCTGCAAACGAATAAGGGTAGAAAATCGCCAGGACGAGGAAATTACACAGAAGTACATGGGTGTGATTAGTGAGAAGTTTCGAACAGTAGACAGTAAGAAAGTTCAGGACATAGAAGGAGAATGGGTGGCATACAGGGATGTTGTAGTAGAAACAGCAAGGGAATGCCTAGGAACAACTGTATGTAAATATGGGAAAAGGCGAACATCTTTGTGGAATGATGAAGTGAGAGCAGATTGTAAACGTAAAAGGAAGGCTTATCAGGAATGACTCCAAGCACGGGCCGATGCAGACAGGGATTTGTACGTAGATGAAAGAAACATGGCGAAACAAATAGTTGCGGAATCCAAGAAGAAGTCGTGGGAAGAATTTGGTAATAACCTGGAAAAGCTAGGTAAAGCAGCAGGGAAACCTTTCTGGACAATAATAAATAATCTTAGGAAGGGCGGGAAAAAGGAAATGAACAGTGTTTTGAGTACTTCAGGTGCTCATAATAGATCCCACGGAATCACTGGAGGGGTGGGGGGAATATTTTTAAAATGTTCTCAACGTAAAAAGAAATCTTCCTGGTGGTGTTGCGAACAGCCAAGCTCACGGGGATGAGGAAAATTATGTTGGTGAAGTTACGCTTGAGGAAGTGGAAAAGATGATAACTAAACTCCATTGTCATAAAGCAGCGGTAATAGATGAAATTAGACCCGGTCAGGGATGCAATAGCTTCATAGAGTAGTAAGATTAGCATAGAGTGTTGGTAAGGTTCCTTCAGATTGGACAAAAGCAGTAATTGCACCTATCTACAAGCAAGGGAACAGGAAGGATTGCAACAACTATCGAGGTATCTCATTGATTAGTATACCAGGCAAAGTATTCACTGGCATCTTGGAAGGGAGGGTGCGGTCAGTAGTTGAGAGGAAATTGGATGAAAACCAGTGTGGTTTCAGACCACAGAGGGGCTGTCAGGATCAGATTTTCAGTATGCGCCGGGTAATTGAAAAATGCCACGGGAGGAATAGGCAGTTGTGTTTATGTTTCGTAGATCTAGAGAAAGCATATGACAGGGTACCGAGGGAAAAGATGTTCGCCATACTGGGGGGACTATGGAATTAAATGTTGATTATTGAAATCAGTCAAAGTCATTTATGTTGACAACTGGGCTTCAGTGAGAATTGATGGTAGAATGAGTTCTTGGTTCAGGGTACTTACAGGGGTTAGACAAGGCTGTAATATATCACCTTTGCTGTTCGTAGTTTACATGGATCATCTGCTGAAAGGTATAAAATGGCAGGGAGGGATTCTGTTAGGTGGAAATGCAGTAAGCAGTCTGGCCTATGCTGACGACTTGGTCTTAATGGCAGATTCTTCCGAAAGCCTGCAGTCTAATATCTTGGAACTTGAAAATAGGTGCAATGAGTATGGTATGAAAATTAGCCTTTCGAAGACTAAATAGATGTCAGTAGGTAAGAAAATGAACAGAACTGAATGGCAGTTTAGTGATACAAAGCTAGAACAGGTCAATAATTTTAAGTATTCAGTTTGTGTGTTCTCCCAGGACGGTAATATAGTAAGTGAGATTGAATCAAGGTGGAGTAAAGCTAATGCAATGAGCTCGCAGTTGCGATCAACAGTATTCTGTAAGAAGGAAGTCAACTCCCAGACGAAACTCTTTACATCGGTCTGTTTTCAGACCAACTTTGCTTTATGGGAGCGAAAGCTGGGTGGACTCAGGATGTCTTATTCATAAGTTAGAAGTAACAGACATGAAAGTATCGAGAATGATTGCTGGTAGAGAGAGGTGGGAACAATGGCAGGAGGGTACTCGGAATGAGGAGATAAAGGCTAATTTAGGAATGAACTAGATGTATGACGCTGTACGTATAAGCTGGCTTCGGTGGTGGGGTCATGTGAGGCGAATGGAGGAGGATAGATTACCTAGGAGATTAATGAACTCTCTTATAGGGGGGTGAGAGGAGTAGAGGGAGCCCAAGACGACGATGGTTAGACTCAGTGTCTAACGCTTCAAGGATAAGAGGTATGGAACTAAATGAGGCCACAGCACTAGTTGCAAATAGAGGATTGTGGCGACGTTTAGTCAATTCACAGAGCCTTGCAGACTGAACGCTGAAAGGCAAAACAGTCTGTAATGATAATGTATGTATGTATGTATGTATGTATGTATGTATGTATGTATGTATGTATCCATCGTTGACGTCTATGATTGTCTTTCTGAGAAAGTTTTTGTGCGATATGTAGTGACTGTAGAGGCCAATCCTTGAACCGAAGATTTTTCCGTATTTTTGACACAGGTTTGTTCTGTTAGGCACTGGCTGTGTAGTTTGGTTTTTCTTCAAGAGCTCCCGTTGTTATCTTGCATTGCGCTTGTCAGTTTCTCTTCTCCGCCTTTCTTGCTCGAAGCGCTGAGTTCCTTCCCAGACTCGACTCCAGACTGTGCGGTTACGTGCAGTAGTTTCCCAGGTGTTAATTTTGATTTGACACTTCTTCGTGTTGGCTTTTAGCGCATTATGTAACGCTTTTGTGGTCTTCCAAGTTTTCTATCACCATTATTTTTCTGAGAGTACATAAATGTATTTTGGGAGGCGGAATTCAGGCATGCGAACGCCGTGGTCTGTCCAGTGGAGTGGGTGCTTGATAATCATGGCCTCAATGCTAGTGGAGTCAGCTTCTCACAGAACACTGATGTCAGTGCGCCGATCTTGCCATTTCACCCTCAGGATCCTTCTCAGGTAACGTTGATGGCATTATTTCAGGAATCGTATATGTCTTCTGTAGGTAGTCCACGTTTCCCGTCCATATGTAAGAGATGGTATAAAGCTTGGTCTGAGTGCTGGTATTATGATTCTCAAAGACCCCTACTCGTAGACGACCAAAAGCCATACTAGCACATTTGAGGCGATGTTGGACCTCATCATCAATATTTTCTTTTGCCTAGATATGGCTGCCGAGGTATGGGAAATGTTCTGTGTTCTTCAGAGCTTTGCTTTGGACTGTGATTGTAGGATATACGGAGATGGAGTTGGGTGCCGGTTGGTGAAGGATCTGATGATTCTTCTGGATGTTAAGGCTTAGACCTATACCATTATACACTTCATATAATGCGTTTATGATTGCTTGCAAATATTTTTCTGAGTTTGCATGAAGAACATTGTCATCAGCATACTGAATTTGAAACTCAATGATGGGTGTAGTGCATGTTTGGTCTTGTCTCGTAGTCTACTGAGATTGAATAAACCTCCATCAGTCCTCTATTCAATATCCTTACCTTTTGGTACTTTCCCATCAACAAGATGAAGTATAGTTCCAACAAATATTGAGAACATAGTGGGAGTTATCACACAACCTTGCTTCACACATGCTGTGATTTCAAAATTTTCTCCACGGTTATTGTTGACAAGAACCATGCCCTTCATATTATCATCCAGCAGTCTAAGGATATTTATGTACTTCTGAGGACAGCCTGTCCTTGCTGGTATCTTCCACAGGAAATCTCTTTGACAGAATCAAAAGCTTTGGTAAGCACTATGACTGCCATGTGCAGAGGGAGATGTTGAGATGTTTTTATTTGCATATCTCTTGTGCTGCGATTGGGTCGAAATCCACACCGAGTTTTAGGTAAGCAGTCCTCAGCGAGAGGCATCAGCTGATTGGATAGAATTCGAGCCAGTACTTTACCAGCAATTATCAGAAGGGTTAACCCAGTCAATCAGTTCTGTCACCTTTTTTTAAGATTGTAACTATCAGAGCATCCTTGACGTCAGGAGGTATTGTTTCAGTATTCCATGTTTTGACTTTGACATTAGTGTATATTCAGCAAGAATTCATCCACCTTCCTTAAAATATTCAGCAGGAATTCCATCTGATCCGGCAGCTTTACTGTTTTGAGCTGTTTAATAGCATTTTCAAATTTTTGTAAAGAAGAGACTTGGCCAAGATGCGAACTTTTAGGTTTTTGTGTAATTTTCAGGACTTCTACTTTTTTGATCTGTGGATCAAATAGTTCATGGAAATGTTATTTCCATCGTATATTCATTTAATTTCTGTCTTTTAGAAGAGTAGAAACATTCCTATATTAAAGAGGGTTTAGTCTTTGAGCTGTTGAGCCATATACGGTTTTTATCATGCTGAAACAAGCTTTACTGTTGTTAGTTCCTGATAGATGTTACATTTCTTGAAACTTCATCATCCACCAGCTGTTTCTCATAACACAAGTTTTCCTGCTTTCGATTCTTGATATTCTCGTTTCTTGGTGAATGAACTGATATTGATCTGACAAGCTTGGTGTGCTGCTCTCATTCTGTATATTAGAGTCTGAATATATTGGTCATTTTCATCAAACCATTCTTAGTGATTGACCCTACGGTGTCCCACCGATTATTCACCAGCTGATAATATTGCAGTCTTCAGTGTAACCCAGTGTTCTTCAATGTTTTCATGGTATTTGTACCGGGCGGTACACCTCCACGCCGCTAATTTAAAATGTGCGCCAGTTGAAACTCCTCTGCTGGAGGAAATCTGAACCTTATTGAAGGTATAAATTTTCAAGTTTCTCAGAAGATGTCACTACCTGGAAATTTTGGAGTTTTTGAACTGTGTCATTTTCGACGTATTTTTGTTTTGCTTGTAGTAAGAAGTGTGAACTTTCTCTTCTAGAGGACACTACTGAAGATCAACAATAGTGCACCCTAGTGCGGAGTGAAAGAACTGTTTTTTTGGAGAAAAATTTATTTCAAAAGTTTGTTTCTTGTTAAATTTCTTTCTGTTATTGTTTAAGTTAGCTGTATACCCCTCTCTTTCCCCTGGTTTTGTATTTAGCCAATCCCGAATTTCTTTTATTAATTTCTGACCAATCGGATGTATCTTCCCCCAACTTGAATATGTTGCTGTATCCTACCCAATAAAGAGTTTGTGGGAGGGTGTTCTCATTCCCCTAACGCCTCGAACTTTCCGCGAGAGTATATAAACTGCTGATTTTAGGGTCTCCGGGCCACTTCTGTTCCATATTTCAGTGTGTAAAGTACATAGCAGGGGGCGGGAAGCGCCTCTTTCTCCGGCAGCGGTCAACAACCAGGTAATGGCCGATTAATTACTTCTTTTCTTGCTTGCTCAGCAGTTTAACTCTCGGGGCGGGTCCGAAGTTTTTCCATTATGTAACCTTCCTTAAAATGTAAAGAAACTTGTATTTATTCTATCTTTTAAACTACATATTGGGATGGAGAAAGCTTAACCCTCTCGAGCTCCCACTCATATTGCTTTGAGGTGAACTTATTTTCTCAACCTATTCTTCTTTAACATTGTGTAAATTTGTTTCTTTTCTAAAATCACCTCCGTAGTATGGGATTAGCCCTTGCATCAGTGGCCTAGAGCCAAATTCGGTTTTGAAACAAATACATTAGGAGTGCAGATCGCCTCCTCTCAAATTGTTATTTTAGAGGTCATGTAATTCCCCCTTTTTTTATCTAATAGACCTCAGTAGGTTGGGTATTTTACCCCTGTGTATATGTCCTGAAAGGACAGCTTGAAAGTGGAATTAGGTGGGGCCTTTGACAGGCCTGAATTTTGAGAGCAAGTTGCTCTTTTTCTGAAAATTTTGTTTTCTGCGCGCCTCAAGGAGGCCTTACTGTGTATTTTGGAGCAAGTGCTCCTAGGCATGAATGGGGTTCTCTGCCCCTCTGTTGACACTTGGGTTTGGGGTAAAACTGAGCTAATTGCTCAAGGATTGTGATCGCGGGGCTCGAAGCCCAAATCCTGTAAATACTGTAATTATACTTTTGTTGCCTTGCTACTCTGTACCTGCCATGTTTGTTATTTCTTGATTTTGAAAAGAAAATATAACCTTGTTAAATTTCAAATTAATTTTACTTTCGTAGCTTGAGACCTGTTCACCACCCCGCACCTTCTTTCACGCATAACTACCACAAAAACACGGTAACAAGTGGTAGCAGAGCGTGGTTGAATGGGTCTCATTTTAGCCCCTTTTGACGGCTAAACATTGTTTTGATCCGAACTCTAACCATTTTCTCAGTTGCTGGAATTTTTTGAGTTTTTCAAAATTGTTCTGTCATCATGCCCGGCCCTCGCGATGTTCTCCATCTTAACTATTTGCGCAAGGAGGAGTTGATCTATGAATTGACTATTAGAAATGTGCAATCTGGAGGCACGGTTGCGGTAGACACAAACAAGCTTAGAGAGTCCCTTGAGTTGCCCATTTCCATCCCCACCTTGGGAGAGAAAGAAATTGACGACTCTCTTTCCACGATCGTCGAGAATATTACTGGGCTAGCATCTGTAGTTAGTTTTTTTGATGAAAATGATCCTTCTCCTAATCAAATTAAGCGTGTGCAAGCCAGGCTATATCATTCCTCAAATAGAGTTAACGATCTGTTGTCTCTAAAGCTGAATGACGTTCAGAAGAAGGAAGCTAGTTCATTGCTTGAAAATATTTCTGAATTATCTAGCAAGGTCACTCAATAGTTAACTGGGGAGGTTCCTCCCAAAAGCGATCTACCCACCACAGTGAATGTAGGTAGCGAGGAAGAGCCTCCTAAGGGAGAAGTAAATAGGAAAACCATCGCTGCTCAAACAACCTCTGCCCCATTGGACGAGTCTGAACGCCGTGCATCGTTGAATAATATACGTTCGGAATTAACTTCCTTGCCATTGAAACCTTTACCTACTATGTCACCAGGGTTTAGCAGCTTGCCTCATCCATTGGCAATGTTGCTCAGAGGTATCTCTAAGTTTTCCGTTAATACCACCAGTGACGTAATTTCATTTTTAAGATTTTTAGTCGAATTTCAGGATCATGCCCTTGTTTTTTCTCTTTCCCCATGTCAGATTTTGCAAATCATCTATCCCTATGCAATTGGTATTCTCTCAGACAAAATAGTTAGAGCCATTGCCGAGCAATCATCAATTGCAGACTTCCACGCCCACTTGCTAGCTAACTTCATCCCGGCTAGGGCAAGGTCCTCCCTTATTCAGAAGTACTATTATCGTGTACAGCGTTTGGATGAAAATTTGGCTGATTTCATACAAGACATTAAATTCTATACTAGGGTGTTTGCTCTTCATTTTCCTGAAGACCAGATTGTACAGGCTATTGTAGAAGGAATTTCACCACCCTATAGGTCATATTTGTGTTTCGCGGCGTGCCCGCAAACTTTCTCTGAACTTGAAGCGTTGGCCGTCTCAGCGGAAGGAGTGAGATACGCCGATTCCTTGCGTGTCGCGAAAGAACCCCCGCCTTCTTTTAGTAATACTCGGCCTCCACCTCGCCGATCAGTCACACCTCGTAAATGTTATGCTTGCGGGTCGCCCGACCATCTTCGCAATAAGTGTCCACTGATCAAGTCTAGTAGGGCAAATAATGGAGCTGGTTCAGCACAAGGCTGTTTTAAATGTGGGGCTTTCTCACATATCGCCAAGAATTGCCCAAACTCAAATAGCACCCCCTCCTGCTCAACTTCTGGTGCAAATTCCACCAATGCCAATAATAAAATGTGACTAGCGGCTTCGGCTGAGTCGACTAATTCTGCTTCCCAAGGCTCAGCCCCTGGCAAAAAGGTCGTGAATTCAGGGAACGTTCAATTTGCAAATCCATCTTTCGAATGCCCCAAAGAATGTCTTAGGATTGCGGCGGATACCCCCGCACCTGTTCCTTTTCTTAAGACTGAGATAAATAACGAGCCTATAACCGCTCTATTAGATTCAGGCAGTGTTTGTTCAATTATTTCGGACCAATGGTATTCAAAATTGAAGTCTGTTTGTAAATTACTTGACTATCACTCATCTCCTGTTCAATATGTTTCGGCTAATTCATCCCCATTAGAAATTCTAGGTTCTGTAAATGCCAAAATTCGTATTTTTAAATTTACATGGAAAATCAAACTGTTTGTGGCTAAGCACTTGTCTTGCCCCATCATACTGGGAGCGGACTTCATTTCTCACACTGGTCTAGTGCTCGATCTCCAGAGTAGGTCGTGCACATTCAAATTTGCGTCCAATTGTAAAATTCCCTTGTTAAAGTGTAATTCTGTATCATGTTCATCTATTTCGCCTACCCAGGATGAGATGTTGTTAGACCTTAGACATCTACCTGAGGAGCAGGCGGATAGTATTCGTAAGTTGTGTCAGTCGTTTCCAAAGGTGTTCTCTGATACTCTTGGTGTTACTGACCTTATTGAATACAAAATTGAGGTCACGGATTCGATTCCTGTCCGTTTTCCACCATATAGGCTATCTCCACCTAAAATGAAGGCTCTGAAAGAAATCATCGATCAGATGTTGAAGGACGGTATTATTAGGCCCTCTAAGTCGGCGTATTCGTCACCTATTTTTCTAGTCCCGAAACCCCAAGGAGGCTTCAGGCCTGTCATTGATTATAGGGCTCTCAATCGGAAGGTGGTGTTGCAATCCGTGCCCCTTCCTGACCTTCATTCTTGTTTTTCATGGTTTCGTAAGGCCAAGTTCTTTACTATCTTGGACTTGAATCAGGCCTATAATCAAATTCCCCTTGCCGAAGAGTCTAAACATCTTACAGCGTTTGCCACGGACTGGAATTTATACGAATACAACCGCGTGCCTTTCGGGCTCCCCACGGGAGCAGCTGTACTCACTAGGCTGCTAGATAGGGTCTTCTCCGACATCAAATTTGAGTACTTATATCACTACTTGGATGATGTCGTCGTATTTTCAAAGACTTTTGAAGAACATCTAGATCATCTGCGAGAAGTTCTCGATCGCCTTCGTAAGGCTGGGTTAACTGTCAAGTTGTCCAAGGTTGCCTTTGCTAAGCCCTCTATGTCATTCCTAGGGCATATTGTGTCACCTGATGGTGTAGCAGTCGATCATTCTAGAACACAGGCCATCCGTGATTTTAAACCTCCCAAGGACATTAAAGGTATCGCCAGGTTCATTGGTATGGTGAATTTCTTCAGGAATTTTATTCCTAACTTCGCTAATAGATCGGCGCCCTTAAACCTTATTCGTAGGAAAGGCATCAAATTCGAGTGGGGACCTTCTCAACAAGCCGCCTTTGGAGATCTTAAATTAGCTCTCTGTAATGCCCCTGTCCTTGCTATGCCTGATTTCTCAAAGAAATTCATCGTCCAAACCGACGCGTCGTCGTCAGCAGTAGCTGCAGTCCTTCTTCAAGAGACTGAACTAGGGAGGCGACCCATCGCCTATGCATCTAGGACTCTGTCGGCTCAAGAAGCCAAGTATTCCATCTATGAGCTCGAAGGTTTGGCAGTCTTATTTGCCTTAGAAAAGTTCCGTCTCTATCTGGAACATGTCAAATTCGACTTGGAGACAGATAATCAAGCCTTAAGCTGGGTCTTAGGTAGGCCGCGTCGTACTGGTCGTATAGCCCGTTGGGCCATCCGTATTTCTGCCTTCCAATTCGATGTCAGGCATATCAGAGGTACTGAAAATGTTGTTGCTGATGGACTCAGCCGTATGTTTTCCAACGACGTCGAGACCCATGAACCGGTCGACAGTTCATCACCTTCCGAGTCCATACTATCTGATGTTAATGCCATCTTAACAGATGCTCCCATGCTCTTTAGGGATATCGAGAAATACCAACGTGAAGATCCGACGCTGGCTCCGATAATGGAAACCCTTTCTTCTGGGGAACATGTTGTCCCTTATGTTCTGAGGAATGGTGTTCTATGTTGCCCTTCGAGGCATGATAAGATGATGAAGGTTGTCGTTCCAGCTGTTCTTGTGCCTATGATCTTCAAATACTATCATGAGACCCCATTAGGGGGGCATCCTGGAATCTTTAAAACTCGTGAGAAGATTCGTGAAAGGTTCATCTGGAAGGGTATGGACGGTGAAATCCGTGAACTAGTAAAAGCTTGTAAATCTTGTTTGCTTAGTAAACCAACCATGTCCACCAAGGTAGGCCTTTTGTCTTCGCATCAAGCGTCGCGCCCCATGGAACGCCTGTATATTGATTATGTAGGACCCTTCCCCCAGTCAAAGGGAAATGCCAACAAGTTCATCTTTGTATGCGTAGATGGTTTTACAAGATTTTCCTGGTTATTTCCGACTAAGCTGGCTACCGCTCAGTCCACCATTACTTGCCTAAATTCTATTTTTGCTTCTTTTAGACCGTGCCAATATATTGTGTCTGATAATGCTAAGGCGTTCACATCAAACCTTTTTCGTAAATTCTGTTTTGACTTGTCCATCTCTCATGTAACTACTTCTGCTTATTACCCTCAACCATCGCTGGCTGAACGGGTTAACCGTAATCTCAGGTCCGCGCTTATTGCCTATCATCATGAAGATCATTCCAGGTGGGACACGTCCCTGCATTGGTTAGCTTTTGCTTTGAATTCGGCGGTTCATGAATCTCACAAGTTTACTCCAGCTTCTTTGATGTTCAAGTTCGTTCCCAACACGCCGCTCTCTAACCTCTGGTCTCTGAGTGACATTCTACCCATGACAATAGATCCGGATAATATTAAAGATCTTTGTAAGAAGGCTAAAGCCAATCTTAAAGTCTCTCATGAAAAGGTTAGGGAAAGATATGATCGTGGACGGAGGCCCACCCATTTGAAGGTAGGTGACCAGGTGATGGTCAAGAATTTTGTTCCCGCGGGCAAGCTTGCCCCCAGATTTCATGGGCCGTGTATCATTCTAGATTTCCTCACGCCGGTCACATTATTATTAAGCAATCCAGCCACCGAGAGGATATTTAGGGTTCACCTGTCACAGGTGAAACCGGTGTAATTTCTGGGTTAACTTGCTTCATATAATCGTGAAAGGAATATGAAGGTTATATATTTTTTTGAGCTTTCTCTTGGAAGGCATTCTGCCCCTTATATAATATTTTGTTTCATATGTAAGTTTTGTAAACCTTCCCCGCTCGGTTAAACTGCCATCCTATCCTTGCCACGGCCATTACCACGCTCCCGTCTCCTGCTCCACTATACACAGTGGCTCGCATATGAAATGAATTTCTGCACGCCGCTGGCCCCTCAACCTCTCCACAAAGCCAGATCCCTCAAAAAAATGATGATGGTCCAACAATTCTGCCGCCTAGCTTTAATGTTTCAGTGCCCCCGCAGCCGCACGGCGCCGTGCTGCGATTGGGTTAGAGGAAGGGCCCCCTCTTCCCCAGCGAGGACCACATGTGCACGGCGAGCCGGAGCTCTCCTCCCGGCCAAGGCTGATGTGCGGCGCACGACCTGCTACTTGCCCGCAGCCTGTATATGTTCACCGCGGGCGCGGCGTGCTTCAACACCACTGCTCCCCTCATAGTGCGGGCGAGCGGTATCTCAGGGTACTTGACGGGTCCGAGCGGCCTCCTCTGGACGCAAGCTGCAACGGCCGGTCTGGCCATCCAACTTAATCAACATCAACTACATGGACAGTTACTATCAGCAATTACTACACTTGGGAATTCAACAACAAAATCTGGTGGACTTAGAAAATTTTTCCTCAACCTTAAAACTAAAGTTTTCCTTCTCAATTCAACCTTCTACAAACATTAAGACAGTACTTCCGCTGTTACTAAAAGAAATTTTGAAACTGAATCAAACTAAATTTCAGCCATTTCGATAAATGCTTCTGCAATCAATCTTCATATCCACATCATAACTTGGACCTTGTTTCAAACAGATTTCATGTGTCACCCCTGGAGGAACTTTTGGGGGGGGGGGAGGTCTGTACCGGGCGGTACACCTCCACGCCGCTAATTTAAAATGTGCGCCAGTTGAAACTCCTCTGCTGGAGGAAGTCTGAACCTTATTGACGGTATAAATTTTCTAGTTTCTCAGAAGATGTCACTACCTGGAAATTTTGGAGTTTTTGAACTGTGTCATTTTCGACGTATTTTTGTTTTGCTTGTAGTAAGAAGTGTGAACTTTCTCTTCTAGAGGACACTACTGAAGATCAACAATAGTGCACCCTAGTGCGGAGTGAAAGAACTGTTTTTTTGGAGAAAAATTTATTTCAAAAGTTTGTTTCTTGATAAATTTCTTTCTGTTATTGTTTAAGTTAGCTGTATACCCCTCTCTTTCCCCTGGTTTTGTATTTAGCCAATCCCGAATTTCTTTTATTAATTTCTGACCAATCGGATGTATCTTCCCCCAACTTGAATATGTTGCTGTATCCTACCCAATAAAGAGTTTGTGGGAGGGTGTTCTCATTCCCCTAACGCCTCGAACTTTCCGCGAGAGTATATAAACTGCTGATTTTAGGGTCTCCGGGCCACTTCTGTTCCATCTTTCAGTGTGTAAAGTACATAGCAGGGGGCGGGAAGCGCCTCTTTCTCCGGCAGCGGTCAACAACCAGGTAATGGCCGATTAATTACTTCTTTTCTTGCTTGCTCAGCAGTTTAACTCTCGGGGCGGGTCCGAAGTTTTTCCATTATGTAACCTTCCTTAAAATGTAAAGAAACTTGTATTTATTCTATCTTTTAAACTACATATTGGGATAGAGAATGCTTAACCCTCTCGAGCTCCCATTCATATTGCTTTGAGGTGAACTTATTTTCTCAACCTATTCTTCTTTAACATTGTGTAAATTTGTTTCTTTTCTAAAATCACCTCCGTAGTATGGGATTAGCCCTTGCATCAGTGGCCTAGAGCCAAATTAGGTTTTGAAACAAATACATTAGGAGTGCAGATCGCCTCCTCTCAAATTGTTATTTTAGAGGTCATGTAATTCCCCCATTTTTTTTATCTAATAGACCTCAGTAGGTTGGGTATTTTACCCCTGTGTCTATGTCCAGAGAGGACAACTTGAAGGTGGAGTTTGGTGTGGCCTTTGAGAGGCTTAAAGTTGAGAGCGAGTGGCTGTTTTTCGAAAATTGAGTGTTGTATGCCTCGTGGAGGCTTTTCGGTGTAATTTGGAGCAAGTGCTCCTGAGCATGAATGGGGTTTTCTGCCCCTCTGGTAATACTTATTTTGAAGTAAGGTTGGGCTGATTGCCCAAGCATTGTAAAGTCAGGGCGCGAAGCCCAAATCCTGTAAATATTCTAACTACCTTTTGACTTGCTACTCTGTACCTTCCATGCTTATTATTTCTTTATTTTGAAAAGAAAATATAACCTTGTTATATTTTAAATTAATTTTACTTTCGTTGCTTGAGACCTGTTCACCACCCCGCACCTTCTTTCACGCATAACTACCACAAAACACGGTAACAGTATTCATCCGACAATTTATCACCGAGGAGTTGTTGAAATTTTGCTTTAGTGCTACAATCCTTGAGTGGTCTGTGTTCATTTTAGATCTTGTAAGTTTTCTCTGTTTCCTTCGCTGTACGTGGATGTGAAAGGTCTTCATAGACCTTATAAGTCGGTGGTCCGTCCAGCAGTCATCAGCATTTGTGTTGTGATTAACACATCGCGTTGGTCTCGGGCGCGTACAATATTATGAATCAATTAGATGCCGGTGTTTCGACCGTGGATGTTGCCATGATGTTTTAAATTTATCCTTCTGTCTGAAGAGGGTATTAGTGTTAACTAGATTGTGCTCTGAGCACTTCGTGAGCAACAAACAAAGTACAGCGTCAGACACTTAGCATGGCTGGAGTTGATCTCATTGGAGAATGTTTTCCTCTTGGACAGCTTTACCTGTCCCTCTTATGTGTTCCATCAAAATTAAATGTTGTTATGTTCACTGCCGGTAGAAATACGGCTAATATCGTATACAAGGAAATCTTGTAAGTTCTCGGTAAAAAGTAGCCTACCTCCTTTACTTCATAACTGCTCCCGTGCGAAGACTAGGTCGGTAGCTATTTGTAAATGAAATGGTATTTGGTGATATACCAGACCATTCTACTGTACCTTTCCAAGGAAGACAATGCCACTAACGTGTTTGGCTTAAAGCGTGATGTTTTATAGTGCAAGAAGGAAATCTCCTGAGGTTCAATGAGTTCCCACGATCATTTAAAAATTGTTGTTAAAAGGACATTCCTATAATAATCGGCATTACCTTTTAAATCGTATTATTTATTAATCCAAACCACTTTCGCTGTGAAGCAAATATAAATGCCGATAGAATCGAGTTTTGAAAGTTCTTCGTGTTACTTGTCTTCATTTTCATTCAGGGTGAGTGCGAAAGTTTCGTCTGCAAACAATCAACACGACTATGATTGTCTTTCTGTGCGATATGTAGTGACTGTATTTTTGACACACGTTTGTTCTGTTAGGCAGTGGCTGTGTAGTTTGGTTTTTCTTCCAAGAGCTCCCACGCAGAAAGGAAAGCGAAGAATGCGGGAAAATCACATATATCTTTTTATTTATAAGTAGCAATCGTACCCATCTTTCTCACGGGAATTTGCAGGGGATTACCTGTTTCCTTCAGGAATTTATTGTGAAGTAACATGACTGTATTCGTACGTTTAATGCAACATATTAAAATGATATTTTCCTACGAAACCACGTGGCAGTAACGTGACATATGATGAAGTTGAACAAAGTCGAGGAGGAATGAGGACAATTTCAGAATATATTTTATGGTACGGTAAAGTTTCTGGTCCAACGTTTCGCGAAATTCTCCATGGTTCTCAGGTTGTATATTGTATCTCTGACCAATCGCGTGGTGCTCCGACATTGATGATAGTTCTCTTAATATCTTCCCTTTCGAAGAGTAAAATGGCTCTTTAGTTTTTCCTTTTACCCACCTTGAAGTGACATGCACGATATGTCCCAGGGGACTTAGACTAAAAATCCAACTTTTCGTAATCTTCTGCGTTATTATCCGCCGTACGATAAATACGTACATGGTATAATGAAACGGAAATAACATATTCTTAAACGTTTCTTAGGCCTATATACAGTCGTTTGATAGATCTAATGTTAAGAAAAATATGTAAGAAAATTCTGCTGGAGCCGATGACATTAGATGTTAGGCCCTTTTAAACAACAAGAATCATCATCATCAAAATTCTTCCTATGAATACCAACTTTATGTGATAACCATGACGTCATATGCACCTGATAACACAATCCTGAGTGAGTAGATTCCAAATACATAGTCCAACAGTTTTCTTTTTTAGGAATAATCCTATACAAAGAGAGAGATAAGCAGACAGATAGACAAACAAGACGGACACGAAAGAGAAAAGTGTAAGTATAATAGAGTAAGAGAAAATTTATAAAAGAACTCTTCTGGTCTTCCTGTAAATCCGCAGTCTGTTCAGCGATTTTTAAATGATACGCATATCGAAACCTGCTCCTAGATGAGTAGACTCTAAATATGAAGTTTGGTCTAAATATAATCAATAGTGTAAGAAAAAATTGAAAAAAATTGTCTACTGGTCTTGCTATAAACCCCGAGTCTGTTCAGCGATTTTTAAATGATATGAAAATCGAAACCTGCTCCTCTAAATATGAAGTTTGGTCGATATCTATTCAGCCGTTTTCCCGTGGTGGTGGAACGAACGAACGAACGAACGAACGAACGAAAGAACGAACGAACGAACGAACGGACGAACGATAGAACGAACAAACAAACAAACAAACTAACTAACTAACAAACAAACAAACAAACAAACAGAAACGAAAGCTAAAAATTACTAATACAATCTTGAGTTGACCTAAAGCGGATAAATATACTGAAATATGTCGAAATAAACGATGTTACAGACAGTGGACCTGCTGCAACTTTATAGTATTTGCTTTACGCCACATCGACACAGATAGCTCTTATAGCGAAGATGGAATATGAAAGGAACAGGAGTGTCAAGGAAGCGATCCTGGACTTAATCCAGGTATAGCCCCATCATTTGCCTGGTGTGAAAATGGGAAACAATGGAATACCATCCTCAGGGCTGCTGAGAATGGGGTTCAAACCCACTATCTCCCTAATGTAAATTGATAGCTACGTTAGACAGCCCCGTGGTGTAGGGATAGCTTGCCAGCCCCTTACTCGGAGGCCCCGAGTTCATTTCTCGGCCAGGTCAGGGATTTTACCTGGATCTGAGTGGTGGTTCGAGATCCACCCAACCTACGTGAGTACATATGAGGAGATATCTGACGGTGAGATAGCGGCCCCGCTCTAGAAAGCCATGAATAACAGCCGAGGGGATTCATCGCACTGACCACACGACTCCTCGTAATCTGCAGGCCTTCGGGCTGAGCAGCGGTCGCTTGGTAGGCCAAGGCCCTTCACGGCTCTAGTGCCATGGGGTTAGTTTTAGTTAGCTAGCTACGTTACACAAAGCGCGCGGCCACTTGCCGGATAAAATAATGTATATCTTTGCTTCACCGGTAAAACGTTGTATCCCACAATACTCTTCCTATCCATTATTCTCCTTAAGACTGGTCACGCCTCCCAGCCACATATGGATATGCAGTCCATCAGAAGAATGTCCGCTGTGTTCGTTTTCCTATGTCGACGATTAAACGAAAATGAACCTTACATGCATTGTACACGAGGAGTGCGTAAATACGCAATGCAAACGTACATTCCTACAATACGGTACTGTAAGGTTCATTTTCCTTTACTCTTGAGCATAGGAAAATGAACACAACAAAATTTGTTCTGATGGACTGCATATCCATACGTGGCTGGGAGGCGTGACCAGTCTTAAGGATAATAATTGATACGAAGAGCTTTGTGGAATACAACCTTTTACCGGTCGAGCGACGATATCTGAATATTACTTAATTTAAAGTGATTAAACGAATAAAAGTGAGCAACATAGTTTATATTATAATACCATATTACAGTTATAAAAATAAAGTATGGGGCCGATGACCTTCGATATTAGGCCCCTTAAAACAACAAGCATCAAAGTAAAGTATTAAATTATCATAAAGGCACATATTGATCCCAACCTCGGAAATAGTATGTGTGAGTGTATACACCGTCGGAAAGACTGATGCATTATCATTAAAATCCAAATCAGTTGTATGAGTTTCAGTCAATATGATATTAAAGGTCAAAGATTCTCAAGTCGATGTCTGTACAATATACCTTACCTTACGAGGGAAGGTGAGTCCTTTGAGCAAGAAACTGTAGGTTTTAAACCTCGTTTTCCAATGCTTATGTCTAAGAAAGTATATATTCTACATTAATTGCTCTGTTTCTTATTATTATCATTAGTAGTAATGATAGTCACTACGATACCTGACTCAGTTTTGTAGGTACATCTGATTGTTGCCGGCGCCGATCATAGGCTAGTTAGCGTGCAAGATTTTGTACCTTGCTTCGTGATTTCTATCTCGCCCAAGTTCAGCAGATTATTGAAGAAATGGAACGCCATGTCTCATCATAACGTTAGCGTGTGCGATCATGGCTGAGGAAATCAATTTTTGGAGGGCAGACTCCATGTTATTGTTATTGGCATATAAAATATGGTGCACTTGGTATCAGCGGACACAATTAAAGTGATTAAGCAACTGGAATCGTTCGCTACAAGAGAGAATCACTTTCAAAATGTCGAAATTTGTAAGCAGATCGCCGAGATTACCCCACATTAGAAGGCGTACATTCAGTAAATAATAATAATAATAATAATAATAATAATAATAATAATAATAATAATAATAATAATAATAATAATAATAATAATAATAACCCGCTTGAAAATAAACTTGACTTTTAAGTTGAAGTCAAGTTGTGATCTGAGAGTAAATGCTTGTAATTCATTTACCGAATGTTTAATTTTAAGGTTTTAGTCCAAGAAGTGTAGCCATTACTGGCATTGCATAGAAAAGTTTCAGAATTTGTTTCCTCTTTGATTAGTCTCATTTGCTCTCAAAATATCATCTTTCGCGTGGTTGCTTAATAAAGGAAATGAATGGTTTAATTTCAGAATGGAAAATGGAAAACAGCTGAAAATAACGACAGGAAGGACATTTCTTTGGCTTAATAAATGCGCACATGGTTGTTAATTCTGCTAGAATGTTTCAAGGCCAATATACATTGTTTTATTTTGTTTGTCACGGCTACTGATTTCTCTGCATCCACGCTCAACGTCCTCTATGTAAAATCGGAGTAGGAAAGGGAGGAATGATTTATTTCCCTTCTCATTCCTTCACCGTGTGGTTTGTGTTGGTTAGGAATGGTTAGAAATCGCAGTAACAAACTAGCTAAAAAACAGCTTTACCCCTCCTCCCTCCCCACGTCCACATTTTTACGCACATTATTTGCCATCAAATAAATCCCGGTAGCTAATAGTGTTGTCGGCAGCAGGCTACTAACGGGGTACTTCTAAGAGAAGCAACAGGAGCGAGGTTTATTTTTTTTGCATGTATACACCAAGACCGGTGGCGGTGAGGGGTTGGCGGTATACTTGCGAGGGTGGTGGAAGGGAGCGGACCAGAAGCGCTGTTTTAAAGTACGCGTGCGCAGACGCGAGGCGAGGCGCAAGGCTCGAGGGAACTTGGTAGACGCTGGACGCTCGGTCTGTATCAAGCACAGCGCGACTCGTGACGGGCTTGGGGGGTTTATCTTCGCTCAGTCGGGAGTGCGGAGCGGGCGAGTAGTGGTGTCGCGTGACAGACACAGGTGGTTTTACTTTAGTGACAATAACAACACACACTCTTTGTTCAGGACATTCTCACCAGTTAGCGTGGGGCACTTCCTAAAAGGGTAAGCGTCACAAATATAAACCAAAAAACGGGGCCGTCTTTATTTGACAACAAAGTTTTGACAAGCTTGGAGGATTTACAGACCTCTCCATTAAAACTACATTATTTAGTTTCAAAATAATAAACCACAAAGTACAATAACACTTAATTATCGCCTTGTCTAAAAATAAACAAAGTGATTTTTCAATATTCCCTTAGGCGGAGAACAATACCACATTCCTTGCTATCAAATATAACATTTCAAAATATATTAATGATACCGTCGAGTAATGTGAAGTTCCGCAAAGAATATACTCTTTTTTCAATTATGGCACGTTTCTTTCTTATGTTTCAAAGACACGTTATTCTAATGTACGAATGCCAATATATTGTAAGCTGGCTGGTGAAAATAAGACGTAATTCAACGAGAATTGCAACTTACAAGAGGTATATTAATGTTGTTACTTCCAATGGGACAACTTTGTTTTTAAGTAAATATGGCCCTGTGTATATGTATAATTTGTTTTTAAATACCGGTAATCCTATGTTGAATCCCCTTTATTAAGTACAACATACAATTACAATGAACAATGACGGTGAAAATAGTCCATTGGCATTCATTTAATATTATGTTTACTAAATAAGTAGAGAATCATACAAATTTTTCTGAAAAGACACCCTGTTTTTCCTATTGTTATTCCTTAATTCCATTACGTTAGAGCTATTACTATGGCAATGTTTCTAACATTGTGCATTTAATTTCTATCAAAGGAATCACAACTGGATTACGAACCTGCTATTGACTGATATTTCGAACAAATACAAAACAAATTAATATTTAAATTAAATTTTATTAATCTGCATTGCACTGCACTAAGGATATGCTTTCGACCTCGTTGTTTCACTGAGATTACACAGGCCACTCTCGACTTATAATTTGTGACAGTCAGTGTTTCATAATCTTATAAATAGAGGTGTTAACTACTCTAAACCGTTCTGTTTAACATTTAGATCAATTAATTACACTACGGAGGTGGACAATTGGTGGCGATGAATGGCAAAGATAAACTTTTTTTTTACCACAATGCTCTTAGGAATCGTCATCTATTATTATTAATAACAACTATAATATAATTAACTTCAGTGCTAATATACATATTTTCGTGTGGCTATTGCTAGCTTGGCGCAGCCCCTGTACGGCAGACCCTCCGATGAGGGTGTGTAGGAAGTTGCGTATAGCCTAGTTGTGGTGAAGGACAGTGTTATGTGTGGTATATGCGTTGCAGGGATGTTGGTGAGAGGAGAAACATCTAGTCCCGGAGCTTTGGAAATAAAACATTTAGTTAAGGTTTAAATCTGCTACCCTTCCGGGAAACAAAAGGGGGGCTTGTGATCCGAAAGCCACTGTGCTGAACATTCAGCCAAGGAGCCGGACATAATGACACTGAAATTATAAATTTTTGTTCTTCATGCCAACCTTTTGATGTTCATAACGGGAGTTCATTGGACGAAATGCACACTGTATTGAGAGAGATATTGAATCATCATTTACTCGGCTTATGGTTCTAAAACAGTGACCTTCTTCACTGATAGAGTAATTGTTTACAAAATACAAAGCTTCTGATTGAAGAGTACCTTGAAAAATTCAATTTTGATAAAATAAATTCCTTGCGATCTGGGATCTTCTTGGAGGTATTACCATGAGAAATCAGAACAACAGTTAGAAAATATAATTCAATCAGTTGGCGGCGATAGTAAATTCGTGTCCTCGTCAGGAGGTTGTGAAGCTCTCTTCAGGAATACCCCGAATGGAAGTGAACTGCATGTACAATTTTAAGCATATATCATCCTTCCTGCCATTCTTAAATCTCTGGCACTACCGAGATTCAAACCCGTGCCATCGAGGGTGGCATCTAATAGTTCTAACCGTTACGCTACGGAGGCGGACAATTGGTGGCAATGAATGGCAAAGATAAACTACATTTCAACACAATATTCTCAGAGATCGTCATGTATTATTATTATTATTATTATTATTACTATTATTAACTTCACTGGCTCTGAGATGATCTGTATTACTGTAGATGGTGTGTAAGTTGGATTAAATAGTTTATGTCGTCGCTGCCGGTACATAACGTCCTATGTGAAATATTTTAGCTTAGAACTTTGGCCGGTAAGGTTCTGTCATCTAAGGTGCAATATTGTGTGAATATTGTCAAGGCATTCTCGCTCTTCATAATGTATGTGCTGCGGGTCAGTATATCTTCAAAAACATTATCACATAGGAGGTTTTGTCCCCGCAACGACGATATGCTTATTATCAATGCATATTTTTCAATAGGGCTGCCGACATTGAGGATCGAAACCACTATCTCCCTAATAGCGGATACTGGCCGCACTTAAGCGACTGCAGCTATCAAGCTTGGTAATAATAAAAATGCTACAACTACTACTAATAATAATAACAACAATACAGCATTGTATTTCCTTCGTATTGGCTCTAGGATTCAGAACTCATGTTCCTTGCGTGTGGGGTGGCGTTTCGTTCTTTTGAGCAATGTTCGATGCTTCAAATATACATTACTAAGCTTCGAAAGCTTCCTTCCCGTTCAAGGAATTGTTTCAGATGTAAACAGAATAAGGACGATAGCAAAGCAAAGTCACCTCCGTACAGGCCATGAAGGCCCTTGGGGGAGTGGAAGGTAAAGGCTTCCACCATTGTTAACCTCGGCACGTGGTGGGGTAGAGTGGTTTGCTCTACGCCTGGCCGCCTTTGCCCCCAGGAATTAACCTGGTACTCATTTTTGGTATAGGCTGACTGAACCTCAGGGCCATATGCTCCTCCGGAAGTGGAAATCTCGTTTCTTAAATTTTACGACTTCCTGACGGCGATTCGAACCCACGTCCTTCCGGGCGAACCGAGCACGCCTTTACCGCCTCGGCCAGGCAGCCCCTATAATAACGATAACTTCCAGTAATTGTAATTGCTAGTGTTGTGCTGTCGGACGAGAACTGCAATAAATCTACAAAGTAGTAATGTCATTTAATAATTACTTTATATTGAAAGATATGTCTTCGAATAGTGTTGGTACTAAAATGGTGTTGAAAAAATTTCATTTCGTTAACAGTCTCTTACACGCAAGCAATAATATAAAAGTATTTGTGAATGATTTTAAGGGCTCGTTGGACAAATTTATAGATTTTTTCGATTAAATAAACATTTAATGAATACCCAGTAGAACACCACGAATCGTTATTTCAGGCTTTGTTATGTATAAGGTTAAGACAAATCGGGTGGTTAAAACATCATACCAATTTCTGTCTTGAGTTAATTGTGCACTGAAAACTGAATTTTTCTGTTATTTGCAATGTTATACTGTAACATTTTGGTGCTAGCTTGTAGAAAAATAAATTTTGGGTAAGATTTTTCAGAAATTTATTCCCCTAGAAGGTTCACTTGAGGTGTATTTCGAGACATATAAGAAACAGTGTTCAAGAATTGTGTAAAACAAATTAATTTCAGACAACATTCCCTTTTCTTTGCCGTTGTGATCAAATATTACGAGCTATCTAGGCATAAATAAAAACCGAACAAAAATGAAAGTACCGGTAATACTATAATATTTTATAAAATATACACGATGAATTATCGTTGATGAAATCTGTCCTTTGTATCCTAAATGTTTTAATTAATCGAAAGTTTCCATAACTGTGTATACATTATGAAATACAACTGCATTAGTTGACTTCATTACTTTATTATTATTATTATTATTATTATTATTATTATTATTATTATTATTATTATTATTATTATTATTATTATTATTATTATCGAAGTAAATTATGAAAAATGTATATCCGTAACTGTCATAACGAATAATTTAATGTGACATTTCGCGTTATTTCACTAATTTTCCACTTATTGTTATTATTAGTAGGCAATTTAATTTCTTTACAATGTTCAGAACTTTGGGCGGTTATTGTGCTGGCCTTATATTCTTGAATGATTTTATATAACATTTCTATGCTTGATATCCTGTTCCAAACAGAGAGTTTGTTATTAGATCGCACGGTTTTTATAAATTACGTGAAAAAACCCATGGCACTATAGCCCTTGAAGGGCCTTGGCCTACCAAGTGACGCACGCACGAAGGCCTGCATGTTACGAGGTGTCGTGTGGTCAGCACGACGAATCCTCTCCGTCGTTATCCCTGGCTTTCTAGACCGGGGCCGCTGTCTCACCGTCAGATAGCTCCTCAGTTCTAATCACGTAGGCTGATTGGACCTCGAACCAGCCCTCAGGTACAGGTAAAAATCCCTGGCCAGGCCCGGAATCTAACTCGGGGTCTCCAGGTAAAGAGGCAGGCATGCTATCCCTAAACCACGGGACCGGCAAATTACGTGTAATGCCACAGTAAATATCAAGTATGTACCTGGTGAAATCAAATTACTTTCTCGATATATAATTGCGACGTACGTTTCCACTAGAGAATTATTTTTCTAAATCATTAATAACGTGTAGAGATTTAATTTTGATACTTACGGTATTATGTTCTACCTCATTTCGTTCGATGAAAATGAAATGAAATGTCGTATGGCTTTTAGTGCCGAGATATGCCAGGACGGGTTCGGCTCGCCGGGTGCAGGTCTTTCTATTTGACTCCCGCAGGCGACCTGCGCGTCGTGTTGAGGATGAAATGATGATGAAGACAACACATACACCCAGCCCCCGTGGCATTGGAGTTAACCAATTAAGGTTAAAATCCCCGACCCGGCCGGGAATCGAACCCGGGACCCTCTGAACCGAATGTCAGTACGCTGACCGTTCAGCCAACGAGTCGGACATTTCGTTCGATTAGTTGTATGTACCACATATCTATAGCAAATAAAATCCAAATAATTAAACTATTTATGACCGAGCTCGAGAGCTGCAGTCGCTTAAGTGGGGCCAGTATCCATTAATCGGGAGATAGTGGGTTTGAGCCCTACTGTCGGGAGCCCTGAAGATGGTTTTCCGTGGTTTCCCAAATGCCGGAGCTGTACTTTAATTAAGGCCACGGCCGCTTCCTTCCACTTCCTAGGCCTTTTCTATCCCATCGTCGCCGTAAGACTTATCTGTGTCGGTGCGACGTAAAGCAAAATAGCAAAAATAAACTATTTATGAGTCCCTCAGATGCTAGAAAAAAGGTTGGTGATGAAGGAACGAAGTTTTGAATATCGATGTCTTACTTGTAAAACCTCGTATCTCCCAATTCACTTTCTATCCATTTTCTTCCTTAAGACAGGTCACGCCTCCCAGCCACAATTGGATGCATAGTCCATCAGAACAATTTTCGTTGTGTTCATTTCCCTATGGTTGTGTGTAAAGGAAAATGAACCTTAAATACGTTAAACTGTAGGAGTATTTAAATTCGCCATGAAAACAACATCCCTACAACACTGTATGGTAAGGACCACTTTCCTTTACACGTCTCCACAGGAATATGAACACTACGAAAAAGGTTGTGATGGACTGCTTATAAATATGTGACTGGGAGGCGTGACCTGTGTTAAGGAATGTAAAGGGTAGGAATAACATTGTAACATACGAGGTTTTAGAAGTAAGCCGAAGATATACTTGCAATGATAACTCATCTCCTGAGCTGCATACCATTTTGGCTAATTAGCGATCAGTTATGGAAACAAGACGATATTTTCCATCGTCAGCCATCAGCTTTATGTGCATTTCTTGGCAAATAATTGTATGGTCTTCTCATTAAAATGCTGGCCATTTACTCTCCATTGTAAATCTATGTCAACACCTCAGAATTTATGGCAGATTGTATTGAAAACTTGCAATCTGATATCATAGAACTTGAAAATAAATGCAACGAACATAACATAACATAACATGAACATACAAATTTCCAAAACTAATGTCATATCGCCAGGGAAGAAATATTTAAGCATTGAATGCCAGACGAAGAAAAAAGGTACTAGAATAAGTAATTTCGTGCACTTATGATCTCCCTGATTGGTAGAATAGTGAAAGAATTCGATTCATCGGGTAGCAAACGTAACGTAACGTAACGATTTTACAGTTGCTGTCAAGGTTATTGTGTAAACAAAACAAAAACATCAGTTCTTAGGTGAAATTACCGTTACGTCGCTTTTTCAGAACAATTCTTTAGTATGAGAGTGAAACTGGAGGAATTACGAATGTCTCATTCATAAACTGGAAGTAACAAGCATGAACGTAACGAGAATAATGTAGTGGTACAAAAGCATGAGAAAAATGGTAGGAGGGGACTTTCAGCGAGGAGTTGAAAGTTGTTATGAATGAACTCGACGATTGGATATGTAGATAGTAGTAGTTATGTAGTGTAGTAGCATAATAAATACAAGCATTTGCAATCCGTCCAAACTTGACGGGCGACGGATGGAGTTTTTATAAAAACATCCGTTCATGATTACATTTCTGAATAGATGTTTATAATTGTCCACAAAGCTTACAATGCTGGGCCTTAGTGAGTAAGGTGTTAGGAAGAGGATATATTAGTTAGGATAGCAGTGGACTCGCCCTTGGTGGGTGAGAGTACCATAGGAATATCTAGACCATGATCGATAGGCTGGTTTGTTAATGATTTAAAGGTAGAAAGTGTAGTAGAGACGAAACTGCAGTTTCGGTTACCAATAGAGGGTTGTGGAGGCATTTCGTTCACGGAAGCTAGCAGACTGAACACTGAAAGGCATGAAGATCAATCATTCTTAAATGTATATATACTTTGCAGGCAGTGAAAAATATAATAGGAAAGAGAAGTTAATGAATATAAAACATTTTCCGTACAGGTCATCACAGATTGGAGGTTACATATTTATATATTATAACATAATAATATAATAATTACAATTGCACATAACACTACAGGCTTTTCATTAACACAGGGTATCAAACAAAGTAGTCACAATCAGTAAATTAGTAGTTCGGATGACCATGAACTTCACATACTTATATAAATGAAGCAGTTAGTATAACAGTGTTATAGCAATATAATTAGGACTTAGGAGATTATTCAAACAGTAAAAGTGTCAATTAGGCGCTTCGAGAATCAATTGATCATTCGACTAATGTTTGTTTCACGTTAGTTAAATAATCGAATGATTTAGAATGAATCATACTTCCTGTGAAAACATCATAATGGGCGTAACAGTTCAGCTATATCACCATTAGCTTCTCACCTAGGTATCCATAGTTCAAATTCCAGCCATTCACGTGGTAATTTGAAGTCCTGTGGTTCTGGTTTCACGTATATTTTTAGACTACATGTTTTATGACGTAAGACTACAAGTCTGTTTGAATCTGAAATATTGAATATTTATTTTAATTTTACATCCCATATTTCTTTTCGTGCTAATTTATTTCTTGTCTTTTAATTATTCTTCTGTCTAACAATTAGCATTGTTAATTTTTTTGTAAAATTATGTTTAGTATTCCTTTCATTGCCTTTTAATTTATGCTGTTCGGTTTAAAAGAGGGCAAAGTTCCCTAGATTCACCTCTGTGAAGACAATGAATCTTGTAATAGGAAAAATAAATGAAAGAGTACAAAACGGACTCCATAAAGGCCATCACAGATTGTAGGTTACACGGTTCTACTTCCCGCAATATCGGCAGTGAACGATACAGAATGGTTTACTCTAAGCACAAAAACCTAACCCGGAAATAAATCTGGCCCTCGTTTATCTTGTAGTGTTAATGAATATCAGGTTCATGTCTCGGTACATTATTATTATTTATTATTATTACTATTATTATTATTATTATTATTATTATTATTATTATTATTATTATTATTATTATTATTAATAATAATAATAATAGTATTTTACTCCATAAGTTAGGGATAGTGAAATGAGAGGGGGTATTCTCCCACATACATCAAAGTGCCTCCATCCCCACATAATTTGCAGTAGTGTAATAATTAAAACCTGGTGAAGCCCGTCAAAACTTGACACGTGACGGATGGAGTATTTGTGGAAGGACTTGATTTTATAAAACATCCGTCCATTGTTACTTTTTGTGCACGTATGCTTCCAAATGTAAAAAAAAGGTATGCCTGAAATTTCAGTGACTCCTTAATTAAAGGACCTCTTTAATCACAACATTATAAGTGCTGTTCCTTTTAGGTTAAATTTGCACTTTTCCTATTGATCACAGTCGAGACATAACAACATACAGCTCACTGCGGTTAAATATAGATTGGGGTAAATAAATAATACACGATCTAAAGTTTGTACTTACGTCTTGTTTAGTAATAATAATGTTAATGGCTTTACGTTACACTAACCACTCTTTTAGGGTTTTCGGAGACGGAATTTTGTCCCGCAGAAGTTCTAATACGTGCCAGTAAATCTACCGGAACGAGGCTAAAGTATTTGAGTACCTCCAAATATCACCGGGCTGAGCCAGGTTCGAGCCTGCCAAGTTGGGGTCAGAAGACCAGCGCCTCAACCGTCGGAGCCACTCATCCCGGCTATGACTCTTTGGCTGAACGGTCAGCGTACTGGCCTTCGGTTCAGAGGGTCCCGGGTTCGATTCCCGGCCGGCTCGGGGATTTTAACCTTCATTGGTTAATTCCAATGACACGGGGGCTGGGTGTATGTGTTGTCTTCATCCTCATTTCATTCTCATCACGACGCACAGGTCGCCTACGGGTGTCAAATAGAAAGACCTGCACTTGGCGAGCCGAACCCGTCCTAGGATATCCCGGCACTAAAAGCCATACGACATTTCATTCATCCCGGCTATACCTTGTTTATAGTCATACAAAATATCAGATGAATGGGAAAATGTTGTCGTTTGAAAAGTAAGGAAAAGCGGTATCTCATCATGTTAAGTCGATTCTCGGTATACATTCTTGTCCTATCCTATCACCTGTAATAAGTTTTAAATCCAAACAGTTGTTGCACATGTACCTAACAATTAATGTTACAACGTTTGGGAGGCATTGTAAAATATTTATATCTCTTAATAGTATGAGAATAACACCAGACTGACTCAAAATTATGTTGGAAACTGAAAAATTTCATTTTATTCATCTGTAATTAAATTATTGACACTTATAAACCTCCTTTGTGATAATATGAGTAGCTTTAGAATTAATTTAATAGCAATGCACAGTTTTAGGAGCAACAATAGCATATTCTGACCTTGTGATGAGAACCCGTCTCCGAACATGCCTGAAACCATGTCTTCTTTCATTATAATAGTGGATGGTAAATCAATAACATCTTATGGTACTGGAAATTCGTTGAAGGTAAATTTCCATTGCCAATTTGAAACAAATAGTGAGGACATTCTAATTCCTCAGAACTTACCCTTATGTTTGTAATGAGTAGTATTACTTTGAACTCTTTCCAAAGCGTAGAGAGCACAGTGTAGCATTGAATTATTAATTTCCTTGTGTCATGAAGAACTACCGGAAAAACTGCCAAAAATCTCTGCCAAGAACGATTTCTTTCCCTCCCAAATGAACGACTTTGCCCATAATTTATTTGATAACTCCATTAACCACATTAATGGATAAAAATTGGCTATCGGAGCTTCATTCCATAGTATCAATTTTTCTGTCTTCATGTCAGCAGCGGGTTTGTTCCTAATTTTAAGAGATGAATTAGATGTTTTCATGCTGCTTCAGTTGTAACTTAAAGGTACTGTGTACTGGGCGACCATTTGGTAGCAGCATGGCGGTAATGCCGGCCCATGCCACAGGCATTATTTTCAAACATTAACTTGAAGCATTATTTTATGAGACAATGAGACATGAATATCTTTCTGGCACTAGCAAACTGAACGTTGAAATGCTGAATAAAAGTAATATTTGCTCTATATCCCTTTGACTAATGCTTGTTAAGGGAGACGTTCAGAAAGTCTTTGAATGTGTCCCAAACCGAAAGACCTTGGATGATTGATGAAGAATGCATACAAAAGCAAATAACTCTCTCAGCTGACGCGGTATTTGGAAAATTGACGCTTCTTGTAGCGTCCGAATCCGTTCATTACCATGCTGAGTCAACCCATCTCGCTTTGCTGCTTCCTTGAAGATGAAATATGTAGAGTTATCTATACGTCCTTGTATCTTAGACACTGGAGGCTCCCACCGCGCGAAGCAACAACAATCGGGGATGATTTCGTCGTCATCGAAATTTACTTGCTGTAATTCTGGTATATGGACGGGTAAGCGAATTACCCTCTGAAACTGTCCATGCACTGGGTGAGGGTAGATTATGAACACAACATCAGCAGGACTCATATATAGAGTGTTTAGGAAAGAAGATACTTCATCACGATGAACTGAACTGCCTTCAGCGGTTACTTGTACGTTTGCACAATTCTGTCCTTTATATACATATTTATGGACGTACTTTACACGGTGAACGCATTGACACTGAAATTAATGTGGAACTGAAAGTATAGGAATGAAAAGGGTTATAAGGAACTATATAATGTTTGTCAATGTATATGTCATAGATATATCAAACGCAGCAGTTCCCTTACTTTACAGCAGAAAACCTGAACAGTAATATCTGGTCTGTTAATCGTCGTTTCATATAAATGTATAGATTTACTGATCTCTGACCTTGAATGGTGTGTATCCCCCTGTGGGAATAACACCCAGGGTATCCCCTGCCTGTCGTAAGAGGCGACAAAAAGGGGTCCCAGTGGCTCTGAAATTTGGAGCGTGGGTTGGCGACGACGCGGCCCTCAGCTGAGTCCCGGCATTGCTTCCACTTACTTGTGTCAGGCTCCTCACTTTCATCTATCCTATCCCACCTCCCTTGGTCAACTCTTGTTCTTTTACGACCCCAACGCTATTAGGTTTGCGAGGGCTAAGGAGTCTTTCATTTTCACGTCCTCCGTGGCCCTTGTCTTCCTTTGACCGATACCTTCATTTTTCGAAGTGTTGGATCCCTTCCTTTTTGCCCTCTGATTAGTGTTATATAGAGGATGGTTGCCTAGTTGTACTTCCTCTTAAAACAATAATCACCACCACCACCATGAATGGTGACAAAAACGTCAGAAAAATATCCGGCTTCCCAAATTTCCTGACCATTACCATAGCATCCTGATGAATTCTGCATCATATTTCTAGGACTACCTACTCTTAATTTCTCCTGTTAAACCCTCATGCGTAAAGCATCTGCTAGGCGAGCATATTAATCTACTCGCAATTGTCCCCGTTCATTGTGAATATATATCATTTTGTCACCTTATATGTAACAATAATAATTTTAAAAAATAGTTGTCGGGTTAATTTCCCTGCGTTTATAACAGAATGAAATCTGCTTTAGGAGGGAAATCCTGAACCAAGAACCTAACCTCGCATAGATATAGTACACAAAGTTTAGTTTTCCGGTCTTCTCCCGTTGGCACTGAAATATACCAGCCAGGTTCCCCGCATAGACACATAAGCACATACGTCATAGGATCGCACTACATACTAGCGTAATCCGTGGATTTTTAAGCAACACCTTTCGCAGAAACGGCATAGTGTCTATCGAATGATGTAGCACAGTCAAATGATTCGAAAATATATCTTTTTATCGCTTTGTTTTCATCCTATACGTTTATTTACTCTTTCTGTGCCACTAGTTAATGTACTTTCCTTCAGCATTGTTTTGGGGTCTTGGCTTTGACATTGGAAGTAACTGAAATTTGAATATAACTGGATATCGACCGATAGTGTATAACCTGACATCGTCATATTCAGCATCAGAATTCCTAGAATGGTTATATCCCGAATTTTGAATGAATAATCAGGGTATCCCATGTTCAATGTACTTCAGCACAACATGGCGGAGGACTCTCCATCCCTTGATATCAAATTTATGGAATCAGACACATTACTAATGTGCTCTCTGTGTGAAATTTCACGTACAATAAAGCATTCGTAATCTTACCACCCGCCTGCAATTTTTTCGACGAATTTTAATTTGGAAAAATATTTATTTAAGTCGGTTCAGTAGAAACCGCAGGTGAACTATCCTAAGACACATTCTTGTGTTTTTAATGTATAGATTATAGGAAAATACTGGCTTGTATACAATCACTGTATTTGCATAATTCTTCACCGGTTCGGATGTGTATCGTTAATTAATTCTACTTATACACGCACGGATCTCCACATACACTCCAGTACGGCCGACTCATTGACTGTCAGGTACGCTCTCACTCACTCAGAATCACATTAACGTTCATTCACCCTCCCAGGAATACAGAAATATTCATACAGATAAGAAAATTTACGTTTTGTACAGGTTTAGAAAATTGTACAGTCTTTTCACATATTAAAAATCTGAAATAGGGAGTCTCGATTGTACGTTCATCCACTCACTGACTGAGAACCAAATCCGCGTCCGTCCAAATGAGTCCATCCGATCATTTACCATCTCTGTTACGAATAATTATCTTTCAAAATATCACAATAACTTAACTGTTTCCGTCATGATCATGTCGAAAGAACTGGCTTTTAGGCAATTATTATTATAAAATACAGCAGCTTAGTCTTTCCGAGCATTATTTATCACATAGCATACATTAATTTTTTATGTTGTTGTTGGACTACATTTGTTAGACGTAAAGTAACAGACCTCCATCACAGTTCAATTAAAGGAGTATTACTTTTACCAGTAGTTTGATAGAAATGCCATGTGTACATTACTTCATTTAAATTGACCCCCTTTATGTAACTCAACTCAGTTGGGAAATATTAAATATTTTTATCATCAAACTGGAGATCTCATTTAAATCGATTAAGGCAATATGTGACTATTTAGCTCATGGTCGCAATCATTAATCAGCTGTCTTCCGCCACACTTTTAACGCTTTCGTGTTATCACGTTCATTTTATCGCGTCTACGTGCACTTGATTTAATATACTGTATGTATCAGAATAGTGCTTTGAAACATATTCAGTAATACATTTGACCAGAGACCGCACAATCAAGAGAGCGTGACTGCATTATTCTGATGTAGCCGACATACTGGAAGACTGTGGCGCAAATAGTTTGAATGAAACAATAAAACAGTATATTTCCGTGTTGCAAATTTTTTTCTCTCTATTTGTTATGAACATCTACTGTATGTACAATTTTTAAATATTTACGAACTTCTGTTATCATGACTTATCTAATTTGCCAGTTAATCACTAAAAAGTCAAAATAAAGGCAACTCGTGTTACATATTCTCTATAAATAAATTCTTCAGCTCTCGTTATATTGCTACAGATATTATAACATCATTAGGAGTCCCAGAAGTTAAGTATCTTTCTGATAATATTATTGGTTTATTTTCTAGTAGCATCAGTTATCGAAGACAATAAGGTGCCGGAATTTTGTCCCGCTGTAATTATTTTAAGAGCCAGTAAATCTTCGAACAAGAAGCTGATGTATTTGAACATCTTCAAGTACCACTGAGCTGGTCTGAAAACGAACCCGACAATTTAGTCAGAGAAAGCCAGTGTTTCTGTGTCTGAACCATTCAACCCGGCTCTTTGCAAAATCAGAAAGTTCGGGTTTAGGTATAGTTATTCCATTGACGAACTTGTAGGATTAAAACTCTTTATGTTCAAACGGATCGAGTTGATAGGCCGAAGATAGTTTGCCCTATTACTCATAGATTTCATGGGTTTACCTACCTGATGGGACAGAAAAAAATGGTGGAGAAATTCACTTTACCTTGCCAAGGGCTAGAAAGGTCAGAACTGATACTCATCGTTCGGTGAATTGCTTACGTGGAAGAGTCTTCTCAACAAACATATTTTTTTCCTCATCTTAAGAAATAATTATTGGGAATTGTAAAAAGACCGAAATTTATAATTTTTTGTACAGGAGCCAAGCCCCCCAGTACTTGAAACAAGTATTGGGTTTCTTGGTCCTGATTACTATTTATAGTGCGGCCATGCCGTCATTGGTTGACTGATATAGATGAATTAGATTTTTCGTCATCTTGAACAATTTGGAGATCTGCTCGTAAATCGTGAGAACATTCAAGTCCCGGTTAATTTTGATATTTAACTTACGCCACGGTGAGTGACTCACAAGGCGAAAAATCCTACTCTTCAAGACCTGCAGTCGTCCTTGTGGCGTCTTTGGAATATAGCACCAGGCCTCACAACCATGCGGGTTCATTGGCTTGATAAATGTGTCACCACTCTGATGTCCGGCTTCATGGCTAAATGGTTAGCGTGCTGGCCTTTGGCCACAGGGGTCCCGCGTTCGATTCCCGGCAGGGTCTGGAATTTTAACCATCATTGGTTAATTTCGCTGGCAAGGGGGCTGGGTGTATGTGTTGTCTTCATCATAATTTCATCCTCATCACGATGCGCAGGTTGCCTACGGGAGTCAATTC
This sequence comes from Anabrus simplex, assembly GCF_040414725.1. Taxonomy (NCBI): domain Eukaryota; kingdom Metazoa; phylum Arthropoda; class Insecta; order Orthoptera; family Tettigoniidae; genus Anabrus; species Anabrus simplex. Next base: position 298,617,670 of record NC_090265.1, on the reverse strand, counting down.
AAAACATCTGCACCTGGTGAGCCGAACATGTCCTCGGACACATCCCGGCACTACAAGGCATACGCCATTTTCATTTACCACTCTGATGTTTGTCTGTTTGTTTTATTTTTGTTGTTTATAAGTGTTCGCACACCAAGCACGTGGGTATGCGCGCTTTGCAATGCCTGCTCTATTATTTCATCTCCAGATAAGAGCCCTGTCGACGATTAAGCAAAGGTAGTTCATTCACCATGCTCAGTCACGGTAAGTCCCTGCGCCGAATTTGGAGATGACGAAATCTCGGCCGTCTTTTCGAAAAAAGAATTGCTAAGGGTCTTTTCGGGCTGACTTCTATCTCGTTCTTTGTACACTGTTATAAAATTTTATTGATCCAAGTTTGAAGTTTTGCAGTGGTGTCGCAATAACGTCGCTGAGCGATGTCATCAGCATTCTATTGAACTTCTATTCAACTACAGGGTGTAAAGGATTGGCGATACCTTATGGCACACCTGCGTGAAGTTGCCGAAAGGTGGATTTTTCACCTTCGTAGGTTGAAAAAATTGCTGTTCCCTTAAATATGATTGACTAAATGAGTTGGAACTTTATAACCTTCCAAGTGTTTAACTATTAAATTGTTGTGCAAGACGGTGTCGAAAACCTCCTCAGTATAGATAAATACTTGGATTATCTCGTAATATACTGGAATAAGTAAGTAACCGCTAGTGGAACTCACCGTCTGAATCGGAAACCAAACTGCTCCGGTCTCAGTAAATTATTGGAAGCTAGGTGACCGTTGAGAATATTTTGACAAGGTGGGAGTGTAAAGTAATAGGTCTGTAGTACTGCGGGAACAACCTGTCTTTCTCCGGCTTTGGAATGACCAGCACCTTGCTAGTCTTTCAGGCCATACAGAAATAGACCAGTGTGACCTTGTCAGCCGCAGGAGACTTATTCGCATTTAGCCGTCTGATACACATGCGGACCTCCGCAAGTTAGAACTCTGTCACTTCGTCACATGGCGTCCTACTGACCCTGAAAGCTGTGGCCATACGGGCTACCAGTCGTTCAGTAGCGTTATTATAGTAAAGTGTATCGTGAGTTACACACTGACTCTCAGTTGAGTCAGCGAAGGCCTGAGATTTTTCCATAGGCAAGAATACGAGCTCACTTCCGCCGTGAATCGCACGCTGGGGTTTGTATATACGAGTCATATTGGTACTTACCAACCAGAGATCGTTTTTAGTAAGATTGCGACAGATTTCTCAATTCTATGTTCCAGTAATCGTTGGCAAACGACCTTGGCTAGTTTTTTAAAAAATATTCAGCCCGGTCGGCTGAGTCTTCGCAAAGTTTCTATCTCTTCCGATACCGATTTTTGACTTTGATCAGATACCTGAAGAGATCTGAAATACCTTGTTCTGCTTGTGTACCAGGGATCAAACGAGAAATTTGTGCAGTTTCTTGAATGTGCTCCCTAGCGTTGAAGATCTTACGTATAAAATGCTCAATAGTCCTGTCAACAACACCCGACTACAAGGATCGAATGTATCGAAATCCTTATCCACATGAGATTAGAATTTTTTACAATACAAGTTTTGACGAAGTGTTGGACGAGAATGTTATTTTAGACGGTCGCATATAAGATTGAAACAAATGGATTATGATCCTAATTATGTTTAGAATGAATTAAGCGTTCTGTTATAATTTTCTTACAGTCACGTCAATGACGCTTGGTAAACCATTTATATTGAATTGAATTGAATTTATTGATCATGATTTACATGCCACTGAGACTGAAAAGGCCCTTTATGCAGCGTCTTCTTATAATACAATGCAGATGTATGAAAACAGTAACTACATTTTTATAATATTAAAGTATTAAACTAAACAAGAAACTTAAAAAAAAATGAAAATACAGATACCACATCCAGTAAGGTTAAGACATACATTATATAATAAGTAAGAAAGCAAATCATTAAGCCCTTCTGTTATTCTGGACTACATGTGTTTAAAGAATATAAAGCTAAAGCAGAGAAACAATTTTCTTCGAAATATACATATTCCTGATTGTTCGACACAAGAATGCCTGATCTCAGCCTCTTGCGTACTCCTCCAGAAAGACAGATGTTAAGAACTGCTTTAGTTGGGTACAGTTAGTGTTACTTGCGAAACGGTGAAGATTAAAGACGTTGAAGATACGTGATGCAGTGCAAACAAAGGATTTGTTAAATTTAGTGGTACGATGAAGGGGAATTTGAAGGGTGGTTTTTGTAAATCTATTATCTCTGTTATGTACCGACTCCTTAGGTTTAAATGCATTATATAGGTAGGATGGTGTCTTCAGTTTGAGAATTTTCTGCGTAGCAACAGCTACTGAGATTTCCCGACGTTCATGGAGTTTCAACCATTGTAGCTGTATGTAATAGGGTGTTATGTGTTCACCACGCCTGGCATTTGTAACGTAACGAACACATGCGTTTTTTACCCTCTGTAGTTTTATGTTCAAAGTTTCAGATAAGTCGTTGTATACGACTGAACCATAGTCAATTATTGGAAATATAAGACTTTGAACAAGTAGTTTTCGCATGAAAGGTGGTGTACATGACACGTTACGTTTCAAAATATGCATGGATGACACAACTTTTCGGATTACATTTGACGTATGATCAGACCAGGATAAGGTTCTGTCGAAAATTAGACCTAGATTGTTAACGGTGTCACTATAATGAATATCTGTCTCTAGAATTTTTATTGCTGGGAGGGATTTGAGGTCAACAGTTTTCAGGAGTTTTGTGTAACCTATGCAAATAAGCTGGGTCTTAGCCACATTTAATTGGAGGTTATGATTTGCGCTCCATTCAATCAATCGAGAGATGTCATGGTTAAAATGCGTTATAGAAGAAGATGCGTTAGTGGGACAAAAGTGGAAGTAAGCTTGTAAGTCATCCGCATACATGTGAAAGCTACTGCTTTTAAAGACTTCAGATATGTCATTAATATAAATAGAAAAACATAAAGGACCGAGGACTGATCCTTGTGGTATGCCACAGTTTACTGATTCCCAGCTAGAGAATCGACCGTCAACGAACGTGACTCTTTGTGATCTATTTGACAGATATGATTCAAACCACGACAGAGCACTCTGGGAGAAGCCAATTGACTTCAGCTTAGCAAGAAACAACTCATGATTAACAGAGTCAAATGCCTTAGAGAAATCAAAGAGACATAAGATAGTAAGCTGCCTGTTATCGGTGGCCGCGCGTATATCATCTGTAACCTTCAGAAGAGCAGTAGTAGTACTATGGCCCTTCTTGAAGCCAGATTGGTAGGGATTTAGAATGTTGTATTTAGACAAATATTCACATATCTGCTCATGAACAATTTTTTCTAGTGCCTTACTAAGTGCACAGAGGATGTTGATAGGCCTAAAATCACTACAGACTGTTGGTATTTTCTTTTTGGGCACAGGACGTACATTGGCACGCTTCCACTCTGAGGGATAAACTCCATTCTGTAGAGAGAAGTTAAATAAGTGCACAAGGGCAGGAAGAAATGTGTCCATGCAGGTAGAAATCATGGATATTGGAATATTATCTGGACCTTTAGCTTTAGTTCGTATTGATCTGACTGCTTTCTCTACCTGTGAAGGGTGTACGTACATGAAATAGAATTTATCTCTGTTACTTGGAGTGAGATGTCTATAATGTTTGGCAGTCTCTGATACTTTCGGAGTGTTGGAGTTAGAGACTGATGTCATATAATATTCACTTAATTCAGATGGAGTAACAGGCATCTGGCTATCTAGAGAGTGACTGACTCCAATACCAAGAGATTTTGCAGCACGCCAAGAAGCTGAGGTGCTCTTACAATTACGGAAGATGTTGTACGTATACTTCACTTTAGTGTTCCTAATTACTTGTTTTGTCTCGTTACGTAAGATCCTGAATTGCTCGTAATCATCTGGAAGTTTAGTTTTAATAAATTTCTTCCTAGCTCTGTCCCGTTTCCTTATCAATTCCTTAATACGCTTATTGAACCATGGTGATGACCGGTGTTTTACGAGAATTCTTTTTTGTGGCGCATGCTTGTCATAGAGTAAAAGTACAAAGCTGTTGAAGAGAGATACTTTTTGATCTACGTCATTGGACTGAAAAAACATATACCAGGGTAGTAATTCAGCGTCAGCACGAAAATTGTTCACGTCAAATTTACTGAAGTCTCGAACAAGAATAGTTTTAGGAATGTGTTTTGGCGTGGATAAAGTGAATACAGCATACAGCAAGTCATGACCAGAAAAACCGGCAGCTGGTTCCTGTCCGTATTCTACTACCAACTCATTGCAGTTCGATGAGATTATGTCGAGAGTGCTATCGGAAGTGGCAGTATGAAAGGTTGTATTGAATGGAAGGCAGTCGAGGTTACAAGCGTTGAGCACATCACGTATTTTTTCGCTTTCAAACGCCCCAGTTCCGAACCGAGCATTAACATCGCCATGGTAGCGAATGCCAGCACGTTATTGTATCTTATATATTGACTTAAGATTCTACTGTTAGGTTTGACTGCCCTAGATTTATATTTTGGCTGCTTGGTAATGAGATCACCGGCTATTAGTGTGGGAACATGATCCGCGTTTTCGAAAAAGAGCCTCAAGATCTATAAGGTGGAAGGGTGCTAAAGGCGGAAGGTAGGTAGCGACTCTTATGAAATGGTAGTATCGATGTCGGATTTCTATGCCTACAAATTCTAGTACAGAATGATGTAGGGGATCCAGCGCGTGATGGACTAGGGGTAGCCTTGGTCAGCACAGCCACACCCCCAGACTGAATTCCTACTCTACCTTTCCAGTAAACTACCATGTTATTTATTATGAAGGTATTATGCTCTTTTAAGCCATGGTTCACCTCATAGCATGAAATCAATATTATAGTCAGAGATAAAAGCCTCAAGCTCATACCTCTCACCGATAATACACTGACAATTCAAAGCACCAGTTGTCATATACATAAAATACGTATCATCAATCACGTCCGTCTATGGTGTTGAGATATACTTCATAGCAGCATGAATCACAATGTTACCAATAGTAACAGTGCACCATCTAAATTTTGTCACAGTGTTCAATAGATCAAATATGCCTTCTAAACTACTGAGGTCAGGTAGGATCGTTTCACTGTTTTCGGGTGACGGGCCATTCACAGAGGAAGCAGCAGCACCACTGACAGTATTCTTAAAAGGGAACACTGGAGTGTCCCCTTTTCAGAGCTTTTAAGTTTTCTGCTGGTTTCTTCGGTTTGGCGACCATTCGAAAAATGTCGCACCCTCTCAATAATTCTGTGTGTTCCCCGCCGCAATTAACTCACTTATCTGCGAGCGGACAGGCTGCAGCCAAGTGGTTGTCATCGCACTTCACAAAGCGCAACGGCATCCTGAAATAGTTGGCTGTGCGACCCAGCCTCTGACACTTGTAACACTGGGAGGGCCCTTCCATTCACTTGCAGGATTCGACGGTTACCCTCGAACCACTAAGGTAACGCAGGGAATAGATTGTTTGAGAAAATTCATCATTCGGGAGAATTCAGAATATCACACTGAGGGGTATAAGTTTTTTGTTGGCAATATCCCGCCTCGTGGAATCATATGTGTGTCTATGCTGGTACCCCAGTGCTTCGAGCTCTCCCTTAACCCAGTCGGTGTCAATCGTTGACATAATATTTGGGATTATTACTTTCATGTCTTTGGCTAGGGAGCTAATACGAAAATAACTGATATTTGCTCTGCTCAAACAATTTAGTTACAAGATGGTAGTCTGATCCGTTATCTACATGGAATTTGAAGACATCCCTCGCGTTGACAACCCTAATTACGCCAGTGCAAAGCTTTTGAGTTAGCAGCAATAATAATTTCGTGCAGCTATTTCTAGCCGAGTACAGCCCTTGTAAGGCAGACCCTCCGATGAAGGTGGGCGGCAGCTGCCACGTGCAGGAAACTGCGTGTTATTGTAGTGGAGGATAGTGTTATGTGTGGTGCGTGAGTTGCAGGGATGTTGGGGACAGCACAAACACCCAGCCCCCGAACTACTGGAATTAACCAATGTAGGTTCAAATCCCAGACCCAGCCTGGAATCGAACCCGGGACCCTCGGAACCGAAGGCCAGTACGCTGACCATTCAGCCAACGAGTCGAACGAGATAGCAGTAACGCCGCTGGTACTGACAATAATGGTGGAAGCGACTTTTCCTTTGATGTAGCTGGGTCTTGTTCCATTTCTACATTCACCCCCACCTCCAGGAGCGGTTGTCGTGGCAGTGAAATGCACTGTTCGTGGGGCCGCACTTAGTTTCTGTTGACTTACGACTAAGTAGACATGAGTGCGCAGTGCTGCCACTGGTAGGAAGTGTTTGAAAGGGCTGAAATGAATTAGAAAGATGTACCCATAACTGCTTTAACAAGAATTGGGGGAACGTCTAGTTAATTGGAATTTAATTTGACGGCGAGGTTTTCCTTTACTCTTGACGGCTGGATATCATGGTGCCTGGTGCTGATGTGGGACAACAAAGGACTTCATGATAGCCTCCTGTTTCTCCAGTAATTCCCACTTAGGATTAGGATGTATCAGTGAACCAGTGGAGGCAGGTGGTGTTGAGTCATCAAATTTTTGCCAAAATGAGGTAGATAATGGATAGGTGGAGGTGGACGGCTGCAGGGTTGCGCATGGCGCCGGGTATCTAGGTGAGTGCCCAAAGCCTGGCGGGAGATCCTCCTAGTGAATGATCAGAGTCGATGTAAGTTACCCGGCAAGGAACAACACAAAGCACAACGAGGAAGACAATCAATCACTAAAACAGACCAATACACTCTATTAGCACTTTGAAGAAACAATAACATTGGCATTCTCTCTCTTCGCAGAAACAATTTCTGTTTAGGATTCCATCAAGATATAGTAGATATTTCGGAATCAGGAGGGCAAATGGAGTGCATCGCGATTGTCCTATCTCAGGCGTTCGATAGAGTAGATCATGCGAGGCAACTGACAAAAATTAGCACAATTGGACTGGACAAAAGAGTGACTGAATTGATGGCTATATTTCTAGAAAACAGAACTCAGAGAAAGCATAGGTGAAGCATTGTCCGACAGTATGCTAATTTAGAGGGGAGTTATTCAAGGCATTATTACTGAACCTTTATGTTTGCTTCTAAATATAAATTATAAGAGTTTTAAAACTGCTATCAGAACTAAGGTATTTTGCTGCTGATGTTATTTTTTACAGTATGTGAGTGACTGCAAAAAGAGCTCAACAAAGATGTGAGATGGTCAGCAGGCAATGGTATGGTGGTAAACGGGGTGAAAAGCCAGGTTGTGGGTTTCACAAAGAGAAAAGGTCCTCTCAGTTTTTAATTACTAATTACTGCGTTGTTGGTGTGAGAGTTCCTCACAAGGGTCGCTGTAAATACCTTCGTGTTAATATAAGGAAGGGTCGTATATCAATGCTACTTGTTGTTACGCCGTACTAACTACTTTTTATAGTTTTAGGGGAGGAAAGGTCTGCATTGGGGTACTCATATAAACTGGAATGTAAATAAGAGTTACAAACCTCTCATTATGGTTATGAGTGTATTTAAGGGTGATATGATGTAAAGGTGAGGGCATATTAGTCTCTAGTAAGACTACAATTCGAGTATAGTTACAGTGTATGGGACCCTCACTAGGATTATTCGATTCGAGAAATGTAAACATCCAAAGAAAAGCAGTTCGATTTGTCCTTTCCGACAAAAGTGTAGCGTCAGGAAAATTTTGGAAAAGTTTGGGACAGAGCTCGATAGCTGCAGTCGCTTAAGTGCGGCCAGTATCCAGTATTCGGGATATATTAGGTTCGAACCCCACTGTCGGCAGCCCTGAAAATGGTTTTCCGTGGTTTCCCATTTTCACACCAGGCAAATGCAGGGGCTGTACCTTCATTAAGGCCACGACCGCTACCTTCCCACTCCTAGCCCTTTCCTGCCCCATCGTCGCAATAAGTCGCAATAAGACCTATCTGTGTCGGTGCGACGTAAAGCAAATAGCAAAAAAAAAAGTTTGGGCTTGGAGACTTGAGGAAAAGGAGACGAGCTGTTCGACTTAGCGGTATGTTCCGAGCTGTCAGTGGAGGTATTGCGTGGATTCACGTTACCAGACAATATGAACATAAAGTTGGAATTCAATTGGACAAATTGGGGCAAATACTATTTTATAGGAAGAACAATTTTCCAAGGGAAATGTTCGGTAAGTGTCCAAATTCTTTTACATTATTTAAGAAAAGCCTATGTAAGCAACTGATAAGGAATCTACCACCTGGGAAATTGCCGTAAATTCAGATCAGTGGTGACTGACTTCGAAGAATAACTGTCTCGTTAATTATTATTTCATTCCAAAATACACACAAACATTAATATCTTTGAATATCTTTGAAACTTTGCATTATGATTTAGGGACAGATTGTCATCATCCAAGTACACCTGTATGAATGAATATTTTAATGGTATCTGTCTTAGTATGCGAAGGGTATCAAGATTGGCATCAGAGCCCTGACACTTGTCCTATGGTATCAGAATTAATGAACGAATATTGATGGAATTCGGGATGAATTATTCTCACTGCCAGCCCTAGAAGTAACCTAGTATCTTAGACGAGAGCATATCTTTAATATTTGAGCAACGGCTTCTGCAAGCCAGCCAGCTACGGAGGAAGAATGTTTACAACTTCTCCTTTAAATATATTTCTCTGGCTCATTGGCTGGACGATGAGCGTACTGGCCTTCATTTTATAGGGCCGGATACTTTGACTGGGAATAGTTGTTGCCTCTGGTTCGGGGGCTAGGGTTTGTGCTCGTCCGGAGCACTTCTTTTCATACTGACACAATATACTACAGTGTCAAACACCACAGAAATACGCAGTAGGGAATACATCCTTCTACGGCAAGTGTCAACCCCAATAAATAAGGGAAAAGATAAAAAATATTTCGGGGGCTAGGGTTTGTGCTCGTCCGGAGCACTTCTCTTCATACTGACACAATTTACTACAGTGTCAAACACCACAGAAATACGCAGTAGGGAATACATCCTTCTACGGCAAGTGTCAACCCCAATAAATAAGGGAAAAGATAAAAAAGATTTAGGCAATAGAATACACAGAATGATATGACACATTTCAAGACCAATTTTCGAATTTCTTCTTCTTCGCATCTTATAAGCATTTTCTTTCCACTCTATTTCTCTTAGCGTAGTAACACTTACAGATAATTTCACAAGTATGTACACGTATAGACTTTCAAAGGTCTTTTTTTATAGTGTAAATGTTACATACATTTAATAATTGTGCACCTCCGTAGTTCCCGTCCTCGGAGGTCCGCGTTCAGTGTCCGGTACTGCCACAAGTGTAAGAATTATTGTAGGGTTGGTACATAATTAAAGTTGTACATGCAGCTCACCTCCATTGAGGGTACCCTGAAAAGAGCTGCAACACCTGGGGAAGAGGACAAGATTCTCTACTTTTACTAAGTAATCACGTTATAAATAGTTTAAACTACATTAAAAGCTTATCAATTTTTCTCGTAAACTTCGTTATCAAATTTTTCTGTATATTACTCACAGGTTTCTGACTAATATTGAGTCTGTGTAGCATGTCAATCTGAAAATATATATTTTCTTACAAAATAAATTCTACAATGTCAATTCAATAAGCAATGTTCGTGCCCTATGCACTCAAATTTTACTCACCCACATACATTATGTAGAATACAAGTACCATAATTATGTAAGTCCAGTATCAGAAGGAAAAAGAGATCACCGTAATATATGAATTACATTCAAAGCAACTGAAACTGCGCTGCTAAACTTTTTAGAGGATTTTGTTGTTAACCTATATGAAAAATAACAAGAGAATGATCATACCCTTAGAAAAACAGAATACCATATTACAAACATTCGCTTATTATAATAATTAGGCTGTTCATACCCAAATATAAATTATGTAAATTGAAATGTTATGAAAGTAATGTCATCTTAGTATACGATAAAATTAGATCGCGTAGATTTTTCTATGTAATAATTGTACAGTAGGCCTACTAAGGGTAATACTGGGAAGTAACAAACACGATATTTAGTAACTTGGCGTTCACGTTCGATTTCTGATGAATTTAGAATTGTTCCGTCCTGGATTCGAACACAATCGGGCGAAGGCCTACATTCTTGAAAAATGTCTCCTATATTCATGGCACTTAGTAGCAATAATCTCAGAAAGTTATAATTGTTATATTCTCCATTCACCTCAACATTATTAGAGAGAGAGAGCCCGCAAAATGCTGCCCTTGAAAAGTTGTAAGGAAAATATTTCTGCCCTCTTTACCGTTTGACCTGCAGGTTCGACTTCATCCTTCTACCATGGGCGAACTCTGTCTAACTAGACCACGTCTTGGAGGTGAAACATTCTATTCGATTGGATAATCAGCTTATCACCGAATAGACCTAAGTCGCTTTAACGAAAAAGTGGCACTGAGGTGGGAACTGGTAGAGGCACAACTCCAGTCATTCAAATGTACTTCTTGAATTTAAATAGGAAACCACAAATTAAGATACCAGAAGCGATAAATTTCATCCGATTGCTATCACAGTCCAGTGCTAACACAGGCCTGCAATGGAAACATTGTCTAAAAAGTAAAACCTGATTTGTACAGATTTTGGTATGACAGTTTAATCGGCCATAGCATAATGAATGAATCACCCACCGTTTTAAGGAAATCCAGTACTTCCAATTTCAATTACTTATGTCATTCTGGATAATATTGACGAGGCAAAATATCAATTACTCCAATTTGAGACACTTTATACTTACGTGATATGGCTCTATATCCAAGGATCATACTATAAGTTACTACATTAAATGAATTTGGAACTGCCTCCCTAACAGAGCAAAGGCGTGCTTGGTTCACTCAGAAGGCGGTGGACTCGATTTATACAAAAGTAATTTCCTGTTTTTTGAGCGGCATATAGTCTTGAAGTTTCCTCCTCCTGCATGATGAGTAACAGGTAAATTCCCGAGGGCAGGGGCAGCTGAGTATGGAGCTCACCACTTCATCCCACTCTGTGCAGAGGTTACGAATAGTGGAAGCCTTTACCTTCCATTACTACACAGACCTTTCGAAGGCTGTAAGAAGATTACTTTATATTTATATTAATGGGAATAACACGTGCACAATTTGGGAATGCTACGATTATCTATATATTAACAAAGTTTAGATTTGCTTCATTTTAGTTTTATTATTTTCAAAATTACCCACCAGTCAACCATCAGGCATTTATAGGTGCCTAAGATCAGTCAACTTTAAGTAACCATACAATCAGTTCAGTAAATGATCACTGCAATAATAATTGTAGGCGAAGGCTTATCACAGCGGGTTGCATACAGTTTTTACGTAAAGATATCAGCGAAGTTAAACGATTGAAAACGACGATTGGTTTGGACAAACCTGCACTTTCAACTGCACTTGCCTCACATATAACTTAATACTAACTGGAGAGAAATACCGACGGAGTAAGACACACCTAGCACCTATAGGGATGGAGTGGGGAGGGAGTAGCACGTAAAAATAATGAAGAACGACCTACATTACTGCCAAATCCACAGTTTTCGGTGTCGCTGAGATGAATAGTGACACTCCGGATGACATTTAAGTCCACATTCAAGGGGTTCAAGGGGTGAGAAGGTGTGAAAAAGAAAATGTCCAAAATGAGCGGTATTAAGTATGTATGTTTCAATATAGCTCTCAACCGAACTTGGTACACATGACTTACTATCTGCAGCAAATTCCTGTGGGGGTGAGACATCCCTAGAATCCTTACTCTTTGGGTTGAGAGGGAGTGACACGTAAAAATCAACAAAAAAGACCAATATCATTGTCGAATACATACAATTCGCGTTCACTGAGATGAATTGTGACACTCTAGACGCAGTTTTTTTTTTTTTTGCTAGGGGCTTTAGGTCGCACCGACACAGATAGGTCTTATGGTGACGATGGGATAGGAAAGGTCTAGGAGTTGGAAGGAAGCGGCCGTGGCCTTAATTAAGGTACAGCCCCAGCATTTACCTGGTGTGAAAATGGGAAAACACGGAAAACCATCTTCAGGGCTGCCGATAGTGGGATTCGAACCTACTATCTCCCGGATGCAAGCTCACAGCCGCGCGCCTCTACGCACACGGCCAACTAGCCCGGTTAGACGCAGTTTAAGTTCAAGTTCAGCCTCAGTCGACATGCGGGTCAGAAGGGGTGACAAAGAAAAATGCCCAAAATGACTGAAATTATTATTGATTTCACAGTTTTTTTTTAATAGTTCGCTGAGCTAATGGTTAACAGTCCCAGTGTCATTAGGAATCGTGTACATGCTATCCATACGCGGCGCGTAAATGCGTACAATTACAAATTACAATTTATTTGAAAGGATCAACTATTTCCCACATTATATGGGCTATCGGCTGCCACGAGGACAAAATTCCACGCAAAGCTAAATAATCTAAAACTGAAAACTTTAATTTAAACACACTTCAGAAACTCTAAAACTACAATTTAGTTCGTTTAATATCAATCAGCGTCACAATAAAAATGTTCACGTGACACATAATTAACAGGTAATCCAAATCCTAACAGTGTCCGACTCATTGGCTGAATGGTCAGCGTTGACTCCTTCGATTCAGAGGGTCCCGGGTTCGATTCCCGGCCGAGTCGGGGATTTTAAACGCCTCTGATTAATTCTTCTGGCCCGGGGACTGGGTGATTGTGTTTGTCCCAACAACTAACTCAAGAGAAATACCGACGGAGTAAGACACACCTAGCACCTATAGGGATGGAGTGGATAGGGAGTGGCACGTAAAAATAATCTAAAACGACCTTCATTACTGTCAAATCCATAGTTTTTTTGTGTCTCTGAGACGAATAATGACACTCCGGATGACTTTTAAGTCCACGTTCAACCACCATTGGTATGAAGGGGTGAGAAGGTGTGAAAAAGAAAATGTCCAAAATGAGCGATATTAAGTATGTATGTTTCAATATAGCTCTCATCACACAACACACTACACTACCAGCCACCACAGAAACACGCAATAGTGATTACATCCCTCTATATAGGGTGGACCAAATCCACATGTGCGACACAGCTCGAATGCGCGACCCCACAGAAAAAGAAAATGTGCTTTTATTATACCCGCAAATGTAACACTAGTGGTCTTAACAATACGGAAGTGGCAACACGTAATTCTCACAAAACACGAAATAAACCATCACTGCATACAGCCAACGTGTCAAATTAACAGTAACTATAAGACATCGTATTGGCAAGTAGCGACCATGAACTGTATGGTTGGCGACACTGAATCGAACCCAACAACTTGATAATAACTAGCATTAACAGGTGAGAAAGATTGATTGCTTTTTTTTGCAAGTTGCTTTACGTCGCACCGGCACAGACAGGTCTTATGGCGACGATGGGAGAGGAAGGAGCTAGGAGTGGAAAGGAAGCGGCCGTGGCCTTAATTAGGTACAGCCCCTGCATTAGCCTGGTGTGAAAATGCGAAACCACGGAAAATCATCTTTAAGGCTGCCGACACTGTGGTTCGAACCCACTATCTCCCGAATACTGGATACTGGCCGCACTTAAGCGACTGCAGCGATCGAGCTCTTTTTTTTTGCAAGTTGCTTTACGTCACACCGACACAGATAGGTCTTATTGCGATAATGAGATAGGAAGGGCTTAGGAGTTGGATGGAAGCGGCTGTGGCCTTAATTAAGGTACAGCCCCAGCATTTTCCTGGTGCGAAAATGGGAAACCATGGAAAACGCTCTTCTGGGCTTCCAACAGTGGGATTCGAACCCACTATCTCCCGAATGCAAGCTCACAGCCGCCCGCCTCTAACCGCACAGCCAACTCGCCCGGTGATTAAGATTGTACAGTTAGTGTATAGGCTTACGTGCCAGGGAGTATAAATTATATCATGTTGTCAGAAACTTTGTTTCTCAGTCGGGCTCCTCGTTTATACATTAAGGATTAATTCAACTCTGTTTCAATCCTGAGATCAGGGTGTTGAAAAACGAATCGAACCAGGAGCCTCCCACCAAGGGGCAGTGAGCTATTTGTAAACATTCATTGTCATGTATACTATAGATAGCATGGCAGTATATGCTGATATTGGATTGGGAAGATTTAATAATGACATTGTGATACTGTTCAATTTTATAAGACGAGAGCGAAATTCAAGAATTGAAGTGATTAATTGTCCTTTTCCAACTAGTGCTTCTGTAAACCGATAGTTTTAGAAATTATGGTATTAAGGCTTCCCACAGAAAAGTTGACGAAAGGCATACTCGACGTCGAAGTAAGTCACAATATCTTGAAATCAGACTTCGGAAATATGATTTCCCAATACTCAAGATGAACGTAAATTGGAGCATACAACTGCGGACGGCAGTATCAGTGATAAATTACAACGCGACTTTCACATTAAGCCAAATGACGGGATAATTCTTAAAATTGAAAAACAAACATACTTAACTTATGATCTCCCTTAAATGACAAATTGTGTTCTATTTCACTCCATGCCACTTTGTCTGGTAGAATGAAACAAACTCTACACTTTAAAGAACCCATTAAACTTGCGATCATATAATTTCTCACACAAGCCCACAACTTTTCCCTTTTCATTTGAGAGGAAGCCATAAGTCTAAATTTTCAAAACTCTCGTCCTTTAATAATGAAAAGAAATGGAAGAAAAGTGCAATCTAGAGTATTCTAATTTATCTCCTGATTTGATTTAAATCTAACTCAGCATTCTTCCAGAGTGATTGCTTAAGAAAATCATCAGCTAAATGCTGCTTTGAAAAGTTTCAGGGAATTATCTTGAGTAGGATTTAACACCATTCTTATTGTCTATGGTTGATCATTTGTTTTGCGTGCACTAAAATAAATGTTTACAGTTAGCAGTTAACAGTATAACGTTATCATGGTTTGCACACTTCTGTATATATTTAAAAACAGTGATATTATATTATTATGTACTAATGATTTCTCGTTACAGAGGCTTAGTACACTTTCAGCAACATCTTCATGAACTTGTTGCTTTTATGAATCTGTATTATAACACGTGTTCCTAGGGTCGTGACCGATGAGTGGCATCATGACTAGCTTCTCATCAAGGAGGCCACATTTCGAATCTCGGGCAACGAATGTGGGATTTTCCACATGAAAATTCATGTCCTTTCAATTTGTCCTCCACCTAAAACTGGAGTTTCCGTGGCTGTGAGCACGATATCATGAGTCAAGTAAAACTACAAACTTTCTTGCTTTTCTTGGTGCTTTTACTGATTTGTGTTAACAATTTGTTGTATGTATGTATGTTCAGTCCGTCAGCGATTCCGCTGGTGGGATCCTCAACAGCTCTGGCATCAGCTGTCGTAGATGGCCTAGGCATCACTGAAGAGGCGTACTAGGAAAATGAGGAGTGAGGTAGTTTCCCGTTGCTTTCCTCACCGCGCCAGAGTTGCTATTACATATCAGTCTGCCAAGCCCACTGAAATGCATACACCAACTGACCCTATGAGCAACATTCTCACAGCATTCATAGCAGGGACTGGCTGCAAAAGGATTGGCATTACTAGCATCGCTCACACCTCAGTCACTTTCATATTGTCAAAGCCAAGGATAAGACAGAGACAGATCTATGAAAGTAACAAAATTGCTCTAGCCTATACCAGAAGACATAGTGCACTATAAACACTAGGTCCTGCCAGTGAAGGCATTACATTTTGTTGGGAGATAATAATAATAATAATAATAATAATAATAATAATAATAATAATAATAATAATAATAATAATAATAATCTATACTAACATATAAGGGGAGACTGAGTTTTTACATAACGGGTAATCTCTGAAACTACTGGACCCATTTTTGAATATATTTCGCCATTTGAAAAAAAATATATAATTCCTGGTAACATAGGCTGTGTATCATCCCGGAATATCCAAAACAAATCTGAAAGTTTGTGTGTTTTTCCGTCAATGACTTTTCACGTAAAAACTACTTGAATGATAGAGCTAATACGTTTTGTTAACATAAAGGCTACTTACTACCACAGTATCATTTACGTGCGCTATATAGAGAAAGAAAATGTGAAGCAAGTGAGAGAAAAACGTACGCTTATGCCCCTTGACATTGAATACACTGCGTAAATGGTTTTATCATATTGAGCAATGAAGCGCTCCACGTGAACATGAAATCGGATTTCCCAGAATATAGATTTTATGAATTTTCTTCGCATCTGTAATAGTTTTCGAGAAAAAATATTTTGCTTTGTTTGGCACATGTTCTTTTTTACCTGTCTTGGTTTTTTCACGTAAAAGCTACTTCCATAAATGTGATCAAATTTGGCAAGCATTCAACTAAATCCTTTGCTTAATATAGGCTGTTCACTATTACAGTATTCCTTAAGGGGACAGTGTACGGAAATTTGAAGCACGTCATAGGAAAACGTGAGCCTGGGGCATTCAGAAGTGAATAAGCTGCCTGAACGGTTAGTCCTATTAAACAATGGTGCAGAGAAGTTGTATTTATAATTTGATATACCAGAAGAAAGTTAATATAAATGTTCTTCTTAAGTCGAGAAAACGATGTATGCTATTGATGGATAGTGTGATGATGCGCCATTTGTTTTGAGAACGTTTACACACATTCGTGTATAATTCACGGCGCACACTCACGCTCTAGCCTTTGCTTTGCTTTCCGCAGTAACAAAGTTCAAACTATATATAACTAGCTACATTCAGTGTGTGGACCGAACATTAGAGCCGCTTGTAGGTCCACCTTAATTTAATTGATTTTAATTTACTTTTGCAAGGGACACGAATAGATTAAACAAATGACAAAAGAAAAACAGAAACAACCTGGTCAGCTTTCACGTCATGGAGGTTTATTGCAATAAACTGTACTAATATATAAATGAGATCGTTTTATGTCTCGCTCGGTAACAACCTTCCTGAGTCTTAACATTCTCCATGTTGTTATGAAAAATTTTCTCGATATGAGTTGGAATTGTACTGTTCTTTAGGGAACGGTTCTACACGATATAAATTATATACGCAGGCCAACTATCCCATATACACTGACTGACAGAGCAAATGCAACACCAAGAAGGAGTGGTTCGAACGGGATGAAAGTTGGGGAAAAAACAGAGACGGCACGGACGAATAATTGATGTTTATTTCAAACCGATATGCAGGTTACACAATGCTCACGGCATCGACTCAGTAGGATGTAGGACCACCGCGAGCGGCGATGCACGCAGAAACACGTCGAGGTACAGAGTCAATAAGAGTGCGGATGGTGTCCTGAGGGATGGTTCTCCATTCTCTGTCAACCATTTGCCTCAGTTGGTTGTCCTTACGAGGCTGGGGCAGAGTTTGCAAACGGCGTCCAATGAGATCCCACACGTGTTCGATTGGTGAGAGATCCGGAAAGTACGCTGGCCACGGAAGCATCTGTATACCTCGTAGAGCCTGTTGGGAGATGCGAGCAGTGTGTGGGCGGGCAATATCCCGCTGAAACAGAGCATTGGGCAGCCCCTGAAGGTACGGGAGTGCCACCGGCCGCAGCACATGCTGCAAGTAGCGGTGGGCATTTAACGTGCCTTGAATACGCACTAGAGGTGACGTGGAATCATATGCAATAGCGCCCCAAACCATGATGCCGCGTTGTCTAGCGGCAGGGCGCTCCACAGTTACTGCCGGATTTGACCTTTCTCCACGCCGACGCCACACTCGTCTGCGGTGACTATCACTGACAGAACAGAAGCGTGACTCATCGGAGAACACGACGTTCCGCCATTCCCTCATCCAAGTCGCTCTAGCCCGGCACCATGCCAGGCGTGCACGTCTATGCTGTGGAGTCAATGGTAGTCTTCTGAGCGGACGCCGGGAGTGCAGGCCTCCTTCAACCAATCGACGGGAAATTGTTCTGGTCGATATTGGAACAACCAGGGTGTCTTGCACATGCTGAAGAATGGCGGTTGACGTGGCGTGCGGGGCTGCCACCGCTTGGCGGCGGATGCGCCGATCCTCGCGTGCTGACGTCACTCGGGCTGCGCTTGGACCCCTCGCACGTGCCACATGTCCCTGCGCCAACCATCTTCGCCACAGGCGCTGCACCGTGGACACATCCCTATGGGTATCGGCTGCGATTTGACGAAGCGACCAACCTGCCCTTCTCAGCCCGATCACCATACCCCTCGTAAAGTCGTCTGTCTGCTGGAAATGCCTCCGTTGACGGCGGCCTGGCATTCTTAGCTATACACGTGTCCTGTGGCACACGCCAACACGTTCTACAATGACTGTCGGCTGAGAAATCACGGTACGAAGTGGGCCATTCGCCAACGCCGTGTCCCATTTATCGTTCGCTACGTGCGCAGCACAGCGGCGCATTTCACATCATGAGCATACCTCAGTGACGTCAGTCTACCCTGCAATTGGCATAAAGTTCTGACCACTCTTTCTTGGTGTTGCATTTGCTCTGTCAGTCAGTGTACATATTCCAATAGTTCAACATTATTTTCCTTTGAATTTGTACTTACACATTTACATATTAAAAACCCACTTTGTTGCGTTAATTTCGTCCCTGTTCTGCCAAAACGGTGAATGTTACAATGCTCTTCCTGTCCATTATTTCCCTTAAGACTGGTCACGCCTTCCAGCTACATTTTGATATTCGGTCCATCAGAACAATTTCCGTTGAGTTTATTTTCCTATGTGAGTGTGTAAAGGAAAATTAACCTTACTGTACCATACTGAAGGAATGTATGTTTGCATGACATTTGCGCACTTCTAGAGTGTGATGTGTTTAAGGTTCATTTTCCTTTACACAGGCGCATAGGAAAATGAACTCAACGAAAATTGTTCTGATGGACCGCATATCAATATATGGCTGGAAGGCATGACCATTCTTAAGGGAAATAATGAATAGAAAGAGCCTTGTTACGTTCCCCGTTTTGGCAGAACAGGGACGATATGGCTGTTAACTTTCTTTTGGCAGATTCTTTTAGACCTTGTGAAAACCACATTCTGAGGATATAAAAAATATAATTATTTACTTTTACGGTTTCTGTAGATGCCGGGGTGCCGGAGGTTTGTCCCGCAGGCATCCTTAAACTGCCAGTAAATCTAGTGACATGAAGGTGACGTATTTGAGCACCTCAAATATCAACGGTCTGATTCGGTATCGAAGCCGCCAATTTGGGCTCAAAACGCCAGCGTTCTACCATCTGAGCTACCCAGCCCGGCTGAGGATGTAATATGACAGATGGGGAGTCCGCCATTATAATGAATACTACCCAACTCGTTTGTGATTGGTAGTAGACAAGATGGCATGCAATCATAATGAAAATTCCGCAACTCAATTGTGACTGGCAATAGGCAAGGGGATCTGCCATTACAATAAAAAAAGTTCTAATCCAATATTCACATAAGAAACGGCGTATGGTGATCTCCCCGTCTTGTTTCTTGGTTAATGCTAAGAACAAATTAAATTAATAAAATCATACTTACAACGTGTACACTACTTCATCTAGAATTCCGAGTTAAATCTACAATTCAGTAGCGAAGCACAAGTACATCAGTCATTCATATGCATAAAACGTTAGAGATTTCGTCCTTGTTTGAATTACTAGTATGTTACTGTTTGAAACGCAATCTCTACACAGGGTACAGAAGCATTGAGTCGATAATTGATGGTATTCCCTTTGAATGCAGATTCTATAATAGAGGCCGTGGACTGCAGTCTATGTTAACACGTGCCTTGGTGCAAAGAGTGCCTCCTACCAATCGCTTGACTTAGGGCAGTTGATGCATACATATCTGCATTTATGGACTCGGCCTTTTGCCCCTTTTCCCAGGTGTAGGCTCCACATGCTGCTGTGTTTGCTAGAACGTTGCCCTTCATCATGCCACTGACAAGATAGTCGGTGGTTTATACAAAAGAGTGATCCGTGAGGTTCTTATACAGGGCACAGTACATATAACCTTACGGAAGGTAGGGGTGAATATTCACAGTTCGTAAAACATGTTTGCTTTTTAAATTTAGTGAATAGTTTATCCAAGGGAGGAGCTTTGAGTATATTGGGATGTTTGTGAGGGAAGTAGTAGCTTCGTTTGCCCCTAGGCTTATACCACCCGCCGTGCAATGCTTCAGAAAATGTGCTTGAGTAATGTGTAAAGAAGCAATTCTAAGTTCATCACTGTTCGATCCTATAATAATAATTTCGTGTGGCTATTTCCAGCCGAGTGCAGCCCTTGTAAGGCAGACCCTCCGATGAGGGTGGGCGGCATCTGCCATGTGTAGGTAACTGCGTGTTATTGTGGTGGAGGATAGTGTTATGTGTGGTGTGTGAGTTGCAGAAATGTTGGGGACAGCACAAACACCCAGCCCCGGGCCATTGGAATTAACCAGTGAAGGTTAAAATCCCCGACCCGGCCGTGAATCGAACCCGGGACCCTATGAACCGAAGGCCAGTACGCTGACTATTCAGCCAAGGACTGACAGTGAGTTTGGATGTCTTGTCGGAATAAATTTTCATGTTGTACCCAGTAAGAAAGGTACTGTCCGGGATTTGTCAAGCTTTTCAGCTCCACGTAAGATAGGTAACCTAGCTCTTCCACTGGTTGACCGATATAGTTCAGCCTAGGCCTGCCTCTTACATATCTTCATTCTGTAGAACCTCAACGTTATTGGGCAGTTGACTCCCATGCATGATTATGTGTAGGCTATGATCCAGACCGCTTTTCCTCATGTACTTTGTAATGCATGGCGTCCCTCCAATGCTTCTACGTATTTCTTGGTGGCTAACGCTGCATGTCCAGGATATCTTTAGCAATCTTCTGAAACACCATAACTCGAATGGTTCGACTCTTCTTCTGTCTGTCACACCAATTGTCCAGGTTTCGCTTCCATAAAGGATCACGCTACACACACATATTCTGACCAGCTGATTTTTAGTCTCAGTTTGATGTTGTTGTACGTAAAGAGTTTACTTTTCTCACTAAAGGCTGTCTTGGTAATTTTGCCAACTTCTGTTACAACCTGTTAATTTTCTTCCTAAGTAAGTAAACACTTGTCCGGCCCCACGTTATAGGGGGCAACGCGTCCGCCTGTCAATCGGCGGTCCCGGGTTCGATTCCCGGCCGGGTCAGGGTTTTTAATTGTAATGATTAACATCCCTGGCCTGAGGACTGGGTGTTTGTGACGTTCTTAATCTTCCTTTCTTCACACACAACATTCCACACTGCCGCCATTCTAATTACAGGCAGGTTCATACAATATGGTGCCAGTAGGGGCAAAAGATCTGCATGGGTCGACGCCTGGAACAAATAGCATTTAATAAATAAATAAATTTAAAAATTAAACACTTCAGCGTTACTGACAAGTTCCAATTTTCATCTTCGATATGATGTCTACGTACCATGAGTATTATTGTCGTGTGTGAGAAAATATCCATGTTGTACCCAGTGATAAAGACTCTGTCCATTATTTACAACATTGTCTTTAACTCCTCCTCGCTCTCATAAGTAATCAGAGAACCTAAGCCTACTTTAGTTCTTTCCTTGGATCCTAATCCCCCATTTCTCCTAGTTTCTTCCGTTTCTCATCTTGAGTTTTTTGGATGTACCCATTGAAGAATACTGGTAGGAGAGTATATACCTGTTTTACACCATGTCTCTTGATTGCCTCGTGGCAATGTTCGCCTCATCTTCTCACAATCACTTCTCTGTTGAGATTCCATATGGCTCGTATGTCCTTGCACCTGACACCTGTTTGATTTCATTTCAAACTCAACCTTGTAAAATGCTTCCTCTATCTCAATAAATGCACAGTAGGTATCCTACGCCTACCTTAGGCATCTTTTCAGCGCTCGTCTTAAGGGAACTTGGGACACATTTTCTTATTTTCCACAATTTTTGAGCAATCACAATGAAATTTTTGTGGAATATGTAGGACTACTATGGAAAGAATATATCTTAATTTCAGCTGAATATCCTTATTAGTTTATGAGATATGGTGTACTTTGTGTTTATGACACTCGCAAAACAGGCAACTTTCAAAAAGTTCCCTGCGGGATGGATTTTTACCTGAGAGTTTGAAAACTTGTGAAATGATTCTTCCTTATAACATAAAAATACTCTAGGATGGAATTTTTGATTCACCCTATGTTGATCAATTAACTCCTCTTTCAAATTTTTAATTTTATTTCATGTAATTTTCCACTAATTTTCTGTACATTTTGCCTCATAAAATGAGTATATTGAAGAAAAATGTAAAATCCATCTTACAATTTCTTTGTTAGGTCACATAGAAGCTACACACAAACTTTGGTAAATATAGGTTTAGATTTGACCCGCATGGAACACTGCAGGTCACAAAAAATGGTGTTTTGAGTTAAATGAATTTTAGTTCTAAAACCATTAAAAATTTTCATAATGGCCTTTCCAAATCTCTTAAAATTCACTAGCACTATACCTCCTACCCTCCTGTTTCTTCTTGGCTTCCTCCCTGTGCACCTTGAGGATTTTCAGTCTTTTCCTGGCTGTTTTCTTTTGTTGGGCGACTGACCGCTGACTGTCAGATTTTCTTCTTTCATCTCTGTGTGGCAAGTTTGGTGGATACTGGTGAATATAATTCCTTACAGCCATTTTCATTTTTTGTGTTGCACTGCATCACATGTTGTATTCTAAAACTGCATTAGAAACAGCTATTCCAAGTCTTTTTGAGGACACAAAGGTCTCTTTTGGGCACTTTTTCCATATACATGCATGAAGACTTTCATTGGAATTTTGAGTAGCCCCTCTACAACATCTAGACAGAAGTTCTGTTGATGCCAGCCTTTGGTGTACAGGCACAATTTTCAGCAGCATTGCAGTTGTGAATTAAACTGACATTTTTTTGTGGGTTTTGAGGGGTTTGTCCTGTTGTGATACTCTTGTTATAGAAGCACCATGATTCAGGTCCTAAGAGGCATTTCTTATGCTTAGGATCTTCATCTGTGGAGGAGTAATGGTATAGTGAGGCATATATTGCAGATTTCATATTATCTACTGAGGGAATATTTGGACATATTGCCTGCCTATAATAATTTGTGAGCTTCACAATAGTTGCTTCTTTCAAACTTCCAGGACCCCTTCCACCAAGTGTAGTTCCTTTTACTTTCTACTCTTTCACCAAATTCCTCAAACCATTCCCCATCCTTTTTGCAACATGGTTAATGCACTCTTCTTTTTTCAATTGTACATCTGGTCAATATACTGCTTCATTTGAAAGGTGGAGAAATGTTTTGGCATCCCCATCTAAAAGCACAGTTGTGTAGCGCATGCCACATTCTTCCACTGATGTTTTCCATAAAATACCAGCTGCAAATACTTTCACTGCTACAGATGATCCCTCATAATTCCTGGAGCATTTCCCCACATGCTTTATGACCTTCCAGCCATACATTATATTCTGGAGAATCATCACCCAGTTCATGAGCAGTTACAACACACATGTGACAATGTTTAGATAACACATGGTAATCTATAACTAATCCACTCAAAATGTCAATCACTATGCCAATGCCACAGAGAGATGTATGGCCACGCTTGTGCCATGTTCCATCAAATGATACAGCAATGTCAAGCACTTGTTTACCTACATTGGATCTTCCTCATGATTTGATATAATATTCACTAACAATTTCCCGCAACCTTGCTTGCAATTCACGAAACTGACCAAAACAAACCCAATAGTAAACAAGGAAGTGTATAGGCTGATGTCAGGCTGTCCACTAACTTATTAAATATATGCATTTGGTTACAACTCTCAAACATATTAAAATACTACTTCTATAAACCATAGAATTTTTCAAGTCAAACATGTCACTAGAATGGATATAATTATAAACATGTTCTAAAATATTAAGTTTTATGTTGACTAAATTATAGGTTGAAGTAGTTTATAACATAGCCAACAGATGGCAGTATATATTCCAGTATTCAAAAATTGTGACATCTCAATGCTACTGAAAAGAGGGAATTAATGGTAACAGAAGGGACTCGGATAGCCGAGCATACAGAGAAAAGGGGGCGTGGTGGAGAATCAAATGACCGTGCAGAGCCATTTAAAAACGGCCGTAACTACGTCAAAAATAGTCACAGCGGCACAAAACCACTTTTGTTATGTAGAGCAAGGTTAATATAATATATTTATGCCAGAATTCAGATTCCGACAATTTCATCCATTTACCGAAAAAAATGTGTCCCAAGTCCCCTTAACGATTGTATTGCGTCCCTCGTGCCTCTTCCCTTCCTCAGTATGGAAAGTGCCTATCAAAGACTAGTGCCTATCAAAGACTCAACCCTCTTTAAGATATCAGACTATCACAAAGGCTTGAATTACGTTGGTGATTATATCTGAAAATAAAGGATTAGTGGCAACATGAAGGAGTGTTTTAAACTTGACCTGTGTTCGTTCACCTGTTCGCCTACAAAATAATACCCAAACCCCATCGCACTACAGCCCGTGAAGGGCCTTGGCCTACCAAGCGACCGCTGCTCAGCCCGAAGGCCTGCAGATTACGAGGTGTCGTGTGGTCAGCACGACAAATCCTCTCGGCCGTTATTCTTGGCTTTCTAGACCGGGGCCGCCATCTTACCGTCAGATAGCTCCTCAATTCTAATCACGTAGGCTGAGTGGACCTCGAACCAGCCCTCAGGTCTAGGGAAAAATCCCGCCTACAAAATAATAGAGAGATTTAATTTTTGATTTACATTCGTATTGCGGCTTGAGGTTGTGTTAGGTTGCCTAGAATTTAATATAAAATACTACAACTGAATTTTCATGGAGTGAATGCATGGACATGCGGTGGGGCGGCTGGAAGTACACTGGCCTGGACATAGCTACCGTCAGTATCAGGACTCCTACTTCTGATCTTCGAACGAAATTATTTTCCAAACCTTTCATGGAGAGGACTTATCTGCTCGGCTACAAAGGTGCGTAATAGTGAAAGGAATCAGTGGTAATGAGCACGATGAATTCTAAGTGAATCATCACAACATTCAACACAAACAACTAAGAACCACCTAATGGCAGTAAAACTGTCGTGTTACTAGAGTTTTGTAGGTAAAGCGAAGGAGAAAACGGGCCGCGGACCAATGACATATAGTCCATTATGATCGTCATTATTGTCATCTTATGCTGTTAACTTCAGCTTTGTCTCCTCTACACTGTACTAGTACATCCTCATTAAGTTGAGGTTAGACGCTTGTAATATTTGCCGACAGTGTATTTAAGGAGTGATTCATCTGCAGCATGACCGATGAGTAATATGTACTTCTCCACTTCAGTACACTCAATAGTTTACGACAGACGTCAATGCTCAGAATATTTTTACAGCACTTGACGACAGGTTTCCTTACTTTCTCTCTCGCCAAATATTTAAGAGAGTAGAACTGTAACTAAGGAAATACACGGGTTTGAATACACCTTCCAGTAGTACATAGTATGTATAACAGCCAAGAATTATAGAATCAGTAGCTCGATAAACTCACGATCTATGGAAACTATGTAGTGAGCCGTGTCAGTTACGTAGTTATTTACGTGCACGTTTATTAAGTACGTAATCGTTAGTTTCATCCGGATCGAAGTTGATGTATTTTTAAAACAAGAAAAGTTGAGAAACTTCATGTAGTCTATGCGGCAGTAAGATAACCATGGTGAACACTTTTTTATTCGTCAAAATTCTTAGCATTCGGACGTGCCTATAATAGCTCTCGGTTTCACAAGTAGAAGTGCTGATTTTAGCCTAGTTGCAGTAACTACAACGGTGTAACATGTTATTGAGAACCGCTTTGCAGGAAACGCGTGTGTTCTAATAGCACAAATCAATCAATTAATCAATTAATGAAACAATCAATCAATTATCAATCAATCACCACTGGTCTGCATTTATGGCACTTTACCAGGTGGAAGATTCCCTATCAGTTGTTTACCTTTTCTGTTCTTAAATAAGTTATAATAATTTGGAAATCTATCAAAAACCTCCCATGGTGAATTATTCTCTAACTCCTCTTCCTATAAACGAATATTTGAGCCAATTTATCTGCTTGAATTCTAACTTTGTCTCCATACTGTGATATTTTCTACTCTTAAAAACATCGTTCAAACTCGTCTAAAAGTATCATTCCTCGCCATCCCTCCACTGACATTTCGGAACATACAGCTTAGCTGCGTGAAGAAAGTCATCCCCTTTTTCCCAAGTCTTCCCAGCCCAAACTCTGCAACTTTTTCTTTTAACGCTACCCCATTGTCGGAAATAACTCACAGCAATTCGAGCTGCATTTTGTTTTCGGTTTATTCCAGTTCTCGAATATAGTGATTCTGCTGAGGGTCCCATAGGCTGAAACCATACTCTAAAATCACCAGAGACTTATATGCCCTCTGCTTTACATCCTTACTACACCCTCATAATCATGGCAAATATATAACGCGAGTCTGAGGTATGGTATGTCACTTTATCATTATAGTAAGAGATTTATCAAAACACATTAAATACATGCACCACAACACAGCGGTAAATAATTAATAATCAGTGTACCTACAGGCCTTTCCGTATAAACCTGACCGCTCGCACGCGGTTGAGCCAATGCCTGCCGCCCAGCTAGCCACATACGGCCTTTGATCTGTCTTCGCTTCTTAAATCTGCAAATCTACGTGTACCGTATAAGAAACTAAACTAAATTCTTTCTTCATAGCAAGCCGGACTGAGTGGCTCAGACAGTTGAATCGCTGGCCTTCTGAAACCAGCTTGGCAGTTTCGATTCTGCCTTAGTCCCGTGGTACTTGAAGGTGTTCAAATACGTCAGCCTCGTTCCCGTAGATTTACTGGCACGCAAAATAACTCTTGCGGGACTAAATACCAGCACCTCGGCGTCTCCGTAAACCGTAAAAGTAGTTAGTGGGATGTTGAGCAAATAACATCATTACTATTATCATTTTCTCTCCATAAAATACTGGAATTGTTGACCTTCTGCAGATAAACAGACGTTGTATCAGATAAACTCATTTTTGACTGTCACAATTTTGCTCAGCCAATGTAATGTTTTTTATTGTAGTTCGCATGTTTTCCTCACGTTCCTCCAACGTGCTTGCGTTTCCACGGCCTAACTTGTCCTTATTGATACCCCACTGATCAAACTCACACGTTGTTAGATCTGGGCAGTGGAATAGAGTAATTTCCAATATACAACATCGATTTTCAGAACATCAGTAGCATGCGAATTGAAGGACACTTAATGGGTCAGACAACAAGGCGGGCCGTGCGTTTTGGGGAAGCCAGCTAGCCAGTCGGCCGGCCTTGGCTCAGCCGCGTTCAAGTGGTCAGGTTTTATTCGAGAAATCCTGTACATGTATCTTCTGTTGTTTGGCGTAGGCAGGTTCAAACAACTGAAAAGTGAATATATACAAGAGAAGAATACCTTGACATTCCCATTAAGCTGTAAGAAAATTTTTGCAAGCTTTTTCAGCAAATCTCTGCGAATTAAATTGTTCGACGCACTCCTCTACAAAAAACTTGACACCGAGACTGACTGAACGCAGACTTCATACGTGACCTTAATATCCTCACTTTGAACCAGACATGAAGAAATTCAGCCCAGCAAAATAATTATATATCGTTGGTAGACGTGATCGCTAAGAATGGATTCATGACTAAATCGATGCAGAGTGCCTTGAAGACGGAGGTTGGGACCTAGAGAATACCACTAGAATATTCCTCCGACTATAACATTTACCCCACTGAATTGTGCTTCCTCTGAAAACAATAATCACCACCACCATAACCATCTCAACCACCACAACCACCATCACCGCCGCCACCTTATGTTCGTCCATTAGATGAAGCACGGTGCTGGTTCACAGACGTTTCTCGCCGTATACGCTGAAGTTATTCCGTTCTATGCAGCTAAAACGTGACTCGCTGGAGAAGCTTAACCGTTGCCAATAAGCAGCGGTCGAGTAACCATACAGTTGAGCAAAATCCAGTCGTCTCCGTCGTATTTTCATGTGTGAAGTACACTCCTTTCCCTATTCACACAACCTGTTGAGATAGAATCGTGTCTGGATGACCCCTGGTTCATTTGGACTGCGATCTCTTCCATTGTCGATTTTTTAGAATCTGTTTTATGTTGCTCCGACACAGATAGGAAAGTGCTAGAAGTGTGAAGGAAGCGGTCGTGGTCTTAATCACGGTACAGCCCCAGTATTTGCCTGGTGTGAAAATAGGAAACCACGGAATGCCTTTTTCAGGGCTACCGACACTGGAGTTCGAACCCACTATCTCCCGAATGTGAGCCCACAGCTGCCCGCCTTTAAGCGCACGGCCAGCTCGCCCGGTCTTTCCATTGCAACCTGTCGGTTTTCCTTGAAGCGTGGAACTCCGTATCATCCACAACGGTTATTCCCAATTTTGTCAATCACCCACTCGTGATTCACCTTTACCACAGAGGCAAGTGAAGCAGATCACAAACTTCGCTGTTTTCCACCCCGGCCCGTAAGCTGGTGATCATACCTTTTTGCAACTTGGCTAAATCTATTCCCTTACCCACGACAGCAAGAAGTGTGACGTATAGAGACAGACTGTCGTCGGTCGCTTTGTACATCCACTTCATCAGCTCACCTCACGGTACATAAGTCATGGGCAACGTGCAGCAAATGGCACTTCTAGCGGGTGGACATGGTAATGTGATCCGGCTGTGTATCCGTTGCACCATACAGATTCTATCTCCCCAATGACTGAACTAGGCCTTAATATTTATTATTTGTTTAATGTTTGCATAATTAGAACTTTGGAAAAAGTTCAAAATACCAACAATAATGCTCTATGTAGTGGCCATACAAGTATGTATGGCAGAATATTTATGAAGTATAAAGTGAATAAGAAGCTTATTGTACCATTAAATATGATAAATGCCGAGCTGAGTGGCTCAGACGGCTAAGGCGCTGGCCTTCTAACTCCAACTTGGCAGGTTCGATCCTGGCTCAGTCCGATGGTATTTTGAAGGTGCTCAAATGCGTCAGCCTCGTGTCGGTAGATTTACTGGCACGTAAAAGAACTCCTGCGGAACTAAATTCCGGCACCTCGGCGTCTCCGAAAACCGTAAAAGGGTAGTTAGTGGGACGTAAAACAAATAACATTAATTAATTATTAATTAAATACTGATACAGTTTGAATATGGACACTGGACTCTCTCCAGTTCTGTAAAACTTGTACAGAGTCTCTCATATAAATCGAGACGAAACGCGCGGCGTTTGTACTCTGCGCTACAGCAGCTGCCTCAGTGAAACGTATTTCGCGCGCGGCCGCCCTGCTTTAAGCGTGTATTACAATCTCATATGAAATCTTCCCTTACAAAGGTCGATGCAAGTGCAGTCCTTCCTGGGTCATACAGGCACTGTATCTGGTTACCATATTCTTGCTGACACGAGTGATTTCTGCCACTGAAATGTTTCTAATTTCATTCGTAATGTTTTCTTTCAGTTCTTCCATTGTGTGAGCATTTGTTCGATACAATTTTCTTTCAGTTTAACACATAAGTAAAAATCACACACTTTTAGATCTGAAGAACAGGGGGAAAAGAGACCAGAACTTTCGAGATTGTAAGAAGTTAATCTTCTGCTGTATGAGCAGGGGATGAATTTTGTTGAAACCACTCATGCGATTTTTCTTCTTCAGTTAACTGATCGAAGAATAGCATCAAAATGTCATCTTGGTACCTCGCTGCATTTACTTTCGACTCGAGAAATTAGGCCCAGTTATTCATCTTGCACGAACAGCACACCAAAGGCCAATCTTCCGGTCATATTGAGGGACTTCATAAGCACCATTACGATTTTCTGCACATCAATAGAGATTTATGACTTTTCACACAACCATGAAGATGAAACCAGAACTTTTACATACGAAAATACGGTGTTGCAATGATAAAGGTCTCTCCATAGTGATATTCACATGCAGAGTGCTTCCGAGGTCAAGAACTATGCGTGATTTCCACACTGTCTCTGCCCCTTAAAACACCAAGCATCATCATCAAGCACCGTCTGGGTTTATATGCATATGGAAAGTACGATACGAAAATGTTAACAAAAACAAACACCAAATCCGTATCTCGTAGAGCACATTAAGGTCTCTCTGGGCACCTGGGATGCTGGATGACAGTGCGCGGTTGCCTGTAATCACACGGAATGGTGGAGTATAGATTTGTCAACTGTGTAGAGGGCCGGACGTGTCGTCCCAGGGAGGGCGGCTCCTTTTCTTCCTCCTCCGGGGGGGATGTCACGGCCGGTCAGGGATAGTTATAAGGATGGCGCTCACATGTGGATTGGTTTCCCGCCCATGTGAGCGTCCACGTAGTAGATTTAGCTTATTATCATGATTGAATGGTGGCGGTTGCTTGTGGACTGGTAATCCCCCCACGTGAGCGTCCATATTGTACACTTAGTTTTTTTGCGTCCACTTGGTGGATTTAGTTCATATTTTTATCTTTTTATCTTTGTAACGGGAACATGCATTTGGAAGGAAAGCCCCTAATGTTCTTCTTCAATAAATACTGTACTATACATTAAGGTCTCTGATCTGCCAAGGCGATTGAGGCTCAGTCAGATGGCCGTTACTACAGCGACACATGGTGTGCGTGACGACATTCTCAGCCACACTGTTTATCTTCTATGAGCGGGTCTGTTTCCTCTCGCGTCAGACAGCGTCAGTTGATATACTTTAACGTCGACCGAGCTCGATAGCTGCAGTCGCTTAAGGGCGGCCAATATCCAGTATTCTGGAGATAGTGGGTTCCAATCCCGACATCAACAGCCTTGAAGAAGTTTTTCCGTTGTTTCCACTTTTCACACCAGGCAAATGCTGGGGCTGTACCTTAATTAAAGCCATGGTGCTTCCTTCCCACTCCTAGCCCATTCCTGTCCCATCGTCGCCGCAAGACCTACCTGTGTCGGTACGCCGTAAAGCGACTTATAAAATAAAATTAACGTCATCCCAGCACTCAGAACGCGAATCGAACCTGAAGCTTCCAGATAAGAAGTAGACTTGCTACCCCTACGTTGCGTGGATGGTTACTCAGAAAACAAACGATGGCAGAAATAAGGATGACATAAACTGTAGACAACCGCAAGCAAGGTCAAATTTCCTTAAGAAATTTGTTTACTTCAAAGCCTGATATAGAAATTTAAAATACATTTATGAAGACGCGTCTGAGACGAAGCAGCGTATGGAAGTGAAGCATGGACAATATCTAGCTGAGAAAGGAAGCGAATCTTTTGAAATATTGAGGTACATACGTATGCTATGGGTCAGACGGGTAGATTGGATCATAAATGAAGAGGTACTGAATCCAGTTGATGAGAGGAAAACAATTTGGTGAAATTTTATCTGGAGAAATAGAATGATAGTACACATTTTGAGACACGCAGGAGGTGGAGTTAATCATTAAATTTTAGATGGAAGTGTAGATAGTAAGAACTGTACGAGTAGACCAAGACATAAATTTGGAAAACCGGTTAGAGTAGATATGGGATGTAGTAGTCACAGAGAAATAAAAGGTTTGCCCAGGACAAGATGGCAAGGAGAGTTGCATCAACCAGTCTGTGTTCTGATGACCCTAACAACAACAAAATATTATTATTTTCATAATTCATTCATGATGGTTTAACAAGATTACTCTATACCTTGATGCTCTATGAATATTTACTCTGAATTAAAGAAAAATTACTTGTTTTAATATAAAGAAGTGAAATCGTATTATCGTGAAGTGAATGCGCTATATGTGTAAATCTAATAATATATTTTTCCTTTCAGGTAAGTTCATCCGGCAATTGGTTCCCAACGTTTGTGATACGTGAGTATTCATATCATACCATATTTCAAATTGCCCTGAACCAATTACGACTATCTTTAAAATGGATTGGAAATAAGCAGGGGGTCTGCCAATATATCGATGGCTTATTTCTAAAACCTCGTATCTTCCAATTCATTTTCCATCCATTTTCTTCCTTAAGACTGGTCACGCCGCCCAGCCACAATTGGGTACATAGTCCATCAGAACAATTTTCGTTGTGTTCATTTTCCTATGGTTATGTGTAAAGGAAAATGAATCTTAAATACGTTAAACTGTAGGAGTGTTTAAATTCGCCATGAAAACAACATCCCTACAACACTGTATGGTAAAGTCCATTTTCCTTTACACGTCTCCACAGGAAAATGAACACTACGAAAAAGGTTCTGATGGAGTGCATATAAATATGTGACTGTAACATTGTAACATACGAGGTTTTAGAAGTAAGCCGACGATATTGAAAACTCGCCATCACGATTGCGACCTGCAGTATGCAAAGGGATCTGTGATTACAATGTAAACTCCCCAACCGGGTCTTCATATAAGAAACAATGTAATGCGACCTACCCTTCGCGTTTCTCGGGCAAAGCTAAGAGGCACGCAGTTTAATAAAATATTTCTACGTGTACATTACTTACCTAGAATTCTGTATACAGTTGTGGCGTTATAATAGAAGGGACATTTGTATAATTATCACCAACTATGACACTTTTTATGTGAGAAATTTAAAATGGTAATTGGTTACTTGATATACGTTTGAAATCTTGATTGGTCGACGTGGAGTAATTTCTTCTGCTTTTATTCCGTGACTCCGGCTTGTGATCGTCAACTGTTTCAGTGCCTATGTTGACTTGCCTCTCTGTGACCAGTGAGTCGGCATAAGGTCATCGTCCAACATGGAGGTGTTTTCTCCAGCTCCGGGCCTAGTCGCTCTGGCAAGGCGGAACGATCTCTATCATCCTTAAGGAAGCTGCGAAACGGCTTAGGCCCTCGAGTTTGAAAGTGTGATTTTTAACTTTATTTAATCGGTGGGCTAAACTATTTATTCTATCAAATTGTATGCGTTGTAAATCACCATGTTGTTATCTTACTAATTCACACTGTTTTCCTTTGGAAGGTTGCTGCATATATAGTGTGCCTAATATGGATTATTCTTGAACTGTAATATCGGTAATTGATTATCTACTATTATTTTACGAAGGCCAAGGTCCTACTGTTACTGTTTTTCGGCATGCTCGGCGGCCTGGAATTCAAAATGTCGGACATCATCTTTAGGTTACTGACACAGTTGTGTACATACGTTTTTCCTACTTTCGTTGTGAAATAAATGACTTAAACTTTACGATTCACCACCTGAAATAATATTTGAAAAAACTGAATATGTTTCTTGCGACATTCTTGGTGATATGAATATGTGTTTAAAACTTGTAAAACAGGCACTAAACCTGTGGTACAATTCAAAGAATCTCTTCAGTGCAGGTATGGCCCTAAATAATATTATTATCATTATTAATATTTAAATTTGGGGTACTATACTGTGTATTACATAATCTTATTTTCTTGGTTTATTATTATTACACTTACGTTTCTTCGGTTAAGATGACGTATATCGATAGGATATCGTCGCTTCACCGGTAAAACGCTGTATCCCACAATACTCTTCCTATCCATTATTCTCCTTAAGACTGGTCACGCCTTCCAGGTACATATGGATACGCAGTCCATCAGAACAATGTCCGTTGTGTTCGTTTTCCTATGCGGGCGAGTAAACGAAAATGAACCTTACATGCATTACACACTAGTAGTGCGTAAATACGTAATGCAAACATTCGTTCCTACAGTGCGATACACTAAGGTTCATTTTCCTTTACACATGGGCATAGGAAAATGAACACAACAAAATTTGTTCTGATGGACTGCATATCCATACGTGGCTGGGAGGCGTGACCAGTCTTAAGGAGAATAATTGGTAGGAAGAGCTTTGTGGAATACAACGTTTTAACGGTGAAGCGACGATATGATTAGAAATACGTTACGTCGCCGTTACGAGTTGGTCATTGTCTTTCGGAAAGCGTTGTGGATTAGACGCTTGAGTGGTGTAGACGCCTTGTCTTTGTTTGATGGTGACTGTGGTTGACAGTACCCTCACCCTCATATTATATAACATTTTCGAGGTGATTTAAAGAATATGATCTCTACGATATTTCTTTTGGTGATGTGAATTTGCAAAATGCATTATTTCTTTTGTGTATATGCCGTGTTTAGGCATGTTGTGGACTTGTATAATTTCAAGTTTCCTCTTCGCCTTCTGCCATTCATGGTGTTTTCAATTTGTTGGTTGGGATGTTGCACCTTCTCTTTTGGTCATTTTCTTAATTTTCTTTTTAGTGACCTCCTCTAAAAAGTAGTTGTAATAATTATGCATTTCAATTTTCTAATAAAAAATTTTAGTATGCTAAAAGGGGTAACCCGTTTCTCTTTTTAAACGTAGTTGTTGAGGGCTCTCAAACAGGTATGGTCATTAAAAGTCTTTTTTAAAGAACTGGAGTTAGTGGGTAAAATTTTAAAATGTATTATACAGAATTCTGATTGAGTCATTCAGAATCATTATTTAAATTTTGGTGATTAGTACGCAAGATGTACGTTTTAACTATAATTTCTTTAAGATTCCTTCTTTAACAATTGCTTCAGTGAATGAATTGATTTCTTCTTAATCTTTATTTAATTATTTAGATTAATTTCGTTGGTTTTTTATTTTATGAAATTATTTTTTGGCATTACTATCCTTTTCTTTACATATCCTTCATTTATTACATTTTTATATGGATTAAACTATTCATGATGTTTCATGGTATTTCTCGTCAATTGTTCTATCCTATTCCCCCGGATCCATCCTCTCTTGAGGTTTCATTGAGCTTGGGTTTGCCCAGATTCCATAACTTCCCAGTCCTGTGTCATGAGTTTTGATCGAGGCCTACCCTTAGTAGTTGGCGTGATTTCGCGATGGGATGGCCTGTAATATCTCTTGTGATTGTGCTGGCAAACGAAACTGCGTGTTTGCGGTGTTGTGCCGTCAATTATTTTTGTCGTCCTTGTGTTCGATTGTCGGTATGTCACACAGTGCAGAATTCCGTAGCTAAGTACGGCTACATGAAATTATAATAATAATAATAATAATAATAATAATAATAATAATAATAATAATAATAATAATAATAATGGAAGTAGTAGTACTGTAGTAGTAATAGTAGCAGCAAGACTAGTAGCGAGAGGGGTAGCTAAAAGGTACGATATGTAGATGTAGCTTGCATTCCGGAGACAGAGAGTTCGAACCCAATTGCCGCCAGCCCTAGAGATGAATTTCTGCGGTTTCCCATTTTCACACCAGACAAATAGGTCTGGGGCTGCTGTACGTTGTTTAAGGGCACGGTAGCTTTCTTCCTAGTCTTGGTATATTTCATCGTCACATTACCTCTCTGCTGAATCGGTGAGACGTAGATGATGGTAATAATAATAATAATACTTACTTTTCGTATTCAGATCAAGTAAAAGAATTCCAAAATTGAAGAACCACAATGACTTTATCAGAGATGTCGCGAACTGTACAGGGTTCACTTAGAATGTTGCAAAGAAATAGGCAGAATCAGTACATAGAACTCCATCGTATTTGCGTACACTCTAAAGGTTGTCATGACACCCGGAGTTCAACAAAAGAGGACATACCGATTAAATATCAACAAAAAGTAATATAACATTTAAGAGGCTGAAACTGTAGTCACCCGAATATCATATGCACAATTTGCAAGTTATACTATAATACATAATCAACCGAACTTTCCTCCTGTACCACAGCAAAAATCGCACAAAATTACTGTTATTTAGTGGCGGTGTACCCCATCACACCCCCATCCGCCCATTAACGCCGGGCCTTCAAAAGATCCACCAATTCCATCAATTAACTAGAGGTCCAGTTGGACAGAATCCGTACCCACCCGACCGCACCGTTTAGGGTCTACTTGCTCCGACTAATACTTTTGATCCGTATCTAACGAACCGTCTTCTAATGCCACCTGCCTCGTGACGAATATGTACAACTTGATTGCTAAACTGATACAAGGAATATTTGCTTCAAAGCAAGTAATCCCATCACCCAACGAAGTACGACACTTTATAATACAAGATATTCACGATGGCTTCTACTCGTAACTTAACATTACTACAATGGAACGCGCGATTCGCAGTATCGCATAAAGACAATCTCTTAATGGAATCGTATGACAGGAATATTACCATTGGTGTAACATCTGAGACATTGTTTAAAAACAGTGTTCTAGGTCTCTTGTTGATCAGATAGAACAGATGGTTACAGAGGCAGTGCCCTACCACTCGCTAAAAGTATTTCTTATTCACCTATTACAATTTCACAAAATTTCAACCAAGCTCTCCATGATTTTGCTACTCGGATTCATGTGCTAACAGTTACCTTCATATTAATATCTATATACGGTCATGAACGATCCTGCAGGTGATGCACTCTAAGAAGCACTGCAAGATAACAGCCTCATCATCATGAATGATGTATCACCTGCTTTGATACCTCAATCCAACCGCCAGCCCTCAGCGGTACACTGTGTTCATTAGAACTCGATACGGATATTTCATAGACAATTCTACACTATTCAATAGACTATGATCATTTTGATATTAAAATCTTGTTTCGTCTATATTATGATTTTCAAAAAGGAACTGGATGTTTGGAAAAATATAAAAGTTTTTGTTCTTGGAGGTGTGTATCAAGAATAATACCTAATTATCACTCCTTGTATGTACAACAAGACTAATTTCCTCTATGAAACATTTCATATTTCCCATAACGCTATCAAATTTCACTTTCGCCTACTGACCAACACGTAATGCTACAGTTTCTTCAGATTGCTGATCAGGCTTTGTGGAAGTGATAGCTTCTTTCTGTTCAGTGTTGTGATCAGGATCGCTATCACTGCTGTATTCTTGCGCTTCTTCCATTGACTGTAAGTCATGAGCATGGACACGTCTGCCAGGTTGTACATTCAGTTTACTTTTCCTGCCGGGTTTGCGTATGCTGTCAATACCACTCCAACTTTGTTTCTTTAGGAACTCTGTTAGGCTGCCGTTGACAGAGCTATCTTCCACATCTGGCAACATTTCAAGCACACTGTTCTTATTAACAGGATACATTCACGTTTTTCTGAAACAGGAGTAAATGTCTGTTTCTATGGTTAGAGATAATATCTTAATTTCACACTGTTTGTCAATAAATCTTTGGCTACCATTGTTTCTTCCATTTTGAAATAGCACTGGGGACATTCTACTGTATCTTTTCAACGCAGATTTCGGATTTAGAAACTTTTTTGCAGCAGTTCGGAGTGACATCCCTTATCTCATAGCCTCTAGAGCCTTTCCCAGGTCTTCCTACATGATAGGTTTATGGCGATATCCTCTAGGGTCACTTTTGTGGTTCCAAGCCATGTTGTCCTTTTCAACCCTTAAAGTAAAGTAAATTTACACCATCAGATAGAATGTTTGATCACTTTTCTTAAGCCCACAATTTCGCTATGGATACACAGGTATGCCCATGTATCATTGTAAGAGTAATTACCTGTCAACTTTAAAAATGTTTATGTTAACGACTTACGGACGCACCAACGAAGTTTTGGCGCCAATACGGTCTTGTAAACAGCCGATCGACATCCAAGATGTACCAAATCCACCAGTATAGCTCAATTACTTTCGTGTTAGTATCAAATACATTTTTTTCTGAAACTGTTGTCCCTATTCACCCCTTTGTCTCAGCTCACCCCAGTTTACGGTACTAAGCATGACAAGATTATCTCCAGTCATAGCAAATTTTTTATGGGAGGCTTTTACGAACCTGCTCTTCATTTTAAACAGAATGTAACTCTGCGGATTTACTTCAGACCACTCATAGAGAGAAGCAGTAATTGGGTTGGGTCAGGTATTACGGAAATAAGAAAACCTTATGGAGATCAAAACACGAACGCGGTTAAGGGTATGTGTCCTATTTTCTGCTCGCATGTGTGCATCATTTCTAAGGTTTTGGAGTCTAGGAACATCTCGTGAACGAAAATCATAACAGAGTCAGATGCAAGAATATGATCAATGCTGTGTTATTCGCTGTCGAAAATTAAGGAATATCGACAGATTTACAAGATCACTTATTTTCTGTTCTCAGAAACGGTAAAAGTTTCTGCCTTCCTCTATTCCTATTTTTCGTTAGTTCTTCGATTTCTGTCTTTTCTTCCTCCTTTATGAAAGATAATATTGACATCGACATAGTATTTATTCTTAGATATCTTCAGTAATAGGCATGATAGCCGAGTGGTATGATCACGGGCTTCTCAACAGTTCGGGCGGGGTTAGAATACCGACTTAGGCATGTGGTTTTAAAAAATGAAAAGCCTCTGTCCTGTCGTTTAGATTCCACGTAAAGCGAAAGGTCCCATGGCTACGAAATTGATATCGATGATGATGATGATGCTTGTTGTTTAAAGGGGCCTAACATCGAGGTCATCGGCCCCTAATGGTACGAAATGAAATAACAAAAAAATCAAATTCATCCACTGACCAAAATAAAATAAAAAATGCCATGAAGAATGAATGGATGGACATGAACCCTACAAAAAACAAAAACAAGCAAACAAACAAAAACAGTGGATCAGACTCAAAAAGAAGGTAGTTAATTAGAGTATTACTGACCAAGGGACCATTTATAAAGAGCAATAATGCTTGATGGCTGAAGGGGTGCTAAATTCATGTCTAAGGCCCCACAGAATGGTACATGTCGCGAGTAAAGTAGAACCATGGTATTTGTCATTTTGGCGTACTGATCAAAAGTAGCGAAGACTCACGGTGGTCCACACAAGATGGTACTACTCACAAGTATTGCAATTCGTACAGGGAACGCAGACCTATGGTGTTTCTCACACAATGGCGCCACTCGTAGCCAACGCAAACCGGTAAGGTTCCTCACCTAGGTGTACTAGTCACGGGCGCCGGTATTCCCGTGGTGTTCCTCACATAGTGGGTACCAATCACAGGCAACGCTGACCCACGGTGCCGCTCATATAGCGGTACAACTCACAGGCTACGCCCAGACCCGCGGTGTTGCCCACATGGGTACAACGCACGGGTACTGGAATCCACCAGGCCAGGCTTTTTACTGCAACTAATCACAAACTTATTTCGTACCAATTTAGTGATACTACTCGCAAGTACATGCAACCCGTGGTGTTACCCGCATGATGGTATGAATCAAGAGTAGTTTCATAGTTCTAATTCAATCATCCCTTGGTCGCCCCTTGTAGTCGCCTCTCACGACAGGCAGGGGATACCGCGGGTGTATTCTACATGTGCGTCCCCCACCCGCAGGGGGTGAAATTGATATCAACTGTAATGTATATTTTCAAGCTAACATGCATCGTGTACTTTCCATAGGGTTTTAAGTTCCTTTATATTTTTATTTATTAACCTGTCGGCAATTACAGGTGACCACGATTATTCACAATACTACGGCAAGTTTATATATTAATAGACTACAGAGGTGAGGAATGAATGTGAAATACGAGTGTGATATAAAAATATTTCTGATTTACAGCACTAGCACGCATGTGGATGGAGTATCAAGATCTGTTTATGTGAAATGCATTTGGCTCATTATGTGATACGAGTGTCGGTACTTCTACAGAGGTATCGTATATACTGTACAATGAATTGTTATTGTCATTGTAATTTATGAGGAACTTTAATTTATTTGGAAACATGATTTTCTTTCCGGAAACTATTACATCAGGGAATTGATTTATTAGACATTCACTGATATCATTCTTATGACACTTAGTAGAATTATGAAGATATCTTTAATCCGTGCATTGGCTACAAAAATATTTAAAGGGAAGTTGCAAAATATATTCTGATAGGATATACCTTAAGTACATTATACTGTAGGAGTGCGTAAATACGTCGTGCAAGACATACCCCCTTACAGTGCGGTACGGTAAGTATACAAGATGTGTTGGTAATTCGACAATTGAACAACCTATCTTTACACCCAACACTTGTATTAGTTCATGGTAAGTTATACACTCCTACTTACACCTGGATGCTGCACTGCAATACCGCACGCGTTTGAATCTGCACTATGCCACTGACTACATATGGAAGAATATTGCATAATTCCTCAGTCCAGAGGATGAGTTGAACACATGGCATATTTGAGGAGCGTCTATTCAAAAGGTGCTATTTCCACTTCCAAAAATCAATATTTCGTCCTTATTCATTACAGTAGTTGAATGTTATCGAATGCTATGAGCAATCCAGACCAGAAATATGTAATTCCTTAAAAGTTGTGTCAAAGCCGAACATGAGTGCGTTCCATGTGACTTTCATTTTACGTTTCCTACTCTTTACCCCACAAATTCCTTAAGCTGGAAAAAATCTCCTTTTGAACAAAATCTCCTTTTTTTCTACTGTTAGGAAATACCTATTATTTGTGACAGAAAATGTATAGAATACGAAAGATTTCTTAAGAGATGGTATTCGTAGCAACCAATCAATGCGTGTGACAACTAGCTTAACTGAAATTTAATTCACCACAGGTTTTACATAATAACATCAATAAACTGAGTTTAACACAAAGTCCACTGTTTTCTCTTACATTACATTATCAAAACACGAACTTGTGTGATAATAATAACAATGCTATTTGTTAGTCGGCCGCTTTTAATTTTCAGATTCAGTACGTTGAATACAAGTGTTATTAAAGAATTTAATTAAATGTGGCTATTGTTCCCAGTTGACGTATAGTTCCACTTTAAACCTTGTTCGGCTTCTTTCTGGTAATGTCAGTAAAATTCACCGACAATTATGAATAATTGTAAATGGCAAATCATTATCATGTAGTATGGTGGTTTTATTTCCTACAAGTGGAATCACACACTACATTCGTTTTGTTACTCTTGAAGAGGACCAAAATAAAAAATTGGCAAAACGCTTTCAGAAAAGGTGAACAGAATAAGATCTGACGTACACTTCGCCATGCTGTCTTCGAGCGTTGTGTCCATGAAGATATGGGTTTCGTTCTCCTGAATCTCACTCTCTTCTTTGTCCGATCCACAGAATCAGTAGAAGATACGCACATGTTTCCTATGTATTCTGGTAAGCAATCCATCCATCACTCCTCCGGTCAATCTTGAGGTCGTCTTCTATCATGGCTGAGCGTCAGTATCATCGCAACATTTCATGCGCCTCCTTGGACCATATGACTAGACCATTGAAATCTCGCTTCCCTTATCTTGTCTGAAATGGAGGCAATTATTACCAATAACAAGAAGAAATGATATAATTCACAGACAATTTGCAGCACAAGTCTAATAAGGACTGTGGGGGTTACATCGGGAAGCATCGTAAAAATTGAATTAATTTTGCACGCTGAAAGTTATCGCATGTCCGCATTTAATTCATATACTTGATTGCTTGTCCGGCACCATGACTAATGGTTAGCGTGCTGGCCTTTGGTCGCAGGGGTGCCGGGTTTAATTCCCGGCAGGGTCGGGAATTTTAACCATAACTGCTTAATTACCCTGGCACGTGGACTGTGTTTATGTGCCGTCTTAATCATCATTTTATCCTCATCACGACTCGAAGCTCGCCTATGGGCGTCAAATCAAAAGACCTGCGCCTGGCGATCCGAAGTCCTCGGACACTTCCCAGCACTAAAAGCCATACGCCATTTCATTTCATTGTTGTTATT
The DNA here is from genome assembly GCF_040414725.1 of Anabrus simplex. NCBI lineage: Eukaryota > Metazoa > Arthropoda > Insecta > Orthoptera > Tettigoniidae > Anabrus > Anabrus simplex. The sequence goes on along the minus strand of NC_090265.1, from coordinate 298,575,887 downwards.
GTTATCTATTGCAATAGGTTATACTGTCCTTGTTATTCCTGCCCACAAAATTCACAGTGAATCGTTATTAAGATATTTAAAGAATTATACGCAGTTAAGGTAACTTAGGGAGATCCCGACATGAGGGAGAACTCGACACTTTTAAGCTTAGCGCCCCTGGTAACCACAGTACTCTACAGGTCGAACTAGTAACTACATGTATTTGAGCCGTAGGGTGTTGTGCTCATGGGGATCCTGGTAGCAGACGATTATCACTATAAATACAAGACATCTGAATAGTTGAAGGTAAGTATGTAAGTGATATATGATGTAAAAGTAACGTACTATAAGATAATGAGTAGGTTGTAGAACGAAATACGTAGATATGCGATATTTTTAAGGCAATGTTTGAGGTTAGGCGCACAAAGCACGTTTTGGAGAAGCGGCCATGTCATTTCTAAATCGCCAATCATTCAGCGTGGTAAGTGCTGCCACCTCTTGCCTGCCAATGTAACTCGGGGAGATGTCGACATGACAAGCGTGGGAGATCTCGACACTGTCATTTATCCGTACAATCCCGATATCCTCCAAGAAGACATTTTTGAATACGACCTTGTGCAAGACGAAAATGGTTCAAATCACGTACATGTTGGAGAAGATATTGCTGTCGAAACTAAGGCCAGTAGTCCTACATTATCACAGGAACATGAAGCCTCACCTGCATTTACACCTCCGAGTTGCTCAGTCCAGGAGTTATCTCCTGTTCCGATATTAAGACTCCTATCTGGAAAAGGAAGAGGAAGAAGAGTGCAAGAATCCGCCATGGTGACTTCTCAGGATTACCGACAAAAGTTAAGGAAGAGGAAACGCGTAAATGAACAGAATTCCTGAAATCTAAACAAAACAACGAGAACTCGGCGTGTTGGTGGTGGGGAAGCTAGTTCCTCAAGCAGTCTTAATTGCTCTGAGAATTACTGCGCAGTATGTGATGGCTATTTCTATGACGACAACCGAAATGAGGCATGGGTCCAGTGTAGTGGGGAATGCAGGAAATGGTTCCACGAGATGTGTGTAGAAAATGGAAACGACGAACAGTTTATATGTGCCCACTGTGTACAATAGCTGTGTAACTCTTCCGAGGTCCTACCTAGTGTCAGGTTCTCCCTAAGTGCGGGAGAAGTGGACATTTTTGCATCGTTTATTTATTTTCTAATTTACAATGATATGAAGTTTTATTTTTGGCCATAAATAACAGAAAACATACACTAACTGTCTACAAATTCACCAGGTAAAAATTGAACTATTTTGCAAATAAAGCATTATCAAAATTACAGGTTTTTGCTTAGCGTGTCGAGATATCCCTAAATTACTATACTTATTAAATAGTCATACCTTTAGCATTTAATATCAGTGTACTTAATTTTAGTTTTCAAGGAATCCAAAATATTATATATTTACTAAAGGAGAAATTCCCGAGTGACTTGGCCGTGCGGTTGGGGGCACGCAGCTGTGAGCTTGCATTCGGGAGTTAGCGGGCTCCAACCCCCCTGTCGGCAGCCCTGAAGATGGGTTTCCGTGGTTTCCCATTGTTGCTGTACCTCAATGAAGACCTCGGCCGCTTCCTTCTCACTCCAATCCCTTTCCTGTACCATCATCACCATAATACCTATCCGTGTCGGTGCGACGTAAAGCCAATTATAAAAAAGAAAAAAATATAGACGAAAATGATTGAATAATAGGGGTATGTGCTTTTACAAAAGAAGGATCGCCTAATAAAGAAAAGGTGTGAATCGAATGACTGAGGTGGGGAGAAACCTACCTTTTAAGTACCAAAGTCGTAGAACACGTTGCTGAATTTGTTTTGGGCTCCGAGGTCGTAAGCAGCTATGTAGAGTCTTCAGCGTGAAGACTGGTTGTATCCACAATAGCTCCACCATCAGGTGTCATGGATAGCTTAGGCATCACTGAAGAGTCATGGTAGAGAAATAAGGAGTGAAATAATATTCAAATTTTCTTTCCTTAATGAGCCATAATGTCCTCTTACATGTCGATGCCTTACTTCTAAAACCTCGTATCTCCCAGTTCACTTTCTATCCATTTTCTTCCTTAAGACTGGTCACGCCTCCCAGTCACAATTGGATGCATAGTCCATCAGAACAATTTTTGGTTGTGTTCATTTTCCTATGGTTACGTGTAAAGGAAAATGAACCTTAAATACGTTAAACTGTCGGAGAGTGTAAATTCGCCATGAAAACAACATCCCTACAACACTGTATTGTAAGGACCATTTTCCTTTACACGTCTCCACAGGAAAATGAACACTACGAAAAAGGTGACTGGGAGGCGCGACCCGTGTTAAGGAATGTAATGGGTAGGAATAACATTGTAACATACGAGGTTTTAGAAGTAAGCCGACGATGTGGTCTATTTCCTCTGAAGTATTTATATCAACAGTCTCTATGAGTAACACTTTCACACCATTCATCACGGACTGGTTGCAGAGGGACTAATGTTATTACCGCCACTCATACATCTGATATTTTGTTTAATATATATTTTTAATTAAAAAATTAACCTAGCGCATAGAATGATATTTAGTGCACTGCACACCTTGTCTCGCATCAGATGTGTATTTAGGCTGCTAAGTACAATAGCCGTGAATCTTTTACCCACGAGGGATTTTCAAATGAACCAAACATAACACTACCCGACACTTATTAAAATAAGTACTACTTCAACTAATTATAAAAAATACGTTGAAGTCCGGCTCCGTCGTCTTTTGCTTTAGAAATCATCTTAGTAAGGGTACCATCCTCACCGACGCGCACGTTGTCTATTGAAGTTCCTATTGTTTTTGACATTGCTTCCGGCTTATATTTTTGTACTTTGAGTATTAATTGCTTTAGGAAAGCTGTATTTGCTTTAGCTTGAATAAGTGGACAGTATGCTGACTAAAGGTCCTCTGTATGAGATTTTCTTCAGTCATCGCTAAGTATTCTTGCCGTAGCAGATGAGAACTATAATCCTGAGAGACAGAAGCGAAGCCTCATTACAACCCCTATGGAGGCCAGCATACACACAGCACACTTTAAATATGAATAGACGTCCCATCCGCTTTTGTGAAACATCCTTTTAATACGTGCTACAGCAGAGGATATAATTTGGATGGACAAAAGCTCTCTCTGAGCTACGCAGAAGTGATGTGTATGAAAACCTCTTCCACCAGAACACCTAAATTTGATTCTAACCTGGTAACATTGAATTACAGCTTATGAACCATGTCTGTTGACTTTTATCGTGCATTTACAATTTTCATGACCTACATGTTCATCAATATTTAAAGAACATACTTTGTTTACCGCTTTAATACTTAATTTCACTATATATTACATTAATATTACAAATTGTTATCTGGATTCATCCATATTGACTATTAGTGCAAACCATAATGTAGAGGTATTTACGAAATTATTCCTAACAGATTTCAGATCTAAATGAATCAATATTGCTTCTATCTAAGAATATTTTTGTATATAGTCGTACTGTATCATCTACCGTCTGCTGGTATATTTATTTTACATGATTTAGCCTGCCAGAGCGTCAATTTTGACGTTCAACTTTACTCGGAGATGGTAAGTCTATTCCCGAGGTAAAATTTCCCCGTAAGTGGCATGGTACGTTTATTTTGTTTGTACGTAAGTTGCGTCCTGTGTCTCTTTAGAAATAAGAGGTTTACATGCGGATTAATGACGTTTATCTATTCATTTCTTATAACAACATGGTGTAGTAATATTTCATGGTTATATACTTGGTGTATGCTTTAGAAATCATCTCAGTAAGGGCACCATTCTCACCGACGCGCACATTGTCTATACAGCGTATACTCGAAAGACCTACACTAGGAGTGTGTCAAGGAAAGCAAACATTCTTGCTACCTTTTAAAAACTTACGACGAACAATAACACCGTTTATGTTAGTGGTATAAATGTTATATTAATTATAATTATCATATAGTATGGAAATAATCTTGTGTTAGGCTGCTTTGATACAACATGTGATGTACAAAGAGTGAATTCGGAATATTTTATGTTTAGTCAGTTTGTTAAAATTATTTGGTACACCCCTTCTGGGACGCAACATATGTGCCTCAAAATTTCTCACTCAAGATTGCTAACAACTGATGGAGATCCGAGATGGCTCTAACTTACTTCATCCCAGATTTACTCTACCAGATGGCAGCTTAGATCAGACGGCTGGTGAAAGATCTACGACTGAGATTTAATTATGGAGTAAAGAAAAAATGCGTCACCAAAGATCTTTTATTTTACATGCCGACACCGTGTGGCATGAAGTGTCGAATGGACCTTTTCCGCCCTTCAAAAATCCAACAACCTCCACCAGATTCGAACCCGTGATACAGGGATCAGGAATTTGGAGCTCTACCACTGATGCACAAAGGGAGATAATTTCTCAAAATACTGATTTTAACAAAAATATTGTGACGGCAACCATCAAGTCTATACTCCGCACGGCTCTACTTCTAAATTGACGTTTAGGCCGATTTTGGCTCTGTCTGGTGGTTGGGCACTGAAGCATAGACATCCAACCAATCCCAAGCTGCCATTTATATCGATTTATATCGGCAGAGCACGATGTCGAAATCTAGTTGCCAAGTCTAATATTTACATTCACCACGTGGTTAACCTATCTCGCTCAGCGTGTATGCTATTCGGTACGGTTTGCGATCATTTCATTTCTGTTAGCCGAAGTTGTGGCAAATGTCAGTGTCGATGACTGGAGGAAATTTGTGCGCAGCACACAAATATTAGTACGTGAGGCGTGGTAAAATTAAGATGTAATGGTTAACTCCGTCGGGAGTTTAATAATATCTTTGGGAGCTGGTGATAGTGACAATGATTCGTTGTTCAGTGGAGTGTTCCCTTTGTAGGCCATAACCTCCTTCCTTTGCCAGCCATTGGAGGTGAGTGAAGTGTTATTTCCTCATTATCTTTTATTCTTAATAATATATCGTCGCTGCCGGGACAAAACCTCCTATGTGAAATAATTTTAGCTTAGAACTTTGGCTGGTAAGGTTCTGTCATCTAAAGTGCAATATCGTGTGCATATTGTCAGGGCATTCTCGCTCTTCACAATGTATGTGCTGCGGGTCAGTATATCTCCAAAACATATTATCACATAGGAGGTTTTGTCCCGGCAACGACGATATTCTCTTATTAGTGTCAGGTGTTGTTAGTAAGTGTAGATTTTATGAATTTGTTTCAATCCATATTCATTAGCTTTTCTGAGTACGGTATTACATTTTACGAGGGCTGTTTACCGCGGTCGTATTGCATCAGCTGTCCTCGCGGGCGTAGCACGCTGGCAACAGAGGAGAGGTGATGCTCATTTGTTTTGCGAAACTTCAATTTTGAAGTAAGGCCGTGCGGAGTATAATTCATGAAATCTGCTCTGAGCTAGCGCAAATGTGCAGAAAATATTTCTGCACAGCTGTACATTATTTTTAACAAGTAGAGTTAAATCCCGTTTATCAGACTCACACGGGACCAGCTCCACCCGAATGACCCAATTTCTGGATAATCCGGAAATTCATTAACGGCGTAGGTAAGTACGTTTGTCTAAGTGTTATTATACATGTTATGTACCTTCATAACACCATCAACCGAACAACGCCAAAGACATATTTAAATTTAACAATAAATGAAAATAATAGCCTATACATGCTTCTTCAATTCGACTTCAGATACAGTACCGTACATCATTCCCATTTTTAAGGCTGCCGAGAAGGGTAAATGCTACGACGTACTGACAAAATCACCTTGAGTCACAAGGGTCTTTTTTTTCTTTGCCAAGATGGCATATTCTTTTGTACTATTATTTTTAACAAATACATTGGAGTTTGGATATATTCTGATGGCAATGATTTCTAATAATAATAATGTCATTGGCTTCACGTCCCACTAACTACTTTTACGGTTTTAGGAGAGGCCGAGGTGCCGGAATTTAGTCACGCGGGAGTTCTTTAACGTTCCAGTAAATCTATCGATACGAGGCTGACGTATTTGAGCACCTTCAATAGCACCGAACTGAACCAGGATCCAACCTGCCAAGTTCGGGTTAGAAGGTGAGCGCCTCAACCGTCTGAACCACTCAGCCCGGCGCAGTGATATCGTACTGGAGTACATGAAGTAAAAGTAAAGCATGAACTACATGATAACAATAAACAATACCACGAATACCAAATATTACAAGAAATAGCATCGATACAAAAATAATCAGGATAACAGAAAAAAGAATAAAAAGGAAGTATGTTGAAGCAAGGGAAAACTTAACAATTGAAAATGGCATACGAGTAGTGTAACATAATAATTAAAAACACTCGGAAAGAAATTAATATGAAATTTTCAGAAAGTAATTTAAAATATTACCTTACATACAGCGTAACAAAATTACACTTAGAAATTCAGCCAAAATTTACGAAATATTCCATTAGGAGTTGTGTACCACAGAAATAGTCACAACTCAACCACATAGGCTATAAATCATATATACGTATTTCCAATTCCTCAACACTACAGTGATTGAGAGCTTCGAAATAGATTCAGGTTCAGGTTCACAAGTCCAGTTATCATAGCCATGTATTACTAAATAACACTCCTCAAACGCTTTTTAACATTAAGACGATTTCATCGACGAAAAAGCTTCAAATTTAAAATGGTTCATTTTAATTATACCTAAAAATAATTTGAAAATATTTCAGCTTATTTCAAAATAATCATTCGAGAATGACGTTAATCTATCAATGACATCGTAATAAATTTGAAAGAAAAATCGTATTGGAGTTAATAATATAAGTTCTACAAGTGAATTTAATATAGAAGTATCATCTAAAATCAGTCCGTATAAATCGGATATCCTGATTAACGGGATTAGGATGACATGAGTTCCACTGTAGTACTTGAAGTTTTGGACGTACTGTACCATCTCCATTACCCTCTGTTTCCGGTGCTGATGCACGCCAATGCAATATATCCAAATAATTTAAAAAAAATTTCTTCATATTAATATTTAAAGAATATTCATGAACTTCAATATTAATCCAGATCAATTTATACATATTTAAACAAATTTGCGGCAGGAGATTCTGCATATTGGTGCAACTAGTCTCGATAACCACTGAACGAACATTGGTGCAGCTGTCATCAAGGTATTTATCGAGAGACGTTGAGATGTATGATACAATCGTACTCTTTGTGGTCCTTTCTCTATTACTTGGGTTCGGCGTTACATGTATTGAGCCCAGTCATTTTTATGACAGGTGGTTCTGGTGACCCAAACCCTTTGTGGAGAATTACACTTACTATTGTATATATCTATGGTGATTGATAGTAACAGTATGGAAGTGTTGTGAGATGGGGAGAAGATGATGGTGAACGGGGTGAAAAGTCAAAGTTGTTTCTCCGAGAGGGAAACTCTTTTCAGTTTCAATTACTGTGTGGATAGGGTAGTAGTACCTCATGGGAGTCACTGTAAGGAGCAAGATAAGGACAGATCTTAGTGCGATAATCGCATTTGCGAGGTGCCAAGAAGGATACAGATCTTCTTATATGGTTAAGAGGGTGTGTAGGGGTTGTAGTAAGGTTGTAAACGAGAGGGCGTATTAGTCATTTGTATGGCCCCAATTAAAGTGTTGTTCCAGTGTTTGGGACCGTCCCTAGTATTAATTAATTCGAGAAGTGGAAAGTATCCAAAGGAATCAGTACGGCACGATTTGTTATGTGTGATTTCGGACAAAAGAGTAGCGTTACGAAAATGTTGCTTACTTAGGGCTGGGAAGACTTGAGATTAAGGAGACAAACCGCTCAACTAAGTGGAATAATCCGAGCTGTCAGAGGAGAGTTGGCTTGTAATGACGTTAGTGGACGAATAAACTTGAGTGGAGACTTTAAATTTCCAACTCCTTTGTAATCTCTTAAGGAAAGACCATGTCAACAACTCATAGGGAATCTGCCACCTGGGTGACAGCCCTAAATTGTAGATCAGTGGTGCTTGTTCGATTGATGCATACTGACGAACACAAACACACAACCCCTAAACCGGAGGAATTAACCAGATGTGGATAACATTTTCGACGATCCGAAAATTGAATGTGGGGCCCTCTGAACGGAGGGCCACATCACTGACCACGGAGGCAGAAACCGGACAGATGTATGAAACATTAACTGGAAGCCAAGCAGTGGTGATTTTAGTTGAGGATTTTTCTTTAAATTATCGGTTTTCCAAGCGCTTTCTTGGCTTACGCTGCTCAAATTGTGTATGTAAGGAAGAACTGTTAAGCATGTAAAATCCACAAATAGGCAGTGAAGGTATATACGTCTCTGAAAAATGCAGCCCTCAGTAAGCTTTATTATGTTGTGAGATACAATAAAAAACAACCTTAAAATTATAACCCTATTTTGGAAGTAATCATGTAACTATTATAGAAAAGTATTCCTTTTCACCCCAGTATTATTAATATAATTAATAATCTATATCTATATATACATCACCCGTACTCATGATGTATACATATATAGTACGTTTGCTTCTTACAATTTGGCCTCGAGTTCGATTCCCGTACAGGTCGGGGATTTTAATCTGGGTATGAGGATTGGTTCGTGATCCATTCAGGTTATGTGGTTACAATTCATAAGATTTCTAACGTTGAGATAATGGTCCCGGTCTAGAAAGTGCAGATACGGCCGAGATGATTCATCGCACCCACCACGCTTCACCTCAGTCTGCAGGCTTTTGGACTGAGTAGCGATCGCTTGGTAGGCCATCACCCACCAGAGTCATAGAAACATGGCGTTTGTAAGGGTGTATGAGTAATTGATATTTTAATGGAATTGTAGGAATAATTTAAACATAGCATGATGAGAAAGGAGCGAGCTAACAGGCGGACGGCAGGAAGGTCCTTAGAAGAACGCCGAACTGAGCTACTCATATACGTCAGCAGGAAAGCAAAGGATGATATCTTATAAGGCCTATCACAAAAAATTCAAAATTTCTCCCGTGCAAAGCCGGGGCAGGTCGCTTGTAGAAAGTTAAATAAAACAAATCTGAAGCTTACTAGTAAAACTGTTTGTTACTTTTCATTGCTTGTTAACACTGAGTGGTTCTCTAAGCTACTGATCTGATTTCCAATGTGTGATAACGAATGATATATATCGAGTATTCCTTTCAGGGGCTTACGAGTTGTTAGTGTAGAATGGCGATCACGAGTATGCAGCGGATTATGATAGTCGTTCTATTCTACAAGGCACTATTTTTTCTTAAGCTTTGCTGATCTGATATCTTCAGGTTACTCCTCCTGTCCTCCGAACTCCACCGTAATAAGTTTGTGAACTCTAGGTTAACGTTACCAGAACTTCTTGTTTCCTGGGGCTGTCCCCGAATTTATACTTTGAAAACCTCTCCCCGAAATATTCTCGGCTTTAAATACTTTCCAGAACTGCCATCGTTTTCAATAATGCCTTTTCAGATTACCGTTGTTAAGACCAGAGACAGTTATCGTCGACATTTGACTGAAATATTTGTGCCAGCAGATGGCAGACAAAACTGTTTGTAGTTGATTAATTAGATTGTGAAGAAATCGTGCTCGTGGTACTTCTAGAACGCTTTACATTATCAGAAGTGGAAGTTGGCGTTGTTTTGTGTTATTTTCTTCATCTACTTTGCACGTAGTTGTAGCGTGTTAGGAACCACATTTGACATGTGGTGTTCTATACCAATATACGTTTTGTAGTTATTGCAGTCCTTGCTTAATGTGAAAAGAACATCATCTCTGAAAGGTAAAAGTGAGTAATGGCTCCATTGAAAGAACAATGAATGTGATGATGTATTTTCAACGATCAAGATCATCACAGTCCATTCTACAGTATGTTCACTGTTGTCACAAACTTTCCAGTGCCATGTCAGGAATTTGCAAGACAGTTTGCTGTAAGATAGACGTGTTAAGGAAGATTAATTCATAGGAAGAAACGTGCCATTTCTCCAGGAAAATGTTAATTTAGCAGTAATAAAATTAAAGTAATGATAAAATATTATTAATAGTTCAAGAGCAAGAACGTTGACAAACGGAGAATTAATAACAACAACAACAGTCTAGTGAATCTTTCAGTAGCGGTTATTTCAAATAAATAATGTGGAAACATTATCTTCTGATATGCCATGAACTTTCCCTTCCTTTTGGCAATGCCTTCGCTTTGATAAGTATGTTCCCTTTCCTCGTCTTCCACTGATTAGCGTTAAGACTGGATGTTTTGCAATTCAAAGACGTAGTATCTTTCATACCATTAGGCACTATACACTCTGTGTACATAGGACTATTAGCAATGAGTTATTTCAAGACCCTATCATGAAACAGGTGAAAAATGCTATTTGCCTAAGTCATCAATATCCACCTATTGTGCGAGCAAGTGACTGAGTGGTTTAGATCACGTATCTATCAACTTGTATTCGGGAGGTAGTGGGTTCGAATCCCACTGCCAGCAGTCTTGGAGTTCATTTTCCATGGTTTTCCGTTTTCAAACCCTTCAAATTATGGGGATGTTCTTTAATAAAGGTACGATCGCCTCCTACCCACTCATAGATCTTCCCTCTCCCATCGTCGACATAAGAAATAATAATAATAATAATAATAATATTAATAATAATAATAATAATAATAATAATAAAATTAATAATAATGATACACCGATCGGGTTGGCTGGCTACGCAGTTGTTGTCAAAGTCTAATACACAGAGTCGTGAAGCTAGGCTCACTTTCTTCATCCATGCGACTGCAGCGCTCCACGTGGCCAGCAAGCTACCAGTCTACTGCTGTATACGTTGCTATACGTTTTACGAGGTAAGCGCGTGGTATTCCCATTATAGATGATTAAGGTAAGGTAAGGGTGTATTCTGCCCGAAGGCAGGTCCGAACCTCCACAGGGTGTGCCTGAGCCGGTGTTTACGTACGGTAGGGAGGCCAGTTCCTTTCCGCTCCTCCATTCCCTTAACACCCACCAACAGCGCGTGGCAACCCATCCACTTCTTGATCACGCCCAATGTTGCTTAACTTCGGAGGTCTTACGGGATCCGGTGTTTCAACACGGCTACGGCCGTTGGCTATTATAGATGATTGGTTTTCTATTAAATTAAGAAGGTATTTACGAAAGGAGGTGCGTGTGGCACAATAAACTGCTCAATTACCTTTTCTAAAGATCCATTACAGTAAAGCTTGAACTACTGATTACATTTTCGGATAATAGAACAATATTGTGAAGATTCAGAAATGGAACTTCAGATGAGTAGGTATTTCGTTTATCAATGATCCAGGAATGTAACTCAAAGGGAAATTCATCCAATTACGAAATTAAATAACGTTTTAACGCAATCGTAACCTCTAGCACGTAACGGTGTTATAATTTTCAATGTGTAGAAAGTTGTATGTACGTCTCTGTGGTGTAGTGGTTAGTGTGATTAGCTGCCAAACCCAGAAGCTCGGATTTGATTCCCTGCTCTACCACGAAATTTGAAAAAGTGGTACGAGGGCTGGAACGGGGTCCATTCAGCCTCGAGAGGTCATCTCAGTAGAAAGGTGGTTCGATTCCCACCTCAGCCATCCTTGAAGTGGTTTTCTGTGCTTTTCCACTTCTCCATGCATATGCACGGATGGTACCTAATTTAAGGTCACGGCCGCTTCCTTTCCTCTCTCTTGTATATCCCTTACAATCACTCCTTCCTCCACAAGGCCCCTGTTCAGCACAGCAGGTGAAGCTGTCTTCTGGGCTAGGTACTGGTCCCCTCCTGCCGAGTTTTAACCGTCGACCCAAAGTATCACGGTCCACGACACTGCCCTTGAAGCGGTAGAGATGGGATACTTCGCTGAGTCCGAGGGAAAAATCAACCCTGGAGGGTAAACGGATTAAGAAAGGACATGAAGAAAACAGCTTGTAAATAGTAGGAGAGCTTATTTATTTTTTAAAGTGTGACCTATTCGTACAATAGCATAAAGTTATATAATTTTGAAGACAGCCAGTTTTTGTCAGCATAGAAGAAGAAATTAGTATGGAGTGCAGTTACATTCCAAAAAAACCTCCGCAGATTTCTTCGAAACGGAAGTTATTGTCTCGGTTACCAGAGGAGCCGTGTAGGAAGTCGAGGAGAATTGAGAGAATAGGGGCTGTTGTTAGGAATTTCCTGTAGGTTCAAGGAGAATGCTCACGAGCTTGGATGTGATATACTGTTAATTCCCTGATGTAAATACCCGATTTTGCACATTAATGCTGTCAAGGTAATAAGTCATTATTGTTGAAGTTATTTGTGAAACTAAGATCAGATTTAGTTTTGAAATTTTGTAATGAAAAGTCTCAGTGCAATAAAACGAAAACAAAACACTACTCAAAGTGCTTAAAATTCAGTCATTTGTGTTACTGAGATCTTTTAATGTTCTTTGAATTGTTCCTTAGTTCAGTACTATTTTTATTATTTATGTGAAATTACCAAATTTAGTTCAGTAATAGGATTTCTAAAATGGATAAGACCTTAACTACAGTAGTGTGATCAATAAACTGCAACAATAAATAGTCTAGTGTATCAACGTGTTTTCTTAATATTTACGATTAATATAATTGTTGAGGTGGTTACAGTTTATACTTTACGTCGGAAGGTGCAATCACTTGTGGAATAGAGAATTGTTCCTGACAGTTATAGCTTGCTGGCCGCTGCGAGCACTGGCGTCGTTCCGCCTGTCAACAATAGTTTTGGCTAGTTGGCTACTGAGTGTATGACTCGAAGGAGTGCATCGATTCATTCAAGTTCCCGAGTGAATCGAATCACAGGAATGGCGATCTCACAGCACACGATTCAGTTAACTCGCAGCAGACAGTGCTGAGTGGCGCACTCAGGGATCAGTGAGACACAACACACACACGGCTCATTATCGGTACACTGGACATTAGCGGGGAGCCGAGCTTCCGCTGCAGCGAGACATGCAGAGCCATGGCACACTGAAAGAGTCGTACGCATTGACAGACTCCCACTCTCAGCTCGTTTAAAAATAACACCGCTTGCATTCCCTGTCATTAACATGGTAGTTTAAATAATAGATTTATTTATTTGCAGTGTTAAAAAGGTAGTCAAACATAATTCCAAAGTAACTAGCTTGTAAACAGGTACCCCATTAGGTTATTCTATTTATTAGTTTAATGAATCCATACTATCACTTAGTTGACATTCGACCATTAGTTCAACTCAACCCTCTACGGTACCTTATGCCTATACATCATGCTCATGAGCGCTCGAAATTGCCTGTTTTATATTGGGGAGAACCGCTCGGTATTTTCTCAATTCGTATGTCACATCATTGCACAAGACTTCACTAATCGAATCACGACATCACCGGTGTACTTCGACAGTGTGTAAGTGAGCCAACTGACGCAATAACTTGAATAAAAGGATGTTCAATCAGAAAACCGCACGGCTACTCGATTAGCCTACACAAAACATGACGATTTTAAAAATCCTCGGCTAATAGAGACATATTTTCAAAGATGACCGAGTGAGTACGTCTTGCGGTTAGGGTCGCGTAGCTATGAGCTTGCATTGGAGGGATGGTAGGTCCGAATCCTACCGTCGGCACCCGTTAAGATTTCTTTCCGCGGTTTCCCATTTTTACCCCACGCAAATGCTGGTGCTGTACCTTAATTAAGGCTACGGCCGATTTTTTTACACTCCTAGCCCATCGTTGCCATAAGGCTTGGTTGTCGCTGCGAGGTAAAGCAACTTAATTATATTTGAAATGCAAACTACTTATTGCGAACACCGGTATTTCTACATCTAATCCTGCATACATAATAGAGTTGTGACTTTCACAGAACTGTGGGAAAACCATAAGTTAGTGTATAAAATTTGAGTTATAACAGTTCTTCTTCTTATTAATATTACTACGTAATTTTTGTACTGTAATGTAACGAGCATATAGTACTGCACAAGTACTGCATTCATAAGTTAACTTATTTGTTTCGTATCACGTACTTACAGTGAATACAATGAATTTTCCATGTTTTTGTAATCATTTAAGAAAAGACTAGGCAAAGAATTGATAGAGAATCTCCCACCTGGGCGACAGCTCAAAATTAGGGCACTGATGATTGTGTGTACAGATACTTTTCCATCTAATTATATGTACTTATTTCAAGGAGTTGTCACTGTGGTGGAAAGGATTCGTAACATCAAAATTTGATCCTACAAGGGGGCTGCACGAGAAACTTGAATCTGAAAGCTGGATGACGCATAAGAAAGCAGTTCATAGAAGGAAGACCAAATAGCAGCAGCAAGCATTGAATGCTGTTGCTGCTGTCTTATCAGTACACACCATACAGATGCAGTAGGAACGGTGATTCTAATGTGCCGTGAATCAGATCACTGTATCAATTCAGTAATGTGAACGGAATCAAATGAATCGATTTAGTAAAATGTATCGAATATCCTATCACTAGTCAACAGGATGCCATTTAATCACTAGAGCTTCGTGACTGTGTACTGTATGTTAGACTGTGCTTGTTGCGAGCTTGCGTGCCACTGCTTGCAGTTCTCACTTCTAACTATGAGCCACACATTCCGGAGAAGGTCCACTCCCAGCTCGATCTTCTCCCACTGTCGCCGATATCCTACCTGTGACAGTGAAACGTTAACTAACCGGCACAGAAAATAAAAATCACCAATAGTGATATCCACGTTAATTAACAAAGCAGCTGAGGTAACAAAACGAAGAAATTTACTAAAATCATCGTTGTTACGAGAAAGCATGCCATTATAATGCAATTCTAAGTTTCCAACCTTTTTGATAAAAGCTATTATTGCTTAAAGGGGAATTAAAACCCTCTTAAATATAATCTAACGAGGAAATGGGTTAGATCTAAACTTTGAAAGAATAAAAGTACACGTAAAATAAAGAAAAGAGCCAAACAGGGCGTAAAAATGAAATATATCCCAGGTTTCCTAAACCTAATACCGCTGGTATTGGAAGAAGTTAAGAACTGCCCAAGGAAGGTTGGATAGGAAATATGGCCCGAGTAAGTAGAAAAAATGCCACACTCTTCTAGCGGCTCCAGTGGTCGCCAAACCACACTCTCACACTGAGTGACTTTAGCACCCCTTTTCGTGTGGGGGCTTAGTGCACATCCATAATGTCCTCTTCATGTCATAAGAGGCAACTAAAAGGGATGACTCTCGAATGGTTCTGGAGCTATAGGCGGAGACTGCAGGTATGTTTGCGACTTGGGGTCCCTAGCTGTACTCACATTGCTTCCATTTATTTGTTACATGTTTCTCACTTTCATTTTTACTATCCAACTTCTATTGGTCAATTATTGTTTTCTTCTCACCCCAACGGTAGTAATTTGCAAGGCTTAGAGTTCTTTTAATTTTTCTCACCTTTAGTGGCCTTTCGCTTTCTTATGCTGATACCTTAACTTTTAAAGGGGTCAGATTTTTATTCCCCAGTGCATGGCTGTGGTAGGATATATACACTCGTATCCCTGCCTGTCATGAGAAGTGACCAAAAGGGATGATCCCCAAGGGCTTGGGTTTGTAACCCTTCGTGACACATCCAGTTTCTATTTATGATACTCTCATTCTTCGAGGTTTCGTTACGTTTATACTTTTCGTTTGATTAGTAATAATTGATCATTGCCTAATTGTACTTCCCCTATAAACAATATTCAGCACCTCCACCATTAATTCTATTTTCTCCTGTTATAATACAGAAACGGTGGTTATACACTAATTATTTTCCTTAAATCGCTGATCACCATTATCACTTCACTAGGAATTATGCCCCTTTTAATCACCACTTACGACAGGCAGGGGACACCGTGGATGTGCTGCATGTCCTCAACCATAAGAGGTCACAAATGAGTCTTTCGCAATTAAAATGAAATTGAAAAATCATTTCTTTTCGAAGCATGCTGAATTAATACCACTGTTATTAAAAGGGGTAGCACTAACCTGTGATATTTGATACTAAATCTTTCTGCCGGTGATCTCAAACACACGGTACTTTTCCAGTCTGTACATTTAACGCACAGAGAAAAACATTTGTAGCCGTATATTGTACTGTATTTCACTTCGTGTACCGTACTGTATGCTCGTGCAAATTAGGAGCGAGCAATAGTTAAAAGCTATATAATTCAAACGTGTTATTATTTTATACGAATGGATTTTCATTATATACGATCATAATCGTGAAACACATCACAATGCTAATTATTTATTGGATGTTAGGGAATAAAACCACGGCATATATATCTAAATACTTATCCAATGCCAGGTTCATCCGTAAAATAACGAATTTATTGCTTTCTGTCTGTTTAAAAAATAAAGAAGCGAGAGAGAACAATATGGAGTCATTTTTCCTTTGTTTCAATGCATTTAAAAAGAGTGGTAATTCTGTAATAACAGTGATAATTGTGGTGATAATTATTTTAAGGGGCTGCCTGGCCGAGGCGGTGGCATGTTCCGTTCACCAGGAAGTACATGGGTTCTAATGCCCCGTCAGGAAGTCGTAAAATTTAAGAAACGAGATTTCAATTTCCGGAGGTGCATAATGGCCCTGAGGTTCACACAGCCTACACCAAAAATGAGTACCAGGTTCATTCCTGGGGGCAAAGGCGGCCAGTCGTATAGCTAACCACTCTACCCCATCACGTGCCGAGGTCACGAATAGTGGAAGCTTTTACCTTCCACCGCTCTAAGGGCCTTCATGGCCTGCAACGAGATGACTCTGCTTTGCTTTGAAGTCGAAAAATGTAAAAAAAAACAAGATTACGACTTCCGGAGGTGCAAATTTTAAAAATTGATAAAATTGATTTTCTTGTATGGTGTGTAATACTTAAAAGCTATATAATTAAAACGTGTTATTATTTATGCGAATACTTTCTCATTAATAATAATGGTATTGATTTTACGTCCCATTGACTGCTTTGGACGATTGTCGGAGACGCCGAGGTGCCGGAATTGTGTCCCGAATTAGTTCTTTTACTCGCCAGTAAATCTACCGACAAGAGGCCGACGTGTTTGAGCACCTTCAAATACCAGTGGACTGAGCCAGGATCGAAACTGTGAAGTTGGGGTCAAATGGCCAGCGCCACTGTAAAGATGATTCCTTACCGTCTGAGCTACTCAGCCCGGCGGTTTCTCACTATATACTATCATAATCGTGGAACATATCACAATTTTACTTATTTATTGGGTTCATTGGAATATTAGCCTCTCAACGAATACATTACTTTCGTGTGTTTCCTGTAAGGAAGTCTCTCATCCTCTTTAGAGACAAGCCGTATTATAGAACCCCGTATTACTGCTTATAGAATACTCATAATCATTAATACAACATTGCATTTCAAAATGTCACTGTAATTGTACAATTTTGTATCCTTACTGAGAGTTTGAAACTTAATATTAGTAACGTTACTTTTCTCAGATCTACATCCCATAGTGTGTTCTCGCAAGGACCATTATAATGGACGAACCATCCTGCCATTTTTACAGACCGCCCGGCTAACATAACCTAGATATGTACTAGTTACATAGTATTAATACATAGTATTTGAGTCATTGGGTATTCCAAATTAACATTTAAATATAAAACTATTTGTTTAAATAATAAATTTTCATCAAAATAATTGCATCATTTACATCGAAGTTTAAAGGTTTATCTTCACTATCACTAAGTATCGTGCGCGAGCGGTGCCATGATTGGCGTGGAATCGCATGCGAGCACGCCGTTCCGCATGACGTAGCAAACCTGCATGGCACTCCACAGCAACCGAGTGGTAAGCCCCTGTGATACATTATTATGAACGAGCAGTAGAACACTAGAAGTTCAAAATACTCTGCTACGCAGGGGCGGCCGTACCGTATGTGCTGAAGTGCTGCAGCACATTGCCTACTTAAAAAATGAATCACTTTAAAAATAGTATCTGCAATCAAATACAGTGCACTGAAATAGACGTCAGCCAAAGAATAGGAAATTATTCAAGTCCCCTCACAACCAGGTAACTAGTCGTGTGCTCCACGCCGGTTGGCACTGCTGGGCTGTACGTTCACAGCTCAGCGAGAATTTTTAAGCTTTTTGCCAGAAAGCAGGAACTCTGCCTTTTGCGCATGCGTGCCCAACTTTTCCGATAGGCTGTTGTTTCCACAGCCAAGACCGCCAAGACATCAATTCATAGCGATTCTTCGTTCGACCACAGAGAGGCAGCACTAGTCACACTTGCATTACATCCAAAATGAGAACGTGGCAGGTGGCCCCCTCTTGACTCAGCGGTAGTATTTAAGAGGGGATCGCTCAAAGCCAACGGGAAAACAAAATACTGTAGAGCTGTTCCCGCCAGGTCTTTTAATACCAAAGACGATAGAATACTCCCAACTTGCCTATTCCATAGCCATATTTGTAAATCTGTGAACTATAAAAATTGTACTCTTTATGTTGTCAAAATAAGGATATTGTGATTTTCTTTAATAAAAATGTCTAGTTTATAAATGTCACTATAAAAACATAACATGTAATTTTGTATTACGACGTTTCTGGTTTTATTTCAATGATTTTGGTGACATTGGGAAGTTCTGTTTTTGCGCACTCACACCAAGTATTTGAATTCATGAATATTTTGCCATTGCAGGTGTTATTGCGTGTTTAATTATATAGTTTTATACTTTCTTTATGAGGAATGTGTAAATGTGTTCGGGTTGTTTGCATGTTTGTTCAGTGTGGAAAACTCAGTGGAGAGCCTCTTAAAAACCGCATACCGATATGTATCTCAATATTTTTATTTTTGGAGGGGGATGGGTTACAGCACACAACTGATTTTCTGCACCAGCCGTCGCTGGTGCTATGTCTTTTTCGTGATAATAGTTCAGTTTTGCAGTTAATATTTGTCTGTGTGATATTACTGTTAATGCACTGATGGGAATACATTTAAATTTCATAATATTCTTTTTGTTTTTATTCTCCACTCGGCTACTCATTCCTGCCACTCGGCTGGCGAAACTTTCAGGGGAGAACACTGCTATAGTTTTTAAGCTTTAAGTAACACGTTAAACATTTCCTTTTAAATACAGTACTTGGGATTGCCTATTTCTAATTACAGCTGGAACTCAGTTTCAGGAACGTATGGTAGTAGCTATAAATGAATAATGAATAATGAGGAATGAATGAGAATCGACAAGAGGGAGTATGTGGATGAGCTAGAGCAGAGGTGCTCATGAAGGACGTTTTGTCCTGCGCACGCACGGCACTGTATGCGGGCAGGCAGGCAGGCAGGCGATGGGCGTATGGTATTCAACCACAATGACGTTTTGTTTACGTCACAGGCTTTGAAGGTTGGGCAAAGTTCTTCCGGTCACTCTCAATCACTGAGGCGATACCCAAGGTAGAAAATCACGAAAAAAGAAAAGGCAGAATTCCAGGTCATTTTCAATTTATGTTGTAAGAAATAAGTTTTTTTTTAATATCGTGTGGCTATTTTTAGCCGAGTGCAGCCCTTGTAAGGCAGACCCTCTGATGAGGGTGGCGGCATCTGCCAAAATGAAATGACGTATGGCTTTTAGTGCCGGGAGTGTCCGAGGACATGTTCGGCTCGCCAGGTGCAGGTCTTTAGATTTGACGCCAGTAGGCGACCTGTGCGTCAGAAATAATTTATGTTCATTGCAGTTTATGTATTCTGACCATATACAAGAATGGGTTAGGCCTACAACCACACATATTTTGTGATGTACGAAACGAATTACAATTTTCACTACTTTTTAAGGGTTCTTTAGAAACATTGCAATACAATACGGATAAGCTTTGGCACGTGATAGCTTCGGTTTAAACTGAAAACTCACCAACAATCCAATCTTGATTATCACGTACAAAATCAGTTAGGTTGTTCATGTGAAGGCATACTGCACATCTGGTGGACATGAGTATATTTCCATTGTTATTTTACTTTAATCTTGGGTAGTAAATATCTATGCCCTCACCCACGATAAAACTCCCTCGCCATCTGTTATCTGTTATCATCGGACGCCTGATAAGATTAAAATACACTTTGTAGAAATTCAGTGAACAGGGAAAGTCATACAACACTACGACACTGTGCAATATCAAGCAGTAAACGTGTTGAATTATGTAAATACATTACTTTTCTGAATGGATAACAGGAATGTTACTTTTTGAATGAAAATACGTTCATTCCCATTCAAGGAATAATAAATCGTAGCTTGTACGCTTGAAACCTGTATCTTCATAAATTTTAACACAAAAATTATAACGTGTTAGCATTCCTTGAACGTGTAAATATAAAAATATAAACACAGTTTATATCGAGCGCAGTATAAATTGAAATGGGATATCTTGATAAGATCGGTTCTGTTGCGATTATAGCGTTTTATTTAAAATACTGTGCCTCAATCATCATTTCTCTGAGTATTAGAGGAGAGCTTTGTCATCACAATCAAACTTCACAGCATCACTTCCCTGCAAAGTGTGTTCGCTCCCCAGCATCACTGTAACGTATGTTTGCTACGTAACCTGGCCGCATCTACTCGGCCTCACTCGGCTAGCCTCAACAGCACCTCTGAGTTATAGGGGACCTTTACCTGCACGAGAGAGGTATTTAAAGTCTGTTTTGAGATTGTCTGGCTTGCTTGCCTGCAGAACACCATGAAGAAGAGAAATGGCATGGCATTTAATTCATTCATTCAATCTTAGTATTAACAGGTGGGAGGAAAAGGTGCTGATATGAGTTTGGAACACGATATTTAATATGAATCGAGCACAAGCGTTGTAGGCTCGCTGTAGTCGACAGGGAAGGGCTTTGCTCATCTACATATATAAAATTGGACCGATTTCGCTGAAAAGTTCATAGTTTTTTCTTATTACTTCTGAGAAAGTTCATGAAGTGCTTTGAACGAAATCCGATAGGTAATTATTTCATAATGAGTATTTTCAGGTAATTTTATTTCATTGTAAAGCCGTACCAAGACTGGATCGACTTGCTGGACAGATTGTCGCTAGGCGACAGCAGCTTACGCTATATCTTGATAGGAGTTTCATTCTTATGCCTCTTATTTGGAAATAGCAATCCAACATGCCGTGATGGAGATGTACTTTCATGTCATAGGACCAACCTTGAAAGGTATGCCCAGTTTGAAGAATGTAGCTGTGCATTACATGTGTAAAATATTTAAGAAACCGTGAAAAAGTAGAATATCAACAGTGGTATGACGAGAGTTATTACCCAGTCCTGACGAAGAGAGACTGGGGGTTCCCAACGAGCAAAGGCGACTCTATGCAATCTCTCTGACGGACCCGCGGTGTAAGGGCAGCGTGCCTGCCACTTACCCGGACGCCCCGGGTTCGATTACCGGCGAGGTCAGGAATTTTTACCTGCATCTGAGGGCTGTTTCGAGGTCTACTGAGCCTACGTGGTTACAATTGAGGAGCTATCTGACAATCAGATAGCGGCCCCGGTTTAGAAAGCCGAGAATAACGACCGAGAGGATTCGTGTTGCTGACCACACTACACCTCGTAATCTGCACGATTTGGGCTGCGGAGCGGTCGCATAGTAGGCCATGGCCCTTCGGGGCTGTTGCGCCATGGGTTTTGGT
Source organism: Anabrus simplex (assembly GCF_040414725.1). NCBI lineage: Eukaryota > Metazoa > Arthropoda > Insecta > Orthoptera > Tettigoniidae > Anabrus > Anabrus simplex. The sequence goes on along the minus strand of NC_090265.1, from coordinate 298,554,208 downwards.
TAGATTTTTTTTATGTAATACTAGCAGAAGTACCCGTTCTTCGTACGGGTTATCAGAAACTGGCTTCAGTTACACATACTATCGGTGTGACTGACTTCATTAGATATTTATAACACTGGTGTATTTACTAAAGTACGTATAAATTACTTGTCATGTTTGGAATTATAGTGTATCTTCTTTTTTTCATCATGGGGGCCTCTAAATATTATTTCCTAATTAGCGTCGACCTCTAAGATCTTTTACTACCATGTTTTTCCTTCATTCCCACCTAGATATACCTGCTCCCTTCGCAAAGCTGCAGGTTTAGTGTAAGTATACTTCCGCTAGATAGTACCGTACTACAAATATAAATATTATTGAATGTATTTGTTTGATCGGACATTTCGTAACTATTACAAATGATCAAGGAAATACGCGATGCGTAATAGAAACTACTATAATTATCGAGAATTATAATTCTTAGGGCTTGTCACTCATGTCGCACATCATATAATGATTCTGAGTGTAAATGTTGAGAATTTTTTTTTCAAGTCCTGTGTGCACCATCTTGACAACTGTGTACAGTATATAGGTTGTTTTCATGGTTACAATGTTCGTAAAAGTGGACCCAATATCGGCACTGATAACATCAGTGATCCTACTACTCCATGATTTAATAGAAAATAGTTTAAACTACAAGTAACAGAATCCTCAAAACGCTGAAACCTAAGCCAGTACGTAAAAATAGAGGCCCGTCGGCAACCGCTAGTCGCTGTATTACGGAGATCTCCTGGGCTATTACTTTTTTACTTCACTCCTTTTCCATCCCCGCCCAAAGGAGTGCTATGAGCGTCTTACACAACAGTTTATTTTTTCCAGATAGTAAGTCATATGTGAGCCTCCGTGGCTCAGACGGCAGCGCGTCGGTCTCTCACCGCTGGATACCGTGGTTCAAATCCCGGTCACTCCATGTGAGATTTGTGCTGGACAAAGCGGTGGCGGGACAGGTTTTTCTCCGGGTACTCCCGTTTTCCCTGTCATCTTTCATTCCAGCAACACTCTCCATTCTCATTTCATGGCATCTATCATTCATTAATAAACCACTTTGGGAGTGGCGACCCCATCGTACCAATAGCCTATATCTGCTTCATTCATTCCATCCCTGACCCGGTCAATGACTGGAAAACAGGTTGTAGGTTTTCATTTTCATTTTCAGTAAGTCATATGCGTATCAGTTTTGGTTGGCAGCTATGCCCAAACGTACATGCATAATCTCGCTGCTGTAGAATCCTGGAGCTGACGTTGCCATGGTTATGGCCGTTCGTTTCTTTACCCGATTCCTAGAGCAGGGGTAGTATGGTTCCAATATCTCCATAACGGTTGGTTTTAGGGCCTTAAAACATGGTTTTCGGGCTCGAAGGGTTTACCGAGTTTTGTTCTTTGTGTGAAGGGGCTTAAAATTAGCTTTGTTTCGTTCTTGTACGAGAAATTCGATTTCGCCTATATTAGCCTATTATTTTAATGTTTTTATATCTCCCCCGTCACCCCCCCCCCTTCTCGATTGTTTTGAGAATAAAATACAGCCCATGTTACTCACTGGTAATGTAGCTTTCTATAGGTGAAGTAATTTTTAAAATCGATTCAGTAGTTTTTGAGTCTATTCGTTACAAACAAACATACACAATTTTCCTCTTTATAATATTAGTTTAGATATCTATAGGTCTATATATATATATATATATGTGTGTGTGTGTGTGTCACTGTGTGGGTACGTATGTATTACATCTCCTCCTAAACCACTGGGGCGATTTCAACCAAACTTGGTACACTTATGACTAGGGCAAGGCATTTAATGACCAAAAAATAGCAAGAAAATGCAAAATAAAAAATGCATTTATGACCTAAAATGGTTAAAAAATTACACAAAATTTGAAAAAAATGACCAGTAAATTAATCGTAAGTCACTTATTTATTAATCCTTTAAGAAACAATTTAGCTGATTTGAGAGAGAACTTTAATGGATGACAATGCATTAAGTTTAAATTATTTTTGTTACTAACAAAGAAAATACCACTTAGCACCCCTGGTGAAAAAAAAATGAAATATTTTAGAACTGGCATATTGTTCAAATACTCTCCTAGCAAATAGGTGTCATTTAATTAACAAAGAATATTTATGAAAGCAAACTTCAGTGGCTATTTACAATAAATTCTAATTGAAATGCACAATAAAAACTTTGCGTAGGTTCTCAAATGAAAACGATTGCCTATTGTCTGCAAGTAACGATTTGTACATGGAAAAGCTTCTCTTTACCTCAACTGAAACAACTGGTGCATACTGAAACAAGCAATATCTCCCGGATTCAATTCACAGTCGGTAAGAGAAAAATTTTCACCCGACAATGCTTTGCCAATAGAACACAAACCCACTGTTTTTTTGCAACACCTTATTCAATTTCATGGATACTACTTCACCCACTTTACCACACACACGATTCAGATCATTCACAACTTTATACACAATTTGCAGCTGCTCCACTAGTGGCACTTGGGATTTTTCTAGAGCACTTATTGCATTAGGAAGGGATCCGAAATTTGTTTTTATGTAGGAAAGTTCACCTGCAATTTCTTTGTCAGCCAAGGGTTCCTGGGCTGTTTTTATTGATCCAGCCTCAGTTTTGTCGAAGGAATCGACCACTTTCTTTACAACTTCAAAGTTCTCGCAGTAATAACAACAAGCCTCAATCCACGTTCCCCATCTAGTCAAAACAGGTGAAAAGGGCAAGGGAATTTCAAGAGCTTCTGTTTTGAATGCTAGAACTCTAGATGGGGCTTTTAAAAACACTTTCTTTATGTACCGAATTAACTTGTCAACTTCAGGAAAATTATGTCGTACCTCTTCCGCGGTCCGATGTAACGCATGGACTAGGCATGTGACATGCACCATTTTCGAGAAGAGCGCTTGTAACGAATTTGCAGCCTTTACCATGTAGGGTGCTGCCTCTGTTATTAAAAGCAGCACATTGTCATTCAGAATGCCATCGGGCCACAATAGTCTCAAAGACTGGTCAAACAGTTTGCTAATTGTTGACCAGTTAGTTTTGTCCAATTGCTCACAATGTAGTAGAAATGGTTCTCCAGCATTCCCTGCTTCCAGGACGCCTACAATAACGTTGGCTATATATCGTCCCATACTGACTGTTGTTTCATCTATGCACACCCATATGTTTCCGTCTCCTACCCTTATCCTTATTTCTTGTAACGTTTTGTCATAGCATCTTCCAACGTAGGTTCTTCTTAATGTTCTGGGATCTGGTACAGATTTTCCAGTCTCCTCTTCTAAGAATGTACGCAGCTTTGGATGGTTCAATTTGTTCAGTGAAATATCGGCGCATAAAAATGCTATACACAGTTTCTCACAAAATGGAGAAAATGTTGAAGATTCACCCAGTAGTGTCTGGTGTAAGCCACGGTTTCTTTTATCTTCAAGTCGCTGCACACCACGTTTATGTTTTCTCGCGACACATGTTGTTCAACTGTAAACTTCTTTTCTGTTCAAACTCGCACATCACACACTTTTCAAAATAATACTTTCCCATCAGTGGAAAATATATTTTCTCCATATTGTGTAACAAATTGTTTTAATTTAACAATTGTACTTCCTTTAACTTTGGGCATCTTACAGTATTTGTCAACAAAGAATTCACTCGACTCTCAGCACGCGGGCGACTGACTGCCTTCTTATCTAGCTGAAGATAAGGTGCAATACCCAGCTTGGGCGAGTCCATTATGCGTCTTACATATAGGGGAAGCAGGTACTGCTTATAGTATGTTTTCTTGGAAGTGCAATCGAGTTGAAAATACTCTTTCCTTGAAAACTAGTGGCAGCTGGGTATGTTGCAAGTCTACGTTCTTTCTTGAGCAAGTTATTTGTCTAAGTTAAACGTAATAGACAAGTATTGTAAACATAATAATATTAATTAAATATCCAAATATAACGAAATATAACACTTTCCAGAAAACAATTAAAAATGCCAAAAATGACCATAATTTGCTCCAAAAATGACCTATATCTTGTAAACGGCAAAAAATGAAAAAAATGCCGTAACAAATTGCCCTTATTTAATCAGTCAATTCATGAAACACATGTACATATACTCAAGCTATATTTTGGCCTTCATAAAAAAAAGATGCAAAATCATCAAATGCCTTGCCCTACTTATGACTTAGTATCAGTAGATAAACCGCGTGGGGGTAAGACACCACAAGCACCCGTAAGGGATGGGGGTGAAGTATAAAAATAATCTAAAATAGTGTCGAATCCGTACTTTTCGGGCTCGCTGGGATGAATAGTGACACTCCGGAATTTTTAAAGTGGAGGGGGTAGGGCGAGTGGGTAGTGAGATATAAAAATAAATTGAAAACAGTGTCGAATCCATAATTTTCAGGGACATTGAGATAAACAGTGACACTCCGAATATTTTATCCCATACGGGTGGGGAGCGAGGAGTGTTAGATATAAACATAATCGGAAATAGTGTTGAATCAACAGTTCTCGGAGTCGCCGAAATGAATAGGGACACTCCGTCCAAGTTCATCACCCTTTTGGGGTGCGGGGCGATGGGGAAATGAGGTATAAAATTAATCGAAAACAGCGTTGATCCATCATTTTCAGGGCTCTGAGATAAATAGTGACGTTCCGGATTTTTTTAATGCCTTACTGGTGAGGGGCGAAAGGTGTGAAATATAAAAATAATCGAAAATAGTCTTGAATGCACAGTTTTCGGCATCGCCGAGATGAATAGGGACACTCCGTCCATTTTTATCACCCTTAGGGTGGAGGGGGGTGAGGGGGGTGAGGCATAAATATAATCGGAAATAGTGTCGAATCTATAGTTTTTGGGTTCGATGAGATGATTAGTGATATCCCGAATTCCTTATAAGTCCAAATTCATCACCCATTGGGGTGGGGGGCGATGGGGGAATGAGGTATAAAAGTAATCGAAAACAGTGTCGAATCTGTAATTTTCGGGGTCACTGAGATGAATAGTGACGCTCCGGTTTCTTTATAAGTTCATCAACCTCTTGGGTAAGAGCGAGGGGGTGAGGAATAAATATAATCTGAAATAGTGTCGAATTCATGGTTTTCGGGGTCAATGAGATAAATAGTGACACCCCAGGTTTTTAAAGTCCAGGTGGGTGGGGGAGAGGGGCGAGTGAGATATAAAAATAATCGAAAATTGTGTGGAATCTATAATTTTCGGTATCGCTGAGATTAATAGTGGCACTCCTGGTTATTTATAAGTCCAAGTTCATTACCCTTTTGGGTAGGGGATTGGGGACGAAGGGGGATTGAGACATGAAAAGAATCGGAAATAATATCAAATCCATAATTTTCGTGGTCGCTGAGGTGATTAGTGACACTCCGGATTTCTTAAGTCCAAGTTCAGTCCTCCTTGGCATAAGGGGTGAGAAAGGGTGAAAAAAGGAATTGACCAAAATGACCTACAGTATGGATGTATGTGTGTATTTTGCAGCATAGCTGTCAAGTAAATTTGGTGCAAATATTACTTACTATATGTGAAAAATGCTGTTAGGACAAGACACTCCGAGAAACTTTAAGAGAATGTCTGAAATACAAATAAAAATTAAAACGATCAATAATAGTGCCGAATCCATAGTTTTCAGGACTACTAGGGCGATTTGAACCAAACTCGGTACACATATAACTTACTATCAGGAGGCTAACCTCGTGCGGGATGGAAATATAAAAATTATCGAAAATAGTGTCGAATTCATACTTTTAAGGGTCACTGAAATGAAGAGTGACACTCCGGATGTCATTTAAGTCTAAGTTGAGCCCTAATCGGCAAGGGCGTGAGAAGGGTGAAGAAAAGAAAATGTCCAAATGACCGACATTACGGATGTGTGTGTGTATGTTCTAGCATAGGTGGCAACTAAACTTGGTACAAATATTACCTACTATCCGGAAAAAGTACTGTGCGGGTATGACACCCCTAGAAGCCCTAGGGAAGGGGGCTCGATTTAATTATAACTAAAAACGACCGATGTTAGTATTGAATACATACTTTTCTGGAGTATGGGAGTGATTTCAACCAAACTTGGTACACTTATGACTTACTATCAGGAGACAAACTGCGTGCAGGTCTGATGAACACAGCACCCCTAGGGGTGGGGTGGGAGTGGGTGAGATGTACAAATAGTCGAAAATAGTGTCGAATCCATAGTTTTCTTGGTCGTTGAGAAGAATAGTGATACTCCGGACATCGTTTATGTCCATATTCAACCCCCATCTTCGTGGAGATGAGAAGGCGTGGAAAAGAAAATATCAAAAATGACCAAAATTACGGATGTATATATGTTTCTTCCAGTAGAGCCCCCATAAAAAATTGGTACACATATGATTTACTAGCTGAAGAAAATACTGTTGAGGTAAAACACCCCTAGCACTCCTAGCGGAGGTAGTGATGTTTAAGGAATAAAATTACTGATATTAAAGTCGAATGCATCATTTACGAGGTCGCTTTGTTGAACTGCGATACTTTGGATAGTTAAGTCATACTTCACCTTAATCAGTATGGAGGTTAATAAGCGGTGAAAATGAACGTATAAATAACCCAGATTATGGATGTAAGTGGGTATGTTCCAGAATAACTTTCAACGAAACTTGGTACACATATGACTTAGCGTCTGAAGAAAAAATTACTGTGGAGATGAAATATTCCAACCCCCGCTAGGGGTGGGAAATGGGGGAGGATGAAATGTAAAAGTAATGGAAAATGACCGATATTAATGTCGAATCCATTTTTGTATGTCATGAGATGAATTGTGACGATATGGATACAATTTTAGTCCACATTTAGCCTCCACTGAAACGTGCCTAATAGTAAATAGTCTAAAATGACCGAGATTACACTTGAATCCACTGCTTCTCGGGTCGCAAGGCTGATTGGTGACAGTCTCAATGGGAGATGAAATCGTATACAACATACCTATAGCGCCACTGGTAAATACTATAGTTATTATTTACTATTTTGAAAGGATCAAATACTTCCTAGTCAATTCTAGCTTCCACAAGGACAAAGTATTACTCGAAAATTAAATAATCTGCAACTTGAAATCGAACCCAACTAAATAACTCTAAGACTGCATAATAGATGGTAAAAGCAACATCCCAAAAAGAAATTTTATAAAAATTCACATAAGTAAAAATAAAGGTAAATTCAAACATTATCCGGGCAACGCCGGGTACTACAGTTAGTACTCCTATAAACTGCATCTCCTTAGTCAAATATTGTGAATGTTAGGATCTGACCTTTGTGATTCCTGCAAGTAAGTTCCTCATCCTATTTAGAGACTGTAATGAAAAGTGAATTCTTTGACGATTTTTTGTGACGTGTTCGGACCACCTTACATATTTATGGAATACTCCAATGTTATTTACATAATCACTACATTTTACTGATAATGCACTGAACATAACACTGGTTTTAGACGCGTTTCGTAGTTTAGCTTGCGACTTGCAAGTACCAATTATGATGGCTTGTGATTTTGATGGGTTCGCTTTCAGGCGGTGTTTGCAATTCCAGTCTTCATTATTTGCCATGTCTTCGTTTAACATACTGATTGCCTTGTTTAAATAATTAGGCTATGTTTGAATATAATAACTAAATATAATCTGTGATATTTATAAATGATTAGCATCTCATATGTGTCATTTGTGTATAATGAAATCAGAAACGACGGCAAAACTGCACACTGTACCACGACCATCCCAGTGGTATGCCACGAATATTTATAGTTTCCACCGAGCGAGTTAGCCGTGCGTTTAGGATCTTGCAGCTGCGAGCTTGCATTCAGGAGAAAGTGGGTTCAAATCCCGCTGTCGGCAGTCCTGAAGATGATTTTCCGTGATTTCTTTCTCTTATCCATCGTCGCCATATGTCCTATCTGCGTCGGTGCGGCGAAAAGTAGATTGTAGGAATTTGTTTCTTATGAGCCATTGATACACGCTGCTGACGACGACTAAGTTAGGACTGTGGTATTACGTTCTGTAGGAAAACATCATCTTGAGTCTCTGTCTAGACAGTCGAAATTCTAGAAGACAAATATAGTAATTTTTCCTTTATTCATCGGTAGTTCAATGTCATTTGCCACTTTCGTTAAGGTCAAGCTAGAACTGTAGTCTGCTCTGATTCCTGATTGATATTTGTCAAATAGTTCGTATCGTATAAGATACTCAGTCATTTGTTAGAACTATTTTCTCCAAAACTTTTCCTTGTAGGCTATAGGAAGGATAAATGGTCCTGGTGTTCACACAGTCTACACCAAAAAGTAGTACCAGGTTAATTCCTAGGTAAAGGTGGTTGGGCATAGAGATAACCACTCTACCTCACCAAATGTCGAGGTTGCGGATAGTGGAAGTCTTTACATATTACCCATCCAAGAGCCTTTGTGGCTAGTGAGATGACTTTCCTTTTGCTTTCTACAACGAGATAGGGTGATGTCTAACTTGGACAGTAAATGAATGTTCGGTCCACCCGGATGGAAGTAGGTTAAATTATTCATCAAGAAGTCCAAAAAATGAGAAGCGAGATTGAACTCTATGGAGATTAATTTCCATTTTACGAATAGATAAACATTTCCAAGTTATGATAATCAGTAGAGGAAAAAGAGGAAGCCCAAATCTTCGAAGAATATAGGTATCAGCAAACGAAAACGGAGCGTGGAAAATTAAGAAACCCTCACAAGGATTTGGAAAACTGCTGAGTATGGTGGTGGGGGTCGAATAGGAAATGCAAAACTGAGAGGACTGTTGTAAATACGTAAAAATAATGAAATAGCCGTGGGCTCCATGGACACTAAACATCTAAAAAACAAATGGAAAACCCCTGTTTTGAATTACCGAAGACAGAGGATAGTAATATTCCAGAATGTATGTTTTTATCGCTAAATATTTACGCAAAGTCTTGGGTCTCAAATTGCATGGTATACAATAATAATACGTAATAATAATTGTGACGGTTGGTACACCTATACGCCACACATTTGAATTTTCCGCCTTAAATTACCTTCTACCGGAGAAACTCTGAACTTTAACAACTGAATTAATCCAACAGTTCCTCAGAAGATGCCACTGTGTGTATTTTGATTTTTTTGGTTGATCAAGAAGTGCGGACCTTCTCTGACAGATGTATCTACAAAAAACTATGATCATGCACCCTGGTGCGAAGGGAACGAACGTTTTGAAGAAATGTTGTAGTCGAAAGTTTGTCTTTACTAAATTTTGTTCTTTCATTTCTTGGGTTGGCAATATTAATCTTTGTTTCCGCAAGTTTTGCACTCAACCAATCCCGAATTTCCTTCATTAATTTTTGACCAATAGGGCCTTTCCTCTTCGATGTGGATGTATAACTTTTAGCTACCCAATAAAGTTGACTGGGTGTGTCTTAATTATTCATGAAAGGTCTCGAAGCTTCCACGAGGGTTTAAAAATGTTGATTTTCTCGGCTCTTGGCCACTCGAACAACATCTAGCTCAGTGTGTGGATATGTATCAGGGGGCGGGAAGCGCCTCTTTCTTCAGGCAGCTGCTCTTCAGCAACGGTAATGGCCTCTTAACATCTTTATTTCTTTCTTAGTCAGCAGTTTAACCCCCGGGGAAGGTTCGAAACCTTTTCGAGTATCCTACCTGTTTAAAATGTAACTTAGTGCCGGCTTATGTAAACATTTTCTTATTACTTTAAATGTAAATCCGGGATAGAGAGTGCTTTACCCTCCCGAGCTCCACTTCATTTCGACTTGAGGTGACTATGTTTTCGTAACTGATTTTCTAATCTTTCTTAATGTGTTAAAATTTTCTTATACAAGTCACCTATATAGCGTGGGAATAACCCCTGTGTATCGGCTTAGCGCCACTTAGGTTTTAACAAGCTTTCATATAGGAGTGCAAGTTCTCGCCTCCATTCTATCTTGTATTTTGAGCCATTTATTTAACCCGTTTTTGTTTTCCTTCCTGAGAAGTCCCAGTAGATTGGGTACGAGGTGCCCCTGTTCCATTATAAGTTGTGCCTTGATGGCAGTTAAGTGTAATAAGCTGTTACTGCCTTGAATAGGCTTGGACGCTCTTTCTGGTATTCTGAAAGGTGCCCCTTGGAGGCTTGACATTACGAGGTGGGAGCAAATGCTCCATGTAATTAGGGGTTTTCTGCCCTTTGGTAATTTGTGGTTGTGAGCTGAGGGCTCAGGAATTGTAACTTGGGGCACGAAGCCCAGAATTTGTAAAGACCTCTTAACTTGTGCTTATTTGTAAAACTTCTATCGTACCTGAATTTTCATTGTTATTTCACCTAGTGAAAAGTTGTTAAATTTTTGTTGTCTGTTGAAAATATAACCTTTATTAAATTTTTTAAATTCTTCTTTCGGACTTGTAGTTAGACCCATTCCTGCCCGCACCTTCTTTCACTTCTGCTGATCCACCAAAAGACGGTAACAAGTGGTAGCAGAGCGTGGTTGAATGGGTCTCAATTTAGCCCCCATTTGACGGCTAAACATTGCTTTTGATTCGAACTCTAAAAAATTTTTCCGTCGCTGGAATTTTTCGATTTTACTAAATTTGTAAAGTGCCTGTCATCATGTCCGACCCTCGCAATGCCCTCCATCCCGGCTATTTGCGCAAGGAGGAATTGATCTATGAATTGTTGTTGTTTGAGTCATCAGTCCATAGACTGGTTTGATGCAGCTCTCCATGACACCCTATCCTGTGCTAACCTTTTCATTTCTACGTAACTATTGCATCCTACATCTGCTCTAATCTGCTTGTCATATTCATACCTTGGTCTACCCCTACCGTTCTTACCACCTACACTTCATTCAAAAACCGACTGAACAAGTCCTGGGTGTCTTAAGATGTGTCCTATCATTCTATCTCTTCTTCTCGTCAAATTTAGCCAAATCGATCTCCTCTCACCAATTCGATTCAGTATCCCTTCATTCGTGATTCGATCTATCCATCTCACCTTCAGCATTCTTCTGTAACACCACATTTCAAAAGCTTCTATTCTCTTTCTTTCTGAGCTAGTTATCGTCCATGTTTCACTTCCATACAATGCCACGCTCCACACGAAAGTCTTCAAGAACATCTTTCTAATTCCGATATCAATGTTTGAAGTGAGCAAATTTCTTTTCTTAAGAAAGCTCTTCCTTGCTTGTGCTAGTCTGCATTTTATGTCCTCCTTACTTCTGCCATTGTTAGTTTTTTCACTACCCAAGTAACAATATTCATCTACTTCCTATAAGACTTCACTTCCTAATCTAATATTTCCTACATCACCTGCCTTCGTTCGACTGCACTCCATTACTTTTGTTTTGGACTTATCTATTTTCATCTTGTACTCCTTACCAAAGACTTCATCCATACCATTCAGCAACTTCTCGAGATCATCTGCAGTCTCAGATAAAATAACAATATCATCGGCAAATCTCAAGGTTTTTGATTTCCTCTCCTTGGACTGTGATTCCCTTTCCAAATTTCTCTTTGATTTCCTTTACTGCCTGTTCTATGTAAACACTGAAAAGGAGAGGGGACAAACTGCAGCCTTGCCTCACTCCTTTCTGGATTGCTGCTCCTTTTTCAAAGCCCTCGATTCTTATCACTGCAGACTGATTTTTATACAGATTGTAGATAATTCTTCGTTCTCGGTATCTGATCCCTATCATCTTCAGAATCATAAATAGCTTGGTCCAATCAACATTATCGAATGCCTTTTCTAGATCTACGAATGCCATGTACGTGGGCTTGTCCTTCTTGATTCGATCCTCTAAGATCAGACGTAAAGTCAGGATTGCTATGAATTAACAATGAATTAATGAATTTTTGAATGAATTAACAATTAGAAATGTTCAATCTGTAGGCACGGTCGCAGTAGATACCAATAAGCTTAAAGATTCCCTTGATTTGCCTATTACCATCCCAAATTTGGGAGAGAAAGAGATTGAAGACGCTCTCTCCACGATCACTGATAATGCTACTGAGCTAGCATCTGTAGTTAGTTTTTTTGAAGGGAGTGATCCGTCACCTAATCAACTTAAACGTATACAAGCTAGATTGTACCATTTTTCCAATAGAGTTAGTGATATTCAAGGGAAGGAGGCTAGTGCTGTTCTCGAAAACCTTTCCAAACTGTCCAGTAAAGTTAGCCTATTGTTAACTGGGGCAGTACCCCTCAAAACCGACCAACCTACTCTGCTAAGCACGGTTAGCGAGGAGCATTCTCCCACGGGGGAAGAAAGTAGGGAGTCTGTATGAGTCCAACAAACATCTGTCCCATTAGAAACTGAGTCCGGTCGGCGCACATCCATTCCACCTTTGTGTTGAATAATGCACCCTCTGAAACAGCTTCTCCGCCCCTTAGGCCTTTACATACTATGTGACCAGGGTTCAATAGTTTGCCTCATCCATTAGCAATGTTGCTCAGGGGTATTTCTAAGTTTTCTGTTAACTCCACCAGTGACGTTATTTCATTCCTAACGTTTTTAGTTGAGTTCAAAGATCATTCCCTTGTATTTTCGCTTTCCCCGTGTCAAATCCTTAAGATTATTTACCCCCATTCCATAGGTGTTCTCTCAGACAAGATAGTAAGAGTAATTGCTGATCAATCATCTATAGAAGAATTTCACGCCCATCTGTTAGCAAATTTTATTCCGGCTCGAGCTAGGTCATCACTAATTCAGAAGTACTATTATAGAGTACAGCGACTGGATGAAAATCTTGCCGACTTCATCCAAGACTAAATTTTACACGAGGGTATTTGCTCTACATTTTCCTGAAGATCAAATTGTACAGGCGATTGTGGAAGGAATTTCCCCACCTTACAGGTCATACTGCTGTTTTGCGTCGCGTCCGAAAACTTTTGCCGAGTTGGAAGCTATGACTGTCTCAGCCGAAGGGGTTAGATATGCCGACACCTTACGTGTCGCGAAGGAGCCCCCTCCACCTTCGAGTAATTTTCGGCCTCCACCTCGCCGTACTCCCCCAATCCGCAAATGTTCTGCTTGTGGGTCGGCAGATCATCTACGTAATAAGTGTCCGTTGATCAAATCTAGCGGGACAAGGAATGGAGCAGGGTCATCCCAAGGCTGTTTTAAATGAGGCGCTTTCTCTCATATTGCCAAGAATTGCCCGAATTCTTTTAGCACTCCCTCCTGCTCAACTTCCGGTGCAACTTCCACCAACAATCAAAAGTGACTAGTAGCATCGGCTGAGTCGACTAACTTATCTTTCCGAGACTCAGTCCCAAGTAAACCAGCCGAAATCTCAGGGAAAACACAGTCTTCTAATTTAACTTTTGAAGGTCCCAAGGAATGTCTTAAGATTGCGGCGGATCCCCCCGCACCTGTTCCATTTCTCAAAATCGAATTAAATAATGAGCCTGTAACTGCTCTTTTCGACTCAGGCAGTTTTTGTTCCATTATTTCGGCCGAGTGGTATTCTAAATTAAAATCTGTTTGTAAACTTCCTGATTTTTTTTTCGTCTTCGGATCAATGCATTTCGGCTAACACTTCTCCATTAGAAATTTTTGGTTTTCTATATGCCAAAATTAGAATTGTTAAATTTACTTGGAAAGTTAAACTGTTTGTGGCTAAGCGTTTGTCTTGCCCCATTATATTGGGGGCGGATTTCATGTCGCACACCGGTCTAGTGCTCGACATTCAGAGCAAGTCGTGCACCTTCAAATCTTAGACATCTAACTGAGGACCAGGCTGAGAGTATTCGTAAGTTGTGTCAGTCGTTTCCAGAGGTTTTCTCTGATACTCTTGGTGTTACTGACCTCATCGAATACAAGATTGAGGTTACGGATTCGATTCCTGTCCGATTTCTTCCTTATAGGTTATCTCCACCTAAAATGAAGGCACTGAATAAACCATAGATCAAATGTTAAAAGATGGTATAATTCGCCCCTCTAAGTCGGTGTATTCATCGCCTATTTTCCTTTTTCCGGAACCCCAAGGTGGATTCAGGCCTGTGATTGACTATAGGGCTTTAAATCGGAAGGTGGGGTTACAATCTGTGCCCCTTACAGACCTTCACTCTTGTTTTTAATGGTTTCGAAAGACTAAGTTCTTCACCATCTTAGACCTCAATCAGGCTTATAACCAGATAGCTCTGGCTGAAGAACCTTAACATCTTACAGCGTTTGCCACTGATTGGAACTTGTATGAATACAACCGCGTGCCTATCGGGCTCCCCACGGGAGCAGCCGTGCTTACGAGACTGCTAGACACGGTCTTCCCCAACATCAAATTTGAGTATTTATACCTATATCTTGATGATGTCGTCGTATTTTCTGAGACCTTTGAAGAACATCTAGATCATCTGAAAGAGGTCCTGAGTCGCCTTCGTAAGGCAGGGTTAACGGTGAAGTTGTCCAAGGTTGCTTTCGCTAAGCCTTCCATGTCATTTCTAGGGCATATTGTGTCGCCCGATGGTGTCGCTGTAGATCATTCGAGAACACAGGCCATCCGTAATTTCAAACCTCCTAAGGACATCAAAGGAATTGCCAGATTCATTGGTATGGTGAATTTCTTCAGGAAATTTATTCCTAACTTCGCTAATAGAGCGGCGCACTTGAACTTACTTCGTAGGAAAGGCGTCAAGTTTGAGTGGGGTCCTTCTCAAGAAGCCGCTTTCGAAGACCTCAAATTAGCTCTGTGTAATGCCCCTGTTCTCGCCATGCCTGATTTCTCGGAGATATTCATCGTCCAAACCGACGCGTCGTCGTCGGCGGTGGCTGCAGTCCTTCTTCAAGAGACTGAACTAGGGAGGCGACCCATCGCCTGTGCGTCTAGAACTTTATCGCCTCAAGAAGCCAAGTATTCCATTAATGAACTTGAAGGTTTGGCAGTCTTATTTGCTCTAGAAAAGTTCCGCCTCCATTTGGAACATGTCAAGTTCGACTTGGAGACTGATAACCAATCCTTAAGTTGGGTCTTAGGTAGGCAGCGTTGTACTGGTCACATAGCCCGCTGGGCCATCAGAATTTCTGCCTTCCAATTTGATGTTAGGCATATAAGAGAAACTGGAAACGTGGTTGCTGACGGACTAAGCCGTATGTTTTCTAATGATGTAGAGCCCCTTGAACAGGAAGACAGTTCTTCACTTCCCTACACCTGCTGGTGTAAATGCCATTGTAACTGATGCTCCCATGTTATTCAGGGATATTGAGAAATACCAACATGAAGATCCGCCGCTGGCCCCGATCATGGAAACCCTTTCTTCTGGGGAACATGTAGTGCCTTATGTGTTGAGGAATGGTGTTTTATGTTGCCCGTCGAGGCATGATCAGAAGATGAAAGTTGTGGTTCCAGCTGTTCTTGTACCTATGATCTTCAAGTACTACCATGAGACCCCATTAGGGGGGCATTTAGGCATATTCAAAACTCGAGAAAAAATCCGAGAAATGTTCATTTGGAAAGGTATGGACGGTAAAATTCGTGAATTGGTAAAAGCTTGTAAAACTTGTTGGCTGAGTAAACCAACCATGTCCACTAAGCTAGGTTTATTGTCTTCTCACCAAGCGTCGCGCCCCATGGAACGTCTTTACATCGACTACGTAGGACCCTTCCCCCAATCTAAGGGGAACGCCAACAAATTCATTTTGGTGTGTGTAGATGGTTTCACAAGATTTTCCTGGTTATTTCCGAATAAGCTGGCTACCGCTCAGTCCACTATTTCTTGTTTAAATTCCATCTTTGCTTCTTTTGGTCCGTGTCAATACATAGTTTCTGATAATGTCAAAGCTTTTACCTCCAATCTCTTCCGTAAATTCTGTTTTGATTTATCCATCTCACATGTAACTACCTCAGCGTACTATCCTCAACCATCCCTGGTTGAACGGGTCAATCGAAATCTGAGATCGGCTCTCATTGCCTACCATCATGACGATCACTCCAGGTGGGACGCGTCCTTGCATTGGTTAGCTTTCGCTTTGAATTCGGCGGTTCATGAATCCCATAAGTTTACTCTTGCTTCTTTGATGTTTAAGTTTGTTCCCAACACGCCGCTCTGTAACATTTGTTCTCTTAGTGATATTCTACCTGAGACAATAGATCCAGATAATATTAGAGATCTTTGGAAGAAGGCTAAGGCCAACCTTAAAATTTCTCATGAAAAGGTTAGGGAAAGATATGATCGTGGACGGAGGCCCACCAATTTAAAGGTAGGAGACCAAGTTATGGTCAAGAACTTTGTTCCCGCGGGCAAGCGTGCCCCCAGATTTCATGGGCCGTGCATAATTTTGGATTTCCTAACTCCAGTAACATTGTTAGTAAGGAATATAGCCACTGAGAGGATCTTTAGGGTCCAAATTTCACAAATTAAGCCTGTGTAAAATCCTTGTTAACTTTATCATCTATTTTTCTCCTTCAATATTAAGAGACTGTTTCATCGATTAATGTTTCTTCCATGTACTTCAACAAATCTATCACCTGGGAAGCAAAATTTTCTTCATGTTGGGTTAAAAAAACTTGGACTTTTGTTTTGGAAAATAATCATATTCAACATTCTTCTGGGTCACCCCTTGGAAGGACTGCGGGGGGGAGGTCTGTATCTGTTGGTACACTTATACGCCGCACATTTGAATTTTCCGTCTTAAATTACCTTCTACCGGAGAAACTCTGAACTTTAACAACTGAATTAATCCAACAGTTCCTCAGAAGATGTCACTGTGTGTATTTTGATTTGTTTTGGTTTTTTTTGGTTGATCAAGAAGTGTGGACCTTCTCTGACAGATGTCTCTACTAAAAACTATGATCATGCACCCTGGTGCGAAGGGAAGGAAATTTTTGAAGAAATTTTGTATTCGAAAGTTTGTTTTACTAAATTTTGTTCTTTCATTTTTTGGGTTGACAGTATTAATCTTTCTTTCCGCCAGTTTTGAACTCAACCAATCCCGAATATCTTTAATTAATTTTTGACCAATAGGGCCTTTCTTCTTCGATGTGGATGTATAACTTTTAGCTACCCAATAAAGTTGAGTGGGTGTGTCTTAATTATTCATGAAAGGTCTCGAAGCTTCCACGAGGGTTTAAAAACTGCTGATTTTCTCGGCTCTTGGCCACTCGAACAACATCTAGCTCAGTGTGTGGATATGTAGCAGGGGGCGGGAAGCGCCTCTTTCTTCAGGCAGCTGCTCTTCAGCAAAGGTAATGGCCTCTTAACATCTTTATTTCTTTCTTGGTCAGCAGTTTAACCCCCGGGGAAGGTTCGAAACCTTTTCGAGTATCCTACCTGTTTAAAATGTAACTTAGTGCCGGCTTATGTAAACATTTTCTTATTACTTTAAATGTAAATCGGGGAGATAGAATGCTTTACCCTCTCGAGCTCCACTTCATTTCGACTTGAGGTGACTATGTTTTCGTAACTGATTTTCTAATCTTTCCTAATGTGTTAAAATTGTCTTATACAAGTCACCTATATAGCGTGGGAATAGCCCCTGTGTATCGGCTTAGCGCAACTTAGGTTTTAACAAACTTTCATGTAGGAGTGCAAGTTCTCGCCTCCATTCTATCTTGTATTTTGAGCCATTTATTTAACCCGTTTTTGTTTTCCTTCCTGAGAAGTCCCAGTAGATTGGGTACGAGGTGCCCCTGTTCCATTATAAGTTGTGCCTTGATGGCAGTTAAGTGCAATAAGCTGTTATTGCCTTGAATAGGCTTGGACGATGGAGAGCGTGTCAGCTCTTTCTGGTATTCTGAAAGGTGCCCCTTGGAGGCTTGACATTACGAGGTGGGAGCAAATGCTCCATGTAATTAGGGGTTTTCTGCCCTTTGGTAATTTGTGGTTGTGAGCTGAGGGCTCAGAAATTTTAACTTGGGGCACGAAGCCCAGAATTTGTAAAGACCTCTTAACTTGTGCTTATTTGTAAAACTTCTATCATACCTGAATTTTCACTGTTATTTCACCTAGTGAAAAGTTGTTAAATTTTTGTTGTCTGTTGAAAATATAACCTTTATTTAAATTTTTAAATTCTTCTTTCGGACTTGTAGTTAGACCTATTCCAGCCCGCACCTTCTTTCACCTTTGCTGATCCACCAAAAGACGGTAATAATAATAATAATAATAACCATAATAATAATAATAATAATAATAATAATAATAATAATAATAATAATTGTCTTGGACTTATAACTATAACGTGTGGTCGGCACTTTACAGGCCCTTTAGCCAATTTTATGGCCGGATGCCCTTCCTGACTCCAACCCTTCGCGGACGGATATATTCACTATTGCGTGTTCCTGTGATGTTTTTGCAGTGTGTTGTAAAAATAAATAATAATGCCGCGCTCAACAATCCACACGGTAGACCGCTGATCTGTTCTCAATATAGTCGTTTCGATACCGACTCAGTGCGATGATACTTGAAGGTGTTCTAATACTACAAACTCCCGTCTCTAGATTCACCAGTACATTAAGGAACGCTTGCACGACAACATTCAAGCACGTCGATGTATCTGAAAATGTAAAATTAGTTATGAAATCTGATTCTTTGTCGTCTACGCAATGTAAAGCAGTAATAAACCTACCTATGTTTGTGAAAAAGCTTTCAATATGATTTTTAGTATATTTAAATGCCTCTCTGTCAAGGCCGGATCAAAGCCGTTTTAGAGAAAATCGAATTATATTTTATGCGAACATCGATAATTTTGTTGCTGTTGTTGTTTTTAATTATTTTCCAAATCAAACCTCGTGTGTGCGTGTATGGCATACGGCGACAGTATCTCCTGCCTGTTGTAAGAGGCGAATAAAAGATGTGACTCCCCAGGTCGCCTTAATGTGGGAAATCGCTCGGTGGATTTCTGACTATGGGCCCCTGCCTGAGCCTGGAATTACTTATACTTTCGTATTTCCTATTCAACCTCCTTGATCAAAATTCTGTTATACTCCATATGGTATTAGATTAGGGAGCTTTGGTTTTTCGATGCAATAAAAACTTCTCAGTCTGTCGAACACACATCAATTGCAATAAATTATAACACCAAAAACATACCTATAAAGTACACATTAGTATACAAAGAATGACATGTTTCGTTCTACAACAACATCCTCAAATCACTTAAAACATGCTTATATATGCACAGTATTGTTTACGTTGTGTAAACTTGTCAGTGATAGACAGTTTAGTGATAACATGAACCAGTAATGGCAAAAATAACGAAACATGTCATTCTTTGTATATTAGTGTGTATTTTATAGGTATGTTTATGGTGTTATAATTTATATTGTAATTGCTGTGTGTTCGACAGACTGGAAAGTTTTTATTGCACTTAACTAAGTCGACACTGGAAAATATCGCTTCATTCTTAACAAACTTTGGCTTTTCACTTCATGCCCTTCTTGACCCTTCCATTATATAGTCGATATATACACTATTTTCTCTTCTTATTTTAGCTTATATGGGTTGGTTATCTAATTATCAAACAAAAATCACAATTCGAAATAGAGATCTCATAGTCCAGACCTACATATCTCTGTACTTTTTTTCAGTGCTATCATCTTAGACTGAATCGACAAAAACAATTCATTAAAGTCGTTCGTACATAAATATTGCTTTTTCCCGAAATATTGTACATCATTATAACAATCTGCAGCAGATAGTTATTGTGATATCTCTCCCGTTTTCCTCGTAGTAACGGACTATTCAAGATACGCTACGATTTTTTATTCTATGCTATGAGTGGATATAAGGTAAGGGTTGTTCTGCCCGAAGGCAGGTCCGAACCTCCGCAGAGGTGTTCCTGAGCCGGAGTTTACGTGCGGTAGGGTGGCCAGTTCCTTTCCGCTCCTCCATTCCTTTACCCCCCACCAACAGCGCGTGGCAACCCATCCAACTCCTGACCACGTCCAATGTTGCTTAACTTCGGAGATCTCACTGGATCTGGTGTTTCAACGCGGCTACGGCCGTTGGCATGAGTGGATATAACCCAATAAAAATCAGTGCTTGTAAAACGCCAAAAATTATAGGCAGGCAATATCGTTTCACGTGACATAAACACCAAAAGTGTCAATTGCTGCATTTGGATCTCTGAAAATGCCTGAAATTATTGTAGATATGAGTGCCCCAATATTGCAGTTGTGCGTTGAGATTAATGAAGAATTTTTCCAGATAATCGTAAGGAAATATACCTCTCGTCGTGAAGAGGTATTACTCCACACTGGAGGACACATTGAACTTGAAATATTATGGACTGTATTTCTAAAACCGGTAGGTGAATTGTAAAATAACATTATAAAAAAATTGTCATAGAAATATTAATTGTCTAAACTATTTTTACCCATACCAGAAATGACAACATTTTACCTTTCAAGCCCATTTTGACGTTAGAAAACGGATGTATTGTCAGCAATATAAAAATAATCCATTCGCGACAGGAATCGCACCTAAATCACATTTTTAAACACTCATGGTGCTACAGTCATGATGGGCCTTGGCCCGCTAAGCGACTGTTGCTCAACTTGAAGGCCTGAATGTTACGAGGTGACGTGCGGTCAGCACGACAAGTCCAATCCATTGTTTTTCTTGGTTTTATTGACCGGGGCCGCTATCATACCGTCAGACAGTTCCTCATTTCTAATCACTAGGTTGAGTAGACATCGAACCAGTCCTCAGATCCAGATAAAAAAACTCTGAACTTGCCGAGAATCCATCCCTGCACCCCCCCCCCCCGGCTAAGAGGCAAGCGTGCTACACCTAGACCATGGGGCCAGCACCGTATTACATGCTTTCAAGGAACAAATATTTTTTGGATAACTTTTGCACAGTCACTATGTTTATATAATTGCGCGTGACCATCATCAATTAAACATTCTTTTTCTAAACCCATATAATAAAAACTTACTAGATTCAGAAATTTAAGATTAAAGGAATATTTTCAAAAATGAGAAATATCAACCACTTGTTTTCCCGAAAGGATCATAAAATACCACCTCATACATCCAGTGTCATTACCTTCTGTAATAAAGTTCAAATTGCATTTATTAGTGACTTTCAAAATTAGCTTACTAAATAAAACCGAAGCTAACAAAGAATAATTGTATCTTCTAATTATAGAAATATTTGTAAATTTAAAGCGGGGCATACTTTATACTAAACACTGAGGATAAAAATTAGCTTATGTATAGAACGACAGGGAATTAATGAATGCATGTGGAATATAACATAAGGAAATAATCGTGATAAAAAATTATTTCGTATTCGTTACGAACTGAAACTCGCAAGAGTGCCCTATTTGCATTCACGTATGTCCAGTACTTAAACAATCAAAAAGCTTAAGGAAATAATTCTGATACCCATTATCTTCATAATTTATCCCCAAGTCACCATTGTAATATTAACTGGAATATCTCCGTTCGCTCTTTTCCTCTTTTACACCCAGCCTCAATGTGTAATGGGGCCCCAAAGACACATTTTCAACGTAGACTGCTCCATCCAATTAGCTCGGTACTACCACATGAAATTCTCCATAAATGTTGATGGTACAATTATTCTTAGAAACCAGGTGGAGCAGTGACTTAATGAGTGATAAAGCTGTGGAATTCTTGAGATGGAATGGCGGGTCCAAGAAAGGCGATAACTGAAAGAAACCTTCTCATGAAATTCTTAGCCCTACTACCACTGATGGTGAACAATTCAACTTGATGAATATTATTTTGCTACAATATGTCCAACTTCTACTTCCCTACTTTATAACGACATATTGGGTATGCTTATGGATGAATTAAAATCCTCATGAAAGAAAAGTGAGAACCGATATTAATGTTAGATTTTAAATTGCGTAAAATTGTTAAATTATGTATCTTATTTAACTGGAATAAGAATTAAAGAAATATTTATTATTATTATTATTATTATTATTATTATTATTATTATTATTATCATTATAAATAGTAGTATTATCCATGACTACCTTAGATCACGATCCAGTAAACTTATATGGTTTATTCAGGGATTCGCCTCTTTATTTATTCTTCCATTCATACCATATCATTCGAAAAGTTGAGTGAGTTTTAAGCAGAAATGTTTGTCCCATATCTGTAAAATATCATATTGAAGCAAACTAAGTACAAAATAAAATACTGAGATCGTGTAAAGAGGAATATAACAAGTACCTGCAGCAACTTAAATTACATACAATAATTATGCAAGAGAGGAGTGCGACAGGCTTCGGCAGTCGGCACAATTTCTGTCCTCGCCGCTAGATGGGGCTTCATTCAACCCATTCCTATGCCGGTAAAATGACTGAAAATAGGCTGTGGATTTTCACTTTCAGTTATGCGAGGTTCTCAGACAACATTGAGAGATTTTCGGTACGGTCTTTAAGATTTTAGCAACCATTTACTTTGTTTCCGTTTACGAAATATTTGCTCCGATTCGTATCTGGTGTTTTCAAAGCACTGTCTCCCCAGGTATGAAATAGATCAAGTTTGTTAATTCCATCAAGTGTATCAATTTCATCTATAGAATAGCTTTGCCAATATAAATGTTATTATGGAGTTATGATTGATATTATTAATACCAATCTTTATGCAGCTAGCCCCTTTGGTGATTGGTCTGAAGGAGCTTTTCTAAGGTTATTTGAAGTGTGTGTGTGTGTGTGTGTGTGTGTGTGTGTGTGTGTGTGTGTGTGTGTGTGTGTGTGTGTGTGTGTGCGTGTCAGTGATCTTTAGCAGACTGATAAAATAGTACTCTTTGGCTCAGTGAGGAAAGCAATTGAGCCACCTTGCTGTTTATTTGACTGGTGCACCTCGTTAATAATGCGTGGAACTTCGTGTGACAGCCAATGTTGGAGCTGTTGAAGATCTAGCTATTCTTCCACTGAGGACTCAACATGAATAACAATGTTCCTGGATGGGAAAGCTGCTCGTGAGCTTAAAGATGGTAACAGAGGATGGATTAATCTCTTCTGCATTGCCATCTTCCACGTGAAAGCAAGTTAACGTATTTATAACTAGTAGGATTTGAATACGACTTTTGGCAACCAACATCTTCCCCACCGGGCGAGTTGACCATGCGGTTAGGAGTGTGCAACTGTGAGGTCGCATCCGGGAGATAGCGGGTTCGAACCCCACTGTCGGCAGCCCTGATGATGGTTTTCCGTGGTTTCACACCAGGCAAATTCTGGGGCTGTACCTTAATTAAGACCAAGGCCGCTTCCTTCCCATTCCCAAGCATTTCCTGTCCCTTCGTCGCCATAAAACCTATCTGTGTTGGTGCGACCTAAAGCAACTAGCAAAAAACAAACACCTTCCCATTTTAAATTGGTGGACTTTAGAGGTACCTAGCCAATGCTATTAGGACTGCATTCACTCAAATGGAAGCGAGTTCAAAAAGCTACCAGGAAAATTATATTTTTTTAAAACGAGCCAATTCTGGAGAGATACATGCCTTAGGAGTTCAACAACCTAAAAAAATGAGCACTACGTTAATATCTGTGAACAAAGAGAGCCGAACATTGTATCCGAGAAACAAAGCAACTATTTGGGTTGGATAAAACTTGGTAGGCATAAGCAATAAATTACTTCGCTCCACACCGAGCTCGATAGCTGCAGTCGCTTAAGTGTGGCCAGTATCCAGTATTCGGGAGATAATAGGTTCGAACCCCACTGTCGGCAGCCCTGAAAATGGTTTTCCGTGGTTTCCCATTTTCACACCAGGCCAATGCTGGGGCTGTTCCTTAATTAAGGCCACGGCCGCCTCCTTCCCACTCCTAGCCCTTCCCTGTCCCATCGTCGCCATAAGACGTATCTGTGTCGGTGCGACGTAAAACAACTAGCAAAAAAAAACTTCACTCCACGCCTAACTTTCTTACATACGGTGTTCACTGAATGACAAAATCATTGATTCTGAAGAGGAATCCGACAGTTTCCCCAGTTAATAGCATGCACGTGTATATAGAGACTAGTACATGAGCCTGTCACCGACAGTCTAAATTACTATCTATAAAGTAATTTGAAATTCTAAATTGGCTATTAAAATAATCATATGAATAGAGGATACATTCTCCAGATTTTATACGGCATTCGAATGGAATCAAAACAGGTATTGTAGTATTTCCCTACATACCATATTGAGTGCAGTTGTAGCTCGGAGTTGTACTTTGAAGTCTATGTATCTCTGTACTCTCGAGAAAACTACATACAACTGTCCAAAACGAAACACCATCAATAGCGCCGTATGCCTTCACTCCATATGAACACTGCGGACAGGTCTGGTATTTAATTCAGGCTTTTGTCACGCATTCTAGTGATTAGAAATTCTATAACACCACCTCTCTACCCTACCGACCAACATTCTGAAGGTAAAAACATATTCAACAAATGGGACTCGAACAGGCTAAGCACAGTATCAGACCATATAGACTTTGTGCGTTAACGACCATTGCCATCAAGTGGGCTGCTCTGCACATACTTATCGATAGAGATAAATCCCAGAATGAAAAAAAAAGAAACATTCATTCAACTGAGTACAGTATATTTCACTGAAGAGTTCAAATATGATGGTCATCATTGCATTGTTCTTGTAACCCATAACTGGTACCAGGGTTAAGTCATACATCTGTGGAAGGCAACAGAAGCCAGGCTATACGCAGTTCGACATCATGCCGATAGATAGAGCTTTGTATCTACATCATCATGCAACAACGACTCGCTGTCAGAAACGTGAAAGGTTCATTATTTTTCTTGTAAAGAAGACATAACTATCTATAACTGGTACCATGTTCAGCTGTTGGAACCTTCTCGTTCTCTCAATATCGCTGTGAATGACAGACAAAATCAGGGATTTTATATATATATATAGATACATGGCCAAGATTCCATATTTCACAAAATTTCGTTTCGATTATAAACGATACAGAAGTATTAAAACCCTAATATTTTGATACACGGTATGCGACAAAACAAACGACATGAAATTATTGCACATCGGCTCTCCAAGTTTCCCCAACAACGAAGTATTTCTTTCTTTCTTTCTTTCTTTCTTTCTTTCTTTCTTTCTTTCTTTCTTAATCTGTTTACCCTCCAGAGTTGCCCTGTTCCCTCCGACTCAGCGAGGGATCCCACCTCTACCGCATTAAGGGCAGTGTCCTGGAGCATCAGACATTGGGTCGGGGGATACAACTGGGGAGAATGACCAGTACCTCGCCCAGATGACCTCACCTGCTATGATGAACAGGGTCCTTGTGGGGGATTGGATGTTTGGAAGGGATAGACAAGGAAGAGGGAAGGAAGCGGCCGTGACCATATGTTAGGTACCATCCCGGCATTTGCCTTGAGGAGAAGTGGGAAACCACGGAAAACCATTTCCAGGATGGTTGAGGTAGGAATCGAACCCACCTCTACACATTTAACCTTCCGAGGCTGAGTGGACCCCGTTTTCAAATTTCGTGGCAGAGCCAGAATTCGAACCCGGGCCTCCGGGGATGGCAGCTAATCACACTAACCACTACACCACAGAGACGGACTAAGTAATTATTTATTGTATATAATAGTTTGACAGTCCGGCTCCATGGCTAAATGGTCAGCGTGCTGGCTCTTGTTCTCAAGGGTCTCGGGTTCGATTCCCGGCGAGGTCGGGAATTTTAACTATAAATGGTTAATTTCGCTGTCATGGTGGCTGGGTGTATGTGTCGTCTTCATCACAATTTCATCTTCATCACGACGGTAGGTCACCTGCGGGTGTCAAATCAAAAGACCTGCATCTGGCGATCCGAACTTGTCTTTGGACACTCCCGCGCTAAAAGCCATACGCCATTTCATTTTTCATATTATAAATTTGGTATTTTGTTGATTTCTGCTATTTTGTTTTCACAACAGAGGAGAAGGTGTTTATTTCCAGTCATATGGATCGGGGTGACAGAATGGGCAGAGCGTGCTTCACGTATAATTAGCAATTGAAAATTTCCTTCATGCAGGTGCAGTTTATGTCACCGAAAAGGGAGAACAGGGCACCCAAGAACCGTCACCACAAACGAGAAAGAACGAATTTTCCAACAGGTGTTAGTGTTTCCAAAGAATAGTCTCCGACGAACTCGGTTTGAGCGATAGGTTCGTTCGAGAATGCTGCACATAATCTAAAACAGTGGACTATGTATTCGTGCGGGATTTGGGCCGTTTTTGTTGCGCCACAAACGTACCCCTCCAACGACAATGGATGCAGCAAGACAGAGCTGTTGCCCACCATGTACCTTCTGCAACAACACCTTTGAGGTCACCTTATTTCCCGTGGAACCCCATTCCCGTACCCTCTTTCTTCCGGCATCCACGGTTCCAGGTACCTACATAGCCTATGGAGCATGTTGAAAGAATCAGTTTTCAAGAGAGTTGATCCACTTTCAAGTATACCCGAATTACGCGAGAAGATTTTCCGTGTGCTTACAGGAACTTTTTGTTCATCAACGATCTCAATAATCTTCAGAAAATCTATTGAACAATATGTGGCACGAACACATGCTCGACCAAAGCAATTAAATCATATTTCAGTATCATTTGCTTCCCCACATACAGTACTCCGTCGCTGAAGAAACAGTACCACGTATCTGACATTGCTCTTCCTATCGATTATTTTCCTTAAGACTGGTCACGTCTCTCAGACGCATATTGATATGCATTCCATCATAACACTTTTCGTTGTGTTCATTTTCCTATGCTTACTTGTAGAGGAACATCAACCTTAAATACATTAAACTGTAGGAGTGCGTAAATGCAGTAACGCACATGGTACGGTATGGTTCATCGATGGTTTACTTCTAAAACCTCGTATCTCCCAATTCACTTTCTATCCATTTTCTTTCTTAAGACTGGTCACGCCTCCCAGCCACAATTGGATGCACAGCCCATCAGAACTATTTTCGTTGTGTTCATTTTCCTGTGGTTAAGTGTAAAGGAAAATGAACCTTAAATACGTTAAACTGTAGGAGTGTTTAAATTCGCCATGAAAACCACATCCCTACAACACTGTATGGTAAGGTCCATTTTCCTTTACACGTCTTCTACAGGAAAATGAACACTACGAAAAAGGTTCTGATGGAGTGCATATACATATATGACTGGGAGGCGTGACCAGTGTTAAGGAATGTAATGGCTAGGAATATCATTGTAACATACGAGGTTTTAGAAGTAAGCCGACGTCATTTTCCTTTAAACATCAGTACAAACACAATGAGAATTTTTCTGATAGCCTGCATATCCATATGTGGCTGGGAGACCTGGAAAGGAAAATCATCGATAGGAAGAGCAATTTCACAAACGTGCTGCCGTTCCTTGTCTCTCTGTTTGGTCCTGAGCTCAGAGGCTGGTTGAATCCTCATAAAGCAACCCCAAAGGCTAAGCAGTTATAGGGAAACTGCAAAAACCAATGGCAGATACCGAATGAGGCGTACTAGGCAAGATGAGGAGTAAGGTAGTTTGCCATTGCTTTCCTCACTGGGCCAGAATGTGCCACTGCAGCACTGCTGACCCTGTGAGAAACACCTGTCATAACAATCAGACACACTGGTTGTGCTCTGAATGTCATTACTCAGCACCACCCATACCCCAGCAGCCTCCATATTGTCACGGCCATGGATGAGGCTAAGACTTCAATGGAAGCAACACTTTTCTCTGGCCTGTGCCAAGGAACGGATACAAAAGTAACGCATCTATAAAGAAATGGCAACAACCGACGAGATGCCAGACATCTGTGTTAGTAAAATAGATTTGAGAAGTGTTAAAAATTCACTTTCGGAGTTAAGTGTGTTATGTAACATTGAAGTAGAACTATCGGTGTATTTATACTGTGCAAACGCAGGGTTATTCTACATCACGATCATCAGCAAACTGCGTCCACCGCACAGCCATTTGACAGCAATTATTACAGCACTACGATCAGTTTTATGGCATCATGTTCATTACCGTTTAATTTTACGGTATGCTAATTGATAATTCACTAAATTCCATTGATATTCGTCCGACCCAACCCAAACTGTTCCCTTGCTGGTGACGAGGTTACGAATACCCCCCACAGTGACGTGGAAGTTGCGTATATGGAGATGACTTAGCTTTACTCCATGGAGATAACTTCGCTTTACTTTTGTTCCGGTGATACTCAATAGACGATCTCTCTCTCTCAGTGGACTGTGCTACAAAGGAGAAAATTAATTGTCGCTGTAAACGCATGGTGCAACAATGCTGAGATAACTAACAGGTACGAGGCCCTCAAGTACCATGTTATTAACGCAAGATATGGCCACTCCAAATATTAAATAACGCGTATTAAATGTGTTGAATGATAGCTAAAAAACATGCAAAATACGTTATAATGTTTATATTAATTTATAAAAGGCTGCATGTAGTGAAGCTGCTCATGTAATCATTAAGAGGGGAATTCCTCGAGGCAGTATTACTGGACTTTTACGTTTTCTTATATATATAAATGATATGGGTAAAGAACTGGAATCGGGGCCTTTTGCGGATGGTGCTATTCTGTATAGAGTAATAATTAAGTTACAAGATTGTGAGCAAATGCAAAAAAGACCTCGACAATGTTGTGAGATGGACATCAGGCAATTATATGATGACAAACGAGGTAAAATGTCAGGTTGTGAGTTTCGCGAATAGGAAAGTCCTCTCATTTTTAATTTCAGCGTTGATGGGGTGAAAGTTCCTTATGGGGATCACTGTAAGCACCTAGGTGTTAATAAAATGCAAGATCTTCATTGGGGTAATCACATAAACGGGATTGTAAATAAAGGGTACAGATGTCTGCACGTGGTTATGAGGGTATTTAGGTGTTGCAGTAAGGTTGTAAAGAAGAGGGCATACAAGTCTCTGGTAAGACTCCAACTAGAGCATAGTTCCAGTGTATGGGACCCTCACCAGGATTACTTGATTCGAGAATTGGGAAAAAATCAAAGAAAAGCAGCTCGATTTGTTATGGGTGATTTCCGACAGAAGAGTAGCGTTACAAAAATGTTGGAAAGTTTGGATTCGGAAGACTTGGGAGAAAGAAGACGAGCTGCTCGACAAAGTGGTATGTTCCGAGCTGTCAGTGGAGAGATGGCGTGGAATGATATTAGTAGACGAATACGTTTGAGTGGTGTTTTTAAAACTAGCAAAGATCACAATATGAAGATAAAGTAGGAATTCAACGGTATAAATTAGGGCAAATATTAGTTTATAGGTAGAGGAGTTAGGGGTTGTAATAATTTACCAAGGGAGATGTACGATTAATTTCCAGATTCTTTGGAATCATTTAAGAAAAGGCTAGGAAAACAAAGGGTAGGGTACCTTTCACCTGGGCGACAGCCCTAAACGATTGATTGATTGATTGACTGATTGATTGATTGATTGATTGATTGATTGATTGACTGATTGATTGATTGATTGATTGATTGATTGATTGATTGATTGATTGATTGATTGATTGATTGATTGATTGATTGATTGATTGATTGATTGATTGATTGATTGATTGATTGATTGATTGATTGATTGATTGATTGATTGATTGATTGATTATGGTGACTGCTACTTTAAGATGCTAAACATTGTTTCATCATTGTTTCAGTCTGTACGTACAGTTACCCAAAAATTAATGAGCGTCCGATAATAATTAATAAAATGCGAGGGACATACAAAACCACGGCCTCATTTTTTGATATTGTAGTGTGAGGAAAGAAACGTCTCATTCACGATCCCTCAGTATTCTCTAATTGGGAAGGAAAAATGAAGATTCGCCCGGTTAAAGAATGGTGATATTACAGGATCGCCTTTGAATTCGATGGTTTATAACAAAGCTATATATCAGGTTTTATCTTTTAGTAGAAGCAACTGACAGCTCGAGTTTAATGCAGGTGAATATAAAACTTGTCAAAATATGGAATGAATAAGAGAATATATCTTGGTACTGGTTAAGCTAACGTCACTTGAAGAATGTTACGGCTGAGCACTTACTAAATTACAGTTGTTGCTGTTGGTGTGGTGATAATAAAATGCAAAATAAAGAAACGGCCCGTGGATGATGAGAATTTCATTGAATCCTGTTACCATCATTATAAAAGGAGACCGACTGTTCGTCAAGAGTGTTCGAATACGGAAAATGAAATATAGTAACCTAGCATAAGTAGCCTGGGTAGAAGCATGTCAGGTTCAGTTGAGATCCACTGTTCATCATGGAATGCCACCGATGACACCAACACCGGAATAAAATTCGTGGTAAGTTGGCCTATGTTTGATTATTGGTAAAGAATGGGGTTTCAATTGAAGTTAATACTATGACAGAGAAACACAGGAACTTTTCTTATTTTTATAGTCATGGAACCAATTCTAGAGGTTAAATCTGACACAGGGAAGTGGATAAAACAATTATTTGTTTGAATTTCACTTTCATAATTTCGAAACATTTGAGAAAAAAGTACGTTTTATAGACACTTGAGGTCCATAACTTTGTGTAGACTTGCCATAATTGATTTACGCTATAGTCAAAGAAAATAATAATAATAATAATAATAATAATAATAATAATAATAATAATAATAATGATAATAATGATAATAATAATAATAATAATAATAATAATAATGATAATAATAATAATAATAATAATAATAATAATAATAATAATAATAATAATAATAATAATAATAATAATAATATTAATATGACCTCAGCCACTTCGAGCAGGTATTTTGATTAGTCATCATTTAGGCTGCTTAGATGTCAATTTGCATGTTTAGTTTTACGCCACCAGATGATAGGAAAAGCAGATCTGTATTCGTGATAATTTGACGTATGTTCGATTCTTGTCAAATGTATGTATTGTGTGTAATTTTATTCCTTGTTTAATAATGTGTTTTTACAGGTATGTTATTGTGTAATATCTATATATTAATAGAGTTTACTAAAAACAGCTTTGGTAAATCCGTCCGCCCGTTCTACTTGAGAGATTTCCTTCTTTTTTGTTTTATTGCCAGTGAATCGTGAGACATCGACAGGCCTCTGAAGTTCGCCAACTTTGATCAATCATAAAATTAAATGATTACTCCAATAATTGCAGGCGAAGGCTTACCCTAACCCGCAATACATTGTGTACTTAGCAGGTTGCTAAGCGACTGACACTTTCATTAATATTCTGCATGTAGCCATGTTTGATTACTACCTGTACGGCGGGAGAGTATACACTACCTCTGAGCACGGAAGAATACTATGCCATGCTAGGTACTCTTTGATTCTCTAAACTTTTCCAGCTTCCAAATATATTCAACAGATGGCAGAGCATTGTTAATAACTTACATGCTACTAGGAGAAAAAATTCTATGTGCAAACAGACGCCATCATGACATACGCTTTAGATATTACCTGGGAACTCCTACCGAAGGATAGCCTAGCTACACTACAAAGAGAGCCATATATCTTAACAAAGACCTGTGCCTGTCAAAAAAATCCGCTCCTTCGAGACTAATCTACGTCCACACAAGACAACCTTTCTATATAGATGAACTGCGATCAAAACTACCATTGTCTCCTACGACACAATACCAAGCTTTACATCAAGAACTCCAGGATAAAAAAGCGAATATATGGATAGACTAGCAAATGTACCCGTGCTTCGCGACGGTATTCTACATTATATACGGATTTCTCCGTAAATTACTGTAAAGGCAGTGAATAAGACTATATTAAATCGCACATACAAACGGACTTCACCATGAGACGCCTCGTTCAGTGTTCTACATGGTTGGTCCTATAAGATTTTCTCGTATCTCCTATATTTATGGGTTAGATTCAGTTAGTCATTGAATGGGGTGAAATATGGTACAGTTTTCACATACTACTTTATTTTTTTATACTCATGTGACCCTGGAATCAAAAAATTTTGAGGACAAATGGCCACTGGTCATGTCAATCTGCCTGCCCTATTTCGAGATTGCATCTTTCCTATAAGTGTGAAAACGATAACATACACGTGTAAAAAGTACAAAATTAACTTGAACTCGAGAAATGCAGTACTATTTAAAGAATAAGGGATAGAGATACGACAAAATGTCATAGGCCCAAAGTTGTGGATCCCTCCAAATTGAAACACGATCTTTTGTGATACGACTTACGGTTTAGCCACCAATTAATCCGAGATGAAGGTCTGCACCGTCGTTAAAATTGCATCCATACTCCGATATTTTCTGGGGCCAAAAGTTATACATTTGCATAGCCTGGAAGTTGTGACATCAGACTAGTAAGTAATGTAGTGGTTTTGTTAGGAAAGATAGAATGGTTGCTGGCGATCAAGTGATTTATATTTGATATGGATATAGGAACTGAAGCATACTTACTTGTTAAAGGTAATAGTTTAATTATGAGAATGGAGGAGATAATTATTTTGTCCATATGGGCGTGATAATCGAGTGACTTAAAGGATGGTTACAATACATCCGGGTTCGACCCCCCACTGATGGCAGCCCTGATTATTGTTTTCTGTAGTTTCCCATTTCTACACAAGGAAAATGCTGGGAATGTACCTTTTAAGGTTACGGTTTCTTTCTTTTAATGAAATTCCATCCTATACCAGCGTTGGCTGAGACCTGTTTGAGTCGGTGCGACGTAAACAAATAGAAAAAGCAATAAAATAGATTAACTTTGTGGTTCGAGTCGGTACTAGAGCATTATGAGTTTCGAGATAGCCAATAACGTTGCAGTGATTAGGACTCACAGAAAACTGTATACTTCACACCTTATGAATTTAATATCAACACAAAACGCCGGACTAATTTTAAATTTGCGTATTATAGAACTAACCTCGCCCTAACACAGAAGGGTTTTCGGTCAAATTTTATGCATTATAAAGGATGTTAGGTGTATACCTGCAGATATTTCTTCTAGCAATAGAGAACGATGTGACGAACCACTATATATCAAACTTTTAGTAATCCTCGGAAGTTATTTTCGAGAGCAAAGATATACGATGTTTTTAGAATAAGTAGTATGCCTTGTTCTTGTGAATGAATAGCTTCCCTTTGATAACAGGCGAGTCACGCGCCATCCCGTGCCAAACTGGTTTCTGTTTATGTTTACGTGCAAATGTACTACTGTAACAGCTGAACGCTACCTATGCAATGCACGAGATGTTACGCAACATACTTGTTAAACTCGTTTTATGTTTAAGAGCAAATGAGCTACGATAACAGCTGTAGGTGCTACTACAGTAGTGTATGCCATGTTAAGTTACATTCTCGCCAGACTGGTTTCGTTGTTGTCAGTATTTAGTTTCTGTCTTAGGGACTTCAGACAACCCTGGTCATCGGTTTCGGACACTGGAGATGTACCGAATTCTCAGCGTTAATACTGATTCATTTTCTGTTATGTCCTTTTGGGGACTGGGATATCTGTGGTCTTCACCTCCGTAGTCTAGTGAGTATGGAAATGACCTGAAAATCTGTATCGGTGCGGGAACTGTACGAGCGTGTGATATAATTATTGGTTGGGATAGGCGCGCCGGGACGTGAAATACAGTAGATCCCCGTTGTGCATTGCGCAAAGGTAGAAGAAAGATGGCAGGACCTTACCCCAACGAAAGCAGTCATGGGTTGCCCAAATGAGTAGGATCGGAATTGAATTATCGAAACACATCGAACGTTTAGTTTCAAAGGAATATTGGACATGTTATACAACTAAATAAATTAAACGTACCTACATTTCGTGCCTCCTTCCGGGCTGAGTGGCTCAGACAGTTGAGGTGCAGGTCTTTTGACTAAAACTTCGCAGGTTCGAACCTGGTCCAGTCCGGTGGTATTTGAAGGTGCTCAAGTACTGTACGTCAGCCTCGTGTCGGCAGATTTGCTGGTACATAAAAATAACTCGTGCGGGACTAAATTCGGGCACCTCAGCGTCTCAGAAAACAGTAGAAGTAGTTAGTGGACGTAAAGCACTTAACATTATTATTATTATTATTATTATTATTATTATTATTATTATTATTATTATTATCAGGTCATTAAAATCTGAAATACGTGGAAGAAAATAGTAAAATATGCGTGGTTTAAGAGGAAACAAGGTGAAATGTATGTCTCGTGAGTTACCATCGGTCCCAGTAGTTACCTACTGATTACTATGCGTAAGGTGAGAACCAAGTCAGGCTCGTGGGGATGAGTCAGCTGTAATCTCGTACTGTGTATAAACATCAAACATACACATCAACAAATCTAAGAATCATAAACAAGGTTACACGTTAGAGACATGTAGCTATTAACCTGAACGCCAGGCCGACGGTCGCTTCCATGAGTACAGAGGAGTTATCAAATTATACACAATCCACAGATGTCGAACGTATCTAAGAAGATTCCGCCACAACTATATTACATTTTAATATGATGGTACTAATTACAAATCGCAGCAGCTATTGGCGTTACGTCGCACGTACACAGATAGGCTTTATGGCGACGATGGGACTGGAAAGGGCTAGGACAGGGAAGGAAGCGGCCGTGGCATTAATTAAGGTACAGCCCCAGCATTTGCCTGGTGTAAAAATGGGAAACCACGGAAAACCATCTTCTGGGCTGCCGAGAGTGGGGTTCGAACCCACTATCTCCCGAATAATGGATACTGGCCACACTGAAATGAAATGTCATATGGCTTTTAGTGCCACGAGTGTTTGAGGACAAGTTCGGCTCGCTAGATGCAGGTCTTTTGATTTGACCCCCGTAGGCGACCTGCGCGTCCTGATGGGGATGAAATGATGATGAAGATGGCACATACACCCAGTTCCCGTGCCAGCAAATTTAACCAATTAAGGTTAAATTCCCAACCCTGACGGGAATCGAACACGGGACCCCTGCGACCAAAGGCCAGCACGCTAACCATTAGGCATGGAGCCGGACTTAAGCGACTTCAGCTATCGAGCTCGGTACATCGCAGCAGATTACGCTACTGCGTGTTAAGGTGATGTCGTTAAAATGCAGTATACCTGTTAAAACATAAGGCTGCAGTAGAAGAAGAGGAAGAAGAAGGTAACGAGAGACACATAGTCAAGCAGAACAGAGCCAAACAAGGCGCACATTAGTGACACAGACATAAGAGTGGCGTGGTCGTAGGAACTACAGTCGCATTAGTAACACTCTGTTGTAGAAAAGAATGAACTAACATACAGTACGAGGTCCGTAATTCCAGGTGGACGGTAACAAGACTATCTCGAATAGAAAAGTAAGGATTAACGAACGTACACGAAAACGCCTGTGAACAAAAAATGTACCTATGTTAAACATTACAGTATAACAGTTTAGAAAACAAAAACATACAGATTGTTTTACACTAAAAGAAATTTTAAACTTTCTTTTGTAAATTAACAAAACACTCTAGGCAGCCCTCTTAAGTTGAATGTTAACTTATAGTTCCTATTTCAGTATAATTATGAATATAAAACAATTATTTTATTGAATATTTATACGTGATGATAATGATGATTGTTATTGCTGTCTTAATGTCATCAGCCCTTAAAAACGCAAAGTGTCCTCTGTTTTAGTGAATAAGAAACAAACTATAAATTACTCGAAGCCTTTCCCGATAGATTCATGAAGGGCGATCCGTGTTCTGTTCTGCCGCACGATACACTAGCAGCATATCATGGTATTCGTGGTATTCATACACTAGCATTATTCAAATACTACTACGAAGTAAATCGCGTACTAGTACGGACGATAATTCGCATCTCTGACAGCTGTTATTCAGGTCAAGGTCAGACGGACCGGATTCATGTAGGGGCGGGGAACCCGTCCAGCCTCATCCCCGTCACTGGGAACAGCAGACAACCGAACCAGCACGTGACAGGTCTAGTGCTTTTGTCGAACTGCTTACGTGGAATATTCTCCCACAGTGCGATTTCAATATCATGGTCTTTTGGGAGTCCAACTCGCCGTATGCAGGAACATCCCGTGTTGATGTGTACGTAAATAAAGTTTATTACGTTAACGAAAGAATTCATCGGATAGGATTTCCAAGTGAGTAGTATCGTAATTGAAATGTCAAAACACATCGAACATTTATTTCATACCGTTAAGGGACATGTTATAAACATAAATTAATTAAACGTACATTTCCTTCGTGCTTCCAACCGAAGAGAACATGTTTAAATGAAAATGAAAGCCTTCTATATTACTGCTGATTATGCAGTGCCTATTAAACGTATCAAAATAAACGTTGCCAGGCTGAGTGGCTCAGACGGTTCAAGCACTGGTTTCATGAACTTAGCAGGCTCTATCCTGGCTCAGTCCGCTGGTATTTGAAGGTGAACAAATACGCCCGCTTCTGATCGGTAGATTTACAGGCACGTTAAAGAATACCTGTGGGCAAAATTCCGACACCGCGCGTCTCCATTGGCACGTTAAGATTTATTATTATTATTATTATTATTATTATTATTATAGCTGCCTCCGTGGATCAGTGGTAGAGTGTCGGCCTCCAGATCCCAAGCTAGCGGGTTCAAACCCGGCAGAGGTAATCGGATTTTTGAAGGGCGGAAAAAGGTCCATTCGACACTCCATGTCGTACGATATCGGCATGTAAAAGATCTCTGGTGACACATTTGGTGTTTACCCGACAAAATTAATTAAATCTCAACCATAGACGCCCAAGAGAGTTTCGGTTTACTCGGTCTGCCATCTAGTGGGCCTAGAGTAAAACGGAACGTCGAAATTGACGAGCAGACAGCCAGGTGGCGTCAACTTGAAATGTCTGCACACGGTAGCTGAAGCCATACGATTATTTATTTATTATTATTATTATTATTATTATTATTATTATTATTATTATTATTATTATATGGCGAGTTGGCCGTGCGATTAGGAGCGCGCAGCTGTCAGCTTGCATCCGTCGAAAAGCCACTAACAATATTATTATAAAAACTGTGTTAGTCTATTTTTACTAACTTTTATGAAAATAAAAGTTAATCGCCCCACTCAAACTTCGTAGCTCGTAATCTGTCAGAAAACACTTTAAAAAATTGTGAACTTTTAACAGGTCCGAATTATTATTAATATTATAATTGCAGACATGTCTCCGAAATTACCGAAACCTGTACTTCTTCTTCTTCTTTCGGTGCCTATCCGTTTCGGATGTTGGCGATCATGATGGCTATTTTCGTCTTGTTTGTGGCAGAGCGGAACAGTTCAACTGATGACATATTGCACCAGCCTCTAAGATTGTCAAGCCAAGATATTCTTCTTCTTCCAGGACCTCTTTTGCTGTTGATTTTCCCCTGGAGTATTTTTTGGAGTAGGTTGTATCTATCTGTGTTGCGCATTATATGTCCCAGATACTGCAGCTTTCGGCATTTCACTATCTTGATCAACTGAGGTGTTGTGTTCATCCTTCTCATTACTTCCACGTTTGTAATTCTCTGGGTCCAAGATATTCTCAGGATCCGCCTATAAAGCCATGTTTCAAAGGCCTCCAGCTTCTTCTCTGTGTTTTTATTTAAGGTCCATGTCTCTACACCATATAAAAGAACAGAAAATACATAACAGTGCAGGTCTGATTTTAGTCCCTAAAGTTAGATTGTGGCTTTTAAACACATTACTCATTTTCTGGAACACACTTCTTGCTTTTCCAATGCGTACCTTGACTTCTTGTGAGCAATCCCAGTCTTCATTTATTATGGTTCCAAGGTATGTATATTGTTTTACCCTTTCTATACTCTTTTGATTTATAACCAAGTTTATTCCGCAAATATTTTCCTTACTTATAACCATGAGTTTTGTCTTTGCGGTGTTTATTTCAAGCCCGTATTGGCTGCTGACTCTTACAATTCTATCCATTAGTGATTTTAGCACTTGGATAGTATCAGCAAATACAATTGTATCATCAGCATACCGGATGTTGTTTAATCTCACTCCATTTATCAAAATTCCTTCTTCTATATCTTCCAAGGCTTCTCTAAATATGTATTCTGAATACAAATTAAATAGTATAGGTGACAAGATACATCCTTGCCTCACTCCTCTCAGGATTTTGACTGCTTCGGTATGTTCTCCTTCAACACGCAACACCGCTGTTTGATTCCAGTACAGCGTCTTGATGATTCGCTGATCTCTTTCCTTCATTCCAATATTTCTCAAAATATCCGTCAATTTTTCACGTTTTTCACAGTCAAAGGCTTTCTGGTAGTCTATTAAACAAGCAAATACATTTTTATTTACATCTCTACATCTCTGAAAGAGGACCTGCACACTGAACAAGGCTTCTCTCGTACCTACTGCTTTAATAAACACAAATTGATTAGGGGCTATCTGATCTTCACACAGTCTGTATATTCTTCTGTGTATCCCTCTCAAGAACACTTTCAAGAGATGACTCATCAAGCTTATTGTGCGGTAATCTCCACATTGGTTTGCGTTTTGCTTTTTTGGCAAGGTGATGAACTCTGATTTGAGCCATTCCGATGGAATATTCCCGGATACATAAATTAGATTGAAAATTTTGGTCAACCATTTTACATGATGTTCATCCATCAGTTTTAAGAACTCTGCTTCTACTTTATCTGGTCCCACTGCCTTTCCGTCCTTCATCTGATTGATGGCTGTTTGAACTTCTTCTTCTAATATATCTGTGCCGCTTATTTCATTTGTATTTTGTGTAAAAGCACATCTAGTGTCATAAAATAAATCTTCTATATATTTTTCCAGATCTTTTTCTTGTCTTCTAAATCCACCATCAAGTTCCCGGCTTCATCTATTAACTTTACACCAGTGCCATTCCTGTATTTCCCTGTTACTTCTCTTACTTTCCTGTGTACATTGAAGCTGTCATACCTACTTTGATATAACTCAATCTCCTCACATTGCTCCACTTTTTCTTTTTCTTTTGCCTCCCTGATCTTTCTTCTGATGTCTGCATTTATCTTTCTGTATTCTGCAGGTTTTCCTTTATTGACTCTTCTTTTCTCCATTAGGTTCAGTATTTCATCTGTCATCCATGACTTTCTCTGTACTTACAAATTGTTTTACGTCGCACCGACACAAATAGGTCTTACGGCGACGATGGGAGAGAAAAGGGATACAAGTGGGAAGGAAGCGTCCGAAGTCTAATAAAGGTACAATCCCAGCCTGGGCGAGGTACTGGTCATTCTCCCCTGTTGTATCCCCCGACCCAATGTCTCATGCTCCAGGATACTGCCCTTGAGGCGGTAGAGGTGGGATCCCTCGCTGAGTCCGAGGCAAAACCAACCCTGGAGGGTAAACAGATTATGAAAAAGAAGAATAAGCCTTCTATTAGAAATGTCCGGCGGCAATTCCATAGTAGACCGAGCTCGATAGCTGCAGTCGCTTAACTGCGGCCAGTATCAAGTATTCGGGAGATAGCAGGTTCGAACCCCACTGTCGGCGGCCCTGAAGATGATTTTCCGTGTTTTCCCATTTGCACACCAGGCAAATGCTGGGGCTGTACCTTAATTAAGCCCACGGCCACTTCCTTCCCACTCCTAGCCCTTTGCTGCCCCATCGTCGCCATAAGACCTATCTGTGTCGGTGCGACGTAAAGTAACGAACAAACAAAATCCACAGTCGCTATTTTTCCTTCGAGCAATGTTCACGCATGGTTGCAACTACTGTTTTTGAAATTTGTCTCATTAATAACAATATGACTGAATACTTACAGCCTTTTCTTTCAGTGTCCACCGTCCTTTCATTGACCTGAAAAATTTATGAATAAGCATAGACAACTCGCATCGTCTATTGTTAGAAATTCATCGTAGACTGTCGCAATAACAGCACAGAAATGTTGCGCTCATTTTCCATTTACTTATATACTATTTCCTTTCATTTTGTCAGCTTGGATCACTGAGTAATGCCATTGACGTCTTATAAATCACACACAACTACACAATACTTGATTCGCATGTACGTGCTGGTAGGTATCTTCGAGGTCACTGTAAGGATTCTGTGTATATTTCACACAGAGTACCCTAGACCGGTTTTCGAGTACAGTAAGTGGCCTGGCACGTGAGTCATCCTCTCCTACTTGCCAAGCCTTTAGGCGAAGTGCACAACAACATGTGTTGGCCTGCGATAAGAAACAGGTTCAACAAACCCTATACTCTGCTACTGTACTTCCACTACGCGTGGACAGAATGACGTAACCGGCATATCCTGCTACGGCCGTTCAAAACACATTAGGTCCTGAAATATTTGGCTCAGTTATGGGCAAACTAATAGGACATGGTAAAATATACATAGCATATATTGTGAGATGTATTTTTCTTTGCCGACTAGGTTAATATCTGCACGTATACCCCTAACACCCTCTATATGATATTGATACATATATAATTTAAAGCAATGTATTTCAGTTTGCATTTTGTATTACTGTACTGGTTAACAATGATTGGGTGGTAGTGTATGAGTCAGTGGGATCTGTAACTGATTAAGGAATCACAGTGAATTGAAGGATAGAATTAACTACACATAACACGAACAATTGTAGCTTATATTTCTGCGCAAAATTAGAGTTATTAAATACATACTAGCAGTTCGAGCAGCTCCAACCGTGTTAGAGTCAAACTTAATTAAAGTTGTGCGCTATTAGTAACGACAGTCAGGAGTTCAATAATAAATTTAACCCTGATCACCCTATCCCTCAAATGTCATGCCTCCTCTCGGCCTCTACATCATTTAACATGTCCACAGTCGTTGTTATAAAATACATTTTCCAGAACATGTATTTATGTTAGAGTAGGTGTTTTAGGAGTCTGAGACGCAGGGTACATTTCCTTTAGCCTGGACCACATTTTCTTCCATTGCCCCTAATTTTCGCGTCAAAGTTTCTCTCACAGAGTGAAAAAGTATAATTATTGCTGGACTCGTGCCACTAACGGATACAAATTTTTCACTTTAACCACCCAGCTCTACCGTGCTTAACATGCGAGTGCCCTTGGCCGCATGCTCGAAACGCTCCTTTAATAGTAACAGTTTCTGGCAAGCCCTCAGGGTAACAAGGAACGTATTATGCATATTGTATTAGGAGATATATTTAAGAATCCTACATAATATGCTCCCTTGAAGCGATGTCTTCACCGGAATGGATATATGTACTGAAACCTTGTGCAACGGAAAGAGGCATCATTACAGCAGCTTACTCCTATGCGAATATGTCGTTTCGTAGCTACTTTCTTTGAATCGCTGCTCGGTTGTTTGAAATACACCTATTCAACCCCCACCCCGCAGATGCGTGGTGACACGGTGCTTACAATGGGCCTCCGAGGGTGCTCGCTTTTTTTTGGAAACATGTTATGTGTTACATGCCATGTACCATTTATAGTCCTAATATTGAAAGAAGCGTTATGATAGCTAGCACAAGAGGGGTGGCCTACTGCAGTACTGCTGGGCGGTGTTGCCACATTCCTTCATTCCTTTCTCCCTCTCGCTCGTTCAGACCGCTGCATCGCGTTGTATCGTGTGACAAGATACATATCGTCGCTTCACCGGCAAAAGGTTGCAATCCACAAAGCTCTTCCTATCCATTATTCTCCTTAAGACTGGTCACGCCTCCCAGCCGCATATGGATATGCAGCCCATCAGAGCAATGTCCGTTGTGTTCGTTTTCCTATGCCGCCGAGTAACCGAAAATGAACCTAACATGTATTATACAATAGGAGTGCGTAAATACGTAATGCAAGCATACATTCGTATAGTACGGTACAGTAAGGTTAATTTGCCTTTACACATGGGCATAGGAAAATGAACACAACAAAATTTGTTCTGATGGACTGCATAACCATATGTGGCTGGGAGGCGTGACCAGTCTTAAGCAGAATAATCGATAGCAAGAGCTTTGTGGATTACAACCTTTTACCGGTGAAGCGACGATATGATAAGTGATAGGTTTGGCAACTCCAAGCAAATGCAGGTGGGCAGCAGGAACGTCTCCAAGGCGACCGCATTGGGCCAACCCACGTTTCCATTGCAACCATATACCTACTCCCTCCTGTCCAGCCAGGCAGCCAGTGAAGTTGTCAAATTCATTGAATATAGGATTATAGAATCGGAATAGAAATGCACTACATAAGAGGAGCTAACATTATATTTATAACAACACTGAGTTACTAATTCCGCGTTAAAATTGAATCCTAACGCCTAAAGCGGCCATCAAGGCCTATAAACCTGGAACATAGACGGCATACCTTATCGTACTAAACACGATGGTGGAAGAATTATCGATATATCTCAAACCATTCAAGAGATGTGTATCGTAAATATGATCATAGTACATCTGACGCTTAGATGAAAGTACCCGAGCCGCCATCTTATGACACGCGTCGATTGTCCAGAGCAGCCACGGCATTGTGTTTTATTCAGTTGATTCGTGGCTTACGAATACGTTTGCTGTATTCGATGCCTAAAACTTGCGGCTATGTCGTATACACAGTCCGAAAAATTTATTTTGTAAGACTAACAGATTACCCGCTATTGTAGATTTTATAGGACAAATCATGCGCTAAAACACATAAAATCCATTTGTGTGTGTGTGGAAATATGTTAGAATTAGGGATGAAATGCATATAAAGGTATTTTCTTAGAAAATTCAAATGCACATTAGGTGAGCTCCAGTTTTTAAATAGTAGCTACTAACAGCTAGCTCAGGCAGCGTATTATTTTTTAAGGGCCCCTGATACTCTTATGTTTTCGAATTGCTCAAAACTTTTAAAACTACTTGCTCCGCTGATATCCTTGTAAAATTATAACAAGCCTACATAATCTGAAAGAAATACGCTTCCTTTTTGTGAAATAATTACTTAATTCACTTGATTGGCTCCAGAGATTCGCCTCCTTATAGGCTACAAACTCGCAAAATGTATATCTTTTTTAATATATGTATAGATTCCAGTTTCAAATCATTCTATATTTTCTACAGCTGTCCTTAGAACTACTAATTCTGAACATTTCGTGCTTGTCCCATATTCTCGACACTCTGTTGCAAACGACTTGGCTGGTATTAGACCACAATTTAATCAGTCCTGTTTGACCTGATTACAAGTTATATGATAGTTAATACTTTTCAGCTTGTAAATGAGTTTGAATATTCAATTTCATTGAATTATTTTATGAGCGTGCTTTTGTTTTGTGACACATAATAGTGTTGTTCCACATAGCCATTCTGGGCACTATATACGGTCGTATATGTGCACTCGTGCACGTATTATGAACTAACTCATTGTAACTTGTATAAAGAAAACCGTACCTTCAATTTGGAAACAAGTTCAAACGTTTGTTTCAATGCTGTGGGCAATTATACGT
Source organism: Anabrus simplex (assembly GCF_040414725.1). Taxonomy (NCBI): domain Eukaryota; kingdom Metazoa; phylum Arthropoda; class Insecta; order Orthoptera; family Tettigoniidae; genus Anabrus; species Anabrus simplex. The sequence goes on along the minus strand of NC_090265.1, from coordinate 298,510,905 downwards.
ATCTTAAGGACAACTGACGTGCTTTAATAACATGACTCTAAAGCGCAGTTATTAAGATGTAATTTTACAAGATCGATGCCTTGAAACGCGAACATTCTGTAGTTTAGAGGAGGGACTGGTATTGCTTTAAAGTGATATTTCCACCATATTTGCGACATATGTTTCTTCATTACTTTATTTTCGTAAGATGAATTTATATGTATGTTGTGTATTCAGACCGAAGGCTGGCTGGAATCCCAACAGTTCCACCGTCATCTGTCATACATGGCCTAGACTTCACTGAAGAAGTGTACAAGGGAAATGGGAAGTAAGATAGTTTCCCGTTGCCTTCCTCACTAAGCAAGAAGTTTGCTATTAGATATTAGACTGTCAAGTCTATTGAAATACACGTACCATCCGACCATATGAACAACATTTGGCACCATTCAAGATATGGACTGGCTGGACAAGGAATGGCATTACTAACATCGCTCCATACAATAGTCAATTTCATATCGTCGCTGGAAAGGAAAAAGGTTGTATTCCACAAAGCTCTTCCTATCAATTATTCTCCTTAAGACTGGTCACGCCTCCCAGCCACATATGGATACGCAGTCCATCAGAACAATGTCCGTTGTGTTCGTTTTCCTATGTCGACGATTAAACGAAAATGAACCTTACATGCATTGTACACTAGGAGTGCGTAAATACGTAATGCAAACGTACATTCCTACAGTACGGTACTGTAAGGTTCATTTTCCTTTACACATGGGCATAGGAAAATGAACACAACAAAATTTGTTCTGATGGACTGCATATCCATACGTGGCTGGGAGGCGTGAGCAGTCTTATGGAGAATAATTGATAGGAAGAGCTTTGTGGAATACAACCTTTTACCTTTCCAGCGACGATATCGTCACAACAATTATATTTACGTTGCACCAACACAGATAGGTCTCATTTGTGGGAATGAAGCGGCTGTGGCCTTAATAAATGCTCAGCCTCATCATTTTCCTGGTATGAAAACGGGAAATCAAGAACAGTGTGTTTGATTTCCACAGTCGGCAGTCCTGATGATTGTTTTCCGCGGTTTCTCATTTCTACACCAAACAAATGCTTGGGCTGTGCTTTCACTAAGGCCATGGCCATTACCTTCCCAGTCCTAGCCCTTTATTATCCCTCCATGGATTATTGTAGCTTAAAATGGTGTAGTACTCTACATGAAATCAGAATATTTCTGTGAATAATGTATTTTAGTGCAGAACTGTATACTGAATTTACATGCAGTTTTGAGGGGTAAGCATATTTTATTCACTGTACTGAACTGCATTTCTTATTAAATTACTGTACCCTGTCTTTAAAACTATTTCCCCCTTTCCCCCTATTAAGAGACCACGCCTTAAATGACTATTTTAGTTACTGTATGATCGGAACGGTTGATGGTCGCTTAATACAGGTTCCACTATACTTAAATGAGTGATTGTGTGGTGTTAGTTAACGTACCGGTAGAGGGTACTGATCACCTCTCAAATAAATTATGCATCATAAAAGCATCATGAAATATTTCAACTTCCTTCTGACAATTGATAATGACGATGAAAACCTTCGACAAATAATGGACAACGGTAAAACCTTCAATTATAAATCTACGAGTGTCCTCCCCAACATACTAAAGCATGCTAGGAAAAGATATTGGAACTGAAATAAACAACAAAATCCTTTTCATAAATAAGCCGTTTAATAAATTCACAGATGCTTGCAGACCGAATGCTGCAAGGTACAACAACCTATAATGAAGAAGAAGTATGTATGTATGTATGTATGTATGTATGTATGTATGTATGTATGTATGTATGTACGTATGTATGTATGTATGTATGTATGTATGTATGTATGTATGTTTGTTTGTTTCATGAATGTTCAGGAATTGAACACACATATTTTTGATAACGTACAATTTAGCGCTTGGAATTTTTCGGTGACTTGAGGACCCAGAAGGTAGTATCTTAAAAGAGATAAATCGGTGGCTTCAAATGAACAATTCGGTAGTTTCAAGGTATATCAAACATATTATATTTAAAAATGTATTCACAAGTACACAATTAATAAAATGGGAAATGGCTCTCTGCGTATGGAATTATGATTATTATTACTAGTGGGATCCACAGCACTCCTTGTAAATAGGTCAGATAAGTAGTCTTGATATGCCTGTGGCAGTCTTATTGTTTTGCCTGTCCTGTATGAACATTTAACACCAGTACATAATAACATTAATTCGTAATATAGTCAAAAATACTTCATTCCATGCAATGTTCTCTGTGCTTCGACCATTCGGGCCGTATCTGGATCTTAACATTTCAAACGATCTTGATAGTGCAACATTGGCTGAGACTGAATACTGGTTCGAGTAAGTAGACATCCACTTTTCAAGCGTTTATCCCTGCGCTTTATTAATGGTCATACAGACGGCTAGTCAACTTGATACCTTCCCGTCTGTGTACGCACGTAGACTGTTTTATCTTAACAGCATGTAAGTTATTAGGAACGTTCTGCCATCTGTTGAGTATACTCAGAAGCTGTGGAAGGTCAGAGAAACAAAGAGCTTCTAGTAGATACCGTATTCTTCCACCATAAGAGGAAGTGTATACTCTCTGGTTTCACAGGTAGTAATCAAACATGGCTGCATGCAATGATATCACTAAGGATAAAAATCATTTCAGAATATTAATGAAAGTGGTCGGTTAGCAACCTGCTAAGTACAGAATGTATTGCAGGTTAGGGAAAGCCTTCGCCTGAAATTATTTGAGGGATCATTTAATGATTTGATTTTATGATTACCCGAAGTTGGCTGAACTTAAAGACCTATCAACGTCTCGTGATTCACCGGTACGTACTGTAATTCTGGAGGGAATAAAACAGAAATGAAGGAAATCGGTCCAGTACAACGGACGGACGGATTTTCCAAAGCTGTTTTACTAAACTCTTTATATATTGAACCCTTTAGGTCCATATAGAGGGATACCTACCTTTCTTACCTATCAGCAAAGTTCATGAGATCTGTCTCTTGGGTCGTATCGGGTTCTTCGTCAATTGCTGAGGTAAAGGCAGGGTTCAGTAATTCTAATCTATCTACTGGAATGAAAGGTCTGTTTAAAAGATTCCTATTTATTCAGGAAAATTCTGAAGCAATATGATATGTCAACGGTATCATAGAAGTCAATTGTGTCCACTGGACACCACAATCATTTTTACATAAACGTCAGAACACTGGTGTGAGACTTTAACGTAACTGCCTGAGGGGCATTCATACTAGAAACCATTGTCTCAATTATTAATCATTTAAGAAAGGAAAGTCTGGAAATCCTTAAATTCAGCTTCGATGTGAGACCACATGTACCATCATAGTGATTTGTTATGGTCCAGCCCTCGTAACACGAACTCTGGACTCTGGGTATAATTAAGGCCGTCCAATCGGTGTGTGCCACACAGTGGTTCTACGGCATGGACCCTTAATTGAATCGATGTGACCTGCGTCTATGTCATAGACCGACATCTAATCTTCTAAGTTACTTTAAAGTCATTGTGGATGATGACCGCAAGGAAATGATGCTACAATGGCATATGGCTCTAATCTAAGTCACTGAGGTTGATGACCCCCTGACCATCCAAGTTTCTAGGCTGAAGGCTAAACACAATTAAGTTACATCGGTTGATGACCAAAGTTTCCACTTTACTATCCCCAGCACGTTCACTGCTCAATCAATCAAAGTTCAATAATTACAACAATAGCAATGCTCACAAACTTTGTGGCAGTAAAATCCATTTCCTTCGGATATGTCCCCTTAATCGTTACTCTACATTTTAATATTCCCCAGAAAACAAACTAAAATTTCCAGAATGCATCTCCAAGTTATTCGCTTGATTAAAGTTATTTCAAAATGCGGTTTCACTGAATTTAATAATTAAATACATTTAAATGATTTAACGAAATGTTAAATAACAGTAAATTTTATCTCCGCGGACTTTGGTTTCTTCACAAATTCCTACGCAGCTGTGATGTGAATTCAATCTTGTGATTTTTGTCTGGCTGGAAAAGAATTGTTACATAATTCATGTCCAGTTATATATCTTGTCTCCCGATCTCACACTTTTAAAATCTAATCTAGTCCTAACCGTTATTAACACTTGGATATCCTAATAATCTATGTACAAACCAAACAACTCGCCATATAATTACGATGTCATATCTCGTCATACCATTTATGAATTTTGCACACCCCTCACAGACAAACCAATCATCACGACCATCGCTCTATATTTTGGACAACCCTGAATTTGGTTACTCTGTTCCTTATACTCAATGTTCGTGATTTCAAATGTTCATTACGTCCCCAATTAAACAAATTTTACAGTATTTCACAATACTCAGATCATTACCGGCTATGAATTTCAACTAAATCCAGCATTTTAACGTTTTCCCCCGCCGAGAATACAGTACAATCTCACTTCCACCCCTGTCCCGTTATCACAGCTGAGGCCTCTCGTCCCCCAAGTTCGCTTGGCAGTAACGTGAAACACCTGGTTTATTCACAGTTGACTGGCTTCTCAAAATGCTCTCTTTAAACTCTGCTGACAAAATTAAACAAATACGATATTCTAACCAAAAAAAATGCACAGATTAAGCTTCAAGATGCCCACACTAATTATACGCGTCGCCAATTAATACCGCTATGGATTTCTATGAATTTCTTTCCATTCCCAACATTATAAAATATATCTCGGGCTATCGTGTCCCGGCTTCAATGACAGGACTCTAACCTGATTCGCACATCTCATCCCAACTCATATCAACAAAACTAACCTCTGTTTCCCAGCTCCACAATTATCATCGACAAAGAACTGGAATAAAATCCTCACTAGAAATCTCGACGTCTAATATCGCACAATGCATTAATCATGAATAACTTCGCATAAATGATATCGTATTTTATAACTTGATTTTTACGAACAAAATGACTGAAACATTCCACTAGATCTTTTTATTGTCAGTCAGACACAGTTTAAAATGGGCCTAGAAAAACGTTTCTCTCCGTGACCAAATTCATCACCCTAGGTTCTCACCCGACAGCGCGCTTCCACTCGATTGAAAATGAGTAACCATGGATTATTATTATTAACGTCAAATAGCAGACAGAAAATTTTACGTCGAATGAACATCTTAATTTGACGTCACAAAATATAGGCAGTACACTCACACGGATGACGATCTACATTGGACGTGATATCACTTCGGAACCCTATTCAATAACTTTTACAACATTATACGGCACTCGCAAGACTTCAAAATTTTTATCCAAGTGGAAAATAAAACAAATGACTCTTTTAGTCGTACTCTCACATTTACAAAACTTAGTAGGGGTGACCACTGCGTCGTATATCCCCATTCAAATACACTTTTAGAGATCATGAGACAAGATATAAGAGGTAGTAAGATGGAAAGTCACCTACCTCATGTAGTCACACCATTGTTCGTCATAGGGCTCACCTGCGACCCTAGCATTTTATTTAGCCATTTTTACATTTATGGCTTTACAAATCATTATGTTTCTTCAGGTTTCCTGGAATAAAGCATAGAAAAAAAGAAAATACCCTTCACTTGTTTGCTGAGCGCACACGATGGACTATAATTATTTCCGCACACGAATTACTTAATCACATTCGAATTTATTCAGTACTTTGATCGTCCTATCTGGTACAATTATTTCACTCCTCATGGAGACAAGACCTAACCACAACGGCTGAAATCTGCAGTTGAACTCAGTCTACTTTCGTTGGTTTGATTTCGCAGAGCAGCTCAACAATTTTTTGTCCGCTTTGTATCACAAATGCCGGAGAAGGAGACTTCGTCATGGCGTCCCTTCATATTTATATCTCCCTTTGCCGCCAAGAAAATTTCTATAAATTTTCTGACTTAACTAAACTGTAGTTTCAAGAGTTTTGAAAGTGACTACATGCTTGCTACATTTCTGGCGGTAGTGTTCATGGACATTTAAAATGTATGCGGGTTCGATTTGTGAGATGATTGACCTCCTTTGATAGGCACAATATTTTTTGACTTGGCTTGGATCACGCCATGTACACGCGCTTTGAAATAGTTCACAAAAATGACTTGAGATTCTTCCGCCGTGGACACGTGTGGCTGACGTCACGTACCCGAGAGCGTGGGACCGAAAGTAATCACCCCCTCGTCACGTGTCAAATCCATGCTATCAAGAATCCAACTTTTAGTTTAATTGTTAATTTATGCATAATGTTCTTAGGGCACAAAGGTCATGGGTTCAATATATGTATTATTATTATTATTATTATTATTATTATTATTATTATTATTATTATTATTATTATTATTATTATTATTCCCGACGTTTCTCCCAGTTATCTGGGGTCGGCGCTAATTTGGATAAAGCCCAGTCCTACACTGGATGTCTTTTCAGACGCATGCCCTATGTGGGTGGATCCATTTACTATTGCATGTTTCTATAAATAAATATATTAAGGTGATCACAAATATCCTGCCCTAGAGCTAGAAAACTTAACTAGACGCGATTAAAATCGTCGGTCCCGTCGGTAATCAAACACGGGCTCTATGAACTGAAAGTCCAGTACGCTAATAATAATAATAATAATAATAATAATAATAATAATAATAATAATAATAATAATAATAATAATAATAATAATGGCATATGGCCTTCGAAGAGGTCTAGTGCTGGTCTTTTCCCAGTAGACAGGCTGTAGGTGACCTGAGTATCCGTGACGATGTGGGCCTACCTAATATGACATCTAATGTTGAAGACATCACAAACATCCAATCCTCGAGTGAGACGAATTGACCAAATGAGGTTAAAATCTCCATCCTGGCCAATAATCGAACCCGAAACCCCTCAGACCAAAGGACAGCACGCTAATCAATCACCCCTGGAGGTGGGAACCAGTACGCTTACCATTCAGCATAGGAGTCGGACTTGGGTAGAAATAAATATCCATAAAGAATGAATCTTTCCTTCAGAAGAGAGCTTTAAAAGAGGCTAACCCTGAAGCTTGTCAATAGTAGATGTAGATAAAACTGTCATGGTAAAGCTTTTAGCACAAGTCGTCTGAGCGGGACAATTCTTTTATCGCGTAACCTCAAACTAGAGGGCTGTAGCCAGGCCATTAACGGAACAATATGCATTAGCATCTGTCCTTGAATATATATTAAACCCCCCAAGAATACAGAGGAATACCACTCTAAAAATAATGGCTCTTTGTTTTACCCTGAAGTTAATTTCACGAATGTAAAAACGCACGCACAGGAATATGTTTTAAAGCGGATGGTTCATAATGCACGTCATGCTATAAAAATACAGTCGTTTAAGCTGACAATTTTTAAAAATAATGCTTTTTTGCCTATCCTGAACATAGCACTATTCACTCCTTTCATCGGGTTCAAACTTGATACTAAGTAAGGAAAATACTCATAGATTCCATATTTTACTGCCTTGTGAGAGAATGTGCGTTGTTTTTTTACCTGGAAGAAGTGCATTATATTGCGAAAGGTAGAAATACGATATTTATAACCTCAGATAATGATATGACTTAATATGTGCTGTGAACTTTATTACTGAAAATATCATTCTTTTACCGGATTTCTGAATGCATATTCTGGTCAGTATCTTGTAAACTGGGGTGGTAATAGGGGTTAAATTTACAAGACCAGGGAAAACGCCATCCAATGACTATTTGGTTTTCGGAACGCGGTAAGGTGCCTTTCATATCAGACAGCTCCTCGGCTAGTCTTAGGATGCTGAGTGAACCCCATTTCAGTTCTCAGTCCAGAATTACCATCCTTGGATTGACATCGAATCCAGAGTCCTCAAGTTAGAGGTAGACACACTACCCCTACACCACGGGACTGACAAATATTTTGTTGTTTGGGTCATCATTCCGTAGACTGCTTTGATACATCTTTCCATGCCACCCTATCCTGTGCTAACCTTGTCATTTCATACCTACTGCATCTTACATCTGCTCTAATCTGCATGCCATACTCCGTTCTTACCGCCTACTCTTCCCTCAAAAACCAACTGGACAAGTCCTGGGTGTCTTAAGATGTGTCATATCATTCTATCTCTTCTTCTCATCAAATTTAGCCAAATCGATCTCCTCTCACCAATTATATTCAGTATCCCTTCATTAATGATTCAATGTATCCATCTCACCTTCAGCAATCTTCTGTAACACCACATTTGAAAAGAGTATATTGTGTTTCTTTCTGACTTAGTTATCGTCCATATTTCAGTTCCATACAATGCCGCGCTCCAGACGAAAGTCTGAAAAAACTTCTTTCTAATTCATATATGTTTAAAGTGAGCAAATTTCTTTGCTTAAGAAAGGCCTTTCTTGCTTTTGGTAGTCTGCATTTTATGTCCTCGTTACTTCGACCACCGTTAGTTATTTTACCAAACCAAACCAAACCAAACCAAACCAAACCAAACCAAACCAAACCAAACCAAACCAAACCAAACCAAACCAAACCAAACCAAACGCCATGGCACTACAGAACTTGAAGGGCCTTGTCCTACCAAGCGACCGCTGCTCAGCCCGAAGGCCTGCAGATTACGAGGTGTCATGTGGTCAGTAGGACGATTCCTCTCGGCCGTTATTCTTGGCTTTCTGGACCGTGGCCGCTATCTCACCGTCAGATAGCTCCTCAATTTTAATCACGTAGGCTGAGTGCACCTCGAACCAGTCCTCGGGTCCAGGTACAAATCCCTGAGCCGGCCAGGAATCGAACCCGGGGCTTCCGGGTAAGAGGCAGGCACGCTACCCCTATACCACGGGGCCGGCTAGTTATTTTACCACCCAACTAAAAATATTCATCTATTTCCATAGTACTTAATTTCCTAACCTGAAAAATATATGCTGACAATCAATCAATCAATCAATCAATCAATCAATCAATCAATCAATCAATCAATCAATCAATCAATCAATCAATCAATCAATCAATCAATCAATCAATCAATCAATCAATCAATCAATCAATCAATCAATCATTTCAGTTTTGCACAGAACTTGGTATCACCTCGTTCCCCTTACACATAAACAAATATTTGTGAACAGACACAAATCGTATTATCCCGTAGAACAATGCCAAAACAATTGCCTGATCTGCATAATGTAGCTTGAAATAGGAACGAGGGGAGCTGCATGATATTGACGGACGTATCAATTTTAAACATTTGGTCTGAGTTCACGTATAGTCGCTCCACAAATCAAATCAATGAGCGATTGTTATTGTATGTACTTCGCATTCCATATTTTATCAGACTTAACTGTAATAACTAACTTATTATCAAAATACAGCTCAACTCCCATATAGATAGGTGCCCTGTGAATACCCTAAACAAGCATATCTAGAGTGCAATTGTGAGAAAATTATACAGTATAGTACCACGCACTCAGATTTTTTTAGCAACTCTACATAGGTGACAAGAAGGGACGAAACCGTATATGGAAGGCAGTATCATTGAAGATGAAAATATTACTAATATAGCGGCGTCATGGTTTCATGGATACCAATTCCGGTATATGATCATAGATTTGCATTAGGCTAGGTGCACCAAAATGTTATCCCTCAATACGTTTTCAAGGAGTATAATGAGTGCACAGTTCTTACCAACAAATTACAGCACCCATCCTCGTTTGTGAATAAATACTTCCAACCTATTATACTTTACGTTTTGAAGTCTTTATTGGCTGGATTGTTCCAATATTCTCAATCATACCGATGTCCGGCTCCATGGCTAAATTGTTAGCATGTTGGCCTTTGGTCCAATGGGTTCAATACTCGGCCAAGTCATTGATTTTAACTTTCATTGGTTAATTCATTTGGTCGGAGATTGGGAGTGTGTGCTGCCATTAACATTAGAAGTCATCATAGGCAAGGCTTCGTTCTCCCAAACGTACGGGTCGCTGATAGGCGTCTGTTCGAAAGACCTATACAGTACTTGGCCTCTCCAGAAAGGATAGGCTATTAAAGGAAATTATATCGATCATGCATGGGACGCTCAGGTTCACAGTGGAGATATTACGAATATCTCCTGAACTTTATACGTTTCAGGGGTATACACATGTGTGGCGACCATGACGTTAGAACGCCAACAAGGCGTAAGAATAACGTGTAACCGCACTCGAGCGATCCTTCCTGCCATGAATATGTCACCACCTACTACTGGGATATTTTATTATGGCCACTCGAGTTTAGGCGTCAATTACTAACGAACTGTTAGGCATATTGCAAAACGAGTTATACCACAATGTTTCTTGTTTAATTCTGCATTAGAGTGTATAAGACAAATTGTTTTGAAATTCATTAATTATTTTTTTATTTGTGGTTGTGGTTGTGGTGGTTGTAATATTGTCCGGGATTTCGGCTTCTTCTCCAGGAACCGCTCAATTAAAGCATATACACGGAAAACTACTTATCTGATGGTAATGAAACGTTAATATGTTGTTGCCGCATGTGCTCGCAGTGTAATACTCAAGTTAAAATTTGTTTCAAGTATCCCAAAGAATGTTCTTGCTATTTTATTACAGGGACTTTTTCTCAGCCCAGAATAAACGTACAGCGGGAAACATGGGCTTGTTTTGAAGCACTCAGTCGTGGTTATCAGTAACTACAACCACTGAAATTGTACGGGGTGATACTGAATTTATGAAGAGTAATAATAATGAGAAGTTGCGTGCGCGCTGGACCGTAAGTACAGTACGCGAACCTTTTCTTGATACCTGAGTTTCCTAGTGCTGAATTGGAGACCTCGTTTATCTTCGAGATTCGTACTGGTAACCTTTGAACACAAACTATGAATCGCTTATCCATCGCCCTGAGATATCTGGCGTAAACTTTACGTACTAGTACTGTTGTTGTTTACACAGCAAAGCCAAACTATAGAATTCATGCTAGGAACAAGATTCCCATCCAGAAATGTTATATAATGTTTGTGTGACACAGTTGTTGGCGTAAGATAATAAAAGTTTAGTAAATTAATATCGATTGATCATAGTATCTATTCAATTCAGATTTCATTTCCATTCAGTTGGCAGTATAACCGAAACCGGGAGAGCTCCCTCCTTACTCCACACCCCCGTAAAACTTAGTATCGCGGCCAGTATCCAGTATTCTGAAGATAGTAGGTTCGAACCCCACTGTCGGCAGCCCTGAAAATGGTTTTCCGTGGTTTCCCATTTTCACACCAGGCAAATGCTGGGGCTGTACTTTAATTAAGGCCACGGCCGCTTCCTTCCCACTCCTAGCCCTTCCCTGTCCCATCGTCAACATAAGACCTATCTGTGTCGGTGCGACAAAAAAACTTAGTATCAAGAAAAGGTTCTTGTACTGTAGTTAGTTTGGCTCCCTGCGCCAATGTTCTCCAGTACTGTTTTTCATGCCGAAAAATCTACAAAATGTAAGCTATTACGTAAATTTTAAATTAATACATTTGTAGGAAACGTAGTAAACTTCGTGTTGACCTTAATCAACATAATTTTTAACTAATTTCATGTGGTCTAAATACCTTAGGTGATACTAAAATAGTTATTGGTTATTCCGTATTGCCTGGTATTTTTCCTACTCAGCCAGTAAAGCGATAATTTTCCTATTAGGATAAACGTGCTTCAGAATCGATATGGTACCTTCAGTAAAACTTGATGGAAACTTATTTTTCCAACTGTGCACATTTGAGATGATCAAATACGTACATAAATTAACGAAGGAAGCTGATAAACATATTGAGTGAAAAGAAAGACGCTATTTTACTTCTTAACAAATATTCTGATTGGGCAACAGGTAAGTACTCAGTTATGTTGGCTATCTAGTGTTGATAACCAAAGGGAGAAGAATTTAAATTTTGATGAAATCCGGTATGATAAATTCTCGTTGCGCCTGCAAAAACAACTGAAATATTTTAGCTTAGAACGTTGATCGGTAAGGTTATGTCACCTATGGTTTAACCTTGTGCGAATATTGTCACGGAATTCTCGTTCCTCGTAGTATGTGTGCTGCGGATAAGTATTTCTCCAAAAATATTAACACATAGCGGTTTTCGTAGGCGTAACGACGAAATGTTTTTCCAATGTAGATCTCGCTGTTTGTAGGCTTGCGTTCGAAATCTGATACTTGGCCATCTGGAGGAACGTAGTAATAATTGTAAATGCTAATCGAATACCTCGAGCACGATCTCTTTTCCTTACCGTAGACTACTTTCCGTTAATTCACTCAATGCGATCAGCATTAGGTTCTCTAGATCTAACCATTGAAATCTAAACTGAGTATTCCTGGTTAGTTCAAGTCATCTGCCCTGTAGTTTTTCCTTTGTGAGGGGGAGTGGTAGAATATATCCACGATATTCCCTGCCTGTCGTAATAGGTGACTAAACAGGGCCTCAGGGGTTGTTAATTGGGATCGTGGGTTGGCGACCTAGGGACCGCTAGCTGAGTTCTAGCATTAATTCCACTTACTTGATCCAGGCTCCTCACTTTTTTATATCGCATCCGACCTCCCTCGGTCAACTCCTGTTCTTTTCCGACCCCTTATCTTACGGAGTCTTTCATTTTCACACCCTTCGTGGCCCTTGTCTTCCTTTGTTGATACCTTCATTTTTCGAATTGTTGGTTCCCTTCCAACTTTTCCCTCTGATTAGTATTAATAGAGCATGTTTGGCCAGCGTACTTCATCTTAAAACAAATAATTATCACCATCTACACCACCTGCCTATCGTATGAGGTGACTCCTCGGGGCAGTCAATTGGGAGCGCTGATTAGTGACCAAGAGCCCCCTAATTCAGTCAGCCAATAAGAGAAATATTTTCATCAGTGCAAATTTAGATTTTGGAATTAGAAATAAATTTATGATTTCCTTGTATGGCTGTGAATCTTGGAAATCGGAGATCAGGATTGGAAACGACTGGAAGCGTTTGGGATGTGGTTCTGGAGACGAATGATATGGATGATATGAATTGAATTGAGAACAAACAAAAGCGTTCTGCAAGAAATTCAAGGGAATAGAGAACTGATGTTAACGATACAGAGAAGAAGAGCTAAATTCACTGACCACAACTTGCGAAATAATACTTTTCTTACCAATCTGCTGGAAGGAAAAATTACGGGGAGGAAAAGCCGTGGACGACCGAGGAAAAGATTCCTTCAAGACTTGGCACACAGTCATCATTATGATACTTACTATGAAATGAAACGAGGAGTTGAGGGCAGAAAGGAATGGTTACATAGGCAAAGCATTGACTTTATACACTGCTGATGATTTCTTCCTCTTACTTCTCCGTATTCCTCACTTTCACCCTTACCGTGTGACCTCCCTTGGTCAACACTTGTTCTCTTCCGACCCCTATGGTATTCCATTTCTCTTGTCGATACTTTTATTTTTCGAAAGCTTGGACCTTCTTCTTTTTCTCCTCTGATTAGAATTAACAGAGTGTAGTTGCTTAGTTGTACTTCTCCATAAATCAATAATTACCAGAACTACATCCACATCGCATCCTGTCTCATGGAGTCATCTCAGTATTCGTACCTTGGCATGGAAATTTCTCTCGACAACTTACTCTCCTTTATGGTGTAACAAGAGTTACCGTCTTAAATAACTGAGCCCTGTACCGACTCCACGACGAGTATACATACTCACTTCATCGTACGAGATGCAGCGCCGAATGGACTTTGGATCTGGAGACCGATACTGTACCACTGTCCTACAAATTTTTACAGTTTTATTAGTGGATCAAAATTAACACAATTTTTATAACATTCATTACGATTAAACAATAGACCAAACTATTTATTAGTTACAATTAAACGTAATTAAATATGTACGCGGAGTGATTTTTCAGGTTCCCTTCCTTGAAATTAAATAAAACAGACATTGCTGTTCATGTGAATCCTGTCTGACTATCTGGTTTATTCTCATATATATTCTAGTGTATGTACCAGGTGTACACATACGGTTTTGACGGATTTGTGTGGTAAGGAAAACTCGCAATTTTGAAGGGAAAGTTATTTTTCGTTTAATCAAAATATTGGCCAACGGCCTCTACACACTTCGGCCACCTTTCAGTTAAGTTATGAGTACCATGCCAGAAAAACTACTTGTCTTTTGCGGAAAACAATTCTTTGAACCATTTTCCAACTTCCTCGAATTTGCTGAAGTGCTGAAGTGCTGCTCACGAACGCGTGCCCCATTGATGCGAAGAGGTGATAGTTAGAGGGCGCCAGGTCGGGGAGTTGGGTGGGATTTCAAGGTGTCTTTCACTGATTTTGCTGTGTGAGACGGCGCATTGTCGTGTAACAAAATCACTTTGCCATGTCCTCTGGCCCATTCCGGTCGACCTTCCATCAATATTGGTGATTTAAATTAATCATTTGTAGGCGATAGCGTTGTGCATTAAGCGTTTCACCGGCCTTCAAGAGTTTATAATACGCAATACCACTTTGGTCCCACCACTGACTTTCACATTGAAATCGTCACTTTTAACTTGTCGAAACCATGTCTCATATGTTGTAATCGATGGAGCGTGTCCAACATACGTTTCTACCAGCAAACAATGACTTTTCACAGCCTTATTCATTTGATTAAATAAGAAAAGCAACGCGTGCCGCAAATTTTCTTTTTCAGGCACAGACGTCGACATGATCACTGAGCGATACAACACAGACGCTAGTGTTTGGCGGACTTAACTTGTGTGTGTTGGTAGGTTAATGTCAGACGAACAAACTGCCGTATGTGTCAAATTCATACGATCTGTACTGTTCGTTAGTGCCATCTCTTCGTGAAACCGGAAAAGACTTATGCATACACCTGGTAGTTGGAAATACATATATATGGTACTGGTGTTGATTAAGAAGCAGTCTAGACATTTCGTGGAGTTAAAACAGTACAAAAATGAGAGCTATTTCTAGGTATAACAGCAGAATCCATGCGTTGCTAACAGACCGATAGATGGCGATGTAGGTGCCATTCGATGACATGTAATTTTTAAGCAGCAAATTTCGCACACTCTGGTGTCCAGTCTGATGAATTAGCAGGATACACCAAGAACTGGCCAAATACCCAGCCAAACAGCGCTCGGCCAAGGCGAGCTTCCTTGCATCAAAGCCGTATTTCTATGAGAACCATGAGGGTTACAACGAAAATGTGTATGTGTTTTATTTTTTGCACAAAATTGGATGTTAACCCCCCACGTTAGACTTCATTTGGTGACAGGACTAATCAGTTTCCCCATTATTTCGGTATTTAGCAAATGAAACACGCCCAAGTTCCAAAAATACCAAATAATAATGGCTAATGGTTAATTATTGAAAAATTAGATATACCTGTATTTAACAGAATATCTTACGTATATTCAGGTCAGTTGGTGCAGTAGTTTAGGCATGACTGAGTGAGACATATGGAGACACATCCTCATTTCAAAGCATTGCACAATATTTGAAATTACCGAGCGAGTTGGCCGTGCGGTTCGGGGTGTGCAGCTGTACTGTCGCCAGCCCTGAAGATGGTTTCCCGTAGTTTCCCATTTTCACGCCAGTCAAATTCTGGGGCTGTACCTTAATTATGGCCACGGACGATTCCTTCCCACGCCTACCCGTTTCCTATCCCATTGTGGCCATAAGTCCTGGGTCATAGCGACGTAAAGGAACTTAAGAAAAGTTAATCTCGCAATTATTACATTTCCAAGGCAATATCTTGAAACAAAACATAGCAGAATGTTCCAGTCGCCTAGCTCATCATCTATTATACTTAAATCATTAAAGACTGAATCTAACTGTCCATAGCCTTGGGTCTTCCTCTACTTCTTTACCATTGTAGCCCAAGTCCATTCATTTCCTAGGGAACATATCGTCCTTCATTCGCCTCATATGACTCCACCACCGAAGCCACTTGATATATACAACTTCATCCATCGAGTTATTTTCTAATTAAGTTCTTATCTTCTCATTTCGAATACCCTTCTGTCATTCTTTCCACTTTTTCATACCAGAAATCATTCTCGCTACTTCCATGTGTTACTTCTAACTTATAATGAAGATGCCCTAAGTCCAACCTGCTTCAATCTCGTACTGTGGTGTCGGTCCAAAAACAAGGTAGTGTCATCCGATTGTCTGTCAGTCACTTGCTTGCTATGTGAGTATATAACAAGGTAAGAAAAAGTGTAACTTTTTATAACGCTTCAAATCCGGGTTATTTTAAATCCTGTATTTAGGTGTTTAGAACCGTAATTTCAAAATTTTCAAAAGTATAATTTACTATGGTTCGAATTTCAAATTCCTATTGCGTTTTGAAATAGTGAAATGAAATTTAATGCATGTCGTTAATTTTTATTTCATTTCTTCCGGACTTCTAAGTAGCTTAGGAGCTTTTAGAGCCCCTGAAGTTACTCTATTAGAAGTTTAAGTTCAGTTAGAAATGTTAATATACTAACACATATTTAGCTTATGGCTCCGGTGTCCATATCATTCAAAAAAATTAAAAATACAAAAATAATAATAATAGTAATAAATTATAATTCCACCAAGGCCGATGACGTCACCGGAACGTGACGTAACGGAATGTTGCGGTATATACATAAGCTGGTGCAACGTCAGTGGGAGCGTATTGCGCACCTTGGCACTCCTAGGTGGACCAGTGAGTAGAGAAGAACGACATGAGGAGTACTTCATTAATATAAGTTATAATTTTATAACATGTTGACCATTTATTTCAAGAGTTGACACAGATGATAACATAAATGGTTTTACATCTTTTAAAATATTAATCAGTAAAATATAAACAGGTGTGATTTTTTATAATCTGATGATCTTTCAAGATTTCCTTTTTTTTTTCCTGGTATTTTCTATAAAAATAAGTTCAGACAGACTGAAGAATCTAACAGTTATAGATTGCTTCATATTATTATTTTATTTTATTAACTTATTGACCTTCTCATCCTCCTTTTAGATCCATGGCTTAGAACAGAGCGTAGGCAGGGTTAAATTTTCCCCGTATTTTTTCTTCAGGATATGAGGATAAGAGCTTCAGCGGGGATAAACAGTTTTCTCTTGAACATTAATTATAAAATACGGTACCACAATGTGTTGAACCTAACGAAGCGCTAAAACATTGGCAGTGAACAGCTATTACGAGGCAAGTGACGAGCGCGAAGCTCACTCGAACACTTACCTCCTAATTGCTCCTGACATTTGGTGACTCTACTAGTGCCTATCGACTCGTAAGAAAACCGCTAGATATCAGGAAAGTCAAACCTCTCCAGCAGACTACCGAAGAGAAGCACAGAAAACCCCAACAACACACGACTGTTACAGTGATCAACCGGCTATCCGACAAGAGACTCTCCCGACTACTACAGCAGTCCACCGGAGTGAAAGGGTTCATTTTGTAGTTATTTGGTCAAAATGCATACCGCTTGAGCTCCATATTCTCTCTAGATAAATTCTTTATTTCTTGTTACATTAATACTGAATATATTTGGTGTACGAAGCCTCTATACAGGTCAACGTACCTTCATCTCGCTCGGCAAACCACATACTATCAGTATAAGTCTGTAGTTTATAAGAACTTATGACACTGCTATGCTGAATACTACTGTTCAACTTGGCTTAACAGTGCTCACACCAAATAAATAGACATCCAGCTGAACGCATAATAACACGATGCATTCGTCCTACAAACATCCATTAGATAGTTACCTTAAAGAACACACCTCTACCGTCCTTAAAGGAGACTCTAGTCATTGTTGAAAGTCTGAAAGAAGAAAACGATCCTTACTGTCCGATTCATACAGGCACATCAATGACCTCTTTCAAACGACTGAGACAGAGTTGAATTTCATGGTGAACAGCACTTAACATGAAGGGCAACTCTTTCAACATGTCAGGTACCTGAAAACTACAGTGGAAGCAGAAATTACGGTTACCCCGCCATCGTATCATAGATAAGCCTCCGTGAGTGGCCGGCTGGGCATCAATACAGAGTGAGGACTGCTCATTGTGGTACGACTCATTCCAAATGGGGATGGCAAGATTACACTGAGTGTGACTGAGGGGAAGCAGGATGGTGATACATTGTCTGGAAATAGGCTATACAATATTCTAACAATAGGTCAGCTATCCACTTCATATTAATAAACATCAGTCATTACTATTCTCAGTAACAACGGCAGCTGATCTGTGAGGAAGCTCTTACTCATTTTTGCAATTAACTGCGCAAGAATTTATTTTGAGGTCTGTCTCTTGAAATAAAGTGCAGTTAGTCATGTGACTAACAGATTACTCATGGATTTCCGTCCAGCTATATGGTTGTGATGTTGTTTCGGAAAGCAGACAGACAGACAGACGTCATTTCATTGTTACAGAGAGAAGATTCCTGAAAATCGGATTCAAACCCACATGACTTATGTGTCCATTGGCTACCTTTGAACTAATTAAGCACATTAAACTAACATTCTGGGTGGTTCTCATTGTAATTCCAGTGCAACTTATTTTGCTGATAAATTGCAACTGCAGTCGATTCTTGTTCGTGAGTGCGGTAAAGTCTTTAATTATGATACAAAGGGAGAGGTGGAATTTTATTCTTCACACCCACGATCACCAAATTTAAAAATATGATCTATAAAATTACATAATTTAGAAATATATTTCAGCATTAGACGCGGTAATTCCTTCTAATAACGGAGTAAGTGATTTTGCATTAATTATATTATATTGCCTGATATAAAAATAAGCCTATATAATTTAGAAGTATTGACCAAAACGGTCGAAATTGAACCTCCGGAACCCGTAATTAATCTTATAATCTCGATGTTCCCCTCTAACAAGACAAATGATGGTTGAATTGCTGGCTAAATTTCTAGAAAATAGAACTCAGATAATTAGATTATGTGAAGTGTTATCTGATCCTGTACTGGTTAAGAGGGAGTTCCCGCAGGGCAGTATTATTGGACCTTTATGTTTCTTTATATACATATATATATCAAGGACTGGAAGCACAGATAAGGCTATTTGCGGATGATGTACTCTACTGTACAGTATAGAGTAATAGATGAGTTGCAGGATTGTGAGTGACTGCAGGGGATCTAAACAACGTTGTGAGAAGGAGAACAGACAATGGTATGGTTGTAAACGGGGTAAAAATTCAGGTTGCAAATTTCACGAAGAGAAAAGTCCTGTCAGTTTTAATTACTGTGTTTATGGGGTGATAATACTTTATGGGAAACACTATAAGTACCTAGATGTTAATTTAAGGAATGATCTTCATTGGCGTAATCATACAGACGAGGTTGTTAAGAAAACTTACAGATCTCTTCACATTGCCATGAGAACATTTAGGGGTTTTAATAAAGATGGCCGGGCTGAGTGGCTCAGACGGTTAAGGCGCTGGCCTTCTGACCCCAACTTGGGAGGTTTGATCCTGGCTCAGTCCGGTGGTATTTGAAGGTGCTCAAATACGTCAGCCTCATGTCGGTAGATTTACTGGCACGTAAAATAACTCCTGCGGGACTAAATTCCGGCACCTCGGCGTCTCCGAAAACCGTAAAAGAGCAGTTAGTGGGACGTAAAACAAATAACATTATTATTAATAAAGATGAAAAGGAGAATGCACGTAAGTCGCTGGTAAGACCCCAATTAGAGTATGGTTCCAGTACATAGGACCCACACCAGCACTACTTGATTCGAGAACTGGAAAAGATCCAAAGGAAAGCAACAAGATTTGTCCTGGGTGATTTACGACAAAGGAGTAGAGCTACGGAAATGTTGTCAACTTTAGGCTGGGAAGACTTGGTAGTAAAGAGACGAGATGCTCGACTATGTGGTATGTTCCAAGCTGTCAGTGGAGACATGGCGTGGAATGATATTAGTAGACGAATAAGCTTAAGGGGAGCTTTTAAAAGTAGGAAAGATGAAGTATGAAGATAAAGTTGAAACTCAAGAGGACAAACTGGGGCAAGTATTCATTTATAGAACGAGGATAAAGGAATTGGAATAAAACATCAATAGAAATTTTGAATTAATTTCCAAGTTCTTTGAAAACGTTTAAGGAAGGATGCAAATATGGAATTGATAAGGAATCTGCCACCTGGGCGACAGCTCTATATGCAGCCCATTGATTGATTGATTGATTGATTGATTGATTGATTGATTGATTGATTGATTGATTGATTGATTGATTGATTGATTGATTGATTGATTGATTGATTGATTGATTGATTGATTGATTGATTGATTGATTGATTGTTAGGGAACCTTGGGCTCGGTACTTTTATTCCCTGAATTAACTCTATGTGGCTGCTCAGCATGGTCCTCAAACCTAAATATCGATGGCTTTCTTTAAAAACATCGTAAGTCCGAATACTCTTCCTATTCATTATATTCCTTAAGACTGGTCACGCCTCCCAGTCCCATATTTATATGCAGTCCAAAAGAATAATTTTCGTTATGGTCATTTTCCTCTGCCAATTTGTAAAGGAAAATGAACCTTAAATACATTATACTGTAGGAATGTGTAAATTTGCCATGCAATCAACATCCCTACAATTCGGTACGTTAAGGTCCATTTTCCTTTAGACTGACGCAAAAGAAAATGAACACAGCGAAAATTATTCTGACGGACTGCATACAAATATATGACCGGGAGGCGTGGCCAGTCTTAAGGGATATAATAGATAGGAAGAACATTTGGACATACGAGGTTTTAAAAGAAAGCCATCGATATGGAATAAATTACAACAGCATAACCCCTTACCTGTCAATAACAATGATGTCGAATTGACGCTTCCTTCTGTACCTCCAAACCTCACTCCTCTAACACATATGCTAGACTGACGAATGATGACGGACGTTTCTTAGAAGATATCCGCGATGACAAGATCCCAGAATATGAGAAATAAGTCGGACATATGGAAGTTGCTATTCGTCATTTATTTTGACCGATGGGCATTTCTTGATTGTGTAGGATACGTGCTAAACCAGTGAGCCATAGATTGAAATATAATTGGAATTTCTAACTAGCATTAGACAGCGAGCGAAAGAGAGAGACGCGTGCTGAATTATATGAAATATTCCAATCATTATTTCGTGCCCGGGGTGAAAGACAGTTTAATAGCTAGGTTGTGATTATCAAATAATTGACAGTGTGCTGGGTTCTAAACGTAAAATGCCAGCGCTTCCTCTCACTGTGCCTGTCAGTTGGAATCGTACATATTCACTATACTGTATACTGGAAGTGCGCTCTTGAGTTGTCCATCTGCATGGTTCCATTCTTCACCTCAAGGGTGGGATGGACCATCCAGTATGTAATATCTACTTTCTGGCAAGTAGGTGGGCAGGATTTGGAGGTATGCAGTGTTGCTACGTCCAGTGAAACGTAAATCCCTTTAGAGGTTATAGAAAAATCCTCACGCAATCAAAATATACTCCGTTCAATATACTCAACTTATGCGGTATAATAATAATGAAAATAAATAATAATAATAATAATAATAATAATAATAATAATAATAATAATAATAATAATAATAATAATAATAATAATAATAATAATAAATTCCACCAAATCAGTCCATAATGAATATACGTATAGGTCCACATACGAAATGATCCTACATTTAACACCATTAATTAGTAAAGTCCAACAGAGGAAAAAGTCCGACAACGAAGTAGTCTAGCACATAGTTTGTATTCAATTCCAATAGGCAATAAGGTTCAGCAGTATATATAAGGAAAGTAGTTATGTTATTCATATCCTTGCTACTCTAACACACGTCACTGGTCAGCCGGCGCGAGGGCGAAGGAGAACAGTCTCTAGCCAACACCCTCTTCCCAGCCCTGATTTCCACTTTACTCCTGGTATGTTCATGAGTTTATTTTAAATGGAAGACAAAAGGCAAACTGTCTTGTGGTAGGATTCCGTTCACAGTTACAAAGACTCGATGTAGCTCATCATCGAATCACCTACGAGAACAATAGTTAGATTCGAACGATTGGTCACCTAGTGTGAACAGGTCATACTAACTAAAAGCAACTTTTAAGTCGTAGACGTATGATGAACCAACTTAGAACGTTCAACATAGTGGATGTTACCAACGGTATAAGTATGAGTACGATATTCCTCACTATCGCGAGTCTGAAATCTCTTTCACATTGTCTTAAGCTCCATAGCAATCCTCAAGTTGTTTCAAATTAATAACAATAACAATTAAATGAAAATTTGTGATTATATCAATTTATATAAAACCCTTTCATCGTTCCAACATTATCATTAGTTACAATTTGGGCACTTGGGTTGTTGATATTTTATTGATATTCTTTAAGTGAAACTTGGTTCGGTTGCAATATCCAACTTAACTCATACAAGTGCAACAACCATGTTTTAATATAATGTATTTATTTTTTTCGTTTGTCTATAATATATGTAGTATTTTTATTGGCGATGTAGAGTTGTAGAAGAAAACGGCTTAAATACATTTCTTTGTATGAACGCTGAATGAAATTTAAAAGATTAAGAAACTGGAATACAGCAAACGTCCTTACTTTCCGAAATATTCTTCAAAAATATCATTAAATCCCCTTCACTTCGAAAAATCCATACGCCAACGGAAAATATTCCCTCAGTCTAGAAAATCTGGAAATGTAATGCATGGAGGATTCAGATAAGAAAATATTTGGGATATAGGTGGAGTGAAGGAGTAATCTCATCTTTAAGAACTTTCTTCTTGAATTTCAATTCACAATCAACTTTCTCGACTGAATAACTAATTAACTACCCAAGGTGGCTCTTAGAGTGCGATGCCCCCACTCAGGCCAGGAGTGAAGGTGATGCGGGGAAGGAAAAGGCGGGAAAATATCGTGGTCTATAGAAGGATCTGTTCCGGCATCCGTCTTAGTGCAGCAGAATGGAAAACCATTCTCAGGACAGCTGACGGAGGGTACTACACCCTCTCCTTCTCCCAAATGCGGAGTTGCAAAGCCACGGCCACCAGTCCTCTGTTTGGTCGGAGTACAGAGTTGTAGAGCCACCGACCATTCGTGGAGATCCCGTCTCTGTATGTGCCAACCTCTCAGCTTACCAATGTTGGCTTCTTTTCGAGAGAATTGTAGTAAAACGTACAGAGAGAGAGATGTTATACTCATTTACTGCATATTCATGTGGAGACAATAAAAATAAAAAATTAAATCCCCATTTCCTCTTCATCGAATGACGTAATCAATATTAAAGAGTTTGTGTCGGGCTTCTCAATCACAAAGATAAATAGAAAATTAATCTCCAGTGTCCCAGTGACTCCTCAATTGGTATAGTACGTTTCTGTGCTAAACTTCTAACATCTCTTCGTATGTAGAAATACAGTAATGGCGTTTACAACCAGTCTAAGATTAGGAGAAAGCAGTGGAAACAAGCAAATTTCTGAAAATTTTTAGCAGACACTCTTTATCAGCAATATCTAACTAGATCTCTGTTGCTAATTCTATTGTATCTGCTCCTCCTTTTCGATATTATTTATTTCTTGAAGTTCATACTTTATGGCTTTAGGCCTCATACGCTTCGGATCTCACTAAAATAATGCGGGGTTATATGAGAATGTAAATTTAAATCGTATATATTCGTAAAATTGTAACATATGATATACTTGATTCGAATGTTACTTCAGTTTTACTTCTACTTCTATGACTGTTTCCTGTTTGTTTCGAACTTGAACCCTTACATATCTAGCTCATTACGTTGACATTGCTGCGCTCCAATATATGCAGGTCATTTTTATTTGTCACCCAAAGCACAAAGTGAGTTGCACGAAACACAGATCTTGTATTTTCTACAGTACCACCGCAAATTATTTAATTTTTCCTTCTTTTATCAGACATGTATTTTTTCTTATTATTAATAAGATATCGCTCCGTAAGTTTGAAGGTTGCAGATATCTTCTTCTGATCAAGGTGATCGTAATTAGGAGCACATAAGACGTCATCTGGGGACCAATGAGAGTATCTCTTTATCGAACAAACGACAACATTCATTAAAACGTTCAATGGTCTCTTCTGAGGAAGCCAAGCAAAGTCTTAGCGTAACATATGCCAGATTTAGGCCAAGGCAACCTAGGTCGGATGTTTCTGAGCGAACAAGTACTTCCCTTAATGTTTCAATTTATAATGAAATTTATCCTCAAAACAATTGATGGTTAAAGCAGGGCCTCTCAAACGCCCAAAATCTCACGCGTGCACAGCGAGGCGCAAGAGCTTCGTGCACTGTGCATCGGTGCCGCTCGGTATGGCTCGGATCAACGCTTCGTCTCTGGGCTACTCGGCTATGCTCGGCTCTACTCGGCTATACTCGGCTCAACTCAGCCAGGATTTGGAGCGCTACGGCGCAAGTTGGGGAGAGGGAGACAGGCGGAGCGAGCGAGACAGGCGTGGGGAAAGAGAGAGACAGCGCTATTGCTCCAAATCGAGGAGTGGGGGTCTGCACTCTGGTCAACCAAGCCAAGTCGTCTTTTGCACCGTGCACAGTGCATGCACCACGCGCATGCACCCTGAGAGGCCCTGGGTTAAAGTATTAACATGCAGAAGATTGATCATGAATATGTTGTGATAGAAGACACATGTTTTATTATAGCAATGTCACGGCGAGAGGAAAACGAAAGTGCACAACTGTATGAAAAGTATTACATTATTCTAAAATAACATGCTTCTGTTAAAAAAAACTTATTTGAAAAACTAATTGGATGTTTATTTATTATTTAGCGATACGAATAGGAATTATTATTCTAAGTAATATTCAGAAAATGAAACTTCAGCAATTAAATTATTTCCAGGAGATGACAGGTGTGCTTTGTAATTGTATATGAAAAGTTTATTCCGCAAAGATTTGCAATTTATTTTTCAATTTACTTATATTTTCTTTTGAAGTAAGGAATTATAATTATGTCAACAACGCAGAAATTATCCATATCCTTTCACAATTGAATTTTGTCCGGTTCCATGGCTAAATGGTTCGCGTGCTGGCCTTTGGCCACAGGCTCCCAGGTTCGATTCCCGGCAGAGTCGGGAATTTTAACTATTATTGGTTAATTTCCCTGGCACGGGGCTGGTTGTATGTGTTGTCTTCATCATCATTTCATCCTCTTCACGACGTGCAGGTCGCCTACGGGAGTCAAATCAAAAGACATGCACCTGGCGAGCCGAATCCGTCCTGGGATCTGCTGGCACTGAAATCCATACGCCATTTCATTTAATTTACAATGGAATCTTGATTTAACAAAATGCATCTTCATGTGTTAACTATTAAACGCCGACGTGTAGAATGCTGATAGGAAGCATTCCTTAAACACCGGTAGTGGACAGCAACTCCTAGTTTTCACAAATCACAGTAAAAATTGCATATTTTGATTCCAGTAGTTACATGTTTTCTAACTTGTAATATTACGGTTAGGGGTCATTTTAATGAGTACATCGCCGCTTATAATTTATTTACTTCTTGTTTCTGGGTGCGGGGGCTACAAAATTTACCTCTGTACTTAAATCCGGCCCTGAGCGTTACATGAGGTTGTATCTCAGTTTACCTCGTTTCATTGAGCGTAAACCGAAAAAGCATTCATGTCTAGAAATATATAAGGAATTATCTACGGTATAACATGATCTGCCCAGCATCCTTCCAGAATTCCCTTGTAGTTTATAGTGATTTCCTAGGCGCAACGTTTTCAATTTTTCTTTAAATTCTTGTCAGTAAGCGAAACGTGCAACTTGTAATGAGGAAAGTTAATCTGTTCCGCGCTAACTTCTGAATGCCTACAGCGATGTGTACATGTAATTTGATGCACACCTCAAGTCTACATTGTTCTGGAAGAGTAAATATAAGCTCCCTCTGACGATGTTGCGTGTTTTGTGAATAATTCTCTACTTACTCCTCAGATGAAATCTTAGATACCGCTCTTTTATCGCCACACCTGAGGTTTAGGTCGTGGTCACTTAATGTAAAATTAACGTGTATTCCTTCTGTACCTTTCCCATTTTATTGTTCTTAGGAAACCTGTTATTCGATTTCATTCTATTGTTACTTCATTATCATAAATATTCATTATCAACACACTTGATCTTCGGAGTATTTCGAAAATTATTCATACTTAATTATAAAAAATTCAACATTATTTGGAAAGGCTGACATTCCAACGACAGGTATGATGGCAGATTGGCACTGTCACCGATATCTCACCTAGTCAGCCGCGGTTAAAATTCCGACCAATACGTGTAGGAGTTTTGAAATGAAAAGTAGCATCCACGAGTTCAGATTTCACATAAAGCTGAAGGTCCCGTAGTTACGATCACAATATCACAATATGAACTGATAAATGGTATATGTAATCACGAAGCTGTCGTAGTTAAAAGTAAATGCGGAAGAAAGGTTATAAGAGTAGGAACGGTAAGCAGTGCCATATGGTTGATAAGATGGGGGTAAGGGAATTCCTAAAATGTATTTATCATGGGAAATGGTAAATAAAAATGTGGACAGAATCTGGTGTGGGTTTAAAGCAGTTATTGAGGAGTATGAAACCATGAATGTACCTTTAAAGGTGGTAAAAAAGGGTAAAGACCCACTATATTGTAAAAGAGAAATGAGATTAAGAAGGAGGTGAAAGAAGTAGAGATAGGAATGGTTATGGAAGGAAGGAGAGATTGAAGCAACTTACTAGAAAATTGAATTTATAAAGCGTAATAAAAGTTTCCGTTTGAGGGCGTTATTGCAGCGGTCATGCAACGTAGCGCGACTCCGATGCAGGTATACAAGCATGTAGGCAAAGGGATTAGTACGGCAGAGGTTTCGTGCTGAGTTGCGTGCGTTAATTGCGGCCATGCGAACTATGGCTACGCTATTACCAAATGCGTCCAAACAGGACCAATGTGCTGTTATTCTGATCTTGGATTCCGAAGAGCAAACACCGGTGGACATTTATCGGAGAATGAAGACTGTGTATGGGGCAACATCTCTGAGGAAAACCACCCTTGCGGAATGTTGCACCAAGTTCCGTGCGAGTCGCATTTCGACACAAGACGTTGGTCGATCTGGGAGGCCAGCCTCATCCATTACGGACAACAAAAAGTGGGCGGTGGATGAGGCGATTAGGGTGGACTGGCGCATAACCATTCCCATTCCCATGCGATTGACACTGCTTCGGTCCCCTCAGAAAGGACTTGAAGGGTCGCCGCTTCCTGTCGGACGAGGAAGATGTGCAGGAGGTGGTTACGGACTTCTTCACGTAGCAGGAAACGGTGTTTTACCACACTGAGATCTTCAACCTGGTGCGTCGGTGAGATGAATATCTCAATACTCTCTTTTTGATCACCCCTAATAGCTAGGAATAACATGGTGGTAAGAATAATTAGCAGTCATCTGAGTTTCAGTAAAACAATGCAAGGGTGTTGTTAGAAACTTTAAGGCAGAAACATGTATCGGGATGAACGTATGAGAAATAATTAATGAACAAGAGAGTGTATTTAGGATTTACAGAAGACTGAAGTATTCAGTTAGGAGTATGTAAGGATCGTTTGACATAGGGACAACATCCAGTTACAGGAGATGATTAATACTAGCTAAGTACTGAAATTTATCTATGCTAATAAAGACATTTACAAAGTGATAGAGGAGTCGAAAACTAAAGAGTCAACTGGATTTGATCCAATTTGTGGGGATGTACTCGGCGGTGAGACAACACAAGGGTATAATATGCGGTAATACGTTATCATGAAACAAACTATAGATTAACGAATATAATAATGCTCTTCAGGGCCTGCTCACCTGATGAGTTAATCTGAGCACTGTCCCTGCATTGCAGGAGGCCATAGCCCTTAGGGGATTCACACGGCTAACTCGATAGCTGCAGTCGCTTAAGTGCGGCCAGTATCCAGTATTCGGGAGATAGTAGGTTCGACCCCCACTGTCGGCAGCCCTGAAAATGGTTTTCTGTGGTTTCCCATTTTCACACCGTGCATATGCTGGGGCTGTACCTTAATTAAGGCCACGGCCGCTTCCTTCCCACTCCTAGCCCTTTTCTGTCACATCGTCGCCGTAAGACCTATCTGCGTCGGTGCGACGTAAAACAACTAGCAACAAATTATTTATTTATTTATTTATTTTATTTACTTAACGCAATGAGTTAAGGCATTGGGTTCGGATATAGTATCAAATGCTTCGTGCTGTCCGTGAAGAGATGGGGTAGGATAACAATAGTGGACGAAAATGAAGCTTTCGAAAGTATGAAGGATCGTAATATGAAGATAAAATTGGAATTCATGGGGAAAAATTTGGATAAACATTCCTTTACATGTAGTGGAATTAGGGATTGGAATAATTTACCAAGGGAGGTGATTGCTAGATGTCCAACTTATTTGAAATCATTTAAGAAAGTTCTAGGTAAACAATCGATATGGAATATGCCACCTGGATGACAGCCTTAAATGCATACCAGTGGTGATTGATTAATGAGTTAATTAACCGTTATCTAAAACTACAAACTTACTGGCTTGGTATCCCAGCAACGTATAAGCCTAGTAAAACACGAGGAGACATGCTGGTGTTTTAACCTGTCTAGACGCGTTGAGTGGCTCAGAAGGTAGAGCTCTAGCTTTTCTGAACACGACATTAAAAAGTTACTAAATTTATTATATTTATGAATGTGCCATCGGCACTTCTTCAGATAGCTTTCCACGGTTTCTCATGTTCACAACAGGCAGATGCTAGGTCTGTAGCTTAACTAAGGTAATGGCCAGTACCTTCCCAGTTCTCACCCATTCTTGTCCCAATCTGCCTGCGTCAGTGTGACGGAAATAGAGATGGGAAATATATCCATGTTTCCTAGGTGAAAACTGTAAAATTTGAAGAGATAATAGTGAAATATCATATAGTAATGACGTACAGGAGAGGGCATAATCGTCTCTCAGATCCCAACTAGAGTATGGTTCCAATGTATGGGACCCTCACCATGATTACTTAATTCGTGAACTGAAAAAAATAAGCTCGATTTGTTCTGGGTGATTTGCGCCAAAAGAGTACCGTTACGAAAATGTTGCAAAGTTTGCAGCTGGAAAACTTGGGAGAAAGGAGACGAGCTGCTCGATTAAGTAGCATGTTCCAAGCTGTCAGAAGAAAGATGGGGTAGAATGACATCAGCAGACGAATAATGGTGTTTTTATAAGTAGAAAAGATCACAATATGAATAGAAAGTTGGAATTCAAGAGGACAGATTGGGGCAAATATTCCTTTATGGGAAGAGGAGATTTGACTAATTTACCAAAGGAGATGTTTAATATATTTCCAAATTCTTTGCAGTAATTTAAGAAAAGACTAGGGAAGCAACAGATGGGAAATCTGCCACCTAGGCGACTGCCCTAAATGCAGATCAGTGGTGACAGATATTGATTGGTGATTGATGAAACTCTTCATGAAAAATGAATATAGATCTTTCTCACAACTGGTGATAAGTTGAAGCAAGGCAACTTCCTTACTTTATATGGATACAAGATCGTTAGCACACTGCCACGCACAAGTTTGTTGATTACATTACGGCCGCCTAAGGTAGAATTGCACATTTACTCAGTAAATTAGGCAAGGGAGCAGAGACGTCGTCTGAATCTGCCTACGCAGGTAGGAGCACCAATAGTGACTACACAATCCCGAGGCTGATGTCATCACACATCCATGTATCCTATCACAAGAGAATCTTCTTTCTCATGACCACTCGCTCACTGCCTGCGTTTCAGCAGACAGAGGTAAAATATAAGTGATTCTATGCAGAACAAATTCATCCAATTTCACAGCTATATGATGGTGGCACTGTACCAAATCCCACAAATTTGATGAGATCCCTCATTACCTGCTATTCAGTAAGGGCTGTTAGTGGTAATTGCTTTAAGGGAGACACTGAGAGAGGATCACAGGACCAAAAAAGTAGAGGTTGGACCCATCATAGTATGAAAATGCTGGGTTGAATTGCTTAGACAGTAGCTACTGAGCCTAGGCTGGCGGGTTCGATCCCGTCAGTGTGTGGTGGTATTTTAAGTTGCTGGAATAAGCCGAACTCATGTCGGTAGATTTACTGGTACGTAAAAGAACTCCTGTGGGACAAAAGTATTTGGTGGGACATTAAACATATTATGGGAAGACGATAATATTTTTGGTATTTGCAAGTTTGATCACCCTCTGTCTGATGCAAGAACCGCAAGCCAGCCGAGAGTAGCTTTCTTCCTGGAAGGGTTTATGCTAATATACTTAAGGTTGAAGGGGAAAGAGGAAAACATTCTTCATACTCACACTCCTTATAATCTTATATGGTGACAAGTAAGTGTACTGTGAAGTAGTTATGTCATCCAAGATGGTTTTTTAGCTTCTACAAGTACTGATGAAATATCTAGGTACATTTTAACATAGTTTCATTCATAAATGCTAAATACTTTGCATAATATTTAGTTTTGATTAAATCTTTGCATGTCGTGTGTGAACTGCCGGAGAGTGCGAAATTTGGACCGTGGAAACAATTGTAATAATTATAATTCTTCGCAATTTTACTGGTGATTCTAAAAGAGAATGTTATATAAATGCATATATATATATATATATATATATATATATATGTGTGTGTGTGTGTGTGTGTGTGTGTGTGTGTGTGTGTGTGTGTGTGTGTATTTACAAGTTGCTTTACGTCACGCTGATACAGGTAGGTCTTATGACGACGATGGGAGAGGAAAGGATTAGGAACGGGAAGGAAGCGGCCGTGGCCTTAATTAAGGTACAGCCCCAGCATTTACCTGGTGTGAAAATGGGAAACGACGCAAAACCATCTTCAGGGCTGCCGACAGTTGAGTTTGAACCAACTCTCTCACGAATACTGGATAATGGCCGCACTTAAGCGACTGCAGCTATCGAGCTTGGTGTTTTAAAATTTGAGGCCGGCCCCACGGTGTAGGAGTAGCATGGCTGCCTCTTACCCGGAGACCTCGGGTTCAATTCCCGGCCAGGTCAAGATTTTTACCTGGATCTGAGGACTGTTCGATGTCCACTAAGCCTACGTGCTTACAATTGACGAACTATCTGAAGGTAAAATGGTGGGTCCAATCTAGAAATCCAAGAAAACGGCCGAGAGGATTCGTCGTACTGATCACATGACACCTCGTAATCTGAAGGCCTTGGGGCTGAGCAACGGTCGCTTGGTAGACCATGGCTGAGCGACCGACACAGACGTCAACACTGCCCATAATAGAAGAAACTGTTCACTACACATGCAAGGAGAAATAAAAAATGATAAGTTTCACGATGACGACTGGATTCATTGGAATAATTGCAAAAGGCGGGCTCATAAAATCTGCGGCAAAATTCAGGATACATTGTTTTATCATTGTCCTACATGCCGAAAGTGACGACCACAATTTATAGCGTCACAGTTTATTGCTCAGGATCTTATAAGAAATTGGTCCACATTATCGGTCCAGATTACACTATAACAAATATTAGAACAAAAATTACTTTTAAACAAATCGTAATATAATATTAACATTTATTATCACCAGATTATTTGATACATTGTGCTAATTACAGTATATATTTCAGATATTTTCATTTCGGTCAACAGAGTTATGGACGTTTAAAGTTTAATGATCCAAATTACACGGACTTCACCTAGATTATTATTATTATTATTATTATTATTATTATTATTATTATTATTACTACTATTATTATTATTATTATTATTATTATTATTATTATTATTATTATTATTATTATTATTATTATTATTATTATTATTAATATTAGAATGAAAGTGTC
Source organism: Anabrus simplex (assembly GCF_040414725.1). Lineage (NCBI taxonomy): Eukaryota > Metazoa > Arthropoda > Insecta > Orthoptera > Tettigoniidae > Anabrus > Anabrus simplex. The sequence goes on along the minus strand of NC_090265.1, from coordinate 298,479,023 downwards.
AACTAAATACACTGACTGACAGAGCAAATGCAACACCAAGAAGGAGTGGTCAGAACTTTATGCCAATTGCAGGGTAGACTGACGTCACTGAGGTATGCTCATGATGTGAAATGCGCCGCTGTGCTGCGCACGTAGCGAACGATAAATGGGACACGGCGTTGGCGAATCCCCCACTTCGTACCGTGATTTCTCAGCCGACAGTCATTGTAGAACGTGTTGTCGTGTGCCACAGGACACGTGTATAGCTAAGAATGCCAGGCCGCCGTCAACGGAGGCATTTCCAGCAGACAGACGACTTTACGAGGGGTATGGTGATCGGGCTGAGAAGGGCAGGTTGGTCGCTTCGTCAAATCGCAGCCGGTACCCATAGGGATGTGTCCACGGTGCAGCGCCTGTGGCGAAGATGGTTGGCGCAGGGACATGTGGCACGTGCGAGGGGTCCAGGCGCAGCCCGAGTCACGTCAGCACGCGAGGATCGGCGCATCAGCCGCCAAGCGGTGGCAGCCCCGCACGCCACGTCAACCGCCATTCTTCAGCATGTGCAAGACACCCTGGCTATTCCAATATCGACCAGAACAATTTCCCGTCGATTGGTTGAAGGAGGCCTGCACTCCCGGCGTCCGCTCAGAAGACTACCATTGACTCCACAGCATAGACGTGCACGCCTGGCATGGTGCCGGGCTAGAGCGACTTGGATGAGGGAATGGCGGAACGTCGTGTTCTCCGATGAGTCATGCTTCTGTTCTGTCAGTGATAGTCACCGCAGACGGGTGTGGCGTCGGCGTGGAGAAAGGTCAAATCCGGCAGTAACTGTGGAGCGCCCTACCGCTAGACAACGCGGCATCATAGTTTGGGGCGCTATTGCGTATGATTCCACGTCACCTCTAGTGCGTGTTCAAGGCACGTTAAATGCCCACCGCTACGTGCAGCATGTGCTGCGGCCGGTGGCACTCCCGTACCTTCAGGGGCTGCCCAATGCTCTGTTTCAGCAGGATAATGCCCGCCCACACACTGCTCGCATCTCCCAACAGGCTCTACGAGGTGTACAGATGCTTCCGTGGCCAGCGTACTCTCCGGATCTCTCACCAATCGAACACGTGTGGGATCTCATTGGACGCCGTTTGCAAACTCTGCCCCAGCCTCGTACGGACGACCAACTGTGGCAAATGGTTGACAGAGAATGGAGAACCATCCCTCAGGACACCATCCTCACTCTTATTGACTCTGTACCTCGACGTGTTTCTGCGTGCATCGCCGCTCGCGGTGGTCCTACATCCTAATGAGTCGATGCCGTGCGCATTGTGTAACCTGCATATCGGTTTGAAATAAACAACAATTATTCGTCCGTGCCGTCTCTGTTTTTTCCCCAACTTTCATCCCTTTCGAACCACTCCTTCTTGGTGTTGCATTTGCTCTGTCAGTCAGTGTACATAGCAATGTCATAAAGTATGGGAAAGCAAAATACACTTTAGAACAAGCAAACGATATAAAGTGTTCGGGGGAGAACAGAAGTTTATTAAGGTTAGTCAAATAGGATATATATAAATATAGGGGGCTACTACAAGTAAGTAGAGGCACTGACCTTTATAAAAAAGTCGAAATGTCCGAGTCCTAACAATAAGATCTTGTCGATTCTAAATGCTTTATGAAGGGTGAATCAGTTAAGCGCCCCAGATATTTCTGAATGCTATTGAAGTTTTCACAGAAATGAAGTGTAACAAAGAGCTCACAATTGGACATAACACATAGATTTTAACCATTATTAGAATGTCTATTATTTTAAAATGTTGTATTTTTAAAATGAAAAGAAATGGCGTATGGCTTTCAGTGCCGGGTGTGTCCGAGGACATGTTTGGCTCGCCAGGTGTAGGTCTTTTGATTTGACTCCCGTAGGCGACCTGCGCGTCGTGATGAGAATGAAATGATGATGAAGACGACACATACACCCAGTCCCCGTGCCAGCGAAATTAACCAACTATGGTTAAAATTCCCGGCCCTGCCGGGAATCGAACCCGGGGCCCCTGTGACCAAAGGCTAGCACGCTAACCATTTAGCTATGGATCCGGACGTAACATTGCCTATTGATTTTCACAAATGAAATGGCGTATGGCTTTTAGTGCCGGGAGTGTCCGAGGACATGTTCGGCTCGCCAGATGCAGGTCTTTTGATTTGACACCCGTAGGTGACCTGCGCGTCGTGATGAGGATGAAATGATGATGAAGACGACACATACACCCAGCCCCCGGGCCAGCGAAATTAACCAATTAAGGTTAAAATTCCCGACCCTGCCTGGAATCGAACCCGGGACCCCTGTGACCAGAGGCCAGCACGCTAACCATTTAGCCATGGAGCCGGACGATTTTCACAAAATGAAACTAGAATAAATTAGAATGCCAATATTGTCGTTTTTTTCGAGATTCTAGTATATGAGCTGTTGTAGTCTGAAAATTGTAAATACCAGCAATTGTCTGCTCCATGTGTCAGCGGCACCTAAATAAGAAAGAAAAAGGGAATTAACAAATTCTTTGGAATATGAAGAAAAACGAGAATTAGCATTCAAAATATGTGTTCAAAATGATGACCAAAAACAGCATCAATACCAACGTCCAATCTGCCGTGTGGAGACTGATCCACATGTTCTAATATGTTTTTTTTTTTGGAAATTTCAGCGCAGGCAGAAGTAATACGCCGTTTGATATCATCTGATGTCGTCGGCACGTCTTCGTAAACAATATATTTTAGCTTTCACGAGAGAAGAATCTAAAGATGATCAAATCAGTTGAACGGGCTGGCCAATGTACAGGTCCCCTTCATCCAGTCCAACGATTTGGAAATAATCGGGTGAAGACAAGCTGCAGTACGTCGTCCACTTTGCGCTGATTCATGATCCATGCAGTCTGCACTGGAACGTTTTTTAACATATATGTATGTTGGTCTGTTAGGAAATTGAGATACTTTTGAAAATCTAGTGTTCCTTCTATGTAGAAAGGCTACATGATCTGATGGTTTACTGTTCCACACCACACAGTTAATCCCCATGGTCTTTTCACATAACGAAGCCAATGGGAATTGTTTACGGACTAATAATGCATGGTTTACTTGACCATGATTTGCTTCATCGCTAAGAAAGATCCATGATAATAATCTGGTGTATCTTCTTTTAATGCCCATGATTATCAAAGTCGTTTCCATGCAACTCTTGATGGAGCATACAGTATGACAGTGGAAAACGCGCAGTACCCTAGACTGACTCATACAGTTTCCTCATGCGATTGCACGGGAACTAACGTGTGGATCTCCAGCAACATCAGATAGAACATTAATTTCATCCTCTTCTCCAGTTATTCGTTTGTTTCTGTTACGTTTTCTAGGTGTTACACTTCAAGTACCATGTAATTGGTTGAAGAGTTTCACAAATAAATGTCTTTCTGCGTATAGAGCACAAGAACCAATAGCATTCTTCCTGCATTCTTCTTATACTATTTTTAGTATTGGTAAATACCATCTTCCACCACGTCCTACTTCTTGAACTATCACAAAGTAACTGCCAAGGAAGTCGCAACGCGATCAGTGGGAAACAAGCAAGGAATATCATACCCTCGAAACTAAGTTGAATGGAGCAGACAAACGTCAGTATTTACAATTTTTCAAAGTGCGATAGGCCTTAAACTTCTTGTATCAGAATCCTGAAGAGAAAACATATTTGACATATTTACTCCTGCTATATTTTGTAAATGTAAATGGACATAGTTCCATATGGAAAAAGTATGCACTTTCTAAAAATATACAATTCTAATAAGTATTAAAATCTGTGTATGGACTACATTCATGAGCCCTTGATTACAGTTAATTTATGAGAAAACAGCACACCAATAGAATCGGCGGTTTGAAGAAGGGAACAAGCGCCAAAAAATCGAAATTAGTTTTTTTTTCTTTTTTGCACCAAACGGGTGTTAAAATATAGACGCTCATTCTTAGCTATAAAAAAGGAACAAAAACCACTCAAGTACTGGTGTAATTGGCCCTGGAAATATTCGTCAGTTGGAAGAAGGGAACATATCCCGGTTTTGTTTCCTTCTTCAAACTGATACCGAGCTTGTCCATCATCAGCGCTGTACTCGCGCTCTCTTAACAGCTGGTATTTCTGTCGCCTGCTCTGTTTGCAGTTTATACCTCATGTTATGCAGATTGTCACACTTTTGTTTTGTGTTTAATATGTGAAGTCAGGATTCATTGTTACTCAAATCTCTGCGGAAAGCATCCTAGCCTTCAAGAACTGGTGGCCTAAGCTCTAAAAAAAAATCCCAGGAGATGTCCCCATTTACGATTTCCAAATACAAAGAGTTATAATACTCCGTACCAAACGGTTATCTGAGCGCATCTGAGTTCACTGATGGTCTGGTGAAACATACTTTCTTGCTGCAAAAGCCAAACACAGGAGTACCCCAGATTCGAACAGAAAAAGCCTACAATGAAAAAATTCCAATAGAGGAGAAGAAGATCCGGGATGTAGGTAAAACATTAACCTACATTCAGATGAGTACAAACCATTCTATGAGGAAGTGGTGATGAGACCAGCTACTGCTAATGCAGATGACAGTGAATGTGAAGGATAGTAATGAGTTTCAGGGTATGATTTGTACATAATGCTTTCAAAACTTGCGAGTAGTATAGAAATTTACTGTATATATTTTATTAGTGATGTTTTGAGAGAACAGAAATACTTCTGTTTTATTAATAATAATGTTTTATGTCTAAGTCATAAACAGTTTGAAGAAGGGAACAAATCCCGTCTATCTAATATCGTACTATTTCTTGACGAACAGTGTAATTGACCTGCCCAAGGTATTGGAATACCGAGTTAATATACAGAAACTATAATAAACGTTTTGGTTGTAAATAAACTAATAAATAAGAAATTAGTTCTCAACAACCAGTTTGAATAAGGGAACAAATCCACTATTTTTAATATCGCATTATTCCTTCACGAACACTCCAATTGACCTGCCCAAGGTACTGGAATAGCGCATTAATATTCAGAAACTATTGTCAAAGTTTAGTTCCAAAAAATAATAATAAATAAGAAAAGTAGGACGTTTCGTTCATTTTTCTCAACACCCAGTTTTCGGCTTAGTTCCCTTCTTCAAAGTGCCAATTCAATACCACCTACCATTTCAGAAATATTTGGGGTCAAATTTTAAGTTATTCACACTGTATAAGGAGTAATAACATCGATATTAAAGGCCTGGTCACTTAACTTTTGAAGTTTAGGGTAAAGACTCATTGTAAGATTACCATTACCATCGGTGGAAATTTAAATTTACAGTCGAAAGGCTCAACCGTGTTACACTTCACAGTTTTAAAAGTTATAATGCGATAATTGAATTTATCAGGTAATTCTCCTCTCTTCACTCTCATAACTGCATTAAATGATGTGTCTTAACAACTGAGAACCAGGATATAAATCCAAACACTTGAACTCGTCTGCAGTTTGTCGTTGCTATGAACTGTGTAATATAAATGCTCAACATGTGCACAAAATAACCTTTCATAGTTTCATTAATAATAATAAGGGCGTGTGGCCGGCACTTCTGTGAGGATGCCACCCTATCTTGGATGAATACTAGTGATGGATACGACACACATACTCAGTCTCCTAGCCATCGGAATTAACAAATGAAGGTTAAAACTTCCGACCCGACCTGGAATCAAATCACGGAATCGTCAGGCCAATGGCCAGCAAGCTAAACATTTAGCCACAAAGCCGGACATAATTATATTAAAGAGGGTATTAGTATTGAGTATTGAAAGCCAGTTTTAGTCAAATTGCATTAATTGACATACAAAATATCGAAATATGCATATGTTATACTTGTTTAACATAGATGTTCACCGGGCGAGCTGGCAGTGCGGTTAGTGACGCTCAGCTGTGAGCTTGCATCCGGTAGATAGTGGGTTCGAACCCCACTGTCGGTAGCCCAGAAGATGATTATCCGTGGTTTCTCACTTTCACACCAGGAAAATGCTGGGGCTGTACCTTAATTAAGGCCAAGGCCGCTTCTTTTCCACTCCTTGCCCTTTCCTATACCATCGTTGCCGTAAGACATATCTGTGTCGGGGTGACGTAAAAACAACTAGCATAGATGTTCATTAAATTTTCAGCATACATCATTACGTCTATAGATATTTCAGTTGAACGTAAGCTACAGTATTTGGTTTTAAATTGACACCACGGAGGCTTTCATTCACTTCCTAGTGGCAGCTCTATGACTGAACTTGTATCATTTAGTAGACGCGAATAAAGTAATGAATTAAACACTCTTCCATCATATAACATATCAATCACATTTCAGATCACTTGCATTCACCATTACGGTAAATTTTGTGAGTTTTAAGGTAACAATAATAATTTCGTGGGGCTATTTCTAGCCAGGTGCAGCCCTTCTAAGGTAGACCCTCCGATGAGGGTGGGCGGCATCTGCCATGTGTAGGTAACTGCGTGTATTGTGGTGAAGGATAGTGTTATGTGTGGTGTGTGACTTGCAGGGATGTTGGGGACAGCACAAACACCCAGCCCCCGAGCCATTGGAATTAATCAATGAATATTTAAATCCTCGTCCCAGCCGGTAATCGAACGCGGGACCCTCTGAACTAAAGGCCAGTACGTACACCATTCAGCCAACGAATCGGACAGATTTAAGGTAATCACCCTAAAAAGAAGACGTAACAAAACTATAAAATTGGTTGAATAGCTGAGAGGAAAGTAAGTCCAAATGTTATTACCGTTCGTCACATTGGAATATATTTAGCAGAAATACATTTGTGTTACTTGGTAGTGCACTGAGAAAACATACATTTAATTCGATCTCTTAAACAACCAAGCAAGTGACTGTGAGGTTAGAGCCACTTAGCTACTGAACTTCACTGCCGGCAGCCCCGAATATGCTTATCCGTCGTTTCCTCTTTTCATTCCAGGCATATGCTGGTGTTGCTCCTTAATTAATTCCACATTCGCTTCCTTCCCGCCCCAATCCCTATTTCCTATCCCATCCTTGTCATTACACCTATCTGTGTCGGTGCAACGTAAAGCAGATTGTGAAAGAAATTAAACACATCCAATCGTGTTGAGTAGCTTTCTAAAAGCAAGTTCGATACCGACCCAGTTCAGTGATAGTTGACGGTTATTATATACGCCAGCCTCCTGAAGGTTGATATACTGTTATGCTAATAAAATCTCGCGAGAAAATATTCTGGCATCTCGTGTCAAGACTACGAAGAAGAAGAAGTAGTAGTAGAAGCAGAATAAGAAGAAGAAGAATGTCTCAAATTGGGAATATAAAATTGGAATAGGTAAATCCTTTCAAATATTTAGGACATGTATTCTCGCAAGATGGTTCTATAGTAAGTGAAACTGAATAAAGTTGTAGCAAAGCAAAACAGCTGTAACGAAGACGAAACTGTCTTTATGCCAGTCTCTTTTCAAACTAACTCTGCTGTATTGGCGTGAACGTAGCGAGTTCTAAGGGTATCTTATTCATAAATTAATGAGAATGATTGCTGGTAAAACAGGTGGGAATAATGGTAGGAGGCTGCATGTAATGAGGAGTTAACGGCTACGTTAGGAATGCAATGAAAGAATGAGCCTATGCGAACAAACCACACTCGAGGAGGGTGGGGTTATTGTGAGACGAATGAAGGATGATGGATAAATTAATAGTAATAATGTTATTTGCTTTACATCCCACTAACTACTTTTACGGTCTTTGGAGACGCCGAGGTGCCGGAGTTTAGTTCCGCAGGAGTTCTTTTACGTGCCAGTAAATCTACCGACACGAGGCTGTCATATTTGAGCACCTTCAAATATCACCGGACTGAGCCAGGGTCGAACCTGCGAAGTTGGGGTTAGAAGGGCAGCGCCTTAACGGTTTGAGCCACTCAGCCCGGCGATGGATAAATTACCTATCAAAATGATAGGCTCGGTCAGAAGAGAGAAGGCGATGATAGTTGAACTCAGTTTTAAATGATCTATTGATAAGAGGTGATGAAATAAACGAGGATTTAGAGCTACTTACACATAGATGATTGTGGAGCCAATTGTGTAATTTACAGAGGTTTGCAGACTAAATGCTGAAAGGCATGATGATGTATGTATATATGTACACATGTAATAATAATAATAATAATAATAATAATTATTATTATTATTATTATTATTATAATAATTATAATATAGCTACGTTTTAAACCTCAGAGTACTTGTATAATCTAGTAAATATTCACAAATTTGAAAGTGCCTTCAGTGATTTACTTCAGTTGCAAACATACTTACCTCGTGAATTATGACACTCACAACGAATTGGATACGTCTATGAACATTCGACTCCTAACAGTTTATTTTTATTCGGTAACTACACACTTACGTTGTACGTAGAATAAAGGTATACATTAGTCATAAGGAGATTTACGTTGTAGGGGGACTATTATTTATGAGATTTATTCTCTACGTAAGGAAGTAATTCTACAAGACACCGCATCGCCTACCAGAAATTAAGATAAAAGGTGAAGGAAATAAACTGACTTACGAGGAACTCCATTGCGTGAACAACGGCCATATAAATCCCTTCAGAAAGAAACGCCCAAGTTAGAAAACTGTGAACAAGTCTGAAGCGTGAAAATGCCTTTCAAGGAGGTGCTCATGTAGATTGAACGGGAATACAGAAAACAATGAACATGTGCAATGTATGCATCTCCTGCAGTTGTTGCAGGTAATAATTTTATGACATGTTCGACGTACGTTTCGGAAAATTGTTATTGCTTGAATTGACGAATTTCGGGAAACATTCCTGTGTCATTTAAAAGCGCGGTAAATTATTATCTCTATCATGTGTACATGTATGTGTTTTGATAGAGGAAGAGTATAACCTACCAAAATATAATTTAATTTTGAAGTGTTTATCTACCATGGATAGTTGTTTACCGAGTGAATCAGCAGGCCCTACTAATCTTATTTTCTTCAATCTAAGAAATGTCTGATATCATCGTCAGGTCGATATTTCTCTGCTATTGGCCTGTATGGTAATAACGACCTGTAAGCACATTCTGCAAACTATTCTGAACGCTATTATCATTCTAGTCATGTGTCTATGGACCTATCGGAAAAAAATTGCATCCTTACAATCATTTATCTTACGTCAGTATACCATCTAAAAGATGTGCTAAATGACACACTGTCCTACTATACGGTCAGAATGAAGTCGCTGCAACCATTCTCCATGTTATGTCGCGGATGAATAAGATGACATGCTCCTTATCTGTTCCGTAGCAAGAACGAATTTGTTTCAGACATTAAGTCAGTATTAGGAAAGGTAACCGGACAGGCGACGTCAGACAAAGACTTTTCTCAGTGTTGAAGAACGTTTACGAACATAAGGGGAACTTCTGACGATACTGCGTGTCCGAGAGACTGTAACGTCTGGTAAGAATAAGGAGGCTGTTCTAGCGCACTGCTCGCAATAATCCGCACGCGACTACACAGGCAATTGTACAATAGGTGAACATCAGCCAGGCTTCCGTACTATGAATACTGCATGTGCATTAATAACTTAACATCCCTAACGTCTACAACTAAACGAGGAATATCGCGAGCGGGATTTCGAAGTGGATTTCTATCAGTGGTTCTCACGAAATCCTGTTCTCGGACAAATCACGATGGAAGAGAATGTGACTGAAACGGAAAGCTATAGAATCTCTAAGGGTAAACCAGCAATCAAAATTATGAAAGGAATGCCACTACTAGGCACCGCATTTTATTTTCATAAAACAATATTTGATCATGTATTAGATTTCAAATCAAGTTCAGAAAGGTTATCTCTTCTCACAATTAAGCGTAAGAACAAAAAGTACACATTTGTCAAATGTCATGCAACAATACACGAGGATAATAATAAGTATTCTAGTAAAACTGAAGAACTCTTGGATCTACTGGACAATATAAGTATCTAAAATACCAAAATCAAATGTTACCATAGTACTGGGTGATTTTAATGCTCAAATAGGCAGAGAGTAAATCTTAAGAAAAACTGTAGGAGAACATCCAGCACACAACAAAACCAACACGAATGGTATAAGGCTTATTAATCTGTACAAATCCGTCCAACCGAAGTTAATGTCGACCTTCTTCAAGAAATTCCCGATGTTAGGCGAATTCCAATTAGACCATGTAGCGATTTCTCGAAAGAATATACAGAATTCATGAATGTTAAAGTAATAAGATTTTGACACTCACCACTATCCTTAAAAAATTAAGCTGAAATCAACAATGCAGCAAGAAAGATATTTGGGTCAGCCAAAACAAAAGAGAAGGTCTGGTGGAAAGACATTTGCAAAGGAGCGCTAACGGAAAGAAAGAAAACATGGAGAATATAGAAAAGTACTAGAATGAACATTATATGTTATTCAAACTACAAAAGAAAAAACAGCAAAAATTATAAGGAGTGTCAAAAGTTCCTCTAAAATATCACAGCTACTGCAAATACAGGATAATTTCGTACAAAATAATTCACGAAACTTCTGTCAAACCTTCAAGAATAACCTGAAGGGCTATCAAGCTTCGAGTATTTGTTTTAGAGTTGAAAATGGTAAAACCGGCCTTAACAAAGCCGAAAACTGTGAAATAATCGCAAAACACTTTGAAAACATTCTGAACTGTCCGGAACCAAGTCAAGAAATAAAATGTCCAGAGATTCATGAAAACGTAAAATCGTATTTGCTGCCAACTGTCGAAGAAATTAAAGATGTAATGAAATCTCTAAAATATTATAAAACTAGTGGGTAAGATTCCATAACAGCTGAACGTTTGAAATGAACAGAACCAAAAATCATTGAAGATTTAAAAATAAGTTTTGAAGAAATTTGGAAAACAAAACAGATGGCAGAAGAATGGAAAGTGGGTCAAATACACACATTACATAAGAAGGGTAGCAAGCAAGATGTCGACAATTATAGAGATATTTCGCTTCTATCAATTGCTTATAAAATATTCACAACAATATTATTCAACATTGTACAATTACACTTGACAATCAACTGGGTGAATATCAAGCTGGATTTAGAAAGAGCAGGTCCTCCTCTGAACAGATATTAAACTTGAAGTCACATACAAATGAACTCTAAAGACATAGTCGTAACATTAATCGATTTTTAAAACGTTTTTGACTCTGTTGATAGGAAAACCTTAGATAAAACCATACGTGAGTTTGGAGTTTAAACCAATTTGACAAACCTGATCCGCGAAACCCTTACAGACACAGTCTTAAAAGTTAAATTTATGGGTGAGGTGTTACGAACATTTAAAATTAAAATAAGTGTCAGACAAGGCGAAGGCATATCTCTACTCCTTTTCAACTGTATCTAGGGAAAATTCGTGAGCATTTGGAACGAAAAACTGAAGCACCATAACATATTACCACCTATGCTCGGGAGAAAGAACAAATATGTTGCAATAAGTTTCAGATGATTTTGATAAATTCTCTGAAAGCCTGACTATTGAAGCAATACAAGAAAATCATCTGGAAGAGACAGCCAACATGGCAGGCAGGGAAATAAAAATTCATGACGAATATAAAAATGCTCCAGAACTGCTAGGAACAGATGTTGATGCAATCGAAAAGGTAAATCATTTGAAATATTTGAGCGAATCAATCCAAGAATAATATAAAATACAACAAAAATGTTAATCTAAAAAATAATGCACTACAACACAGTTTTGAAACCAGAATGCTTATATGCCAGTGAAAGCTTAGTACTCAATCATAAACTTGAGAGTTTGGAAGTACTAGCAAAAAGAACTATAAAATATATTAGGCCCTCTAAAAACTATAGAATTTTGGAAATTAAGAAGTAATAACGAAATTTATCAGAACATGGAAAACATATCTATAACAGTACTGAAGAGGAGACCGCTAATTTTTGTAGACATATTTGCTGAATGGACGAGAGTATACTAAGCAAAAGATCACGTATTTTTGGAAGAAAAAGTCAACAACCACCTGGATTCAAGAGATCAAAAAGGACTTGGAAAGAAACAACATCAGAGAAGAAGAAGTAATGGAAAGAGAAATTTTCAGGAAGAGAGTTTTAAGGATGGAAGGATTCCAAGGGGGGGAGACAAAGGAAAAACAACGGAAACATAGAAACATAGTGAAACAATGAAGAAAGTAAGGAACAACAACAAAGGATGGAGAATTGGAATTGGAACTCGGTCCCTAGTAGGCCCTAACACAGCAATAATAATAATAATAATAATAATAATAATAATAATAATAATAATAATAATAATAATAGTGAAGTGTGGCCTCCGGAGAAGCATGGCGCAGGTCTTTTCCTAATGGACGGCCTATAATCGAACTGCGTGTCTATGAGGATGAGACCCTGCTGAAGATGAGTTTTAATGTTGAAACCTTCAAAAACACCCAGCCAGACGAATTAACGAATTAAGTTTAAAATTCTCGTCCCGGCCGGGAATCCAACCCGGGACTCGTCGGTCCAAAGGCCGGCATGTTAACCATTTAGCCATGGAGCTGGGTGGTAAAGGAATTATGCAATATGAAATGAATGTATGCACTTTAATGAAATGAAACATGGATGGGGGTGGACGTAAAACAATTGGGATGTATTATAACCACTAACAAATCCAAAATAATAATAATAATAATAGTAATGAAAAGCTTCAAACCACGTTAGGTACGAACAAATAAGCATGGTGCATAAACAGCTTTCATGGCGCGGCAATATGATACGAATGAAGACGAATATATGGCCCAGAAAGCAAAAATGTACTCAATGTTTGAAGGTAAGAATATAACAGTGGAGATATAGGATCCTCTGATTGATGGGGACTGTAATCTTCAGCCATATATAGCTGTGAAAAAGATACAATGAAGTCACTTAATTCACTTGGGTAGCTTGCATAATGAAGTTTGGGAGGTTCAACAGGCTATAATGAAAATAGTTTAAATATGTACAGAAGTTACCTTGCAAACTTGTAACTTCAATTATAGATCAAGGTTCCATAACACCATGTATATAGCTATTTTCACATTCTTCCATCGCTTTCTCCACACCCTGATGGAGAAGTGGGTGCGAATTACGTCCCGCATGTGAATCTGGCCTTGTTTTACTGCTAGCTGTCTAATTCCATGTGGAGAGACTTACTCACTATAGCATATTTTTGTATTGGTTGATACTGCGGTGTGTTGTATGTATACGAAGTATAATACATTGAGACAAACACAAACACTAAGTTCCCCAGTCAGGAATTAACTACACGTAATTAAAATGTCCGACCCATCTGGAATCGAACCCGGGTCCCTGTGAACCGAAGGCCTTGAAGCTGACTATTACATTTGAAATTTTACTCGTAATCATTCTTTCTGAAATTAATTTATAATTCTGACTTGCATGCCAACATAATTGGTATACTTATTAACTTTGTATATTAAACGTATTTAACGGACCAGCCACCAATATGCATTATCCATATATAGGAAATGTAGCTTTATTAATAACATATTAAATACCACGTGTGTGCAATGTGCATATAATATGTATGTATATCGATGGCTTACTTCTAAAACCTCGTATCTCCCAATTCACTTTCTATCCATTTTCTTCCTTAAGACCGGACACGCCTCCCAGCCACAATTGGATGCATAGTCCATCAGGATAATTTTCGTTGTGATCATTTTCCTATGGTGATGTGTAAAGGAAAATGCACTTTAAATACGTTAAATTGTAGGAGTGTTTAAATTCGCCATGAAAACAACATCCCTACAACACTGTATGGTAAGGTCCATTTTCCTTTACACTTCTCTACAAGAAATAGAACACTACGAAAAAGGTTCTGATGCAGTGCATATAAATATGTGACTGGGAGGCGTGACCTGTGCTAAGGAATGTAATGGGTAGGAATAACATTGTAACATACGAGGTTTTAGAAGTAAGCTGACGATATATGTATGTATGTATGTATGTATGTATGTATGTATGTATGTATGTATGTATTGTATGTATGTTTAATTATTGGATCTAACATGACGGAAACAAAATACTGTAAATAAATAAATAAATAAATGAATAAACAAAAATAAATAATATATGTATGATTGGAACCCAAGGAGACAGATCATGTTTTGTCAAGCATTATGTAAGTCAGTATAATGAGTTCTAAATTATTACCTGAAGAGACTAACACATAATTGTTACAAGGTAATTTTAAGCTCACAATTGAAGCACTGGATTGATAAGTTATAGAATAAGCGCTCCATTCATACATGGGCTGCTTCAGCGAATTTGAGAGACTTAAAGCCATGTTTTTCAAAAGCTGTTTCACTTGTGGTTTCGCGATAATTGCCTTTCACTTCACTATTCTCCACCTCATCAGTCATGACTTCCCACATGTCGTAGAACGACATGGTACGGCGAACAAATGTAATTGTTTTGTAAGTCAATCGGGACAAATGATGGTTGTCTGTCGTGGTGGCATATTGCTGGATGTGAATCCTCGGTGGACATGGATAGGCATGTGTTGTCATCATCAACCCCTGCCGCCCATCCATCACCGCATTGATCTGTGTAGGGGACAGTCATACGGGCACTGGGGAGTCGTATGATGTCATCAGCACCCTATCCGTCTCCTTGCACCAATAATGTTTAGACTTCATTCTGTTAATATGGCCCTGGCAATTTCACTTGATCTACAGAGTACAGCCACACTTAACACCACTAGGTAAAAATACCACAGGACAGAATAAATGTTAAAAAACGCTTCTCGAAACTGGTAAATAAATTAATTTTTTAACCTGCTTCTTCCTTCGAACCTGTTGAATTTTGAGTAGAAGTATTCATGGAATGAGAAGGAATTGACAACTCAAAACTAAATTAACCTGTGCACATTTGGGTGCGTTCAACATTTCCTCCTGGATATTCGGTAGGTACCGAGGGAATCATATTCAGTGGCGTTCTATGGAATTAATTGCCAGACAAGCAAGAGTAAACGCTGACTTTTAGACATTTTAAATAAATCACTTCGCTATTTACTTTGTTGAACATTTTCAGATATTGGTTTTCATGTTGCACTTTGTTTCAACCTTCTTTCTTTCTTTCTTTCTTTCTTTCTTTCTTTGACTCATTCTTCCCCCGGTGGACATTGTGCCTTGCCTGACACCAACAAAATGTAGAACGACGTTTTCAAATATTACATGTACTTATGGTGCATCTGAGTGTTATGAAAGGTGCTGCTCATAGGGTCTGTCGTGCTGCAATAGTACTTTCTGACCCAGTGAGGAAAGCAATGGCAAACTACCTCACTCCTTCATCTTGCCTAGTACGCCTCATTTTGGTGCTGCCATTGGTTTTTGGGGTTTCCTTTGGTGGTGCTATTTGAGGATCCAACCAGCCTCTGGGCTGATGACCTAACAGACATGGTGATACGCATGTACGTATACATATGATGTCTGGAGTGAGACGATGCTTATTGAATATGAACACCACCCAGACCCCAGCGGCTAAAAATCCCCGCAGCACCTAGCTGAATTTGGCATTGTTTACACTTACTCCTCACTTTCATCTTACTTTAATTCTTCTGATCCTCCAAATCCAACTTCATTAGGTTTGTGAGGATATGGGAGTGTTTAATTTTCACGCACTTCATGGCCCTTCCCATTATTTACTCGATACCCTCATGCTTCGAACATCGTCGCCATAAGACATATCTGTGTCGGTGCGACGTAAAAGCAAATAGCAAAAAAAAAAAAGCATACTTCGAACGGTCAAAATCATCTAATCATCTTAGTGTTTAGACAGGATGGTTGCTTAGTTGTTCTTGTTCTTAAAACAATAATAACCATCCCACCGTCAGGTGTGGAATTGAAACCACCCTGAACGAAAAGGTTCTAGTCGACCATTAACCCAGACTGATATTGCATGTGTGTAATGATTTTCAGTACTTACATTTCTTTATTATAACGACTTTTGGTTTAAAATACACTTCCTCCTTACAATGCTATTATTGATGTACTATCATTCTACTGAGATGAAGTTGATGACAAATTAAATTCACGTTCATGTAACCTGGACTTAATGTGTGTCTTTGACTGAATAATGCATCTAATGACGATTTATCATATACAATATTCAGTGGTTATTATTTATTTGATTCACAAAGCATATGTCCGACTCGTTGGCCGAATGGTCAGCGTACTGGCCTTCGGTTCAGAGGGTCCCGGGTTCGATTCTCGGCAGGGTCGGGAATTTTAACCAGCATTGGTTAATTTCTCTGGCACGGGGGCTGGGTGTATGTGTAGTCTTCATCATCATTTCATCCTCATCACGACGCGCAGGTCGCCTACGGGAGTCAAATCGAAAGACCTGCACCTGGCGAGCCGAACATGTCCTCGGACACTCCCGGCACTAAAAGCCATACGCCATTATTATTTACAAAGTATATGATAACAGCTTTTATACTAAAGTGTAACAACTATAACAAACACGTAGCAACATCACGCACATGTACCGTAGGTAATAACGTTACAGTTCAAAAGCATTGAGAAAGCACGTGTTCAAAGGCAAGCCATCGCAAGTCAAAACAGCGCCAAACCGTGTTACATTAACTTATCTTTAAAGCGCTTATTTCCTCCGCCCTGGAACAAGCCTTTACTTCAAATCACCCTTCCTTCTTTATTCATCTGCTGTACAATACTACAATCTATATGGCAGTAATTAGTACCAACAGTAACACAACAATTCGTGATGGGTAACATTTTATTAAGGGGAGTGGGAAAGCCCTACCTTGATAATGTTAAATTGACAGAAAATATGCCCCGTTATCTCAGGAAGTATTAAGTTGAGAGCTTTTTTATTTTTACTACTTGTATTTACACTCTTTCTATAAGTACTGAAGCAGAATGGAATGGTTGGAGCAAATTATTGTAAAGTTATGAATTTATTATATAAGTTCCAAATTTTTAACAAAAAATGTCATTAAAGATGTATGTAAATCAGAAACTATACATGAGAAAAGGTTTTATCTGGTTCAGTAGCTGTATTATGGTACAAAGTGACTCTCTACAAACAATGAACTACCTATCTAGTGTATTTTCAGAGATAATGGGTTAAACATGTGAAACAATGTCATTTCTCAGAATATGAGTTCAAAGTAAAACAGAATGTTTACTCACACTTTTAGTTGCCCAGTTTGACACTTGTGCATTGATATATTGAAATACTTCCAGATGGCGTATTAAAACAAATTACACACCATTTTAATCAGGAGAGCACAAACAATTTAATTAGGTAAAATTTGGAAAAATGTCTTTTTTTGATTTTTTGCTTTCCCACTCCCCTTAAAATACTTAGGTCATAATGAGATAATTTAAGCATCATTTAGACAACCTGAGAGTTTTACTGATAGAGAGTATTCTAAAAAATTGGGATAACGTGGCAAACGTCCCTTGCAAGAGTTGATTTCATTGTTGTTACCGTCCATGTAGTTTGGAGGCTAGGAATTCTTATTTCTTATCCAGGACAATGTGTGTATATTGTCTACAGGTTTTAGGTCGATGATTAATTTTATCTACATTAGCTGCGTATCCTTATTTAAATGGCAACTACATTGTTGATAATGCAGGATTTTTTTACAAGTTCCCTTACGTCGCACCGACAGGGCTAGGAGTAGGAAGGAAGCAGACGTGGCCTTAATTAAGGCACATCGCCAGCATTCGCCTGGTGTTAAAATTTGGAACCACGGAAAACTATCTTCAGGGCTGCGGACAGTGGGGTTTGAACCTCCCCCTACCCCTGCAGAATTCAGGGGGTTAAGTAGTAGTAATGAAGAATATAAATATTGATGGTTTCGGACGGTATTTACCCAAACTAGGTAACGTAAATCAAACAAAATGAGGCTGAATTTCGCTCACTGCCATTAAAAGAACAGTTTACAATGCCTTCGGACTTCAACTTCAGGCGAATTCAAGGATGCTACCAAACATACGGGTTACAATCGCTTTCTTGTTCAATTAACGGAAACTACACTACAGAAACTACCTTTCGAGGTTAACAGTAGTTTCAGGAACTAAGACGGATAATGCCAAGAAACATATGAGGAAAAGATAATAATAATAATAACAATAATAATAATAATAATAATAATAATAATAATGAAATCAAAACCGATTTCAAACAGGCAGGAATTACACCAGCATATGTACAAAACAGGGTACTCTTCAGATCCAAAATTCACAAATGGCAAGTTGATCAAGAGGGAAGATCGAAGAATAAGAAGATGACGAGAACAACCTGGCCTGAAGAGAGAAAGGAATCCCACACTAAAAGAATGAAAGAAATATGGGCACAAAGGAAAGCAAATGCACTCCTCTAAGTACTTTTCGTAATCCTAATGGGCTTATTCGCATATAATAATAATAATAATAATAATAATAATAATAATAATAATAATAATAATAATAATAATAATTGTGAAACTGGATTTACACAATTTTACTTTGAGACCAGCTTTGCTGTACAGTGTGAAAGAGCGTGGACTCAGGATATCATATTAGTAAATGAGAAGTAAGATACAATAATGTAGCGAGATTAATCCCTGATACAAACAGGTGGGAACAATTGCATGAGGGTACGTGGAATGAGGAGATAAAGGCTAAGTCTGGAATTAACTCGATAAATGAAGCTGTAGGCATAAATCGCCATCGATTGTGGAGTCATGTGAGGTAGGCGGAGGAGTCTAGTTTTCCGAGGAGAATAACGGACTCGGTCATGGAGGATAAGAAAAGTAGAGGAAGACAAAGACGACGATGATTAGACTCAGTTTCTAATGATTTAACGATAAGATGTATGGAAATGAAATGAGCCACACACCTAGTTACTAGAAAAGGATTATGGAGGCATGCAGTAAATTCACAGAGGCTTGCAGACTTAACGCTGAAAGTCATAAGTGACTATAATGATGTATCTATGTATGCATTTTTAAACTATGATATTTATTTTTTTAATAGAAGTGTCCGATTTCTTGGCGAATGGTCAGCATTAAGGCCTTCAGTTCAGAGGGTCCAGAGTTCGATTCCCGGCCGGGTCGGAAATTTTAATTACGTCTGATTAATTCATTTGGCTCGAGAACTGGGTGCTTGTGTTCGTCCCAACACTTTCCTCTGCATATTCAGATAACATACTACACTACCAACCACCGGAGGGACAAGCAATATTGATTACATCCCTCCATGTAGGGTTAGCGTCAGGAATGGCATGCGGTCGTAAAAGAGGGTGAAATGCGTAGCAGTTCGCTCCCGCAGCCCCACACGTGTGCGAAAAGTGGTAGAGGAAGAAGATTCTTTTATTAGAAGAATGCCATGCTTTTCAACGTCGACTCAGGTTATGTAATTTTAAAGATTTTCTGTCTGTAAATGTATTGTCTGCGACAGAGTGAAAAGTTTTAAAGTTATTTCTTTCTTTCTTTCTTTCTTTCTTTCTTTCTTTCTTTCTTTCTACCTTTCTTTCTTTCTTTCTTTCTTTCTTTTTCTTTCTTTCTTAATCTGTTTACCCTCCAAGGTTGGGTTTTCCCTCGGACTCAGCGAGGGATCCCACCTCTACCGCCTAAAGGGCAGTGTCCTGGAGCGTGCAACTTTGGTTTGGGGAATTAAACTGGGGAGGAGGACCAGTACCTCGCCCATGCGGCCTCACTTGCTGTGCTGAATAGGGGCCTGGTGGAGGCCAGGGAAGAGTTTTTTCTTTTTCTTCTTTTACAACTTGCATTACGTCGCACCGACACAGATAGGTTTTACGGCGACGATGGGACAGCACAGGGCTAGGAGTAGGAAGGAAGCGGCCGTGGCCTTAATTAAGGTACTGCCCCAACATTTCCCTGGTGTGAAAATGAGAAACCACCGAGCTCGATAGCTGCAGTCGCTTAAGTGCGACCAGTATCCAGTATTCGGGAGGTAGTAGGTTCGAACCCCACTGTCGGCAGCCCTGAAAATGGTATTCCGAGGTTTTCCATTTTCACACCAGGCAAATGCTGGGGCTGTACCTTCATTAAGGCCACGGCCCATTCCTTCCCACTCCTAGCCCTTCGCTGTCCCGTCGTCGCCATAAGACTTATCTGTGTCGGTGCGACGTGAAGCAACTAGCAAAAAAATGAGAAACCACGGAAAACCATCGTCAGGGCTGCGGACAGTGGGGCTCTAACCCACTATCCCCCGAATACTGGTTACTAGCCTTACTTAAGCGACTGCAGCTATCCAGCTCGGTGATGGGAAGAGTGGAATGGATATAGAAGAAAGCGGGAAGGAAACGGCCGTGGCCTTAAGTTAGGTACCATCCCGGCATTTGCCTGGAGGAGAAGTGGGTAATCACGGAAAACCACTTCTAGGATGGCTGAGGTGGGAATCGAACACACCTTTACTAATTTGACCTCCCGAGGCTGAGTGGACCCCGTTCCACCTCTCGTTCTACTATTCAAATTTCGTGGCACAGCCGGGAATCGAACCCGGATCTCCGGGGGTAGCAGCTAATCACGCTAACCACTACACCACACAGGCGGAAGTTTTAAAGTTACTCTGTACTTAATGGTTCGAGTAACTCCGTGAATTTTACAAACCTTCAGTGAGAAATTTACTACGTTGTAACCTTGGGAGAGGAACGAATCTGCTAATATTGATCACAAATACAGAACTTCTTTCTCATTATTTGCACACATAGTTACGCTACTATATTTAGAGCACCGCCCCAGATCTTGAGCATGGCGTACTTTTACTGAGTATTGAAATTAATTGTGGCTGAGTTCACGTACATTAGTTTTAGCATATTTAGTGGTGCAGGCTATTAAAGCATGCAGCCGGTATCTTGCGGCACAATACGGAGTGGGTTGCTGATGACAGCAACGTTATAGTGACTTGCATTGTAAAGGAGCTCCGTCCTCACCTCTGATGGAGGTGAAATCGATTCCCACAACTACCTAAATATACTCCAGCTACCAAGTAAGCATCTCACGTAGCACGTGGTAACAAGGAATATTATCTACATACCCCAAAGCTAGCCAGCAAGACTTCATATTTCTTCATGTGACTGTTATGTGTTCTTGTGACTGTGATATCGTACTAAAGCCTCCGCCGTATGTCCATACCGAACCAGATGGACGATGAAGTTTTAATCCAAAAATACTGTTGGTATTCGACCTGTGGTTGTCCTGGCTAGAAGAAAATGACCAAGACACTAAGCTATTAGGCATTTCTTCTGATTGGTTTCTATTCATGGTGTTGCTACATATTGGTATGTGGTTATAAAGGTACAGCTGTACAATCAAAAACGGTCGCATTATAAATGTTGAAGTCTTGTATCGGGTATCATAGTCGTCGGACGAAACGGTAAAGCTTCTAAAAAACTCAATCCATTTATTGTTAAACGACACATTCCTGACGAAATGCGGCTAGCAATATACAATGTAACTATCAGCATAACATCGTAACATAATACGATGAAATGAGAAGAAACTTCCATCACGGTTGAATATACATGTAGGGCCGATGACCTTCGATTTTAGGCCCCTTTAAACAACAAGCATCATCAATATACATGTAAAATGAGGGACACGCCTGGTAAGTAAATCTCGATGTGAAGCACTTCTCGACGTTTCCGTGTTACTGTCGGAGAAATGTCTTTGGTTATCACCCAAAACATCCCCGTTTCGAATATTGATATTTGCATTTTTGTTTACTGGACTCCGTCACTCTATTGTGCAACTGTTCCACGCTAAGTCTTTGCATTTCCACTCCGAATGCATGCAATGAGCGCGTAGTTTGTTATCACTGGCTCCACGAAGGCTGTTACAGACGTTTAAATATCTAACGTACCATGCACTGCAAGGAATAGCCTTACGATATTAAGTTGACTTATGGAAATGCCAGTTAGCTCCAAGGAAGCGTACCAGTTTGTCAAGGGGAGAACCATGGTTCAGGTCCTAGTCGACGCATTTTTTCGCTTTTACTTTTACTTATGGACTGTTGCGGTGACCAAATACGTGTGCATTGTGCTTTCAGTCCTGAACATAACTGTTGTAGACATTACTTAATACCTCGTCCAGAATCCATCGGCTTGAAGAAATTGTCAAAATAGAGCTGGCATTGACTTAACAAGCTTCCTAAAGTATTCCTTGTCGAGGGCTACCTCTTCCAATGTGTCCAACATATCGTCCCAAAGCACCACGCACGCGCGGGAGAGGGTGAGGCCAGTGTTTCCTGCATATGGCGTTTACACAATGTCCACACATGATCGATGGGGTTCAAGTCTGGATCTAGAGGGACCTAACTAAGCAGTTCAATGTAGTCCTGCTCATAAAGCAAACTCTGAACGCGGCAGCTCGAGAAACTTGCAAGTATTAGTTCATCTGGATAGTACTCTCTCACACTTGGAACCATAACATTCTGCATAATGTCCAAATATTGGTCTGGTGAGAGACAGCCATATATGCAATGAAACACTCCAGCCCCATCATACGATCGCCATCTCCAACACCACACAGGTATGTGGCCACTGCGTGGATGCTCCGCTATACATCGTTTGCCGCATCGGCTCCCCGTGGCCTGTACACAAATCTAGCCAGACCTCTGCGAAATGAAAGAAGTCTCGTCAGAGAAGGTCACATGATCCCAATTACGATTTAACTACATCTCGGGAAAGGAAGATTGACAATCTATTCACGGAGTGAACGACTTTGGCATCAGAATTCTCTGTTATGGAGTCCCGTTTCTCGTAATAGTTTTCGGATCGTGTATGAAAAATTGGTTATATGCTTTACCACCGCCGAGTTTAAAAATGGGTTGCCCTGTTAAGTTTGAAATATCACGTTGTTTTCTTCTTCCCTTGTAGAAACACACTTTAAACTAGTTCCCGGTAGACGTCCAATGTACCCTGACACGCGTCACTGCTCTATCCTTCACTGAGCAGGGCTAGGCGAAACACCACACCAAATGGCTGCTTCACGTATGCTATTGTCCTGTTGGTGACCTACTCGACCAGAGGTGAATACCAGAAACTACATAAAAAAGGCTAATTCCTCCCTAATCCTTGCTACGGTTAATTAAAAGCTCACAAACAAGTACCGAAATCTTACGTTAACAAACTACTGTACAAACACACACTCATACACACTGTGTGGTGCGGGGTGTTTATAAAAATGTACCAAGCTCCTAGCAAGCACAAGAAAAATGATGTAGTTTTTGTAAATTAATATTTAACTTGCTTCCATTTGGAAGTATACAGTCCCTGAGACATTAAATTTCTATCTTCTTTTTTAGGGTTACGCAGAATTATGCAGCGCGACCACCATTCTCTAAGTGTAGAGTCAGTAATGGACGTGAGTGCTCGTATTATGTATAAGTTACCGGAAAAATGCTCTGTTGTAATTTAGGACAAGTACATAGGAATCGATGATTCTTTGAAAGGAATGGCTCACCAGCCCATGCCATCTGTCGGTGAAGTGATTGGATATAAATAAGTTCCACAAGAAAAGCCTTCAAATCCCTCAAGGCCTGTTCGGCGTTGTAAAAGTGTGCTTTGCTGTTGTTTGTGGGTAAGAAAGTTCCGAACTCTTTGCTCCCTCGACCTCTCTGTCGCCTAAGAAGCTTGTATTGATCCCAATAGATACAGTAAAATACGCCCTGTTTCATCCTTTAACGCTCTACAATTTTGCTTTAGTTTTGCTCACCTGTGCCTTGCAGTTGTGCAGTAAAGAAGTCGGATTCCGTACTGGAGGATGTAAGAAGAATTCCTCATACAATTGTTAGTTGGCATTTAAGAGAATATAAGCCAGAGATCAATATCAGTAAATTTACGATCCTTTTAAACATTGCACTACCTCACTTAATTACCTAATTGCTCTTGTTTCAGTAGAATGCTCCCATCATCAGAAACTCTGATTCAACTGAAATGGAAATTTGAGTATATCGATGGCTTACTTCTAAAACCTCGTATCACCCAATTCACTTTCTATCCATTTTCTTCGTTAAGACTGATCACGCTTCCCAGCCACAATTGGATGTACAGTCCATCAGAACAATTTTCGTTGTGTTCATTTTACTCTGGTTAAGTGTAAAGGAAAATGACCCTTAAATTCGCCATGAAAACAACATCCCCACAACACTGTATGGTAAGGTCCATTTTCCTTTATACGACTGCACAGGAAAATGAACACTACGAAAAGGGTTCTGATGGACTGCATATCGTCGCTCGACCGGTAAAAGGTTGTATTCCACAAAGCTCTTCCTATCAATTATTCTCCTTAAGACTGGTCACGCCTCCCAGCCACGTATGTAATGCAGTCCATCAGAACAAATTTTGTTGTTTTCATTTTCCTATGCCCATGTGTAAAGGAAAATGATCCTTACAATACCGTACTGTAGGAACGTACGTTTGCATTACGTATTTACGCACTCCTTGTGTATAATGCATGTAAGGTTCATTTTCGTTTAATCGTCGACATGGGAAAACGAACACAAAGGACATTGTTCTGATGGACTGCATATCCATATATGGCTGGGAGGCGTGACCAGTCTTAAGGAGAATAATTGATAGGAAGAGTATTGTGGGATACAACGTTTTACCGGTGAAACGACGATATAAATATGCGACTGGGAGGCGTGACTAGTGTTAAGGAATGTAATGGATAGGAATAACATTGTAACATAAAAGGTTTTAGAAGTAAGCCGACGATATGATTTAGCTTACTGTACTTTATAAGATACGTCACTGAAGTACTGAAAGGAAACATCTCTATTACGATAACTAAAAATAAAGAAACTATTAAGCCTTAAGTAGCCTCCGTCGCTCAGGCGGCAGCGCACCGGTCTTTTACCGCTGGATACCGTGGTTCAAATCCCGGTCACTCCATGTGATATTTGTGCTGGACAAAGCGGAGGGACAGGGTTTTCTCCGTGTACTCCGGTTTTACCTGCCATCTTTCATTCCAGAAACAATCTTCATTAACATTTCATCTGTCAGTCATTTATCATTGCCCCAGAGGAGTCCGACAGGCTTCGGCAGCCGGCACATTTCCTATCATCGCCGCTAGATGGGGGCTTCATTCATTCCATTCATGACCCGGTCGAATGACTGGAAACAGGCTGTGGATTTTCATATTAAGCCTTAAACTTTCAACAAAAGTTACATTAATGAGCTCTTTCAAAGAGGGAGATTTCAAAATATGCACACACAGAGAAGAGTTCACTAATTACAACCAAACTAAGCATTCTTGATCTAGTGTTCCAAGATTCATTTCAATTTTTTTTCTGTAAATGTTATAATCAAGAAGGAATTTAAGTTATTAATTTTGTTTTTATGTCCTAAGAACTGTCGGTTGGTGCAGGCATTTCAGTGGGCTTGGCAGATTGATGTGCAATAGCAACTTCTGGCTCGGTAAGGAAAGCAACGGGAAACTACTTCAATCCTCATTTTCCTAGTACGCCTCTTCAGTGACACCTAGGTCATCTATGACAGCTAATGGTGAACCTGTTGAGGATCCAACCAGCCTTCGGGCTGAATACCCAACATATATACATACGTCCTAAGAACTATTGTTCTTGAGACTGAAGCACAGCAATCTACAAATAGAATTCCAAGTTGACTGATGGGGTACTTTTTGAGCTTGCCTTATATTCTTACAAAAATAAAATTTAGAGGGAAATAGCCATCGAAACAGTCTGAAAAATGTTAAAAATTCTAATATATTTAACAACCGTTCTAGGAAAATTAAATTATGTCTTGCATAATCCGTTTACTCTCCATGGTTGGTTTATCCCTCGGAGTAAGGGAGGGATCCCAACTCTACCGCCTCAAGGGCAGTGTCCTGGAGCGTGAGAATTTGTGTTGCGGGACACAACTGGGAAGGAGGAGCAGTACCTCGCCCAGGCCGCCTCACTTGATATGCTGAACAAGGGCATTGCGAGGGGTTGGGAAGATTGAAAAGGATAGAACGGGAAGAGTTAAGGAAGCGGCTGTGGCCTTAAGTTGGGTGCCATCTCGGCATTTGCCTGGAGAAGTGGGAACCACGAAAATCAACTTCGAGGATGCCTGAGGAGGGAATAGAACGCCCTGTACTCAGTTTACCTCCTAAGGCTGAGTAGACCCCGTTTCAGCCCTCGCACCACTTTTCAAATTTCGTGGCAGAGTCAGAAATCGAACCCGGGCCTCTGGGGTTTGCAGCTAATCACAGTGACCACTACACCACAGATCTGGATATTGAATTATTTAAAATATTAAAATCAACCTTCGTCTCAATCCATCACATACAGCGGTTTATGGTAAGTTAATTCCACGTTAAGTTCGCCTTTCACAGGAAGCTGCAGCAATTTTGGAGTCCCTTCAGACCAGTAACGGTGGAGATGATACTGAATGGGGTTGGAACACTTGCACGGAGTGACATTTGCACGGAGTGACATTTGCACGGAGCCTTTCACTCTACTTGATGAGTCAGAAGTAGGATGGTGACATTTGCACGGAGCCTTCCACTCTACTTGATGAGTCAGAAGTAGGATGGTGACATTTGCACGGAGCCTTTCACTCTTCTTGATGAGTCAGAAGTAGGATGGTGACATTTGCACGGAGCCTTTCACTCTACTTGATGAGTCAGAAGTAGGATGGTGACACTTGCACGGAGCTTTCACTCTACCTGATGCGTCAGAAGTAGGATGGTCGTACGAAAATAAATTTTGGATACCTAATCTAATTTGATAGGTACTTTGACGAAGATGCACATAAAGACTGGCCTCTCCTGAAACTCCAATACCCACGCTTAAATGCTTCAACATGTAAAAACATGGCTCAAAAAGTATAAAATTGTCTTCGGCTCGCCAGGTGCAGGTCTTTTTCATTTGACTCCCGTAGGCATCCTGTGGGTCGTACACCCAGCTCCCGTGCCAGAGGAACGAACCCAGAACCCATTATGGTTAAACTTCCCGACCATGCCGGGAATCGAACCCCGGACCCCTGTGACCAGAGGCCAGCACGCTAACCATTTAGCCATGGAATCGGACAATAAATTCCATAAACTGACCGCATAATGACTTAAGACTTTATAAAATGATCTAATAATTCAAAATGACAAAAATGACCTAATAAATGACCATTTTTTTGCTATTTGTTTAGCGTCGCACTAACACATCGAAGGTTTTCGGCGACGGAAGAGTGGGAGATTGGGAAGGTAGCGGCCGTGGCCTTCATTAAGGTAGAGCCCCAGCATTTGCCCGGTGTGAAAATGGGAAACCACGGCAAACCATCTTCAGGGATGCCGACAGTGGGGTTCGAACCCACTATTTCCCGAATGCAAGCTCACAGCTGCACGACCCTAAACGCACGGCCACTTGCTCGGTTATTAGCATTTCTACAATGCGGGAACTATGTTAAGAATCTTTATACAAGTTAGCAATGTCTATTTAGAACAAATTAAATGATTACATGTCATCAAAAATCCTAGCTCTGGTAATCACGGTAGTGAATTTAGATGCAATTTATAAATAACTGGTAATTTTATAAATGCCGGCCCCATGGTGTAGGAGTAGCGTGCCTTCTTCTTACCCGGAAGCCCCGGGTTCGATTCCCGGCCAGGTCAGGAATTTTTACCTGAATCTGACGGCTGGTTCGAGGTGATCAGATTAGAACTGAGGAGCTATCTGATGACGAGATAGCGGCGCTGGTGTAGAGAGCTAAGAATAACTACCTTGAAGATTCGTCGTGCTGACCACACGTCACCTCGTAATCTGCAGGTTTCTGGGCTGAACAGCGGTCGCTTGGTACACCAAGGCCCTTCAAGGTCTGTTGCGCCATGGAGTTTGTTTTTCTGGTTAATTTTATACATTGCAAGAGACATTTAGCCGACTTGGCGCCTTTTTAAGGGAACACCACGGGGAGGTAGTCTCTTTGCGTTCCTCATAGATATATTTTTTTCACTTTGTGCAAGTTCGTCAAGTTTTTTTTTTTTTTTTTTTTTTTTTTGAAGTGCTGATTCAAGATATTTGCATGGGTATGCAGTGATATTCCACTGTCACGTTTTCTCTTTATTAATTAAGACTCAGAATATTTGTATATTTACAATATTTACATGATTTACAAATCCTGTAATATTCCAGGGTAGTTTCACTGCAGTTTCTGAGCGTAAGCAACACAAACTAGGAATGATCTTAGTTTGCCATCAACGTCAAGTATTTTTAAGACATTTGAAATACTCTCATCGACCTTCATTGCTGATTTTTCTTCTCTTCCCATCGATATTGAAAACTATCCTGTCAAATTGGTGACCGTAGTACTCTGCGTCATCTCGAAGAGTCTCGATCAGCGAAGATACATTCGGGTGGGCTCTCTAAATTAAAGTGTTTATTCTTAGATTCCAGCATTCAGAAACGTTATTTGTCCGATGCCGCCTTCCACAAATTACTTGGCATGTTCTCGTTATCCAGCCATTGATCGACGAGATAGTCGTAAAACACCTGTAGATTCTGATTTTCGGGCGAGCTCTCCTGAATACAAAGCAAACCATCATCAATTATTTATAGGGAAATGTGCGCTAGTGCCGAACACATTCGAATATGAAGTCTAATTTCTTAATTTTCCCTTTACGCAGTAACAAGGCTACAATCTAATACTTTCCTCCATGGACATTGATTAGAATGATAGTTGCAACCAAACATCTCAGCTTGAGGAAACAGCGTTTTACAGGGTGTCACAGGGTTCCATCCTGGTACGTTGTTTTTAACAGCTTCGAAGAAACGAGCATAATGTTTCTCGTTTCTTGTTTGGTAACAGAGCGTAGACAGCTGGTATCGTGTTGGTTTCTTTCCAAGAACTTCCAAGATTGGCGTGGATGTTAAATAACTGCCTAAACTGCTTGCTTGAACTTTTGAAAGTCCCGTCGACAAAGAAGCAGATTTTCCTTTCTCGCTGGCAACACTAATATCCTGTCTTTAAGCCGCCTGTTGTGGTCATCAAGTAGGAATTTTCCACCGTCGTTCATTGTTATTTCCAGTATTATTGCACCTCCAGAATTGATCGGGTCTTTTGTAGGTCCCATTCTTTTCCGTCGGATGCGATGTAATGATTGTTTGGCACTTCTATGTGATGGCAGCGATGTCACAAGGTCATAGCCTCTATTGAAGTGCTGGCCTACTTCTCCGGTGTAAACTGTTGAAATCATACTGTCTGTTCCCCTTGCACGTTTTTTTTTTTTTTTTTGCTACACTTTCTTTCACTTCATTCGCCGCGTCGTCCGGGGGCCCTGGAATGAACTACATTTCTAACAGGGTCTCTCTATCTTGAGTCTGGTTACTATGAAGTGACCGTAGCCATTTTGCTTTGTTGTTGCTCTGAAGACGATCCTGGTCGCAGGATCGAAACGCGTCAGCTGGTATTTATTTATTTTTACACGACCTAATATCCCCAAATAATTATCATAATGTAATTCAGTGGTCGTGAAAGTCTACGTATTATGATGACTTGTCTCGCCTAACTTTGTTATCTTTCGTTGTTATTCTTCCTTTACATTTACTTTTCTTGAAATATACGCACCGCCAATATGTCATTTGATCTTTATTGGTATAGTCCACATTATACTGATGACCGTCGTAAATCAATAAAGGCGGTCTCAGTGAACTCCATAGCTGCAGAGCAATTATCACCAGTTCAACACGGAACACTAGTTATCACACAGGTATCAAGTGTAGCAATGAATTCCACTTGCCGGGTGGGGCTTCCCCTCCCCTGTTTCTGGCTTTCCAAACCTCCTTGGGCTTCCGTGCAAGTGTCACTGTTTGAAATAGCCATGCTTTGTAATTTCCCGGTATTTTTGGCTTTCCGTGCAAGTGGCAACACATTCCATCTCCGTGCAAGTGTCACAACTTCATACTGAATACGCACCATAATAATGTTACTGATTTTTTTTTCTTTTCTTACGGAAGAGTCTTCAATTCATTTGCTACCTGTGACTCTACCTTTGCATTTTACTGTTGTCAAAAGACTGTCATGGTCCTATACCGGTACTTTGATCAACGATTATGTTTCCTGTTTCTAAATTATTTTCTTCTCTAATGAGCAGGGCATGAGACTGCAATATGTCTAAAATGCATGCATCAGATACGGATTGGACATGCCCCTATGCGAACGTCACTCTTTTCTATGGGCAGTTACCTTCGTTACAACTGAATGACGGATGTAGGGTGCATGCGACTGTTTTATGTAGCAGGTGCTTTCTGAAAACACTCCTATTTACCTGTTCTCCGGATTTTACTACCTTAGTTCCTTGCCCCTGTTCAATACCCGGCCTGGGCCGTACGCTAGGAAACCGTGTACATAGTACAAAAGGCGTCCGCGGTCACCGCCACGAACTGGTGGATTGAACTCCCCATTGAAATTGGAGACGCTACATCTGCAACAAAATTCAAAGCTTCCTGCTATCGTTATCTTATAAACAGTTCAAAGTGAATGGGATGCATGAAGGAGAGTGAAAATGTTTTTTTTTTTAATTTTCATACGTTTTCAATATGTTTCAATGAGATTATTTGGGCATTTCCTTTTATGTGGTCTTTTATATTTTACTATTTTAGCTCTGAGGTGATCATTTTAATTAAGGTATTAAATTTTTACATTAATCTTACAGCATTACATATCGCCAGACATTATTACCTTTCTACTATTATTAGTACTAATCTCATGTACATTTAAGTTTATGGTAGTTACTATTGCTTGATTTTGTATGTTCCTTTTTGCTTTAAAAATGATGTAAATATCCTTATCTTACGCTGTAAGATTAAGAGGAGCAGGAGCTCTAACTTTACCAAGAGCAACAACGCCATATAATAATAATAATAATAATAATAATGGGTTCGGATCCCACTGGCATCCAGTTGGCTAATTCCATTCTATAATTAACATCGAAAAGTAATATATGTACCGGTACTGAGGACGATCTAATGAGTTGAAAGTTCATTCCGATTAAAATGCTGTCTAAACAATTAAATAACGGAATGCGATAGCTGCAGTCGCTTAAGTACGATCAGTATCCAGTATTCGGGAGATAGTGGGTTCGAACCCCACTGACGGCAGCTCTGAGATTATTTGCTGTGGTGTCCCATTTTCACTTTCAGTAAAATTGCGGGATAGTGCCTATTTATAGGCAACAGCCGATTCCTTCCACATCCTTACCCAACATAATTCATTTAATATTCATTAGTTCCTCAGTTGAGGTTGCCGTCAGGATGGTTATTCAGTCGTGAAACATGCCATATAAATTCACCTCACCTCATCCCCGACCCCGTAAATAGAAACAGGGCTATTGTGGTTTTAAAATTATGGGATGTAGCCAGATACCGATGAGAGGTATACCGTAATCCAAGTTTACGATTTGTACATACTATGGCAACCACTTTTAGTATCAGTATTAGTACAAGTTATCAGACATTGAGCCCGCAACATTCCGATCCCACTGGTGTCCGTTTGAGTATTTTTGTTATGTGCTTAACATAATCAGTATGTATTGAACACAACCTAATACGCTGAAAGTTTATTTCGAATATCATATCACTCTATGTAGGTACTTATGTTCAGTGTGTGATAATTGGTACTAATTCTTATACTAAAAGTTTTCGTCATAGTATTTATCGTAAATTTCGATTACAGTATACCAACAGAGGCACATCACCAGAATTTACGGGTGTGGACGTGGAAAACCACGGAAACCACCTTTAAGGCTGACGAAAGAGCAGTTTGTACCTATCAATTTTCGAATACAAGCTAGCAGCTATGTGGGGAAAACCGCGTAGCCAATTTGCTCTATGATGTTCTATCTTATGTCTTCCCTTATAATTTTGAATGCAAGCTCCCATTATTATGTTATAAATTTCATATGGCAGGCAGACCCTCCGACGAGTGATGGTGTCTTCTGTCTTGCAGTGACCACTGTGTGTCAGTGCTGTAGAAGAGTGCTGTATGATTTGCAGGGATGTTACACAAACACTCAGTCCACGAATCAAGAGAAATAACTACCTACAATTACCATCCTGGCCGAGGATCGAACCCGGTCCCGCTGATCCATTAGGCTGACCTCGTGTATTAGGAGCTGAATATTATTATGGTGACGCACTGGCTTAAATTCTTGAAAGCATAATTCCAGTTTTAATTCCGAGTGAGTAAAACTAAAATTCATTTGTGTACTAACTAAACGATTATTGTGCTGTCCGTGAAGGAAAATAGCAGGCCTAATTATCTGGTTTATTTGTAATTTGCTGTATTAAAAGCAAGACAGAGAATTCATTTGTAAACTACATTTCATTATCATCATCATCATCATAATAATAACCAGCACCACCACCCAACATCGAAACCTGATCAATCTCCTTAAAGGCTTTTTCATATAGTCTTTCAAGTTTTTCCGTCTTGGACAAATCTCATCCAACCCGCCTAAGCAATGGACAGCTTCTTTTTGCTACCAGTCCAGTTTATCTCCTCGTCTTGGATCTTAACTCATCGTGCACGTCCTTAGTCCAGTTTTGTGTCTTATAGCAGCGTTAGGGAGACGATACCTGAAAGAAATGCTCAGTAAAACGTTACAAAATTAATAAAAATTAAAAACTTGACGTTAGTCACAACTGATAATTATAATTGTTATCGCAGTCACAAAACCTAATTGTTTGCTTACCAACCCACCACTGCGTACTGCAGTGAATGGGCTCTCTCAGTTCACATGCACAAAGGTAACTAATCAGCAATCGGCGTGGTACAAAAAAGCGGATCTTGAAGGAGTCCATGCGTTGAAGAATTTATTTCCAGTACTTATCTGGGGTCTTGGATGAGATGACTAGGAAAGGGGAGGGCAGTTTAAAAATCAAACTTCGCTCCTTTAGGACTCATCACTTTAGTCAGCATAGCTTAATCGCATCAGGCACTTTAAGTAAGCACCTGCTACTAATTAATTCCATCCAATGCAAATTATGTACCACATCCCTGCCGACAACATCACAGGGTAGCCCTCCGTAAATGGAGGCTGTGGAAGTACTCATCAGTCATAATTCAATTGGCACAGTTTCAAGCCGACTCTCCAGATAGGGAGCTAATAGCAATTGTACGTGTATGGCTCTGTGTGAGCCAACCGCGGTTAATTGTGGTAGGCGAATAGACCCTCAGGCTGGCTGCATAGTCGGTTAGCTGGTCGGCTGGGCCTATGAGGATCTTCGCTCTATGCGTGCCATGCGAGTAACATCTAACTTCCTGTTCCTCAGATGGTAAACCGATCTTCCTCCCTTAACTATGTACTTGTTTGTTCATTTTGAATAAATAATAAAACTGGTGACGAAAATCTCTGGAAACACAGTGCAGTGCGGTGCAGTTAAGAAATAAAGAAAGAAAAAATGCCAAATATACACAGAATGTTTGTATTGAAATCTAGAATACTACTTGGTCTGAAAACAAAGATCATCACCAGAAACGTTTACTTCGGTTAGAAGGTAGAAACTTCACTGTTGAATCAGCAGTAAATGCATGGATTTCAGAATTCTGAAGTTTAAGATTTTATTTCCAGATCAAGAGAAACTGTCTTAGACACTATTGTACTGTGTTTGAAAACAATAACAGTTCTAAATCTGAAAAATGTTTGTATTTATTTGCGAAATATGGGCAGAGATACACTGACTGACAGAGCAAATGCAACACCAAGAAGGAGTGGTCAGAACTTTATGCCAATTGCAGGGTAGACTGACGTCACTGAGGTATGCTCATGATGTGAAATGCGCCGCTGTGCTGCGCACGTAGCGAACGATAAATGGAAAACGGCGTTGGCGAATGGCTCACTTCGTACCGTGATTTCTCAGCCGACAGTCATTGTAGAACGTGTTGTCGTGTGCCACAGGACACGTGTATAGCTAAGAATGCCAGGCCGCCGTCAACGGAGGCATTTCCAGCAGACAGACGACTTTACGAGGTGTATGGTGATCGGGCTGAGAAGGGCAGGTTGGTCGCTTCGTCAAATCGCAGCCGATACCCATAGGGATGTGTCCACGGTGCAGCGCCTGTGGCGAAGATGGTTGGCGCAGGGACATGTGGCACGTGCGAGGGGTCCAGGCGCAGCCCGAGTGACGTCAGCAAGCGAGGTTCGGCGCATCCGCCGCCAAGCGGTGGCAGCCCCGCACGCCACGTCAACCGCCATTCTTCAGCATGTGCAATATCGACCAGAACAATTTCCCGTCGATTGGTTGAAGGAGGCCTGCACTCTCGGCGCCCGCTCAGAAGACTACCATTGACTCCACAGCATAGACGTGCACGCCTGGCATGGTGCCGGGCTAGAGCGACTTGGATGAGGGAATGGCGGAACGTCGTGTTCTCCGATGAGTCACGCTTCTGTTCTGTCAGTGATAGTCACCGCAGACGAGTGTGGCGTCGGCGTGGAGAAAGGTCAAATCCGGCAGTAACTGTGGAGCGCCCTACCGCTAGACAACGCGGCATCATGGTTTGGGGCGCTATTGCGTATGATTCCACGTCACCTCTAGTGCGTATTCAAGGCACGTTCAATGCCCACCGCTACGTGCAGCATGTGCTGCGGCCGGTGGCACTCCCGTACCTTCAGGGGCTGCCCAATGCTCTGTTTCAGCAGGATAATGCTCGCCCACACACTGCTCGCATCTCCTAACAGGCTCTACGAGGTGTACAGATGCTTCCGTGGCCAGCGTACTCTCCGGATCTCTCACCAATCGAACACGTGTGGGATCTCATTGGACGCCGTTTGCAAACTCTGCCCCAGCCTCGTACGGACGACCAACTGTGGCAAATGGTTGACAGAGAATGGAGAACCATCCCTCAGGACACCATCCGCACTCTTATTGACTCTGTACCTCGACGTGTTTCTGCGTGCATCGCCGCTCGCGGTGGTCCTACATCCTACTGAGTCGATGCCGTGCGTA
Source organism: Anabrus simplex (assembly GCF_040414725.1). Lineage (NCBI taxonomy): Eukaryota > Metazoa > Arthropoda > Insecta > Orthoptera > Tettigoniidae > Anabrus > Anabrus simplex. Next base: position 298,444,029 of record NC_090265.1, on the reverse strand, counting down.
TTGTGTAACCTGCATATCGGTTTGAAATGAACATCAATTATTCGTCCGTGCCGTCTCTGTTTTTTCCCCAACTTTCATCCCTTTCGAACCACCCCTTCTTGGTGTTGCATTTGCTCTGTCAGTCAGTGTATTTTAACCTGCTCCTATTCACAGGAGTCCTGAATTCGATTCTCTGTGGGATCAGGAATTTCAACCACATCTGGATAATTCCTTTGGATCGTGTTTGTCTTAGCACACCCTCTTCATTTACATAACGTTCTATGTTACGGAGTTATCCGTGGAATGCAGAGGTGAAAGAAGGTGCGGGCTGGAATGGGTTTAACTACAAGTCCGAAAGATGAATAAAAATTTCAATAAAGGTTATATTTTCAACAGACAACAAGATTTAACAAATTTTCACTAGGTGAAATAACAATAAAAGCACAGGTACCGGTATACTGATAACTTTACAAACGAAAGCACAAGTTTCGGGGTCTTTACAAGTTTTGGCTTCGAGCCTCAGTTACACAACCCTTGAGCTACTAGCCCAACATTACCAAGGTACACTCATTTATTCAAAGGGCAGAAAACCCCTTCATTCAAGGAGCACTTGCTCCCAACTTTTAACCTCAAGCCTCCCAGAGGCACTTTTCAAACACAAGAAAGAGCTGATCCGCTCTCAATTTTTCAAGCCTATTAAAGGCAATACCAGACTTTACAAAAACTTGCCATCGAGGCGCAACTTACAAGAATTAAACAGGGGTATCTCGTACCCAGCCTACAGGGCCTTAAAAGAAAAAATAATAGGTTAATTAAATGGCCCAAAATACCAAGATGAATGGAGGCGTTGCTTGCACTCCTACAAGAAACTTTATAAAACCTAAGGGGCACTAGGCCGATGATACAGGGGCTATTCCCAAACTAGGGAGGTGACTCGTATAAGAAAATTTTAATACATTAAGAGTAGAAAATCGGTTATGAAAACGTAGTCACCTCAACTCAAAATGAAGGGGAGCTCGAGAGGGTAAATCACTCTCTATCCCCGATTTACAGTTAAAGTAATACGAAACTTTTACATAAGCCGGCACTAAGTTACATTTTTAGAAAGGTAGGTTACATTGAAAAGGTTTCAGACCTTCCCCTAGGGCTAAACTGCTGAGCTAGCAAGCAATAAAGATGTTAAAAAGCCATTACCTTGTAGAAGAGCTGCTGGCGGATGAAAGAGGCGCTTCCCGCCTCCTGCTATATTTCCATACACTAAGCTAGATGTTGTACGATTGGCGGAGAGCCAGGAAAATCAGCAGTTTTTATACTCTCGGGGAAGATTCGAGACCTTTCATGAATGATTAAGACACACCCACAGTCGTTTATTGGGTAGCTTATAGTTACACATCAACACTGGGGAAGAAAGACGCCATTGGCTGAAAATAAATGACAGAAATTTACGATTGACTAATTTCAAAACTGGCGGAAAGAAAGATTAATATTGCCAACCCACAAATGAAAGAACAACATTTAGTAAAGAACAAACTTATGAATACAAAATATCTTCAAGAAAAGTTCCTTCACTTCGCACCAGGGTGCATGATCATAGTTTTTGATAGAGACATCTGTGAGAGAATGTCCACACTTCTTGATAATTAGTAAACAAAACAATTCGAAATTAAAACAGTGACATCTTCTGATAAACGGTTGAATTAATTCAGTTTTAAAGTTCAGATTTTCAGCTGTAGAGGAGTACTTTAAGGCGGAAAATTCAAATGTGCGGCGTATAGGTGTTCCAACCGGTTCACTCTAAACTCCCAATCGCCACAGAAGCACCTAATTATTGAACATGAACATATCCGTCCTCAGAAGGTAGCGTCAAGGAGGGCGCCACATGTCAAGGCCACATGTGAGGCACAGATCGCACAAGTGAAAAAAATTATATATGGAGTAACATAGAGATTTCGTCAAACTTACTAACCATCATTTATGCATATGAACTGTACAGTGTCCGCATACAACCCAATATGTTAAATATACTATTATAATATTATATTTTCCCTGCGGCTCCACCCAGTCATTGCCATTGTTTCCATGTTAGCACGCAATATGCAATTTTCTATGTTAAATCGGACAGCAAAATAGGGAGTAACCGAGTCCTACTTCCATTTGACAGACGATGGACCCCTTGGAAACAGTTTGGCGAACGAAATAGAATTCGGATCTTATGGAAGAAAGGAAGTAGAACTCGCTATCGGCAAAGAGGATGCGTCTGGTTTTGTTAGGATTTAATGATTTTCTTGTAAAGGGAGATAACGGAGAAGAGAGAGAAGATTATAATGTGTCCTTAACAGGTGGTAAAAAGGGATGTTCATAGTTTTCGACAGGACTGTTAATCAAAAATACTATTGCAAGCAACATAGTTTCTGTTAAGCACAGATATATGAGCGTATGCTATGGGTATATTTAGCTGTTGGAGGAGTTGGGACAAGAACTGTCTCACTGTATTCACCATGTGAGGATGCGGATGAGGATGAAGTTCACAAGTTTTATGAAGCACTGAATGACATCGTATTCACGGTTAACAAAAACGGTCAACAGATTTCAATGTGAGAATTGGTGAAGTATGCGAAAAGGTGATGGGTAAATATGGGGAAGTATGGGAGCTTATAGAAATGTAAAGCCTTTATCGAACTTCTGTACTAGTATGGGATTGTCAGTTACGAATGCATTCTTTAAGCATAAGGCTATTCACTGCAGGGACGCCATATTCACAACAGTCTATTTCTTAAACGACTTTGAATTCTGGGAATCTGTTATGAATGTGCGGGTTTTGCCTGGGATGTTTCCATGATACAGAACGCTATGTGATCTTTATTGAATTAATTACCTCTAGACCTAAGATAGAGAGAGTGAAATCCATATCCAGACTAATAACGGTAGAAAATCTCCAGGACAATTAAATTAGACAGAAGTGCAAGGATGTAATTGGTGAAAAGTTCCAAACAATTGACAGTAACCAGGTTCAGGATATATAGGGAGAATGTGTGGCATACATGAATGCTGTAGTACCAACGGAATACCTAGGAACAACTGTGTGTAAAGATGAGAAAAAGCGAAGATATTGGTGGAATGATGAAGTGTAGGCAGCTTCTAAACGTAAAAGGAAGACTTATCAAAAATGGCTCCAAATAAATGACGCAGACAGGGAACTGCATGCACTTGAAAGAAACAGAGCGAAACAAATGCTTATTAAATCCAAGAATAAATCACGGGAAGCATTCGGTAATAACCAGAAAAGGCTAGGTCAAGCGGCAGGGAAACCTTCCAAGACAGTAATAAAAGGGCTTAGAAATGGAGGGAAAAATGAAAGGAATACTTTGAAAGTCCCCTCATCTTGAAAGGGAATCTTTCTGTTGTCGCGAACAACCGAGCTCATGGGCAGGTGGACAATGATGTTTGTGAAATTACGATTGGGAACGTGTAAAGGTTGGTAAATAAATTATATTATTCATAAAGCTGAAAGAATAAATGAAATTAGACCTGAAATGATTAAATATAATGGGAAGGCGGCAATGTCTTCATAGATTAATACGATTGCATGTAATATTATTAATGCAGCCTACATTCTGGTGGGACGAAAGCAGTAACTACACGTATGTATACGCAAGGGAATATGAAGGCTTGCAAAAACTATCCTGGTGTTTCATTAATAAGTATACCAGGAAAAGTGTTCAGTGGCATTTCGAATGGAGGATTCAATCAGTACTTGGATGAAACCCAATTTGGTTTCAGACCTCAGAGGGGTCGTCGGTGACACATTTGTCAGTAATCTCCATTGAAATGTTCTACGAGAGGGAGACACATTGGGAAATAGCCATCAACAGGTGTCTGTAAAATGTTAACAACGTTTGTGATATATTTAATGGATTTGTAAGAAAATCGTATTATTATAAAGGTTAAAATCAACCTACTCGTATTCGCCTGCAGACAGACTTCAAAGTTTATGTTCTCTGCAGATCAGGTAGTGGTATGTATTATCCCCGGAATACTCGCATATTCCTAACAGATTCCCAGAATTCAAAGTCGGTTAAGACATAGACTGTTGTGGATCTGGCGCCCTTGTCCTCCCTCCCATGTGTAGCGATGTATAGCCTTATCCTTAAAGAATGCATTCGTAACTGCTAATACCGTACTAGTAAAGAAGTCGATTAACGCTTCCAATTCCTATTACCTTCCATACCTTTCCCTATTTATTCATTTACCCATCAATTCATATCTTTGAGATTTCAGTGCGAAAACTCTCATTTTCCCCGCTCTATCTGTTGACCTTGATTACGATGTTATCCAGTGCTTCATAAAGCTTGTCGCGAACTTACAAGCTAGGTATTTCACAACAGTAGTTGCACGATCCAGGGAAACAAATTAAATAAATCAGTACTAATTTTCCCAAAGGAAGATCGTAGCAAGCGTGGAAACAGCTAGGCTAAACAGAGGTCAAGTGGATAGAAAGAGAAATAATGCTTACTGACTAAAATCATAATTCATTTTCGGATTACAACAACTTTATTGAGAGAAGGTTAAATAATAGTAATTAAATTTCAATTTCAGTCAGGCAAATTAAAGGGATAAAATTAAAAGATGGTAATTAAAGCTTAACCTCAAATTAAGAGAGGAAAATAAAGGGAAATTAAATTAATAAATCGTAATTAAAGATAAATTTCAAATTCCATGGAGTAAAATTGAAAGGAATTAAATTAATTATACGACCTTCTGGTTCTTTAAAATTAAAAACATGGAAACCAATTAAAATGAAAATAATCTGAGCTCACAAACCAGTACTTTCAAGAAATCTTCAGAGAGGGTAAACTGGGAATAGGAAACAACCCAAAGAAATGAACCCAAGAAAGGGGTACTTAATTGATCACTTTTTCCAAACCAGGTTTTCACACAACAAAATTTTTCAGAGTGAAAAATGTTCCTTAATAACCACTTCAACTGCAGAACCCGAACAGTAACATGTGAAATCCACAATAAATAAATTCCACCAAAAACATTAGGAAGAAGAAAACAGATAAAATATTTAAGTGATCCACAGTTAAAACAAGTCGTCAAGGACCAAAATTATCCGCATTAAAATTTTAGTAAATCACGACAGCCAAGCATACGGAGAAATAATAGACGCATTACAGAATCACGTCTCATCCCAAGAGCCGAATTCAACAATCTCCCCGAAAAACGCCTGTCAGCTGTCTGCACGTAACAAAGAGCAGAGACGGCAAATGTCAAAATAACAGGGGCAACGCCCACACTCATGTAAACACTGCTGTCATGGCAACGGGGTCACGTGACGAAGGACCACAAAATGGCTACCCACCCGGAAAGGAAAAAAAAAACACGCAGCCGAATGGTGACAAGAAACAATTTCCAACTCATAATGACTTCCCTGATGGGGATTTTCAGATTATAAGGAATTAACACGTTGAACAACATTACAACCAGTTACACAAAGCCCCAAATAATTGATAATTAATTTACAATTAAAAAGATCTAGATCACAGTCTTTCATTGGTAACGGCAGAAAACCTTTCTTGTGCACGAATATGTTTTAGACAGTAGAATATTATCCTTTTAAGTACTTCATTAAGCCAAACGAATTTAACTTGTTTATCTGGTTCCCTTCTCACATCGTTAGATTTCCTGGTAACAAAAGTGGATGCTTACTTACAGATTGTACTAAGGTCGTAGAGGAAAAAAAAATTAATTAAAGGAAATAGAACGGCGACAAGGACATCGCCCCTTGGCAATGTGATCACCCAGGGTCAATTACAACCCACATCCTTTCTTCTTTCTTCACTTAAAACCGGTCAAAAACCAACAGTAAACACAGAAGCAGCTCCGTCGTGTCTTCACTTTTCAAAACAAAACCAGTCGCCAATTATCGTGCGTGCAAGGAGTAAAAGTGAGTCTAGTTCCGTGGTTGCTCCTAGGTGCCAGCACAGACTCCACAGCATGCCTACCGAAAGCCGGCGCTACAGTGGCGGACAGCGTAACTATTATCTCAAGACATAAGACACTCCAAGATCAATTTCCATGAGTCGAAATAATTATCAAATTTGGCCTTGATGAAAAGGCAACTTGGCAAGTCTCCAGGCACACCACAATATGCGTCCGAATTCCGTGACAAGCTTGTGAAGTTTATCCTTATCTGCACCCTCTCATGGTGAATACACTGTAACCATTATCATCCTAATTCCCCCAACTGCTAGATATACCGACACCATATGCTCATATATGCACATAACGGAAACTGTTTTGCGCACAATAGTATTTTTGATGAACAGTCCTATCCCACACTCTATCTCTATATAACACCTGTTAAGGGCACTTTATAATATCTCTTTCTCTCGTGATTTCTCTTTACCCGAATATCATTAATTCCTAAGACATTCAGACGCATCCTCTTTGCTGATTCAGCCAGGTCTACATTCTTCCTTCAATGAGCCCGATTAATATTGATAACTCTACATCGACTCCATTGAATTCCATTTCGTTCCCCACGTTCTTTCCTAGGAGTCCGTCGCCTGTCAAATGGAAGTGATATTCCGTTACTCCCCTAGGTCCGAGGCTTGCTTAAAATATTCTACTCTCAGCACGTTATGTGAAGCAGGTTGCTACCCGACTGACACATAGTCCCAGTGAGAATCTCTCCTCTAACGGGTTAGAGACCAACAGTGGATTTTATAGTGTAGTCCTAGCTGTCTTAGCGCATGGAGGGCCATGACCCAGAATATGTCCTAAATGCCCTTTCGTATTCCGTAGCCGCTGTTATTCAGGCTCTCAGGACTTAATAGGCCGCTAGCTGCTACCCACTAGCCGTTGCTCATGGCCCACAGTTTAGGATGTGACTACAGTAACCAACACCCTCTTCTTCTACCGCTGCGGGGACGCGGGGGTTAGTTGTGTAGCACATGTAGATTTAGCTCTATTTTACAGCCGGACGCCCTTTCCGAGGCCAACCCTATCTGCAGGGATTTATTCACTAATTAGTGTTTGTGTGATGATTGGTAGTGTGGTGTGCTGTCTGAAGGTGAATAGGAGAGTTTTGGGACAAATACAAACACCCAGTCTCAGAGATAGAAGAATTAATCAGACGCAATTAGCATCCCGATTCAGCCGTGAATCGAGCCGGGGATCCTCTTAACCGAAGGCCTCAACGTTGAACGTTCATCCAATGAGTCTGAAAGTAACGCACACCATAAACTACTATTTACGAATATATCCTAAACATAAATATATTGAATTTGACCGACTTTCCCACAAGACAATATTTGGAAGACATTAGTCTTCAGACAATCTTCACAAAACCTGGGATCTTCTTGTAATTGTACAGGAGTAAATATATTTGTTCAGTTTTTGAAACTCGCGCCTGAACTTAAACTACCCTACACAAACAGCATTTTCTGCGCGCATCTGTTGAACACGCACTGCATTGAAGCTTTGGTGAGGGCTGGTTTTCCGGTGAAGTGGGGACAGAGGATGGAAAAGAGCAACGATCCCATGCACTTCTCTACAGCACTGCCAAATAAAGTGCTTGAAGAAATAATGATGAATAGTAAATCGATTTCAGGTTGAATAAAAAGTAATTCTTTCATGCACATAAGCGGCCATAAGACCTCTCTGTGTCGGTGCGACGTAAAGCCACCAGTATATAAGAGAAGAGGTTACGAACTGAATAGAAAGAGAGGCAAATTTAAAGAAATACAGCACTGTAGATATTTGTGGCTGTCCTGCATGCAACTTGCGGTCCAGACAAACATTTACATACACTAATGTGACAGAAATGTACGTAGGGAATCATAATTGTGCACGACACTTACTGACAAAGTTTTGTACACTTGCTTACCATTGGTGGGTACGGATAGAACGGCCAACAGTGTGCATGTTATTAGGCCCGATCGGGTATACGAGCATAAGGGGAGTACGTAGCGCCAGATTGTTAGTGAGCACTGTGTAAGGACCTCGGTGAATGCCGCGTACTCCTTTGAGACACTGTTACCAGCACTTGACAGATTTTGTAGGGTGCCTCACTGCAGGTACATGTGGCCGGCTGGTATATCCAGGCATGTGGGGCATACAGATGTCACAATTGCCTGATGTTGGACTGAATGGGAATGCGAGGGAAATCGCTCGCGTCACCAAGGTTCCGGTCGACCAAGTCTGACCACACCAAGGGAGGATCATCGAACTGGGCGTCAAGCAAATCGTAAACCCTTTACACATGAGCCGGCCATCCGGGCGCAAATAGTGAACTCGCTACAACACAGCGTGTCATCCCGCGCAATTGATTGAAGACTAGCAGCTGCCGAGCTAATGAATCCTACGCATGGGACGGTAATTTCCTAGTCCGTTTGCTGCTGGTATCCGACTGGGATGACACAGAATGTTATAGGGAGTCCATTACTTGTTCTCGGATGACAAGAGGTGATGTGAAGGGGCTATGATGTGTTTGGTGCAGAATACGGCTATCCTTCCTTGTGGTGGTCAGACGTGCTTGACCGAAACCTTGACGACGAGTATGCCTGCCCTCACGTTCATGTGCGACCAAACATCGGCCACTGCCACATCCGAACGCTCCACAAATCTGGATATTGCACGATTCCACCAGCCGGCTGCCCTTTTCTAACTCTGTCAGGTGCTAATAAAGCTGTACCAACACGAGTAAGCGGCATCTCCGGGTCCTTCACAGTCATTACTCAACATCTGAAGTTGTTTGCGCCCTCTATACACCTTACCAGGCCTGGTAACAACAATAAACCCGAACAACAAATGCACTCTGGTGACCGTTCTACCTCTCACGGATAGTTGCAAATCCAATAATTTACATAACCACCGATGGTGTGTACTGTACAAGTACGAAGTTACATTGACATCCGCACATTTCTTCTGGGTGATTCAATTTTTTTTTGTTAGGAAGCGTATATGAAAGCTATAGAAAATAAATATTTATCTATACAACACAGCACTGGTTTGCAACACATACGTAGTTACGCGGAATATGTGTTCTTTCTTTTCCTTTTTAGAAAATTTAAATCCTTTGCTATATGTTAGGTGGGGTGCCATTCTCACAGACGCGTAGGTCATCTACAGGGCGTCAATTTGAAAGACCTCACCAGGCCTGTACAGAGGACACACATTATTATTATTATTATTATTATTATTATTATTATTATTATTATTATTATTATTATTATTATTATTATTATTTTGCTAGTTGCTTTACGTCGCACCGACACAGATAGGTCTGATGGCGACGATGGGACAGGGAAGGGCTAGGAGTGGGAAGGAAGCGGCCGTGGCATTAATTAAGGTACAGCCCCAGCATTTGCCTGGTGTGAACATGGGAAACCACGGAAAACCATTTTCAGGGCTGCTGACAGTGGGGTTCGAACCTACTATCTCCCGAATACTGGATACTGGCCGCACTTAAGCGACTACAGCTATCGAGCTCGGTATTATTATTATTATTATTATTATTATTATTATTATTATTATTATTATTATTATTATTATTATTATTATTATTATTATTATTATTATTATTATACTTCTATGTGCACCATCCCGCGTCCAGGTTGATTACACGAGTTTCCAGACTAGCTCTAGATAATACTTTCATCTGCCGAATATTCTTGGGTTGTGAGTTCCGCGTGAGAAAGAAACACCGACGGCCTACGGTAAATACCAACCTACGTAGATGAACGTCTTCAACACGCTATTAGTCGGTTACCGTATATTTTTGACACCAAATTTTATCGCAAAAATCAGATTATCGTGGCTTGTCAAGTACACTGTACATGATATCATCATGATCGCAATGAAAATTAATCATTCCAAGCTTATATCTAGTATCTATTCTAAGTAGACATTGAAAGAATTCAATATTACTCTACTCAGCTTTTATTCATAAATTGATTTATGGATGAATTGGAATAAACGTTGATTACCTTGAAAATCATTTATACAGTATATCAGGTTTCCTATTCAATCAGTTTCTCAATCATATATTGATGTTGTCTTGAAGAAATAGGTTTGGGAAAACCTCTGATAAATAAATAAAATAATGAACTTAGGCCTTATTCATCTGACTCATAATCTTAGCCTATCGAAAAATTGTATTATAACTAAGTAGTTTCCAAGGGATTCAAATGAAAAGAAAAATAATTAAATTATATAATAAGTAAAATTACTCAACATAATTGAAAAAGTTGGATAATTGCAATAATTATAATTATTATAATGTTTGTAATGAATGAATTATTTGGATGCATCCGAAAGTTCTAAGTAAAATAAACTATATTCCTACTATATACAATTCAAATTAAAGTTCAATTGGAAAATGAGGAAAACGCAAAGAAAATGGCCAATAATTAATGACTCAATTAATTAATTAATTAATTAATTAAGATCTGGAATCTCTGAAAATTAAGTTAAGTTGCTTCTCGAAACCATCAAGATTCAATTGCCTGAATTAAATTCGCATACAATTACAGAAATGTATATCACTCGGTTGAAAACAGTTCATCTCAATGTCCACGCACAGTAGAAAAATCGTGTGAAAGGATTACTGTCTGATCCTTAGGTATTTACTCTATTCGAAGTTTCAATTTGTTCAATGTTTCATATTTTGTACCAACTAGCCTCCATATAAGCAAAACTAAGTCCACTTTAAGTCGTAAGCATCTTCAAATTATTTCCATCGTAAGGATTACATTGCTAAATTATTCAATTATTCCTTTAATTCATGGTTAAATTTCAGCTAAAGTGCGTATATGACTTACCATAACATTTCCAAGTATATCACGATTAATAATCCAACGAAATACCATGTATGGAAAAACTGACACATAGGAAGACTCTATCCTCATCTAAAATCCACATATGAAAGTCTAAGTTACCAGTGATGACTAATATTGCTCCAAGAGAAAATAAATAAATCGTAAGCTGACTTGCTGTAAGTGAGAATATATGAAAACAGTCGTAGTTATGTCAGTGAAGGTCTAAATGTTTATGTAAGTGATCTCTCGGCTCCTCGAAGATCCTACTTATTCAATTAATTCTTTAGTGATGGCATTAAGATCGTATTCTAAACTGTATCATATATATATTAGGGAATAAAATAGCAATCAGAAACAGTACGTTTCACCTCCGACACCTTAGCATGTGCAATCCACACATACTACCATTTCTCGAAGAAATACTATGACCGACACCTTAAATAACAGTAACTATCACCATCAAAATACACTAGCAATTCATATGCTAACTATATTCATTATTTAACACTTCCATTATCGCGTAGCATTTATAATTGAAGCACTCATTCCATCAAAACACAACATATGTACTATCACCTGCACATATATATATTCATTACCATTACTGTCATAGTATCAAATAAATAGTACACTGTAACCTTAAAATTGTGCCATCAAATTTCCTTGTAATACTCCCTAAATACGATCTTTACGCTTGCTATTAGTCAAAACCATCATGCATATAAATATTAGGTTCCTCATAATACTCTAATATTTCACTGACAACAAATTATGAAAAATATCAATCACTTCTCCACTCTCATATTGACAGATTTACGAACGGCATTTCACTGGTGCTTTAACGCCTATGTTTGGAATTTACGGTAACTTTGGATGAATACCTATTTCCTTGTGAACACACACACGTATATTAATTACGCACACAAAATGTTACTACATATATTATACATTAACCCAAAGAATAAGGTTTTCTACTTACGATACGACTTAAATGGGGACTTATCTTTGCTTATTGGATCTGGCTTCCATCTCGCTGTTGATCGTCATAGGATGGTAGGTCTTGCTCCCTGGTTCGGCTTAAGTAACAAGGAATCATCTCGTCATCACAGCTGACTACTATCCTCCTGGATCATCCATCTCGTCAAGCGTTACCATAGCCAGAGTAGTCCTCGCCTCAGCTTCTTAGAACATCATGACGGCCTCCATTGCATCAAGGACAGAATAATACAAGGCGTTAGTGGATTTATACATGGTAATCTGCTTAGTAATGCTAATGTGGTCAGTATATTTGTTTTCTGTTCCGCTTAATTTGCCTATAAGACTCTAAATATCGTCTTGTTTCAAACTGCCTTGCTCGCCGAAACGTTATGAATTTTATGTGCTTTAAGGATTGCACTCTGTTCCGTCTACTTCAGTTCTCTTGATGTTATGCAGTATCGGGCAAATAAAATGTTCCGAGCCCAACCGTGACGTAGTGAAGCTCCAACTTGACGTTTCTTATCAGCTGGTCTTTTATCTCACGTATATGTCAAATACAGCTGGTGTTCGGCGGGTTATCGTTGACTTGATCTTATCTCTAACAGTAGACTAAACTCTCCAATTATTACTGGGTTTCTTTACGCGATTCCGTCTTTCTTGGTGTAGTGCTCAATTAAGAATCCTTTCTCTAATGGAAGATTTTTTTTTTCAATAATGGATTTAAATAATCCGCTCTCGTCATTCTTTCGCACTGCCTTCTAAAAAAAATTCCTTCTGTGATTGCCGGTTGAATTTATCATCTCTTCAGTTCATACAGCTGTTAATTGTTTTTATTCTGACCCGCTAATAGCCGAAGCGCCATTTTTGTTCCAGATATAGTAACTATAGAACGGTGAAATGGCACATATGTAAGATGCTTTTTTACCGTGCGAGTAATATAAAGTAAGTAATCGCGATTTTTCTTTTTTACAATTTCCCTTATGTCACACCAACATGCATACGTCTTATGACGACGATGGGATAGGGTTGGGATAGGAATGGGAAGAAAGTAGCCGTGGCCTTAATTATGGTATAAGTACTAGCTTATTAAATTTGTCACAAAAGTGCAACGTCTCCCAAAATATGTTGTTCTATGCAATACCTGTGGATAACCTAAATTACAGAAAGTGCAATAACCAATATTTTATATCCGATACACATGTACCGTATGAGCGATGATAACGGAGATATCAAGGAATTCAGACTAAGGTCAATCGGTAGCGAGCTTGGTATGATGATCGATAGTCATCATCATCATCATCGTCCGACTCGTTGGCTGAATGGTCAGCGTACTGGCCTTCTGTTCAGAGGGTCCCGGGTTCGATTCCCGGCCGGGTCGGGGATTTTAACCTTAATTCGTTAAATCAAGTTGCTCGGGGGCTGGGTGTTTGTGCTGTCCCCAACATCCCTGCAATTCACACACCACAAATAACACTATCCTCCACTACAATAACACGCAGTTAGCTACACAAGGCAGATGCCGCCCACCCTCATCGGAGGGTCTGCCTTACAAGGGCTGCACTCGGCTAGAAATAGCCACACGAAATTAAATTATTATCATCATCATCAATGTCCCACTCCAGTCACCCGGGTGTGGTTTGTAGTAGTGCAGCCATTTTATTCTATTAGTAGGTATTTTCCAAATTGTCACCTTCATACTTTTTTTTGGAACACATTACAAGGGAAGCATTCGGACCTCCCGATAAGAATAGTCACATAATTTTCTTGGGTAAACAAGTTAGAATTCTAAATTATTGATTTGAAGAGCGGAATTTCGTAATCAACTGAAACCTCAGAAACAAGGCTTACGACAGTAGACTGTAACGTTGAAGCAATAACGTGCCATATACACTGTACCCGAGAGCCATTTTGGCATTGTGTGATACTGCGTTTGTCTGGCAGTTAGCATGGCTTGTGTAAATCAGCGACTGTTGGTTCAGTAGTCTGATTCAGGGCATAGGCCTGCTTCCATTCTAACGAATACCGTGTATTGAATATATGTATAATACTTTGTGTTTAGCAGATTAATCAAGTAACCGTAACCCTGTGGTGCGAATTCTGGGGAATGAAGTGATGCAGAATTCCCAGGCGGACAACACGTCTCTAACATACATCGACCGGCGTTTTGCACGGGAATTGTGTAACCTACAGGAGCAACATATCAGTGGTGGCGTTGCCTTGTGAGAATGGACGATAGAATTTCGTATAATTCCTGTGAAGGTAATGGCACTTGAGGATTTCAGCATACAACGTACCCAACAGTTCCAGTTCCAGTGAATCATCACAACCGAGTGAAACGGAAAAGTATCCATGAACAGTTTTCGGGAAAAGCAATGCAATATATTTATAACAGTGTCGTGATTGCAAAGAAACTCTTTGCAGCAACTGCCCGAAATTGCAAGACATTACCGTAGAGAGTGAAGCAAATAGTGAAGGCGCTTCAGAGAGGAGGTGCGTTAGAAAAATTCGTGGGCGTACAGTATGTACACCAAATTCCGGAATGTGCGTAACAAAGGGCATGCAATTCACTACTGGCATTTGGAGAGGTGAGAAAGAATCTTCTATCACGCTGGAAATTCGCAGTTTTGAAGTCACTAAATATTTCTTAGTACCAATTCAAACGAGGCTGTAAATTAACATCACGCTAGGCAACAACGTTCATTATTAGATGGAATGTCACCCTTCTTTTTGCATTTTCTTTCTAATGTTCTTATTTCTCTAATTCTTTCCTTGTTATTTTTACTATTTAAGGACGATGCATTTACCCAGTCCCGAGCCAGTGGAAATAACCGATTAAAGTTAAAATCCCCGACCCAGCCGGGGATCGAACGTGGCGTCCCAGGGCCAGCACGCTAACCATTTAGTCATGGAACCGGACACGATGCCGACATGGTGGTCAGTACGGACCGAAGTCGATTTTAGTACGAATTTACGTCAAATATGACACTATCAATGCCCGGGGAGAGGCCAATTGAAATTGTTGTTCACATCATGACATCTACAAGCAGAGGCAGAAGAAAATTACTGCACTGTGCAGGGAACGTCACGGAGAAAGGATAAGCCGCAAACTATTGCTAGATTTGCCGATAATCTGTAGCATCGCGGAACTAAATTATTAGTTAATTATTAATAATATAATGGAGTGTGGCCTCGGAACAGGTCTGATGCATCATGATGAATTCAATTGCAGAAAATGGCACACACACACACACACACACACACACACATACACACCCAGCCTCCGAGCGATCAAGGTTAAAACTTCAGACCCATTCGGGAATAGAACCCGGGACCTCCTTTGCAAAAGGCCAAAACGCTAACTATTTAGCTATGGAGCCGGACACAGTTAATATTAAATGAAACTGGAAATAAATTTTAGATCTTACCTTTCACCTAAGAAACTTTTGAAAATTATGTCCGTAGTTCTCGATACAAGCATTGTTAGACATTAGGGGTTGTAGTAAGGATGTAAAGGAGAGTGCATATAAGTCTCTGGTAAGACCTCAACTAGAGTATGGTTCCAGTGTATGGGACCCTCGAGAGGATTACTTGATTCAAGAACTGGAAAATATCCAAAAGCAGCTCGATTTGTTCTAGGTGATTTCCGACAAAAGAGTAGCGTTACAAAAATGTTGCAAAGTTTGGACTGAGAAGTCTTGGAAGAAAGGAGGCGAGCTGCTCGACCAAGTGATATGTTCTGAGCTGTTAGTGGAGAGATGGCGTGGAATGATATCAGTAGACGAATATGTTTGAGTGATGCCTTTATAAGTAGGAAAGATCACAATATGAAAATAAAGTTGGAATTCAAGAGGACAAATTGGGGCAAATATTCGTTTATAGGAAGGTGAGTTAGGGGTTGGAATAACTTACCATGAGCGATGTTCAATTCATTTCCAATTTCTTTGCAGTCATTTAAGAAAAGGCTTGGAAAACAACAGTTAGGGTATCTGCCACCTGGGCGACTGCCCTAAATGCAGATCAGTAGTGATTGATTGATTGATTGATTGATTGATTGATTGATTGATTGATTGATTGATTGATTGATTGATTGATTGATTGATTGATTGATTGATTGATTGATTGATTGATTGATTGATTGATTGATTGATTGATTGATTGATTGATTGATTGATTGATTGATTGATCAGCGTTGAGGCCTTCGATTCAGAGGGTTCTAAGTTCGATTCCCGGCCGGGTCGGGGAATTTAATCTCGTCTGATTAATTATTCTGGCTAGGAGATGGGATTTTGTACTTGTCCCAACACTATCCGCTTCACATTCAGACAATACGCCATACAACCAACCACACAGAAATACGCAATAGTGATTACACCCTTCTAGGTATTGTTGGCGTCAGGATAGGCACCCGGCCGCAAAATAGGGCCACATACACACGTGCGAAACAATTTGCACCCACGGTCCCACAGGTGTGGGAAAATTGGTAGAGGAAAATAATAATAAGAATTTATGGATACAAACATTTAATCGGCGTAAAGTGTTCCGAAACACTCGTAACACTACCTACGAAATTTCACGTATCATTCTCCAGGACTTTAAGAGTACACTTTCTGTTTTGAAGTTCGCCACAAATAAATTCATAAACACTAATCGGGAAAACGCGGGGACTTAAGTCCACGCCTGTGCACGACTAATTATTCGCTCAACGAACATATATTTTAACGCAAGCATTGACTGATACGCTGTATGTGCAGTGACGTTATCCTGCTGGAAGTAGGAGTACTACTTTTCTTTACTTCCTCATTCAACATTTCAATATAATGTCGTTATGAATTACTGCATCGTAAAAGAAAATAGCGCCAAACATTCCACGTACAGTAATGCCACAACAAACACCGACTTTCTGCTGAGCATCGCCAGTCTCCCAATGCTTTAAATTCTGAGAACTCACACACCCACTTAAATAGAAATAAGCTTCGTCCGTCATAAGTAAAAGAGAAGAACTGACAATGCAATTATGGACAGATTGCTGCATCCTCCGACAATACTTTACGCAGGCAGCTGGATCCCGTGATTTGGCTATGTATTTTTTCGAAACTACTACAGCGCCAGGAAACGACGTAGAAATCTGCGAACTGTTCTCTCATGTGATGTCTTCTTTTGGCGAATTGTCTCAACTACAAATATCACTCTTCAATATTATACGTCAACATACTGATAGCTAACACAAATAAAGTTTAACAACAAGTGTAGAAATACAACACTAATAATGCTAATAAAGTCCGCTCAATAATAAATGGTCTACTAAACTAAAGATTCATTCCGTATGCTTACCGATATCCATGTTCAAGGTGAAAACTGAACTCATACTCAAACCCCGCAACTAGGGAATAGGGCAAGCGTTTCTCCAGTCCACCTGTTTGGCAGCACCGGCTAATGTACCGGTAAAGTTTCCCTGCCTCTCCCTGTGATACCCATTCCTGCACCATTTAGGTGATTGTTTTCATCTTAGGACGCATCATAAAGAAGCGCATAGGTTGTTAAATTTAACAAACGTCTTTCGAACACACTAAAACGAAGCCAACCTCTAAACATAGAGTATGACTGCAGCACCACTGGAATGACCTCAACAGTTCTATACTGTCTTGGATTCGTGCAGTACGGAAACCAGAATTAAAGGATGAATCGTTTTTGTTGCTGGATTTTTGGTTTGCTCGAAATGACTCAACTTTGTCCACCAAAACCTTCAGACACTAGGATATTAATTTCCCCACAAAACAACATACCATCTAATACCACAAACTACAGTACTATCAGCCTCTTGAAATATATTTTTTTCACCAATAAAAACTATTGTGCTACGCATAGAAAGTATGTGCATCACGTCGACAGGACAGAATCTTCATTTTCAAGATGCGTTCTTTTGTATAGAATCAGGTAAGTGCACCACAGTACCAGCCTCTGCTCGCTATGAGTGGAAGACGATTGGAAGTGTATCACAGGACACGCTACTTCGGTTCCGTAATGTGTTGGACGTCAGTTTTTCTTGTTCTTGGCACATACATCACTGCTGACTAGGATTTCAGTGTCGTCATTATTTGTTCGTGATGTGAGATGTAACGTTTCCGTTTTTGCAGTACTGCCTTCTCACTCCATATAAGCACGATGTGCAGAATTTGTTTAGTCGTATGGAGATTACAAACTAGACAAGACAGAATTACACCTTAAAGTCCGAGATTTCCAGCCACTTAATTTATTTTTTAGAGAGACTGAACAAGTCATCAGGAAATCCAGTGTACGAATAAAGAGGGCAGCGTGGAAGAGATGTTCAGTCGTCTGTTCTTCTAAACTGCATTCGCACATTGGTGAGCTGATCCAACCATATTTGTACAGGAAGCAGTTACAGCAGTCATTTGGCTTCTTAGTGGGATCAAAACGGTGGGCATTGGTTCCCAATGTTTTTAATCACTGCTCCGTCTTCCATCTATCATTTAAATTAAATAAATCCGCAATATGTTTTCCTGCGATGACACTTGCTGGTCTTCTTGATCGCAATCGTTGCTGTGGCGAATGGCAGAATTCCTGATGCAGAATATGTAGAATGAAGTGTATTTAAAAATTCAAGATGATGTTCCTGATCTCAGCTTTGAAATTTCTCTATTTTACAGGTACAGTATGTTTGGCACGTTATAACTCCAAACTTTACTGCCGTGCACCCTACTTTCATGAGCCTTGTCATAGGGTTTACGGTGATAGCGTAATGCCGCATTTCTCATTAGTTACCTTGGTTTCTTGCTTGTTCACCCCAGAATATTTTGTGACGGTTGACGTCGTAACGTCCGAAAGCTTTCCCTGTAAGCTCATTTTGGAATTTCGCCACGTTTCAAGACTGGGTGCTCATTATGCCACTACTCTTTGACTCTATTATATCCCTATGAAGGTCACGGGTGTTAGTAATTGATAGATCGCAATCTTGACACCCACCCCCATCACCTTACTACCTTGTATATAAATACAAACATGGATTACAAATTACTTCTTTCCTGCAATTTTATATATAATTGAATAATCTCATCTCCGGAATACAACATCCGCCCTATGTTTTAATAAAATTACATCGCTTTTATAATAATACTATGTTTTTACCATTAAAATTAGAAATAAATATGCTTCAAAAACATCAAAGTGCTCTATAGCCCAGAAAGGTATAACAGCTTACGCCTGCATCATTGTATCCGACAGTCAGTCAGTCAGTCAGTCAGTCAGTCAGTCAGTCAGTCAGTCAGTCAGTCAGTCAGTCAGTCAGTCAGTCAGTCAGTCAGTCAGTCAGTCAGTCAGTCAGTCAGGCAGTCAGTCAGTCAGTCAGTCAGTCAGTCAGTCAGCCAGTCAGTCAGTCAGTCAGTCAGTCAGTCAGTCAATTAGACAATCATTAATTCATTTGTTCATGCTATTATAATTATATAAAATAAAAGAGCAAAAGTGGTTAAGGGATTGAGATAGGAGAGGTAGATCTGCAGGTTACGCTTTAGAGTGTGAATTGCTTGTGTATCTATGTCTACTTATTAGTCCCGTTTCTTGATACGGGGTCAGGGATGATGTGAGATTATATTTTGTTGCATATTTTTACGGCCGAATTCCATACCAGATGCCAAGTTTAGTTAAAGTGTAAGTGCTATTTCTTTTTTTTCTTTTTTTTTTTTGCTATTTGCTTTATGTCGCACTGACACAGATAGGTCTTATGGCGACGATGGGATAGGAAAGGCCTAGGAGTTGGAAGGAAGCGGCCGTGGCCTTAATTAAGGTGCAGCCCCGGCATTTGCCTGGTGTGAAAATGGGAAACCACGGAAAGCCATCTTCAAGGCTGCCGACAGTGGGACTCGAACCCACTATCACCCGATTACTGGATACTGGCCGCACTTAAGCGACTGCAGCTATCTAGCTCGGTAAAGGGTAAATGAAGATGAAATGAAGGATGGTATTTGATATTGGGTAGGGAGGTGGAAGGATCTACAGTATGAATAGGAACTCTCCCGAAATTTGCCTTGAAGTTAAAATGGGGAAGGACAGAAAGCCATTCTCAGGACAGCCGACGGTACGATTCGAACCCATTCGCCTCCCGCTGCAGAGACTGCCTCCATGGCACGTCAACAGTGTGAATGTGAACAAATTTCCGGTTGGTCAAATACTTATGCCATAAAGAAAATCGTCAAGACATAAAGCAACTGAAGGTTACTGAGATTACTTCCAATTTTCAATCTTTCTGCAATTACGATACCCGTTGAAGATTACCTTAAATCTCAGTCTGGGTGAATCAGTGATAGAATGCCCGACTCGTGTTGCCAACTATGGACCCTGGCGGAGGTAGTCGATATTAGAAGGGCGGTCAGAAATTCTGGCACTCAATGGCATTGTTGTTGGCATGTTCAAGATCTCTGGTGGTGTAGCCTGTGACATCCGCCAAAATGAACCATCCAGTAGAAATACGCATTCACAGATAGACAGCAGTACAATCGGAATGTGGGCATTGATAGGCAGGCCACATGAATGGCCTGCAACTTGGTGTGTTACGTAACGAGGGAGATGATATGAAAGTGCAGCGGGACTTTGAAGTAGTTGTCTATTCCATAACTGTAGTAATTCAATAGCACTCACTAAAATTCTATCCTTTTATTAATCATGCATTTAGTAGTATGATCTACCTACCAGTACTCTTAAATATTTAATGTCCGCCTGGTAGACATGAACGTTAAAACGTCAAGTTTGAATGGTCTGTCATCTTGGTTAGCCGGCTCGAGTCCCGTTGGTGGAAAGCAATTTCACCATCATAATGTTGGAAGGTAGGATAGGAGGAGTTGTAGTGTGCTATTTCCAATCACTAGATTGCGTGCCAAAAGCTACAATTCTAAATCTCTCTAGAGAGGCTAAATGGAGTGAGGGCATATAACGCTGGTAATGATGATTTGTCCGTTGGGTGGGGACGTGAACTCTTGAGCATACCCCTTGGTGTTATACGACAGGAGTAGACTATGGGCAAACAGTTTCTCCCTCTCAGTATACCAACATCATCATCATCATCCCACACCCAGACGTGTTGGTCGCCCATTGGCCTCAAACTGAAAGATTTGCACCAGACGAACCAGTTAGGTTCTCGGACACTCCCGGCACTAAAGCAGCCGTATGGTAAATTGAGTTAATAAATAATTAATTAAATAAATAAACAATAAATAAATTAAATAAATAAATAATAGACGTGTAATGTGTATACTATAAAGATAGACAGTCCACAACAAAATAAGCCTATATTTCGAAAGAAACACCCTGGTGTCTTCTCTTTTAATTCGTAAGTGCTCTAAACATCAAATGCAACTCTGACCCCTTCAAGTTTGGAAGATATATGTTATATATATATATGTTATTATTTATTATGATCATGGTCTTTCTACTTGTTTAATGTCCCACTAACACATCGGAAACTTTCGGAGATGGAAGGATGAGAAAGGGCTAGGATCGAGAAGGTGGTGGCCATAGCCTTATAAAATGGGATACCACGGAGAGCCATCTTCAGGGCTGCCGACTGTGTGATTCGAACCCACTATCTCCCGACTGCAAGCTAACATCTGCCCGACCAACTCGCTCGGTATTATTATTATTATTATTATTATTATTATTATTATTATTATTATTATTATTATTATTATTATTATTATTATTATTATTATTATTAATTCTAACGGCCATCCAACGTGAAGTAATATATCCAACTACTACATGTTGCTTTATTTACCTGTTATTGAGTTTTACAGTGCCGGAATATTGCCTCACACGAGTTCTTAGAAGTGCCTATAAATCCCCCCGTACGAAGCTGATATAAATACCACCAAAGTGAACCGAGATTGAAACGCATAACTAGGGCTAAGAAACCCACCGCTATATCTTCTGAGCCACTCCGCCTAACACGTAATTGTGTGATGGTTTGCAGAGTAGTACGTTGTATATAAATTTAGAGGTATCAATTTAGACCAAAATCCGCCACCAAGCCAGAAAAAAATCAGGTATGTCTAAAATCCCCAACGCGGTCTAGATCGAGTCGGGATATTATGAATCGAAGGTCACCATAGAACTGTGCAAAGTAACCCTGACAATAGAAGCACTAGCCTTGTTAGTCCATGTTTGCTGATTCTATTCTGACTCAGTCCAGCTATATTATTTTGAAGGTGCTCGGATGCGTCAGCTTCATCGATAGTTTGCCTGCACGTAAAACAGTTGCAGTAGGGCAAAATTCTGGCACCTCCACGTCTCCAAATATCGTAAAAGCAATTAGGAGCTGGATAATAATAATAATAATAATGTGTTACTCAATTTTCGGGTAAATAAGTTTTGCAGTTGTAGTTTGATTCTTAATTATGTTTCAAAATGTGTGTTTTTGATTGGAGTCTACTTTGACGACATGTACTTTCATTAAGTGGGGCTAGAATTGGGATATAGTAGGCTCGAATGCCACTCTCTGTGTCTCTGATGATGGTTTTCCGTGGTTTCCCATTTTCTCGCCGGTTGAACGCTGGGGCTGTACCTTAATTAACGCCACGGCCGCCTCCTTCCCAATCCAAGCCCTTTCCCATCCTTGAGTCGCCATAAACCTTCACTTTGTTAGTGTAACGTTAAATCATTTGCCCAAATGTTTCATTTGATAACAATATCTCTAGGCGTTTCTTTATAACTGTCTTCCATACTTCAGGTTTGCTTGTAAAAGATTTAAAAAGAACATGCTCCTTTTTTGCTCATGACATGAATGTAATTTTCAGCTTGATTAATATTTAAGTAATGCACCTTAATTTCGAAGTTCATTTTGTGAAAATATAACGGGTCATTCTCCAGATAATCAGGTAGGAACTCGGATTAACACACTTTCTGAGCCGAAAGTAGTTACTGGAGTTATTTACGCGAAACGACTACAGACGAACGATAAACGTACATTATATTCGAAAACGGGGCTTTCTACTTCCATTTTTCCATGGCCCTCTACTTTTAATTCTCCCCTGCTTTTTAATTCTAATTCTCTGCGGCTATGAACCGAAAACTCACATGAACCGCTGATCTCCAACTTAAGGACTTACCTTTTTCTGTCACTTGTTTTGTCGCTTGTTATTACAAGAGACCCTCACTCCAGGCTTATGCATGCGACGCTTGTGCGGCCATCTCGTTCAGCAGATGTAATTTTGGTCCTATTTGAACATGTACTGAGTCTAGTTTCCTCCTGAATATATTATTTGTAGGCTTTACCCTCTTATCAGTCATATACAAACTTGGACATTTTTGTAAGGTGTGCCAAAATTCGTCAAATTTCAGTCAAAGAACCTTCCATATTCTTTTAGATTTACCGTCAAATTTTAATGGTTCCAGTGTTTGCTGATAGACCTTTTCGAATAAAAATTACTTCTCTTTAGGCTTTGTGTGATATTTAAACGACAAACTTCACTGCACGGTAACTCACATTTTTGACTGACAAAACATACGTTAACTGGTGTGCCCATCTTTTGATTACATCAAGCGCATTGCATTAGCTAACGTGGTACGTCTTATACACTCGTCCTTCTAAAATATACTGCATTAATATGCAAACCATTCCTAAATATGTAATACGTTTTGAGATATTATCATTTTTCACATTACATAAGAGGCGTTACATTCAGCTTCTGCCAGATACCCTTGACTCCAACTTGAATGACGTGAGTAATATATAGGCTATTGGTTATAGATTCATTTTAGGAGGTACAAAAATGTTTTGTGCTAAAGTGTATGATATCTACCGAACGATTTGCGTGGACAGTGCGGGACGTGTAGCTGTTAGATCACATTCGGGAGGACAATCCTGGCTTCATATAAAACCTAGCGGTACTCACTATCTTACTTACCGACACTCTACCAGCATTACGCAAACCACATTGTTATTCACTCCACACTGAATGATAAAAGCCACATACAAGAAAGGAGAAATAAAGATAAAATTTCAACGAAAATGGAGAGAAATTAATAGAAATATGCGTAGTAGAGGAATTCTACATCCAGAGCGGTGGGTGTTCGGGGGATGAAATAGAGAATTTATCTTAACAGTTGATTCAGGAGGGAGTGCTACGTATATATCTATTGCATGTACAGAGGTGCTGACTTACAGATTTACATTAAGTTGTTATTCGATTTCTGACAGGTGAAGGAAAATAATAATAAATTTTATTGCGCACAGTGTGCAAAATTTGCATATTACATCAAGTAAATTACAATACACTCAAGGAGAACTTTGTTCACAGCAAAATTGATTCAGAGAGGCTGTTCTCTTCTTGCACTTCATTACGTGATATGTATCACACTGTTCATTGCACAATACACACTCCTGGCTGGCCCAGTGGTAGGATTTCTTGGCACAGATAGGGTGATGAAAGCTGTGTATTGCAAAGCGTGTCACAAAATGTCTCAACTCATATTCCTCTTTCATCCAATCCTTATTTATCAGTGCGTCTGTACTGTAAAAGCTTTCCTCAATCGAGTCCCTTTTGTCTCGTAGTTCTCGTAACAGTTCCTCGTATGCCAGAGTTTGCTGTAGAGGCATTTGTAGTCTTAAATTCTCTATCAAGAAGGTTTCCCGTGCTAAAACATATACGTACCGGGATCGGGTGAATTTAAATACCCGTAGGACCCTCTTAAGGTATCTCGGTTTCATGCTTTCCAGTTCTCATAGCTGTTTACATGATAGGTACTCCCACATCACTTCTAATCCGTATGTGAGCGTTGGTAGCGCTTTGACTTGAAAAAGTTTCATGGCCGTCTCCAGTGACATTCTTTGCAGATGTTTGATTTTACTTATGCTTCTAAGTGCAGCAGCTAATCTCTTCATTATGTGTACTGAGAAGGTCGTCCCGGAGACTTGCAGTGTGGTCCCTAGATATGTGAACTGGATTTTCGGTGTTAATGTATGTCACCAACGTACAATGTAGTGAAGGAAAATCGAAATCTTAACAATAGATTAATAATGTATAGAAACAGTTGGTAAGGTATAGATGGTAAGGGGAAAATAGAGATAAATTTAAGGATTATTACAGGGAGAACTCTCAAAATGTTGAATTTTTGAGGTTATGGTAGAGAATAATAACATAGATGAAACACTAAGAATCATTTAAAGTTCAGTAGCAATAGCAGGCAGAGGAATGCTTGTAAGAAAGTAGAGGAAAAATATCTTATGGTGTAATGATGACTTTAATATACTTTATCTCCGACCACAAAGTATAGGAAACGACCCTGTGGCGTAAACTATTAATGCAATCAATAACTGTAGTATAGAAGAGATAGGAAGACTGTCGACCTTCGTCGAATTTAATCGATGATCTAACTGAAGACGGTTGTTGAGAATCTATGCCTCTTCGGAGGTACTTCCTCAGGTAGATATTGAAAGTCGTTTTCCGTTATAGGATAATTTTTATTAGAATAATCTAGCATATCTGAATATAGAATCTCTGCATTCAGTTTATGATATAAGCAGCCATCTTGCGTTTAGCCTCAAGCTAACAGCTTACCCTTGATTAAAGAGTTATAAAGCCAAAGCTTAACCTAGTGTTAAACTAACCGCTGTTGATGAAACAGAATTAATAGTCAAATTCAGAGTTAAGACTGTATAACACTATTTAAACCACGTTGATGAAACCGGGCATTAGACGACATCACAATCCTCGTTGTATGCACTTTTACCTCGAAGTAATCGAATTCGTAATTCAAGTGTCATTTATTGTTTTTACTTTTTACAATTCGCCATATGTAGATGAAGTTAGTTTTGCTAGTCCGAACTTCTATCTCATCCTTGAGACAAAACATGTCATTCGCTTTCGCGTTGCTTTTTAGATACGTGAGCAATTTTAACATGAACTTCTATAAAAATGATATTAGCAAGTTTTATAGCCATTGAGATAATAAGTAGGTTGCTAAAAGAATGAAACTGAGATTATGTAGTTTATTTTCTCTCTCCTCTTCATTTATAATAAGTAGCAAAGCAATGAGGCCTTGTAAATTTTATCAAAATATGCTCAAGCAATGTAACATACATATACACTGTAATATTACTTAAAAACTTGCCGCACTGTTGGTCTTCAATTGTACCTTTCCTATTCCATTTTTTTCTCATTGCGCGTTAATTGAAATTTACTTTATATTAATTTATATAAATAATAATGATAATAATAATCCTACAATATTTGTAAAATGGCGCCAGAGGTCTCCAAAGAATCACACAAAATTTTATAATAATTATTATAATAAAAGCAGTAGCAGAACAAAATTTTATCTCGTGTCACATATATATCCGGTATTCGATTAATATGACGTTACATTAAACATCCTGAAAACTATAAAAAATGGATGGAAACATGCAATCAGGCTGATGTAAAGTAATTTAATTTATCATTTGGTTAGTTTATTATAACATAAATGTTATTAACACAATAACATTATAGGAATGAGAACATCTATATTTCAGTCTTGAAAACGTATTTTCTGTACTCAACAGCCATCATCATATCGTCCCTGTTCTGCCAAAACGGCGAATGTTACAATGCTCTTCCTATCCATTATTTCCCTTAAGACTTGTCACGCCTTCCAGACACATATTGATATTCGGTCCATCAGAACAATTTCCGTTGAGTTCATTTTCCTATGTGCGTGTCTAAAGTAAAATGAACCTTACTGTACCATACTGAAGGAATGTATGTTTGCATGACATTTACCCACTCCTAGAGTGTCATGTATTTCAGGTTCATTTTCCTTTACACACACGCATAGGAAAATGAACTCAACGAAAATTGTTCTGATGGACCGCATATCAATATATAGCTGGAAGGCGTGACCAGTCTTAAGGGAAATAATGGATAGGAAGAGCATTGTAACATTCGCCGTTTTGGCAGAACAGGGACGATATCTACTAGTCATTTCTATCCAACAAGGCCAAATTTTTATGTCTCATGGACCTTCTTCTGTGGATCTGGTTCTGCCGTCCTCGGTTCATGTCTCACATTACTCTAAGACCAGTCTTATTACCAGGTATAGTACTCCATTCCAAGTGACGAATCCCATCTATAACTTACAAAATTCACACGCATAAATGATAACCAGTCGCTCATGATCTAGTTACATAGAGTGCTCCAGTAGTAGATGACTCAGGTTTCAACCGACGAAATATTCAAAACTAATGTTCAAAACAATTAGCAAGAACATAACCACCTAGGACGCTTGAATTATGGAAGTATATTAAGATCTGTGTCCAAACAAATGACATGTGGGACAAACAATGCAACGCTCAAAAAGACCGCCTCTAAATTAAATGGTACTTATGACCACCGACAAAACAGAATGGCATAGAATACAGTAAGACATGCTTCCTTGTCCACGTGCCTTTATATATCCATTTTCGATTCAAATAAGTTTCCATTCACTGAACACCCTGGAGTAACGAATACAGGAGAAGTTACTTCGTTTGGAAAAATTTCGAGCTGTCACTGCTTGAATTGTCTAGTTATATAAATCTGCGCTACTAGCGCAGAAACAAATGTACATTAAATGTGTCGTGTCATGTAAACCATTCGGAATAGGGTATATGCCCATACGAAGTGTCTTGCTTCAAATGGTCGTTCCTGTCATATCCCGCAATATTGACTATTCCTACTTGGACACTCTGTATATGTGTGTGTGTGTGTGTTCATTTATTGGGACATCTTGAAATAAATTACAGTAATAAAACAAAAGCTGTTTTATTCGTAACAATATAAATTAGTTTAAAATTCCAGTCATTACTATCATTAAATCAAACCCACAACTCAGCACATTAACGTATTTTAAAATTAAGAATATATTTTGCTCAAGTCGAGAGAGAGAGATACGCAAATGCCCTATAATCTGTAATCCAGCAGAATATGACGACATCTTTAACAAACATGCTGAAGTCTTCAAGTTTAGCAGAGACTGCTCGGTGAACAATTGGAAAATGGTTTCTGAAAATATGATGAAAATGCCTGCATCTTGGCAATTTGAATTTTCTTCAGTGAAACGATTTGTTATTAGCAAAGACTCACTGGGAAATGTCACCCTTATGGGGAGAACCTCATTAAAACTCAGACATCGGTTTACGAAAATCCGTAATGAAAAAGGGAAAACGCCTGCGAGATATGCTAATGCCACCTGAATTATTACCAAGAGTAAACTTGAATCCCACCAAAGTAAAGGACGTAAAAAGTTCGCTTGAAAAGCATTTTGGAATGGATTGGGATAGGAATGAGTTGCTTTCCTTTTATAAGAATCTGTTCACCCCAATTTCTGGAGACGAAAACAGTCTTGTTGAAGAAACAGTAGTTCTTTGTGATGAATCTCAAGAGGAGGGAACAGATTTGAGAGTTTTATTAACAACAAAGTGATGTTTTATTGTTCAAGTTACTTCTATTGTGAGTGCAGTGTAGCCTATAAAGGAAGAATTCTCTCCAAATACTATGGATAGGATGTAAATATGATAAATCACACTGCTGCGTTTAATTTATTTGTGAATATCATTATACTGATAGCAAAAAGGTGCATGAGTGTACTGGTGAGTTTTATTACAACATTATATTCTCAATCCGTTCATTTTTCTTGTTTAAAAATAAGTTGTGTGAGATAATATATTTTGAACTTTTTTGGGTGCTCCAAAACTCGTCTTATCCAAAATACAAATGTAATTTATGGACCTTATATTAATTATATTTATAATTCTTCAGTAAGACGACCCTATGACATTGGACTTGAACGCGTCGTAATACATTTAAACAAGTGAGACTTATATTACAAAAATTACAGGTTTTTCGCTTTTCCTGAAAAATCACTTATGATGGATAAGACGAGTTTTGGAACGGACCGCCTCTGAAGCGGTCCGTTCCAAAACTAGTCTTATCCATTTTTTTAAAAAAATGAGTTAGAGGTAGCATTGCCTTCTTGGTGATGTTTGTAATAGTTCTAACACAAAATTAAGCACCAAAACTCGCCTTTACCCATAGAAATCTGTCACCAAACATAGGCTATTGTTCCATAACTCGCCTTATCCACGGCGCTTGTCGTTCCAAAACTTGCCATATACAATCAACCAATAGGAATGGATAATTTCAGCACGTGACTCACGCTATAATATACCCGCGTTTTATGCCAGTCTTTCCACTCTTTGAGTTGTTCTTGAACTGTGTTAGTCTTTCATGCAGTTTTGTGCTGTGAATAGTGTGTATTAAGATGACCGAAAATATTGCTCTTTTTGCGGAAGGTATATACAACTTGCTAATACAGAACAGTTTCACATTCAGTTCTGCCAAAAGACATTCCTGAATGTATTGCATGTCAGCAAAGATCGGGTTCAGAGGATTGCCAGAAATCACTTCACGACAGGGAAACTTCCAACAGAAAAGAGGGTTGGAGCTAGGATCAAACCAGAGTACACTGAAAAGAGGCACTCCCTGAAATGCTTCATTGAAAGTGTGCAGTGTTGTGAAAGTCACTATTGCCGCGGAAAGTCACCGGTCAGACAGTATCTACCCGGAAATTTAAGCATCGCTAAGGTTTACAAAATGTATAACAAGAAATCACCTGAAGAAGTGAGGGTGAAGCGGTGGTTCTTCCGTGAAATTTTTACGCGTTGCTACAATTTAGGATTCAGAACACCAGTTACTGACGCTTGCTCAAAGTGCATAGAGCTCAAGGAGAAAATTAAACTTGAAAGTTCGAACGTATCACTGAAGAATGATTTAATCTTGGAACTTAGAGTACACAAACTAAGGGCTGCAGCTTTTTTTAAAAAGCTCCAAGAAGAAAGGGACAGCATGGCAATATTTTCATTTGACTGCCAAAAGAACCTTGTGAATCCAAAAGTTCCAGATCAAATTGCCTATTACGGTCGCCAATTGTACACCTATAATTTTACCATTGTGAGGGGTACCTCACATGCCAAGCTGACAAAGGAGAATGTTTTTACATACACATGGATAGATCATGAATTCAACAAGGGGTCTAGTGAAACGTCATCTGCAGTTTACCATCGATTATCACAAACTGATTTGTCAAACTTCACTACTGTACGAATTCGTGCGGATGGCTGCGGAGGACAGAACCGCAAATCTACAATGATTGCAATGTGCACATATTTCTTGACACACACAGCTCCGCCTAAAATAGAAAGTGTTGTATTGGTCTTTCCTATGACAAGCCACCCATTTCTGCCCTCTGACAGGGTATTATTTTATGAGTAGTCGCGACTTCCTTGCACACACACACACACACACACACACACACACACACACACAATTATTACCGTTTTTAATTTGCTATCTATATAAATAAACCAATTTGTTTAACTTCTTAAGTATGTTATTTATTTTTGACAAGGTAAACTTACCAAGCAATTGAAGAGCATTTTTAACATGGAGAGTTAGAAAGAGAAAATTATTTTTCAGTTCCACGTAGAAGAAGATTTATATATAAATATGTAGCCTTGCCTGAGCTAGAAGACTGTTTCCCAGTTAGATGGCCTGCAGTTACCGGAGCACCACTTGTTCAGCTTTATTATATCCTTAGCGGTATTTCTTGATTTCAGTGCCGAGTTTTAAGCTTTTTAACAGTTTCCGGATTATTTTTATGTAAGGCATGTAAGGCAATGTAAGGGAGCTCTCTTAGCACCTTGAGGGCAATCGATAGCCTATCTGGAGTGGATCAGATGGTAGAGCGCTGATTTTTGAGCCAAGGATGGCGGGTATCAGTTCCCTGGTATTTAACGATGTCAGAATACGCCAGTCTAACATTGGTGATTGTTTTGGCATGCCTCTGAAAATCGTAAAAGTTGTTGGGAAGTTGTAAAAACAATTAAATTTTGTTATTATTATTATTATTTTACTTGGTATCCTGATAGCATTTGCAATGTGCATTTATACCATGTGGAAGAAAGTCGTGTGTCAGTAGAATTTTACTGTTCATTCCACTACTGTGCTTGTGGTTACGTTTTCACATTCTTCCTTCTCAATTGAAACACTAATCACGTGATATTTCAATCAGGTAATTAGTGGTACACAGTGGAAGTTCAATACATAAGCCTAATGAATTTCCAAGTACGTTATTTCACCTTGTTTTATAACATAATTTTCTTCTTTTGATTTCCCTTTGTTTAGAGTTACTGAAACCATTATTCGTCCCCTGCATTCATCCCCCCCTCAACGCCGAATAAATTGATCAGGGATCACTCAGTGCAAATAACCACGTTACCAGGCGGCTTAATAAGATACTCTCTGCGTACCACACTGGGGTCCGTTCTTTTTTACGGAAACGAGGCTTATTATTGGGCTAAAATGGTATTTACTCGTGACATTACAAACAGTACATAATTCTTCTGAATGAGGCCCGAGGTTTTGTGCAACTCCAGCAGTAAACTGTATTGTAATGAATTGATTACATTAATTTAATGCCAATTCGGCAGCAGTGTTCTGTGATTTGATGTAGTTAACGTTTTGTTGGAAACAAGTATCAAATAAACAATGGGGGAAGGCCGACTACAAGAGAATGGCGATAACAGGTAGGGTAT
The DNA here is from genome assembly GCF_040414725.1 of Anabrus simplex. Taxonomy (NCBI): domain Eukaryota; kingdom Metazoa; phylum Arthropoda; class Insecta; order Orthoptera; family Tettigoniidae; genus Anabrus; species Anabrus simplex. The sequence goes on along the minus strand of NC_090265.1, from coordinate 298,412,637 downwards.
AAATTACACTTTACATTCCGTCGATAATGGCAAATTAAATGGGTTACGTATTGTAATTTAGAGGAATGGAATCTATTTTCATTAGGGGCAATATCTGCTATTATCTTCTATTTCATCAGTGAACGCTCCATATCCCACAAACTAACACAGTGGTTTCCAAAATTAAGAAGAGTTAATGAGTTTCTAGACCTAACGGCAACTATAAAGTACTACGTTGAACATATGTCTGGCAACGAAACTTTAGACTACAATTATTACAACTAACTAGAAAATATATTATGCCAGTTCTGAAAGTTTCATTCTTTATATATCCTATTTCATTCTTGTATTGAGAGATTAGTGAAATTGGCACCCCCGTCAAACTAAGACATGTGTGGTTCAAATTCTAAGTAAACTGTTGATACATTCTTAATAACTAATACATGTATTTTTATTTCTTATCACCTTTCTTCACCTCTTCCTTTCTTCATTCAGTATTGTATATATTTCCAGCCCATATCCCGTTTCTCTATGGGAAAGCGAGATGAATCTTCCTAGCCCTTCTTGACATCAATCTTATTATATGAATTAATGAGAGGAAATGAATGACGTGATCTATGACAGGAATGGAGAGGGTGAATACTGGTGCCGGCACATAACCTACTCCTGTCGAATAGCACCAAGGGGTCTGCTCAAGGCTTTACTTCCCCATCCGACGGACGAATCACCATCAACAGCGTCATATATCCTCACTGCATATGAGCACTGATGTGTGGTTCGGAATTTAATCCAGGCGTTTGGCAAGTGATCTAGTGATTATAAATTATATACCACCACCTCTCTTACCATGCCGCCTACATTTTGACGATAAAGATTTTCCGAAGAACGGGACGAAAACCGGCTAACCTAGTTGTCAGACCATATAGACGTGACGTCTTGACGATAATGGTCATGAGGTGGATTTATTTACTACTAGCAAATGTACCCGTGCTTCGCTACGGTATTCTACATTGTATAGGCCTACAGATTTCCCCGTAAATTACTGTAAATGGAGTGAGTAAGACTATATTAAATTGCACCTACAAATGGACTTCACCATCAGTGTTCTGCATGGTTAGTCCCATGACGTCTTCTCGGATCTCCCATATGTATGGTTTGATAGTCATTGAATGGGGTGAAATTTTGTACAGTTTTCACATACTACTTTGTATTTTTGACACTCATGTGACGGCTAGAATCATAAAATTTGGCTATAACATGGCCAATGGTCATGTCAATGTGCATGCCGAATGTCATGATTCTACCTTTCCTATAAGTGTGCCAAATGATAACATATACGCGTAAAAGTCCAAATAAATTGAAATCGAGAAATACAGCTGTATTTAACGTATTAGTGATAGAAATACGACGAAAGGTCATAGGACAAAAGTTGTAGATCTCTCCAAAATGAAACGCCATTTGCTTTCTGACTTGTGATACGACTTTCTGATTAGCCACCAATTACCCCGAAACGAAGGTCTGCACCGTCGTTAAAATTGCATCCTTATTTTCAGGCATTTTCAGGGGCCAAAAGTTATACATTTGCATACCTTGGAATATTTCCTCAAAGAAAAGAGTGTCCATCTTTCGGGATTAGCACTCGCATACAAACGGAGTAATTAAGGAAGCAATAATAATACATCTAAGAAAGCTGACGTTAATAGAAAATGGATTATAACTGAGGATAGCCGGATGACGACAAATATGTCAATACCAAGTGAATGAATTGGAAAATCAAATGCCCCTCAATAAATTATGCTGGTGTGAGTTATGGATATAAGAAAGCCGTAACAGAGGAGAAATTTAGGCGAAGAGATTCTTAGGTAAACAGATAAGAAGATGAGTAATGGTGTTATTACTTGAGCTATTCGAGGACGGTTATAACCTCCAACGATATTCCGCCAATATGCCGCAGAATGGCCGCTTGACGCCTCTCGTGCTTTCTGCCCAAGGAACAACCACGAGTTTACAGGAGTGATGAGGAAAATGGCAATACGTTACTTCCCTGCTGGTAAGCAGTCAGAGACGTTGCCATGGTAACCTGTAGGTTCGTTGTCCGTCTGTCGGTCACTCAATGCAGAGCATGATACCCGCAGAAAATAGTAAATTTCTACGTCATTTGAAGAGTAAGGTAAATTACGAACGTAAAGAAAGTTGTTTATAATGAAGATGCGTTTCACATACAGTCCACGGAGTTTACAAAAAATCAATAGTATAAGAGAAAATGGAGGAAAACTGTTCTGGTTTTCCTAAAAAAACCGTCTATTCAAAGATTTTAATATGATATGCATACAGAAACCTTCCTCGGGATGAATAAAATCTAAATATGAAGTTTGGTTGAGATCTATCCAGCCGTTTCGCCGTGATGGTGGAACAAACAGACAAACAGACACGAAAAATAAAAACCACCGATTCGGTCTTGAGTTGACCTAAAACGGATAAATATCTGAAAAATTGGCAAAACAAACGAAATTACAGACAGCGAACCCCCTACAACTTTATTTATATAGATTCACGTTTATCCATAACTACCGCTACTTTATTTCATACTTGTTATAAAAGCGAAAGTAGAAATATCACAGCTAAGTATATATGTGTATGTGTGGCATGTTTGAACTACTAGTCAAATTTCAAACCCACTTAAATATTATGGAACTTATAGTAGCTATATAAAACACAACGTCTTTTGAAGATCACTGCAACAAACTCTTGAATATGCTGAAGCGGAATTTTGAAGTTTGGCTTCCTATGGAAAAAATTACATATATTAAACATGTAAATTGTTACGTTATGAGACATAATTTGTAAGTATAATGTTTTTAATTAATGTCGTAAATCAAATTTTCTATATTGGAACAGAGTAAAGGTGATATCATTATTACAACTTTACGATAAATATTGCACCCTGAAGAAATCCCCATTTTAACCAACTGGTGAGTATACTCGATAGAATTGTGAAATATTAATCAACCTCTAAGAAATATATGTCTTGAATAATTTCAAATTTGAGAAAGAATTACAGTTCAATGAGATAACAAATTCTCTGATAACTTCTTGATACCACAGCTAGGCTAACAACACCTCACTATAGCTCCCACATCAATCAATCGATCAATCCATATGCAAACATTGAGAGATTTACGTACGCAAGAAATCCTAGTCTTGAATTTACTAACCTTACAATACTGCTCATCGTGAACATTAAGTTCATCTTGATGAAACATTTTCATTTTTATACCCATCTACGACGTAAATATGTTCAAATAGTTAATTTAGTGAAATCTGCGGGGCTAGGCAACATCGGGCATTGTAACCATGTGAATGGGTTCCCCAGACTATGGAAGGAGAGGAAGTAAACTGGTTTTCGTAGCATAAGTAAACTCTTGGTGAGTATGACAGTTTTGCTGCCCTTGGCCTTCCTGCGAATCTCTGACTAGGCCGTGGTCCAGGTTTGCATTGTTTTTATCTGGACAAGATATCTACGTAACTCCATGAAAATATGTTTTCCTGCGAATGTGAATGTGGTTCACAAACAGACTACGTTTTAATGTGTGTTAATATTCAGCCATCAATATTCTTTGGCATTACACCAGTTCCTACACCCATTCCTATGAATTGTTTTCCATTATTAAAATAGGGAATTGAGGTGATAAGTCGAGAAAGGAAAATCACTTTACAAAAAATGAACACACCAAACAAAAATTAGTCACCCCCTTGAAAGATCACACTGGTCTCTTTGGAGCGATGTAGGCAGTGTTGCACTAGTACCAGACAGTCATGTGACCCTTCACCACTGACATATGATTTTGGCAGTGAAGCGCTATGTGCATGGCAGTCGGTTGTGTAGAAATAGCGCACCTTACGAAGATTGGTCGAAGCAAAGACGTGAAAGACTGACAAAAGTGGGCCATCCTGTTTGGACGTGCCTACAGAGGAATGAAATTGCCCGTGTTGTTGGTGTATGTCGGGATATCCAATGTGTCTACCAGGAATTTTGGCCATGAAACATGGTGTAAGAACTGTGGTCGTGACAGACATGTGTCACGCCTTGTCAAGAATAATTGGTTTCAAGCCCGACATGAATTGCTGTTGTCAGTGAATGAAGGTTCATCCCAACCAATTTCCCGCAGTACCTTGCTGAGAGAATTGAATGAAATGAATATTAGAGTCGGATTCCACGTAACAGACCATTGTTAATAGTGGCAGGAAGGAGAGATGAATGCCTACGATGAGCCAAATAACACCGAGCATGGATGGTAGCTGACTGGTGGCGTGTAATGTGATCCAACGAGAGGCAATTTTGCCTGTTTTCAAATGACGCAAGTAATCGAGTGCACCGACAGCACAATAAGGCGTTTAGGTCACGGTGTTTGTTTACTGTTTTCATGAAGCAGGCGTACCAAATGAACGGAGAGTTGCTATAGAAGCCCCAGTATTAAAGTGAAAGGGTGATAAACATAAAGTGGATATTTAAAGGCCAGTCAGCTTGACATGTATTGCAAGTAGACTCTGGGAAAGTACCTGATTATATTAGGATGTTTAACAAATTACTAAGTTGTTGGATAGAAGGCAGTAAGGCTCGACTTGTAGGATTCTAGAGAGATATAGCAGATATTTTAGATTCAGGCCAAATGGACAGTATCACTATTGGCCTACCCAAGGCTTTTGTTTAGGAAAATCATGAGGGACTGCTGACGAAAACGAGGGCTATTGGAACAGACAGAATGGTTGAAGGAGTGGCTGATTATATCTAGAAAGTAAAACTCACATTATTAGAGTATTATCTGATCCTGTAACGATTAAGAGGGAAGTTCCAAGGAACAGTATAACTAGACCCTTATGTTTTCTTATGAGTAAAAATACTGCAATCACAGAAAAGACTTTTTTACAGATGACATTATACTGTGTAGAGTAGTAAATAATTACAGGATTGTGAGCGACCGCAAACATATCTGGGTAGTGTTGTGTGCTGAACAGCAATAACGATGTGACGGAAAACGGGTTTAACATCAGGTTGTTTAACAAGAGGACACGTTCTCTCGGTATTAATTACTGTTGTGATGGCGTCAGTGTACCTCACGGGGATCACTGTATTGTATGTATTTAGGATTTATTACAAGGGAAGATCTTCACTGGGGAAAATTACATAAACGAGTATGTAAATAGAGGTTACAGATCTCTTCGTATGGTTATGAGAATATTTAGGGGCTGTACTATAGAAGGAGAGGGCGTCTAAGCATCTAGTAACACACCAGTTGGAGTGTATGAGACCCACACTAAGATTGCTTCATACGAGAACTTAAAAAAAAAAAGATCCAAAGAAAAGCTGCAAAAGAGTAGTGCTCCGAAAATGTTGCAGATTTTGGGCTGGGAAGTTTTGGGAGTAAGTGGATGAGCTGTTAGACTAAACGGCATGTTACGAAATGTCAGTGGAGAGATGGCGTGGAGTGACATTAATAGATGAACAAGCTTGAGTGGAGCTTGTTAGGTACAAACGATCATACTATGAAGATAATGTTGGAATTCAGGGAGGGATAAAATGGGGCAAATATTCATGTATAGCGAGAGGAATTAGGGATTGTAATAATTTACCAAGGGAAATATTCCGTAAATTTCCAAGTTCTTTCAAATCATTTAAGAAATGACTAGGTAAATAATTGAATGGCAATCTGCCACCTGGATGACAGGCCTAAATACATATAAATGATTATAAGGTGAGATTACAAAGCACTCATTTAATTTCTAGAATTTTCGTAAATATCCATAGGAATAGTTTCAGACTAATTGTTCCAGAGCTTAAGGTTAGGGAAGTATTTACACGTTCATCAAAGTTCTAGAAGCGTGATAAATGGAATTCAATGGACTGACTGATTCATCCAATCAGTTAATAGAATGATTGATTGATTGATTGGTTGGTTGATTGATTGATTGATTGATTGATTGATTGATTGATTGATTGATTGATTGATTGATTGATTGATTGATTGATTGATTGATTGATTGATTGATTGATTGATTGATTGATTGATTGATTGATTGATTGATTGATTGATTGATTGATTGATTGATTGATTGATTGATTGATTGATTGATTGATTGATTGATTGATTGATTGATTAAGTGAGTGAGTGAGTGAGTGAGTGTAGTTCACGCCGGAGGTTGTTTTGTAATATTTTAATGATCTTTTTCATCCTTTGACCAGAGTCAGCTCATTAAGATTACCGTGAAAATGAATCATGATGGACACTGACTTAGCAAACGTCACGGGATAGTCACCTAATAGCGTGTGTGACCTCCTCTGGCCCTGCGAACTGCAGTGAGACGTCGTGGAAGTGACTCGACAAGTCCCTGGAAGTCCTCTGGACGCAGCTGTCACCAAATTGTTTGCAGAGCGGCCTCCAATTCTGGTCTGTTCGTGGGTGCCGTATCCATGGCACGGAGGCTGCGTTCCAGGACATCCCAGATATGCTCGATAGGGTTCATATCGGGGCTTCTGGGTGGCCATGACAATCGTTGGACCTCCGCTGCATGTTCCTTGAACCATTCCCGGGCGACGTGGGAGCGATGTGGCGGCACGTTATCATCTTGAAACACCGCAGAACCGTCTGGGCGCTGGAAGAACAAAAATGGGTGTAGATGGTCTCCGAGCAGCTCAACATACCGTGTACCATTCAAAGTTTCTTCCAAAACAACTAGGGGGCCCATTCCATACCAGGAAAATGCACCCCAGACCATAACAGATACACCAGAGCCCTGGACCACACCTTCGAGGCAGGCGGGAGCAATCGCTTCATGTGGTCTGCGCAATATACGGTGCCTCTCATCGGCATGGTGCAGTTGAAATCGTGATTCGTCCGACCATATCACGTTACGCCATTGTTCCAGTGCCCATCCCTGGTGACTGGCGACAAATGCGCGTCGTTATACCCGATGACGTTGGGTTAACAGTGGCACCTGTGTGCGGCGCCGGCTCTAATACCCCATAACCTATGTTCCTACGGACTGTCCACTGGGAGACGTGTCTAGCGTGGCCTGTGTTGAATTTAGCCGTGATTTTTGCATGGTCGCCCGTCTGTCACTACTGACAATCCGTCTCAGATGTCGCCGCTCACGGTCATCGAGGGTGGCTGGACGGACGGTCTTTCGTTTGTTGTGGACGGTGACACCCGTATTCAACCATTCACGATACACCCTGGACACGGTTGATCGTGTGAAGCCGAATTCCCGCACCAATTCCGAAATCACACTTCCCATCCGTCGGCATCGACCACCATACCCCGTTCGAACGGTGTCAGCTTACGACGACGTTCCATGTTACACCTGTCACATGCACAGCCACCGCTCACAAGGTCTGCTATACAACTGCCGCTGGCACAGGAGGTGTGTGGTGCAACACACCTGCGCATCAGTGCTCCGCTATCCCATGACATTTGCTCATACATTGTATATTTCAACATTTTTGGTAACCAGATGTACTTCATTCAACATCTTCATGATGTGAATGGTGTGGACACTCGTTTTTTCTAAGAGTAAACAGCCGTTTTCACAGGGCTGCACGCATGGGTGATTGATTTCACAAACACACAAATACCCTGTCACACCACGACTAAACTCCCCCAATCTTAATCCCACACAAAATGTATGGTAATATTTGGAACAGTAGATTAAACGCAGACATCATCATCCTCCACGTCCTTCCCCTCCGCCTCACTTCACCAATCCTTTTGGTTGGTCTACGAGATCTCATCATCACGGAGCGGCTACAACTTGACATGGTATACCTACCTTATCAAGTAGTACATGGTATTGGAACGATGTCTCCAGGGAGTGACTAGAGTTTTGTTGGGTGAGCTTACAAAGCAGAGATTTAATTACGCATAGGAACCATTTCAGGCGAATAGTTCAGAATTTAAAGTTAAGGATGTATTTACACTTATGGAGGAGTTCTAGAAGCGTCACAAATGGAAATCAGTGGAAGAATCGTTCTCGCAAAGGAGGACCTGTGACAAAAGTAACGTTTGATCTGTGCGTAGTGATAGCTGGAAGAGCTTTTTGTGGGACTGATTCTTAGATACGCCTTCACAAATATGTGGAAGATTTAAAGTGTCTCCAGGTGATTGAAACTTAAAATTATTGTTCCATAAACAACGTTCTGCATTGTTTTTTTATCGTTACTAACTACTTTCGGCGTACCGCGAAACGTGCAAGAACCAATGTCTTATACCACGCCGTTGCGCGACATCACACCGCTATCAATAATAATAATTATAATATACTCAATTGCACTTACATACGTAACCGTGTGGTTATCATTCTTTTCTAATATTTCAATGAACTTTTTCATACCTTGACCAGAACCAGCTCATTCAGATTACCGTGAAAATGAATCATGATATACACTGACTTAGCAAATGTTATGGGATAGTCATCTAATATGGTGTGGGGCCTCCTCTGGCCCTGCGAACTGCATTTAGACGCCGTGGAAGTGACTCAACATGTCCCTGGTAGTTCTTTGGACGCAGCTGACACCAAATTGTTTGCAGAGCTATCAGGGAAGTATGGTCAACAAATCCTAAATTTTATAAAATTTATTATTCAAGATTTTGTCATATTAGATCCTTCAAACTTTACCTTAAATCGACGAAGTTTTTACGTAAAGGGTAGCATATTTATGGATGACTATCTAATTATGGCCTGTTCTCCTCAATTGTATGATATTTATGTAGATTTAAATGGAAAGCTCACTAACGAAATTCCCATACGGTATCAGAGAATCGCATACCCTTTCTACCATACATGTTGACAAGTGGACATGGATAGTTTTAACCTTGGAGTAAAATGGAACTGTGTATTCATTAATGCACGCTTATTTTGATTACCGTTAGGCCATATGTTCATTAGGACATTTCTATGTTGTTTTGGGATGTACTTTACACTCTCCGATTACTTCACACATATTTGCATACACCCTGGATAGCACTGCCATTGTACTCATTGAATGTGGTTGCGCAGTATGTTATTTGTTGTCCTTCTAGACTATATTCAATATGAGAGCTCTGATCACGTCTGAAGTCGTGGCACTTTAAATGTTAAATCTCCATGTCGTCGTTAGAACAGGTGCTGGAAAAAAATAAATTTCTTAGCAGTAGCCTACCTTAAAAGTATATAAATTGAAGAATCGACAAACAAACTTTATATTTATCAACCTTGTAAGGGAAACTCCCGTCTCCAAAGCCATAAATAACGGCAAAGAGGATCCGTCGCATTGACCACACGACACCTCATAAGATGCGGGGCTTCGCGATGAGCAGGGGTCGCTTGGTAGGCTCGGGGCTCCTACTTCACTTGACTTCATTTGAAACGGGTGGAAGATATCTGTATTGAAAGTGATTTTATTGGGTTTAAAAAGGATGATCCGTAGGTTCAGCCATATTAGAACACAAATTTTTCGTAAGTTTTCTAAAGTTAAAGGATACTAGGTGTTTTATTTCGAGAAGAAATTCCCTTACGGTATACCTAGTTAAGTGACGCTGGAAAAGTGCTTCCTTTTACTAGGAAAACTCAACCCATTCGATACAAAATACACTAGCACATGGCATAATTACATGATGTAGGCTATAGTCCATGTAATGAAGTTATCTTTCAGATATCTATTCCAGTTTATTTGATAATAATAATAATAATAATAATAATAATAATAATAATCATAATAATAATAATAATAATAATAATAATAATAATGCAATTTCCGGTTTTACGTCCTAAACATTAATGTTTTTCTGAGACGCTGAGGTGCCGGAAATATGGTTCCACAGGTGTTTCATTACGTCACGCTAAATATACCGACATGAAATAGGCGTATTTTTGCAACGACAATGACCTTCAGTCTGAGCTGGGATAGACTCAATTACTTGGTCTCAGAAAGCTAGACCTCTAGAATCTGAGCCACTCAGCCCAACGACAATCTTATGATTCGTAACTACGTATGCATATTTTTATTGATGTATTTTGAAGAATCTCAAGATGTCGACTTCAACATGCTAATCATGCAATTCCACGGCTAATAAGGTTTTATTTTTCTGGACTGTGTAAAACGAAGTTCATGGGTTCGATCCAGGCTCAGTCCGTTATGAATTGAAGGTGCCCAAATATGCAAGCTTCGTGTCAGTGGACCTCTTGTGAGAAAACATTTCGGCCCTTCAGTGTCTCTGAGAACAGTAGCACATATTATAACTCTATTATAACGTTTTATGTTCTCAGGTTTTACATCTTAACTTTCGTTGTTTTGCATGAAATGGAAACATTCTACTTCCCCACTGAGCTGTAATCAGTAAAAGCACCAATCAATTCTTCCTTCTCTCTTCTGCGTTAACCTAAAAACTGCGTCACAGTAGCTGCTGCAATAACAATCTGGAGATGACATTATCCGCTTTATTCGTGTCAACAGCGTCAAAATTATTCTAAAACTTTATAATCAATATAGACTACGTTATGCAAGTCGTACAAAAATGTGTTTCGTTCTGTCCTCGAGCTGAAGAGTACTTGTCAAATAAAACTTGAATTTTAAATTTCATTTTAATAGAGATAATAGGGATTAAGCGTGCCAAGTAAGATAACAAGCAAAGCCTTATGTCTAGCACGTATGCACTGCTCCAGCAAATTATCCTATGTTGAACCTAAAGGCTCCTAGATTTACGCCACCTGCCGATCAAGTGGCTGAGCGGTTTGAGTCACGCAGCTGTGAGATTGAATTCGGGAGATAGTGGGTTCGAACCCGACTGTCGGTAGCCCTGAAAATGGTTTTCCGTAGTTTACCATTTTCATACGAGGAAAATCCTGGAGCTGTACCTTAATTAAGGACATGGACGCTTCCTCCCACTCCCAGCCCTTTCCTATCCCATTGCCGCCATAATTCCTATCTGTGTCGGTGCGAAGTAACGCAAATTGTAGAAAAAATAGTTGAACATTAGTTACTAGTTCAGATCTCTCCTGAGATGTAAGTAACCTATCACTTCAACTGTAAATGTGATCGAGGATCGAGCATCACACGATCGTGATACAGAAGTATCACTTTAAAAATGTTCTAATAAGGATTCCATGTAAAACCTGGAGATTTTGTGACTAATACCACATTAATAGCAGGAACGAAAAACAACAATCTTGCTTTCTTTACGAGACTCTTGGAGACAATGGAGATATCCCTCGTTTGGGAGAGGATACTATCTTAATTACTCGTGAGAGGGAATTTCAGAGAGTAAGAACATTATACTTAGTCAGGCATTCTGATGACTCTAAAGTGAATGCTATTTATCTTCTAAAAAGCCAGGGCAGATGACCTAGATGTTAGGAACCTTCAAACAACAAGCAACAAAAATCTGGCGTTTTGCTAGTAGCTCCACATTTGAAAAGTGCATCGTTTCTAGACAGCGTCAATTAAATTTATTTTACCGCACACCTCATGGCCTGCATTGCCTTCACAAAGTACAGTACCTACATCACGATGCTGATGACTATTTCCTGTTGAAATACATATCTAAATCCAAACCCCATGTCGCAACAGCCCCGAAGGGCCATGGCCTAACAAGCGACCGCTGCTCAGCCCGATTGCCTGCAGTTTACGAGGTGTCGTGTGGTCAACATGACTGGTCCTCTCGGCCGTTACTCTTGGTTTTCTAGACGGGGGCCGCCATCTCACCGTCAGGTAGCTCTTCAATTGTAAACACATAGGCTGAATGGACCTCGAACCAGCCCTCAGATGCAGGTAAAAATACCTGACCTGGCCGGGAATCGAACACGGGGCCTCCGGGTCTGTCTGTCTGTCTGTCTGTCTGTCTGTCTGTCTGTCTGTCTGTCTGTCGGCATGTATGTATGCATGTATGCACATCACGAGAAAATGGCTGAAGCGAATTTAATGAAAACCTGTATGTAAAGTCTGGGAATGAACCACTATAATCTATGCTGTAAATAATTGTATTCACGCCTAGTGAAACGATAGTTTAGGGAAAGGCCTAAAATGTTATTCATCGAGCTCGATAACTGCAGTCGCTTTAGTGTGACCAGTATCCAGTATTTGGGAGATAGTGGGTTCGAACCCACTGTAGGCATCCCTGAAGATGCTTTTCCGTGGTTTCCCAATTTTCACACTAGGAAAATGCTATGGTTGTACCTTAATATAGGCCACAGCCGCTTCCTTCCCATTCCTAGTCCTTTCCTCTCCATCGCCATAAGACCTATCCATATCGGTGTGACGTAAAGCAACTTGTAAAAAAAAAACATAATTCTAAAATATTTATGTTATTAGTTGCCCCATTAATAAATACTACACCGAGCTCGATAGCTGCAGTCGCTTAAGTGCGGCCAGTGTCCATTATTCGGGAGATAGTGGGTTCGAACCCCACTGTCGGCAGCCCTGAATATGGTTTCCCGTGGTTTCCCCTTTTCACACCAGGCAAATGCTGGGGCTGTACTTTAATTAATGCCACGGCCGCTTCCTTCCCACTCCTAGCCCCTTCCTGTCCCATCGTCCCCATAAGACTTATCTGTGTCAGTGTGACGTAAAGCAACTTGCGATCAATACTACAAAACTAAAGTTGTATAGAGTTACATTTCCGATCATTTATGTCTTATTCAGTTTTACCATACGGACTATGATAAGAGCGGTGGTGGTTGCGGTGGAGGTAATTCTCTTTTTAAGGGTATGTACAACTAGGCAACCATCCTCTGTATTACACTAAACAGAGAACTTTTCGGGTCAGAGAAGAAAAAGAGTTGACCAAGGGAGGTCGGATAGAATAGATGAAAGTGAGGAGCCCGGCACAAATTAGTGGAAGCAATATCAGGATTCAAGTAAGGGCCCCGTGGTTGCCAACCCATGCTCCCAAGTTCAGAGGCCGCTGCGGCCCCTTTTAGTCGCCTTTTACGACAGGCAGAGGGTACCTTGGGTGTTATTCTACCACCCCTACCCACATTTGGACCACTATGAAAAGGGAATTCTTGAATGAATTTAGATTTAGACTTTTTTTGCTTAGTCCATATCAAAGCCGAACATTGCTAACATGGAAAATAATACTGTTCAATTGTTTTAACAGACGATGGTTTATTGTCATGATTGTCTTAATGTAATTACGCATAGTCATCGGTCGATATTGACAAGGAAAATTGTGATTATTATGAAAATGAGAAAAATCGTAAACGAACGATCGCTTGAAAAATAAAGCAAGAGGGAGTCACGGAAGAAAGGAGACCTCTCTTTATATTAGGTGCCCTAATATCACAGAGTGGGATGTAAGCCAATAACATGAAGGCGTGCAATATCGAATGCTCATAAAACGAATTAACAGTAATATTGAACATTTTTGTGATGTGCTTTCTCTCTTCTGCTGCCACTCATTTCCAATACATGGGATTATTGCTGCGTAACGAGTATAAGTCTGCCTACATTTTGGGGAACATTAGATAACTGTCTTCTTTAGCTTAGCAAGCCATTCCCCTGGTTCATAAATTTGCTTGATACGATTTGTTCATCATAGTATTGCAGCTATTCGATCCCTACTTTGAGGCGCTGGTTGTAATGCGCAGTGTGTCAGCTCTGGATCGGAAGCGTAGTACTGTTTGTTAAAATTGAGACAAAGTGCGGTTATTCATTTGATCGAGTTTTTCATATGATAAAACATTTAAATCGCGACATTCCTACTGATGTTATTGTAATGACCTATGTTGACTTCAGTTGAGATAACCACAAAGACAGTAATTCTGAGGATGTAAAAAGGGCAGGTGGAGTATGAGTGCCAGTCATTACAATGAAAACTGCCAAAATCGATTGTGACTGGTAATAGTTAATTGGGCCTCCCATCATAATGAAAACTCCCGAACTTCATCGTGACTGATAGTAGGCAAGGGGGCCTGCCATTAAAATGAAAGCTCCCTAACCCAGTCGTCACATGAGAAAGGACGTATGGTGGCTTCGCCGACGCGTTTATGGGGTAACGTTAAGAGCTATGCAATTTACTGTAATACAATCTTACCCACACCGTGTACACTATCTAACCCTAAAATTCTGTACACAATGCAAATTTTCATAGAGAACTACGGGTACATCAGCTACTAAATTAATAATAATAATACAGAGTGGAGTGGCCACGTGTGTCTACGCGCTACGGCTATGGACCCAAGCTATGAATTTCGGATAAACGTCGGTTTCAAACCCCCGTGCTTCGTCGTAAGAATTGTTTTCTGTGGTTTGCCATTTTCGCATCCAGGCATATGCCGGAACCGTTCCTATTCATAGGCCACAGGCAATTCATTCCACCGCCTTACCGTATTTAACTCACCATAATTCATTATTCATCTTCATTTGTTTCTCAAATGTTGACGTCAGAATGGGCATCCGGCCGTAAAAATAATAATAAATCATCTCAGCTCAACCCCGTCCCCACATCAAGAATAGGACTAAAGGTTACACATACAACTACAACAACAGCAACAAGCGCACACAATAATATTCATTTTTGGTTATTGCTAGCCTGTAAGGCAGATCATGAGATAAGAGTGGGCGGCATCTACCGTTTGCAGGCAACTGGGTATTATGGTGGGGAGAGTGCTGTGTGTAGTCTATGAGTTTTATGAATATTGGGGACAGTACATATACTCAGTCTCCAAGCCAATGGAATTAATAATTTAAAATTAAAATTCCCTACCTGGCCGAGAGTTGAATCCAGAACTTTCTGAACTGAAGGCCGACTGCACCGACTATTATTTTTTGCTAGTTGTTTTACGTCGCACCGACACAGATAGGTCTTACGGCGACGATGGGACAGTAAAGGGGTAGGAGTGGGAAGGAAGCGGCCGTGGCCTTAATTAAGGTACCGTCCCAACATTTGGCTGGTGTGAAAATGGGAAAGCACGGAAAACCATTTTCAGGGCTGCCGACATTGGGGTTCGAACCTACTATCTTCCGAATACTGGACACTGGCCGCACTTAAGCGACTGCAGCTATCGAGCTCGGTTCACCGACTATTCAGGTAACCAGACGGACATATAGAGAAGATAACATATTATAATGTGACCTGGTGTTTTCTAATTCTAATTGTCCCTTTACCTCACAATATATATCTTCGCGTGCCAACTTTCCACCCAAAAGACATTTTTTCCTTTCATAAATCTAAGAAGCATTCCAATTGTTAATTTGGTTGTAGCAAATGTCCGGTAGCTTTTGGAATATATACCGTATATAGATGTATCCTCTATCTTCGTCTGCTTCTTCTTCCTGGCATTCTTCTCACCTTATGTGCGGTCTGCTTTCCTGCATTTCACCTTCAATTCTTCCCGGTCTTCGGCGTCGGCAGGACAAAGATCTACTGCTCACATTTCCTCTTTAGGTGATCCATTCACTGCTTTACAGGTTGAACTTGATGCCATTGTCCACCTGGGCATAATGTAAATGCTCGCTTCGCAATAGACTCGGCGACTTGCTTCTTTCGAGGCAACGCTAAGAGTGTTCTCGACCTATTCGTTCTTAATGTGGCCCAGTCGCGTGATTCCCAGCGTCCATCTAAACATGCATATTTCCGTCACATGCATCATCTGTTTGTGAATCTCTGTCACAGGGCAACATTCCGACGGACAACTGTGCGGTAGATGTTCGATTTGAGACTCAGCGGAACCTTGCGGTCACGAGTGATGCCTGATCTGGCGCCACTTCAATGAGCGGTGTTAACTCGTGCTTCAGCGTGTAAAGTACGCACAGAATATTAATATTCACAAATTTTTTAGTATTATCTTTCAATTATTCAGTATCAGTAAATAATTATAGTCCTGAACAACGGACTGTGTAGACCTACATATTTTAATGAGGACGTTATACTGAAAAGGTATTATTCCGATGACACTTGTTCCTATATATGTGCTATAAGCTATTTGTAGTTTAAAATGTAATTCTCTTGGATGCAGTTGACGTGTAAATCTGTTAGAGATTTCTATTTTAGCTCTAATTGTGCCTGTTGTAAGTGTGGCTTTTCTTTCTATTCCCTCCATTCGCCATGAGAAAGACAAAACAAAAGGCGGGATGTATTATCTCAAGTAACGAAATACAGTATTTATCAAATCGTATAATCAGATTTGTTCGCTATACTACTGAAAAATGAAAACCTGCAACCTGTTTTCCAGTCATTGACCGGGTCAGGGATGTAATGAATGAACCATATATAGCCTATTATTACAATGGGGTCGCCAGTCACAAAGAGATTTATTAATGATTGATAAATGCTATGAAATGATACTGGAGAGGGTTGCTGGAATGCAAGGTAACAGGGAAAACCGGAGTACCCGGAGAAAATCTGTATTGCCTCCGCTTTGTCCAGCACAAATCTCACATGGAGTGACCGGGATTTGAACCACGGTATCCAGCGGTGAGAGGCCGACGCGCTGAGTCGCAGCCACGGAGGCACTTCGCTATACTTCTATGCCACATTAATATGAGGACATAATATATATTCTACAGTTATAACTTCAAGATGCTGAGGCATAAATATATCATTTGTCTCCTTACGGATATTATAAACAGTAAGTAGGGTAAATGATAATTCACCCTTTACATCGATGTTCGCGTTCTGCTCAATACCGTACTTTCCAGGCACTGGAAACTATTGAACCGAACAAAAGGCAATTATGTGATTGTTAAATCTCTTTTCATTCTTTTATTTTCGTGTGGCCTCTTCCGGTCAATTCTCCTCTTTGTTCGAATCATTCTACTCTTCCAAGCCCAAATATCACGCGATGAATAATCACATTCTGTATTTGTCAACATGCGAGCTATGGTGCAAGCCGTTTCCAACGTGTGTGAGCTTTTGTGGGCGTGTAAATCTTCACTCATCTGGCTGTGACATGCCATCTGTCACGTCCGACAACAGTGCTGCTCCTGGTGGCAGCGCGGTGAACCACCACCACTACCACATATACACACCAACTCTCGACAATTTTTTGCCAATCATTTTAACGCGACCATATTGAAACTGTAAACCTCGTCGGTTAAAACCTCTGCCGCTTTATACCCGATGTTATTAAGTTCCAAGTGCTTTAGCTCCTCCCAATGTTTAGTTATAAGTTAAAAAGAAATCAGTGATTCACAAGAATAAAACATTTCATTTAATATAAGTAGCCACTAGATAAATCTGGAAGAGCATCAGTCTTTATCGGATATCTTGTCTGACTAATTATAACTGATATATTCGAGAGGAAAGATAAAAGTACCATACCGTTGTGACAACGTTGAGGGGAGAAACACTGACCCGCAGCACAGGTTACACAACGAAACTTTGTTGATATCGTTCATACACTACGGATAGAGGCCTCCTTCATTCATTCATTCCATTCCTGACCCGACAAAAACTGGAAACAGGCTGTGGATTTTTAGTATTGAACCTTAGGTGACAGAACCTTTCTGGTCAGTCTTCTAAGCTAAAATATTATCACATTGCGGTTTTTCTAAGTGTTAATGACGATATAGGCTTACTCTATTAGGCGAAATTTAATCTAAATTAAAATAAGGAAAACAATGCAGTTTTCTCCATGACAATAACCTGTAAATCTATCTATCTATCTATCTATATATATATATATAAGTCATTGTATGTATGTGGGTGGGTGGGTGGGTGGGTTTGTACCACATCTCCTCCCAAACCATTGGAGCGATTTCAACCAAATTGGATACACTTATGACTTGGTATCAGGAAACAAACCGCGTGGGGGTAAGACATCCCAAACACCCCTGGGAGCTGGGAGGGGCGAGGGGGGTCATGTATAAAAATAAATTAAAATAGTGTCGAATCCATACTTTTAGGGGTCGCTGAGATGAATAGTGACACTCCAAATTTTTTAAAGTCCAAGTTCAGCTCCCTTTGGGGTGGCGGCGAGGGGGGAGTGATATATGCAAATAATCGAAAATAATGTCGAATACATAGTTTTCGCGGTCGCCAAAGTGAATAGCGACACTCCGGATTTTCCGTATCAGGAGACAAACCACGTTGGGGTAAGACACCCCAGAAACCCTTAGGGATGGGGGGGGGTCATAAATAAAAATGAACGAAAATAGTGTCGAATCCACACTTTTCGGGGCGCTGATACGAATAGTGACACTCCGATTTTTTAAACGTCCAAGTTCAGCCCCCTTTGGGGTGGGGGCGAGGGGGGAGTGATATATACAAATAATCGAAAATAGTGTCACATACATAGTTTTCGGGGTCGCCAAAGTGAATAGCGACACTCCGGATTTTTGGTATCAGGAGACAAACCACATGGGGGTAAGACACCGCAGGAACCCTTAGGGGAGGGGGCGGGGGGTTCATATATAAAAATAAACAAAAATAGTGTCGAATCCAAACTTTTCGGGGTCGCTGAGATGAATACTTACACTCCGAATTTTTTAAAAGTCCAAGTTCAGCCCTCTTTGGGGTGGGGGCGAGGAGGGAATGATATATATACAAATAATGGAAAATAGTGTCGAATACATAGTTTTCGGGGTCGCCAAATTGAATAGCGACACTCCGGATTTTTAGTATCAGGAGACAAAACACGTGGAGGTAAGACACCCCAGAAACCCTTAGTGGCGGGGGGGAGGGGGTCATATATAAAAATAACGAAAATAGTGTCTAATCCATACTTTTCTGGGTCGCTGAGATGAATAGCGACATTCGGCATTTTTTTAAAGTCCAAGTTCAGCCCCCTTTGGGGTGGGGGCGAGAGGGGAGTGATATATACACATAATCGAAAATAGTGTCGAGTCCATACTTTTCGTGGTCGCTTAGGTGAATAGTGACATCCCGGGAATTTTTAAATTCCAAGTTCAGTCCCCTTTAGAGTGGGGGACAATGGGGGAGTGATATATAAAAATAATCGAAAAGAATGTCGAGTACTCTTCGGGGTCGCTCAGATGAATACTGACACTCCGGATTTTTACTATCAGGAGACAAACCACGTGGGGGTAGGGCACCCCAGGAACCCATAGGGGCGGGGGGCGAAGGGGTGAGATATAAAAATCATCGAAAGTAGTGTCGAATGCATACTTTCGGGGCCGCTTAGATGAATAGTGACACTCCGGGATTATTTAAGTCCAAGTTCATCCCCCTTTGGGGCGGGGAGCAAGGGGGGTGAGATATAAAAGTAATCGTATTTAGTGTCAAATATACATTTTTCGTGGTCGCCGAGGTGAATAGTAACACTCAGGAATTTTAATATCGGGAGACAAACCACGTGGGGATAGGACACCCCAGGAACCCATAGGGGGGGGGGGCAGGGGGTTGAGATATAAAAATCATCAAAGTAGTGTCGAATACATACTTTTCGGGGTTGCTGAGATGAATAGTGACACTCCAATTTTTTTAAAGTCCAAGTTCAGACCCTTTGGGGTGGGGGCGAGGTGGAAGTGATATATACATGTAATCGAAAATAGTGTCGAATACATAGTTTTCAGAGTAGCCAAAGTGAATAGCGACACTCCGGATTTTTAGTATCAGGAGACAAACCACGTGGGGGTAAGACACCCCAGGAACCATTAGGGGCGGGGGGCTAGGGGGGTCATATATAAAAATAAACGAAAATAGTGTCGAATCCATACTTTTCGGGGTCGCTTAGATGAACAGTGTTATCCCGGGAAATCTTAAATTCCAAGTTCATCCCCCTTTGGGGTGGGGGGCAAAGGGGAGTGATATATAAAAATAATCGTAATTAGTGTCGAATCCACAGTTTTTGGGGTCGCTGAGATGAATAGCGGCAGTGCGGAATTTTAGTATCATGAGACAAACCACGTGAGGGTAAGACAACCCAGGCGCCCTTAGGAGCGGGGGAGGGGCAAGGGGGCTGATATATAAAATCATCGAATGTATTGTCCAATCCATACTTTTCAGGGCCACTGAAATGAACAGTGTAACTCCAGAATTTTTTTAACCAAGTTCAGCCCCCATCGGGGAAGTGGGGGAGGTATATAAAATTATCGAAAATACTGTCGAATCCATAGTTTTCGGGGTCGCTGAGATGAATAGTGGTACTCTGGACTTTTAAAGTCCAAATTAAGGCCCCTTTTGTGGTGGGTGGTTAGGAAGGGAGTTAGATATAAAATAATCGAAAATAATGTCACATCCATGGTTTTAGGGGTCGCTTAAATGAGGAGTGACACTCCGGTTGTCGTTTAAGTCCAAGTTGATCCCCAATTGCCAGGCGGGTGAGAAGGAGTCAAGAACAGAAAATATCCAAATGACCGAGATTAAGGTTGTTTTTTGTACGTTCCAGTATAACTGTCAGCAGAACTTAATACAAATATTACCTACTACCTGAAAAAATACTAAGGGGGAAAGACACCCCTAGGAGCCTTAGATAATGGGACGAAATGTAATTAAGACTGAAAATGACCGATATTAGTGTTGAATCCATACGTTTCTGGACTACGGGAACAATTTCAAACAAACTTGGTCACTTATGACTTATTATCAGGAGACAAAGTGCGTGGAGGTATGACAACCCTAGCACACCTATGACGGGATGAGATGTAGAAATAATCGAAAATAGTGTCGAATCCATTCTTTTCGGGGTCGCTGAGATGAATAGTAACGCTCCAATTTTTTTAGAAGTCCAATTTCTGCCTCCTTTCGCATAGCGGTGAGAAAAAGTGAAAAACAAAACTTCGAAAATGACCGAGAGAATGGATGCATGCGTGTATACTGGACCTACTGTCTGGGGTAAGAGACTCCTAGCCTCTAAAGTAGGGGCGAAATGTAAAAATTAACCGAAAACGACTGAAATTTGTGTCTAATCCATAGTTTTCGGGGTCGGTGAGATGAACTGTAACACTCTGGATGCCGTTTAAGATAAAACTCAGTCCTACTCGGCAGGCGGATGAGAACTGGCAAAAAATTGAAAACGTCCAAAGGGACAGAGTTTAAGGATGTATGTGTGTATGTTCTAGCATATCTCTCCATCAAACTTAACTTACTATATAGAAAATATTACTGTGCAGGTCAGATACACCTAGCCCCCGCTGGTGTTGGGGAATGAGAGAGGCTGACGTGCAAAAATAAGGAAAATAACCAATATTAATGTCGAAATCGATTGTTTATGTGTCGCTGATATGAACTGTGTTGCTGTGGATAGCGTTTAAGTCCACGTTCAGCCTCAATAGAGGCAGGAGCTGAGAAGGGCTTAAAAGTAAATAGTATAAAATGACCGAGATTAGTGTTTACTCGATAATTAAATAATCTAAAACTTGAAGTCAGATACAACTAAATAACTCTAAAACTACATGATAAATCGAAAAATCAACATCTCAAAAAGAATTCTATAAGCATTCACTTCACCCTTAACTGGTAATACAAATATTAAAGGTAAACATTCAAAAACTATCCGGGCAACGCCGGGTACTACAGCTAGTCTTTTTTAAAGATGACTAACATGCCCTGGAAAAGCGGGATCTCCGCGAAACGTAGGCAGTAAATTGCTTATTTGTCGAAACGAATATCCGTGTAAAAAGCAAAAGCAAAAAGCTAAGTCATGCCCTTGCAGGCCATGAAGGCCCTTGGAGGATTCCACTATCCGTAACCTCGGCATTTGATGGGGTAGAGTGGTTAGGTGTACGCCCGGCCGCTTTTGCCCCCCAGGAATTAATCTAATACTCAGTTTTGGTGTAGGCTAAGTGAACCTCGGGGCCATGTGCACCTCCGGAAGTGGAAATCTCGTTTCTTAAATTTTACGACTTCCTGACGGGGATTCGAACCCATGCCCTTCCTGGCGAATTGAGCACGTCTTTACCGCCTCGGCCAGGCCCTAGGATGCCCTTCGTGATATATCGGGCACTAGAAGCATCTGGAGATGGAAGGCTCTCGGTTCTAGCGGCTACAGAGTCACATTAGAGGGAAACCGGCACATCCCACTACAAGTTCCTCCATCCTGAGTGAACGCGTTGGCGGCGGACAATTGCCAAAGTCTAGGCTTGGCTGATTCTCTCCATGACTCACAACTAAATGGCGGACGCGGAGGAGCACATCAGTAAAAGAAGCTCATTTTCCTCTGCAAATATGAGTAATGCCATATGAAATACAAACAAAAACCATGAATGGTGACAACCACTGCCTAGAACAGGACCTCTCAAACGCCCAAAATCTCACGCGTGCAAACTGAGGCGCAGAGGTCCTGTGCACAGTGCATCTGTCCCACTCGGCTCGGCTCGGACCAACGCGTCGTCTGGTGGCAACTCGGCTAAGCTCAGCTCAACTCGACTCGGGTTTGGAGCGCTACGGAGCAAGTGAGGAAGAGGGAGACAGGCGGAGCGAGCGAGACAGGCGTGGGGAAAGAGAGAGACAGCGCTATTGCTCCAAATCGAGGAACGGTGGTCAGCACTCTGGTCAACCAAGCGAAGTCGTCTTTTGCACCGTGCATCGCACAATGCACTAGTGCGTGCAACCTGAGAGGCCCTGGCCTAGGAGATCCAGCTTGAAGTGATGTATTGGAATAGGTCTACTAGCTGATGTACCCGTGCTTCGCTACCGGATTCTCAGAAAGGCTGTCTTTGTGGTTTTCCTAACTGAAGTCAACATAGGTCATTACAAAACCGTCACTAGGAATGTAGCGATTAAAAGCAATGTTGTCTTATAAAATACTCGATCAAATGAAAAACGATCAAATTTTCTCACTTTTAACGAACAGTGCTACGGTGCCGATCTAACAGTCCAAAGTCCCAGTGCTGGAATGACCAGGCCGCAAACAACCGCGAACACTCCTCTGCCATTATTCCGTTAAATATGCATACTGATCATTCCAATCAGTGCTTCAGAGGAGGGATTGAATAGCTCGAATGCTATGAAGAACCAGTGTGTTAAGTACCAGTAGTATCAGAAAATTTATGAACCAGAAGAATGGCATGCTAAAGAAGAAAGTTATCTAACTTCCCAGCTACTCCACGCCAATACCTAGGCAGGCGGTTATACTCGGTACGGCCGGGCGACTTGACCGTGCGGTTACGAGCGCACAGCTGTGAGCTTGCATCCGGGAGATAGTGGGTTCGAACCCCATTGTCGGCAGCCCTGAAGATCTTTACCCGTGGTTTTCGATTTTCACACCAGGCAATTGCTGGGGCTGTACCTTTATTAAGGCCACGGCCGCTTCCTTCCTTCTCCTAGCCCTTTCCTATCGCATCGTCGCCATGGTGCGACGTACATCAAATTTTAAAAAATACTCGGTACCAGCAGTAATCCCATCTATCGGAGATGAGTGGCAACAGAAGAAACAAAGCATATCACAACAAACAGTGGTCAATGTACTGTTATTGTTGATCAATTTTATGAGCTTTCTATATTGGAAGACTTCACATTCAGTCTTCTTTCGAATCTGTGATATTAGGGAGTCTTATAAAACTATTTATAGCGTACACTCTAGTTCCTTATTTTCGGACTTTACATACCAATTTTTATTAAATTATATTTCCCCATTTTCTCGTAACTCGGTGCTGATATGTCCTTAGCAACAAAAATACAAGTTCATGAATATCCTTCTGATCATAGCCGGTACGGTAAAAATGCTTTTTTTTTGTTTTTGCTATTTGTTTTACGTCGCACCGACACAGATAGATCTTATGGCGACGATGGGATAGGAAAGGCCTAGGAATGGGAAGGAAGTGGCCGTGGCTTTAATTAAGGTACAGCCCCAGCATTTGCCTGGTGCGAGAATGGGAAACCACGGAAAACCATCTTCAAGGCTGCCGACAGTGGGGTTTGAAACCACTATCTCCCGAATACTGGATACTGGCCGCACTTAAGCGACTGCAACTATCGAGCTCGGTACGGTAAAAATGTATATAAGACATAAATGATCGGAAATTTAATACTATATAACTTTAGTTATGTAGTGTTTATCGATGGGACCACTAGTAACATAAATATTTGAGAACTGCATTTTAGGACTTCCCCTAAACTACCATTTCACTCGGCGTGAATACAATTATTTATAGTCTAAATTGTAGCGACGTATTCTCCGACTTTGCAGACCGATTTTGATTAAGATAGGACCACTAATAACAAAAATATTTGAGAATTAAATTTCAGACCTTCCCCTAAACTACCATTTATCTCAGCGTGAATAAAATCATTTATGGCCTAGATTGTAGCGACTTATTGCCCGACTTTACATACCGATTTTCATTAAATTCTCTTCAGCCGATTTCTCGTGGTGCGCGTACATACATACAGAGAGACAGATTCCTTTTTTACAAGTTGCTTTACGTCGCACCTTCACATATAGGTCTTATGACGATGATAGGACAGGAAAGGGCTATGAGTGGGATGGAAGTAGCCGTGGTCTTAATTAAGATACAGCCCCAGCATTTGTCTATTGTGAAAATGGGTATCCACGGAAAACCATCTTCAGGACTGCCGACAGTAGGGTTCGAACCCAGTATTTCTCATTTAAGCGACTGCAGCTATCGATCTCGGTGACAGACAGAGTGAAATTACGGAAAATTAAAAAGTGCATTTCCTTGTTACTTTCGACACGGCCGATACAGTAATACCATTTTAAAATTTATGAGCAAGATACAGACAGAACTCGTATATATACCGTACATATAGAAGATGCAATAAAGACATTTTTGTACCTTGTACCGTTCGGAAACCCACCATCGGCAGCCCTGAAGATGATTTTCCGTGGTTTCCTATTTTCACACCAGGCAAATTATTGGACTGTACCTTATTTACGGCCATGGCCGCTACCTTCCCAATCCTAGCCCTTTTTCGTCCATGCGTCTCCGAAATCCTTCAACGTGTTAGTATGACGTTAAACCGTTAGCAAAAAGAAAAGTATCTACCGTTGCAGCTACCTGAAAAGTATTTTATTACTTCACTCGCTATCGATGACCTGGTTGTTGGGCCAACATTTCAATCGTTTACGTAAAACAAGTTTCACATTACACTGCCGGCACCTTGTTGATGGGTTTATAACACAGGACATAAATTATCTTCAGGTACCGCAGACGTATGGTAAGTGCTAATGGTTCAATAAATAACGTAACTATGTTTATGCAAGTGTACACAAGTATTAGTAGAAAATTTAACTATCAGTACTTTACATTTGAAAGTGATTACGTAGTGGAATCGTTGTCATTATCACCCATGAACAAGTGATGCTGGAATGACAGAACAGTGGCGCTCTGTGTGACCATATAATAGTATATGGCAGAGCATTTCCAAAACGCTGTAACGGCGCCAAATGGGTCAATATCTTCCTACATGTACTTTTGGGTTACGTAAAGTAGTATAGTCAATGCCCCTTTCAAAATTTTCAGCTAGTGGTTTGA
Source organism: Anabrus simplex (assembly GCF_040414725.1). Classification (NCBI taxonomy): domain Eukaryota; kingdom Metazoa; phylum Arthropoda; class Insecta; order Orthoptera; family Tettigoniidae; genus Anabrus; species Anabrus simplex. The sequence goes on along the minus strand of NC_090265.1, from coordinate 298,387,292 downwards.
TTTAACTCTATGATTTGAAGCAAAGAAAACGTCAGTGAATTTCGATTTCTTCTCCAAAATGACATTTATATTATATAAACGGTGCGATATATTCACAATTTATCTTGACTTATTTCAGTGACACGTGATATGGACATGTATTGCCACTCCAAACTGTATTCCAGGTATTTTGTTTTCTTTGCCTCAAATATACATTAAAACACCTATATTTGTGTAAATGTATTTGTTAAATTACTAAGCATCATACGACTAGGTCCCTTAATAACGGATTATTATGTTGTAACTCTGTACTATACACTGATAATTAAATAGATTTGTTAATGGAAAATACGGCAGATGAACTGAAAGATTTTATCTATGCTAGTAAACAAGAAAGATATATGTCTACCCCTTTGTCCCTGTCCCTGATACGGAGTCGGGGATGAGAGATGAAATTATATGGCATGTTTTTAAAGCAGAAGTCCTTCCTGATGCCAACCTCAGTTGAAGAGCTAAAGAAGATGAAATGAATGATAGTGAATGAAACTGAGTATGTGGGTGAAGCTACTGGCTGTGGCCTATGAATATGAACTGTACCTGCCTTAGCCTGAAGGTGGAACTGGTTAACTGCAGGAAACCATTCTCAGGACAGCCGATGGTGTGGACTATCCCATCCCCGTCTCCCGTGACGCCACTCCTTTTCGGGGGGAGGGGGGAAACCCGTTAACCCCGCTTGGGCGATCAGCTCAAATCTACATCGCCTCCAAAATGCTGTTTATTCTAAGAGAAAGAGACAGCAGGGAAGATTGGGAGTAAGTGATACTCAAGGAAGTATCTGCCTGTCCCCATGATCTGCATGCTACAAGGCCTGATGAGGTAATGATGTATCATAGCTGTGCGATCGCTTATTAAGGGTCAGGACAAAACCACATAGGCAGAAACAGAATGTCCACATATAAGACCTGACAGACTGTAGAGAGCACATGCAAGGATACGAGCTCGAAGATTCCAGGTTTTGTTAGTGAGGAGAATGTATCATGCACAAGGCATTTCCATTTTCCTGCAATGTTCGTTTGCTAAGGGGATCAGCCGTCTTTGCACTGCGGGATTCCATGCGCGATCCAGTGGCGTCCGAGCTGCAGGGCTACAATAAGTTCTACCGTTCAGCTGCCAGTGTTCCCTAACACCAAGCCTCCATATATGGAGAAGAGAATACTATTAGCCAAGCCTGCAGGAATGTAGAGGAACTTCTTCATCTCTTCTTCCATTGCGTGTCCCGGCGTTGCTCTTGTGTTCACTCATGTCACTGTTGTTCTAGGATCTAAACATAAACGCAAAATGTATGATTGATTACAAGTGCTGTACATATGTAGAGCGCGGGAAGTGGATTCCGCTCTCATCTCGCCATGGGCCAGACTGATGAAATTGTCTGCTGTTTGGAGTGTGGGCTGCCATTTCCTTGTTCACGTCCTTGTAACAATAATAATAACTACTATATAGAGAATCATAATAATAATAAACAGATTTATGCAACGAATATTTTCTTGTTGTTGAGTGTTGTGGTGATTTTTTCATTGGTGGGATAGGGGGATTAGGGAGTTAGGGGGGGGGGGCGGTCTAAGCCCGTTACTTTCTAATCCTATGGCTTAATAGTATGTGGCTAGGTGTGTTGTACTTCTTGTATAGATAGACATCTTGCCACCCGACGCTGACGCTCCTGGTTAAAGGATTCATCCTGTTACCCCATGACTTGCTGTACATTCACAGTGATTGCTTTCTGATATGGTGTCTTAGCGAGTGTTTGTTAGCGTGTGAAGGTTCCGTTGGGTAGGAAAGCTTTGCCGCTGCTCGCAAGCATTATTCTGTACCTTTTCGAGACTGTCAAGGTTCGCTTTGGCAGTGTTCCTTCATGCTGGAGCCGCATACATCAATATTGGGCTGACTAAGGCTTTACACATGTTGACGGCTACCTTAGAGATTATACTGGATCTTGCATGAAGTACTGGCTACAGCTTGAAAGTCTTTTGTGTACTTTTCGCCTTATATCTCTGACATGATTTATCCCTATAAGTGTTGTTGTCTGGGATTACCCCTAGATATTTAACTATTTCGTGCATTTCTATTTGTTTATTAAATTGCGTTACAGGTTTGATGTTAGCAGGTTGTTGCGTACGTCTGTCTTTCCACGTGAATATCACTGATTGTCACATGTCTGTGTTGACTTTAATGCACCATTGTCCGGCTCCATGGCTAGATGGTTAGCGTGCTGGCCTTTGGCCATAGGGGTCCCGGGTTCGATTCCTGGCAGGGTCGGGAATTTTAACCCGGATTGGTTAATTAGGCTGGCACGGGGGCTCGGTGTATGTGTCGTCTTCATCATCATTTCATCCTCATCACGACGCGCAGGTCCCCAACGAGCGTCAAATCAAAAGACCTGCATCTGGCGAGCCGAACGTTTTCTCGGACACTCCCGGCATTAAAAGCCGTACGCCATTTCATTTCAATGCACCATTTAGTGACCCATGGTTCTAGCGTACGCAGTTCCTTATGAGTTAAGGTTTCTGAACTGATATTCCGGTGTCGTCCGCGTAGAGGTACGTGATGGTGAGTTCCGCTGTCGGCATATTGTTTATACTGCATTGAGGACAAGCCGGATCAGGGGTATAAGCCTTGGGCTACGCACGCTCTGATACTTCGCGTACTTGACAGTGTGTTATGCACGTCTAATTGAAATGTTCGATCTTCCAGATAGGACTTGATAAGTCTTACGTATCCTGGATGGAACTCGTAGACTTCTGTGCCATACTTTTTCGAAGGCGTATTGGATGTCTAGGAAGACTGTGCTCGTATCTGTACGTTTGTTAAACCCGATGGTTTAATGCTCACGGAACCGCGTAAGGAGTTGCGTATCTGTCTGTTCATTACCTCGGCGAAGCGTACGTGTTGGCTTTCAGGTATTGGGGCCGGGGCCTGGAAAGTTGGCACTTCAAGATCCACTGCAGCCGTCTCTTCCCTCTTTTCAGTCATCTAAAGTAGTCTGGGTGACGGGAGACTCGTCACTCACCAACTTCGGGTCTTCCAAGTCATGGTCCGAGGTCGAGCCGCTCCGGTGCTTGTGGTCCAGAGGATCGAGTGAGTCTAACAAGTTCTCCTTCCCTTGGGTGATGTTCGGCACTTCAGGGCGCAGCCCTGGTTCCTGTTCGCTTTATCCTACCACTAGTTCATCAATTTTGTGCTCCCGATATGGCGATCTTCTAGCTAGCAGCTCTGCATGAGAGCTAGCCGGCCGTCTAGGTACCACCTACACCGGAAGGTACTTCCGTGAGATCATGGTTGTGGTGCGAGTTGTGCTTGCTGCGTTTGTGAGAGCAAAATTCCTAACACAGTGATTTCAGTGGGTGATGCCTTGATCCAGGCTGATCAGGTGTTGAATCCAGTCCCTGGTTCACCGTATGTGTCCTCTGGGACTTCTCAGAGCTCATGAGACGGTTGCAGTTGGTTAACACTTGGCTATTAAGCCGTACGTTACCCGTGAATGCCTCAGTACAGCCGTCCGGAAGGGACGCCCACAGCTAGGTCTCTGTGCACTCGAGGGTTGTCAACATAGTCGCCCTTCGCTCTTTCATTACCTCTATTGAGGAACCGTAGGTAGGAGAGCGGAAATGGCACTCTAATCGGATAGCAACCATGGCTTGAAGTATTCATAGTTGGGTGCTTGTGTAAGGCACCAAGCTCACTGACAAATTTATTATGGAGCCTAAAATGATGCCAGGTATTGTTCATCGTTAACTGTATGTTGACTCTTTGATAAATTCCTAATTTATCCCGACCTCAACGATATTATTTAAGTAAGACCTGGAGAGTCTTCCATTTTATAGCCTTACTGTAATCCTATGTGATAGATCGTTCGTTAATTAACTTGTTTAAACAGTTCCTTTTGTCTTGTAGCACGTGTTGCCGTAAATAGATAATGCTTCTTCATTGCCATTTAAAATACTGTACAATCACGCCAATTTAAATTATTGATGTTCCACAATTACCCTGGTCAGCATCTTCAAGAGAAACTACGATTCTTCGAATACCGCTCGGAGGAGGAGCAAACTAGGAAGTCACCCTATCCCATTTAATTGTGAGTTCTTTGAGATTTTCTATTCGGTTGTTATATGTAGTTTCTTCATTATCGACGGGAAGATAAACTAAATAAACAAACAAACCCCAAGGTGCTACTGCCCTGACGGGCCTTGGCCTACCAAGCGATTGTTTCTCGCTTCGAAGGCCTGAAGACTACGAGGTTACGATTCGTTAGTGCTGTGTATTAAGATAGTTATATCACACACAATCGAAACAGGATTTTCTTACAGGAGAATTGCAATGGTACAGTATTGTGAAATATGTGCCACATGCACATTAATTTAAAAGTACAGCTTCTGATGAAGACAATGTCCTTTCAAAGAACGGATGGGTTTGTCACATAAACAGATTACTACAGCACTTGAGATATACACAATATTTACACTTTGCCAGTACACAAACTAAAAGAAGACTCGCTGAGAGAGAAATGCTGCATATCAACTGACATTCAAAGTCAAAGTGCTCGTTGAAGAGCTGATGACTTGAGAATGAAAAGTTTGAAGAGATGTCAGCGGGTCTAGAGGTAGAAACCTCACGAGCTAGCTTCAGTCCACCTGTTCAGTAAGCTACTTATACAGAGCAACCTCTGCGCTTCTGAAGTAAGGTAGCCGCTGGACGACCGCCTGCCTTCTCTTTTTACTTTTCCGGTAGGGGGCCGCGAAGCCCACTCCCCCCGCGTGGCAGTCGACACTAATCGACATTGCCTCCGACATGCTATTAATTTCTAAGGAGAAAAGAGAAAGCAGGGAGAGTGGGAAGTGATACAAAGAGTATTTGCTTGTATACACGTCAAACATGCTACCAAGGCTAGAGTTTATATTGGGTTGATGGTGTTGAGGCGTGTTATTAAGAGTCATGGAAAAACCACATGAGCGGAAGAAGAAAGAGCCTAGAGCCTACATATAAAACCTGACAAATTTTGATAGCACATGCATGGATGTGGTTTCTGGATAGGTCCAGATGATTGCAATAATTGAGAAAAGGTGTCATGCACCAGTCATGAGCCATATTTTTGCCAGTGCAGTTATTAGGGGATCAGTCTGTCTGGGCACTGCCGTTACTAGCGCGAGGCTTGCCGCTTGCGGAGCCATGTGTCAATAGCCACTAGGGCATGCCGCACCACTCCGCCACCTTGGGGTCCCTCTTACCCAGTCTCCGATCCCAGAGAATGAGGCCGAAGCCGCCAAGGTGGGGCCCTACTTGATGGGGGTGGGACAGGATGCCGGGCCTCCTTCCTCTGTGCCCGCGCCATGGCCCGGTAAACAGGGCAACTGCGATGAGAGGCCGGGTGGTCCCCCGCACTGTGGGCGCACACCAGCGCCTCCTTAAGTGCCGCGCAGGTCGCGTAGTGGTGATAACCCCCACAACGGTTCCACCTCACTAAGAGCCCACACCTATTAGGACGGTGGCCCCACCTCAGGCAGCGGAAACACTGCAGGAGCTGCCGAGGGGGACGTTTCGGTCTCACCTGACTGCCGCTACCCGCTGAGGTCCTCTCCTGACTGGCTCCTCGGTCCACTGCTGTCCTGTGAGCAGTCCTGGGTTGCGGCTGGGCGGTCCTCTCCTGGTGGGCCGGCGGTGTCTTCTTCTTCCTGGTGCGGGGGCGGCGCCTGCTTCCTGGCTGGGCCGGTCTCTTCTCGGCTGGGGAAGAGGCCTCGACCTGGTGGCCCTCCTCCCTACCTGGTGAGGTGTGACGTGGAGTGTCAGCTGGCCAGAACCGGATAAGAGCCCCACTGTGTGCGCGATTCGAATACCGGCACCACAACAGTTACTGCGACAAATCCTCTCGGCCGTTACTCTGGGATTTCTAGACCTGGTTCATAGGCCTATGCGTATTTTTCAACATATATAAGCAACTTACACATACACATTTAGAGTTCTTATTTTCTTCCACAGCTTTTCGCGATTGCGAACTATGTCGCACATATGGATTTTGCTCTGTTTGGCGGCCGGATGTCCTTCTAGACGCCAACCCTATGTAGAGGGATGTATTACTCTTGCGTGTTTCTGTGATAGTTGGTAGTGTGGTGTAGTGTATTGTGAGTGTATAAATAGGAGTGACTTGAACAGACACAAAACCCCAGTCCCCAAGTCCGAGGAATGCGATTAAAATCCCCGACCGAACTGAGAAATGAAACCGGGGCGTTCTGAACCATACAACTTACTCATACAATCCTAATTATTCAGATCTCATGTACTCGATAGCATATTTTCAGATTGGGTAGGTTATGGGACAAGAATCATATGACAAGCGCAGCTGATCTCCTGCGCTTCACGTGCTGCAATCACATCCTCGGGAGTGATAGAGGAGAGAGGGACATGGGATTCTTTTTTTGTTTGCAGTGGAAATGTTTTTGCGTACTGTTAATGTACATAGCTGGCTGAAGAATTCCTCGCCTCAAATGCCACAAGATTGTCGATGTTGATCACGGAAGAACTGTAAATTTCTGATAAGAAATTTTCCAACCTTCTTTTCGACCACCGAGCAAGAGTACTCACAATTGTGCATGTAACTATTGCAGCATGTTATAAACACGAATTGTGCAGAGTTGCAAAACACAGGGACTTTGCACCGACGATTCGACCTATTATCTGTGTTTGGTGGTACCACAGTGGTCCAGCGCCTAGTGTAGTGATACGGTATTCCTACCACACCCATGCAGAAATTCAGTCCCCGGTTCTTTGACGGGCTACCATTTCCTCTCGGAGGTTTTGGAACTTTCTAAACTCATTTACCGAATGGATATTTGGCATAAAAACGTAATGTTTGAAAATTTCCAATTGGCCACCAGTTGCCACGTGTTATTGCCGCGCGATCAATGAATCTCTTTTCTTCTAGTCTTAGCTTCACATTTATCCACACAGGTTTCAGTGATATTTAGATGGGAAAGGAATAGGACTTGGCTACAGCCGTGCTGTGAAAACAGGAAACTAGGAAAGGCAGTAGACGGTGGAGTTCGAACTCACTATCTCCTGAATGCAAACTCAGATCTTCGAGACGCGCACCGAGTACCCAACTCACTCTGTGTTCATTGAGATTGTCACCGATCGAATGGGTCTGGCTGATGATCACACAAAGACTGTCACACCAAAGGCCAATTACGGGTACGAGTGATGAATTCTATGAAAGTGTTGAATCCTAATGATACAAATTATATCTCATATGGCTATCCACACTTTCAGTACTTCAGAGTCAGTTTAATATTAATACATCGCAAGTGCTAACACTGTAGTAATGTTACTGGTTTTATAACTCACATACTACTTTAAGCGTATTTGGAGAAACCGAAGTTCCGGAATCCTGTCCCAGAGAAATTATTCTGTGTGCTGATAAAGTCTGGAGTACTTGAGCACCTTAAGTACTGCCAAACTGGGCCAAACCACCGTAATTAGACTCAGGAGACTGGCGATTCTTTTGTCTAAAGCAACTGATATCAAAGATAATTTTAGAGTCCAGGAGACGTTACTTAAAATATCCCCAGTACGAAGATAAGGTAACCATGAACATTTACCAGTCGCTAGTCCGTACATACAGCCCCTGTTTTATCTGACATTTTCCCCGCACTATTACACAAATTTCTCATTTCGACACATCAATTAGCACAAGAACAAATCGAAAAAACTTGCCCCTACTTTTTTTTGGCCACAATAATAAACATAAAACGACATCAAAATACAGGTATTGTTGTAAGTACCTTTGAATATTTTTCCACAGAGTCACCACCGGGGTTCAGGCACTTGTCCCATCGCACCACTGTCTTGGAGTTGCCCCTGTTATTGAATACGACCAGCCGAATACGGAATTACCATCGGACAGTGGTCTTCGCTTCGTCGTTGGAAATGAACCTCTGGCCTGTGAGAAACTTCTTCAGTGGACCGAACCCGTGATGGTGGGAGCGAGGTGCAAGGCCATCCCGCCCGCGCGTTATTATTATTATTAATATTATTATTATTATATTTATTATTATTATTATTATTATTATTATTATTATTATTATTATCCTTTCAGCCATCTATGGGCTGTGGTTACGCAACTGCCATTGCTTTCTCAAGTTCTTTCTCCTTCTTCTTTCGCCATTATTCCTTCATCCGTTGGCTTGCTCGTGCTCGTTCTTCTGCCAAGAATACTCTGTTCTTCCTGGTTTTCACCTCAGCAACTCTCTGCCTGAAGATTTTTCTGTTTGTTATATCTTCTACCATGATCCCACATTTTTCTAAATCTCGGTGGACTTCTTTTTTTTTTTTTTTTTTTTTTTTTTTTTGCTAGGGGCTTTACGTCGCTCCGACACAGATAGGTCTTATGGCGACGATTGGATAGGAAAGGCCTAGGAGTTGGAAGGAAGTGGCCGTGGCCTTAATTAAGGTACAGCCCCAGCATTTGCCTGGTGTGAAAATGGTAAACCACGGAAAACCATCTTCAGGGCTGCCGATAGTGGGATTCGAACCTACTATCTCCCGGATGCAAGCTCACAGCCGCGCGCCTCAACGCGCACGGCCAACTCGCCCGGTGGACTTCTTTTACTCATGGGATTTGCGTCTTCATGTTCTCCTGGAAGGTGAGGTTCCTGTTGGTGAGTCTCTCTGATCCCATCGTTTTAATATGTCCGTAGAACGTCACTTTCCTATTTTTCATTGTGGTGGTGATGTTTTCAAATTGTTGGTCTGGTTCTTGGTTTAGCCTCATGCGAAACGTAAACTTGTCTGATGATTTGCTGGGTGCAAGAATCTTTCTAAGGAAACTCCTTTCTTTCTTTCCCAAATCTGAGAATCACTTCGTGGCTATTGTCTCAGCTGCATATAAACATTCAGATTTGACTATCGTGCTGTAATGCTTGAGTTTGGCCTGGTAGAAGAGTGATGTACATTTGTTGTTGTTGTTCCGGAGTATTCTGTGAGATGCAGAGATGAAAGAAGGTGCTGATGGGAATGGGCCTATCTACGATAGTCAAAGATTAATTTAAAACTTAAAACTTAAAAATAAAGGTTATATTTCTTTTCAGATATTAATTTTTAACAAAACTATTCACTGGGTGAGAGAAGATTTCAGGTACAGAGCTAGTTTGATACAAAATCGAAAATCATAGAAACCAAGAATTGGTAAGTTACACTTTGAGCTTCAAGATCATAATTTACAAAGGTCCCAACATTCGTAATGCTGCGTTTAGTAGCTAGGCAAGGGGACGAATCTCCCAATTTGTTTCACAGAAAATACTAAAACACAATTTTGAAGAGCACTTTTCTCCAACGGTTATAAGTTACGGCCTTCCAAAGGCACCACTCAATATTACACAAATATCAATTGCATTATAGGGAAGAGCCTTAATGCTCTATAATTCACCCAACCGTAACCGCCTACTCAAGGCAACTTTTACCTTTTACACTAGAGATGAGAGCGTCTTTGCTCAATAAAATTACACTTTCAGGCCTCTCTAAGCACAACCTACAATTTACAAAACCATATTGGTAGTCTTTTAGGTTTACATGAAAAAATATTACAGGGGTATTGAGTACCCATTCTACCGGGCCTTTGTAGAAAAGTACAGGTAAACCCGTCAAACTCCAAGCACAATGTACGAAATAATTCTATGTATTTCCTTTCAGATTATGTTACGTATATTACAAAAAACAATACAAAACTAAAAATCTACAGGAAACGTGTTCCACAAACAAAATACAGTGGTGTCACCTGTAGGTGACATTGATCAGTATAGTTACAGTTTGCAGCTTGCTGGTAATTTACTTTAAAGTGCGAGGTCAACTGCTGCCCGTAGCGCATATTCAGACTTTCCAGGGTGTTGAGCCCATTTGCGTCCTTGTTAAGACATGAAGGCTATGAGGTAATCAAATCGCGTAGCAATTATCCACAGTTTATGGACGAACCGCAGAGGTTTTCCGTGGATATGTTGCTTGATACTGAACGACTGTAATAGGGAAACATAGCTTCATCCACTGCAAGATCGATTGAACAGATTTCTTCAAATTACTAACCAAGGTTTTGATTTAGAAATTTTAACTATTCTCATACCTTGCTTTTTTTTTCATTGAGGGTTGGGGGTGGGGGTGGGGTGGGGGTGGGGTGGGGGTGGGGTGGGGGTGGGGTGGGGGTGGGGTGGGGGTGATATTCATGTTATTTGAAGGATGAAAATACTGATGAATATCTGGAAAAAATGTATTTATTCTCATGCTGTTAGAAACTAAGTTATTGAAGACATCTGATTTTAAATCTCAAAGCATTCCTATAGTTTTGCAAATTCGTTTGGCCGGTCAACAGTAGTACAACGATATAAACACTTATATCATCTGAATTTATGTCTAACACGTGGTTCCTGAGCGGAGCATATAGATTGGACATTTTCACAATGAGATTCTTCTTCTTCATTGAACAGTAACTAAAAAGACTGAACTGGAGACAGTTGCAGTGTGTCATATTCAGATGATTCCTCATGCACGTCACCTCACCCAAGTGGAAAAAATTCCCCTCTCTAGCTGCCCACAATATATTGTATTTTTTCCTAGAAGATGCTGGTTTATTGTCCTGCCTGCTGCATTTCATTATAAGGTATCGACGTACCATCATCTGCTGATATCGCAGTTTTTTCCACTGTCAACCTCAATATTCTACCAGGAAGGGGATTGCCATCGACAGAAATAATTGCTTCATCACTACATTTCTCATCTGTAAAATGTCATTCATTTGGAGGAAACATAGTGACATCTATAGATGTGCATTATTACTGTCATTTACCAACATTTCTAGTACCTCATCCAATGCAAGACTGAAAAGAGGGAGATAACATGAAGTAAATATGGGACACTATTCATAACTGAAACTGGACAAAAAGGCCTACTTCATGTGACCAATGTCACCTATAGGTGACACCATGCATTTTAACGGCAATAACATATCCTTGAATTATAATATTGTGCTTAAGAATGTGTCGCTTTTATTACCGAATATTTTAGCAATTTACGTGCATAAAATGCAAAATAAAATTACCTTTTATCGCACGCTTTCCATACCATAATAACTTGCAGTTGCATCTCCACTTCAACCCAGTCTGCTTCCTCTTTTATCTGAGCGAGAACTGACTGACTTGTGCAGGCTGCGAATTCAAAACTGGTCCATTTCAAATTATTTCTTTAAATACTTCCAACAGGCAGAAAAGTTCAAGCAGCCTGATGAGCAGGAAATGTTATTAATATTAAGTGTAACTTGTAGGTGACATTGGGCTTTGACGGGTTAAACTTACTGGCCAAAAAATCAAAGTTTATGGAGGCTGAAACTTGCGCTCATTGAAATCAAAGATAAAAACCGTACTTGGGCAAGTGGCCCGACGACGCTAAGGCTAATCCCACACTACTGAGGTGACTAGAAGGACAAGTTAATTTAAAATTTACAAGTGAAAAACAGTTACAAAATCATAGTCACCTCAAAATTAATTGAAAGGGAATTCGGGAGGCTCTATCCTCGGTTTTTAGTTAAGTACCTTTGACTGACTTGAACTTTTGGATGAGCAGAAAGAGTGGTTTATATTTTAGAAAATGTACAGTTACATTATGAATGATAGGGAACCTTCCTCCCGGGTCGGCTTGCGGAGATAACTACTGAGATTGAAATATGGTGGCAATTACCTGGGCTGGTGTTCTGCCTGCCGACGAATGAGGACCCCGCCTCCTCCCTTAACGCACACACTCAGTAATACGATGATCAATAAGACAAGTTATCTCGAAAAGGGGGCAGCTTTTATAACGGAGAGGAAGGTTCCGAAAGGCTCTGGACTAAATCCGCACACACCCTCTCATTTTTTTTGGACAGACAAAAAGTTACAAGAAGCCTATGATTGGCTGAAAATTAAATACACAAAAAATATGATTGGCCAGACTCCCAACCTGGCGGGATGAGTTAGAAGTGTTGCAAACCTTGAAGTATCAAAAATAAGGAAAGTAAATTCAGTTCAGAAAACCTATAAACACAAAATGTCTTTAAATTTCTAGTTATTCCACTTTGCACCAGAGTGCATGGCATCAGTTCTTTAATAGAGGCATCTATGGAGAAAAGTCCAAACTCCTTTAAATAGTTGTGGAAACCAGTTATACAGCAAAAAACCTAATGAAATCCAGTCAGTTTATGAAACTTTAAAATAATACATTACTCTAACACTTTAGTAGTGACATATTTTGATCCACGTCCCAACTTCTTGTAGCCTACTAGATGTTTCAATTTTGATATGATAGGTAGTGTTCTTTTAGGCGCTTCCTTTAAATGCACGGGGATGAGGCGTACCTCCCGGTACGATTATTATTATTATTATTATTCACGAAACAGTCGAAATTTTGCCAAATTGGTTACTTCATTTTAAAGTACTTACATCGTTGACAGAATTAAATGGAATATACTAAGTATGAAATTAAATGTTCGGCTGAATAAATTCTTTAGAGTACGCACGATCATCACAATATTTTGTAGTAGTGACTGTTTGTGATGTGAGTAACTATAAGGAAATGATAAGGATGTGTGTAGATATTCAGCATTGAAGTGTTGAAATTCGATCGTTGCTGAAATATTGTTCATGTAGTTTTCTTAAGAGTATAATAATAATAATAATAATAATAATAATAAAATAATAATAATAATAATAATAATAATAATAATAATAATAATAATAATAATAATAATAATCTTCTATATAAATAAAATCGTAACGACCGTGTGTCCCTACATCGACTAATTTGGCAAAATTTCCGTACAGTTATCCGTTTCAGGTGTAATAATGACCATCTGCAAAATTTTTAGCTTTGGTGTCTGTTTGTTTGTCTGTTTGTCTGCCCTTCTATAACTTGAAAACTACTAGGTATATTTCCACCAAACTTCATATTTAGAATCCGCTTGTCCTTGGGTAGGTTTTATGGCAAAAAGTTTCTAAATCCCTGAACTGTCTGTGGGTTTATACGAAACCGAAACCGTGATTTTCCACTCCCTCAAAATATAACCAACCAATGATAATGGAAATCTACCTGCTTTAATGAAAATTAATTTCTAAACCTTTTTCCTCATGTGAATCATTTTGATAACAGGATTAATAAGGGAGATATCATTAATAGACCGTTTTTCGGTACAAGTTCCACCGGACTTGACGCAAGAGCGGGTGCATTTAAAGCTTATTTCATACGACTTGAAAACTACTAGAGATATTTGAACCAAACTTTATATTTAGCATCCACCTATCCAAGGGTAGGATTTTGGTGTCTGTTTGTCTGTTTGTTTGTCTGTTTGTTTGTCTTTCTATAACTTGAAATCTACTGGATATATTTCCTCAAAACTTCATATTTAGAATCCACCTGTCCTTGGGTTGGTTTTAGGGAAAATAATGTTTCTAAATCCCTGAACTGACAGGGGGTTTATACGAAAACGAAACCGTGATTTTGCACTCCTTCAGAATATACACAACCAAACTTAATGGAAATCTACCTGCCTTAATGGAAATTAATTTCTAAACTTTTTTCACATGTGCATCATTTGATACTAGGATTAATAAGGGAGATACAGTATAATATTTTTTCGGTACAAGTCCCACCGGACTTGACGCAAGAGCGGGTGCGTGTAGAGCGTATTTCTTACAACTTGAAAACTACTGAAGATATTTCAACCAAACTTTATATTTAGCATCGTCCTGTCCAAGGGTAGGTTTTAGATCAATACCATTTCAAATTCCAGGAATGGACTGGGGTTTTATAGGGAGCCGAAATGGTGATTTTACTCTCCAACAATATATAAAGTACAAGACCAACCTGACTGAAAATCGATCAAACTGGATGGAAATCTAATTCTATTTTTTTCTCATGTGCATTTCTTCAAGAGGAGGATTAATAAGGGAGATATCATGAAAGGTCGGTTTGTCACGCTAAGTCCAGCGGACGACCGTGTGTCTGTGCATTGACTATTTTGGCGAAATTCTCGTACAGCTTTCCGTTTAATGGGTAATAATGACTATCTGCATATTTTTTGCTACAGTTTCCTGAAAGTCCTAAATTTTACCCCCCTCGCCCAAAATCAAGCTTGCCTCACAATCTGTCACACGAGCTGAAAAACTGAAATTAAGCAAGATTATACGTTTTAGTCGGCAACCTACTGAAAACTTCCAAGATATTTCTTTACGCCGAAGAATATCGAAATATCGATGCAATTTAATGACGGTGCAGATCTTCGTTTCGAGGTATTTCGTAGATAACCGGTGTGTCCTATCACAAAACGGATTGCACAATTTCCGTTCAATTTGGAGTGATCTACAACTTTGGTCCTGTGGCATTTTGTCGTTTCTCTCTCTCCATTACAGGGTAGATTTGGCTGTATATTTCGATTGTTCCTATATTTTGTGCTTTTTACACGCATGTACTTAGTTTGACACACTTATAGGAAAGGTAGTCATAGAATTTGGCACGCACATTGACACGACCAATGGCTATATGCGAACCAAATTCCATGAATTTATCTTCCACATAAGTATGTGAAAAATAATGTAAAATGTTAAAAAGGTACCCAAATTTCACCCCATTCAAATATCGTAACTCAATCGAACCCATAAATATGGGAGATACGAGAAAATGTTTTAAGACCAAACATGTACAGTGATAAAAGGGACGTCTGAGGGTACAAAACGTTTATTGGTATGATCTACTGTTGAGGGACAGTAAATCTTGAAATGAATGTTTGCACTTACAAACGTGCCCATGCGTATCTGTCATCTATATAATTATAATCCTAACGACCGTTTGCCTGTACATTGACTACTTTGGCGGAATTTCCGTACAGTTATCCGTTTCAGGTCTAATAATGACCATCTGCATATTTCTTAGCTTTGGTGTCTGTTTGTCTCTTTGATTGTATGAGTTCTTATAACTTCATAGCTACTGAATATATTTCTGCCAAACTTGATATTTAGAATCCACCTGCCCTTGAGTAGGTTTTAGGGCCAATATTATTTCTGAATGCCTAAATTTACTGGGGGTTTATCCGAAACCAAAACCATTTTTACACTCCCTCGAAATATGCACATCCGAAACTAATGGAAATCTACAATCCTTAATAGAAATCCATTTCTAAAACTTTTTTTCTCATGTGCATTTTTCGACAGGGGGATTAATAAGCGATATGTCACGAACGGTCGGTTTTGTAGGTTAAGTCCAGCGGACATAGACGAAAAAGTGTTGTACGTGGAGCAGATTCCTTATCTCTCTAGATAAATAAAATCGTAACAACTAAGTGTGCCTGTGCATCGACTGTTTTGGTGAAATTTTCGTACAGCTGTCCGTTTGAGGGGTAATAATTACCATCTGCATATTTTTGATGTAGTTTCCTGAATGTCCTAATTTTTACCCCCCTCACCCAAATCCAGATTACGGCATAATCTGCCAGACGAGCAAGAAATTATAACTAGGCAAAAATTATACGTTTTAGCCTGTAACGGACGGAAAATTTCCAAGATCATTAAATTTTTCGCTTTTATTCCCGAACAATATCGAAATATGCAGGCAATTTTAGTGATGGTGCAGACCTTCGTTTCGAGGATTTCGTGGGATAAACAGGAAGTCCTATAGGAAGTCCTATCACATAACGGATGGCACAATCTTCGTTCAATTTTCGAGTGATCCTCAACTATGATCTTATGACTTTTTCTCGCACCTGTATCCCGTATTCGTTAGATTCGTCTCTATTTCTCGATTTTAAGTAAATTTGGACTTTTTATATGCCTAATTCATACATTCAATCACTTACAGGAAACATAGAAACTCTACACGAACATTACCCATATGTGAGTCAAATGCTATGTCACTTTATTATTCGAAAAGTAATGCAATGTAAGATAACCTTACCCAAATTACACCCTATTGAACGTTTCTAACTCAACCTGACCCATAAATGGATGAGATGCGAGAAAATATCATAGGACCAGCCATTTAGGCCGCTAGGTACTGCGTCTTATGATACAATTCTTTGTAGATATGACGTACCGTTTAGCAGCAGTTAATGTGTAAATGAAGTTCTGCAATATTGTAAACATGCATATACTTTCGTATGCCGATCTATGTATATATTCAATGATGTCGATTTGTAGCGATCGAGAAAGTGTATGTCTGCTATTGTAATCAGTACTCCCCACACCGACTTTGACTGGGAGTAGGAATTGGGTCCTTCTCCGACTCCTATGTAACTGGCATTAGTAAGGAGGGCCTACCATTGTAATGAATAATTCACTTCTCGATTTGAGTTGGAGAAGGCAAGGTGGCATGCAATTTTGTTCAAAACTCCCCTACCCGATTGTGTTTGGCTGCAGGCCAGGGTGCCCGCCATTATGGACAAATGTACCCATCTGAAATGTGACTAGCATTAGGCATAGTGGCCTGTTATTTTAATGGAAACTCGCCAACTATGTGTGACTTGCAGTAAGCCGGCTGGCAGAAGGAAAATGGGCCTGTCATTATAATGATAACTGCACAACTCAATTTTGACTGGTAGTAAGGTAGTTGCCTGCCATTATAATAAAAACTCCTCAACTGTAATATGTCTGGAAGTAGGAAAGGGAGCCTGCCATTGTAACGATAACTCCCCAAATCGATTGTGACCGCGCAGTAGGCAATGGGGCCTGCAATTATAATGTAAACTTCCCAACTCGATTGTGAATGGCAGTAGGGAAGTGAGCCTGCCGTCATCATCACAACTCCGCAACTTGCACTTAACTTTGAAAACAACGTATGGGTACCTACCACTGCTGTTTCTGGTTAGCTCTAAGAGACATGCAATTTAAAAATCTTATTCACTGCATGTACAGTAATTTACTTCAATATCCGTATACAATGTAGAATACCGTAGCGAAGCACGGGTACATTTGCTAATAATAATAATAATAATAATAATAATAATAATAATAATAATAATAATAATAATAATAATAATAATAATAATAATATCTCATCGTTATCGCATAGGCTTGCATAATTTTGATGATTAAATGCTAAGGTTCGTCCGATTATTTCACTCAACACAACACATTATTTCGGTAAATTATTCATACCCTGCTGTGCGATATATTTCCTATTAAACAATATCACTTTTTTTCTGCTCTCCTGCAGGCTGATTTTTCATGTTCACTCTTAATGCTCTCAAACTGTACATACCCTTCATGTAATGGATGGGTGAAATAATCCGATCCTAACCAATAGTGTACTGTGTTGACGTCCTCTGCAAGCTTTCATGGGTCAATGACTTGGTTCTCATGGAGAATCAAACACATATACACCACATGTCAATATCAGCTCCGGCTGGGGTAGCCAGTGAAACTATTTTTGTATGTAATATGCATATGTCCTGCGATCACAGGCTAATTTATGTATTTGTATCGCTATGTGATAACTCATTGACGCGAATATAAGTTCCATTTATCACGCTCTTCGTATACCGATATCAAATAGAATTCTGATCCTTTTTTTGTTGAAAATAGAACATTGTTATTTGCTAAAAAATCAACATACCGTAACTCTTTTAATCATTTGTTTGCGAGAGTCAGCAGAATAGCGCGCATTCTAATAGGAGCAATAGAAAGAATTCAAAATGCATCCGTAATTAACTCTACAGTGCCTACATGGCATATTTGTCGCAGAAAATAATGGAATAGAATTCAAATGCTTCCTAATCAGAAGCACGTACATTTATCACTATAGATGGAATATAATTGTTGCACATTCACGCAAGAAAGGCATAAAATAATGAAGTGCATGACAAACTAATGAAAATCATATCTTGAATATTGGGAATTCAGGCTCAAAGTTCATTTGACGCTATTAAGCCTACTCAATTGTACGCAAGCCTCTGACTAAAACATTTCAATTTTCACTATAACACAGAGATACTGTACTTCGCATTATTTTCGCATATTAAATTATTATATTAAAAATTATTTTGAATATTTGGTCCTTTCGTACTAAAATATTCATTTATTATAAAGATAGAAACCGACCTGGCTTACGCCGGTCTGAACTCAGATCATGTAAGGAATTAAAATTACATAAAATTTTAAAATTTCTTGAAATTTGTGTTATAATGTTTCCAGCCACGTGGTATTTACTATTCAGTAACAAATATATATATTAGTGGACAGTATCAGAGAAGTGTAGCTCTTTTTCTGAATGGCCGATCTCGTGGCCTTCTGTTCGGACGGTCCTGCATTCGATTCCTTTTGCAAATCGGTCATTTTTGCCACGAGGCTAATTCCTCGTCATCTGATTCTCGATTTCGGGGACAATGCGTTTATAGTTGCCTCAATACACCTCTCTTCAAATACACCAAGGCACCGCAAACCACATTAGAAAAACGCACTAGTAAATATTTCCCTCTGCATATGATTAGAGTAACGAAGGGCTTCCGGTAGTAAAACTGGCCCAAATTCACATGTGCGACACAGTTTGCAGCTGTGACCCTACGAAGGTGTGGAGAATGTGGCAGAAGAGGAAAAAATATAATAAGAAGATAATGACTGAGAAGATTATCTCCTGAATCTCATGTAAATTCTCACTTGTTCTTATTTATTACCCTTTGATAGAAATAAGTTACATAAAATGTGAAAGGGTTGAAACAGTTTAAGGAGTACAAAATGATTGTACGGGAATTATTAGAAGCATTGTTAATGAAAATCAAGTTTGTATAGCACAAAGTAATTAGTTTTATTAGAGTTCATAAATTCACAGGAATATTTTATTTTTGACGCTCAATTAAAATGTAGCACAATGGACTATTGGAGCACTTTACAGTTGTGCTGGCGTTAGTGTCAGACCTGTATCCGAGATGCCTAGGCCACTGTAGTTCAATGGAAAGAATCGAAAGGTAAATTCGAAAGGTGTGGGATCGAGATTCATTGTTGTCCGGCTGGTCATTAGCTGACGATTTTTCAATTCAATAATAATAATAATAATAATAATAATAATAATAATAATAATAATAATAATAATAATAATAATAATAATAATAATAATAATAATGGCGTAACGCACCAGAACAGCATTCCGCACCTTCAGTGTGAAAACAGAAGTTATAATTTACAGATTCATAAAATTATTCTTCAGTTAAATAAATGAAACTATATTGCTTCCCACATTAAAATCTGTATTATTCCATCTGTTTTGAAGTTGGCGAATGTGATATGAATTGTTTAATCCTGTGAGATATCGCATATTGACTTCATTGTTTTGATTCCTGAAATATAATTTATGTTCTTTTGGCGCCCGCATCGGTCAACGTGTCTTTGTATCATTTCAGCATTGAAAGATAATCTGTAATTCATAAAATCTGAAGGGATACCAGACTGAGCTACAGGCCTCTGGTTCAATGTTCCTGTGGATACAAATTTTCCTTACCTTTCATGGCAATCAGAGAATGTTGTCGATATCATCAACTGTGGTGACACCGCCGTCTGATCTGTAGCAGAGTATGGTTGAGATGCTGTAACATGGAACCAATATAGTGTTTACTACCAAGTAACCTAGTAACAGTATTACCAGGTCCAAACGTTGTTTTTGTTTTTTGTTGTTGTATCTTATGGTTAGCCCGGATTCCAATCCATCGGCTTTCTTTGCGTTCCAGTATAGTTGAGTGAGATTTCCTGAAGTTCTGGCTGTCGCATCAAGTTTGTTGTAATATTGCTGGTGTTCCTTATCCATTTTACTTCCAGGATCATGGCAAAGAGTGAATTTTTCGGATCTCAGGATGCTGATTCGTATCAGATGAGCTGCAAAACAGTCCTGGCCAGTGTTAAATCTGAAGAAGGCCACAGCTTCTCTTCTTGGTTTTACTTTATACTGATCCCATGTAGCATGAATATCCTTCCAAGATCCAAATATATTATTTCGGAATATATACGACTTAAATATTTCGGAAGGTGTTCGTAAATTCATCACAATGTTACTAAAAATTAAATTTGTCAAGATGGAAACCATGCTTTTCAGTGTCGACTTAGTTAATACAACCTTAAATTGTTGCAATTGATGCTTTCACGGTCCGTCTATGTCATGTCTATCATGTCTACAACCTTAAATTGTTTCAGTCTGTCGAACATAAGATGCACATTTTATAACAAAGAGGTATATATATATGACATTTTCCCCTCCATTTATCATTATCATTTACGGTCCATGGACAAGTTTCTCCGCAAAATTTCCAATTTTGAGTTCATTGATTAGTATACCAGGCAAAGTATTCACTGTCATCTTGGAAGGGAGGGTGCGATCAGTCGTTGAGAGGAAGCTGGATGAAAACCAGTGTGGTTTCAGACCACAGAGAGGCTGTCAGGATCAGATTTTCAGTATGCGTCAGGTAATTGAGAAATGCTACGAGAGGAATATGCCGTTGTGTTTATGTTTCTTAGATCTAGAGAAAGCATATGACAATGTACCGAGGGAAAAGATGTTCGCCATACTGGGGGACTATGGAATTAAAGGCAGATTATTAAAAGCAATCAAAGGCATTTATGTTGACAATTGGTCTTCAGTGAGAATTGATGGTAGAATGAGTTCTTGGTTCAGGGTACTTACAGGGGTTAGACAAGGCTTCAATCTTTCACCTTTGCTGTTCGTAGTTTACATGGACCATCTGATGAAAGGTATAAAATGGCAGGGAGGAATTCAGTTAGGTGGAAATGTAGTAAGCAGTCTTTCCTATGCTGACGACTTGGTCTTAATAGCAGATTGTGCCGAAAGCCTACAGTGTAATATCTTGGAACTTGAAAATAGGTGCAATGAGTATGGTATGAAAATTAGCCTCTCGAAGACTAAATTGATGTCAGTAGATAAGAAATTCAACAGAATTGAATGTCAGATTGGTGATACAAAGCTAGAATAGGTCGATAATTTCAAGTATTTAAGTTGTGTGTTCTCCCAGGATGGTAATATAGTAAGTGAGATTGAATCAAGGTGTCGTAAAGCTAATGCAGTGAGCTCGCAGCTGCGATCAGCAGTATTCTGTAAGAAGGAAGTGAGCTCCCAGACGAAACTATCTTTACATCGGTCTGTTTTCAGACCAACTTTGCTTTGCGGGAGCGAAAGCTGGGTGGACTCAGGATATCTTATTCATAAGTTAGAAGTAACAGACATGAAAGTAGCAAGAATGATTGCCGGTACAAACAGGTGGGAACAGTGGCAGGATGGTACTCGGAATGAGGAGATAAAGGCTAATTTAGGAATGAACTCGATGGATGAAGCTGTACGCATAAACCGGCTTCGGTGGTGGGATCATGTGAGGCGAATGGAGGAGGATAGGTTACCTAGGAGAATAATGGACTCTGCTATGGAGGGTAAGAGAAGTAGAGGGTTAGACTCTGTTTCTAACGATTTAAAGATAAGAGGTATAGAACTAAATGAAGCCACAACACTAGTTGCAAATCGAGGATTGTGGCGACGTTTATTAAATTCACAGAGGCTTGCAGACTGAACGCTGAAAGGCATAACAGTCTATAATGATAATGTATGTATGTATGTATGTATGTATGTATGTATGTATGTATGTATGAGTAGGCCTTTTAAACACTTCCCATTTTCGAATCAATCAAAATGACAAATTTCCTACTACCTCTTCCTCTTGTTCCTAAAATCTGTCATTTTATTGTTATTTTCGGAGACAATCTTTCCGCAGAATGTACCCAGTCGATTTGCTTTTCTTTTTATTGCCTTGATGAAGGTTCGTTCTTTCTTCGCTCTCTTCAGTATTTCTATGTTGTTCACAATATCGGTCCTCTTTATTCGCATCATCGTTCCTCCACAGCCAAATTTCAAAGCTTGCTAGGTAATTCCTTTCTTTCCTTTGGATAAACCACGTTTCAGACCCATACCACACTCAAGACCAAACATTTGGCGAAACGTTTGCTTGGTGCCAGATTTATATATATATATATATATAAATATATAGTCTATGTTTTTTTTTTCAGTTGGCAGTCCTTTTATCTTCTCTTCTCTTTCATTTAATCCCCTCCGTACAACTACTGCTGTTAGTGATTACTGATTAGGCTTCCAATGTATTTGAATAAATGCAACTCTTCTAGTTTTCGACCTCCCAATATCCATTGCCCTTTCACTCTTTTCTGCTCATCATTAATTTTTGTATATTTTTTATGTTCATTAACATCAACAACTCTTAATTTTCGTCTGTCATTCTCTTTAGTCCTTTTTCAGTCTCTGCAATGATTGTATTGTAATCTGAATAATTCTTAGTCTTTGTGCATTCCTCTCCGACTATTATTCCGCGATTTTTTGTAGCTCTTGCTTCACTATTATATCTATTTCTTCAAAAGTGGAAGGCCTACAAAATGGCTTTATGGTTCTGGGTCCGATGAAGGGAAGCTCCTGACAATTACCTCCATGTGGTGAGTTGTTTATGGTATCACTTAGAGTATGTTTTATAAATTTCGATTTATCTTCGACAGACTGAAAAATTGAATAGTCATACAATCTAGGCCTACATTGAAACATAATTTCCACTCATTAATCTATGCTTCTTCCTACCGGCTCCTTAGCTTGTTGGTCTGCGTAGTGGCCTTCGGTTCAGTTGGTTCTGGGTTTGATTCCCTGCCGGCAGGGCTGAGGATATTAACCGCATCTCGATAATGTCTCTATCTCGCGGGCTGCATTTACAAACAATACACCACAGTACAAACCACTGCAGAAAGCCGTAATAGTCACTAAATCCTTCGTCATACGGTTGGCGTCAGGACGAGCATCCTGCCATAAAACTGGGCTAAATCCATTAAATGTGCTGACATCGTTCTTCATCAGACGTAGAATCCCTGTTCCGAGTTCGAAAACCTAGATCTTGGAGAACCCCTTTTAGAATGTCAAGGTCGGTCTTGTATTGATATCAGTGTTAGCAGGTGGCATTTGGGACTGCCTACATGCGAGAGACTCGTACCAACGACACGTTAATGATACGGTTTCAAAGCAATGCTTTATCTGATACCCAGCGTCTATTTAAACATATAGCAGCTGAAGGGAAATTAAACACATATAATAATAAATCCAAGCACAATGGATTTCCACCTGGTCACTTTCATCTATGAAGTGAGAGCGGAGGATAACTTGGACTAATTCTACCTAATTTCGCATTTCACCATTTTAAAAAATCGGAAATTCTTCAGAAATTTTGGACACCTAGTAAGAATGGCTTGTAATTAGATATAAAAACCGTGACGCAACATCTATTTAGAGTCTTGGTAAGCCAAGACAACTGCTGCCCACTCAGATAGCCAGCAAGAACTAGAGTATCACGTAGTTAATGTGACAATATCCTCAGCCATATCGGCTGGTTTTTTTAATCGAGTTCGCTGTCTCTCATATCACACAGCTTCTCAGTTGGTCTAGCGAAGTTGACTGAAACCCACTCCAGCCCTCAGTTCTGAATCAAAAACACTGGAATTATCGCGAATCGAATATCGGGCTTCCAGGTAAGAGATAGACAAGTTACCCCTATACTACGGGGCTAGCAAAAATATAATAAACTCTTGTAATATAATAATAATAATAATAATAATAATAATAATAATAATAATAATGTAGGTTTTATTTCTCACTGAATAGATTTCATGGTTTTAGAAGACGCCGAGGTGCCGTAATTTTATCCCGAAGAAGTTATTTTACGTGTCAGTAAATCGACTAACACAAGGATGACGTATTTGAGCACCGGACTGAGCCAGGTCGAACCCACCAAGTTGGGGTCAGAATGCCAGCGCCTCAACTGTCTGGGCCACTCAAACCGGCTAAAACGTTTCACTTCTTTTAAGCTGACCGACATTGAGCATTTTGCAGAAGTACTTCTATTTCGAGACGAAAGAGTCTAATAATATAAACTTATGTCCAGATTCCTTCGGAAATAGTACACGTAACGTCCCTGTTCTACGTAAGAGTACAGACTTTTTTTGTTTTCGTCATTCCTCACATCTATGTATCTTCTATCTTGATCTGTTTACCCTCCAGGGTTGGCTTTTCCCTCAGACTCAGCGAGGAATCCCACCTCCACCGCCTCAAGAGCAGTGAACTGGGGAGTATGACCAGTACCTCGCACAGGCGTCCTCACCTGCTATGCCGAACAGCGGCCTTGTGGGGGGATGGGAAGACTGGAAGGTATAGACAAGGAAGAGGGAAGGAGGCGGCCGTGGCCTTAAGTTAGGTACAATCCCGGCATTTGCCTGGAGGAGAAGTGGTAAACCACGGAAAACCACTTCGAGGAATGGCTGAGGTGGGAATCGAACCCACCTCTACTCATTTGACCTCCCGAGGCTGAGTGGACCCTGTTCCAGCCCTCGTACCACTTTTCAAATTTCGTGGCAGAGCCGGGAGTCGAACCCGGGCCTCCGGGGGTGGCAGCTAATCACACTAACCACTACACCACAGAGGCGGACCATTCCTCACATACTGAATATATTTTCTTTATAGGGGATCGTCTACCGTCCGATTTCAATAGTTACCCTACAGCTTGCAGCTAGTGAGCCCAACCTCTGACACTGAGCTGAGAAATGGGGCTGTGCCCGGAGCACTGTGTTACAGCTCATGCAAACAAAAGTAGCATTGCCACCAACTCCAATAACTCCCAGCTTGACGGATGTCGATTTCCTGCCATCACTCTCCCTGCCTATACGTAGCTTGCTTTGTTTACCCTCTCGCATTCCTCGCGGTATCTAACACTCCACGTGAGAAACAGGAGGCCAACTTCTTCACACTTCACTCAAAAAATAAACCAATACCTTGTCAAGGATATTTCCGTTGAATGATATATCGTAAATATAAAAGATCAAGATAGGTCGCTTTAGCCACGGTGACCATCACCCTTGAATTAGTGGGAGACGTAAATTAGATCAACTATCGGTTAACGTTTCTGTTCTTTACAAAGATAACTCCTCAAAAATATTCCTGATTGTGATACTTTTCTCTTCAGACGTGAATGGGTGCATGTATAGGTCGAAAAAAGATTACGGTATTCCACATGTTATGGACTATAATCCAAAGTATGAGAGTAAATTAATCATCCAAAGTTCTTATATGGATACATTTATTCCAGTGAGTTTAGAAGAGTTCGCCTCTGTGGTGTAGTGGTTAGTGTGATTAGCTGCCACCCCCAGAGGCCCGGGTTCGATTCCCGGCTCTACCACGAAATTTTGAAAAGTGGTACGTGGGATGGTACGGGGTCCACTCAGCCTCGGGAGGTCAACTGAGTAGAGGCGGGTTCGATTCCCACCTCAGCCATCCTGGAAGTGATTTTCTCCACTTATCCTCCAGGTAAATGCTGGGATGGTACCTAACATAAGTCCACGGCCGATTCCTTCCCTCTCCCTTGTCTATCCTGTCCAATTTTCTCATCCCCCTTAAGGCCCCTGTTCAGCATAGCAGGTGAGGCCGCCCGAGCGAGGTACTGGTCATTATCCCCAGTTGTATCCACTACCCAGAGTCTGAAGCTCCAGGACACTGCCCTTGAGGTAGGATCCCTCTCTTAGTCCGAGGGAAAAACCAACCCTCGAGGGTAAACAGATTAAGAAAGAAAGAAAGAAAGAAAGAAAGAAAGAAAGAAAGAATGGGAAAGAGTTTAAAAGATCCACCAGATACAGTTGGCCAACTATGGGATCACACATGAAGTGCATACGTGAATTTTTTTTTTTTTTTTTTTTTTTTTGTAAAATTTAAGTAACAGCTCATACTGTATGCTTACAAATAATGGATTATTATTTCTGCGGACGGTCCGGATCGTCGGCTTAAGGGTCAGCGTAGCGAGTCTCGCTTCAGAGACCCGATGGCCGGATCGAGGATTTTAACCACATCTTGTTAATTCCGATGGCTAGGAGACGGGGATTTTAGTGCACACCTCCTCATTCTTACACCACCACAGAAACACGTAATAGCTTATTACTTCTGTCCACGGAGAGTTGGTATCAGTAAGAACATAAACCTGGATCAAACATGCGTGTCACATAAATTGCACCCGTGACCCCAACACGGTGTGAAAAAAGAGGCAGGAAAAGAAGTTATTCATACAAATAGTTTGGAGAAATAATGATATTCAAATTTAAACAAGAAAGGTAACTGTTTCTTAACAAATTATTGTTATTGTTACGTGTTCATAACCATCATCATCATCATCATCATCATCATCATCATCATTACCTTCTTTTTTCTTCTTCTTCTCCTTCACCACCTTGTATTCTAGAGATCACGGAGAAATAAATATTGAATTTTCAGGACCTCATTGTAATCGAAATCAACTTTCAACATATCAGGTCGTGTTACGTACATGTAGTTCGTGTCAAAGAGATGTTAAGTACGGACTAAAAATGGCTAACCGACGCGAAGTCGGGAGGTTGTGTGTTCGGATCCTACTGGTGTCAGTTTGGCCAATTTTGTTCTGTACATAACATCTCTTCAACACCTACTACATGTACGTAACACGACTTATTAGGTTGCAAGTCTATCCCGATCACAGAGAAAGTTTCTACTTGCAATTATCATGAAAAGCTTTAATTCCTCCCCTGAAGGAGGAGGCGAGCCACATAGAGGGTAACGCCCTAAGCCTGGCCTAGAGATGCGGGCATTTTGTGGAGAATCGAAGGATGAAGATGATGGATAAGTTAGATTGAGGAGTCGGAGATCGGTATAGAAGTTATTGGCCTCTTGGCTAAGTGGTTTGTTGTATTTTCTTGTTTGCCGGGCTGAGTGGCTCAGACGGTTGAGGCACTGGCCTTCTGACCCAAACGTGGTAGATTTGATCCTGGCTCAGTCCGGTGGTATTTGAAGGTGCTCAAATACGTCGGCTTTGTGTAAGTACATATACTGGCACGTAAAGGAACTTCTGCGGCACTAAATTCTGGCACCTCGGCGTCTCCGAAAACCGTAAAAGTAGTTAGTGGGACGTAAAGCCAATAACATTATTATTTATTATTATTAGTTTTCTAAGAGCCATCGCGACTCATGCGGCAACGCGCTGGCCTCTCACTGTTGGGTTCCGTGTTTCAATTCCCGGTCACTCCAGGTGAGATTTGTGCTGGACAAAGCGGAGGAGGGACAGGTTTTATCCGGGTACTCGGGTTTTCCTTGTCATATTCCATTCCAACAACACTCTCCAATAACATTTCATATTATCATCTGTCATTCATCAATCGTTGTCCCAGAGGAGTGCGACAGGCTTCGACAGCCGGCACAATTCCTATCCTCGCCGCTAGATGGCGGCTTCATACAATCCATTCCTGATCCGGCCGAATGACTGGAAAGATGCTATGGATTTTCTAAGGATTACATATAGGAATTTGACATGAATTATAGTGAATTTATATAGGTATCCGTGCTCCCGATAGTTATAACATATGGGATTATATTGATACACAGTAAAAGGGAGTGAATTGATTTACAGAAAATATGATGTATAACATTACACTTGGTTTCTACAGAAACTGTATGTTTACAGATCTTCATCCTTCTAAAATATCAAAGCCATCTTATTGACGGTGCTGATGGTAGTACTTATTATTATAATTAATCATGATTAATGATTAATTATAATAATAAGAACATTTTAAGAAGCCTGATTTCCTTTCTCATTACGGTTGTAATCCATTAAAAATATTGTTTCTAGACAACAGAGTAATACATGTATTTATAACTGTCATGAAGGTTGCACTGTTTTACGAAGTACATGGTTAAGATAGGTAACAGTATTGCAAGAATTACATACTTTTGAGGCTCTAACTAATTTAATTCACACACTGTACAACGTAGCCCCATCTGAGAGGGCGAGAAGTTGTTTAAATTAAAAGTGATAGCTGCAATGTCGCAGCCACGCCCTCTCCTTGTCACGCCACGAAGTTTATACGTGGGTGGATATCCCTCATAATATAGTCATCTTCTGGCCGTTTATTACCCTCGACTGCAAGTAAGGACAAATAATTACATTAAGTTTGAACAGTGAGCTTCTTCCCTCGTATGTGGTTATTCTATCACGCAGGAGTGGCGAATTGTAAGTTCCCACGTAGTTACGGAAAGAGATGAACATATTACTACTGATTTGTGAAATACTAATTGCATAAGACTCAGAACTACAATTCTCATTTAAAATTTTCTTCACACCCTTCTATAGAAACTCCTAATTAGTGATTCTTACTTCCACTTACTTGAACAGGTAACTTTCCTACGCGACTTCTGTAGGTCAATGCTTGTACTCTTACGACCCTGCCGGTATTAGGTTTTCGGAATCAAGCGGTTCTTGACCATTCCCAAGTCCAGTGCCCCATTTTGAAGACAGCACCGTAGTCCTATTTTGAAAACGATGTCCAGATCTCAATTAGGAAGGGTATAATAACTGAATCATGCAAAGTAATATGTTTTTGGTCATTTATTTGGCAAGAAATGTGTACTACGCTCTGCATTTGTAAATAAACTACCGTTTACTGCATCAACAATTCCGCGCTACCTGCTACATCTTTCCTCCTTCCAGCAGCACAAATTCATTTGCTGTGTTTTCGATTACTTTATTGAGTTCCCTTTGAAGTGTATTAAGCCAAATGATGAGTGTTTCCTAACTTGAGTAGTAGTGTCCTCAAAACCGATATTCTGTTATTGATGGATATTGATTCAGATTGCAATATTGTATCTTTTATGAGAGCATTCTCAGTCGGTAGTGGGAATACTTGCCTCTCATTTCATCTCTTATGTATACCTCCGGCTGGTTTGGGGCAGGATTCGATGGGCAAGATACTTGTCTCTCATGGGAGGGGGGTTTAAGATTTTCCTTCAAACGATGGCAGGGAGAGATCAGAAAGTGATATAATTTACTTACTTAATCTGTTTACCTTCCAGGGTTGTATTTTCCCTCGGGCACAGCGAGGGATCCCACATCTACCACCTCAAGGGCAGTGTCCTGGAGAGTGAGACATTGGGTCGGAGGGATACAATTGGGGAGGATGGCAAGTACCTCGCCAAGGCGGCCTCACCTGCTATGCTGAACAGGTGCCTCGTAGGGGGATGGGAAGTTTGGAAGGGATAGACAAGGAAGATGGAAGGAAGCGGCAGTGGCCATAAGTTAGGTACCATCCCAGCATTTGCCTGGAGGAGAAGTGGGAAACCACGGAAATCCACTTCCAGGATGGCTGAGGAGGGAATCGAAACCCCTCTACTCAGTTGACCTACCGAGGCTGAGTGGACCCCGTTCAACCCTCGTACTACTTTTCAAATTTCGTAGCAGAGCCGGGAATCGAACTCGGGCCTCGGGGGGTGACAGCTAATCACACTAACCACTACACTACAGAGGCAGACGTATATGAATTTATTACATTTAAAAAGGACTATCCAACTGATTGTCAGAAGCACAACAATTTAATCAAATATTCATTTAAAATTCGGTGCGTAAACTTTATGCTTTGGCATGAACTTGTTCACATACATTGAATCTGAAACTCGATTAAGTAATTTTTAAACAGTCGTCTCCAAAACATTGTCACACTTGACATTGAAAACCAGACTGAAATTTTAATGTCATCTCCTAAATTCGTCACAAATGACAGTAAAATACAAAGTTAGTTTTCAATAGCATCTTCGGATTTCACGTTTAGGTTCCTGATTATTTCATAGTAACTAATATAACGCGTGAGTAATTTTATGGTTGTTGAACAAGAAGTTGTCTTAGTTATGTGCCATTCACTTGATGTACACAATAATCTGAACACATGTGGACTTTCCACATGAACAACAAAATAATAACTCGAGCATCAAACAGTTAGACTAATCAACTGCGAATAAACAACAAGTGGCCTCAGAAATAACAAGTAATAACCTGAAACCACACAATCACACTTTCATTACGGAAACACTAATACTACAATCCAAGATTCCAAGCAGTAATTATCATACTTTATCTCTATTGTAATATAATGTCCGACTCGTTGGCTTAATGGTCAGAGTCCCGCCCTTCCACTCAGAGGTTTCCGGGTTCGAATCCTGGCCGGGCTGTAGATTTTAATCGTTTCTTATTAATTCTCCTGGCTCGGGGACTGGGTGTTTTGTCTGTCCCAACATTCTCTTATTCATATTCAGACAACACACCACACTACCAATCACCACACAAACACACAACAGTGACTACATTCCTCCATACAGGGTTGGCGTCAGGAAGGACATCCGGCCGTAAAACAGGGCCAAATCCACATATAGATGCAGTTCGCACCCGCGATCCCACACGTGTGGGAGAAACGGAATAAGAATAACAATAAGAATAGGAAGAATCCCTATTATAATATTATGAGAAAAATATTTTATTATTATATGTTTTTCTAGGAAATCAAGCTGTTGGTCTATAACTCTATAGCTGATCAGCTAATCTCAGGTCATTGACAAGAAAATACTAGCAATGACCCACATTAACGCTGCTGGAATATGAAGTAATATACACTTGAGAAGACGGGATAAAAAATAGAAAGAAAAGGAAAGGTAGCCATCATTTTCTTCGAAAACAAGCATGTTTAAAATACATGCACTGCACAGAACAACAAACTATACTTAACATTGGATAGTTTATGAAAATGTTCACATAGAAATTTCCCTGGCGCAAAATATCATATGGCTTAGACTCTGTGGATCACTTCTTCTTCCTCTCTTCTTCTTCTGCTCTTTGTCTGTTTATTCTCCATGGTCGGTTTTTTCCTCGGACTTAGCGAGGGATCCCACCTATACCGGCTCGAGGGCAGTATCCTGGAGCTTCAGACTATGGGTTGAGGGATACAACTGGGGAGGATGACCAGTACCTCGCCCAGGCGGCCTCACCTGCTATGCTGAACAGGGGCCTCGTAGGGGGATGGGAAGTTTGGAAGGGATAGACAAGGAAGAGGGAGGGAAGCAGCCGTGGCCTTAAGTTTGGTACCATCCCGGCATTTGCCTGGAGGAGAAGTGGGAAACCACGGAAAACCACTTCCAGGATGGCTGAGGAGGGAACCGAACCCCCCTCTACTCAGTTGATCTCCCGAGGCTGAATGGTCCCCATTCCAGCCCTCGTACCACTTTTCAAATTTCGTGCCAGAGCCGGGAATCGAACCCGGGCCTCCGGGGCTGGCAGCTAATCAAACTAACCACTAAACCACAGAGGCGGACGAATATCATTATGCCTATGTTAATTTCGTAAAATTAAAATGCTAATAATAGTTGAAATAAAGAAAACAATAGTGTTGGCACATATACTTGTAAGCACCTTTCATCCAAACCACATTTAATAAAAATTAGTCCAGGAGGGAGTTGCTGAGGGATTGCAAAAAATACGGTTTTGTTTTAAATGGAATAGATGGGTTTTGCGAACTTTGAAACTAGAACTCATTCAGTATGGAGCAGCAAGCAGTGCTGTTGCATTTTTCGTACAAAATACAAAACTAATGCGAAAGCTTTGACAGCCCATCGTGTATAGCTCAGTGTTGAGTACATTTTACTCTTGTTTACAGAATAAAAACAAGGGTAAGATCATTCGTAAGCTTGTACACATAAACAAGAACATTTTACGCTGGTTGAAATTCTTTTTTTAAATTCATTTTTATTTAAATAGAGATGCTTTTTATTTATTGTTGTACATATTATACGTAAATGTGCTCGTATGATAAATAGTATAAAATATTTCGCGAAGCAATGACAGAATACAAAACACTTTCCTATAACATTAAAGACTGGCACCGTGATGGAGTAAATTAAATTATCTCAGTCAGAAACGGTTTTCATAAACTGGGCTCTCGTATCTCAAATTACCTCTTTATCATAGTTGTATATTTTAGCATTAAAGATCCATTAGTCTAGTGAAGCTGACTTTCATTTATTTTTTGTACTAAGGCTACTTACAGAGGTGGTATGGAGACAAACTCTGGGAAAACAAACCTCGATTCCTCCCCACAATTTACCCCTCTCTAACAAGCTAAATTGTATATTAATGTCATGAAATTCTACTTAACAAAAAACGTCCTGCAGCAACAAATAATATTAAAAAAAGGGATGAAGGGAACAAAATGCAAACCGTTGAACAAAAAGAAGGAAACAAGGGCCCCGATCTGCCGACATGACGTTGCAAACATGCTCCCATCAGCCATCAAATTACAATTATTTCAATGTAACTGTCGAGCTGCGGGGGCGTTGGATGTGAGGGGGAGGAGGGGGGATGGGTAATGACGTCATGTTAAGAGAACATCCAGGACTAATCCAGAGCAGCGGGAGATGCAAATTGAAACAATAGAAATGCAGATGTCATCTAAGGATAATATCACAGTGAAATGGGTTTCTTGTTGTACTTCGATAATATTTCACTCGAATTACAAATACTGTAGCCGTGCTTCGTCACGCACTCGCTCCTTATTTACTTTATGGAAAACAAAGACGTGATCCACCCAGCTTCGGAAATAATGGGATAGGGCAATTTAATACGGTTATCTGCGCGCGGAGGAGGAGGTCGATGTCTAAAAGTAGTAGAGGCAGCCTGAATATCCATAAGAACTTACGAGAATTCTTAAACACATTGTCAAGTTGATAAACTGAAACGTATTTAAAATGAGAAGGAAAATTGAAACCAGTGCTTAACGCTCAATGCTCGCGCTGTTTGGGACCGAGCGTAATCTATTCTAAAATTAGCATTCTGCAGATGTATTTACATAGACACTGAGAGATTATATCCACTAAGGCTAGCAAATAAAGAGTACTGGTACGTTATGGAATGGCAATAAATACATTTTCTTTCCTTTGAGTACATTTTGTGAGGACTCTCCTACAGGAAACTTTGTGATATTTTTAGTATCAAACAGCAGTGTATAACGCCTAACTTTGATAATTTACGAACAAAAATGTGCATTTGATGCATCGTGTACAAATGCGGTAGTTATATCTTCATAATCGTCGCCAGACCAGAAGCTGTTATTATACACATAATACGACAGAAAACGTATCGATGCCTTTGAAATGTGGTCCTGGCATAGAATGCGATGTTGATGACGATGATGATGATGTTGACGACAACGATTGCATAATTCTTAATCTTCAATTTTGTGTTCGCAACAGAGATAATGTGTTTACTGTAGCTATTGTTGAAATATTAATAATTTTAGTCTCTAAAACACCAGATACAATTTTGTAGAATATTAGTACATACCTGAAAAAGAAAAACGCCGGTTTATTATATCGCGATGAACATTATCTTTGTTTTATGATAGAGTTTGAATAATTGTTGAAGCTCCGTTTGTAATAAAAATAGTCGTTACCCTAACTGAACATAGATCACAGTAGCCATAACTGCATTCATGTCGTAACATATGGAAGGAAGTACAAACTGCTCTCAAAGGTAGCGTTAATATTACATTGTAAATACAGCTCTGTTTTCTGCAAATTCTTTGTAGTTTGCCTCTTTCACATGGCCAATAGGCCCATTACTTTATCTACACTCATGCTCATAAATTAAGGATAATTGCATATTGTGGTGCCACACAACATGGCACTACACAAAACTGGCGCTAATTGCATAGGCACATAGTGAACACAAACGAAACATATGCAAGTCCATGGTATTGGTGATAAGTTGAGAAACCGTCCCAAAACACGTGCTACAAACCGCCACTGTTTCCTGCGCATGTACCCCGGCATCAATTTGGGATATGATCACCATGCACACGTACACAGGCCGCACAACGGGTTGGCATACTCTGGATCAGGTGGTCGAGCAGCTGCTGGGGTATAGCCTCCTATTCTTGCACCAGTGTCTGTCGGAGCTCCTAAATTGTCCTTGGGGTTTGCAGACGTGCAGCGATACGTAGACCGAGAGCATCCCAGACGTGCTCGATGGGGTTTAGGTCTGGAGAACAGGCAGGCCACTCTATTCGCTGGATATCTTCTGTTTCACGGTACTCCTCTACGATGGCAGCTCGGTGGGGCCGTGCATTATCATCCATCAGGAGGAAGGTGGGACCCACTGCGCCCCTGAAAAGGTGGACATACTGGTGCAAAATGACGTCCCGATACACCTGACATGTTACAGTTACTCTGTCAAACACATGCAGGGTTGTACGTGCACCAATCATAATCCCACCCCACACCATCAAACCACTACCTCCACACAGGTACCTTTCAAGGACATTAAGGGGTTGGTAACTGGTTCCTGGTTCACGCCAGATTAAAACCCGGCGAGAATCACTGTTCAGGCTATACCTGGACTCGTCCGTGAACATAATCTGTGACCACTGTTCCAATGACCATGTAGTGTGTTCTTGACACCAGGCTTTAATGGGCTCTCCTCTGAACAGGGGTCAGTGGAATGCAACTTGCAGGTCTCCGGGCGAATAAACCATGTCTGTTCAGTCGTCTATAGACTGTGTGTCTGGAGACCAGTGTTCCAGTGGCTGTGGCAAGGTCCCGAGCAAGGCTACCTGCAGTACTCCGTGGCCGTCTGCGGGCACGGATGGTGAGATATCGGTCTTCTTGTGGTGTTGTACACTGCGGACGTCCCGTACTGTAGCGCCTGGACACGTTTCCTGTCTGCTGGAATCGTTGCCGTAATCTTTAGATCACACTTTGTGGAACACTGAGGGCCCGTGCTACGACCTGCTGTGTTTGACCAGCCTCCAGTCGCCCTATTATTCCACGCCTCATAACGTCATTAATATGTGTTCGTTGAGCCATTTTCACTACACAGTGACCATTAGCACGTCTGAAAACATCTGCACACTTACTCGCTGCAACGTACTGTGACATGCACCAATACACCTTTGCGTATTTGAACTGATGCCAGGGCCACCGTGCGACGACCGCAGGTCAAATGCACCACATGGTCATACCCCGAGGTGTTTTAAAACCGCAAACCGGCCACCATAGCGTTGTTTCACCATGCATCAGCATTAGCCTTAATTTCTGAGCACGAGTGTAGTTTGTGGAAGGAGTTAGTGAAAAACAATTTTTAGTACACTGCATCTGCAGTTTCAGGCGTACATAAGCGTCTTGGGCAGTAGTCACTTCGAATCAACCGAATAAATTTTAACACGAATAAAAAGCGAACGATATTGCTTACAAACCGGTACTTACAGTAGTATTATCATTCTCTTTTTACAATTGGCTTTACGTCTCACAGACACAGATAGGTGTTATGACTAGGATGGGGTACGAAAGATCTTGGAGTATTAAGGAAGAGGCCTTGGCCTTAATTAAGGTACACACCGAGCTCGATAGCTGCAGTCGCTTAATTGCGGCCAGTATCCAGTATTCGGGAGATAGTAGGTTCGAACCCCACTGTCGGCAGCCCTGAAAATGGTTTTCCGTGGTTTCCCATTTTCACACCAGGCAAATGCTGGGGCTGTACCTTAATTAAGGCCACGGCCGCTTCCTTCCCGCTCCTAGCCCTTTCCTGTCCCATCGTCGCCACAAGACCTATCTGTGTCGGTGCGACGTAAAAGCAAGTAGCAAAAAAAATTAAGGTACATTTCCAGCATTCGCCTGGTCGGAAACTGGAAAACCAACGGAAACGATTTTCAGGACTGCTGACGGTGGGGTTCGAACCCACTATCTACTGGATACTAGCCGACCTTAAGCTA
The DNA here is from genome assembly GCF_040414725.1 of Anabrus simplex. Classification (NCBI taxonomy): domain Eukaryota; kingdom Metazoa; phylum Arthropoda; class Insecta; order Orthoptera; family Tettigoniidae; genus Anabrus; species Anabrus simplex. Next base: position 298,351,587 of record NC_090265.1, on the reverse strand, counting down.
CTGCAGCTATCGAGCTCGGTGGTAGTAGTAGTAGTACTTCAATTACCACGTATGGGCATTTTGATTTGGCGCCATTAAGGCTATAATGAGTGATGTTTCCGACGTAGATGAGCGTCTCGTATATTGTCTTGTATTTAAAAATACTCATAGTTTATTGATAATGAATTATCCAGAGGTGAATATTACTCGATAGTTCGTTAGAGAAGTTCAATTGTAACAAGAGATCTATAGGACCTCTCATTGTGTAATGAGTATAGTAGTGCAAATGGCTGTGAGCTCGCATCCGGGAGATAGTGGTTTCGAACCCCACTGTCGGCACCCCTGACGACGGATTTCCGTGGTGTCCCACTTTCACACTCGGCAATTGCTGAGACTGTACCTTAATTAATTCCACTGCCGATTCCTTCCCATTCCTAGGCCTTTCCTGCCCCATCGTCGCCATAAGACCTATCTGTGTCGGTGCGACGTAAAGCAAATAGCAAAAAAAGAGCAGTGCAAATGGACCAAGGTGTAATGTGGTTACCAATTACGCAACGGAGAAAGCTGGTGGAGAATATAGCGGGAGTGAGACAAGAAAAGAGCTTCTCCAAAGAATTTCTTCTCTTCGTCAGCATTGCTAAGGAGAGGACAACATTTAACTGCTACGAGTTGAAGATAACGTGGCTCTCTTCCGTTTCCTACGGAATTAATATCTAACTTTATTACAGTACGAACTACTACTACAGCGTGGCTCAGGATCACTGCCGCTGTCGGAAAATTCTCTGTTTGCTCGGAGCACGATTAATTGGAAAACGACGTGAGATATTGTTACTAGGTTCCCGCCAACAAGATCGCAATTCTTTTTATTGTTCACAAAACTTTAGGTCCTCTGATTTATGATAAAATGTTTTTTGCAAGTTGTTTTACTCGCACCGACACAGATAGGTCTTAAGGCGACGATGGAAGAGAAAAGGGTTAGAAGTGGGAAGGAAGCGATCGTAGCCTTAATTAAGGTTCAGACCCAGCATTTATTTATCTGGTGTGAAAATAGGAATCCACGGAAAACCATCTCCTGGGCTGCCGACAGTGGGGTTCGAACGCACTATTTCCGGAATGCAAGCTCACCTGCGCGTTCTTAACCACATGGCCAATTTGCTCCATATGATAAAACACTCTATTTCTTTAAATCTCTAAATTCGATGTCTACTATGCTTCCTTTCTTACTAGATTGCTCATTTATAGTTAGTATTGTACCGGGCGGTACACCTGCACGCCGCTAGTTCAAATATTGCGCCAATTTAAACTCCTCTACAGGAGAAGTTTGGAACCTTGAAAACTGAACTAATTCTACTATTTCTAAAAAGATGTCACTACGGTAAATGGTGTAATTTTGAAATTTTCTGAACTGTGTCTATTCCGACGTGTTTTTGTTTACTATCTAGCAAGAAGTGTGGACGTCCTCTTCTAGATGTCACTGCCTAAGAACTATAATTATGCACCCTAGTGCGAAGTGAAGGAACTGTTTTTTGAAGAAATTTGGTATTCATAAGTTTGTTCTTTGTTAAATTTCTTTCATTCATTTTTGGGTTGGCAGTATAACCCTTCTCTTTCCGTCAGTTTTGAATTTAGCCAATCATAAATTTCTGTAATTAATTTTCCACCATTAAGGTGTTTCTTCATCGTCTTGTGTATTAGTTTTTGCTGGTAGCCAATAAACGTTTGTGAGCGGGTTGTTATCATTCATGAAAGGTATATAAACTGCTGATTTTCTTGTCTCGGTGCCACTTCAGTAACATCTTTCTCAGTGTGTGAATATATAGTAGGGGGCGGGAAGCGCCTCTTTCTTCAAGCAGCAACTCATCTACAAGGTAATGGCCTGTTAACATCTTCATTTCTTGCTAGCTCAGGAGTTTACTCTCGGGGAGGGTTCGAAACCTTTAATATGTAACCAATTCCTTTAAAATGTAAATTAAATTTTCTGTGTAAAAACATATCTCTTTTACTGTAAAGCGGGGATAGAGATTGCTTCACCCTCTCGAACTCCCCTTCATTTTGAAAAGGGAGGTGACTACGTTTTCATAACCGTTCTTCTTTAATATAGTAAGTTTTCTCATACGTGTCACCTTCCTAGATTGGGATTAGCCCCTGTATTATCGGCCTAGCGCCATATAGGTTTTTTGACACAAACGTTGCGTTGGAGTGCAAGTCATCGTCTCCATTCTATTTTGCACTATGGGCCAGTAACATAACTTGATGTTTGTTTTCCTCATGTAAAGGCCCTGTAGGTTGGGTATCTAATACCCCTGTTTCTTGATGTGCCGTGAGGGCAGTCTGAAGTGAAGGTTTGTTGCAGCCTTCGATAGGCTTGTAAAATTGAGAGCGGGTTTGCTCTTTTTTCTTAACACTGTAATTAGGAGCAAGTGCTCCTCGTACTTAGGGGTTTCTGCTCTTTAGCAATTGTGGTGGTGAGCTGAAAGCTCATAAATTAATCTTGGGGCTCGAAGCCCAAATCTTGTAAGAATTGTAATTTCTTAACTTGTTTTCCTGCTACTTGGTACCTGTTACTCTCTTGTTGTTATCTGTTGATTTTGAAAAGAAAATATAACCTTCGTTAAAGTTTTAAATTAACTTTAATTTTGTAGTTGAGACATATTCCTGCCCGCACCTTCTTTCACGTCTGCTGTTCCACAGATACCTCGAAACAAGTGGTAGCAGAGCGTGGTTGAATAGGTTTCAATTTAGCCCCTTTTGATGGCTAAACATCGTTTTCGATTCGAACTCTAACAATTTTCTCAGTTGCTGGAATTTTGTTTTATTATTCTAAAATATTTCTGTCATCATGTCCGGCCCTCGCGACGTCCTCCATCCCGGCTATTTGCGCAAGGAGGAATTGATCTATGAATTGACAATTAGAAATGTGCAATCTGGAGGCATGGTTGCAGTAGATTCCAATAAGCTTAAAGAGTCCCTTGATTTGCCTATTTCCATCCCCACTTTGGGAGAGAAAGAGATTGACGATGCTCTCTCCACGATCACTGTACTACTGAGCTAGCATCTGTAGTTAGTTTTTTTTTTAAGTAAGTGATCCATCTCCTAATCAACTCAAAAGGGTACAGGCCAGATTGTACCACTTTTATAATAGGGTATGTGATCTATTGTCCCTGAAGTTAAATGACCTTCAGGGTAAGGAATCTAGTGCTGTTGCCGAAAACTTCTCTAAAATGTCTAGTAAAGGTAGCCATTTGTTATCTGGATCTGCTATTCCAAAAACCGACCAGCCTATGCTAGTAAATATCGTAAGTGGGGAGGATTCCTCTAAAGAGGAAGGAGGTAGTACTGCGGAGGCTACCCAACGAACATCTGCCCCATTAGAAACTGAGTCCGATCGTCGCACGTCCATTCCACCCTTCGTGTTAAATAATGCACCTTCTGAATCTGCTTCTCCGCCACATAGGCCCCTTCCTACTACTTCCCCGGGTTTCAGCAGTTTGCCGCATCCTTTAGCAATGTTGCTCAGAGGTATTTCTAAGTTTTCCGTTAACTCTACCAGTGACGTAATTTCATTCTTAAGGTATTTAGCTGAGTTTCAGGATCATGCCCTGGTTTTTCTCTTTCTCCGTGTCAAATTTTGCAGATCATTTATTCCTATGCAATTGGTGTTCTCTCCGACAAGATAGTTAGGGCAATTAATGAACAGTCATCCATAGTAGACTTCCATGCCCATCTGTTGGCAAATTTCATCCCCGCTCGAGCTAGGTCATCGCTCATTCAAAAGTACTACTACCGAGTACAACGGTTGGATGAAAATTTGGCAGACTTCATCCAAGACATTAAGTTCTACACTAGGGTATTTGCTCTACATTTCCCTGAAGATCAAATTGTACAGGCTATTGTGGAAGGTATTTCTCCATCATACCGATCATACTTGTGTTTTGCGTCGCGTCCGCAAACTTTTGCAGAGTTAGAGGCTATGACTGTCTCAGCCGAAGGAGTTAGATACGCCGATACCTTGCGTGTCGCGAAAGAACCCGCTCCATCCTCTAGTAGTTTTCGGCCTCCACCTCGCCGACCCGTCACACCCCGTAAATGTTACGCTTGCGGGTCGCCTGACCATCTTCGCAATAAATGTCCATTGATCAAGTTTAGTGGGACAAGGAATGGAGCAGGGTCATCTCAAGGCTGTTTTAAATGCGGCGCGTTTTCACATATCGCCAGGAATTGCCCAAATTCGAATAGCACACCCTCCTGCTCAACTTCTGGTGCAACTTCCCCCAGTGCCAATAATAACAAGTGACTAATGGCTTCGGCTGAGTCAACTAACTCTTCTTTCCGAGACTCAGCCCCAAGTAAAACTGCCGAATTCCCAAGGAAAACTCAGTCTTTAAATTTATCTTTTGAAGGTCCCAAAGAATGTCTTAGGATTGCGGCGGATACTCTCGCACCTGTTCCTTTTCTCAAAATTGAATTAAATAATGAACCTGTAACAGCTCTATTAGATTCTGGGAGTGTTTGTTCTATTATTTCGGCTGAATGGTACTCCAAATTGAAAGCTGTTTGTAATTTTCCTGATTTTGGTTCGAATCGGTTCATTATGTTTCGGCAAACTCATCCCCATTAGATATTTTAGGTTTTCTGTATGCTAAAATCCGCATTTCGAAGTTCACTTGGAAAATGAAACTGTTTGTGGCCAAACACTTGTCTTGCCCCATTATATTGGGAGCTGATTTCATGTCTCACACCGGTCTAGTGCTCGACCTTCAGAGCAAGTCATGCACTTTCAAATTTGATAGTAATTCCAAAATCCCTTTGTTAAAATGTAGTTCTGTAACATGTTCATCTATTTCGCCTACCCAGGATGAGATGTTGTTAGACCTTAGACATCTACCTAAGGAGCAGGCAGAGAGTATTCGTAAGTTATGTCAGTCGTTTCCAGAGGTTTTCTCTGATACTCTTGGTGTTACTGACCTTATCGAATATAAGATCGAGGTTACGGATTCAATTCCCGTACGGTTTCCACCTTATAGGCTATCTCCACCGAAAATGAAGGCGCTGAAAGAAATCATTGATCAGATGCTAAAAGATGGTATTATACGGCCCTCTAAGTCGGCGTATTCTTCGCCTATTTTTCTAGTCCCGAAACCCCAAGGTGGCTTCAGGCCTGTGATTGATTATAGGGCTCTCAATCGGAAGGTGGTGTTACAATCTGTGCCCCTTCCTGACCTTCATTCTTGCTTTTCCTGGTTTCGCAAAGCTAAGTTCTTCACCATCTTGGACCTCAACCAGGCATATAACCAGATACCGTTACCAGAGGAATCCAAACACCTGACAGCGTTTGCCACGGATTGGAATTTGTATGAATTCAACCGCGTGCCTTTCGTGCTCCCCACGGGAGCGGCTGTGCTTACGAGACTGCTAGATAGGGTCTTCTCCGACATCAAATTTGAGTACTTGTATCATTATCTGGATGATGTCGTCGTATTTTCTGAGACCTATGAGGAACACCTTGATCATCTGAAAGAGGTCCTAAGCCGCCTTCGTAAGGCAGGGTTAACGTTGAAGTTGTCCAAGGTGGCATTCGATAAGCTCTCCATGTCGTTTCTGGGGCATATTGTGTCGCCCGATGGTGTCGCAGTCGATCACTCTAGAACACAGGCCATCCGTGATTTCAAACCTCCCAAGGACATCAAGGGGATTGCTAGATTCATTGGTATGGTGAATTTCTTCAGGAAGTTTATTCCAAATTTCGCCAATAGAGCGGCGCCCTTGAACTTACTTCGTAGGAAAGGCATCAAATTTGAGTGGGGTCCTTCTCAACAAGCCGCTTTCGAAGATCTCAAAATAGCTCTGTGTAATGCCCCTGTTCTGGCTATGCCGGATTTCTCGAAGAAATTCATCGTCCAAACCGACGCGTCGTCGTCGGCTGTGGCCGCAGTCCTTTTTCAAGAGACTGAATTAGGGAGGCGACCCATTGCCTATGCATCTAGGACTCTATCGGCTCAAGAAGCCAAGTATTCCATCTATGAGCTTGAAGGTTTTGCAGTCTTAATTGCTTTAAAAAGTTCCGCCTCTATCTGGAACATGTCAAGTTCGACTTGGAGACTGATAACCAAGCCTTAAGCTGGGTCTCAGGTAGGCCGCGTCGTACTGGTCGTATAGCCCGGTGGGCCATCCGAATTTCTGCCTTCCAATTTGATGTTAGGCATATCAGAGGTACTGAAAATGTTGTGGCAGACTAAGCCGCATGATTTCCAATGATGTAGAGACCCATGAAATGGATGATAGTTCTTCACCTCCCGAGTCCATACGACCTGAGGTTAATGCCATTTTAACTGATGCTCCTATGTTATTTAGGGATCTTGAGAAATATCAACGTGAAGATCCGACGCTGGCCCCTATCATGGAAACCCTTTTTCCTGGGGAACATGTTGTCCCTTATGTGCTGAGGAATGGTGTTTTATGTTGCCCGTCGAGGCATGATAATAAGATGAAGGTGGTGGTTCCAGCTGTTCTTGTGCCCATGATCTTCAAGTACTATCATGAGACCCCATTAGGGGGCATTTAGGTATCTTCAAAACTAGAGAAAAGGTCCGGGAGATGTTCATTTGGAAAGGTATGGACGGTGAAATTCGTGAACTAGTGAAAGCTTGTAAATCTTGTTGGCTTAGTAAACCCACCATGTCTACTAAGCAAGGGCTTTTGTCTTCTCATCAAGCGTCGCGCCCCATGGAACGTCTTTATATCGTTTACGTAGGACCCTCCCCCCAGTCAAAGGGGAATGCCAACAAGTTCATCCTTGTGTGTGTAGATGGCTTCACAAGATTTTCTTGGTTATTTCCGACTAAGCTGGCTACCGCTCAGTCCACTATTTCCTGTTTAAATTCCATTTTTGCTTCTTTTGGTCCATGTCAATATATTGTGACGGATAATGCTAAAGCTTTCACATCCAATCTCTTTCGTAAATTCTGTTTTGATTTGTCCATCTCTCATGTGACTACTTCTGCTTATTATCCTCAACCATCTCTAGCTGAACGGGTAAATCGTAATCTGAGGTCGGCTCTTATTGCCTATCATCACGACGATCATTCTAGGTGGGACACGTCCCTGCACTGGTTAGCTTTCGCCTTGAATTCGGCGGTTCATGAATCTCATAAATTTACTCCAGCTTCTCTGATGTTCAAGTTTGTTCCCAACACGCCGCTCTCTAACCTTTGGTCTCTTAGTGATATTCTACCCGAGACAATAGATCCTGATAACATAAAAGATATTTGGAAGAAGGCTAAGGCCAATCTTAAAGTGTCTCATGAAAAGGTTAGGGAAAGATATGATCGTGGAAGGAGACCCACCCATTTGAAGGTAGGCGACCAGGTTATGGTCAAGAATTTTGTTCCCGCGGGGAAGCTTGCCCCCAGATTTCATGGGCCGTGTGTCATTTTAGATTTCCTTACCCCGGTGACGTTGTTACTAAGCAATCCAGCCACCGATAGGATATTTAGGGTTCACCTGTCGCAGGTGAAACCTGTGTAATTTCCGTGCTAACTTGGTCCTTATAATTTTGTAACAATCCTGGAGGTTATATTTTTAATTTCATTTTAAAGCCTTCTGCCCCTTATTGTTTTACATTTGGTTGAATCTGCCTTGTATAAATTGTGTGAAACCTTCCCTGAGGTTACTCTGCTGTCCTCTCCGTAAGGCCATTACCAAGCTCCCGTCTCCTGCTAAACCACACCAGTGGCTAATTTAAATTAAATAGAAACTTCCACGCCGCTGGGACCTCATCCTCACCACAAAGACTGTACCCTAGAACCATTATGGTCCAACAAAATCCTACCGCCGAGATCATAATATTTCAGTGCCCCCGCAGCCGTGCGGCGCCATACCGCCACTGAGGTGGGGTACGGGCCCGCCCCACTCCAGTGAGGTCAACCAGTGTACGGCGAGTCGGAGTCCTCCTTCCGGCCAAGGCTGATGTGCGGCGAACCACCTGCAAACCGCCAGCGGACTGTCAACAATCGTCGCGTGTGCGACGTGCTTCACCACCACTACCCCTCTCATAGTAGCGGGAGAGGTGTATCTCAGAGTACTTGAGGAGTCCGTGGGGCCTCCTCTGAACACAAGCAGTGGCGGCTGGTCTGGCCGTCAAACTTAATCAACAGCTAATGTACTTATTCAGCTACATGGAAATTCCATATCCACAATTACGGCGTTTTTGGATTCAACATCAACATCTGGTGGACTTAGAAAAAAATTTTTGTTCCTCTTCCAAGAATTAAAGTTTTCATTTGGAATTCAACTACTACAACCATAGAAAACTACAACAAATAAATTCCAAAACTGGATTTTATTTAATCCCACTTATATCAAACTAACTTCTGAGACCTTCGACTATTGAAAAGTTATACTTTTCTCTTCTAAATTCTTCAACTCCTCAGCAAAAACTTGGACTTTGTTTTAAAACAAATATTTTTGTTTTCTTCGGTGTCACCCCTTGGAAGGACTTTTGGGGGGGGGGGAGGCCAGTACCGGGCGGTACACCTCCACGCCGCTAGTTCAAATATTGCGCCAATTTAAACTCCTCTACAGGAGAAGTTTGGAACCTTGAAAACTGAACTAATTCTACTATTTCTTAAAAGATGTCACTACGGTAAATGGTGTAATTTTGAAATTTTCTGAACTGTGTCTATTCCGACGTGTTTTTGTTTACTATCTAGCAAGAAGTGTGGACGTCCTCTTCTAGATGTCACTGCCTAGGAACTATAATTATGCACCCTAGTGCGAAGTGAAGGAACTGTTTTTTGAAGAAATTTGGTATTCATAAGTTTGTTCTTTGTTAAATTTCTTTCATTCATTTTTTGGGTTAGCAGTATAACCCTTCTCTTTCCGCCAGTTTTGAATTTAGCCAATCATAAATTTCTGTAATTAATTTCCCACAATAAGGTGTTTCTTCATCGTCTTGTGTATTAGTTTTTGCTGGTAGCCAATAAAAGTTTGTAGGCGGGTTGTTATCATTCATGAAAAGTCTCGAATGTTCCACGAGGGTATATAAACTGCTGATTTTCTTGTCTCGGTGCCACTTCAGTAACATCTTTCTCAGTGTGTGAATATATAGCAGGGTGCGGGAAGCGCCTCTTTCTTCAAGCAGCAACTCATCTACAAGGTAATGGCCTGTTAACATCTTCATTTCTTGCTAGCTCAGGAGTTTACTCTCGGGGAGGGTTCGAAACCTTTAATATGTAACCAATTCCTTTAAAATGTAAATTAACATTTCTGTGTAAAAACATATCTCTTTTACTGTAAAGCGGGGATAGAGATTGCTTCACCCTCTCGAACTCCCCTTCATTTTGAAAAAGGAGGTGACTACGTTTTCATAACCGTTCTTCTTTAATATAGTATGTTTTCTCATACGTGTCACCTTCCTAGATAGGGATTAGCCCCTGCATTATCGGCCTAGCGCCATATAGGTTTTTTGACACGAACGTTGCGTTGGAGTGCAAGTCATCGTCTGCATTCTATTTTGCACTATGGGCCAGTAACTTAACTTGATGTTTGTTTTCCTCATGTAAAGGCCCTGTAGGTTGGGTATCTAATACCCCTGTTTCTTGATGTGCCGTGAGGGCAGTCTGAAGTGAAGGTTTGTTGCAGCCTTCGATAGGCTTGTAAAATTGAGAGCGGGTTTGCTCTTTCTTCTTAACATTGTAATTAGGAGCAAGTGCTCCTCGTACTTAGGGGTTTTCTGCTCTTTAGCAATTGTGGTGGTGAGCTGAGAGCTCATAAATTAATCTTGGGGCTCGAAGCCCAAATCTTGTAACAATTGTAATTTCTTAACTTGCTTTCCTGCTACTTGGTACCTGCTACTCGGTTGTTGTTATCTGTTGATTTAAAAAAAAGAACTTTGTTAAAGTTTTAAATTAACTTTAATTTTGTAGTTGAGACCTATTCCAGCCAGCACTTTCTTTCACGTCTGCTGTACCACAGATACCTCGGAACAAGTATGATTGCGTATATTTGCTTTCTTTGTTTGTTCGTTTCATAATTATTTCCGTAGAAATATAAACTGTTGTCCCAGTCTTTGATGACATTTATTTAACGATCTATATGATTCCTTTGAACCCCAAGAGTAAAAATAATTTTAATAAATTTTGTATTTGTGTTGTTCTATACTAATAGGCTACATTCAAATGCATGTTTGCCATTTTCAAAAACAGGGTGTGTTTCTATTCTTTGTTGTTGTGCTTGGCCAGAAGAGGGCTTGTTTAGAATTTGTCGATGAAAAAGTAGAACCGAAAGTATGATATATACCCGTATCTCTCCAAGAAAATAACGCTTTAAAATGTTCCACACACGTGTGTACAGTAATGTTCAAAAATGACTTGCTAGAAACAGATTAAGTGGAACATATGACTATAGCTTTATCATATAAATTGCTCCAAGTAGGTTAGGAAATGTAACGAATACAATTCGTTGTCATTATTTGGTACATTCCCTTATAATTAGTTATCGTCGTTCTCTTGTATCAAATAATGTTAAAAGTTGTCCAGTAGGCACCCAACTAGCAAGATCCTGCTGGTTACTATATAGAAATAATTTTTAAGTATTTTGTCATTTCCAGACCTTGCTTCCATTCCAGAAATGCATTTTGGAGAAAACTGCTACCAAAAATGGTTGGTAAATATTGGAAGATCCCGAAGAATATTGTTGTTCCTCTGTCCCAAAATAATAGTCGCATTTATTTCGCAGAAATTTATTGACAATAAACAGTACAGAAAGGAATATACTTATAACACTAATACACCACACCAAGCCGATGCTATTGACAGTACTCACAACTGCACCTGATCACTCAATGCGTTCTAAGGCAGCACGAGCTGATATGACAATATCGGAATCACACTGTAGAACAAGAGGTATACACCCCTGTCGTTGGAGTTTCTGTTTCCCCGTGTGAGTCAGGTTGTAACAGTTCTTTTCATGAACCTTCATGCATTCAACCATAACTTGTTGCAGGGCCAGGGAAACATTATTCAGTGTCTCAGCAGGAAGGTCGTTGAAGGCTTTTTCAACAGCAGTAACAAGTTCATCTACTGTGGATGTTGCCTCTTGATATTGGAGAGACTGTATGGCATGGAATAAGCCGAGATCTAATACATATCTGAGCTATTTGGAGGCTGACAGTACAATTGTATGGTTAGACCAGTATTTGAAGCGGCAGCTTAAAACTCAGGATCAGATGGATCAACGTGAGGTTTTGCATTATCCTGTTGTACGTAGATGGGTTTTGATGCTGTCCATGAAGGCCATTTTAACTGGATAGCAGGAAGAACTTTCTCAATTAGCATCTTTCTGTATTCGTCCTGTGTATCGGATTGGATAGATTTCGTAACCAGTGTCCCCCTAGGCCTCGTTTTGCTACTGAGTTTCGCTGGTTCCTGGACGATGAATGGAAATACCCCAAGTTTACCATCGAAATACTGGTTACGCATTGAATTAGAACGGAGACGTGCCATTGCTGCTAGAAACATCACCTTCGTAATGAGGCGTTTATTCTGACAGGTTCGATGTGGATAAGGTTCTTCAGCAGCAAGATCGTCCTTTTCCTGCAGTCATGTAAAACCATTTTTCATCAACATGAATCCGATCGAACATGTCCTGAAATCTTGCTCTGCGTATCGAAATTGCTGGATCCAACAAAATTGCAAACGCTTCTTTTCTCCTGTGAAGTTCAGTGTTGGTTCTAGTCATGATGAATGTCGTCGAACAGCTTTTTCTTGGATTCTGCGATTCACTGATGATTTTGCCATACCCAAAGCGACAGCTTCAGATCTGATAGTCTTTCTTTGACGCAATGGAATGTTTTTAAGTCTGTCCTGATCTATGCATTTCTTCTTTCTACCGACTCTCCCTTTCATTCTAGCGGAGACATCAGCAACAATGTTGTCATTCATTATGAAGTTCTCACCTTGTTTCCATATGCGCTCTATGGACCGTCTATGAACGGAAAATTTCACAGCACTTTCCTTTATTACAACTCTTTGCAAGATGCCGTTACAACTTACACGGAGTAAATGCTGATCATCATCAATATTTTTCACTCTTTCCATTTCTTTAATGGCACTTTATCACTGCAAGTACAATATGTAAACGGTACGTGCTATGTGATGTGACCGTTCACGGTACTTTAGATACCATATCGTGACATCCCATATCAATAATATGCCGTTTTCCGCGTCATGCTACGACGTTTAGCCGCAAAGATAGCAGACCACAGCGCTGCACGGTATACGAACGATGCGCTGCTACTTTAGAGGACAAGAGGCTCTGTGCGCGTAATGACAAGGGCGAGTCATACGCTGGCCAGCACTTAGGATGTTTCTCTCTCCTGTGCGAGTGAGTTGGAAGGAGTAGAAGGTCATGTAACAGCCCGCGAGCCATGCTTAATAAGTCGGGTTAACATCAGCAACAATGTTGTCATTCATTATGAAGTTCTCACCTTGTTTCCATATGCGCTCTATGGACCGTCTATGAACGGAAAATTTCACAGCACTTTCCTTTATTACAACTCTTTGCAAGATGCCGTTACAACTTACAACTCCCTAAATATTTGTTGGTGATTTTAGTGATACCAACCCAAACCTTCATTTGTTTCAGAATTTTCAATATTAATAACAATAATAAGAATTATGTGATTATTGACTTACGCATCTAATATTCATGAATAAGAGCTTGCCATGATCAAGGAATTATTTAGTTAAGGATGACATCGAAACATCTCCCAGATATTCAACTTATCATTGATTACGTGATTTGAATCGGTGCAGAGAATTACAGAACGTCGTCACAGGTCTGGCGAGGTGAGCCTATCCTGGAGTTTGGCAAGACGTAAGTCAATCATTGCACAAGTGGTAAATGACGCTTTGGCGATTATAATTAAACCGCCGATCCTAAGAGAATAAGATTCGATCAGTAAAATATGGAAGGTCAGAGCTATTTTTTGATATGCAGATCAACGCCGACAAACGTCTTTTTACGGAAGTGATCCCCGACATGAAGCCGTAGTTAACCCCCACTCTTGGTTTTTTCCTCTGTCTTACAAAAGAAATCGGACAGGAGACTACTTACCCATTATCTACTGTGTTTCCGTGCTGTTCAGACGTGTTGCTATTTTGCACGACCTGTGATATTGTGTAATACTTTCATCAAGTGATGAAGTACTGCAATTGTGAGATATAACTAGCAGAAATACTGCATAAATCATTATTTAAGCGCAGTGATTATTGACGTGCACTTATTGTGTAAATTTCGTGTATTTATAACATTTTGTATCATGGTGTAATCAACGAGGATAGTGAACGAGGAATAACCCACCTGTTATGAGCTGCGTAGCATTCAAGCTACTGTAATATATGTTCGATGGATTCGTGTGTGGCTAGATGAATTCACTACTAGCCAAATACAGTGTTGTGTTGTGGGAACCCAATTGGAATTACAATTAAAACGTTGAAAAAGTGAATTTGTTCAGGAAATTGCGATTCACGCATAATAATAATAATAATAATAATAATAATAATAATAATAATAATAATAATAATAATAATAATAATAATAATAATAATAATTTGGGCTGCGTCTGCTGAAAGTACAAACGTGGATGTGAGTTATCTTACATTGTGAGGGGATGTGAAATAAGCAAGTTAGTGACCCTTAACGTTGGATTACAGTGCAAGTGAATACGTGATAGTTCACCAATATTTGGGATAAATCTAACCATGCCTGAGTGTAGTACGTGTTACAAGTTGACCCAATTATAACCATAGTGTTTTCCCCTTTGCATATTGGAACGAGTGATCGCTGGTCTGGGAAGAGGATACACGAGTCACTTACCTACCCAGCATCTCATTGTGTTGGATACCTCCAGGATTATTATGCGTGGTGAAGTCTACAAGATGGAGTTCATCCCGGAAACGAACCAAGGACCTCACGACATCTAAGGCAGCAAGATGATGGCTTAAGCTGTTATGAGTGTGCTGCCTCGGACGAGAATGATCACCCTAAGATAAGTGCATTTTCAAGTTTGCTATGTTTGAAAGTCATTTTCCCTCCTGTAAATAGTTAGAATTAACATGTCAAGTAGATAAAAAATGTGAATGATGATCGCGGGCTGTTCGAAGGGATTAAAATTTTTAGCTTGCGTAGTAGGAAGTTTGTACTGGCAATGATGACCAGCAGTTTATTTAAACCCCTTGGAAAGTAATGCATGTTAGTTATAAGATTCCTGCAATGATTTATTTTTGCCTTCAAGAAGTGTTATGATGGATGAAAGTAGTATCCATCTAGGTAAACTCAGATCTTATGATGAGATGCTCTGCCTCTTCAAAAGAATACGAGGATGACTTGTATGTCATGTATAAGACGGAGCATATGAGGAGTTCGAATGATGTTTTTAGATGCGAGTATAATTTCTAGATCGTGAATTTAATATGTAAATTTGTTTTATAGAGTGGCATGAATTAATATCCCTTATGTAATTATAAGCGAGTGTTCGTGGTATTGAGTTGGAACTGATGGTCGGTGAATATCTCTCAATTGATAATCAAGGCGATATAAGTATGTGCCAGAGATAATTTATGCAAAGCGTGAAGAAGTGTACCACGCCAGTTATATTGAGATTAGGTTGAATAGAACCATGTGAGAATTAACATGTTAGCCTTGAGCTTGAAGAAGCCGTGTTGGCCCGAATTTATATCGAGGCAGTTTATTAAAGAGAGATACCTTCCCCCGACTGTAAGAAAGGGAGGCGTGCGGAAGTACCGTTACACTAGAGAAAGTGACAAATGGATACAAAGGCTAAGGAAGCTGTGGGCACGTTAAAAGCCTTGAATGTGGAGTGTTCGATGGCCATTTACTTTCTAACAATATCCGACGGACATTTACGCATAGAGTAGCTAATTGTCACCGCGACAGAATTAATATAGTAGGAACAATAGACTTCCTCCCAATTTATTTTGTTCATTCCATCCGATCTAGAAATTTAAAAACATGTATCCTGCAGTGAGAAGACTATGAGTTCGACCCCTATCCAGGGCAACGTGTATCATTGATATTATTTTTGGTAATGGAAGGACCATTCCCTCCATATAATCTTGTATATATGATAAAGGGTCATATTATATGTTTAGTAGTAGTTGAGTGTATTATTACATGTAAAATGTCGTGTTATTGTCCACGCGTCATCCATAAGCCCAGTATTATTATATGTTAATTGATTAAATGGTATTTTATTTTAATCCTGGCGAAACATGCCTATGCGATTAGTTATACCTTTGTAAATAATAATAAAGTTAGTTATTAGGGCTGAACATGACTTTCAGATATCTTGGAATGTGCTTATCATAATTAACATACTGTCTTAATCCTTGATCGCGTAATGACATGATCACAAGAAATTATAATATTTCAAAACTCCAGTTCATGTATAGAAAGCTGGAATGATATCCAGTAGGGTGATCATTGTAGTGCAGATTATTATGTACAATTAATTAATTAATTAATTAATTAATGACAAACAATGTTATGAATAATAGAGGTAGTAACAAGTGAAAGGCCTCTGAATATCGGGATTATTGGTGTGGAATATTAATTCCACAAGACAATTAAATAATAATTTCATTAATATGAATCCCGCTTTTCTTTTTTTTAATTTGTGATCAACTGTTATATGGCATATTTTGTTTTAGTTGTGGATGTTCTTTCTCAGTTGATAATAAATATGATATTCATAAAATTTCAAAACATCATTCTTCTGATTTGTAGTGACGTTGTATTCCTCTTCTATATTGAGATCCCTACTTATAAATAATTTATTAATGCCTTTAGTCTGAAAGTACCATTGACCTGAATGCTCTAATATTATAGCCGTGGTTATTCTGAAGTAGGGATGATGATGAGAATTCGATTCTAGGGCCATTCGCCGAAGATCTCATCACGTATTTTCCATTCGGCCGATGCCCTCACGAATTATTATTATTATTATTATTATTATTATTATTATTATTATTATTATTATTATTATTATTATTATTATTGTGCACTGAAGCCCCGGACAGGCACAGTATTGACATCTATTGTAAACACACAGCGTCTGACTTACGTCACTACCACTGCATTCATCGATAGCTTGCGTTGATCTGAACACTTCGGTTCGTGCGACCGCCTGCCAAGGTCATGCGCATATGTCCCACACTGCTAAACCAGTTTATATGCTCTGCGACAGAGCAAACATCACTGTTCTGTGCTTAAATTGCTAATACCTTGCCGTTGTTAACAATAAAAGCTCGTTGACGGAATGCGACTATTTTTTGGGACAGAGGAAGTATTATAAATAGAAGGATGAATTGGCCCGTACACAAGCTCAGCTACGAAAATCCGATTCATAGAACTGTAAAATGAAAAAAATGAGAGAATCCTTCGGTTAAAAATATATCCCCAAGCATGCCAGGCTGTAGGATTTAAGATGTACTCCGAAATGAAATGATTAGCCCAGGACAAGAAGCCCTTAAGAATGGAAACAAGAACTTCTTCAAAAACAGTTTCAGGACTGATTCAGTGATGATTATGATTATGATGTTGAGTATTATGATGATAATAATCGTGATGGTGATGATCATAATATCCTTTAAGAAGCAAACCATTGAGACCATCGACATGTTTCGTTTTGTTTTCATTTTACTTCGGTGAAAACATTACGAGATTTAGTCCTTTACAACAAACTTAGAGACTTACTTATTTGAATTGTATTCAGGTGTGCTTCGTTTCCTGGAGGAATGTCTGGGAAGTTTGATCTCAGAGTTACTGACCTCACAGATATAATGCTCCCTCTGCTAATAGACAGAGCAAACGTGCTGGGGAGATTGGCTGGTAATCCATAATTCATATGGACATTCACGAACAGAGTTTGATATTGAGTTGTAACTAATTACTGATAGCATATCATGGAACAAGGAGTGGGGATAGCACTGCTGTGATAATGGGAACGTGAGGCAGAATACTGGAGTAGTATTCTAATACCATGCAAAGTTGGGTTGTTCCTTACTTATTGATTAACAGCACGTGTCTACTGCTTGAGGAGTTTCAGTGGTCAAGGGTGTTGCTAAACTATAACTACAAAAAAACAGAAACTTGAAGGCACAATGTGACACCTCTTAATATCTCTTTCCATCTGGTGAAAATATATTTCAAAGGAAAATTAAAGAAGACTTTCTCACTGCCGCGGGTTACCTAGAAATATCATTGCATTAAAATGTGCCTTGTTCGTTGCTTCCTTGTTGTTTAAAGGGATCTAACATCTAGGTCATAGTCCATTTACGCCGGCTGAGTGGCTCAGACTGTTGAGGCGCTGGCCTTCTGACCCCAACTTGGCAGGTTCGATACTGGCTCAGTCCGGTGGCATTTGAAGGTGCTCAAATACGTCAGCCTCGTGTCGGTAGATTTACTGGCACGTAAAAGAGCTCCTGCGTGACTAAATTCCGGCACCTCGGCTTCTCCGGAAACTGCAAAAGTAGTTAGTGGAACGTAAAGCCAATCACATTAATTAATTAATAGTCCATTTACAGCAGTAAATGAGATGGTCTGGAGCGTATTAGCCGAGCACATCATCACTGATTGCAGACTAAAATGTCCGTGGTTCGAATGCCAGCCAATAGATATGGAATTTAGAAGAGTTGTGTAGTAGAAGGAAAATTCCATACTTATGAGAATTGAACCACTTGATATTTAGAAGGTAGAAATGTAAAAATCTCATTACTGCTTTTAATTTTGTGGCGCTGCGAGTGCCATCCACCTTTAACTGAGTGACAATTCCGATTTATCGAGCTTCTCGGCATTTTGAATTAGGATTTCATGATTTCTTGCGTGTAGCCTCCGGAGAGACCTAGTACAGTTCTTTCTATTTGACACTTATGGGGGACCTGCGCATCTGGGTACTTGTTGACTATGATAATGAAGTGAAATAGGACGAAACCCTGTGTCAACACATAGCTTACTCCTACCGAATAACACCAAGCTTAACGTCACTGTTCGACGGACGAATCACTATCAGCGGGCTTTGAGTTATGATGATTTTATTTAAATCTGTTTTTCCAGGTTCTCAGTTACCAAATCCTGCTTTGGATAAATGGCTAATAGCATTGAACAATGAATGCCGTGGAAGGGTAGAGACAGGCGCTGAGTAATTCGTGAGAAAAGAGAACTGATGTTCGAATATTAAGGTGACATGGACATTTTCGACGGATGGAACAATAACTTCCCACAACGTATGCTTAACTGGTCACCGCCTGAAAAGAAAGAGAATATGCAACCCGGTACTCTTACAAAACCCAGATCTCTCTGAAGAAGACCGCGAGATAGACTACTGAGGAATGTAAGAATGAGGAACCTCTGGCAGGAGGAAACACCTACAAACTTAAAGTAATACTGATAATTAAAAACAAATTTCCAGCAACGACCGGCTGAATTATCGTAAGAGTCATCTTACCACATCTGATTCTTTAGTGAAAATGAAAACCTACAACCAGTTTTCCAGTCATTGACCTGGTCAGGGATGTAATGAATGAAGCATATATAGGCTGTTAGTACGATGGGGTCGCCACCCCCAATGTGATATATATTAATGATACTATGGAATGAGAATGGAGAGTGTTGCTGGAATGAAAGATGACAGGGAAAACCGGAGTACCCGGTGAAAAACCTGTCCCGCCTCCGCTTTGTCCAGCACAAATCTCTCATGGAGTGACCGGAATTTGAACCACGGTATCCAGCCGTGAGAGACCGACGCGCTGCCGTCTGAGCCACGGAGGCTCCCTGATTCATTAGTAATACCTTGTTATTCTGTCAAATCATAACATCTGCCAAGAAATATTCAGTCTTTTCTTACAAGTTGTTTTACGTCGCACCGACACAGATAGGTTTTACGGCGACGACGGAATAGGAAAGGGCTAGGAGTGGGAAGGATGTGGCCGTGGCCTTAATTAAGGTGCAGCCCCAGCATTTGCCTGGTGTGTAACGGGAAACCACGGAAAACCATCTTCAGGATTGCCGACAGTGGGGTTCGAAACCACTATTTCTCGAATACTGGATAATGGCCGCACTTAAGTGACTGCAACTATCGAGCTCGGTAAATACTCAGTCACAGAGACCCCTTAGTTATGTTTGAACTTACCCTTCTCTTTAACGGCTCTGAATGTGTTCAGTCCATTGTTTGTCTATGTTGTTTTAAATTCCTTTAGACTTTTCATGTCGTTTTTATGGACTGGAAAAGAAGAACGCTTCTCTCTCACAAAAGCATGATCAATAATGTCAATAGCCTCTCCCCAGTCCATTAACCCCTCCTCAATCCTTTTCCCAAGCCGTTTTTCTACTATCTTAAGAAATTCTAGTTGGGTTTGTTTGTTTTCCATTCAACCTCGGTAATCCTGTTTCCATAGTGTAAATCTCTCCATGATTTTTCCCCCTCAAAGTTGCCTTATCATTCCCTTACTTCTCGCCTTATGTATGTTTCTGCTATCGCTATGCGGTTATCTACATATTTCTCTCTCCTTTAAGTTTCATTGACTAAAGTATTCTGTTTCTCTTTCAACGTCTTAATTTCCACTGTATTGCCTTCCACAATCGCGAAATTTTCTCTGTGTTACCTGGTGTTGTCTTTATTCATACACTTAACCGTATCGATATTGTTTTGTACCTGTTCCTTAAATTCCCTTATTTCCTCCTTCTGGGTCTCAGATTTATTATTAATAATTGCCACCTGTTTCTTTAACTCATCTCTGGTGTTGTTGCTTTCTTTTTCCATTAATTCCATAAACTCACTCCTCTGCTCTACAAATTTCTTCTCTACCTCTTGTTTGTGTTGCTCAGTTTTCTCCTTCTGTTCCTCTGTCTGCTTGCTTATTCTTCCATTTTGCTTAAATAATTCGTTTATCTGTTTGCTGTGATTGCCCATTCATTTATTAGCTTCGGCCTCGTGTTCATTCAATTCCCTACATAATTCACATTTACTTTGTTTCAGTTCATCAGACGTTCACACACTGAGATGTTAAGATGTTCTCATATTAAGACCTTCTGACGTTCTGATATTATGCTATTCAGTCATTAAGATCTCCACGAGCTCTTGTCCTTGATATATATATATATATATAGGCTCCAAAATCTCCGTCCATCTACCATATGACATGGTTCAGTAAGATCTGATGTTCTATCCCTCCTTCTTTCCGTCGCTGAATATCCATACTCTTGTTTCGTAACGTTCATTCACATAGGTGGAAAGTTCGCGCGCTTCGTAAGCGTTATGTAACAAAGTTCGAAAAGCAAGCGTTAACAAGTTCTAACAAGTGGCGTGTGGTGAACATATTCACTAACCCACCTGCGATTTTTTTTTAAATATAGACAATCGTAGCCCCACTACACTCTCTAAAGTCAACATTATCAGTTTGCAAGGATTCATTTTTCGTGGAAAGGTTTACATGAGAAAGATATTTCAAAAATATTTTCAATCACACGCTCGCACATACTTCCAAACTGATATTCACGACAGTGATGACACCGTGATAACTTAATCTATAACATATTTTAAACAAAGTACATACAGTTTCATCTGGTGACGCTTCGTAATAGTACAGTCACGGTTTTCACAAAAATACACTGGGACTAACTTTTTTTTTTACTTAAGAAGCCTAATCTAATCAGCAAAACTTAACTGGTAATTTACCGTCGTTGAAGTTTTATAGTTTCACTCGCACAGTGAGTGTACGTGCATCAACCACAAACGAGGGAAAGTATTGGTCACGACGTATAACACACGTTATATTCATGAAGAATGCCACAGAACTCGCGAAATCTTCACCTATAATCCAAGAGGAACACTACAAAAATTCACTATATACCACCATCACAGACAACCATTCGCGCTTAACTCTGTGTTCACGCTGGGAAAGCTAAGTATTTTTCTGCGGCTATCGGAACACATAATCTACACGTGCCATCAATAAATTGCTCGAAAAAACCGTATACATGCCGAAACCCAAGACTAAAATATACTCTTCTATATTACAATTGATTTCAATTACTGGCTCTATTTTTATTAGAAAGATGATGTGCAAGTGGCTATACTGTTAAGATGTTGATATTTTTCTTGCAGTCTCTAGTACGTGGCGCTGAAGATTTCGAGTGTCAAGTATTAAAACTAATACCTTTATCTATGCTAGCTGGCCTGTCGCCGTAAATTGCTGTCGGAGGAGGGGCTACAGCTCCGCCTCGAGGAAGCTTCAAGTGCATGCGTCACCCAAGTGACCTTAAATTTATCTGGGGACTCTATCGCGACGGCAAGGAAACCCAGCTCGCTGGAGAAGCTGAACTGCGGTAGTGCGAGCGGATTGTCGAGACAGCTCTACTTGGCTTGGCTTAGATATTCGTAATTTTTTAAACATTATAAAAAGCGTTCTAACGAATAACTAGAAAATGTCAATACAAAGTTCTTTACCCCAGCAGCGCTGAGGTAGATGGCGTTCAGTGCACGCCCCTGGTTCTGTCTCTTCAGAATATGGAAGGGACGTTGTATTTCTGAAATCTCCATTATGTCCTTTTCCTGGTAAAGGGCTGAAATTAGCATGGCGTGTCCAGTAGCCTGACCTGGGGCTACTGGATATTTACTGCAAGCAATTAATACGGGTGATGTTGTAATACCTAGCTCAAGACGTAACACGTTCAGTTTTCGTTATTGCCGTGATACAAAGAAATGAGATGACAGTGTGAAATAGATGACTGAAGACCCTATATATAAGCATAATAATTTATAATGCCCTACCAAAAATTAAATATATAAATCTTTCCAATTAATGCCAAGGTCTTATAGTTTTATATAGATGTCACTGATGGTTTAAAATGTCATAAACCTCTTGCAAAAATATTCCTTGAATTTTCAATAGTAAACGTTCCACGAACTTTCTTTGAGACTGAATAGTATTTCACACACTCAAAGAAGTATCACTTGTCTCAGAAGGTAGTTACACGGTTATAATAACCAAGTCAAATCATCGTTCCATTTATGATATATTAATTAGTACAGAATGCCACTTTGGAATGAGTTGTTGAAAGTTAATAATATAAATGGGACAACACTCTTGGGAAGGCAAGGCTTACCAGTTACCCAAAGAAACCATTTGTTAACTGTATTCCTAAACCTTTTCCTTTACAAGGATAGTATGGGATCTGCTGAGGTATAGATGCTCTAAAATACGTTTCACACTAGCCACTTTCTGGTGCACTGTAGAGGGCGACTGCGAGCTGTCTCATTCCTCACCTGCCAAGTACGTCTCTAGCATCGTGGGCGTTTCGGGAGCTTACAAAACCGCATAACTTACGATGGTGATATTTGGTGATCCAATCATATTTTTGGCTGAAAGCAAACCAGAAACATGTAGTATTCAGATGACAACGAATAAAATATCCGTGCTGATTCCAGGCTTCTTTGATGTGGTGTTCCATAATCAATGTTGGCTAATGATTTTCTGTGTGTTATATGATGATATAACTTAGATTACGTTATATCTGCCTACGATAAATTCTCGTAAATGTGAATATTCTTCTTCTCTTTTAACTGTTTACCCACGAGGGTCAGTTTTTCCCTCGAACTCAGCAAGGGATCCCACCTCTGCCGCCTAAAGGGCAGTGTCCTGGAGTTACAGGCTCTGGGTCGGAGATACAACTGGGGAGGATGACCGGTACCTCACCCAGCCGGCCACACCTGCTATGCTGAACAGGGGCCTTGCGGGGGGATGGGAGGATTGAAAGGGATAGACAAGAAAGAGGGAAGGAAGCGGCCGTGGCCTTAAATTAGGTACATCCCGTCATTTGCCAGGAGGAGAAGGGGAAACCACGGAAAACCATTTCTAGGGACGCTGCGGGGGGGAATCGAACCCACCTCTACCTCAGTTGACCTCCCGAGGCTGAGTGGACCTCGTTCCATCCCACGTACCATTTTTCAAATTTCGTGGCAAAGCCGGTTACCGAAATCGGGCCTCCGGGGGATGGCAGCTAATAACGCTAACCACTACTCCACACAGACGGACAACTCTGAATATTACGAAACTAAGATCACGTAGATTTTCAAAAATGTACCTAATCATTATCGGCGAGTAGTCCAGTTAACGAATCGATCACCTCCTGTGTTATATGATACGAGACCGAATCCTTCACGTTTAAATGTGATAAAATCCGAGAAATGCCTGTCTTTAGATTTACCGGCACGTTAAAGTAATGTCCATGACAGAAATTCGTCACATACTGTCAATGAGAAGACAACAATTACAGCTGATGAAGGGATGTTTAACGTACGAAGTATTGTTATTAACGGCTCTCCCTGGCTAAACGGTCAGCGTGCTGGCCTTAGGTCCATTGAGTCGATTCGAGGGTGGGTCGAGGATTTTAACCTTCATTGGTTAATTCCGATGGCTTGGAGGCTGGGAGTGTGTGCCGTCTTCATCATTAGGTTGGGCCCCCATCTTCACAGACTTGCAGGATACCTTTATGGCGTCAACTTGAATGACCTCTACCAGACCTCTTCGGAGGCCATACTCCATTATTATTATTATTATTATTATTATTATTATTATTATTATTATTATTATTCTTATTATTATTATTATTTCGAATAACCCATTTGGAGGGTACGATGAATCAACTTTGGTTACTTTTCATTGTGTTCGATTTATTTTACTTCCAAATTTCCTTCATCCTTCGAGAGTGTCGTTCCTTCTCTTCTTGAGTCCACTTTCTTCTAGTTGTTGGTTTCTTCCGCTCCTGAAACGCTGCCTTTTTTAACTGCTTCTCTAAAAAGTGTTCTGTTTATGATTGTATCTGTTTTAATTCCAGCATTTTTCTCAATTTCAATGAACCATGTGGGTTTAGATTTGTAGCTATTATTATTATTATTATTATTATTATTATTATTATTATTATTATCACATTCTCACGTGATTTCTGACAGCGTGATCGTACGTAGCCACGGTACATTCAAATTTACATGGAATGTGAGCCTCAGGAATTTAAAATATTTAAATATTTAAAAGTATTGTCCACGATTCGAACTTCGGCCACCTTATGAGGAGTCAAATACGATGTGACTCAGCTACCATAGCCTATATTATGATAATAATAATAATAATAATAATAATAATAATAATAATAATAATAATAATAATAATAATAATAATAATAATAATAATCCCATCTGAGAGCTGATAACTACATTTACCTTACACCTTGAAAATTAATAAGAATATATTCGAGACTGAAAATTCCTGCAAACACCTCAATGATAGTCGTATTAATAATTAATGCATATTCTCTCATTTCATTTTCTTCGGTGACTGCAATTGAATCAAATTTAACATATTGACAAAAAACTGTTACGTGTTATTTGCTGTTTGCCGCTATCAAACGCGAACTGAAATGTGATCTGACCACTACACTTGTACTGTACATTACCATGCAAGAGGAATTCACAGCTGATAATACATTTTCCGGTGCAGATATTCCATGTGTTCGTGGTCTGAATATTGTTGCTCGTCATTTTTCATGTTCTATTTTCAATTTGTTCGTTCATACATTTAGTGCCTAGGAGCTACCACATGTAAAGAATAAGTGTTCGGTAAAGGATATTTATCCAACAAGCAATGATACAAATACCCTGGCACAACGAATGGATATAAGAAAATGTAACTTTTGGCATACGTTTAGGTACTCACTAAGAAAGTGTTTCAAAAATATCTACCCCTATGAAACTGTGGCAAAACCCTGAAAATCAAAATATTCATTTTTCCGAAACCATTGATCGGCCAGAGTTGAATTTTCACACAAGGGTTACTTCCTTATGTACTAGATGTTAAATAAGTCAAGTTTAGAGAACGTTTCATCCCTTAACCGATTAAATGGGAGTTAATACTCGAAAGTAAAAATTTTAATTTCTCTGAAACCATTTGTTAAAATTTAACATGATGGTTGCTCCTATATGTTGTAACTGTTCGCTCTCCTAAGCTTCTCATTAGAGGAGACGAAAGTTATACCTGGGGACACATGAATATAAATATAAACTATATGTGGCTTGCCCACAAATTGCCACGCAAATAGAATCAATTATCATTCCATGGTTTCCCATTTCTCTATATAATGTTTGGGCGCCATCGTTACAGTTTTAAACAAAACTGTAAAGCAAAATTTATTTTTACTATCATAGAGACTTATACTTAAATCACAGGGGTAGAATTTTAAATAATTAACCATTAAGTATCGCTTGAGAGAGAATATTAACGCAATATAATATAAAATGAATTAAACAAAAATGAGATGAATCGGAAAAGTTCCTTAAAGCCTGGAGGGATTTTAGAATTTACTTTACTGAAATTAACTGTTGCTGGCTTTATCTAAATGAGGCTCACCAATTACAGCTTCCGTTGAGTTCATCTATCTTCCGTGGTTACTCGTTCCCCTCTTCTCGTTGTAGAATTGGCTCCATGGTCATCCTTACTTCCTTCTGGGATGTACTTTGGGCTATCTCGACTAGCACACCCTAATTGCTTAGTCTTTAAATTAGACATTGGCCCTATAATTGTGAAAATTTATCAGCGTTGATCGTAGGAGGAGAAAATTCAGAGATATGAATTTTTCCATCTTATCAGAAATCTCAATTCAACTTAGCTATTCTACTGATACAATACAGACTTGTACCAAATTCCGTAGACTTGAACTAAACGTAGTTCTTCGTCCAGAATAATTACTGAATATATCACAAGTCGTAAGCTTGTTTCGTCTCACCTTGATCCGACAGCATCACAGCAGCTAAGTACTGTGTTGAAGCGACAACACACTGTACGAAAATAACCATGTCTGGAAGCGACCACTCACTGTCTGAAGAATCATAAAGTAGTTGTGGTTCTGGTAGTGTGGTGAGTCGAGAGTTGATCCACGTTAGATAATATATCGCCGGGCTCTTCCCACTCTTGGTAGCAGCTCAATACCAAATCTCAATACAACAAAGCATCTGATTCGTAGATCGCATATTCATCTCCCTCTCTTCATTCTTCACAAGTAACCAGTAGGCGTGGCGATGATATAGATGCCTGGTTTGTTAGCCTCACCCGCGGGTCGCTGTATACTACCTTTGCTCATGAGTTAAACCCGTGAGTCATCCAACTTTCCCGCTTCAAGAATAACTTTTCTGTGTACACAAATATGAGATGAAATGACACAAACTCTGTCTCAACATTGACCATATTTACAATACATAATGAATTCCTATCCTACATAATATAATAATTTAAATAATAAATTATATTCTAATATATACAATATGATTCCAAAAGCCTTATTTACACATAAGGGTAAATTAATATCCCATTATGAATAATTTCCGATGGCGGAAAATCTTGATATCGAGTGATATTGTACACTAAATTAGTATGGCTGGAGAAGCCTGGACCGGTAAAACGTTTTAGATTCTAAATAAGAAATGGTACTAAACAATACACCCATAAGGGGCTTTTTACTGGTGGCGAGACCTGATGAAAAGTATTCATTTCCCGGAAGCCGTTTAACGTATGAAGACAACATTCCAAATGGCGGCACATATTTTAAAACCTAGGTATGGGGTAGGATGTTTAAAACATTCAACCCCTAAGGGGGTAGTGGGTTACCTCGGGAATCGAACTTTGTCATACCTCCAAAATCGTTTAACGTTCGAAGTTGCAAGCTAATAAGAAAGTTGTTCTTTTATGGCGTATGTGTCAAATATCATATACTTCATAATATTTATTTCCTAAGGGGTCTGAATGGGACAATGAAAACAAGGAAATAATTCAATTGGATGATTCATGCCTTGGAAGGCTTTAAAAACAGTTTACAAACCCTGAATCACTGGAGATATACTGGAGTTAATGGAAGAACGTAGGAAGTTCAAAGCGAGGGGATACCAGGAAGAATATGGAAGACTGCGGAAGAAGATAAACAGAGAAGCAAGGAGTGTAAGAGAAAAATATTACGAAAAAAGTGCAAAGACATAGACGGAAAAGGATGAATAATAATAGCTAGAGAGAGATCACACACTGAGACAATGAAACAATTTGGATTAAGAAGGAAAGTGTTGAACACGATACGGCTTAAGAATGGCGAAGACCTAACTGTCGAAAATGAGGTAGCCCTACGTTGTAAGGCGTGCACCTGATGAAAAAATATTCATTCCTCTGAATCCGCATAACGTATGAAGACAATATCCCAAATGGAGGCACATATTTCAAATCCTAGATGTGGGATAAGAAATATTTTCAATCATTCCACCCCTAAGGGATGAATTGGGTTACCTCCGGAAACGTAATTTGTCGTACCTCCGAAATCGTTTAACGTTCGAAGTTGTAATTTAATAAATAGATTGTTATTTTATGTCATTAGTGTCAAATATCATATACCTCACAATATTTCTTTCCTAAGGGGTCTAGATGGGACAACAAATTCTGTTTAGAGATGTCCTGGAAAGTGAGGACCAAATGGAAGTTGCTGAGGTAATGACCACTAGTACTCAGAGAAGAATTTGATAAGTCTCTCAAGAGATTAAGACACAGAAAGGCTTCATGACCGGATGAAATCCCTGCAGAGCTTACATGCCCTAGGAGATAAGTCCAAGGGATCTCTACAGGAGCTAATAAATATACATACCAGGAGGAATCCCAAAATATTTTGAGCAAACTATCCTTATTCCTATCCCATATAAAGCATGGAGCACAGATGCGTGAAGATCTTCGACCGTTGAGCCTCCTGTCTCATGCGTTTAAAATTATCACTCAGGATAGAGTGAAAGGTCGATGATAATATTTCAGAAGAACAGTTTGCTTCTTTTTTTTTCTGCTATTTTCCTTTACGTCGCACCGACGCAAATAGGTCATATGACGACGATGGGGTAGGAACGGCCTAGGAATGGGAAGGAAGCGGCCGTGGCCTTAATTAAGGTACAGCCACAGCATTTGCCTGGTGTGAAAATGGGAAACCGCGGAAAACCATCTTCAGGGCTACCGACAGTGAGATTCGAACCCACTATCTACCGGATGCAAGCTCACAGCTTCGCGCTCCTAAATACACGGCCAACTCGCCCGGTAGAGTTTGGTTCTGGGAAGGGAAGAGACATATGCAAAGTCATAGAGACATTATCAAAACATCTCTAGAGATAAGCAGACCAATGGTAATTGTATTCATTGATACTGAGAAAGCCGTTGATAATGTAAACTGCATTGTGCTGTTTGAAATCCTATGAAAGTTGATAAGAGTCTACAGGGACAGAAAAATACTCTACCACCCTTACAAGAAGCACACAGCATTAATAGGTAAAAAAAAGAGTAGAAGCAAAAATTGGAAAGGACGTAAAACAAGGATGTCGACTATCAACATTGTTATTTAACATCTATGTAGAAGATCTTTTAAACACCAAAAATCATGGTATACAAGCTAATGGCAAACTCTACGCTACCATAGATTTGCAGATGATTTTGTAGCACATGATAGGTGAAAATTAAAAATATATAGCAAAAGCGCTAAATCATATGTATGAATTGCTAAAACGGACGTGCGATATGAGAAAAAACAAAAAGAACACTAAGATAATGTCCTGTACAAGAGACCATGACCAAATTGTCAATTTGTTGATGAATGGGGGAAAGTAAAGATCAAGTAGAGGAATTCAGATGTCTAGGATATCTGATCACATCTCACAGAAAATGTACGAGAGAAGTAAACGCCCGGATTGTATAGGTGAAGGAAGCTTTCTCCAGAAAGAAGTGTCTGCTAACATCTAAGACCACTAGCATGGAGGTACGAAAGCATCTCGTGAAATGTTTTGTATGGAGTGTTGTAATGTATGGGTTAGGAACATGGATCCTGCGAAAAGCGGGAGTGTTGATACTCAAGACCTGTGAGATGTGGCGCTGGCGTTGAGTCCTAAGAATGCCTTAGATTGACAGAGTCGTAAAGGAGAACGTTTCTAATATTTAATTATAGGAAAATGAATTAGGGATTGTAATAAATCAAGCAAAATATTCGGTAAATTTCCAAGTTCAATCAAGTCATTTAAGAAAAGACTAGGTAAACCATTTATAGCGAATCGTCCACCTGTGCGACAGTCCTAAATGCATATCAGTAATGCTTTTGATTTGATTTGATTTGATTTGATTTGATTTGATTTGATTTGATTTGATTTGATTTGATTTGATTTGATTTGATTTGATTTGATTTGATTTGATTTGATTTGATTTGATTTGATTTGATTTGATTTGATTTGATTTGATTTGATTTGATTTGATTTGATTTGATTTGATTTGATTTGATTTGATTTGATTTGATTTGATTTGATTTGATTTGATTTGATTTGATTTGATTTGATTTGATTTGATTTGATTTGATTTGATTTGATTTGATTTGATTTGATTTGATTTGATTTGATTTGATTTGATTTGATTTGATTTGATTTGATTTGATTTGATTTGATTTGATTTGATTTGATTTGATTTGATTTGATTTGATTTGATTTGATTTGATTTGATTTGATTTGATTTGATTTGATTATTGGGCTTCGTTTGAGCAATTATAATGACATGTAGAATACCCCTTCCTGATTATAGGTTCCTGTCCACAGGGCTTATCCAAATAACATTCCTTTTATCAAGTAGATATGTGCATAGATAAATTCATACATTTATTTGCAGTGTGTTTTCGAATTTTCCTAACACCATGAGAAAAGTAGGTATTTCTACCTTCAGACTTAACTGTTGGTAATATTGGGAAATTCAGTATTACCAATAGATTTGGATCATCAAATTATAGTGATAATTCTCCCTAGAGATGTAGATTGAAGGAGTATTGTGACCTTGGAAATAAAAATGAAATAGTTGACTTGGGAGGAAAGTCATCGTGAAAAATAGGATGAAATAAAAATGAAATATTCGTAGCAAAGTGATATTTGAGGAGTGGAAAAAAAATCTCAGGATGGTTAACAATGAAATTCCTGATATCCTGAATCTAATAAGGGTATCCCTAACGAGCTCACAAAGTTACTCTATAGGATGAGGATATTTGATTTTGAGTAACGTGATAGCCAATGACGTCACTCACTTTTCACCAAGGTGAAAGTGAAACGTCACATCCCTCCCGTGCGTATTCCTGGTAAAACTGGAGATCCGTTGACATTCAAGAATCCCGTAAAACTCAAGCATATTTTCTCTGGTGTCTGATTTTAAAATTGATTTGATATGTGGTAGACCAGAGTTCTGCAGCTGGGCGCCTGCTGAGACCAGCCTAGTGTGGCGGGGCTGGCTTATCCGAACACCCTCGACACACAGTGACGTTCGATTGCAGCTACGAAGTTTTCTCGCACTACTTCGAATTAATCGAACAGGACTCTAAACCAGGACTTCTGAATCGAGGGCCAGTACACTGATCATTCGACCAAGAAGGCGGACTTTGACGAGCAAAAAAATAACAGTGAAAAATGTAAGCCATTGCGTACGGTACAGAAATATTCAGAGTTTATAACAATTTTTTATCCAGTCGTTATACGGTACGTAAACAACAGAAATAACCCATTTCATAAAATATAAGTTATAGTGGAATAACAAACTGGATTTGTATCCACTGAAAAAGAAAAACACTCAAAAATACTCAAATGGACGTTCACTATTCATTGACCTTCCGAACCTATGACGTAATCACACCACTGTAGGTGAAAAACACCCTCATACACAGGGTTTGCTCGCTCGCGGGATGAAAAGCCTAGCGTGAGCAAGACTGAGGTAAACTCAACTCTCAGGTTAATAGAGAAATGTTCAAATGTCCCATGCTAATGTAGAATAGGAATAACTGACTCCATTTTCTGGCACATGCAAAGCATCGTGAAGGAGGTCCAGTAATTCAGAAGAAATGTTAATGGCACTCGAGATGAGGAGATACTGGAGAGATAAAATTGTCTTAGTAGATCAATTTCCAAACAATTCTCTCAAGCATTCAAAGTACTTCATTGAACAAAACATTACATTGGATGGGAACTCACTTTCTTACCATCCTGAATGAAAATGAGACTAGAAAATGTGGACGGCGTCCCTTTCAGGTAACGAGTGGCTTATTCAGGTCGACCCTGGAAGCAGAGAGGTAATTCCTTAGCTTTTGTGATCCTAGTGCGTGCATTTGGCAGGATGATATTATTTCTTCGCTCGAACTGCAACCTTTGAGAGTCATCTTCTTACATTACAGCAGCACCGTGAGATGTTTTCACTCTCACAGCCTCCAGACATCTGAGATGTTATCGCTGGACCGTCAGGCGCAGCGTTATCTCTAGCTACGTTAATAACATCGCCAGGTTTTACACCGAGCACAAACGTAACAGAGCAGCAGGGAGTGGTTATCTGTCGACTATCTTAGTGAGAACCAGCCCAGCAGGTGACATTAGAGAACCCAGCGCAAGCTAAACCACGTAAGATGTTATATTCATGGCCACGAATAACGTCTTCATAATTCGCTGTGTATTACGAGCTGTGAATCACTACATCTGACAGGTTAAAATATAGACCACCTGCAAGAATAATAAGATAAATAGAACACATTCTAACCACGAAGAAATATTTGAGCAAACTGTTTCTCGTAGGTTTCACTACATATAAGTGCTTTACGGACACTTTATTAATTTTTGGTTGATCGTGAGTATGCATGAAGAGGGGACTGTATTCCAATATAGAAAAAGAAAGTAGTAGTTATTGCCTGCTAAAATAAATGAATGATTTTCAAATAAATAGCGGGTAATTTATTGAGAGATTTAATTAAACAATTGGTTTAATATTTTAAAAGGAATTTCTGAATAACACGTTTGAAAATAATACCTCAGTGCTTCGCATCTTTTAAAGTCAAAACTCTGGGCTCCTTTTGCTGTAACTGCAGAATTAGGAGGTCGGATGAAATGTGTGGCGTATGTCTGTAAATGAAATGCCACTGTAAAGAACACAAAAGGATTCCACCTTCTCTAAGAACAAGAGATATCCCATTGGAAAGAGTGAGTTCATGATTTGGAGGTTCTTGTGATGCGTGTTAATTGTAGAATAATCTCATCCCGACAAAGAGCTAAGAATGTTCAATATCCTGCTGCAGGGATCATTGGCAAGAAAAGTCATTGTTATGAATTATGTTTTAAATATTGGGTGATTATAAGGGATATGCGGAATGTATATAAACAATTTTAAATGATAGGATTTGGTCATCTGATACAACATCAAGTCGGACATGTTAGTAGTATATGATGAACTAGTGCTAGTGTTATCGGTCTTAACGTTGTCGCATTAATTGCGGGTGGTACTTAACATATTAAAGCAGTGAATATAGCCTAAATAACCAATGGAGAAAAAGGGTGAAGGAATGCTCTTGCTATTCACGACATCCTCTGTCTTTTGTAATAAATATCACGCCTCTATAGAGACTTCATATCTCGTTCTGGCCTCCAGATCAACAAAGCTACTTCACGATCAAACTTTAGCATATACCAAAACTTGTCCGTCGTTGCAAAGTAGGCAATTGACTACTATCGATTAAAATTCAAATCGATTAGGATTGTTGTATACACTGCATCCTACAGGTCAGGGTAACCACCGTATTTTCCCAACTAGTCAGTCACATATCTCAGGGTATTCATGCCTCCAGAAAGATGGTTAATTTTTCTATGTTTTGGTTTAACGTGTGTTCAAAGA
The DNA here is from genome assembly GCF_040414725.1 of Anabrus simplex. Lineage (NCBI taxonomy): Eukaryota > Metazoa > Arthropoda > Insecta > Orthoptera > Tettigoniidae > Anabrus > Anabrus simplex. The sequence continues at coordinate 298,318,804 of NC_090265.1, read as the reverse complement.
GAAATTAACGGCATCATATGCGGTTCAGAATTACGTAATTCAACGCTCAGTAGTGGATTTTGCGAACATATACTTCAGTCAACCTTTCGAAAAACACATCCGCATAATGAGAACCTTACTTACTAAGTACAACTACAGACTACCATTATAAATGAAAACTCATTCCATTCTATAAAAATTAATCAAGAAACACATTTATTAAACTATCAAGATTCGCGAAGGAAATGATTAATGTCAAGTATTGCTCATAATCTTCCAATTATCAACCTAATAAATAAATATTTTAATTACTGAATCAAATATTCTACGTCAGCGCTGCCTTATTTTTAAACTAAGTTTACATATCTTAACATTCTGGGTCGCGTATTCCTGAAATGAATTGTTGCTTTGTTTCATATTCCTATTAAAATTTACATCTGGTCACTTAAGTATATACTACATCAATGTCTTCAGACCACGGTCAAAATTCGGTATATCAATAAATTAATCCATCACTCACGGTGTTAATTATACACCCTCATCAAAAATACAACCATTACATTGTTCAAGTTATCGCGGAAATGAACTGAATTTGAATAAAGTGACCTGAATACAAATATCAGTGACCTAAGTTACATTGAAAATTATCTGAATTCGTTGGTGCAGACTACAGTGAAGAAAATGAAATATTGAATGACGCACTAAGTTTCTCGGTCCGATTGCCACTTAAATTACGGCTCCTAACTAAATATTCGCTCTAATAATATTTCCGATTAACAAAACATCGATGATATCCTACGTAAATCTCAAATAATTTCCCTACTCTAGCTAGATAATTTCTTATGTAACGTATTCCAGTTCAATATGCACATAGTCACTAAGCATTTTTCATATATAGATGTGCAAATGCCTACATAAAGATATTTCAACACTACATTATCATACTAGTTGCATACAAGTTTGATCTTCCACGCAGTTACCATTCATTCAGAACATGATACAACCATGTATTCATTTACCCATCACCGGTTGTTATTATTGTCAAACCACTTTCACACTTCATTAAAATATGCCCAATTTAATTGTCCATATCTTGCTACAGTTCCTCCCTGGGGCATACTTATACTCCGTAGTCGCTTTACATGTGCTCCTACATCGCACATTATATATATATCATATACGTTTTACTTCCTGTTAATCTGCGCAATATATCATTTAAAATACCATATGTACTTCCATTATTTCATTATTAACCTTCGTTTCAACCCATATTTAATTCATTTAACATCTATAATTACCGCGTTTAACCTCCAATATTAATTAAACACAGCGATACGTATCTCTACAATAGCGCAGAATTCGTTCCTCAAAACGCATTTTGTCATACAATTCAACATATAACCCCAAATTCAGTATCTATTATTTCAATATATTCACATAGCAAAGAGTATGGTAATTTAACTTAACCAATTCAAACATGCGTCCCTCTGTGACGTAAACTGGGTTTGACTGGCATTACATCACTCATGGATCTTTCTAACTAACCGGGATTCTTTGAAAACAGCTGTTACACTATGTCACATTTTAAATCGTATTCCTTCATCCTTGGATAAGATAATGTAGTAAACACGTTACCATTCTGTCACGAGATATCGTCTTAAATATTTCACACTGCACTTTCTTATATTCACTGCACACTTAATTATCTCACGCTTAGGCTATTCAGATCTATTGCATATACTGGTAATACTCTACATAAGAAATTATACTACTTAATACTATTACTTAGCTCGCCATTCAATATCTCGGGCCTTAGTTGCTCTTCGGTCTGGTCGCAGGCCTTGGATTGGGAACTGGGCAGGTTCTCCACCACTGGTATCTCAGGTAGAATGACCTCCTCCACACGGGTCGGGTGGTTTTAACAGCCAGGATGACATCTCCCTCCAGGTTGGTCTATGCCGATTTAGCAAGCCATCATCTGTTCAGGAACACAGTAGTCAATATGCGTCGATTCTGGAAAATATGAATTCATCATGGTTCTGCGTAGTATATATATTTTTTATAGTGATTGCTTCTTTATTTAGGCTGTCCTTGCTATTATTTCCACTTAATATAGCTCAACCTCGAGCTCTCACGTCTCAATTGACTTCTTGTTTCCAAACGATTTTGCGTCTAAGTATTTGGACGGACTTTTCAAAACTTCTGGATTTTATTCCCTCTTTACGGTATTTCAACGTTTATCTCTTCGTTTCGTTCAATATTTCCGTCCTCTCAGCTTGAAATTTCACGTTAGATATTGTAAATCTTGCTTATTTTTGAGAGCGATGTTCGGGATATCTTGTCCTTACCACGTCAATTTTTTAAGTCAGTTTTTATAATAATCTGCTTGATCCTTCTTATTTTTTAAAAACAATTCTATCGATTCTACACCATTGTACACCGCCTTCATAGTGGTAGGTTTAAGTTAGTCATGGCCTTCTAGCATACATCAATATCGATACCCTATTACACATTTCTTTGCCTTGGCTGGCCTCTACCTTCCGTAGGCGCCATTTTTAATACGTCCAGTAAATGCATCGGGTACATTTTATTCCCCCAGTACAGATTAAATATATTGCTTGCGATATATTTATTCTCTTGAACTATGATCGACAAATGTGACGATGCATTTCTGCTATTTCTCCATGGTTCTTTGATTGATTAATGGTTTTTATTTCTCTATGGAATCGTATCGATTCTTCTGTTATTATAACTGGTGTTGTTTAGCTTCTCCAAGCCTATCTCTTTGCATATCAGCTGATTCACGAATATATTTATTCTGAACTTGATTCGTACTTCTGTGGGACTTATATTATCGTTTCTCCAGCTTTGTTTTCTGGGAAATATAGCTTCATGTTACATGCATTGTGAACGTTTTTGTGTTTTCCGTCCATGCTTATAATAAGATATGCGTTATTTCCATAAGCTTGCTCAATTCTGTACGGTCCTTCATATAAATGATTGAACTTAGCGCATATTTTGGCTGGTGCGTTCTTTACTGGTGCCTTTTTAATCAAAACGAGATCGTTTTTCTTAAATGGTGCGCGAAATCTTGTATTTCGTAATCTTCTTAGTCTCTTCTCAGACTGTTGTTTTAGCCTCTCTTGGACCATTTTATTGATCTTCTGGATGTCTGGTTTCTCTTCAAGTGATATGTTTATTATATTGTCCCATGTTCTTCGTGATTCTCTATTGTGATGTACCAGGTTTGGGACCTGAGCAATTGTTTCACTTATGGTGTTATTTAGGCATTCCTCTATTATCTCTATTACATCAGTCCATTTCCAGTGACAATGATTGCAGTATATCCTACAGAATTTTGCTATTTCCTTCATGTATCGTTCCACTGGATTTGCCGACGGATGCCGAACTGAACATAATGTGTGTTTTATGCCCATACTTTTCATCTTTTCTCGGAACAGCATAGATGTGAATTGTGTTCCCCTGTCCGACAATATTCTTTCGGGCTTACCCATTTTAGGAAATATCTTCTCCACTAGTCTGTGTAGAACTTGCTTTGTATTTGCCCGTTGTATTGGCTGTAGCGATATATACTTTGAAAAGATGTCAATTACTACCAATATGTGTTTGTTTCCCTTTTTGGCTGTCGGTAACTTTCCAAAAATATCAATTGCATATATTTCTCTTACTTTAGATGGCAATATGGCGATAGGTTGGTTACTAGTGATAAAATTGTTATGTTTAACCCGCTGACAAATATCACAGGTTTTAATTGTGCTTCTGACTGATTTCCTCAGCCCTGTCCATGTGAATTTTTCTGATAGCGTTCCAATGACTTTATCGATTCCTGCATGTCCTGTTACTTTATGTACGTGCCAAATTAATTCACATTGCAATGCTCGTGGTACTATTATTCTTTTCTTGTGCGTGGTCTTATCCACGACCTTTGTCAATATGCCGCTCAACATCTCATATTTATTTTCTATCAATGGTTCCCTCTCATTAGCCATTAACTTGTCAATGAGGATCTTTAACTTTTCATCCCTTTTCTGATATTCAGCAAGGTCTTCCAGTTTTGATAGCAACTCCTCGTCTTGACTATCCAACGTTAACTGTAAAATACTCTCTTCGTGGTCTGCTGGATTTCTGCTTAATGCATCGGCTAATACATTTTCTTTCCCGCTGCAGTGTTCAATTCTGAGGTTAAATTGCTGTGTGTAAAGCATACACCTAACTACTCTTTCGCTGGTCATCATTGCTTTTAACCCAAAGGTTAGTGCCTTATGATCCGTTCTGATGATCACGGGGTATCCATAAATAATCCGTCTCCATTGCTGCAGTGCATGTATTATGGCAAGGAGTTCGAGCTCCGTCGTTGTATAATGTAGCTCGTGTTTTCGCAGTTTTCTGTTCGTAAAGGCTAAGTACGTTCGTTTCTTATTCTCCTCTGCTTCTTGGTATAAACATGCTCCAACACCAATATTTGACGCGTCTGCCTGGACAACAAAATCTTTTTCGAAATCAGGGTACCCTAGTTTGATGCTTTGTCTAAGCAATTCTTTCATTCTTATGAATGCGTTTTCGGCTTCCTCGTTCCATTTCCAGCGGTTATTTGCCTTTAAGAGTTCTTGGAGCGGTGCAGCTATCTCTGTATAACCTCTACAGTGGTCTGAAAAGAATCCAGTCATACCTAGGAATTGTCTTATGTGCTTCACTTTAGAAGGACGTGGGAAATCACAAATTGCTTTGATTTTTACCGGGTTTGGCTTAACTCCTTCGCCGTCAATTATATGTCCAAGGAAAAGCACTTGATTTTGGCAGAATTTTGATTTCGCTAGGTTAATTTTAAATCCGGTTTTCTGCAGGTTACTCAACAATTTTTTTAATTTTTCACAGTGTTCTTCGAAAGTTGTACTGCCAAATACTAGATCGTCGACATAACAGTTGACAAATCCTTTTACTTCATCTGTTAGGTTCTTATCTAAGGCCCTTATCAAAACGGCAGAACTATTCTTCAAACCAAAGGGTAATCTGCAGTAGGCGTACGTTTGGTTATCAAACATAAACCCTGTTAGTATCCTTGACTTTTCTTCCAGTACGATGTGATGGAAGGACGATGTACAATCTAAGCTTGAGAAGTACTGCAGACCTCTAAATTTTTTTATTATATCCTTAATCCTTGGGACCTTATTGTACTCTGGGATAAGCTTTTCATTGAGGACCCTGGCGTTCACACACGGCCTGAGTTTTCCGTTGTTTTTCTTTACTATTACCAGCGGATTTAAGTAAGGTGTGGTTGTCTTTACTATTATTCCGTCAGCCATCATTTCCTGAAAAATTTTTCTTACTTATATTAAATACCTTTCTGGTACATCGTATAACTTTCCCTTATATGGCGTCCAGTCGTTGACTAATATTTTGTATTTAAAGTTGGGTATTTGACCCGGTTTATTGTCGAAAACTTCGATATGTCTTTTCAAAATTTCATAGATCTTCCGCTTTTCTGTGGATGATATTGTAGTTTCGGCCATAGTTTTCCAAATTTCAGTTTTCTCTTCCTCCTCCTCTTCGATAGCCATTATCTCTTCGAGCTTTTCAATCAGTTCTAAATCTATCTCTTGTTCATATACGTCTTTATTTTGACCTTGGCCTTCCATGATTTCAGGATCAATTTTCTCTACCATAATCTTCAAGTGTTCCCTTTCGTCCATAAGGTTATTAAGTTGTATGGTTTCTATAGATTGCGTTCCACCCCTTTCTGTTACTGGGAACCGGACTTCTCGTCTTTCCATATCAATGGTCATTCGTGTCGTTAACATGAAATCTATACCAAAGATGATATTATATTTTATCCTCTTCATAATCATGAATGGATGTTCAAATCTGTGCCTTCCTATCAAGACTGTAACATATGCTTGCAGCTTGCAGTCAACAGATTTGTCTGGGATTATTCCTCTTATTTTAATTCCTGATACAGGGATTGTCGGTATGTAGATTCTTTTAGTAAGCTCTTGGAAAAATGTTAATGCCATTACGCTAATACTTGCTCCAGAGTCCACCAAGCAATGCAACTTTATATCGGCCACTGTTACTACAATTACGGGTAAACTAAATTTTGTTCTTTCTTTGCCACGATCATTTTCGTCAAGCAGGTCATCAGGTCGAATATCCCAGTGGTCTACTTGCGCAATTATCCAACTACGAATTTTGTCGAATTTACCATTTCTTTCGCTACTTGATATCTCCTCACTTCTCAGTTGGAAATCGGAGTTTTTTTTCCAGGTGGCTCCGAATTTCCTACGAATTCAGGAGTATTTGGATTGAGTCTCCCCTCTTCTGCTTTCCTTCGTTTATATGATTGCAATTCGAGGCTCTCCGCTCCCTCGATGTCTCCATTTATATCTTTATCTTTTATTGCTTCTTCCCATCTGTTCTTATTTCGTCTTTCCTCTCGTAGTTGTTGTAAATACCTTCGGTTTACTTCGTTCCTACGATAATTATTCTGTCCTTTTTGTATATTAAACCATGTTCTGCTTCTAAAATGCTGTTGGTTCCTACTGCCTCGAAACCTTGGATTATTTGTATAATATGGGTTATGTCTACTATTACTCTGTCCATATTCCCCATTAGAATTTCCACTGCATTGGCAACAGCATCTCTTTCTGCCCTTCTCTCTTTGTTCGTCATGGTCCTCTGGCCTATTCTTTGACTTGTGATTTTCCCTATGGTTTGTTTCCTCGGGACTAATGGTATTCATTACTTCTTCTTGGGCCGTACTCCGTACATTTCTATTCAATGGATATGAGGATGTCATATCGATCTGCCTTAACTTCCTCTCCATATCGACTGCGGTTTCAACATCTGAGGCTGCTAATAACCTCTGCACCTCCAGTGGGAATTGTCTTTGAATAGTTTTTATGGCCTCTAGCTCGCTTGGAGCTGAGTCTAAGTCCTGACATCTGTGAAACTGAAAAGAGAAGAAGTCGCTATATCGGGTTTGACCCGTTGACGAAAACTTTCTTGCGTAAAGTTCGATTCTTAGTTGTTGTTGAATTTCTGGACTCCAAAACTTTCTTAGGAACGCTGCCTTAAATTCCTCATAGCTGTGGAAAGTATATTCAAAAGCTTGGAACCACATGTTTGGGTTTCCGTCTAAATGTTTTTCTATCACGCGCAGCTTCTAATCCTCTTGAATTCTACCTTCGCGAAAATGTTCCTCAATATCTCTGAGAAATTGCTTAGGTGAGATTTTTGATGTGTTGTCAAAATGCTTTGGGCGATCGTCGTAAGTTTTTATGACGTTTATTATAGTTGGACTTTCATTTTGACTGCTTCCATTTACCAAATCTATGCTCTGCCTACTTGGATCCAGTGTTCTTGACGGTGTAGTCTCCCTCTCATTAATCTGAATCTCTATCGCTTTTTGCCGTTCACTATAATTTGAAATAACGGATTTCGTTGTCTGGTTTTCTATCTTAATTTCTTGCATCTCCTTTCTAATCTGCCTTAACTCCTCTTCCGTCCTCTCCATCTTCTGGTCCGCCTCATTCTTATCGCTCTCGATCTTCTCTTTTAACTCATTAATTTTACCGGCCACCGTGCCAGCAGCCTGATCGAATTTCTCCTCCAATTCTTGATGTCTGACCTTCAATCCTTCCATGCCGCTTGTTATTTCACTCAATTCGTCCCATTTCTTCTCATTACTGACTTTTAGTTCTCGGAGATCGCTGGTCAGTTTGCTAATCTCCTCATCCTTCAACTTTTTGATGATTTCCTGGCTTTCTGTAACCTGTCCTTTAATTCTGTCCATTTCTTCGTGTATCTGCTTGTTTCTATTCTCCATACTCTGAGTCATTTCGGCTAGCCTATTCTGTATTTCCAATCGAGTTCTTGTGTTGTCTTCCTTTATTTCCTCCTGTTTCTTTCTGATTTCTTCTGTCAACTCTCTCTGTTTATCCTCTTGCTTTCTATTCAGCTCTTGCAACAATTTTTGCTGTTCCTCTTTCCTTTCTTCACGTTGCTTTTGTTGCCACTCTTCCTGCTCCTTTCTTCTTTCTTCACGTTGTTTTTGTTGCCACTCCTCCAGTTTATCTTCTTGTTCTCTACGGAACTCCTTTAAGAGTTCTTGTTGTTCCTTTTTCCTCTCTTCACGTTGTTTTTGTTCTTTCTCTGCCCGTCTCCTATCCTTCTCTTCTTCCTGTTTCTTTTCTTTCTAATCACGTTCTTGTTTTTCTTTCTGTCTCTCTTCTTCTTGTTTCTTTATATATTCTAGGAACCACCACGGCATTCCTTCATGCTTTTCCTGTGCTCTTTTCATTTCTTCTTCTTGTTCCCTTCTGGTTTGCACTCTTCCCTGAGTTGCCATTATCTCGTCAATTTCAGTAATATTTCGAATAATTCTCTAATTTCCTAACCAACTCTAATTTTCAATGTTCTCTAATATCACACAGTGTCAATAAATATGTGAAATATTTTTCAATTTCTAAATCTAAAATACCCTTAAAGCTAGCAATCAACTCTTATATACTAAATATTCACTTAGTTTCTCAAATGATTTAAAATATAGACCTTCCTGAAGATCGATATCATCCTACCAGTTAAAGTATGAGCAACTTCCCAACGAAATCAGATCATTTTCCTTTGAATTCATTTCAGAAATAGTTTCCCAAAAAGAGAAAAATAATTACCCACCATGTGATATTCGTCATTTGCTTATATACTAACTATTAACCCAAATATCAAGAATAAATTCAATCATATTTTAAAATTAAAAAAATGAAATGTGAAGACCTACAATCATTTCAATAAAAAGGATAAAATATGCTCCTATCACTCCATCTAACAATCTACTTCTGGAAAATATCCATACTTAAACATCATTTTCTCAATACTTAATTATCAGTTTCTCATCCGAGCCTATTTTCTTGATAAATCTCCAAGTATCTCCTTCACCAACCGCATGTTGGGCTCTTTTGCTTCCCACAACGTTCCGCAATATCATTCTCTCTAGACCTCAGCTCAGAGTGTCAAAAATAACTGGCTTATTTTTGGATGCCCATTACATTGCAGTCTTCGGTGCCTTTCTCCATCTATCTCTTTATCAACTACTACCTTTCTCTTCAGACCCCCATGTTGGTTCAGCAGTAAGTTATCGGGCTATTTTCTCGGGTCTAACTCTCAATTAAATAATCGTTCCCGCGGTGTCTTTCTCTTCAATTGCCCCACTGTTGGGCGACAAATTCATTAACTGCACCCTACGGGTGAGGGTGACCACCGTATTTTCCCAACTAGTCAGTCACATATCTCAGGGTACTCATGCCTCCAGAAAAATGGTTAAATTTTCTATGTTTTGGTTTAACGTGTGTTCAAAGAGAAATTAACGGCATCATATGCGGTTCAGAATTACGTAATTCAACGCTCAGTAGTGGATTTTGCGAACATATACTTCAGTCAACCTTTCGAAAAACACATCCGCATAATGAGAACCTTACTTACTAAGTACAACTACAGACTACCATTATAAATGAAAACTCATTCCATTCTATAAAAATTAATCAAGAAACACATTTATTAAACTATCAAGATTCGCGAAGGAAATGATTAATGTCAAGTATTGCTCATAATCTTCCAATTATCAACCTAATAAATAAATATTTTAATTACTGAATCAAATATTCTAGGTCAGCGCTGCCTTATTCTTAAACTAAGTTTACATATCTTAACATTCTGGGTCGCGTATTCCTGAAATGAGTTGTTGCTTTGTTTCATATTCCTATTAAAATTTACATCTGGTCACTTAAGTATATACTACATCAATGTCTTCAGACCACGGTCAAAATTCGATATATCAATAAATTATTCCATCACTCACGGTGTTAATTATACACCCTCATCAAAAATACAACCATTACATTGTTCAAGTTATCGCGGAAATGAACTGAATTTGAATAAAGTGACCTGAATACAAATATCAGTGACCTAAGTTACATTGAAAATTATCTGAATTCGTTGGTGCAGACTACAGTGAAGAAAATGAAATATTGAATGACGCACTAAAGTTTCTCGGTCCGATTGCCACTTAAATTACGGCTCCTAACTAAATATTCGCTCTAATAATATTTCAGATTAACAAAACATCGATGATATCCTACGTAAATCTCAAATAATTTCCCTACTCTAGCTAGATAATTTCTTATGTAACGTATTCCAGTTCAATATGCACATAGTCACTAAGCATTTTTCATATATAGATGTGCAAATGCCTACATTAAGATATTTCAACACTACATTATCATACAAGTTGCATACAAGTTTGATCTTCCACGCAGTTACCATTCATTCAGAACATGATACAACCATGTATTCATTTACCCATTACCGGTTGTTATTATTGTCAAACCACTTTCACACTTCATTAAAATATGCGTAATTTAATTGTCCATATCTTGCTATAGTTCCTCCCTGGGGCATACTTATACTCCGTAGTCGCTTTACATGTGCTCCTACATCGCACATTATATATATCATATACGTTTTACTTCCTGTTAATCTGCGCAATATATCATTTAAAATACCATATGTACTTCCATTATTTCATTATTAACCTTCGTTTCAACCCATATTTAATTCATTTAACATCTATAATTACCGCGTTTAACCTCCAATATTAATTAAACACAGCGATACGTATCTCTACAATAGCGCAGAATTCGTTCCTCAAAACGCATTTTGTCATACAATTCAACATATAACCCCAAATTCAGTATCTATTATTTCAATATATTCACATAGCAAAGAGTACGGTAATTTAACTTAACCAATTCAAACATGCGTCCCTCTGTGACGTAAACTGGTTTTGACTGGTACTACATCACTCATGGATCTTTCTAACTAACCGGGATTCTTTGAAAACAGCTGTTACACTATGTCACATTTTAAATCGTATTCCTTCATCCTTGGATAAGATAATGTAGTAAACACGTTACCATTCTGTCACGAGATATCGTCTTAAATATTTCACACTGCACTTTCTTATATTCACTGCACACTTAATTATCTCACGCTTAGGCTATTCAGATCTATTGCATATACTGGTAATACTCTACATAAGAAATTATACTACTTAATACTATTACTTAGCTCGCCATTCAATATCTCGGGCCTTAGTTGCTCTTCGGTCTGGTCGCAGGCCTTGGATTGGGAACTGGGCAGGTTCTCCACCACTGGTATCTCAGGTAGAATGACCTCCTCCACACGGGCCGGGTGGTTTTAACAGCCAGGATGACATTTCCCTCCAGGTTGGTCTATGCCGATTTAGCATCTGTTCAGGAACACAGTAGTCAATATGCGTCGATTCTGGAAAATATGAATTCATCATGGTTCTGCGTAGTATATATATTTTTTATAGTGATTGCTTCTTTATTTAGGCTGTCCTTGCTATTATTTCCACTTAATATAGCTCAACCTCGAGCTCTCACGTCTCAATTGACTTCTTGTTTCCAAACGATTTTGCGTCTAAGTATTTGGACGGACTTTTCAAAACTTCTGGATTTTATTCCCTCTTTACGGTATTTCAACGTTTATCTCTTCGTTTCGTTCAATATTTCCGTCCTCTCAGCTTGAAATTTCACGTTAGATATTGTAAATCTTGCTTATTTTTGAGAGCGATGTTCGGGATATCTTGTCCTTACCACGTCAATTTTTTTAAGTCAGTTTTTATAATAATCTGTTTGATCCTTCTTATTTTTTTAAAAACAATTCTATCGATTCTACACCATTGTACACCGCCTTCATAGTGGTAGGTTTAAGTTAGTCATGGCCTTCTAGCATACATCAATATCGATACCCTATTACACATTTCTTTGCCTTGGCTGGCCTCTACCTTCCGTAGGCGCCATTTTTAATACGCCCAGTAAATGCATCGGGTACAATACAGTATAGGGACATTCATGGAATTCAACTGCAAACGCGGGCCGATGACCTTAGATTTCAGGCCCCTTTAAACAACAAGCATCATCATCACTGAAAACGCATTGGGAAAATTTAAATGGTGGAGTCGGTTAGTCCTTGGATTTCTGTTCTCACAGTAATGACTTGATTCCTGGGCACATCGGTGTCTTTTAAGGGTGTTTCAGTGTGACGAATTTGTAATTGTTGTTTTTCAACAAAATAAGGAACTCGTAACACAGGTGCTCATTAAGACCATTGCAGTTCATCAAACAATGTTTTATGCATATACTATCTGTAGTATCCGCCATTAATGGGACAATCACTCAACATGTGCATGACTACGTTTTTGTCCACCCGTCACATTGTTCCCCAGATTATGAGGCGCATAAGTAGGCATGCCTCTCCGTGTTAGTGGCTTGCCGTGACGCTACTTGCTTCATTGCTCTTTGTGGACCTTTGGAATTTAATACATTTTTACATTGTTCATGTTTTTCTTTTGATCTCTTCTTTCCGGTATAAAAGAAAGCCAAGTATGGGGTTTATAATAAAAAAATACGGACAGATGTGCGTAGGCTATAAAGCTTTGCCGGAAGGATCACCATAGCAACTCTCTGTACTTTCTATAGAATTAGTAATCCGCTCGGACAACTCTCATGCCACTGCGACTGATATTTCCCTAATTTCTCACTCTATCGGATAAGTATAGGAATCGCCATGAGTTATTTCTGCCCAATAATTAATCGAGTTATGTGCCTTAGGACTCTTTTGATGCTTCCCCTCCAGTTGATTTTGTTTTTAAAACTTATAGCTAAGGTCCTAAGATCCTACTCGACCTTATTCTAAATTGTAATAAATTCATTCATGAAAATATATCATCAATTTTAACATGATGCTGTAACAGATACAAACATTAAACTGTCTTACGATACGTGGAGTATATAGCAGAGTGGCATGGTTTAAATGGAATCCTGATCAATGTGTGTGGGAGGTTTAAATGAAAAAGAGACATCACCGTTGCTCAGATTCCATGCAAAATTGAACGTCTCATTGCTATGAATGTCATACAGATAGTCACTTAAAACTGCTGATACATCATATTTCGTATATACGAGATAGAACATATCATAAATCTCACACTACCGGGCGAATTGATCATGTGGATAGGGGCGTACAGCTGTAAGCTTGCATACGGGAGATAATGGGTTTTGAACCCCACTGTCGGCAGCCCTGAAAATGGTTTTCCGAGGTTTCTCATTTTTACATCAGGCAAATGCTGGGGCTATACCTGAATTATGTGTACGGCCGTTTCCTTCCCAGTCCTGGACCTTTCCCATCCTTGCACCGCCGAATTCCTTCGATGTGTTAATGCGACGTTAAACCACTAGTAGAAAAATAAAATTTTTAAACGCTATATCTTGTAACAGAGTCTCAATCATGAAGTATTCGGTAGCGGAAAATCATTACACTCTATCATATGTTTTCAGTGTTCACTCAATATTGTAGGGCCTACTTTTATACTGGACCATTTTTCTTACAAATGCTGAACTGGAAAAGTTTCAACATTACCAAATGCTACCTAACTGGACGATTTACATGTCAAATTTCTGACTTATAAGATGCTATATAGTACCGGCACGAAGATAATGCGGCAATAGTCAATATTATCTCCACATTCTTGGGATAGATATTCTAATGGTCATAAAACATGAACATGACAGTGAATGGGCTAAAATCCTAATACTAAGATTGTTAAAATGTGATTTCTCCTCCAAATGGTTAATAGTACATTAACTCCTTCACCTTATGCTGAGGTTCAATTACGGAGTTATTTCGCGTCTTGAGACGAGGAACTTCCATTGAAATTCAATCAACATGAAAACAGAGTGACTCGTCCCCTCCCCACCTCCCCGACTACTAGCACCGCTTCCCCCTCCCCCCTCGGTAACTAACTTTCAACATAACATTCAATTAACTATAAAGTTTACGTTCAGTGTTCTAGGGGCCGCTTCTCTCCTCTCTCTGCTTTAAAGAAGAGAGGAAATTCGGGAGAAAGAGAAGCGTAGTGGTTATTAAAACTTGTGTTTTTCATAATCTCTTTTTTCCCCTCAAATTACACTGTAAGGTCTTACTGAATACTCTGTGTTTACATCTCGAGAGTCAACAATGGTCCAGATCGATTGCGAGGGGTGAACACTTCCAGTTCATTCTATTTCCTGCTCAGAGATCGCTGGTCTTGGCCGTTGCAAGGGAAAAGATTTCTTCAGCTTACAAATAAAGGACGAAAAGTTTTCAGGACGGAGTGAGCTCATCTGTCTGTGATGGAAAGTTAAGCTGGTAAGATTACGTGGCTTCAGGATGCTGTTTTTCGACACTGGATTTCTTTCACATTTGGAAACAGTTCTATTCCTTCGTTGTACTCGTTTGATATTTCGAACTGCTGAGTTATTTGGAGCTTTAGATTGCAATTTTTTGGAGCAACGCGTCTACCCTGAAGGACCTGAGAAAAATTATCATTCGGAAATCTACCATTTAAAAATAAAATAATTATCAAATGACATGAGCAGTATTATGAAGCCTATGCCAGTGTGATGAAAATTGAGAGCATTGGGTAGTGTAAGGCAGATGATGGGTTCAGACACTACCATAAACTTTTCCATAAGATGTTTCCCTTTTACAGGCCTTGAAATTCTAGCGCTACACTCTACTTAAGGCCAAGATGGTACCTTCCGTTCCCTTTCCTATGCTAGCAGCTGTCTGTGTTAGTAAGGCATGAAACAGGTAACAAAAACAAAGTTTTTCTGAATTGCCGCATAAAATTTCATTTTACGTTTTTTAGAGTTTGCTTTACATCGCACCGACAGAGATAGGTCTTATGGCGACGACGGGATAGGGAAGGCCTAGGAGTGGGAAGGAATTGGCCGTGGCCTTAATTTAGGTGAACCACGGAAAACCATTTTCAGGGCTGTCGACAGTGGGGTTTGAACCCACTATCACCCGGATGCAAGCCCACAGTTGCGCGCCCCTAACCACATGGTCAAATCGCCCGGTAATTTCGATATTTCAACGGAGGATGATTACCTAGTTATACCACCACAAGCTGTTCTACTTCGCAATGAAACAGGTAAGACGGTGTAGGATAGGAAAAGGTCACGGACTTAATTAAGATGCAGCTGCGGCATTTGTCTGGTGTGAATATGGGAAACACCAACACCTGTTTTCAAGGCTGCCGTCAGTGGAATTCGAACCCACCATCTCCCGAATATAAGCTTCAACTTCCGCTCCACTTACCACTTAGCTAACTAGCTCTGTAAATTTCGATGTGTGTCTTTCTTAATGTCAATAAGAAAGAATTGCGTTTTGATCTTCCAACTACCGAGGTTGGCTCCAAATTCACACTTCTTGGATATTTATGCTGTACACGTGATCCGTCGCCGCGACTGCCGTTGGCTATTCATATGTAACAATGGATTGATACCGGGCTGGGGAAGGTACTTTCCGTTTTTACACTGGATAGCTGGTTCCTCACTATGTAAGTTTAAGAGCAAACACTTAAGGGATCAAGCACACCTTTCAGTAGCTTAAACTCAGTAAAATATGTATAGGTCACCAAGTGCTGAAGAAACAATATCACTCATAGGAACATTGGGAGGCGTGACCATTCTTAAGGAAAATAAAGGATAGGAAGAGCGTTGGCAGATAAGGGGTATTGTTTACTCAGCGACGATATGTTACTTCTAAACATTGTGCACGTTTAACATACACTTGATAACTAATGTTCAGATTTGTGGAAAACCTAGTAATTACCTGTACCTTTTTGATCAAATTTGTATATTAATTCTTTGAAACATATTGAGATAGGCCTATGCATTTTTCTTTACTCATAAAGCTACTCCTCAAGTGCGTATTTAGGTAGTGCATGATTCATTCGCTGAAGGTTCGCAACGATTTATTCTAGATCAAGAATCTTCGAGATATTCCTCTAGTCTTTCTATTTGTAAGTCGTCATCTTTCATATTCAGCACTACTAATTAATTTTTTACTATATTTTCTAAAGTGAAAATTACTTGTGTTGAATAATCAAGCGAATAATTTGCCTTATGTTATACACTAATACACACACATTGCCGAACATATTTCACAGAAGTGTCTTCAATAACCAATGAGTTTTGCTAACCTTGCGAAAAATGAAAGACAAGAAAAATGAGCAACGAAACAGATCGAAACACCTAGAAATGTAGGAAGGAACATGGATGGTCATTATACTTGAAGTTTTTATATTATTATTATTATTATTATTATTATTATTATTATTATTATTATTATTATTATGTTCAATGACTGACAGGTGAAATGAAATGATATGAGAAAGTGTTGCTGGAATGAAAGATGACAGAGAAAACCGGAGTACCTGGAGAAAAACTTGTTTCTCCTCCTCTTTGTTTAGCACAAAACTCACATTGAGTGACTGAGATTTGAATCACGGTACACAACGGTGAGAGGCCGGCATGCTGCCTCCTGAGCCAAGTAGGCACTCTATTGTTATTATTAATAATACAAATTATTAAAGGGAAATTATTACTTATTCTATACAAATAAGTGTATTGTGATATGCATTTCTTATCCATAAAGGTTATATCTGCCCCTTAAGTGCGTAGGTACTTATTTTCTTTATTTTTTATTTTTACGATTTGCTTTACGTAGCACCGGCACAGATAGGTCGTATGGTGACGATGGGATAGGAAAGGGCTACAAGTTGGAAGGAAGCGACCGTGGCTTTGATGTGAAAATGGGCGGAAAACCATCTCCAGGGCTGCCCACTATCTCCCGGATCCAAGCTCACAGCTGCGCGCCCCTAACCGCAAGGCCAACTCCTCCGGTGCGTTCTTAGTAGTGAATGATTTACTTCTAATTGATCCTTTGCCTCGCTTGAAAAGTTAAGTGTCCATCTACTGTAGATTGTGAATATATCGCTCCTCACTTGTTCCGTTTGATGAAAGGTACATATGAGTAACAATTGTCGGCACTGGATTACTTGTCTTTGTTTAATTGAGTCGTCCTGGATGGAGTCTTTGAATGAGTTAAGTGCAGAAGGGGTGAAGTAATTACATATGAACTGGAAAACGGTATACTAAGGGTGAGAAGGATATGAAGTATCATAGATATTCATTGTTATTCACCCCCTCCTTCTATTCATTCTCAGTCACTTTATGCTCGAGTCCCTCATCGCTCACATGCTCCACTTATCTGTAATAGCCTGGCTGTAACCATACACGTGACCTGCATGTGCTACATATCACAGTAGGGACCTAAGCACAAAGTGACTATGCAACAAAAGTCAAATTATGTCCATCAAGGTTATCGTTTGAAGTTAACATTACATTGACCGTGCATCCCCACTAAGTCTCAGGCCACGAGATTTAGCTCAACATGTATTCAACGCGCGAGAGTTCATTGTCCTTGAAAATAAGAATAGAAGTTCAAAAACGTTCTTGCAGGACATCTTAAAAATATTTTATCATACTTACACTGAGTTTATCCATATAAGCGTTATTCTCTTTACAGATTTTGATGGACAAATTATTGGACAATTGTTTTGTGTAAAACTGTGAAGGACAATCTTACATTGAAGAAGTTTGTTCAAATCCAGACCACACTATATTTGAGAGTATTATTACCTATGCGTTTGTTCCCTTAAAACGAAAAATCACCACCACCACCGCATATATCTTTTTTAGGTCTTCTTTGCCTGGTTGATCTTTCCCTTAAGACTGTAATTACTATCACACTCTTCTATTTTGAAAGGATGACTGGATGGTTGTTCATCCACTTGAAACAATTATTATCACCACAAAATATATATTTCTGAGGGAACGGTTGCCTAGTTACACATCCCCTTAATCCGTAAACCGTAAAAATAATTAATGGGATGTAAAGCCAATAAAATTATTATTATTATTATTATTATTATTATTATTATTATTAGTAGTAGTAGTAGTAGTAGTAGTAGTATTAGTACATCATTTTAAAAATCACCACTACCACTACCCCACCATGGTCAATGTGTGGGAGATTTTTCCTTATTACTTTTCAATTTCCTTCTTCTTCTCCTTTATCTGTTTACCCTCCAGGGTCAATTTTTTCCTCGGTCTCAGCGAGGGATCCCACCTGTACTGCCTCAAGGGCAATGTCCTGAAGCGTGAGACATTGGGTCGGGGGATACAACTCGGGAGGATGACCAGTTCCTCGCCCAGGCGGCCTCAAGAGCTATGCTCAACAGGGGCCTTATTGCGGGATGGGAAGTTTGGAAGGGATAGACAAGGAAGAGGTAAGAAAGCGGCCATGGCCTTAAGTTAGGCATCAACCCGGCATTTGCCTTGAGGAGAAGTGGGAAACCACGGAAAACCACTTCCAGGATGGCTGAGGTTGAAATCGAACCCACCTCTACTCAGTTGACCTCCCGAGGCTGAGTGGACCCTGTTCCAGCCCTCGTACTACTTTTCAAATTTCGTGGCAGAGCCGCCAATCGAACCCGGTCCTCCGGCAGCTAATCACACTAACCACTATACCACAGAAACGTACGTTTTCTCATTCACTCATTCATTTACCTCCTCTTTCCCTCACTCACTCACATAATCAATCAATCAATCAATCAATCAATCAATCAATCCATCCATCCATCCATCCATCCATCCATCCATCCATCCATCCATCCATCCATCCATCCATCCATCCATCCATCCATCCATCCATCCATCCATCCATCCATCCATCCATCAATCAATCAATCAATCAATCAATCAATCAATCAATCAATCAATCAATCAATCAATCAATCCAAATATTTACACATGCGCTCCGTGCTTTAGTAACCTACGAAGACACCTGATGACCTTCCAAAAGAGCTTAAGTGCGCAGATGACTGTAATGCCTACATTCCAAATTATGCTTAAACAGGTAGTATGAAAGAATTTCTGACACTGTAAGTAGGATGTTAAATATTTAGTTGGCTGGGAAGTAATGAAAATTTTAGAGGTGTGAGTTACAATGATCCTTCGCTAGTCCTTCACAGATATAGGCATATTAGCGTATGAGACGAAAATTTCCTGCCGGCCTGATTGGCACAGACGGTTGAGTCAATGGTTCTTCTGACGCCAAATTGGCAGCTTCGATCCTGGCTCAATCCGATGGTATTTTAAGGTGCTCAAATACGTCAGTCTCGTGTCGGTGGATTTACCGGCACGTAAAAGAATTCCTGCGAGACCAAATTCTGGCATTTTGGCGTCTCCGAAAACCGTAAAGATAGTTAGTGGGATGTAAAGCCAATAACATTATTTTTGAAAATTTCCTCTAAGGACAGCATTTATCACACAAATATTATCTTTGCGAAAATTATACCTATCTGTGATTCTCGATAAAGAGATCTTATAAACATGGGTATAAACGACAAAGAGACTGAAAATTCGTAGAACTCAGTTCGAAAATGAAATGAATCCTGTGCTAATTGTCGTGTACCTTTTTACAATATCTCTGTATTCTTCATAAATAACTATAACCGCAGCTATGGTGAGCTACATTTACCACAGTAAACAATCTTTAAAGCTGCTCAATATTATTATTTCGTGTCCGACTCCCTGGCTGAAATGTCAGGTGTTGCGGCCTTTGGTTTAGACGGTCTGCCTGAGGATTTTGTTCATATCTGGCTAAATATTCTGGCTTGGGGACTGGTTATTTGTGTTCGCCTTAATACACACGTCTTCATATACACGCAAAACATCCCACTGCCACCCACCACAGAGACGCAACTGATCCTTTCGCACAGGGTCTTCCGGGTATGAAACATGATCAAATCCACATGTAGTATCGACCACAAAATGTATTAGTAAAAGATGGGAAGGATAGAAAAGAGAATACCTGTCAGGTATTTAGTGACTGTTACTTGTCAGTGTTTCATATTCTGCAATTTAAAGAAAAGAAGTAATCACGGTATGTGTGGCTCGTTTTTTACCTCGGCTAGGCAGCGGGGTTACACCGTACTCTTCATAATTTTAGAAATTCTTCCTCAGGGTTGACTGTTCTTATCTTTAGGATAAGTATCGGCCATAATAGAATCGACGGTCTAAGATTTGTGAACATCTCGTGCAACGGCATAAAATTCATAAATATGGGAGAGGTTATAACGTAGGAGGGCAAAGACTTAATATGTATTAATATTTTTAAAAGAAGGAAATGTTGGTGGAAAGTTACGTCAATAACCAAAATCATAAATACATTTTCTCTTACAGTCTCGTGATTAATTCATAACAATCAACAATGAGACGATCCCTTTCCAAACAATGTGCTCTGGGACATGACAATGATATTAGAATTCCATAATCGATTTAAATACGCAAATAATATGATATCCAAAACATCTTATAACATCATTAGTGAATGATATTAAAATGCTAAAGTTTTAACAATAAATTAAATAAACTAATTATGGAGCTCTAATGCATCTTCCTGATCGTTTTGTATTTGATTCCCGGTTATGATTTTATGTTATTCATAATACTCGTTATTTACTTTTACATAAATTCCTCTTCACAGTAAAGTTCAAACATAAATAAGGAGGCCAACGCTGCCTCAATAACCACAATGGTATTTCTCCTGGAAACTACTTCAGTATGTTGCAATGACAATATGTTACCTTCAATTTTTATATTGAAATTTCTAGTCCTCAGAAAATAATTTGGCTCTTAATCAGATGTTCCCCAAGAGTTAATTATGCATATTTTATAAACGAATGCAAAGCTGACGTCAATTGATCATCCCATCATGCAACCCATATTCTTCTTCCGTTTTCAGACTAGCAACTCCCGCTCGCACGAGTTATTGTAATTTAGTAACTTACGTGTACTTGATAATTCACTGTACAAATTATTGGATTAAGTCTCATCTTAATTGAGTTGTTAAACGAGATACGGATATAAGATCTTGAATACTCATACATAAATTTGAGTAAATCGTGCCGCCAAATACTGTGCTATAATCCCATTCATCTCTTTGCTCCACGATCGGCATTTCTTGTAAAGCAGCTAACAGTTGTCAGCCATATCTCTGGACCTAATTGTGAAATGTGAAAGGGCCCAATATGCCATCAAGCTGTTTAAAGTTATTCAATAAATTGTAACATCTTGCATGGTGATATTTGTTCTGGATCTTTCAATAAAGTTAATTTGTGATCTGAAGGAATTGTACGTTTATATTGAGTTTCGACTATGAAAGAGCAAACATTTAGTTTACAACATGTAAAGTCTTTCTTCCATGGAAATGGGAAAACTTTGTGCACATGTATACTATATTTTATAGAGAGGTTTTTTATTAGAGTGTGGTTTTAATGTGTTGCATTAAATATTCATACAGAAAAGGTTTCATTAGATTTCTAAGCAAATTACTTCCACACAAACAGACGATCAACTTGGGGAAATTCGGCAAGCACTCAGAGAAATTAGCACCAAAATACTCGTATGACGATTTCAAAGATTAGACAAAAAGTGATGTACTACGTAGAGAGAACTCGAGTATTTACAGCCTTTTGTCACCCGCAGATATTTGGACAAGATTTGGTGGATTACTTATCCAACTCACCATATTCACTGCTCGAGTTGCACTCGATTCAATTTTATGTATTTAATATGGGCTAAATAATTAAATGATCAAATTCAAAAGGACTTAGTTTGGGATACTTGTCTCCAAATTACGTCAATGCAACGCGGATGGAATTTTAAAATTCCAGGATATTTAGATGTACAGTATATTGGTTTTTCCTCTATAACAGTTTTAAATTCATTTAAAGACCGATAACTACTTGTTAACTCCAGGGATAATCAACCTTATCTAACATAACCCCTAATCCCATGGCACAATAGCCCTGAAGGGCCTTGGCCTACCAAGCGACTGCTGCTCAGCCCGAAGGCCTGCAAGGCACAAAAGTAATAAAAGTCACATGGGGCGTGCCACGATCGGGTATGGTACAAACTTTAAGGAATTACATCTTGTATTGTCTGGATTTCTCATGACATTCGATAGTATTAACTTACTGCAATACACATGGAAGAAATAGCAAATTTTCATTCTGAAGTCGAAACAGCACGTTTTGAACAGACATTCATCAATTATCTATCACCCTTAGTTTATCAATAAGGATACAAATAGTAACAATACTTCTTTCTTTCTTTCTTTCTTAATCCCAGCATTTGCGTGGAAGAAAGTGGGAAACTACGGAAAACCACTTCAATGGTAGATAAGGTGGGAATCGAATCCCTCTCACCTCAGTTGACGTCCCGAGGCTGAGTGGATCCCGTTCCAGCCCTCGTAACACTTTTCAAATTTCGTGGGGAGCCGGGAATCGAACCCGGGTCTCCGGCGGTTGCAGAAAATATCACTAACCACTACATCACAGGGGCGGACAATAATATTACTTTATGAGTCTTAATTTGTTTCGTGCAAATCATTATCACTACTAATGTCTAAAATAAAGACTTACAAGTGTATCCTGGAAGTATTTTACCCTATTCAAATAGGCTGTCAAAAGCAGATGTCTTTTCCCTAAAATCGGTGGAGGTGGTAATATACTTAGTCTATAATTTAGGCGAATTTTCCGTGTAGCTATTAGACAATTAAATAAATAGGGCGAGTGTTCTAGTGAATGACCAGATATAACTTTAAACATTTTTTTTATAATCGCCACCAAGCTTCTATCCAATCACAATGCGTGTGTTCGGATAGTTAATGTTTCGTTTTAAACTAGTTTAGAACGTGATGCAACTGAATGATTGGTTCAATATAAATGCAAATACACCTTATTGATATTTCGAGACCAGTAGATACAAATTTATATCTGTCGGTTTGTACTGACCCTCATATAATTCCAAAGTGCTGAACAACGTTAAAAAAAATAGAAATAAGAAATGCCTTTGCTGAAGAGACTTAATTTTTGCATTGCACTGTGTTTGGTATGGGCTAGATCAAATGTGTTACTTTCATTGACTTGTATCAGTCCCATCCTTGGCCTTGACGATATGAAAGTAACTACAGTAAGGCATGAGTGAGGCTAGTATTGCTAATCGTTATAGAGCTAGTCCCTGTTATGAATGGTGTGAACATGTCATTCATAGGGTGGATTGGTGCTTGTATTTCAGTGAGCTTGACAGACTCATATTTACCGGTAATAGCAACTTCTGGCTCAGTGAGGAAAGCAATGGGACGCTACCTCACTCCTCATTTCCCTAGTATGCCTCTTCAGTGCCGCCTGGGCCATCTAATACAGATGATGGCGAATGCGTAGAGGATCAAACCTGCTTTCGGACTGAATACTCAACATGCTGAAATAACTCATAGTTTGGATTTATTTTTCGTCATTTATAGGTATGAAAATAATCAACGAATAAATCGAAATGGCGATTCATTGGTGTTCGAGATAAAAACAAGTTTGTTGGCATATTTCCTGTACCTGTTGTATTGTGGCATACTAAAGCAAGTAATTCAATTCTCCGTTCTTCAAACATTACCGGTAACTGACAAGTGAGGAATTCTTAGACTTTTAATCCCAATGATTTTTTTTCAATTCTTTGGCCCTAAAATGGTAATTTACTGGATCACTTATCCTATACCTTGAGTGCTGTAGATTTTATGGTTTCTGAGAGAAATGTACCTAAAGACTGAATGAAGTGTACCTGAAAATTAAAAATTACACTTTCCGAAATGCAACGTCAGCTGACCGCTGAGGAGAAATGACAATGGCGCCGCTATATATAAATAGCCATTGAAAAATCACTTTTACTGCCGCGACATCATGTTATGTATTTCTGGATTCAGAAAACATTATTTTAAAAAAAGAGCCATAATATGAATGCTTGATTATTTTTTTACGTCCAGTTCCAATAAGAAAGAGCAGCTTAAGAAATCGTGTGTAATTTGCTAGGATAAATAAACTCCATGTACTCATTACAGTATTACTCTAGTATATCCTTATAGCGTTCAGCTGTAGGAGGTCATCTTTCACTATCACCTGTTCGTCACTGTGCTTGAGACTCGTGATTGTACTAACCCCTATGCTGCTGGCAAAATTTATTGGCCCCAATGAGAAAGACCTTCACTAGGGTCAGTAAATCATTCGATTGTTGGCATCGTGAAGTGAGCCATCCCTCTTGTATTGTGAGGAATACAGCTGGCTACCTGACTGTGTGATTAGTTTAGTTTCACGATTCCGATCTGAGAATAGCCTCGAGACTCTACAAGTTACGAGGACTATTCTTTAGAGAACCAGTGGTTAGAGTGACTTCATGACAAATGTTTTTCTACACTTGATTCTTTGATAAAAAAAAAACTTGTTTGAAATGAAGTCATTTGGTTGACTTTGCTGTTTTCTCCTTTCCTTACAAAGGGATGATCCACGACATCCCAAAAGAGAACGTTCTGTGCTGTAGATCTTTTAAGAGAAGACACTCCTCTAGTTTTCTACATTTAGAACTGCAATATGTCTCATCTAGACGGCCAGAGGGATTCGTCACGCATACCAGACATTAACTCTTCATCTGCAGGCCTGCGGGCTGAGAAGCGGTCGATTGGTGGGCCAAGACCTGTCAGGGCTGTGCACTCTATTTATATATGAATATATGAAGACGAAAGTCCCCTCCCGGGTGACCTTAAGTTTGATGCCGAACATTATCATTAATTTTTGATTGATTTGAGAATAGCATAGAGGCTCTACTATGAATATAATCAGGTTCGAATACCACTTCCATTCGTTATAAAAGTGATTTCATGTGGTTTTGAATCAGAGCTACATTTTTTTTCTTTTCTCTAATAATTTGTTTTAAGTCGCACCGACATAGATAGGTCTTATGGTAACGGTGGTATAGAAAAGGGCCGGGAGAGGGAAGGAAGCGGCCGGGGCCTTAATATTAAGGTACAACCCCAGCATTTGCCTGGTGTGAAAATGGGAAACTACGAAAAACCATCTTCAGGGATGTCGACAGTGGTGTTCAAACACACTATCTCCCGGATACAAGCTCACAGCTGTGCGTCCCTAACTGCACGGCCAACTCACCTGGTCATCTACAGACAAGTTTATGAATTTTTATCAGTACAAAGCTTATCCATTTTTTATGTGATTTGAGGAAACTTAAAATGTCATTCGACGAAACATGTCACTTCTCCATTGAAGAGAGAGTTTTAGTTTCGGCTATTATGTCTTATAAATCTGCCCTTTCGTAGAGGTAACGAAATTGTCTCTTACCCGGAGACCCCGGTTTGTATCCCTGCTCAGTTCAAAGATTCTCATTCTCAAATGGAAACTTGAACAGTCATACGAGGCGAATTGACAGGCAGTAAACTCGGCACGACTTGGCATCCTGATATTTGCTGGCCATCTCACTGAACGTTAATGGGCTGTACCGTATATGCCACGGGTTCCTATTACAGAGTCTCTCATATAAACTCAGGCCGAACATACGGTGTTTGTACTCTGCGCTACGGCAGCTGCCTTGGTCGAACTTACGCCGCGCGCGGCCACCCTGCTTTCAGCGTGTATACAGTCCTATATGAAGTCTCACCTTATACAACATGCTAGAATTGTCGTCCTTCCTGAGTTATACAGGCATTGTGTCTGGTAACCACATTCTGGTTAACACGAGTTAGTTCTGCCACAGTAATATTCTGATTTCATTCATAATGTTTTCTTTCAATTCCTCCAATGTGTGAGAATTTGCTCGATACACTTTTTCCTTCAGCTTATCCCACAAGTAAAAATTACACACTGTTAGATCTGGAAAACGAGGGGGAAATAGACCAGCACTGTTCACTCTGTCTGATAATATTCCCGAGATTGTAAGAAGGGAATCTTCTGCTGTATGAGCAGGGGCTGAATCTTGTTGAAGCTCTCTATGAAATTTTCTTTCTCCCGTTAACTGATGGAAGAACGTTGTCAAAATGTATTTTTGGTACCTCTCTGCATTTATTGTCGCCTCGAAATAAAAAAATCCAAATCTTCGTCTTGCACTAACATCACCCCAAACACCAATCTTCCTATCATAATACTACTAACTACTAAACGTTTTCATTTCTCCCCTGAAGGGGGGAGGCGGGCCTCTTAGACGGTGACGCCGTCTCTCAGGCCGGGAGATTTGTTAAGGTGAAGGAGATGTGTGGAGAAGGTGAGGGAGTGGGCGGCCGTGGCCTATACTACGAACTGTCCCGGCATTCACCTTAGTGCAGGAGAATGGAAAACCACGGAAAACCATTCTCAGGTCAGCCGACGGGTGGGACCAGGCGTGAAGTGCGGCAGTGTGCCCTAGGCCCGTCTCCCGAATGCAGAGGCGTAGAGCCACGATAGAGCCGTGGCCAAATTTCCTGTGCTCGGTTGGCCGGTCAGAGTACAGAGCATATGCGACAACAACCCACTCTGCATCTACTGACCCAGCTCCTATCATAAACACCATTAGGATTTTCTGCACACCTATAGTGAGAGTTATGAGTGTTTACACGACCATGAAGATGAATCCAGAACTTTTATACCGTATACGAAAGTATGTTGCCTGCTGTCATTTTTTGATGGATACAGTACTTTTGCATCCATCTCTTGGCACAGGGCAGAGTAAAGTGTAGCTTCCACTGAAGTCCCACTCTCATCCATGGCTGTGACAATATGGAAGCTGCTGGGGTATGGGTGGTGCTGATATGACATTCAGAGCACAACCAGTGTGTCTGAGTGTCATGAAAGGTGTTGCTCATAGGGTTAGTTGTGCTACAATAGCACTGTCTGGCCCAGAGAGGAAAGCAATGACAAACTATCTCACTCCACATCTTGCCTAGTACGCCTCATTTTGGTACTGCAATTGATTCTTGTGGTTTCCCTGTAACTGCATAGCCTTTGGTGATGCTATTTAAGGATCCAAGCAGCCTCTGGGCTGATGACCTAGCAGACAGACGAAAATACAGTGTTACAATGATAACTGTCTCACCATGTTAACAGCTGATATTCAGACAGGCGACTCATGCTTGCCAGGTCGAACACGTGCAGGCTGCCTGCAAGGTCAAGAACTATGCGCACGCCTCCCATACTACTGCTGCCGTAGCCCAGTGTGCAAACACCATGGGTTTATATGAGAGGCCATGTATGTCTTAATATTTCGCATAGGTATATAGCGATATCTTTTCACATTAACACTCTTAGCGATTTTAAGTCATTCAATCTACAAAAACAAACAAGATATAGCCACCTCGCTTCCAGATTTAGCTTCAGTTACTTACACGCCACTAAAAACGTCACACCTATGTAGGATGACAGACATACATTACACACGCATCAATAACATTGCTCTCTTGACCACGCTGTTCGAAGCCACTAACAAGAAAGTGAAAACACAACTAAACAATAACTGCGTTATAATGGATGAGACACTAAATTGAACTGAACAAATAAAATTCATAAATCCCATTTTTACCAACAAAAACGCTACTCTACTACATTTCTAAAACACCTTAATATCCAACTGGTACAATCCCTAGTCTTTCCTATTCGAGTAAAACAGTAACAAGATGATTGTATGGAACTAGTATTTATATTTAAGCTGAGATATAAATCTCATATTTCACCTTAAGAGAGCTTTTACGGGTTCGTATGCACGAGCGTCGCAGTCTCCATTACCTTTCTTCAAACTTCAATCACCTCACCTCGTATCCTAAGCAAGATACACAATCTGGCTTCTCTCTGTCTCTCAGTCATTCCCGCGGTTGCAATCGCTCGTAAATACCCTCCCTGCCAACATGAGATGTGCGTTCTCGAAGGGAATTTAAGGTGTATTCCCTTTCTATTGCCTCCATTAGACTTGAATGATGAGTAAAGTGTGTATGAGTGCGTGAATGAGCATATTTTCCCAAAAAATTAAAAACTTACTTGCTAGTTATAGTTAGTATACTGTAATTTTTTATTTTATTATTCGACTACTATATATATATATTAAATATCTTCATTTATATTCGTGTTTTATATTCTGTAAGTATAAATAATTCTGATATTACTTTCTCCGTGTTAGCTACCAATATTTCAGTACTTGGCTATATTATTTAATATTTTCAGGGTTTGTTTCAGTTTTTAATATTTCTATTACATAATTGCATAATTTTAATGTTGTAATATAGTGTAAGAGAAGGCTTTGAGACCCAGCTTCGCCAATAATGAAGACATCATCTATTACTGTCATCATCATCGACGTCAATAACATGAACACCATGATTTTAAAGGATTATGTGAGAATACATTTGAAAATGAGACTCGCGAGGAAACGAGATCAAAGAAAAATCGTTTCTCGTATCGAATGGAGCCAATAGCACACCCACACCAATTTTATAACCTCAAAGATTTAATTAAAGACATGTTTTTGTTCACTACTTTCCAGTAACTTCCCCACCTATTTATCTTAAGAGTGCTCATACTGCTTCATTTGGAAGTGGAATGTTCAGAATGCTGCTGATTTTCCACCCAGACGGTCAAGTTTCACCTTGTGGAGATTCTGGGTTGTCTTCTTCACCTGAGAAATAATGCGATATCAAGAAGGGCACCTGGTCTTGAACCCCAAAACTCAAAATGAGTCATGATAGCTCCAACGACTCAAGAAGAGGGGTAAGTTTTTAGTTTGATTCGCCGTGAGAAATAGTTTAATCTACGGAGTTTTTCAAAAAATTGTGTTAAATTTGGGAATTAGATTTGATGTATCACTTCTTTCTCTATTAGAAAGAATAATCCCTACTGTACATAGATATTGAATCACTACATTACTGACAATGAACACCCACAGTCTGTTTCCAGTCATACGACCGGGTCAGGAATGTTTTGAATGAAGCCTCATCTAGCGGCGAGAATGGGAATTGTGCCCAAGCCTGTCCCACTCCTCTTACGGGTGAAATGATATTCGAGAGTGTTGCTGGAATGAAAGATGTCAGGGAAAACTGGAGTACCTGGAGAAAA
Organism: Anabrus simplex; assembly: GCF_040414725.1. Classification (NCBI taxonomy): domain Eukaryota; kingdom Metazoa; phylum Arthropoda; class Insecta; order Orthoptera; family Tettigoniidae; genus Anabrus; species Anabrus simplex. The sequence continues at coordinate 298,289,868 of NC_090265.1, read as the reverse complement.
ACCCGTACCACCTTCGCTTTGTCCAACACAAATTTCACATGGAGTGACCGGGATTTGAACCAAGAAGTCCAGCGGTGAGAGGCTAGCGCGGCACCGCCTGAGCCACGGAGGCTTTGAGTCAGGAATCAGGAAGGTCAGTAGTATGCGTGTTCAGTGTTGTTGAGTGGGGACGAATGGTCGGAGCTGGTGAATGGAGTAAGGTAAGCAGAGTTAGGTAAAAACACTTACGTGTGTTCATTGGTTGTACATCACAATGCGCTGGTATCGTATGTAGGAGGATCTGAGCTTCTCTAAGTACTATTTAGAAAGCTCTCGTTCCAGTATAATGCCGGAAAGGGATATCGCTTACCGAGATATTAATTTGAGGTAAATATATGTTACATATTATGCCTACCTTTCCACGGAAAAAGAACGAGAAAATGGATCGATAGCTCTGAATGAATTGAAAATTGCGATTGAGAAGTGTAAATTGTGTAGGGCCAACACAACGATAGATAGGCCTTTATATTTATATTACTCTTATTTCAATTAACAAATCAGTAGATGTTTACACAGGCCGTAATATAGCCTCTTATAATATCGGAACATTTCTCACGTAAATCATCCTGCGAATTGCGAACACTTTGCATGAAAAACATTTATATTGTCTCTTTCAATTTTATCCTTTTATAATAACTTATGTTTGAAGACATTATTACATTATTGAAATGGTGGTCTACTTAATTGTAGCTCTATTTTAAAATGTTGTCGGGTATCTGGGAACTTACTTACGGTGTACAGTTTGAACACCTAAGTATCCCTTTCACTAGAACCGTTTTACCGTGCTCCCCGGACGGATAGGTCAACCTATTCTACATGAACGTTCTACAGATGATAGGCCTAATTCACGGTTGATGATGATGATGATGATTAGAGTCCGGATTATTAGGTGCTGATAGGTTAGAATTCAAACTTGCTTAAACCAGTAACAAGTATATCCTACACTGTACAACGGATATGCTATGAGATTTGCATATATTTTAGGGGTACAGCCTATAGAGCTCCCTGAATTTATGGTACTCTTCCTACATTATGGTACAACGGGTTGCATGACACTTCCTTCAAACCAAATTATTTTGCATTCTAACCTATTACCAGCTACAAATCCGAGGTATAATGATGATGTTTGTTGTTTAAAGGGGCCTAACAGCTAAGTCATCGACCCCAAATATGTAACGAAATGCAAATTTAAACTTCGAAATGTATCACTAACTAGAATTTAGAGCGAATGGTGATAAGAAAATGATCGTGAAACAAAAACAATCAGTAGATTCAATTCATAATGTCTTAATTACTGGGATGATGCTTATTATCGAAATGGGTCCAAAATCCAGGTCACCGGCCCCTCGCAATGGTACTAATCACTAGTAAAGCAGAACCATGGTGCTCCTCCTACAGTGGTACTAATCACAGGTAACTTAGACTCATGGTGGTACTAATCACAGGTAATGTAAACCCATGGTATGACACACACAATGGCACCACTCGCAGGTAAGTCAAACCAATGGCGTTTCGCACATAAGGGCACCCGTCACAAGCAATGGAGACCCATGGTGTTCCTCACGTAGGTGAACTAACCACGCGCGCCAGTATTGCCGTGATGTTCCTCACTTGGTGGAACTAATAATAATAATAATAATAATAATCGTATGGCCTCAGCTACCGTGTGCAGACATTTCGATTTGACGTCATCTGGCTGTCTGCTCGTCAATTTCGACGTTCCGTTTTACTCTAGATCCGCTAGATGGCAGACAGAGTAACCCGGATCTCTCTTGGGCGTCTATGGCTGAGATTTAATTAACTTTGTCGGGTAAATACCAAATGTATCACCAGAGATCTTTTACATGCCGACATCGTACGACATGGAATGTCGAATGGACTTTTTTCCGCCCTTCAAAAATCCGACTACCTCTGCCGGGTTTGAACCGCCTATCTTGGGATTTGGAGGCCGGCACTCTACCACGGATCCACAGAGGTGGAACTAATCGCACGTTACGTATACTCATAGGGTCGCTCACATAGTGGTACTAATTATAGGCAATGCAGACCCACGGTGTATCACACATTATGGTAACTCCCACAGGCAACACAATCCCATGCTGTTCCTCACATAATAATACAAATCTCTCTGGCAACGCAGAGCAACGGTTTTCCTCAAACAGTGGTACTAATCACGGGCGTTACCCAAACCCGTGATGTTTCGCAGATAGTAGTACTAACCGCAGGCAAGGTAGACCATTGTATTGTACGTACAGTACACTGGTACTACTCACAGGTAACACAGACCATACTGAACACAGTGGAACGGACCATTGGAATACACATTACGACCTCTTTCAGAAGCAGTACTCAGACCCATCATTTTCTGCACAGAATGGTACTGCTCCTATACAACGCAGACCCTCGCAATGTGGTACTAGTCGCAAGTAACGTCGACCCATGGTACTAATTACAAGTAATCTCATGGTTCTACTGTCATCATACCTTGGTCGCCCTTTTAGTCGTTTCTTACGACAGGCAGGGGATACCGTGGGTGCAGTCTACGTCTGCATCCCCCACCCACAGGGGGTAGAGAGAGAAGAAATAAAGGAAATAGAAGGGATTCGAAACTTTGTAAAATGAAGTACAAGACGAAGAAAGACAAGGGCCACGAATTGCGTAAAAATGTTAGGCTCCCGTATGCTCTAATACCGTCGGGTCGGAAAGGAACGAGAGTTGACCAAGGAGGTCGGACAGAATAGATGAAAGTGAGGAACCTGGCACAAGTAAGTGGAAGAAATGCCGGGGCTCAGCTAAGGGCCCCGTGGTCACCAATCCACGCTCCGAAGTTCAGAGCCCCTGGGACCCCTTTTGATCGCCTCTTACGACAGGCAGGGGATACTGTGGGTGTATTCTACATCTGCGTTCCCCACCCACAGGGCGTTAAATCACGTTTAATTTTGAGTAACATCTCAAATTAAATTTCAATGATATAACAGTTTAGAACCAACTGATCAATGCTATCATACCGTACTTATAAATTTTGCCAGTAGATGCGATTCATGAACCGTGACAACAGTTGACTGGACAAGATTTCACAATAATCGTTTAGACCAGATTAAGCCAAAAATATTCCGTAATATATGACTGTTTAAACAAAAGCTAGCTCACTTCATTCACATAATGAGTTCTTTCCTGGTATTTTCGGAACGTTTTTTTTTTTAATTTTTAATTTCGTGTGGCTATTTCTAGCCGAGTGCAGCCCTTGTAAGGCAGACCCTCCGACGAGGGTGGGCGGCATCTGCCATGTGTAGGTACCTGCGTGTTATTGTGGTGGAAGATAGTGTTGTGTGTGGTGTGTGAGTTGCAGGGATGTTGGGGACAGCACAAACACTCAGCCCCCGAGCCATTGGAATTAACCAATGAAGATTAAAATCCCCCTACCCGGCCGGGAATCGAACCCGGGACCCTCTCAACCGAAGGCCAGTACGCTGACCATTCAGCCAACGAGTCGGACTTCGGAACGGTGGGTGAAGTATACTGCAATGATGTATAAAAATCATGTCGGTTAGATGGCATCAAAGGAAATACGACTATGACAAATGTCAAAGTTACCTACAAATGAGCTGAATGGAAGCACATGATCCACACTGAGAGCCTTAAACGTTATCTAATTTTTATTTGACTAAGGTCTATCAATTGCCATACCTTTTAAGAGACTGCTGGGTATCGGAATTTTGTGCCACAGGATTTTTGATATACAATTTGTCTTTTTCGTTCTGGTACTGGGTCCTTCGGGTAAAGACCCATGATTCCCCCAAAATACATTTTAAAACTATTAAAACCATCAAAAATATAAAAAATGGCCGGAAAAGAGTAAGGCCCAAAGTGTTTAATGAAATAGCCTTCAAGGTCAGATTGAACAATACTGAATGGCACGCGCATGCGCCATTTTGTGGTGAAACTGTAGGTGGGAGAATGTGGTAAAATTGATAAGTATAACTCGGGAATGCGTCATGATATCGCATACTGCAAGGTGCCATTCGTTTCCTCTACGCGAGATCATACCTACCTTTTCTCCACCGTTCAGCATTGCACAAGATCCAACTCCTTACTTAAATACAGTACCTATAAAGTTTTAATTCTCGTGTCTGGTACTAGGCTGTGCAATTATCTTCCCCTGAGTGTGAGGAACTGCACAATATTACCCTCTTTTGAGTTATTCCGCTGTGTTTAGCCGCCTTGTACGAATGGAAGAGTGAAGGTGTAAATTAAATATATCATTGTAATATGACGCAGTAAGTCACGTACATCACTAGTCTGCTAAGAATGGTGCATGTTATGTTATATGTTATCGGTGTCCGGCTCTGTGGCTAAATGGCTAGAGTGCTAGCCTTTGATCACAGGAGTCCCAGATTTGATTCCCGGCAGGATCGGGAATTTTAACATTAATTGGTTAATTTCGCTAGCACGGGGCTGGGTGTATGTGTCGTCTTCATCATCATTTCATCCTCACCACGACGCGCAGGTCGCCTACGGGAGACAAATCAAAAGACCATCTGGTGAGCCGAACTTGTCCTCGGACACTCCCGGCACTAAAAGCCATACGCCATTCCATTCCAGTTATCAGTAGGCCTACTTGCTTTTAGTATCACCATCATTACCCTAATAATATACAGCAGTTACGTATTAAACTATGTTTAGTCTATAACTTACCATATTTCCTATTATTGAAATACAGATTGAATTTTAAAGCCTCTTCTCCAATATCATTACCACAAACATAATCTTCACCTTCTTTATGTTATCCAACTTGTGGTTGAGTCTAAGAGAAGGCCAATATGGCTATCTTCGCCACCTGTAAAAATAAATAAATAAATAAATAAGTAAATAAATAAATAAATAAATAAATAAATAAATAAATAAATAAATAAATAAATAAATAAATAAATCTATATAAATAAAATTGTAGGGAGTCCGCTGTCTGTAATTTCTTTTGTTTTGCCAATTTTTCAGATATTTATCCGTTTTAGGTCAACTCAAGACCGAATCGGTGGTTTTTACGTTTCGTGTCTGTTAGTTTGTCTGTTTGTCTGTTTGTCTGTCTGTCTGTTCCACCATCACGTCGAAACGGCTGGATAGATCTCAACTAAACTTCATATTTAGAGTATACACATCCCGGGGAAGGTTTCGATATGCATATCATTTTAAAATCTTTGAATACTCGGGGGGTTTATAGGAAAACCAGAATGGTTTTTCCACCATCACGTCGAAACGGCTGGATAGATCTCAACCAAACTTAATATTTGGAGTATACTCATCCCGAGAAAGCTTCGGATATGCATATTATTTTAAAATCTTTGAATAGACGGGGGTTTTATTGGAAAACCAGAATGGTTTTCCTCCATTTTCTCTTATACTACTGATTTTCTGTAAACTTCGTTTACCGTACGTGAAACGTCTCTTCATTATAAACAACTTTCGTTTTGATCATAATTTACCTTACACTTCACATGACGGTGAAATTTACAATTTTCTGCTGGTACCATGCTCTGCATTGAGTGACCGACAGACCGACAACAAACCTACAGGTTACCATGGCAACGTCTCTGACTGCATGCCAGCAGGGAAGTAACGTATTGCCATTTTCCTCATCATGCTTTTAAATTCGTGGTTGTTTCTTGGGTAGAAGGCAAGAGAGGCGTCAATCGGCCTTGCTGCGGGATATTGGCGGAATATCGTTGCAGGTTATAACCGCCTTTGAATAGATTAAGTAATAACACCATTAGTCATCTTCTTATTATTTGTTTACCTAAGAATCACTGGACCTAAATTTCTCCTCTGTTACCGCTTTATTATATCCATAACTCACACTAGCATAATTTATTGAGGGGCATTTGATTTTCCAATACATTCACTTGGCATTTACATATTTGTCGTTATCCGGCTGTCCTAAGTTATAATCCATTTTCTATTACTTTCGACTTTCTTAACTGTATTATTTTCTTCCTTAATTACGCCGTATGTACGCGAGTGCTAGAAACTACTGGATGTATTTCCACCAAGACTCATATTTAGAATATACCTGTCCTTGATAGGTTTTAGGGCAAATATTGTTTCTAAATCCCTGAACTGATTGGGGGTTTATACGAAACCGAAACAGTGATTTTGCACTTCCACAAAATATACACAAGCAAACTTAATGGAAATCTACCTACCTTGGTAGAAATTAATTTCTAAACCTTTTTTCTCATGTGCATCATTTCGATACGAGGATTAATAAGGGAGATATCATTAACGGACCCTTTTCCTGTACAAGTCCCATCGGACTTGACTCACGAGCGGGTGCGTGTAAAGCGTATTCCTTACAACTTGAAAACTACTGAAGACATTCGAACCAAAATTTATATTTAGCATCCACCTGTCCAAAGGTAGGTTTTAAACGTAAATAACATTTCATGTTCCGGAATGGACTGGCGGTTTATAGGGAACCGAAATGGTGATTTTACTCTCCCACAATATATACAGAACAAGACCAACCTGACTGGAAATCGACCAAACGTGATGGAATTCCACCTCTAAACCTTTTTTTTCAGGTGCATTTTTTCGTCAGGAGGATTAATAAGGAAGATATCATGAATGTTCACTTTTGCAGGTTAAGTCCAGCGGACATAGCCCAAAAGGTGTTTTACATGGAGCAGATTCCTTATCTATATAAATCAAATCGTAACGACTGTGTGCCTCTACACTGACTATTTTGGCGAAATTTTCGTACAGCTTGCCGTTTAAGGGGTAATAATGACTATCTCCATAACTTTTGGTTCACTTTCCTGAAAGTCCTAATTTTTACCCGCCTCGCCCAAAATCCAAATTGCTGCATAATCTGCCAGAAGAAAAAGAAGATAATTGAAATTTGACAAAATTATACGTTTTAGCCTGTAACGATAGGAAAACATCCTAGATCATTAAATTTTTCACTTTTTATCCCCGAAGAATATCGAAATATGCAGGCAATTTTGATGATGGTGCAGACCTTCGGAAATTCCTATCACATAACGGATTGCACAATCTCCGTTCAATTTGGAATGATCTACAACCTTGGTCTTATGACTTTTTGCCGTATCTGTATCCCTTTTACGTTTGATTTTTCTCTATTAATCGATGTTAAGTCAATTTGGAATTTTCACATGCATAATTCATACTTGCAATTACTTATATGAAATACAGAATCATCATACTCTTCACGAAAATTGGCCCACCCAGTAGGCATATGTGAGCTAAATGCTATGTATGTAGCTGTCACATAATTATCCGAAAAGTAATGTAATGTGAGATAATCTTACAAAACCTTTACCCTGTTCCAACTCAATCTGACCCAAGAATAGATGACATATCATAGGACCAGCCATTTAGGCCAGTAAATCCGGCGTGTCTTATGGTATAATCCTTTGTCGATATGACGTACGTTTAGTAGCAGTTAATCTGTAAATGAAGGTCTTCAATATTGTAAACACGCATATACTTTCGTATGTCGATCTATATATATTCACTGATGTCGATTTGTAGCGATCGAGAAAGGGTGGGTCTGATATTGTAATCAGTACTCCCCACACCGACTTTGACTGGCAGTAGGAAAGGGTTCCTTCTCCAACTCCTGTGTAACTGTCATTAGTAAGGAAGGCCTACAATTGTAATGAATAGTTCCCTTCTCGCTTTGACTTGCAGAAGGCAAGTGAGCATGCAGTTTTGTTTAAAACTCCCCTACCCGATTGTGTTTGTCAGTAGGCAAGGGTGCCCGCAATTATAAACAAATGTCCTCATCTAAAATGTGACTGGCATTAGTCATAGTGGCTTGCTATTTTGATGGAAACTCACCAACTTGGTGTGACTGGCAGTAAGCTGGCTGGCAGTAGGAAAATGGGCCTGGCATTATAATGATAACCGCACAACTCAATTTCGAGTGAAAGTAGGGTAATTGCCTACCATTATAATAGAAACTCCTCAACTGTAATCTGTCTGGAAGTATGAAAGGGGGCTGCCATGTTAATGAAAACTCCCCAAATCGATTCTGTCCGCGTAGTAGGCAATGGGGCCTGCAATTATAATGTAAACTTCCCAACTCGATTGTGAATGGCAGTAGACAAGTGAGCCTGCCGTTATATCACAAATCCGTAACAATCACTTTACATTGGAAACAACGTACGGGGACATCCCCATGCTCTTTCTCGGATAACGCTAGGAGACATGCAATTTTAAAACAATCTTATTTACTGCATGTACACTATTTACTTCGATATTCGAGTACAATGTAGAATACCGTAGCGAAGCACGGGTACATTCGCTAGTAAATAAATAAATAAATACAGTGTAGATAGGCTATGACACATTATTTTTCAAGGAGAGCAACTTTGTGTTTGTCACATTCGTTCGTTGTACTAAAATTTGAAATCAGACGTCCAGCGCCCTACGTCTGTGCTACTAAGCCCAGCTGGAATATATTACCCCTTGCTCATTCTCACACACATCTTAAACGAGTAAATTTCAACAATTAAATGTAAAAAAAAAAAAAGATCAGAATTATTTTTGAAATCAACAGGTTATTTCATTGCTTAATCCTCTTTACTTCCTCTAAGTCATGTGCGAAATTCACAAAAGTTAGTAACCTGTGTAACAGCATCTACCTAAGCGCTGAGTGCAGGCAGAGTTAGCAAATGGAACCGCGACGAAGGGGGGTGTCTGGCTGCAATAACAAGTGATTCACAAGCCTCGGCGTGGGTAATTACGTGGCTTGTGGGGAAACACTTATTAATCCTGAGCTTAACCCTGGCGCCACGTTAATTGTTTACTTATCAGAGGGAAGCTGGAGTGCCACTACGCCATGCCAGTCTACTCGCACGTTATATTTTAATAATGTCTACGAGTTTTAGTTTTGTAAACCTATCTCGCTGTCCCACTTGATTCTCTGTGGAATGCAATTATTCTCAACTGTCTGGGAATAGCACCAGGCTATCTCCCAGCCTCATCTGTCCCCTGCACTGACAATGAGTATTTCAAACCAGGCGTAGTTCTTGTTCCAATAGGAGGCATTATAGTGCGCCAAACTGTGAAAATCTTCCTCTTAATTTCAGCATAGGCCTAGTGTACGAAATTACAGTAAACAATGATAAATATTTGTGTATAAATATCTTATTCTTCTACCTCTTTCCCCACACATATGGGGTCACAGGTGTGAAATGTATTGCAAATATGGGTTCGGTCCTGTTTTACAGACGGATGCCCTTCCTGACGCAACCCTATGTCAAGGGATATAATTATCACTGCATGTTTCTGTGGTGGTTGATAGTGTGGTTGTCTGAATGTGAAGAAGAGGGTGATGGGACAAACACAAATACCCAGTCTCCGAGTCAGAAGAATTAACCAGACACCATAAAAATCACCGACCTAGCCGGGAATCGAACAAAGTATCTTCTGCAAGTCCTCAAAGCTGACCATTCCGCTAAGGAGTCGTACAATAATAATAATAATAATAATAATAATAATAATAATAATAATAATAATAATAATAATAATAATAATAATAGTAAAATAGCCGGGCTGGGTAGCTCAGACGGTTGAAGTACTGAGCTTCTGACCGCACCTTGGCAGGTTCGATCCTGGCTCAATCCGGTGATATTTGAAGGTGCTCAACTTCATCAGCATCCTGTCAGTAGATTTACTGGCATGTAAAAATACTCCTGCGGCACTAAATTCCGGCAACTCGGTGTCTCCGAAAACTTTTTTAAAATGTGTTCAGTGAGTTGTAAAAGCAAATAACATTAAAATTAAAGAATGACATGTTTTACGGCCCACTAAATAATTGTGCGGTTTTTGGAGACGCCGAAATGCCGTAATTATTTCACGGACGAGTTCTGTCACGTGCCAGTAAATCTACCGGCATGAGGCTGGCGTATTTGAGCACTTAAAACTATTGTAATCGTTGATTCAGCTTCCATAGCATTTAATGAGGCGATATAAGTGTATTCGAAGTAAATTAAATTGCAAGTTAATTTTAAATTAGGCTATGTGACCACAAACGAAGAGAAAGAGCTCTCTTCAAAAGAAAAAAGCTGTCGCAATTGTTTGGACAATTTCAAAGCTGTGATTAATTTTCACGACATTCTTAAGGAAATATGACATTTAATTCCGACAGAGTAGGCCTATTAGATCGTTACACGTAAGGACATATAAGATACTGTACTAGTATACGTCGGAAGGTAGAGTTTGTGGAGAAAGAGAAACAGATTTATAACAGTGGAAAGTGTGGACAATGGATATGTTTGGATCACTGACCAAGGTGAATTTCATCATGAACCGTCTTCCGTGTCAATATCTCATAAAGGAGAGGAAACTACAGAATGTGTGTTGCAGTCTGTACATGGCTCTACACACAGCTATACAATCGATGTGACCTTATAAATGAGTGACAGATTAGTTAATAAGCTGAATATCTTTTTTCAGGAGACACAAAGAACTTTCGGCATAAATGATTCATAAATGATGAAGCAACTATCCGCGAAATACTCAGGTGATGGAAAGCAAAAAATAGAAAAATAACAAAAGAGCATAATTTTCTGAACATGAAATTGATAAGAGCCTACTGCTGTGTGATTCCTGGTTGTGCCGTACAGATCGTACCCTTTTAGATGCACCTAACAAGAATATTGCCATCGGAAACATTAACATATTGTCAACCCCTTGATATGAGCTTCATATTAGAAGGATAGCTGATTTTATGAGACTACAATATGAAAAGCCATAAGTAAATTTAAATGATCATTATTTCATCAATACGATTCACTCTGAAATTTACAACCAATATTCCGCACCAAAGTACAAGCCTATATTGCAGTATGTTAGGCAAAATACATGTTATGACACTGCCATATCATGCTTGAAAATGTAATTAGTGTGGCTTTTGATATTGCATTGCTTGAATGCGAAATGTGGCTGGAGTGACATGTGCATATTGTTCCCTTCCACTTTGCTTTAACCACTTTACTGAAACCCCACATCTGCCCTTTGGGGACCAATGGCAGCATTGTCATGTCTGTAAAACGAATGGGTTATTTTAAGCAGAGGGTTTTTGGCATTGTTGATTGTAAAAATAACAATTTACTCACGCCATTGAATATTGTGTGTGGTATACCTCTTCTTAGAATATCATGTTTCCTTTTGTTACTTGGACTTGGATGGATGGTTATTCAGATGTCTCTTAACGTAGAATACACCGTTTTCCATGAGAGTGACTGGGACTACTGTTATGTTGACGAACAATCTGTATTCTAAGCATGTTTTTGTGCAGTTTAGGGCTTTCGAGTTCCAGAGTGTACGTTATAGAGTGGTTATCTCTATAACTGGTCAACTTTGGTCCCGGTAACAATTAATACCACGTGCCTTTGGTGTAGGCTAAGTGAACTACAAAGCCATGTACCTCGCCTAAAGTGAAAATCTCATGACTAGAATGCTTTCGACTTCCGAACGGCGGATCGAACCCACGTCCTTCTGGGCGAACCGATTTATTAAGTAGAATAAATTATTCACCCAGCTATCAGTTTGCATTCGGGAGGTAATGGGTTCGAACCCATTTTCACACCAGGCAAATACTGGGGCTGTATCTTAATTAAGGCGACGGTCGCTTCCTCCACACTCCTAGCCTTTTCCTATCCCATCATCGCCATAAGACCTATCTGTTGTGGTACGACGTAAACCAGATTGTAAAAAAAGGGATATAATATATTCTCGCTGATTACATGTTTATTACCTCCAGTTTTTGAATTAGATATCTAGGGTCTACCCATCATTCACTTCCATACTGAAAAATGACCTATTAACAAAACGGTATAAGAGTACTTTCATCCGCAAACTCACTACATATAATAATAATAATAATAATAATAATAATAATAATAATAATAATAATAATAATAATAATAATAATAATAATAATAATAATAATGAAAACCTACAACCTGTTTTCCATGCTTTGACCGGGTCAGGGATGTAATGAATGAATCATATCGATGGTTTTCTTTTAAAACCTCGTATGTCCAAATGTTCTTCCTACTGTAACGGTTCAAATCCCGTTACAAGATGATATCTGTATTTTATTATTTTATCTGTATTATTATTATTATTATTATTATTATTATTATTATTATGTCAGTATTATTATTATTTTATCTGTGATATTGTTACTATTATTGTAATTATCAGTTTTATTCAATTCGATTTTGCAATTGCCTGTTGCTTGCAAGATTGTACTTAGATGTATGCATATATACGTATGTGTAGAATAACACTCAATACCTGTACAGTGAGAATTGTTGTATATATCAGAGATTGGATGTGACGTTGGTGCATTGTGCAATATTGTTGGCGATTCTGCCAAGTCATCGCCACTCCATGGCTACGGCATCGTATTTATTTAGATATGCGCTCAGAGAGTCGGCCGCTCCGGGCTATTTCACCACTGTTTGTAATATCTGTCGCGTAGGTGGGAGTATGTCATTGTTATTTCTGGAGATTACGTAGCTGTGTCAACCAACGTCTATATAAGGTGGGTGCATATTGTAGCGTCAGTCATTAGTTATACGGATGCAGTACAGTGAAGAAGTCTACTAGATCAAGAGGCCTTAGTTGGTCAGTGAACGAATGTGAACGAGAGATGGTGAAGTCTCAGTGAGCCATTAATTATTGGTCATTGAGAGAGTGAGACCAAAAGGTTGGTCGCTCACTCAGTTGAAGACACGGACGCAAGGGCTTATCATGAAGTCAGAGAGGGCAACCCTGGACCTGCCAAGAGGTAATACCATATTGACTTACAAAGAAGTCAGATGATATGGAGAAGAAGCAGTCACAAGGATGTATCACCAAGTTAGGCGTGACACATCTACAGTAAACACCAGAGCAATGGATTACGTCGTAATTACACTAAAAGTGTTGAAGGTACAGTCAAGTGAATCAGTGAGGGAGATATTTCGTATAAATTGTTAAATGTCCGGTCAGGAAGAATTCAAATTCATGCCTAGTTTCTTTCCGTTGCAATGTCATAATTTCATATTCTCATCTGTTTTATCGAAACAAGACTCACTATTTTTTGATATATTATTTAAAGAATATATATTGTTCTATCAAACGATTTCATAGTTTCATTTCATTGACAGTAAAATATCTTAACCTCAAAATGAATGGGGAAACCGAACGCCAATCTCCTTTTCCCAGAACTTATATGGTATGTTGTCAAAAGTAAGCTTATTACCCCACACCCTAGAGATAGTCAAGAGTCTCATTCTATTACTGCTGCACTGAGTGGCAGCTGGCGCCCTTCAAATAACGTATGTATAAGTAAGCTGGTAACAAGTAAGTGTGAGTACAAGGTCCGACGTGTGTGTATTTTATTTAATGAATGTTAATTTTTATAATTTCCATTTTAAATGCAGATATTCAAGATTTTACAAGTTAAATGCAGTTTTATATATATGTTTCAAAAGTTAGTCAGCGAGTGAGGAAACTCACACTACCTATTATATCCCTTAAGACTGGCCACGCCTCCCGGTCATATATTTGTATGCAGTCCATCAGCATAATTTTCGCTGTGTTCATTTTCCTTTGCGAGTGTCTAAAGGAAAATGGACCTTAACGTACCGTATTGTAGGGATGTTGATTGCATGGCAAATTTACACACTCCTACAGTATAATATATTAAAGGTTCATTTTCCTTTACACATTGACAGAGGAAAATGACCATAACGAAAATTATTCTTTTGGACTGCATATAAATATGGGACTGGGAGGCGTGACCAGTCTTAAGGAATATAATGGATAGGAAGATTATTCGGACTTACGAGGTTTTTAAAGAAAGCCATCGATATATAGGCTATTAGTACGATGGGGTCGCCACTCCCAAAGTGATTATTAATGACTGATAGATGCTATGAAATTATAATGGAGAGTGTTGCTGAAATGAAAGATGACGGAAAACCAGAGTACCCGGAGAAAACCTGTCCCGTCTCCGCTTTGTCCAGCACAAATCTCAGTTGGAGTGACCGGGATTTGAACCACGGTATCCAGCGGTGAAAGGCCAATGCACTGAAGTCTGAGCCACGGAGGCTCCGTAATAATAATAATAATAATAATAATAATAATAATAATAATAATAATAATAATAATAATAATAATAATAATAATAATAATAATAATATTTTCGAATAGGTATTGCAGCCTGGGCGCTACCTTTCTTACGCAGATTCTTAATAGACGGTGGACGACGCTGACATCTTAGGTACTGCATATAGTTGTAGTGGTGGGACATGTCATGTGCGAGTCGTAAAGAAGTGTGGATAATAATAAAACAGATACAGTAAGAACACCCGAACGCCGGACCATTGGAATTAACCGTTAGTGGTTAAAATCTATTGCGCGGCCGGTAATCCAATTTGGGCTACATCGAACTTAATTCTAGTGCGCTACCACTCTCCCAAGAAGGTGTAAATGATAAAACTAATAATAATAATAATAATAATAATAATAATAATAATAATAATAATAATAATAATAATAATAATAATAATAATAATAATAATAATAATAATAATAATAATAATGAATGTTCCCACCAAGCATCAGTAGACAATAATATTTAGAACAGATGTTTAATTTTACTCGGTCACTAATTCCAGCGAGGTATCACTTTTTTCGATGAAACTCAGAAGCGTTTCCACCCTTTCATATTCTCCTATCCTGGCGAAATAGTCTTGTTCAACATTCAACTCGAAATCAAAGGGGAAATGTTAATCCAAATTCTAAACTCATATAGGCTTTTATATGCTCCTTTTGTTTACGGAAACCCTTATAGCAATCCCAGTTTTTAATTGCATGCGCTGCTCCGTCTTCCTCTGTGTGTGTGTGTCCCTTGATAAAACCATGCAAGGTATTTCGTCCACTTTGCCTCCAGGCGTTTTGCATAGTTTCTGTATGTAGAGACCCACCAGTCTGACGGACGGACGGGCGCTCTTCTCCGGTATATTATAGGACAAAGAGAGACGGAGAATGCAGAGATTCCCTCTGAAATCTGCTTTCGTGTTGAATTGTAAGCAATTTTAACATTCCACTGCATATGAAACTTATGAAACAGATATATGAGGTGAGGTGGTAATATTAAATTGTACCAGGTTGGAAATATGGTGCTCGATAGATTACAACTAAATAATGGGAATGAAAAACTATTCTAAGTATTAAAATACAGTATATATACAGGTTATCCATAATAGTGCACTGGGCCTACACCATAAAAATAATAACTGAGGAAGACGGAAAACTAACTATGAGTGACGGAATGTTCTCGAGTGAAATTTTACCAACTCTGCTGTATAAAATTAGATCATGCATAGACACCATATCTAACTGTTCCAACAGATAACAAGAACTTAACCGATGTATGATAACAATTACAATATGCTGACAACATTTGGTTTTAAAACTGTAGCCAAGAGCCGAAAAGTTCAGGCTATTTTGATAATGTATACATTGTTTAATATCTTTGATGTCAGAATAGATTTGATTTTCGAATATAATTTAAAAGCTCTCCTCTAAGGCAGAAATTCACTTAATTCAACTTATCACTATGTAGAATTGAGCATTATAGACATTCGTCTCTGCTAAAATCTCTAAAAATGTGCAATGACTAATAATACTTGTGTTGTGCATTTTCCAGCATATACAATATTCTAAAACTATATTTCAAGTCTGGAAATTAAATTATAGATTCCAAATGTTTTATTTTTTTATATCGCAGCTTAAGAAACAACACTACATATCTGACATTCCTCTTCCTATCATTATTTTCCGTAAGACTGGTCACGCGTGATATGTGGTAGCAGAAAGGGAATGGGTAATAACCCGGTTTCGGCACATAGTCTACTCTTGTCGAATTGTAACAAGGGGTCTGCACAAGGCTTTACGTCCCCATCCGACGCGAATCACCATCAACTGCGTCATATGCCCTCACTCCGTATGAACACTGAAGAGGTTAGGAACTGAATACAGGCTTTTGGCACGCAATGGAGTGATTAGAAATTGTATACCACCACCTCTCCTAACCTGCCAGCCAAGATTCTGATGGTGAGTGTTTTACGACCAGCGGGGCTCGAACCTGCTAACAGCGGTATCAGACCGTAGAGACTGCATGATGCATTAACGATCATAGACACCAGGCGCGCTGGAGGTAGTCAAATAAAACCTGTTAAACATTGCGTTTGAATAATCATACAACAATGAATACCGGTAATCTCCTTGTTTCTGTAACTTCATAATAAGAGGTGCGGCAATTAAATAACGAGACTGCGGCCCTCCTACTCCGTGGTCGCATGGTGGGAGGTTGTCATTGGAATGTAGTTGACATTGATCCTTCCTGAGCAAGCACATTTCGTTCCGTCGTTCTACCTGCTTTAGTTTGCTTTTGAGACTTGATTGTAGCGGAAACAGTTGTGTAGTCCTGCCGCGATCATGGTGGACATAAAACTCGAGCAGCGCATTAACCTGAAATTCCTAGTGAAATTAAAGAAATCACCCACGGAATGTTTTCAAATGTTAAAGGAGGTGTTTGGTGACAATTCTATGCCACGTGCACGAGTGTTTCAGTGGCACAAACGGTTTTGAAGATGATGAATGTCCCGGACGACCTGTGACTCTCAGAAGTGAAGGGTGTTCTGCTGATTGAATGGGTTCCTGAAGGTCAAACGGTAAATCAGCAATACTATAAAGAAGTCCTAATCAAACTAAGGGAAAAAGTAAGGAAGAAAAGACCAGATGCATGGAAGAACGGCTCATGGATTCTTCACCACGACAACGCACCAGCCCACAACGCCCTGTCTGTGAAGCAGTTTTTAGCTGACAAGCACATTCCTGTGCTAGAACATCCTCCGTTTTCGCCTGATCTTGCTCCGTGTGACTTTAAGTGAAAAGTGTATTGAAGGGAACACATTTTCAGTCTGTGGAACACGTAAAAGTACAAACGGCAGAGTTGTTGCGCAGGGTGACAAAGGATGACCTACAGCATTGCTTCGAACAGTGGAAGGCACGTATGCAGCGGTGTATAGATAGGGGAGGGGAGTATGTAGAAGGGGATAAACGTGTATTGTAACTTTGTTTGCAATAAATCACATTTTTCACATCAGTCTCGTTATTTAAATGCCGCACCTCGTATATTGCATTACTTCTACCTGCTGTAATTACATTTGTATTCGTTATTCATAAGTTTTACATTTTTATCAGGGGCCCCGAATTCTTACTTTTTGCATACGGGCCCGTATCATATTTGTTATGCTCCTGTGTGAAGATCAAGAATCGTGAAAAGTTATAGTTAACGGTGCTCTGGTGAAGTCCTCAACGACAGAGAAGGCGGAAAGAGTGGATCCTGGTGCGCAGAACTGATGGAACAGACAGCCTAGCTTTCCCTGGAAAACAGGGCAGCAACTAATGTCTTGTGTGCCAGGACGGGATCCGTAAAGGCTAAGGGAGACAACTCCGACAGAAAACACTCAAAAGCACCTGTAAATAGTTGGGAGAGTCCCCCACCAGGATTGGAGATTTAGACCGATAACTTATGTTATCCGAAATTCAAATATCAAAGAAACGAAAACAAGAAACAGCCGGGAGGATCTTAGAATCAGACAGCGAAATCGGCTTTAGACCCTAAACCATTTTTTGGAAGCTCAAGGTAATAAGTAAGAAGAAAATATGTCTTCCGCCTCTATGGTGTAGTGGTTAGCGTGATTCAATCAATCAATCAATCAATCAATCAATCAATCAATCAATCAATCAATCAATCAATCAATCAATCAATCAATCAATCAATCAATCAATCAATCA
The DNA here is from genome assembly GCF_040414725.1 of Anabrus simplex. NCBI lineage: Eukaryota > Metazoa > Arthropoda > Insecta > Orthoptera > Tettigoniidae > Anabrus > Anabrus simplex. The sequence goes on along the minus strand of NC_090265.1, from coordinate 298,271,943 downwards.
ATCAATCAATCAATCAATCAATCAATCAATCAATCAATCAATCAATCAATCAATCAATCAATCAATCAATCAATCAATCCTGATCTGCAATTAGGGCAGTCGCCCAGACGGGAGATTCCCTATCTGTTGTTTTCCTTGCCTTTCCTTAAATGATTTCAATGAGATAGACATTTTATTGAACATCACCCTTGGTAAGTTATTCCAATCCCTAACTCCCCTTCCTATAAATGAATATTTGCCCCAATTTCTCCTCTTGAATTCCAACTTTACCTTCATATTGTGATCTTTCCTACTTTTAAAGACGACACTCAAACTAATTCGTTTACTAACGTCATTCCACGCCATTTCTCCGCTGACAGCTCGGAACATACCACTTAGTAGAGCAGCTCGGCTTCTTTCTCCAATTCTTCCCAGCCCAAACTTTCCAACATTCCTGTAACTCTACTCTACTGTCGGAAATCACCCAGAACAAATCGAGCTGCTTTTCTTTGGATTTTGTCCAGTTCTTGAATCAAGTAATCCTGGTCAGGGTCCCTCACACTGGAACCACACTCTAGTTGGGGTCTTACCAGAGACATATATGCCCTCTCCTTTACATCCTTACTACAACCCCTAAACACCCTCATAACCATGTGCAGAGATCTGTATCCTTTATTTACAACCCCATTTGTGTGATTACCCCAATGAAGATATTTCCTTATATTAACACCCAGATACAATGATCCCAAAAGGAACTTTCACCCCATTAACGAATTAAAACTGAGAGGACTTTTCCTATTTGTGAAATTCGCAACCTGACTTTTAACCCCGTTTATCAACATACCATTGCCTGCTGTCCATCTCACAACATGATCGAGGTCATGTTGCAGTTGCTCACAATTTTGTAACTTATTTATTACTCTATACAGAATAACATCATCCGCAAAAAGCCTTACCTCTGATTCCACTCCTTTAATCATATCATTTATATATAAGAAAATGTAAATGTCCAATAATACTGCCTTGAGGAAATCCCTTCTTAATTATTATAGGGCCAGATAAAGCTTCGCCTACTATAATTCTCTGAGATCTATTTTCTAGAAATATAGCAACCCATTCAGTCACTTTTTTTCTAGTCCAATTGCACTCATTTTGCCAGTAGTCTCCCATGATCCACCCTATCAAATGCTTTAGACAGGTCAATCGCGATACAGTCCATTTGACCTCCTGAATCCAAGACATCTGCTATATCATTCTGGAATCCAACAAGTTAAGCTTCCGTGGAATAAGCTTTCCTAAAACCGAACTGTCTTTTATCGAACCAGTTATTAATTTCGCAACATGTCTAATATAATCAGAAAGAATGCCTTCCAAAAGCTTACATGCAACGCATGTGAAACTTACTGGCCTATAATTTTCAGCTTTATGTCTATCACCCTTTCCTTTATACACGGGGGCTACTATAGCAACTCTCCATTCATTTTGTATGGCCCTTTCAACCAAACAACTTTCAAACGAGTACTTCAGATTTGGTACTATATCTCTACACATTTTCATTAGTATATCCCCAGAAATCTTATCAATTCCAGCCGCTTTTCCAGTTTTCAACTTTTGTTTCTTATTGCAAACGCCATTGCTATCATTATGTAAATTTTAATACCTTTCTAGTATTAGTCGCCTCCTCTATTTGGACATTATTGTTGTAACCAACAAACTACATACTGCTGACGGAATGTTTCAGCCTTTTGAAGATACTCAACCTTGGGAGGTCAACTGAGTAGAAGTGGGTTCGATTTCCATCTCGACATCCTGGAAGTTTCCCACTTCTCTTCCATGCAGATGAAGGGATGGTATGTAACTTAAGGCCATGGCCGCTTCCTTCCCTCTTCCTCGTCTACCCCTTCGAACATTTCCATCCTCCCACAAGTCCCCTGTTCAGCATAGCAGGTGAGGCCGCCTGGGCGAAGTGCTGGTCCTCCTCCCCGTTCGTATACCCGGACCCAAAGTCTCACTCTCCGTGACATTGACCTTGAGGCGGTAAGAGGTGAGACCCCTTGCTGAGTCTGATGGAAAAACCAACCCTGGATGGTAAACAGATTAAGAAGAAGAAGAAGAAAATATAGGTCAAGTTCCTCTCAAAGTGCGAGTTATTTCATTTCTTAAAACATTAATATTCCTAACCAAGGCTGACACATTCATTCTTAACCCGTATGCCAGGGTCCTTGGCTGATAGGTCAGCGTTGAAGCCTTCGATTCAGAGGGTCCCGGGTTGGATTCCCGGTCCAGTCGGGGATTTTAATTGCGTCTAATTAATTCTTATGGCTCGGGGACTGGCTGTTTGTGTTTTCCCAACACTTTCCCCATCATATTCCGACAACACACCTCCTACGACAGTAACACGCAATAGTGATTACATCCCTCCATATAGGGTTAGCGTCAGGAAGGTCATCCGCCGTAAAATTGGGTCAAATCCATATGTGCGATACAGTTCGCACCCGCGACCCCACATGTGTGGAAAAAGTGGTAGAAGAAAGAGAGTGGTTTTGTGTGTCGAACTTTAAGGTAAAATCATAAATATTCACTACAACACATCCTTGATCATTGGGTTAAGGAACTACCCCCATCGCTTTCCCCTGCACTGGGTTGGCATTTGGCATGTGAAGGAACATATTCTTTATTTTGAATGACTCCTTATGACAGTGGGTGCGTTGAGTGTGTTGATAACTTGACACGCACGCGTCATATCTTCACCTCGGTTGAAATGTTAACCCCATTAATGGCATAATTGATTCATCTTGAGCTTGACAAAGGGTTAAGTAGGCCTTGTTAAGTGGGCGTAATCAGCTGAAGTGTGTGATGCAGATGATAATCGGTAGCGAGTGCCTGCTGGCGGCCAGACAAGTGAACAGCAACCACTTACAACGGCGTTGATGGCGTGTTCGAAGGCAATATCTCAGATATTATTTATTTTTGCCCCGTTATGCAGACGGCTCAAGCTTCCCATACGTCATAGAAATAAGCTCTATCACACAGACTGAGAAAGTGTATAATAACAGCACTAAAACACACTCTTGAATTGCAAGTTTTGATCTCATGCTTCTGTGGGTTGTTGTGTGTTAAGGGAGATATCTTATTTGCATTAGTTGTTTCTTTTATCCGGGAATAAAATGTAAATTGAATCATTATTAATTTAAACCCGCTAGGGACCGTTTATGACTAGTTCTTTTTGGATGCTCGCCTTCGTTCCCAATACCTCTTGAGCCCTGCTATTAGTTTTTCCTTTCTTTCCTGAGGATATTTAAGAACTTTTGGTAGAAGAGACCACGAATGTACCTTTTAACAAAATTGAGGGTGGTTTGAGACATCAGTATCAGAAATCCCAGCGGACGATACGTCCATATAGCCACATTCTTTCAATCTTGTAGCTAGTGATGAGTAAAAAGGTCTTCCGTAAGCCTGCCGTTGTCCAAACTGAAAAGGTACCCGTAAATTCAGCCGTCTACGTCGCATGCTACTGTTAGCCATTTCTAACTCTTGGTACAGTTCATAATTCGGTTTCAGTCGGTAGATTCCATCGGGGAGCACTCTTAGCCCATGAATGTAAGTTAATATATTAATTCAAGTTTCTAGAGAATTTTCGACATTGAGTTGTGAAAATTATCCAGATATGGTATCATGGAAAGGGCGCGGATATTTCGAAGCTTATTCACTTCCACCCAGCACCACCGTGATCACTGTTTGTATAAGGAGAGACTGATGAGACGTATATTAAACTCCACCTCCACCCCGGTCATTGGGGGTCGTAGAATATATTCATGGAATCAACTGCCTATTGCATGGGGTTTTATTTGTTTATTTACCTTACGACTTTTAGTGCCGGGAGTGTCCCAGGACATGTTTCGACTCGCCTGGCACAGGTCTTTCTATATGACACCCGTGGGCGACCTGCGCGTCTGGGTGTGAGATTATAATGATAGTGAAGTAAGGAGAGGGTGAACCCCGGTGTCGGTGCATAGCCTGTTGCTGTCGAATAACAGCAAATGGTCCGCCCAATGCTTAATGTCGCCATCAGGTGGACCACTCACCATAAATAGCATTGGATGCCCTCACGTGATATGAAAACTGGGGAGAGGTTTGGAATTGACTCCAGGCTTTTGGCAGACTATCTAGCGATTATTTGTAGTCTATACCACCACATCGCCTCCTCTGCCAGTCAACATTCTGATGGTGAAATGCTTCTCCACCAAGCTGCCTAATCACGGTGTCAGACCGATCATGTCCATCAGGCGAGCATCGTAAGGTTTGACTAAATGGGATAACATAAGGTGGCTTTCCCCTCGGGAGCGCGGGTTGGTGACCACGGCTCACCTAGCTGAGTCGAGCTAGTTCACCTGTGTGGTTAGGGTCGCGTATCTGTGAGCTTGCATTTGAGAGATAGTGGGGGTGAACCCCACTGTCGGCAGCCCTGAAGAAGATTTTCCGTGGTTCCCATGTTCACACCAGGCAAATACTGGGACTGCACCTTAATAAAGGCCACGGTTGATTCCTTCCAACTCCTAGCCCTTTCCTATCCCATCGTCATCATAAGACCTATTTGTGTCGGTGCGACATAGAGCAACATTTTTTTTTAAAATCAATTAAAAGATTCTACTTATTTGTGCTAGACTCCACACTTTCAACTTCCCTATGTTACCTTATTTGATGAACTGTTGTTCCGACTCCGTCGATATTAGGTTTGCGAGGCGTATGGAGTGAATAATTCAGTTTCAAAATAATGTTTTGTTTTTACGTCCCACTAACTCCTTTTACGGTTTTCGGAGACGCCGAGGTGCCGGAGTCCCGCAGGTGTTCTTTTACTTCAGTTTCACAGTTTTTTTGGTCCTATCCTTCCTTTATTTCTATATCGTAAGTTTCGAAGTGTCCTAACTCTTCCAGTTTTGCTCGGATTAGTGTTTAGAAAGGATAATAACCTTGCTGTACTTCTCCCACCACCAAATGTACTTTAATAATTTTTCGTTCAATCAACATCACCATAATCATTATAACATAATGTGTTTCTTTGCTATCCATAGAATTAGAATACTTAGAGGTAAAGTACATCGCATTTTACTATACATAATTCCTCGTTATAGACTCCTATAAATCGAGCAAGTGGTTACGCGGTTTGGGTCACGTAGGTACCAGCCTGAATTCGGGATATAGTGGGTTAGAATCCCTTTGTCGGTAGCCCTGAAGATGGTTTGGAATGTTTTCCCACTTTCACACCTTAATTAAGGCCACGGCCGCTTCATTCCCACTCCTAGCACTTTCCTATCCCATCGTCCCCATAAGACCTATCTGTGTCGGTGCGACGTAAAGCACCTTGAAAGAAAAGTACTGTTATAATCGTCAGCTCTTAATCTATTAGAGTTCGTGAACTAACTAAGGCTTACTCAAGCTTCTAAAACATCTGCATCTACGCCTCCCATCTTGAAATAATTGAAATATGACAGTACTCATTGTCTGATCGGTCTCCCTTTGCTTTCCATCACTGCATGACAATTTAACCTGCTCCATACGCTTCACATGACCCCTCAATCCAAGCCGATGCACGTCATGTATCATATATAGTAAGGTATGTGGATCTACCCTGCTAGTGACATTCAAAAACCCATAATCTTTACACGGTATCCAATCAGATTGTAGACAAAGAGAACCTTCATTTCCGATTATGCGTTTTACTTCATGTTTCTCTGGACAGAACGAATGTGTTTGCAACGTGATACAAACGATCTAAACTTTCATTCGAGATGTGGTGTGTTTGAACTCCACTGTTTGCAGGCCTATAGGCGACTTTCCGTTGATGCCTATTTTCACAGTAATAAATGTTGGGGTTTGACCTCAGTTAAGACCAAAACCGTTACTTTCACAGTTTTGACCCTTTCCAGCGTCCATGAAACCTGTATGAGTTAGTATCAAGTTAATTGTCTAACAAAGAAAATCAAGAAATGGAAAGGGTCTTCTCTGTAGTGGTGTACACGACTTCCCGAAGCGGTTCGTTGTAGTTGCCAGGAGACACTAAGGAGAGAGCAAATCATTTTCCATAGCTTGTTGTAGTAAGATCTGTTGAGGGATCAAAGAGTTATTTTCATTTCCAAACCAATTTGAAAACCAGGATATTCAAGGAATTCAGTTTCAATTATAGGCTGCGATACTTGACTGACAATGAATTTATGGTTAGTAAGTCTAAAGCCAAAAAAGTGATGTAACTTCCATATTTTATCAATAACTGCTCCGTTTTTTATAGCAAGCTTGAAATCTACTGGTTTTTATTCAAACAACCTAGGCTCAAAGTTACATAAAAGTCAGTTGCAGTATAGGTAAGTTGTCAAGATCTAGGAGAGGTCATCATTGGGAACATTCTTACGTAGGGGCCCGATTAGCGTCGATGCGGTTTGTTTCCAGCCTTCAGAGTACGAGGAGTGCATCGTTACTAAGATTCTCTAGACTAAATATCAAAATTGGAATATCAATAACTAATTCCACTTTCTTTCTAGATGCCATGATCCTTGGGTACATTTTAGTCGTCCATTCTCGCGATCACCTGGTTTGTACCATCGCACGTACTTCACTCATATCTTTCTTAACTTCATACCTATAGCAAGTTGTACGGAAGCTGAGCAATCATTATAATTACATGAAACGATGGCATGAGGTAGTTATTTTATTCTAACGGGTATTGGAAAATTTCCCTAAACCATCTTCACTACCCACAACTAACGTGACTGGGTTTCGAGAAGTTAGTCAACCCAAGTAGAATGATTTGAAAGTAGCAGCGAGGAGGCTTTGCAGTTCTTTAATGTAAAAAGACCATCGTCTATCTCATATTGGCCCCACTTTGAACAGAATCGCTAACCCTTCTTCTTAACAGATACTAATTTTTCCCTGAGGCAAATTTTGCATCGAACTTGGGCTAACGGGGCAGGAATTTTCTATGCTATCGGACTCATTGAACTATGACGATCGCTGTGATAGATGAAACTTATAAAATATCAAATACACTCTTTCTTTAAGGATGCGAAATTCACCTAATGTCAGCTTCAATAGGGAGCCCTAGAGCGTTCTTTGGCTGATAACATCATGGGATCTAAAGTTGGACAAAGAATAGAAGCCATGTGGACGTTAAATGCTAATAATAATAATAATAATAATAATAATAATAATAATAATAATGGTAATAGCATGGACTCAGCTACCGTATGCAGACATTTCAATTTGACGCCATCTGGCTGTCTGCTAGGCACATTAGATGCAGACCGAGTAAGCCGAATCTCTCTTGGGCTTCTATGGCTGAGATTTAATGAATTTTGTCGGGTACACACCAAATGTGTCACCAGAGATCTTTTACATACCGACATCGTACGACATGGTGTGTCGAATGGACTTTCTTCTGCCCTTCAAATATCCGACCACCTCTGCCGGGTTTGAACGCGCTATCTTGGGATCCGGAGGCCGACATTCTACCACTCTGTCTATCGAAAGAATCAACGACTTCCCGCAATTACGGGTTTCCACAACAGACAAAGTAAAGCGTATGATGATACAGAAATGTTTAGAAATATAGCGTACCGAGCTCGATAGCTGCAGTCGCTTAAGTGCGGCCAGTATCCAGTATTCGGGAGACAGTAGGTTCGAGCCCCACTGTCGGCAGTCCTGAAGATGGTTTTCTGTGGTTTGCCATTTTCACACCAGGCAAATGCTGGGGCTGTACCTTAATTAAGGCCACGGCCGCTTCCTTCTCACTCCTAGCCCTTCCCTGCCCCATCGTCGCCATAAGACCTATCTGTGTCGATGCGACGTAAAGCAACTTGCAAGAAGGAAGAAATATAGCGGTAATATGGTTTTAAAATGAGGGAGTCCGAACAAATGAGATCTCAGAATGTGAACAGATCCACGTATGGTTGTGGTAACTATGCTTTCAATGCGGTTCATAGGCAGCTCGAACTTATATCAGAATTCCATGAGGAAGGCGGGTATTGTGCCACGAGCACCAAGCACTAGGCCGATAATCTCTACTTCATTCAGCTGGTATTTATTTTTGTACAACGCTATAGTAGGCGCGTAAATTTTCAGCTTCTCAAGGTAGACTTGTGTAGGCCGGCCGACATAGTGCTCGAATCGGATGGTCGGATCGATAATGAAGCCTTTCTTATCATTATCTTTAAAGGAAATTTTATCAATTCGTTATGTGCTGTCTGTCATAGACAAGCCGTAGACTTCTTCATGTACACGGAAGTTTTACAGCGGAGTTCTTCTGCAGTCAATGATCATCTCGTAATAACGTGATTTTCTCAGTACTTCGCCGTAGGGGCAAGAACACACAGAACGTGAGACAGTGTTTCCTTCTCTCTGGCGCATCTACGACAGAGGTTTCCGTCCTGAGTTCTGTCCAGAATTTTTCGGTCTGCAGAAGCATTTGATGTCATCCCAGCCTTCGCGACATGAAAGTCCTTGATGATGCCTAATTCAATTGTTGGCTGGAGTGTTAAATGCACTCTTTACAGAGGTGTATATCGAGCCACTTCTGAGTCAAAGAGCACCAAATTGTTAATTCACGACTTCTTATCTCTTGGCGGATATTTTTTAGATTTGTTAGGTCGCTGCCTATATTGGAGAAACTTTTAATATCTGTGACGTTGAGGCCCAGCAAACAATGCGACGTTTTGCACGACTGATCACACATCATTAAACGTAGCTGTTGCTGACTCGGTGATGATCTATATCTGCTATATGTGTTGCCCGAGACTCGAAACACACTCGCCACGTTGAGAAATGAGCAATCATGCCATACAACCTCTAGAACTGGAAGATACATTTCATGTTTACAGTTCAATAGCAGACCACTCAGAATCAACCCGTATAATTCTCCGAACTAATCGACGACTTTTCTCATCAAGTTAGAATCGAGATAAAGTGAGAGAAGTTTAACTGTTAGTTACCACAGCCAACGACTGGAATGGTTCTTAGAACAACTTACTTCGGTAAGTTAAGTCTATTTAAGTTAAAGAAGCTTGAGAATAATGCACAAAGCTCAATTGAATTGTAAAATTCCCCAGTGGCTAGGTATAGAAAGAATAAAATCTGTGTTTAAGGAGAAATTACATTACACTCGGAGGAAATACCTTAAAGTTGATGCTTAAAATAAGTTCTCTCCTTCTTTCTCAACTTAATTATTAACTCAAATCAGATATTTAGTAGAGTAGTATATCTACGTAATTAATTAAAATGAAGCGAAATGAAAGAAAAGATCACTCTTTGACCAGTAACTTATACTGCAATCTGTCCCACTACAAACTGCAAAATAAATGTACTGTAGTCGTGGTGGATGTTCACACGGTTGACAGGGATGACCCTTATGAGTGCTCATTTAGTTCTGAGCCTTTGTGTCGATATATTTGTTCTTGTTGTTTCATGTCATTGTGGTTAGTAGCCATCCAAACTGAAGGTGCGGTTACAATGCCAAATGTTACTTAACTTCAAGAATCTCACAGGACTGTAGGTTTTTGAACATGGTTACGCTGTTGTGTGTATCTCTCTCTCTTTCTCTCTCTGCGTGTGTGTACATGTGCGTGCATACACCTAATGATCTATGTGGTCGTATTGTGGCTAACATATGGGTGCGGTAATTTTTCTCTCTCTCTCGCTCTCCCCGATATTGGTTAATGCAAGTAAGATTTTTCATTTTAAGATATACACCTATGGATTCTACTTAAAACTATCGTTCCCGTGGCGTGTGAGACCTTTGATTAATACAGGGTCATAATTTTATTTAGGCCCGCTCTTAGCTGCACCATGGCCTGGGGCACTCACCCTTGGCTTCTCGACACTTCAATCTCTTCGGCGGGCCGACGCGCGCAATGTTAGAAACTAGTGTATCACGTGTTCTTTCTATTGTCTACTTTTTTGTACTTGATTGTAAGCTCTTTGGTAACGTGAGTTTCGTATGTATATTTATGTTTTCATGGGAAACGATTTTTCTTCAGCAGTGTTATAAAAGAAAAAATGTCGGATTGTCTGTAGTTGTGAAACGAGACGAATGGGAAATGCCAATGCAAGAATTGGAAATAGAGCTAAAGGATACGAAAGTTTTCTGATGATACAGACCACTATACGATCTATAGTAAACTATGTACCTCTAGGCATAGGGTATTGAAAGTGAAATCTGCCTGCAGACGAATAAGGGTAGAAAATCTCCAGGACGAGGCAGTTAGAGAGAAGTACATGGATATGATTAGTGAAAAGATCCAAACAGTGGACAGTAAGCAGGTTCAGGATGTAGAAAGAGAATGGGTGTCATACAGGGATGCTATAGTAGAAACAGCGAGGGAGTGCCTAAGAACAACTGTGTGTAAAGATGGGGAAAAGCAAACATCGTGGTGGTATGATGAAGTGAGAGAAGTTTGTAAGCGTAAAGGGTAGGCGTATCAGAAATGGATCCAGACAAAGACTACGTAGATGGACAAAACAGAGTGAAACAAATAGTTTAATCTAAAAGTAAGTCGTGAAAAGATTTTGGTAATAACCTGGAAAGGTATAATCAAGCAGCAGGAAAACCTTTCTGGACAGTAATAAAGAATCTCATGAAGGGACGGGTTATAACCAATTTCAAGAAAGGTGACAAAAATGGTTGTGAAATCTACAGAGGCATAGGCTTATTAAATTCTGGTTATAGAATGTACGCCAACATCATTAAAATAAACTGTACAAACACTATGAGAACATTCTGGAAGAGGAACAATTCGGCTTCAGAAAGGGAAGATCTTGCTGCGATGGCTATTTCACAATGAAGATCCTTCTGGAAAAACACACGGAATTTAATGTAGAAACACATATTGCCCTTGTGGACTTCAAAAAACCTTTTGAAAACGTAAACCGCATTACCTTATTTAATATTCTATTATCTGACCACACCCCACAACAGATGGTACAGAACATAAGTAAACTTTACAAACATAACCTGATTTCCGTAGAGGTCAACGATAAATTTTCAGAGTGGAAAGCAATAAACGCAGGAGTAAAACAGGGTTGCGGTCTTTCCCCTCTCCTGTTCATAATCTACATGAATGCTCTCATACGAGAATTCAGAGAAACAAGACATGTTTTCATCCGCATTAACAGAAATCTACAGCTGGACACAATATTATTTGCAGATGACTTAGTGCTGGTCGCCACCTCAGAAGATGATTTACAGCGTTCAATGTGTAACCTAAACCTAGTCTCAGAAAAGTACTCGATGGAAATATCACCCGATAAAACTACGTTAATGGCTTTCTCTGGCAAGGATCCAGTAAGAAGCAAGATCTGCTTAAATAACAACACTTTAGAAAGAGTAAATTATTTTGAACACCTCGACTACAAAATGTCTTTCTTTGAAGAACTGGACCTACGCGAGAAAATCTCCAAATTGAACAGATTTTGGGAATCATCAATAAAGTTTCTAGAACATCATTAGTTCAAAACCACACCCGTACAAGAATCTACAAAACCTTCGCAAGACCTGTGCTTTGCTATGGAAGTGAAACGTGGACCCTGAGGAAATACAATGAGAGAAGAATACCTAAAGCTGAAATGAAATACATGCATCGAACAGCAGGTGTCACTAAGTGGGAACACAAAAGAAATACAGATGTGCTGAATGACCTTAAAAGCAGACCTATATTGGAATACATCTATGAATACCAAAAAAAAAGTCTAGAACACCTAAACAGGATGGACAGAAGCAGGATCCCCAAAGTAGTCATAAACTACTGCTCCGGTGGGAAGAGATCTCTGGGACGCCCCAGGAAGAGATGGCGTGAAAATGCATCTTTTGTATAGACCGTAACAGTTCTTTTACAGGACTAATACGTGAAAGGATGATGATGATGATGATGATGATGATGATTATTATTATTATTATTATTATTATTATTATTATTATTATTATTATTATTATTATTATTATTATTATTATTATGACAAAGGGACGGAAAAAGGAAACGAATAGTCATGTTCATCTTACTTTCTTGACAGGCAAAAGCCCGAACGCCTATACAGTATCATGTCTACAAGTACGGGCGTGAAAGCTTCTGTGGAAACGAATAGTGTTTTGGGTAATTCATGTGAGCTCATAATAGATCCCAGGGAATCGCTGGACAGGTGGAAGGAAAACCTTCTCAGTGTAAAAGGAAATCTTCCTGACGACGTCACGAACAACCAAGCTCATGGTGAAGAGACAAAGATGTTGGTGAAATTACGCTTGATGAAGTGGAAATGATGGTAATTTTCATAAAGCAGCAGGAATAGATGAGATTAGACCTGAAATTGTGAAATATAGGGGGAAAGCCGGGATGAAATGGTTTCATAGAGTGATAAAATTAGCATGTAATGTTAGTAGGATACCTTCTGAATGGATAAAAGTAGTAATTGCATCTATTTATAAGCAAGGGAAGTGGAATGATTGCGACAGCTTTCGAGATATTGCATTGATTCATTGATCAGTATACCAGACAATAGTTCACTGGCATCATGGAAGGGAGGGTACGATCAGTGACTGAGAGGAAGTTGGATGAAAACTAGTGTTATTTCAGACCATACAGTGGTTGCGGGGTCATTATTTTCAGTGTGCGCCACGTAATTTAAAATGCTAGGATAAAGTTGTGTTTATGTATCGTTCATCTAGAGAAGTTGTTCGCCATACTGGGGGACTATGGTATTAGGGGTAGATTATTAAAATCAATCAAAGGCATTTACATTGGCAATTAGGCTGCAATGAGAATTGATGGTAGAATGAGTTCATGGTTCAAGGTTCTTACAGGGGTTAGACATGGCTGTAATCTTTCACCTTTGTTCTTCAAAGTTCACATGGACCATCTGCTTAGAGGTATAAAGTGATAAGCAGGAATTCAATTATGTGGTAATGTAGTAAGCAGTCTGGCCTATGCTGACGACCTGATTTTAATGACAGATTGTTCCGAAAACCTGAAGTCTAATATCTTGGATCTTGAAAAATAGGTGCAATGAGTATGGTATGACGACGACTAAATTGATGTCCGTAGGTAAGAATCTAAGGCATTTGAAAGTCAGATTGGGGAAAAATGCTGGAACTAGTAGAAAATTGCAAGTACCGTATTTAGGATGTGTGTTCTTTCAGGATGGTAATATATTAAGTGAGATTGAATCAAGGCGCAGTAAAGCTAATGTAGTAACAACATGGGTCGCATTTACTTGCGCGTAGTACCACTATGTTAGGTACCAAATAGGTCTGTGATTAGTAGCAAATGAGAGCGCGATGGCTTTTACAGAACCTGCGATTAGTAGCACTATATGAGCGACACCATGGGATGTCGAAACCCATGGTTCTGGCTTGCCTATGATTAGTACCCACTATATGAGGAACACCACGGGATAGTACGAGTCCCTGTGGTTAGTACACTTAGGTGATGAACACCATAGGTACCGGGCGAGTTGGCCGTGCGCGTAGAGGCGCGCGGCTGTGAGCTTGCATCCGGGAGATAGTAGGTTCGAATCCCACTATCGGCAGCCCTGAAAATGGTTTTCCGTGGTTTCCCATTTTCACACCAGGCAAATGCTGGGGCTGTACCTTAATTAAGGCCACGGACGCTTCCTTCCAACTCCTAGGCCTTTCCTATCCCATCGTCGCCAAAAGACCTTTCTGTGTCGGTGCGACGTAAAGCCCATAGCAAAAAAAAAAAAAAAAAAAACACCATAGGTTTGCGTTGCCTGTCAATGGCGCCGCAATGTGCGAAACACCCTAAGTCTGTAATACATGTGCGAATTTCATTACCTGTGACTAGTACCATAATGGGTGGAATACCGCGAGGCTACGCTACTCTTGATTAATACCGCAACATGACAAATACCATGGCTCTACTTTTCTAGTGATATGTACCATTATTAGGGGCCGAATACTTGGATTTTGGACTCCTTTCGACTACAATCAATCAATCAATCAATCAATCAATCAATCAATCAATCAATCAATCAATCAATCAATCAATCAATCAATCAATCAATCAATCAATCAATCAATCAATCAATCAATCAATCAATCAATCAATCAATCAATCATCGTGCTATAGAAGCAGTCCCTTGGTCAGTAATAATATTGTTTTGCGCTAGTTTCTGTGTATGTGAGGCACTGTGGGTTGCTTCCACTGAACGTTATAAATTCATGCCCATCCATTCATTCATTCTTAGTCCTCACATTTTGAATTGTGGTCAGTGGAGAATTTTGGGCTTTTAATTTGTCATTTCATTTCGTCTCATTTAGTAGCATTAGGGGCCTATGACCTAGATGTTAGGCCCCTTTAAACAACAAGCATCAATCAATCAAGCTAATGTAGTAAGATCGCAGTTGTGATCAACAGTTACGAAGGAAGTCAGTTCCCTGACGAAATTATCTTTACATAGGTCAGTTTTCAGATACACTTCGCTTTACGGGATTGAAAGCTGGGTGTAATCAGGATATATTACTCATAAGTTCGAAGCAACAGTCATGATAGTAGCGAGAATGATTGCTGGTACAAGCAGGTTGGAAAAATGGCAGAAGAGTACTCGGAATGAGGAGAAAAAAATTAAGTTAGGAATGAACTCGATTGATGAAGTTGTATGCATAAAAGGGTTTTCGGCGGTAGGGTTATATGAGGCGAATGGAGGAGGATATGTTACCTAGGAGAATAATGGACTCAGTTATGGAGAGTAAGAGAAGTAGAGGGAGACCGAAAACGACGATTGTTAGACTCAGTTCCTAACGATTTAAAACTAAGAGTTATGGAACTAAACGACGCCACAGAGCTAGTTACAAATAGAGGAGTGTGCCAGCGTATAGTAAATTCACAGAGGTTTGCAGACTGCACGCTGAAAAGCATAAGGGTCTAGTCATGTATGTATGTATGTATGTATGTATGTATGTATGTATGTATGTATGTATGTATACATACATACATGCATGTACACTGACTGACAGAGCAAATGCAACACCAAGAAGGAGTGGTTAGAACTTTATGCCAATTGCAGGGTAGACTGACGTCACTGAGGTATGCTCATGATGTGAAATGCGCCGCTGTGCTGCGCACGTAGCGAACGATAAATGGGACACGGCGTTGGCGAATGGCCCACTTCGTACCGTGATTTCTCAGCCGACAGTCATTGTAGAACGTGTTGTCGTGTGCCACAGGACACGTGTATAGCTAAGAATGCCAGGCCGCCGTCAACGGAGGCATTTCCAGCAGACAGACGACTTTACGAGGGGTATGGTGATCGGGCTGAGAAGGGCAGGTTGGTCGCTTCGTCAAATCGCAGCCGATACCCATAGGGATGTGTCCACGGCGCAGCGCCTGTGGCGAAGATGGTTGGCGCAGGAACATGTGGCACGTGCGAGGGGTCCAGGCGCAGCCCGAGTGACGTCAGCACGCGAGGATCGGCGCATCCGCCGCCAAGCGGTGGCAGCCCCGCACGCCACGTCAACCGCCATTCTTCAGCATGTGCAAGACACCCTGGCTGTTCCAATATCGACCAGAACAATTTCCCGTCGATTGGTTGAAGGAGGCCTGCACTCCCGGCGTCCGCTCAGAAGACTACCATTGACTTCACAGCAAAGACGTGCACGCCTGGCATGGTGCCGGGCTAGAGCGACTTGGATGAGGGAATGGCGGAACGTCGTGTTCTCCGATGAGTCACGCTTCTGTTCTGTCAGTGATAGTCACCGCAGACGAGTGTGGCGTCGGCGTGGAGAAAGGTCAAATCCGGCAGTAACTGTGGAGCGCCCTACCGCTAGACAACGCGGCATCATGGTTTGGGGCGCTATTGCGTATGATTCCACGTCACCTCTAGTGCGTATTCAAGGCACGTTAAATGCCCACCGCTACGTGCAGCATGTGCTGCATGTGCTGCGGCCGGTGGCACTCCCGTACCTTCAGGGGCTGCCCAATGCTCTGTTTCAGCAGGATAATGCCCGCCCACACACTGCTCGCATCTCCCAACAGGCTCTACGAGGTGTACAGATGCTTCCGTGGCCAGCGTACTCTCCGGATTTCTCACCAATCGAACACGTGTGGGATCTCATTGGACGCCGTTTGCAAACTCTGCCCCAGCCTCGTACGGACGACCAACTGTGGCAAATGGTTGACAGAGAATGGAGAACCATCCCTCAGGACACCATCCGCACTCTTATTGACTCTGTACCTCGACGTGTTTCTGCGTGCATCGCCGCTCGCGGTGGTCCTACATCCTACTGAGTCGATGCCGTGCGCATTGTGTAACCTGCATATCGGTTTGAAATAAACATCAATTATTCGTCCGTGCCGTCTCAGTTTTTTCCCCAACTTTCATCCCTTTCGAACCACTCCTTCTTGGTGTTGCATTTGCTCTGTCAGTCAGTGTGTAACGAAACACGTCATTATTTGTTTATTAGTATGTTACATTTTACAGGCATGTTAGAGTGTTGTATGTGTCATACTTAGTGTTGTAACAGAGTGAAGAGCTTTAAATTATTATTAACTGTATCATGGTCACGCACGCTAGTTTCAACGTGAAATATCTACGCACCGCGTGTTGAAATAAAGTACCTAGTTAGCATGGGTTTGAATTTTTCCCACAGGGCGCGTTGGCCGTGCGGTTAAGGACTCACTGCTGTGAGCTTGCATCCGGGAGATAGTGGGTTCAAACCCCACTGTCGGCAGACCTGAAGATGGTTTTCCGTGGTTTCCCATATTCACACCAGGCAAATGCTGGCTGGGGCTGTACCTTAATTAAGGCCATGGCTGATTTCTTCCCACTCCTAGCCCTTTCCTACCCAATCGTCGATATGAGACCTATCAGTGTCTGGTACGACGTAAAGCAAATCGTAAAAAAAAGAAAAAAAAGAGAGGGAATGAATTTTTCCCACTATTGTGGCAGTAGATATGTTTGGTTTGGGCTCTAACCATACCAAGTTTGCCTCACAATGCTCGGATGCCTCAAAGTTACGACATTCCCGGTAAGCCTTCTGGCGCTCGGCATTGGTGATTTTGGTCTTTAGTAATTCTAGGATGGTGCTCAATCCCCTCGAATACGTTTTCATTTTTTAAACTATGTATTTTCCGTATTTCACGACATTTTTGAAAGAAGACATTTATTTGCAATTTTTCGTACCAGTATTTTCTCAAGGGTTCTTTGTTTGATTGATTATTTTTGTCGTAAACTTGTAGAAATCAGAGACAAATCAAATGACACCTTTCACTAAGTGCACTATTTCGGAATCCAGAACTGTAGCATGTTAATTATTAACTGCGCGGCATGGCGATGTTAATACCTTAAGATGGCGGCGCTGTTGCATCAACCAACGACATCATTCTGGTATCATAGTCGTTTTGCTGGGGATAATGATAGTTCATTTTTACAGTGAGATATTAAACATTGTCGTCGCATGGCTTCTTCATAAATTATTTCAATTTGAAACATTTTATGATTTTGTAGCATTCACTGGGCCGAAACTATAGACAAATTCTACGTCAAAAACTTAAGTACTGCATTTAGAAGACGGTATGTTCAAACCCCACTGTCGGCAGCTCTGAAGATGGTTTTCCGTGATCTACCAAACGCTGGAGTTGTACTTGGCCCGTGGTGTAGGGTAGCGTGCCTGCCTATTGCTCGGAGGCCCTGTGTTCGATGCCTGACCAGGCCAGGGATTTTTAATGATGATGATGATGATGATGATGATGTTTGTTGTTTAAACGAACATAACACCTAGGTCATCGGCCAACAAGGATTTTTACCTGCACCTGAGAGCTGGCTCGAGGTCCATTCAGCCTACGTGATTAAAATATTGAGGAGCTGTCTGACGGTGAGATGGCGGCCCCGGTCTAGGAAACCAAGAATAACAGCCAAGAGAATTCGCGTGCTGACCATACGACAACCTCGTAAAATGCAGGTCTTCGGGCTGAGGAGCGCATATCTGGACTGTATATGCTGACTAAAATCTGCTTTAAATTTCAATTCGACGTACTGAGTTGAAGCTCTTCTAATGCTCAGTTCAACGGCTGGGTGGAGACCTAAAGACGGTCGATGGTGAACCCATGTAATCGCGTGATGTTTGGCAGGTTCGAATCATCTTTGTCGTTGCTCACCCACTTACCTTCGAACTAATTTAATTTCGTGTGGCTATTTCTAGCCGAGTGCAGCCCTTGTAAGGCAGACCCTCAGATGAGGGTGGGCGGCATCTGCCATGTGTAGGTAACTGCGTGTTATTGTGGTGGAGGATAGTGTTATGTGTGGTGTGTGAGTTTCAGGGATGTTGGGGACAGCACAAACACCTAGCCCCCGGGCCAATGAAGGTTAAAATCCCCGACCCGGCCGGGAATGAAACTCGAGACCCTCTGAACCGATGGCCAGTACGCTGACCATTCAGCCAACGAGTCGGACACCTTCGAACTTCAGGCGTGTTACACTTCAGACGGAGTTAACTTAGATCTACCTTACCTGTGATGAGTACCGTTACGCGAAGAATGCCTTATGAACTTGATTTCAGGTTTCATTAACGGTACACGCATAATATTATGCGTGGTTTAATGGAAAATGCAGTTAAACTGGAAGTTCGTACAGGGCTGTGAAGAGGCAATATAATTTTTTTACGAAGTATAAAACTGATGTTATCCAATCCAAAGTATCAAGGTGGCGGTTCCCATTTAAGACTAACATTAGTTGTGACTATAAATACGTTCGAAGGCCAGATATTTAGAAATATTGGAAATTATCTTTCTGAGATCGCTTTTCTCATTCGCATCTGTATGTGGAGCTAAGTCGGGTGAGGGCTCTAACAAATGTACGGGTAGTCATTAACGAAAGGAGAGAACTAGGCAAAGATAGTAGTACCGCATATATAAAGAACGTCATATATACATAAATACTGCTACAGAACGATTGAACAACCTAGTCCGTTTTAGTGTGTATTTAGAGAACGTCTTTAATGTATGATGTCTCACTCCATTAGCATATTTCCAAACATTCCCAATAGATATGAGCTATTCCTATAACTAGCCACTTGCAGATACGAACATTTTCATTGTGGCAGTGGGAAGTATCTTAACAAATTTCAAAGTGTATATAAATTTACTAGATAACGACTGTACGCCTGTGCCATTGTAGTCATATAATATCTAAACACATTTATCTGCGTTACATTTCTGAACATCATGCCACCATTAAATTTATTTTCTGAACTCTGAACATCGCATAAGGCAGATATTAGAGCAAAGTCGGTTGCTGCTAATGAATCCATCCTGCATCATTCCAGTCTTTGACAAGAACCGCTCGATACTGTTTCATAAGACTTGAGCCAATTATAAAGAGCTCTGACACAAGGGAACGTTGAGCTACTGACTTCAAAATGGCTGGGAAAGTTTACTCCTCCACTTTCATATATTAGACGTCTGAATGCACATAGACGAAAATTTGATGTATTCTACATTCAATCCTGGGAAATGTTTAAAATTTCCAAAATACTACTTCGCGCTTTCCTTGCTGTTTTACTGTTGGTGAGAACTATATGTTTTCTAACGCAATCATGTCCTAGCTACCATCAACATCTGCCACAAAATTAGCCCATTGTATTAATGCTGGCTTCAGTAGAGGTTCTTAAATAAGGAAGTGCTGTAGTGCTCCATTCATACTAAACATTTTCATTATTTGCTGGAATGTATTAATTTGATGCGTCTAAAATTTTAAGATTTAGTTCGCTTTACAAAGAATAAAAACTGAAATGGGTGTGAAAGCTGAGTGGCAACATCATTGAAACCTAACCAAGGAGACAGAGTTTTGAACCTCGACCAATTCATGTGGAATGGCTAAGTAAAATTAGGATCCCACGGTTACGATCACAATGTCAAAAGCCATGGAAAACTAAGTCTTACTGAAAATACACTGAACCAGTAGAAGAGTACACGGCAGTTATGATGATGATTGGTTTTAAGGCACGGGTGTCAAAACTTGCTCGCCGTGAGTGCTAGAAATCCCGGTTACGTCTCAAAACTCACGAGTTTCAAAACTCACGGGCTAAAATTAGTTACAAATAGTATCAAAACTCACGACTACAAACTGGTTAGCTAAAGTAAACATTCTAATGAGTCTCAAAATTCACGAGTCCGGACAGCAGGTGCTTGCGATGACCGCAGGAGGGATGAGGTGCTCGGTGACTTCGCTTCCCTCGAGATAGCCAGGGAATACTGCGGTTGTTATTCTGCCACCCCAACTCACAGGGGAAAAATAATGGCTGGTGAATGAAAGAGACCGAGGTGTATTATTATTATTAAAATATTTTGCTGTTATCTTACAGCTAATATAATGCATTTTTTACCTTTCACATAAATTTATAATAATTACGTGTGGCTTCCGGGGAGGTCTGGTGCAGGTCTTTAGAGCTGACGCCGTATAGTTGACCTGCACGTCCGTGGGGATGAGGTCCTACCGAAGATGACGTCTAATGCTAAAGATGGCATGAATACCCAGTCCCCGAGCCATAGGAATTAACTAATGAAAGTTTAAAATCTCCCACCCGATCGGAAACCGAACCCGAGACCTCCTTGACCCCTTGGATCAAAGGTTAGCATGCTAACAATTTATGCATGCAGCCGGACGACATAAAATTAAAGTAGGTATATTCCCCGCTACTAGTTAAAAGAAACTGTGAAGTTGGCAGTACTGGGTCTTAGTTCCATTGTGCGGTCAGAAGGCGGTAGTTACTTGCATAAGGAATTTTATTTAGAAAAGGCGCATTTCTATTTTTCGTAAGAGTTCATCTATTCGCTTATTTCAATAGATTATCTACCTGACACACTTAAACCGAAAGAAATTATTCATGACGCATGCGATTATTCTGTGCGATATAACTGAATGTTGTTTGAAACTCATTCTGTTAAATTAATTATTCATTCAATTATTTAAATAATCGGATGGAAGTTATTCGATTATTAAAATTATTCCATTACCCCATCACTAATAGGGTGGACATTTATCCATTCAATGAAGAACTGGCCCTGCTCGTGAGTTTTGGGACTGGCCCAGATAGAGAAACCTGTCCTTACTAATCCTCTTCCTAAAATTCGTGAGTTTTGAAACTCGTGAGTTTTGAGACTCGTGAGTGTTGAGACGACACGGAAATACCTGCGCAAGAGAGCGCAAGTCGCTTCCCCTCACTCGGCTTGTACTTCCGCACGTTGCTGACTCAGGGCTGCGCACGCTGACTGATGACAGGCTCCAATTACCTGTTTTGGTGTACAAGTGATGGTTGAAACGTTGAACTTCATGGTCTGTGGCGTAAGGATTGACACAGTAATTGTTAGTGTGTTCGTGTACTTATGTATCAACATGGTTGCTTGAAGAGATCCCACTTTACCATTGCCATTTTAATTTGTTCAAGTTTATACAAAATGACTTTTTGGTACAGAAGCCACACGCTAGTGGCGTCTGATTCGTTGGCTGAATGGTCAGCGTACTGGCCTTCGGTTCAGAGGGTCCGGGGTTCGATTCCCGGCCGGGTCGGGGATTTTAATCGCTTCTGACTAATTCTTCTGGCTCGGGGACTGGGTGTTTGTGTCCGTCCCAACACTCTACTCTTCATATTCAGATAATATACCACACTACCAACCACCACAGAAACACGCAATAGTGATTACATCCCTCCATATAGGGTTGGCGTCAGGAAGGGCATCAGGCCGTAAAACAGGGCCAAATAGACATGTGCGACGCATTTCGTACCCGCGACCCCGCAGGTGCGGGAAAAGCGGTAGAAAAAGAAGAAGAAGCCATATGGTAGCGGCATAGTACTAGTATTCGGTATTATATGGTTTCATAATTGTTCATAAGAGAGTTGAGCATGTTAAACCCCTAAAGAAATGTCTTTTGCTTTGTATTTCATTTGCTTATTGCAAACTTTAACACAACTATTTATTTCGCTAGTGGACGATGATTACAAGGCATGTTGTTGGGCACATTTTATAAAAACGCCGTGTTGAACACATTTAATTACGTACGTCATTGAAAAATGAAAACCTACATCCTGTTTTCCAGTCAGCGACAGGGTCACGGATGAAGTGAATGAAGCCCCCATCTTGCGGCCAAGATAGGCATTGTGCCGGCTGCCGATGCCTGTCGCACTCCCCTGCGGCAATGATTAATGACTGAGAGATGAAATGAAATGATAGTGGAGAGTGTTGCTGGAATGAAAGATGGCAGGGAAAACCGGAGTACCAGGAGAGAAACCTGTCCCGTCTCCGCTTTGTCCAGCACAAATTTCACATGGAGTGACCGGGATTTGAACCACGGAACCCAACGGTGAGAGACCGACGCGTTGCCGCCTGAGCCACGGAGGCTTCTATGTAGGGCATTATATGCTAGAATTTAGATATACATGTATTGTATGGAGTACGGTAGTTATGAAAGTGTAATGTACAGGCCTTGAGGCTTGTGCTATCTGATAAATGTATTGGGCTAGTGCTCGTAGGAGCAGTTTCTCGTGGACGCAGAGTTGTTAGTCAGCTCATTACCTTGTCATGACTGGTTCAAGGGACAGTATAATTAGACAGCAATTCCTGAAGTATTGTATATTACAAACATAAACAACAAAATACATCTAGCGAGATACTTGGAGACCAATATTAGGCCAATTCACAGGAATTTAGTAGTGGTCTTAATAAGTCTTGTATGATATTATCTGTATAACGTCCGACTCGTTTGCTGAACGGTCAGCGTACTGACCTTCGGTTTAGAGGGTCCCAGGTTCGATTCCCGGCCGGGTCGGGGATTTTAACCTTAATTGGTTAATTCCAATGACACGGGGGCTGGGTATATGTGTTGTCTTCATCATCATTTCATCCTCATTACGACGCGCAGGTCGCCTACGGGGGTCAAATTGAAAGACTGCACCTGGCGAGCCGAACCCGTCCTGGGATATCCAGAGAGGATGATTACCTCGTTGTACTTCCTCTTAAAACAAAAACCACCACCACTACCACCTGGGATATCCCGGCACTAAAACACATACGACATTTCATTTCATTTCATTTCATCTCTATAACGTTATGCATCACACTTGCAAACGATTGATTTACAAGGAAAAATAAACTTCACAATATTGATGTTAGATCTACATATTTCCAACAGTAACCTATTCCCTCCATGATACCCTGTTCCATTCTTCCTCATATTCCGATGGGAGTTACATTACTGTACTTGAAAGATACAAACTGTCCCGGAGTTTGGTAGCACCTGACCCTCCACTTGACTCAGACGGTTCATCGGAGATATCCGGTAGCATTATCACATCCTGAATGCAACCTAATCCGAAATGAACCACTATCACCCAGATATTATGTTATTTAATTTAGTAGGTTCTGAAAGTTAACAGCCCAATATACCCGCAATGAGTGATCCACCATCCGAAGTACGGCAGATTCGGTGCTACAACGCTCGTTATCAGACTTCACCTGTATTCCATGAAATGGCTGTAACATTCAGTTAAAATTGTGTTAAAGTAGACAACAAGAAATCCAACAGAACCTACTTCATCGACACCAGATATTATAAAGTTGCTAAAAAATACAAATTATTACGCTTGTCTACCCCTTAGTTCCTTTTCCTGATACAGGATAGAGTGATATGGCATATTTTTACGGCCCAGTGCCCTTCTTGACGACAACCTCAGTTGAGGAGCTAATGAAGATGAAATGAATGATGATGAATGAAATTGGCTAACAGTGTGGAATGAATCGGCTGTGGCCTATGGCTACGAACTGTCCTGGCACTTGCTTTGAAGTGAAAATGGGAAAACACAGAAAAAAAAAATCAGGAGAGCTGACGGTGGTGTTCGAACTCACTCGTCTCCCAAATTCATAACTAGGCTCCATAGCCGTAGAACGTTCCCACGCGCGGCCACTCCGCTCGGTTAAAACATTTAAATAATAACTATTTCTTTCAAGTTGCTTTACGTCGCACCGACACAGATAGCTCCTATGGCGACGATGGGACGATAAAGAGCTACGAGTGAGAAGGAAGCAGCCGTAGCCTTATTTGTGACAGAGCCCCAGCATTTGCCTGGTGTGAAAATGGGGAACCACGGAAAACTATCCTCATGGGTGCCGACAGTGGGGTTCGAACCCACTATCGTAATAATAACTAATGAACATTATGACGTTATTATTGTTCTGTGTGAACTGATAAGTATACCGACCAGTTTGTTTCCCTAAGTGTGACGACTATCTGTTGCAGAGGACGAGAAGAATGCAAGCTAAAATCCAATTGACGAAGACCATAATAAAACCACTGTACAACAGACATTGGATAATGTATTGCTATTCTCCGCTACTCTATTCATACAGCAAATAAAAGTCATCGACACGCTATTCTTAGCATAGTTTGCTATCGGTTTTTACAAAATCCGGTGTATTTGTACCGAGTGAACTGATTAATAGTCTTCATAGGCCTCAAAGCCTGTAGGCCTACTCATGATATGACACCAACATTAATCCACGCTTTACCAAACAAGAACTTCAATATTGCAGTCACTGCATAATCATATTACAAAAAATAATCACTTACAAACACATGTACCCACCTGTATCACACAGCTTTCTTTCATTTTCCAAACATTTCCCGGATCGACTAATGAAATCTATTTATTAATAGAGTTTGCTAAAACATATTTGACAAACTCGTCCGTCCGTTCTACTGGATCAATTTCCTTTACTTTTGTTTTACTCTCTCCAAAATTACCCGTCGGTTAATCATGAATATCATGATACGTTGATAGGTCTCTAAGTTCAGCCAACTTTGAGTAATCGAAAAATCAAGTTATTAAATGATCACGCCGATAATTGCAGGTGAAGGCTTACCCCAGCCCGCAATACATTCTGTACTTAGTAGATTGTTAAGCGACTAACACTTTAATTAATATTCTGATATATGTGATTTTCATCCATAGTAATATCATTGCATGCAGCCATGTTTGATTACTACCTGTCAAGCCAGAACAAACACTTCTTCTGATCACGGAAGAATACTATTCCCTGCTAGATACTCTTTGATTCTCTAACCTCTCCCAGCTTCCAAATATATTCAACAGATGGCAGAGCATTCCTAATAACTTACATGCTGCTAAGAGGAAAAAGTCTACGTATAAACAGACCCCATCATGACATACGCCTTAGACATTATCTGGGAACACATATCGAACGATAACCTAGCTACGCTATAAAGAGGGAAGGCCATGTATATTTTAAAATATACACTCCTTCGAGACTGACCTACGAGCTCACAAGACAACCGTTCTATATGGAAGAACTGTGGTTAAAAATAACATTACTTTCTACGACACAGTACGAAGCTATATCAAGGAATGTAAGATATAAAAAAACGAATATATGGATAGATTTTTACCAATCAGATGACGTGATGACGACTGCGAACTGCGGCATACCATAACGCGCTTCTTATTAAATGTTCAAAAAATCATTGAAAAGGGCAGGCAAAACAATATGACTACAACAGGCATAACAAGACGAGTTTTCTAGCCTATTTTTCATTAATGCTGCGGAGCATTTTTTAATCTATTTACCCTCAAAATTTGGTTTTTCCCTCGGAATCAGTTAGGGATCCCACTTCTACCTTCTCTAGGAGCAGTTTCCAGGAGCGTGAGACTTTGGTTCGGGGAATTCAACTGAGAAGATGGACATGTACCTCGCCCAAACGGCATCACCTGCTATGCATAACAAGGGTCTTGTGGGGGGGGATGGGAAGTTCGAAAGGGATAGACAAGGAAGAGGGAAAGAGGCCGCGTGGCCTTAAGTTAGGTACCACCCCGGCATTTGCCAGGAGAAGAAGTGGGAAACCACGCATAACAACTTCTAGGATGGCTGAGGTGGGAATCGATCCCCCTCCCATACTGAGCCGACCTCCTGCGGCTTACTGCCCCCCTTTCAGCCCTCGTACCACTTTCCAAATTTCGTGGCGGAGCCGGAAATCGAACCCGGACCTCCAGGGGCGGCAGTTATTCACACTAAAATTATTCTGGATGATTGTCTCCATTTCATCTAAGGTTTGTAGATTTGTCCTAAATATTTTGTATTTTTATGAACCCCAGGTATAAAAGCCACACCAATTAGATTGGTGAAGAAGGTGAGCCAAAACCTTATCGTCAGACTCTTCCTCAGTTGCTGGCATTGAAACATTGGCTGTTTGAGACATCACAGTGTAGGCCTATTTCTGAGAAAACGGGAAACTACGTTCCCTCTCATTTAATTCTGTAAAGATGGGTTGCAGGATTATTCTTTTGTACGTCTATTAATTATTGTACGTATCTTACAAAGAAATTAGCCTGCTATTCCTTCACCAGTAACTATGCACGGTACTTCTATTTCTCATGGAGCATATTTTCCTAAACTATTGCCTATTAATACCAAACTTAATACGAAACCGGAATAAGAAAGAAAGCAATAACTCCGTTATGTACGTTACCAGTGACATCCACAGAATCTAACCCTACATTGAGGATCACCCGGTTTAAATTCTAACTCTAGAGTAAATTTGCCGGGTATTAACTTAAGTAACTTCGTGACCGTTCATACGAAGTCGTTGGAAATACCTTATTGCCGAGAAAGACTTGAAAGGGCACTTTTGGGGGAATTTGCTAGTCGATGTCAGATGTCATCGGGCGCTGTGAGTCGTCATAGTTGCTTACAATCTCGAACACTCCCCATTTATAAAATAAGTTAAATTTATTGATTACAGTACGCTACGATTTGAACTTCAGTCATCAGATGATGTTTCTTGAAATAATTTCCCGGCAGCACGGTCTGATATCGCACGCACATTCGAATGGTGTATAAACACTTGCACACCTATTAATGAATTTAACTTCCTTATAATCATTCAAACTGAGCACGAGGATAAGCCAGCCCTTCCTATGTTAATCTCAATAGAACTCCATTTGAACTTTTTAATTTTTTAACTTTTAAATATTTTAATTCATTTTGACAACACACTCATGTGGAATTAAATGTTTTAAATAATTTGAACACTAATGATGCACCTTAGAGTCCGAAATCCTGTTTTGAATTAAAATAGTGTGCTGATACGACTGTATGTGATTAATAAAAGTAATAAGTAACTTAACTTCCTTTGTACAATTTAGAACAGACAAGCAATTAAAATTATCTGGAGCTGCAAAAATTTATCAGAATATAATCTTCTTGGAAAGGAGCAACATAGGGGAAGTTCAGTACCTATGATACAAAGCTGAAGGGTTGTGAAGGATACAGCTCCATATCAAGAAATGTAATCAAGGTCCAATAAATGTTCATATCGTATAGTATTCTTTTTTCGGATATTGTCTGTACCGTTCATTTTTGGCTAATATCAAAGTAATTGACTCACCATTCTCTGCTGAAGCCATCGACCTTCAATTTTCCATATATTGCGTTTATCGTCAACTAACAAGATACCCGTGCTTCGACGGCTTTAAAATGAAAGTTATTATTCAAAGTTTTACTTTTTGGTGAGTCCACTGTGAGCTGAGCCTGTAAAATACGTCCTCAGTTCGCACGTCAAACGGTTTGTGGGGAAATGATTATTTATTTTCTTATCTATCACTCACTTGAATCCCGTACGGGAGAATTTTATGTTTTAAACCATATCTGATTTAACATCTAGGACATAAAAGCGACCAACCTGTGAAATTTTGATTTTGTACGTGGAACAGTAATGGAGGAATAAATATTTTCGGGGTGAATATTTGAAAATATTTAATAACATCTAGGATGCAGAAGACGACCCTTCATAGAAAAAATATATTTCGTGCCTGAAACGGTTTCGAGAAAATGGATATTGTGTTTTTGAGAATCAACTTCCATCTAAACCTCTTAGGGGAGAAATGTTTTGAAGTATACGTTGTTTTTCACTAGGACATAAAAGAAGACCCTCCTCGTAAGATTACGACTTTGTATGCCAAACGGTTTTGGATGGAGCTAACGGAGCTAACCCCATTTGACACTTTAGCGGTGGAACATTAAAAATATTTCCTATTTTACACCTAGCATTTAAAATATTTACCGCTTTTGGAATTCTATCTTAGTACTTTTAACTGTTTCGGAGGAAGGGATTAATATATTTGTTTCTAGATCTCACACACCATTTAAGGCTCTGAGGGGTTAAATTTGTTTCAGTCCTTCTGTTATTTAACACTTGGGACATCATTTGACATTTTAACTTCGTAATTAAAACGGTTTCATATAAACGTATATATTTGTCATAATTCCTCATCCGCGACTCAAAACTCCTTAGCGGTGTATTATTTTAAGTCCGCTTCTTATTTGTATCCACATCAGTAGAATTCAATTCATTTTACAACCCCGTTAATTTGATTCCCTCCCACCAAAACAATACGTGTTTCTTTATTTTTAAAGGAGATTCAAAATAGCTATCTTATATCCGAAATATCCTTCATTTTTGTGATATAAATATCCTCATCCAAATAATTAAACTCATTTTTCTATTCATTTACATACCCTTAATTGGATATTCCAACAACAAAAGAATGCGTGTTTCTTTATTTTTAAAGAAGATTCCAAATACTTACTTCCACGTCTGTAACATCTTCAATTTCTGAGATATTAGTATCCTCATCAACAGAATTCAACTCCTTTTTTACTTATTTTCACCCTCCACCTAATTTGGTTTTCTGAATACAGCTGTTCCTTTATTTTTAAAGGAGATTCCAAATACAAATTGTCATGACTGTAACATCTACAGTTTTTGAGATAAACGTACCCTCATAAAAAATTTAACTCCTTTTCTTTACTCCCACCCCTAAGTTGACTTTCCCCCAAAATGCCTGTTTCTTTATATGTAAAGGAGATACCAATACCAGTTTTCAAGTCTGTAACACCTTTAGATGTTTTAGATATAAGTATCCTCATCAAATAATCAAGTAATTGTTCAATTCTTTCACCCCCTTAAGTGGATGGCTGAAACAAAAGGATAGATATTTCTTTTTTAAATGAGATTCCAAATACCAAATGTTGAGATATAAGTATCCTCATACAAAGAATTCAAGTAATTTTTCAATTCCTTCAACCCCCTTGGATTTTACGAAAACAAATAAATACGTATTATTTATTTTTAAAGGAGACTCCAAATATCAATCCTTACCTCTGCAATATCTTAAGTTTTTGAGATATAAGTATCCTCATAAAAATAATTCAACTCATTCTTCCCACACCACTCCGCCCTTAAGTGACCTTTCAGAAAACAAAAATACGTGTTTCTTTATTTATAAAGGATATTTCAAATACCAATTTTCACCACTGTAACGTTTTCAATTTTTGAGATATAAATATCCTCATAAGGAGAATTCAAACTCTTTTTCAGTCCCTTTTATTCCCCAAATTTAAGAGGTTTCTCCGAAACAAAAATAAATACGTGATTATTTATTTTTAAAGAAGATTCCAAATAAAAATTTTCACGTCTGTAATTTGTTAAGTTTTTGAGATATACTGAGGTATGCTGATTTTAATATAACCACCTTTCTCTTCCCTTAAGTGTATTTTTAAATAAATTATCAGTGTTCTTTTTATATTTACAGGAGATTCTAAATACCAATTTTCATGTCTGAAACATGTTACCTTTTTAGATATACTGTAGATATACTCATTTTTATAATTAATGCCCATTTCTCACACCCGTTCAACCCCCTTAAGTGATTTTTCGAAAAACGAAACATTACATGTTTATTTATAGTTAAAGGAGATTCCAAATACAGTCTAACCTGCCCTAACGGACACCCTTATTCAGCGGACACCTCCCTATATGGACAATTTTCCTCAGAACCGATTTTCTTTTACATAAGACAAGTGTTAAATTGGCCTCATTTTAGCGGATACCTCTAACTCCGGACAGCGGACATCGTAATTTGTCCCTTCCACTTGACTTAGGGCCGGTTCTACCACCTACTGGTATAGTAGCGCGTAATATGCCCTCCGCGTAAAAGGATGTTTCCGTCCGACCACTCCCAGGTAGCGCTATCGGCAGCATAAATCGTCGTTACCCGGCGCGTAATTTATCGGCCACTTCGAGGACCCGATAAGACTTTACCTGCCGGGCAAGTTCTGAGAGCTGAACATTATTAGCTGTATTTCTGGTGATATGCAACTCAAATTAGCTTAGTATACTGAAAAAAGCAGTATACTGTAACAGTGATCGACATTGTATTGCAGGATTGTGAACATTAATGCTTCCCTTTAGTTGCAACGGTCACACGAGCCTCTCGCATCGGTAGCGCAGGGAACAAATTTTATACGTCAAGCTTTCGTAAAGAAACTCTAAAAGGATATATGATCAAAATCTGTTTGGAAATCATTTCAAATGGGCTTTAATTTTCTACTTTTTAGTTTTCGAACACGAGATATATATTACTGTATGTATCCTTCATAACACAAGTGTTTTCCTAGCGTAATGGTTAACACGCGCGTTTTGTAATACGAAGTGTGCAGGTTCGAGTCTCTATTATGACGAATCTTTCTTATTTCCATGATTAGCGTTGTGTTAATCTGTATGCCTCTTTTCATACTTTCTTATCACAATATTACGTCTAATAGGAAAATTGTTTTGTATGTATGCTATGTGATGTTATGATTGATAGCACATAGGACTGTCGCCCAGGTAGCAGATTCCCTGTTACTTGTTTACATAATCTTGTAAATTATTTCGAAGAAATTGGAAACTATTCCATTTCCGAATTCCTCTTCCTATGAATGGATATTTATCCCGGTTAGTTCTTTACATTTACAGTACCTTCCAACTTTATCTTCATAAAGTTAAAAATTAAAATGAAATGCTTTATCAATAAATGGAAGCATCTGGAACTACACGAGGTCACAGAACTAGTTGCAAATAGAGCATCGCGGAGATTCTTAATCAATTCACAGAAGCCTGCAGATAGAATGCTCAAAGGCAGTAAGTCCGTAAAGAAGATGTGTGTGTATATATACGTATATGGAAGCGCGTAAAAGAGAGTTAAGAACAACGGCAGGGAACGAAAATACATTTTAAAATGTAAATTAGAAATACTATGAAAACCTGCGTACCTTCTATTACGGAGCGAGCGACTTGACCAATCTACTACGAGAATACTTTTCAAAAACGCTGCCTTACATGACAGGTTATAACTGGCGTAAGAAAATGTAATCTCGAGATTTTAATCCCAATTAGGTATTGATATTGAAGATCATAGATTAAAATCACGAAAGCTTGACATGAATCGTTGTCCATAACTCTTAAGACTCCCCTTATTAGGCTTTTTGGTGATAATCAGCAGACGCAAGCACAGGGAAATAAGACAATCGAAATGGGTTTCATGCATCTAACGATAGATAGCACCACACTCGAAAGCGAGAAATAGCTGAAAACCAGTCTAGCCAACTTCGTATATCAGTGTCTAGCTCCGGGTAGCTACCTAGCGCTTGCGCGGAGGTGGTTGGACGCAAGCCAAAGTACCAGCCGATTTACACCTCCAGGTAGTTTAACTCCCG
The DNA here is from genome assembly GCF_040414725.1 of Anabrus simplex. Classification (NCBI taxonomy): domain Eukaryota; kingdom Metazoa; phylum Arthropoda; class Insecta; order Orthoptera; family Tettigoniidae; genus Anabrus; species Anabrus simplex. The sequence goes on along the minus strand of NC_090265.1, from coordinate 298,240,372 downwards.
GGCAGCTGCCAGCCACTTTACCAGCAGATGGTAGAACCGGCACTTAAGCGGACACTTCACACGTTGCTGGACAATTTATTACGCCGAACTACATGTCATCCTTCCTTTTAAAACCATTCTTCAGACATAAAGGGCCGGTTCTACCATCTGCTGGTAAAGTGGCTGGCAGCTGCCCGGGATGTAAACTACCTGGAGGTGTAAATCGGCTGGTACTTTGGCTTGCGTCCAACCACCTCCGCGCAAGCGCTAGGTAGCTACCCGGAGCTAGACACCGATATACGAAGTTGGCTAGACTGATATTAAGCGATTTCTCGCTTTCGAGTGTGGTGCTATCTATCGTCAGATGCATGAAACCCATTTCGATTGTCTTATTTCCCTGTGCTTGCGTCTGCTGATTATCACCAAAAAGCCTAATAAGGGGAGTCTTAAGAGTTATGGACAACGATTCATGTCAAGCTTTTGTGGTTTTAATCTATGATCTTCAATATCAATACCTAATTGGGATTAAAATCTCGAGATTGCATTTTCTTACGCCAGTTATAACCTGCCATGCAAGGCAGCGTTTTTGAAAGGTATTCTCGTAGTAGACTGGTCAAGTCGCTCGCTCCGTAATAGAAGGTACGCAGGTTTTCATCGTATTTCTAATTTACATTTTAAAGTGTATTTTCGTTCCCTGCCGTTGTTCTTAACTCTCTTTTACGCGCTTCCATATACGTATATACACACATCTTCTTTACGGACTTATTGCCTTTGAGCATTCTATCTGCAGGCTTCTGTGAATTGATTAAGTATCTCCGCGATGCTCTATTTGCAACTAGTTCTGTGACCTCGTTTAGTTCCAGATGCTTCCATTTATTGATAAAGCATTTCATTTTAATTTTTAACTTTGTGAAGGTAAAGTTGGAAGGTACTGTAAATGTAAAGAACTAATCGGGATAAATATCCATTCATAGGAAGAGGAATTCGGGAATGGAATAGTTTCCAATTTCTTCGAAATAATTTACAAGTCTATGTAAACAACTAATAGGGAATCTGCTACCTGGGCGACAGTCCTATATGCTATTAATCAAAACATCACCTGCTATAGGTAGCATACATATAAAGCAATTTTCCTAGTAGACATAATATTGTGATAAGAACGTATGAAAAGAGGCATACAGATTAACACAACGCTAATAATGGAAATAATAAAGACTCGAACCTCCACACTTCGTATTACGAAGCGTACGTGTTAACCACTACGCTACGAAAACGCTTGGGTTAGGTAGGATACATACAGTAATATATATCTCGTGTCCGAAAACTGAAAAAGTAGAAAATTAAAGCCCATTTGAAATGATTTCTAAATATATTTTGATTTTACATCCTTTTAGAGTTTCTTTACGAAAGCTTGACGTATAAAATGTGTTCCCTGCGCTACCGATGCGAGAGGCTGGTGTGACCGTTGCAACTAAAGGGAAGCATTAATGTTCAAAATCCTGCAATACAATATCGATCACTGTTACAGTATACTGCTTTTTTCAGTATACTAAGCTAATTTGAGTTGCATATCACCAGAAATACAGCTAATAATGTTCAGCTCTCAGAACTTGCCCGGCAAGTAAAGTGTTATCGGGCCCTCGAAGTGGCCGATAAATTACGCGCCGGGTAACGACGATTTAAGCTGCCGATAGCGCTACCTGGGAGTGGTCGGACGGAAACATCCTTTTACGCGGAGGGCAAATTACGCGCTACTTTACCAGTAGGTGGTAGAACCGGCCCATAAAGAAATACCTTTTGAACGTTTGTACTATTTCGCGAGCAAGGGGAGAGGAGGAACATCGGAATGCAGTTCTACCTAGTGGTGTACAGACCTATTCCGAGAATTCTAATCGCCCAGAAATGCTGCTAGAGACTGTTGACTCACAACTTACCTGGGGATTTTCTTCCCTTCTTGCATCATTCTATTCATAACTCGGATTGTCGCTGATAAGGTCGAACTCAGGTAGTCAACTTGAGAAGGAAAAGACAGTACAGGCGCTAATTTGTGAGATAGTAATACCGTAGCGTTTCAGTTTTCTGTTAAACATGAGTAACAATGGATTACTTCACGGAACTGTAATGTTTGTAAATGATGTAAAATCACTTACAATAACTCTCTATAAAATACTAACACAGAAATGACTTAGAATAATAAAAATAAAGATATGTATGCTTATATTTAAGGTGGATGTTCTTTGCCGTTAAAATGTCCGATTTTTACAAACTTGTTTTAGCGGACACCTCTCGTAACGGACACCGACGGTGTCCGCAGAAGGGATGTTCGGCTGTACCCATTTTTATGTCTGTAACATCTTCAGTTTCTGAAATATAAGTACTGTATCGTCATAAAAGGTATTCAACCCCTTTTTTACCTTTTTACCCCCGCCCTTTAAGCGGATTTTCCGAAAACAAAAAAAATACGCGTTCCTTTATTTTTAAAGGAGATTTCAAATACCAGTTTTTACGTCTTTAAACTGTCAAATTTTCGAAATATACATGTACTCATTTTTATAACTCACCCCGTTTTCTCACACCCATTCAGCCCCCTCAAGTGGATTTTCGAAAAACGAAAAAGTACGTGTTTCTTTTTTTTTACAGGAGATTCCAAATACCAATGTTCATGACTGTAATATCTTCAGTTTTTGAAATATATTTATCGTCATTAAAAGGTATTCAACCACATTCTTTTTTTACCTTTTGCACCCCCCTTAAGGTGATTTTCCAAAGACAAAAAATACATGTTTATTTTTAATGGGGATTCCTAGTAGCAATTTTATGTCTTTAAACTGCTCAGTTTTAGAGATAGATAAACATATTTTAAAAATTCAGCCCCCTTTCACCCCCTTAGCAATGGAATATCCAAAAATCCTCCATTAGTGAGCACCTACATTGAAATATGAATGTATTTGCAAAATGTCAATCCTTTATGTCGAGTAGTTTTGGCTCGGCGATGATGAATCAGTCAGTCAGTCAGTCAGTCAGTCAGTCAGTCAGTCAGTCAGTCAGTCAGTCAGTCAGTCAGTCAGTCAGTCAGTCAGTCAGTCAGTCAGTCAGTCAGTCAGTCAGGACAAGTTATTTTATATATATAAATTCAACATTAACATAGGGGCAAAATATCCACATGGGTCGACGCCCCGACCAAATAGCATTTTGATCTTCTTTCTCTAACATTAACATCCCCCCCACACACACACACGTTTTACAGGTGTTTTTACACATTTATATAACGCTTTAGCATCTCGTAGATCAGAATTCCCTCTCATTCTAGAAATACAACTTCTGCTTGTTTACGTTCGGATGCCAGCACTTCATTCCATTATATGTTCAAGGAGGAGGAACTGTTTCCTTTAATCCCTTCCCTTTCTCTTAAGCCCCTCCTTTCAATTTTCCGGAAGACCAAAAATACTTTCGCAACCTTGATATTACTTTATTCCCATTTTATACCCAGATCCATCTCTAGCGAGATGCAATGTTATGAGTACACTACGTCTTCTGCTATCGTTTGTTACTTTCATTGATCGGTCTCAGCCTCATCGTTGGCTTTGAAATTTTGAAGGTGACTTGATCCAAGTGACAGTAGTTTTATGGAGTTTGACTATGTTGAAAGATCTGAAGATATCGCTGTGAGGGTAGGATATCGTGTGGTAGCCGAGTGGTTTTGCCACTGGCTTCACACCAAGGAGGCTAACATTCAAATCCTGACCAGTACATGTGGATTTTTGTAAACAAATATCATGTTTCGGATTCTACGTAAAATAGAGTTCCCGTTGCAATAATCATGATATCAATAGGCACAGTAACCAAAAAGCTTGGTCACTCTCATCATAGGGTAGGTTGCTTGTTTCAATTGGCTTTGGAAGATGATAAGTGGTAGTACTGTCTTGGTGAGCGAGGAAAGTAACGGCAAGTGATTCTGATTACTCTAGTACATCTTTTCAATGACGTCCCTTCTCCTTTGCTACAGCTCATACTAAATTCTACCAGTTTCCGCCCCTCAAACCAGGCCACGATTCGAACTCAGATCAATCTCGCGGTAAATTGTAAAACTAACCTCCAACCATGGTTGTTATGATGAGTGGTGGTGGTGATGATTATTTTTAAGAGGCAGTACAGTTGAGCAACCAACCTCTCTTAACACTAATCAGAGGAGAGATTCCATCGTTTGGAATATGAAGGTATCAGCAGAAGAAGGGGACGGGCCACTATAGGAGTGAAAATGAAAGTTATCCTCGGCCTCGCAAACCTATTATTGCCGGGATCAGAAGAGAATGAAGGTTGACCATGGAATAGGGTTGCCATAAGTTTCAAGATGAAATTCAGGACACCAACATCGACAAGTTCCAGCAATAGGCGCTGACTCCACGGGAGCACTTGCCCCCCATGTTGGTGGTTTTGCTCCAGTAAGAATTTATGATATTTTCATCCTTGCCCCCGTGCTCAAGACCAAAAGTCGGCGCCTACGAGTGTATTTTGTTAATTCCATACGAACTGTTTCGTGTGTTACCAAAATACACACTGGTTACATGCTAAAGTTAAAAATCAATTGGAGAAATAAGAAGAAATCATGCTTTATGTAAAACACCTACTTTACAGACCACTACAAAAATTATATAATATTCAATGTTATTTGCATAGATTTTTAAGTTAAGTGGAATCACTCATTCCACAATAACATGAATAAATGGAAACTAAAAACAGCATTTATTTAACTTTGCTTAAGGGTATTATGATACAGAAGTAGCCTGATGCTGATACCCATCATACTTTTCTGAACTTGACTCATTTCTTAGCAAATCATAATTTTTTAAATGTAATTATGGAATTCCTGCCAAGATATTTCTTTAAAATTGTATTGCAGCAATAATAGAAACAGATTCTACTTTCAGTCTATTTCTGTCATCTGTTCATTGTGAACTCATTAAAGAAGAAAATATTTCCACACATGCATTATGGTCAGGTAAACGGATATAGAACTGAGACAATTTAAGCAATTCAGAATACTGCTCATTGGATGTACATAGCCTTAAAAACTGAACGCATTTATCACTAGTTAACATGGATACAAAGTAATTTTCATCTTTATTCAACACGCTGCTCCCGGCCGGAAGTAGATAGCGTTAGCGTAGGTCAAGCCTGTTACCATGAATACGTCAGGTAATGACGTCAGATTGTGCTGCAGGATGACAAATCAAAAAAATCCATTCTCTTTCAAAAACATCTCAGCAAAATTATAAATAATTTGCTCTTATTTTAAAAATTCAGGACATTTAGGGATTTTCAAAACTTCAGTCAGTACTTCGAGAACATACTCAAATTCAGGACAATTCCGCTTTTTCGGGACGTGTGGCAACCCTACCATGGGAAAGATGAAATTGAGGAGCATGATAGACGTAAGATGAAGTAATATCAGACTCACGCTTGTATGTTGAAAGCCCGTGGTCTCCTTTTCAGTCACCTCTCACGACAGGCAGGGAGTACCATTGATGTATTCTACCACCCATTCCACTAGGCAGTTGTCATAGAGATCAGTGGCCATGTTATCAAGTGACAGTTTTCGGTAATTTGTTTATCTCGACAGGTATTCTGGTATTGATAGCTGTGGGGGTCTCTCTGTGGCGATGTGACATCCAGTGTTGTCTTGTGAAAGGCTTCACATAGGGTTACTTGGTTGTGGTGGAGCAAACAGGTTGTTTCATAGGACGGAAAATCGAACTGATAATACGCCGTTAAAATTAATCCAAGACGAAGAATGAGACTTCACAACACGGAGCAGACACGACAAAGGCAAAGGGAAGGCAAGGGACATTAAATATTGTGAAGTGAAAGACTCCCTCTGTTTCGAAAATCTGACACTGTTGGCTGAAAAATCAAGATTTGCTGAAGAAGTTGGGATAAAAGTAATGATGCGTGGTATCAGGCATAAGAAAATTTAAGTATCCTAGACATACCTTATGGTTCGTAGCTTCACACTGTATTTGCCCCCATAGTCCATCACCCTATAGTACAACATAATTAGATAAAATACTCATATATAAATTCAGCAGGTTCCTAGAAACTATTTTCTCTCACAGGTCGTTAAATTTAGTCCTGGAAACCTATTCAGAATTGCCTATTGGCCTTGCAGAAATGCTACATATAAGAAAGGTTTATGTGTAAAGGTAACTTCGCATTCACTCGCTCTTCTGTTTCATATCTCACTTTGTGCTATCGCTATACACGTCAGAGCGGCTTTAATCTCGACCGGCTGGCTCATTCGTGGGCCAAAGAGGAGAAAACGCTCCGAATTAAGACATAATGGGCGTTGGCCAGGCGGAACTAAAGGTCACATTGTTTAAAGTGGAGATGTGACGGTATTTTAGTTAAGAGCTGGGCATAAATCCTCAGTACAAGGAACACTTTTGAAATCTATATACATAAAGCAAAATGTATGTGCGTCTGTCTGTCTGTTCGCCTATCTCTTCCTTACACAAATCTATAGCGTTCCACCAATTTGAACTAAATTGTGTATTGTTATATTTTAGGAACATGAGGGTAAGCCTATCTATAATCAATTTTAACAGCCCTCTACATTTCCTAGATTTATGCCCTTTGGAATATTAACATATTCTAATATAGGCGAAATATCGAATTTGCCGTAGAAGGACGAGACAAGGCTCATTTTAAGCTTGATGACGCGACAAACAAAACTCGCTAGAGCCCGAAAACGATGTTTAAAAGCCCTTAAACCAATCATTATCGAGACATTGGTCCCACACTACCCCTGCTCTGCGAATGGGTTGAAGAAACGACCGTCCGTTACCATGGCAATGTCAGCTCAAGGATTCTACAGTAGCGAGTTTAGAGATACATGTCTGCAAAATAATACTGGTGCTAAGATATCCATAGCACCCATTTGGGCAGGGAAGGTATGGGTGTGAAGTATAAAAAGTATAGAAACCGACCAATATTAATGTAGAATCCAAAGTTTATGGTGTTGCTGATGAATAATGGCATTTTAAACGCCGTTTAAGACCCATGTTCAGCCCTGTCGGAACGGGGACGAGAAGAGGGGAAAAAGAATTTGTCAAAAAATGACCGAGATTACGAATGAATGTGTGCGTGTTTGAACATAGCTCTCAACCAAACTTAGTACACATATGACTTACTATCTGGAAAAACTACTGTGGGGAATGACACTCCTAGGATAGGTTGTGAAATGAGAAAACGACCGATATTAGTGTCGAATCCGTAGTTTTCGGGATCGCCAAAGGAACTGGGACACTCTTGGTGCCGTTTAAGCCATAGTTTAGCCCCAGTCTGAATGGAGGTTGAAATGGGGTGGAAAAAGGGTGTCCAAAGTGACCGAGATTATGGATGTATGTGTATGACTAACTACTGTATATGGCAAAAATATGGTGGGGGTAAGGCACCTCTAGCAGCCCTAGGGGTGGCGGCGGGGTGAATCATAAAAATAATAAAAATAATAGAAAGCGACCCATATTAATGTAGAATCCATAGCTACTGGGGTCGCTGGAATGAATAGTGACACTCCGGATGTCGTTTCATTCCAAGTTCAGCCATCTTCGGTATGGAGTGTGGGGAAGGGGTGAAAATGATAATGTCCAAAGTGACCGAAATTATGGATGAATATATTTTCCAGCACAGCTCTCAAGAAAACTTAGTACACATATGACTTACTATATGGGAGTAAGACATTCACAGCACCACTAGGGGAAGGGATGACATGTAAAAATTATCAAAAACTACCGATATTGGTGTGGAATCGACAGTTTTCGGGGTCGCTGAGATGAACTGTGGCACTGTGGATGCCGTTTATATCCATGTTCATCCTCCATAGGCACGAGGGTTCGGAAGGTGTGAAAAAGAAAATGTAAAAAGTGAGAGAAGAGAGAAGAATGATGATTCCATAGCTTCCGTGGTCGCTAGGGTGATTGGTGACAGTCACAATGATAGTCGGAATCATGCACATAATATCCATAGCGCGATGCCTAAATACGTACGGTTATAACTTACTTTTATCAGTTGCTTGGAAGGATCAACTACTTCCAAAGACAATCTGGTACCGGGCGAGTTGGCCGTGCGGTTAGGGGCGCGCAACTGTGAGCTCGCATCCGGGAGATAGTGGGTTCGAATGCCACTGAAGGCAGCCCTGAAGATGGTTTTCCGTGGTTTCCCATTTTCACACCAAGCAAATGCCTGGGCACACACCTTAATTAAGGCCACGGACGCTTCTTTCCCATTCCTAGGCCTTTCCTGTCTCATCGTCGCCATAAGACCTATCTCTGTCGGTGCGACGTAAAGCAAATAGCAAAAAGAAAAGAAAGAAGAAAAGAAACTCTGGTCTGCCACAAGGAAATGGAAATTAAATTATCTCAAATTAAAACTTTTTTTAACATTTCGTGTGGGTATTTCTAGCCGAGTGCAGCCTTTGTAAGGCAGACCCTCCGATGAGGGTGGGCGGCATCTGCCATGTGTAGGTAACTGTGTGTTATTGTGGTGGAGGATAGTGTTATGTGTGGTGTGTGAGTTGCAGGGATGTTGGGGACAGCACAAACACCCAGTCCCCGGGTCATTGGACATAACCAATGAAGGTTAAAATCCGCGACCCGGCCGAGAATCGAACCCGGGACCCTCTGAACCGAAGGCCAGTACGCTGTCCATTCAGCCAACGAGTCGGACAAATTAAAACTGAATATTATACACATAACAGTATTTCTAAATCGACAAAATTGTTCGTAAACTAACAGTCTCCGTCTCAATAAAGAAACCTAGAAAAATTCACTTCAAAGAGGAAATACAAATCCTACCCATGCAGAGCCGGACACTAGAGCTAATATTCTAATAGAAGCACTGATAATAAGTATTGAAACAATATTTTTGGCCATGTTTCGGCACTCTCGATCCAGGCAAAAGCCGATTTGGTAACATGTGTCTAATCTTGGATATCCTTCCACAATAAATTTCCTAAAATGTATAAAAGATCCTGTAATGGAATATTATTTATGTGAAATTGAATAATATATATTAAAGTCCGTGTGGCGAACTTATAACTGAATAATACGTAAAATGTTGCGTCCTATGGTCTTGTCACTGCAGCTTCTATACCACCACATGCAGGAATACGATACGGCAAGGAGTAATTCAGAATCCTAATATACTTGACTGCCTTGTTACTGAGAGAATCTGCTGTCTCAGTGCACACTTCGCACGTTCAAGAAGCGACAGGTATTGATACCTAACTGCCTAGGAAAAAGTATCAGTATCATGAAAGCACGTCATAGACATTTTAAAAACATGTAGGTGAATGTATCTTCTACAGAAATTTGTAATTTATAGCTATGTTTAAAAGGCGGCGGGGAAAGCTGGAGTTTATAGCGACAATAATACAACATTAATTATTTTATTAATAATTTTCTCAAAAATGTTGATTAGGCCTTGGAAACTATGTGCGTTTAACTGTTGTTGTTTGAGTCATCAGTCCATAGACTGGTTTGATGCAGCCGTCCATGCCACCCTATACTGTGCTAATCTTTTCATTTCTACGTAACTACTGCATCCTACATCTGTTCTAATCTGCTTGTCATATTCATACCTTGGTCTACTCCTACCGTTCTTACCACCTACACTGCCTTCAAAACTAACTGAACAAGTCCTGGGTGTCTCAAGGTGTGTCCTATCATTCTATCTCTCCTTCTCGTAAAATTTAGCCAAATCGATCTCCTCTCGCCAATACGATTCAGTATCACTTCATTTGTGATTATATCTATCCATCTCACCTTCAGCATTCTTCTGTAACACCACATTTCAAAAGCTTCTATTCTCTTTCTTTCTGATCTAGTTATCGTCCATGTTTCACTTCCATACAATGCCAAACATCTTCCTAATTCCTATATCAATGTTTGAAATGAGCAAATTACTTTTGTTAAGAAAGCTCTTCCTTGCTTGTGCTAATCTGCATTGTATGTCCTCCTTACTTCTGCCATCCTTAGTTATTTTACTACCCAAGTAACAATATTCATCTACTACCTTTAAGACTTCATTTCCTAATTTAATATTTCCTACATCACCTGCCTTCGTTCGACTGCACTCCATTGCTTTTGTTTTGGACTTATTTATTTTCATCTTGTACTCCTTAACCAAGACTTTGTCCATACCATTCAGCAACTTCTCGAGATCTTCTGCAGTCTCAGATAAAATAACAATATCATCGGCAAATCTCAAGGTTTTGATTTCCTCTCCTTGGATTGTGATTCCCTTTCCATATTCCTCTTTGATTTCCTTCACTCCCTGTTCTATGTAAACATTGAAAAGGAGGGGGGACAAACTGCAGCCTTGCCTCACTCCTTACTGGATTGCTGCTTCTTTTTCAAAGCCCTCGATTCTTGTCACTGCAGACTGATTTTTATACAGATTGTAGATAATTCTTCGTTCTCGGTATCTGATCACAGTCACCTTCAGAATCTTAAATAGCTTGGTCCAATCAACATTATCGAATGCCTTTTCTAGATCTACGAATTCCATGTACGTGGGCTTGTCCTTCTTGATTCGATCCTCTAAGATCAGACGTAAAGTCAGGATTGCTTCACGTGTTTCTACATTTCTTCTGAAGCCAAATTGATCTTCTCCCAACTCAGCTTCAACTTGTTTTTCCATTCTTCTGCAAATAATACGTGTTAAAAATTTTCAGGAATGAGATACTAAAGTAATGGTGCGATAGTTTTCACACCTGTCAGCACCGGCTTTCTTGGGAATAGGTATAACAAAATTCTGCCGAAAATCGGATGGGACTTCTCCTGTCTCATAAATCTTACACACTAAATGGTATAACCTTGCCATGCTGGTTTCTTCTAAGACAGTAATTCAGAGGGAATGTCATCAATTCCAGGTGCCTTGTTTCTATTTAGGTCCCTCACAGCTCTTTAAAATTCTGACTCAAAACTGGGTCTCCCATTTATTCAGCATCGACAGCCTCTTCTTGTTCCAGAACCAAATTATCTACGTCTTCACCTTGACACATTTTCCATACTATGGTTTAACTTATTTGCTTGGATGAATTTGAATATCTTAGAGTATTAAACTGCAATTTACCCCGCAAATGGTTTAAGTTGCAAGTTTGACAGTGGTATGCTCAACACTGAATCAATCTTATTAAATGTTTCCTTCGTCGCTCTTAATGGTTAAATCTACACCAGAACTTTTCATAGTGGCTGCCACGAAACCTAGGGCGCGCGTGTTGTAATGGCAAGAGTGCTGCGAATGCGAAGTAAAATTTGCGGCAAAATTAATATTATGCCTTCTTGATCATCTTGGTGTTAACAAGATACTGATCTAACTGGAAGACATACAATGGTTTCAATTAACAACCCTAGAGACCTCCTTATGCACCCTGTATGGTTGTGCCATCTGTGCAGTTAAAACATTTATCGAATCTTCGCATTCCAGCAGAACGTACACTGATAGCTTCCGAACAGTCGGGGTAGTCACCTGTTTACCTTCAGTCATTTCTCAATTGTATGCGGTACTGAAACATGAGAAGAGCAGCAGAAATGGATACATTTGTTGCTACAAAACGATCTTTGGTCGATTATGAAGGGAATGAAACCAGAAATGCAGAGCAACAATGAATACAGCAACCAATTAATATAGATTTGAATTTAGAGCTGTCTCCCTTGCGACAGATTTCCTATGATTTGTTTATCTAGTCTTTCCTTTAATAATTTCACACGACTCTGATATTTATCAGGCATTTCTCTTAATAAATAATTCCATTACCTAATTCTTCTTACTGTACACAGCTCATTGCCGAATTTGTCCTCTTGATTTTCAACATAATATTCATATGATCTTTCCTATTTTTAAAATCTTCACTCAAACTTATTCGCCTACTAATGTCATTCCACGCCATCTATCAACTAACAGCTCGGAATATGCCGCTTAGTCAATCAGCTCGTCTCCTTTCTCCCAAGTCTTCCCAGTCCAAACTTTGTAACATTTTCGTAACACTACTCGTTTTTTGGGAAACACCCATATCGCATCTTCTGCTTTCCTTTGGATCTTTTCCATTCCTTGCATCAAGTAATTCTGGTGTAGGTTCCGTTCACTGGAACCATACTCTGAGGTCTTCGCAGAGACTTAAACGCCCTCTCCTGTACATCTTTACTACAACCCCTAAATACCCTCATAACCATATAAAGAGATCTGTAAACTTTATTTGCAACCTCGTTTACGTGATATCTCCAATGAAGATATTGCCCTATATTTTCCCCAAGTAGCCTACTTGCAGTACGGTGATCCACGTAAGGTACTTTCACCCAATCAACACAGTAACTAAAACAGAGAAGACTTTTCCTCTTGGTGAAATTTACAACGTGACTTATCGTTCATCCCATTTACCATCATACCATTGTCTGTTGTCCATCTGGCAACATTGTCTTCTTGCAGTCGCTCACAATCCTGTAACTTATATAACTACTTTGCGCAGTATAGCATCATCTGAAATACGTTATCTGTCATTCCATTTCTTTACTCAATTATATACATAAGAAAATATACAGGAGCTTTGGGGAATTCCCCTCTTAATTATTACAGGATCAGGTAATGCCTCACTTACTCTAATTCTCTAAAGTTTTTCTAGAAGTTTATTCATCCATTCAACGACTCTTTCGTCTAGTCCAGTGGTATTCAAAGTGCGGTACGCGTACCGCTAGGGGCACACAAATTTTTCGTAGCTTCCGTTTTCAGTGCGCAGTTTAGAATAGAGTTGAGCCTGTTCATTTTCAATAAAATATTGTTTTGATTTAGCGTTTTTGTCTACCACTATTCATTCTAAAATATGCCATTCGGTACCTCCCATTGACCAGGTATGTATAATTACTTACTTACGCTGCACTGTTTTTTTTTAATTTTGTAATTGCACACAAGAGTCCGGCTCCATGGCTAAATTGTTAGCGTGCTGGCCTTTGGTCACAGGGGTCCTGGGTTCGATTACCGGCAGGGTCGGGAATTTTAACCATCATTGGTTAATTTCGCTGGCAAGGGGGCTGGGTGTATATGTCCTCCTCATCATCACTTCATCTTCATCACGACACGCAGGTAGCCTACTGGCGTCAAATCAAAAGACCTGCACTTGGTTAGCCGAACATGTCCTCCAACACTCCCGGCACTAAAAGCAGTACGCCATTTCATTTTCATTTCCACACAAGAGAAAACCACGCTTCTTAATCTGTCTTGTGAAGGCTTCCCACGTTGCGTGAAAAGGGAACAGAAGCCTCATATGGTAGTTCGCTGTGAGACGTGCAAGCGTAAACATCGAACGCGCTGTTCTGTTGTGTACTGTGAGGTAGAGTGTTTCGAGTGGTATTAGTACAAAGTGCAAGACAATGGCAAGCTTAAATATTAGGAAGAATACAGTAAAATGTGCATTTCCTGATAAACTAAACAAACCCGGACCGGCAGAAATTCATGAGTGGATTGAAACAGTTTTAAAATTAAATGTTGATCAAGTGGAAGCAATACAACTGGACAATTTGGAAACAGCAGTGTACATAAAATTAACCAGCAAACTTCTGATGGAGCGCATTCTCACTTCAACAGCAGGAAAATCTCAGGTAAAGAAATTCAATGGTTCACTTTCGGAGGTAATTATCACATGTGCTGATGTGGACACGAAACTAGTCCGGATACTGAATCTTCCTATTGAAATGGCCAATGAACGCGTGGCAACTTATTTCAGTAAATATTGGAAAGTTAGGGACATACGTAATGAAAAATGGTCTTCTACATACACATTTAATGTATTTAGTGGCATTAGAGCTATGCGTATCGAATTACAAAGTGCTATCTCGACAATCGTGACAATTGAGGGATATCGAGCTCAGGTACTTTATGAAGGACAACCAAAAACATGCTATTATTGTCGTGGTAGTGACCATCTCCGACAAGATTGCCCGGTAAGGCGAGGAGCAACTTCGACAGGTGAAACAGGTAGTAGGCTTATGAGTCAAGTAGTTGCAGGGCACTCCACTGCCCCATCTCTCGCGAGCGACACAGTTGTAAACACAGGCAGGAGCGACAAGCTGGACTCACAACAGGTTATCGGTCTTGAGTCACAACAAGAACAGACCAGCCGGGGACATAAACAAGATACACTACACGAAGTTCAAGTTACCACAACGGAAGCAGAGATACATCCCCTTCCAAATAACCTTCTAACACATGGACAAGGCAACTCAGTCGATGTGCACGGACCAGAAACAGACACACAACCTGCTCATGTCGGAACTGTAGGACTGGAACAATCTACGGATCACATTCAAGTTGAAGAACACTCACCCCACCATAACACAAATGTCCCTGAACTTACGACAGGAAACGAACTTATTAATTCTGACCTCGCAAATACAGACTTTGACGTAACCAGTTTGTTGGCAGACAAGTTAAATAGTTCTAGTTACCCCAACACTAGCAGTCCTCCGAAGGAAGATATGGAACTAGATACTGATGATAGTAACACCACCGAAAATTTGACAGGTCATAGTGAGACTCCTAAACAGCTGTGGTCAGATGACCTTGAACCCTCGCCTCATTCACTGCTTAACGACATTAGCGAAGTTCCCTCAAGTCAGATTGTTCCGCCAGAGAAAAACGTTAAAAAGCTAAAAACTACCCAGTCCACCAAAGATGGTGTCCATAAGTCAGTACAACCTTATATCAGCCCAAAGGATCCTCGAAGACAAGGAGGGAGGATAGGTGAGAGACGGTAGTTCGGCAATGTCTGTCAGATCCAAGGGCTCGACAGTTCAGTTTGGTATCCAGATGAATGTTATATTCCTCATGCTATTGACGTACACTATAATGACTATAATGACTATAATGACCAGATAGACAGCAAGCAGCAGCTTCTTAAGAAATTAATTCGTGACCAAGATGTTGATATAGCATTGTTACAGGAGGTTGCTACAGATGATTTACTTCATATATTTGGGTATGAAAGAATAGTAAATATCAACGAGACCAAACGAGGTACAGCTATATATATAAAAGATACAATTCCCCATACAGCTCCAGTTTTTCTTCCCAGTTCCCGTGGTATCAGTTTCAACATAAAAGGACTTCTAATTGTAAATATTTATGCACCTTCTGGTTCTCAGGCGAGAGCCGAACGAAATGAATTCTATACAAGTGATATCATACATCTAATTAAAAATCATAGAGATCGCATGGTTATTGGCGGAGATTTTAATGCAGTTATCAATGCTAGAGATCAGAGCGGGAGTTTTCAGAATTGTATAGCCTTGTCAACTCTAGTGAAAGGGCTCAAACTGATAGACACCTGGGAATTACAAGCATCATCCGACCCATTCTATACATATTTTTGCGCTAAAGGAGCATCGAGATTAGACCGAATATATGTCAGTCAAAGTCTGCAAGAGCATGTTGGGAATGCTGATGTGTGCCCCGTCGAATTTTCGGACCATGCAGCATATATATGTAAATTAAAGCAATCAGAGCTGGGAGTAGCTCTGGGAAGGGGTGTATGGAAACTAAATACGAATATTCTCAACAGTGAAGAACTGCAGGAACAGTTTTCTGTGCAGTGGCAACTATGGAGTAAACATCATTCACGTTATACAACGAGACTTGAGTGGTGGTTATCCTATGCAAAGCCCAATGTAATCAAATTCCTGAAACGGTTTAGTGCTCAGTATACTCAACAGATCAATCAAAAATCCGAATTCTTTTACAAGTGTTTACGTCAGCTTTATAGGAAAGATCCCAGGAACCCATTAACATATCTCCGTATCAAGAAAACAAGAGCACTTCTCCTCAAACTACACAGAGAAATGAATGAAGGACTTAAAATACGAGCACGAGATCATCGGAATACTACCGATGAAATGTCATCATTGTACCATCTCATTCGTGAGAGTAAACGAGGCAAACAAAAATATATTTCGAAACTGGCATCGTCAAGTGGTAAGTCTACTGGGGATGTCAATATCACTAAGAACACAATTGAGCATTTCTTTACACAATTGTATGAACAAACGAATGATGTTCTTCTTGACAGCAACAGCGCCTTTTTTGATTCTGTTCGAGGAAGACTGACACATGTGCAACAAGACTATCTTATTGAAGAATTGCGGGTGGAAGACATTTATGAAGCCATATAGCGCAGTCTGGCTAACAAATCCCCTGGATTAGATGGCCTTGGAGGAGAATTCTACCTGACATTTTGGCCAGTTATCAAGGAAGACCTTACGATAGCTTTAAATGATGTGTTATATTCAAGACCAAATATACGTTGCCTAAAAGAGGGATTGATTGTACTGGTACCAAAAAAGCCTAATCCTAAGAGTATAGATGATTAAAGACCAATTACTCTGCTGAATTTCGATTACAAGTTACTCACCCGATGTCTTAAACAGCGCCTGACCTTCCTTATGTCCGATGCTTTAGGGGCACACCAATCGTGCGGAGCTCCCGGTAGGAGCATTATACACTCAGTATGTGCAATAAGAGACATTATCAGTGATTGTAGGGTAATAAGGCAGTGTAAACAACTAATATCTTTAGATTTCGATCACGCGTTTGACAGAGTGAATCATACCTATTCAATTGCTGTTCTACGTGCAATGGGACTAGACAACCGCTTTATTGCTATCCTACAACATGTTCTTCAGGGAGGTTCTACGAAGGTCCAATTTAATGGTTTTTTAAGGCAATTAACATAAAAACAGGAGTACAACAAGGATGTCCGTTATCTATGTTATTATTTGTGCTATCTCTTGAACCACTATTGAGTAATTTAGCATGTTTACGCGACCGAGATATGATGGAAATCCTTGCCTTTGCTGATGATGTCACTATCATTGCGGACCGCAGAACAAACGCACAAGATCTTCAAAAAACTATCAGTGACTACTGCAATATATCTGGTGCACAGCTGAACGTTAATAAATCGTGTTTGTTAAAACTAGGAGCAAGCCATATACGTGATAAACCTTTGCTAAACTGGGCAACAGTTAAGAACGAGGTAAAAATCTTAGGCCTTAGTTGTTTTAACAGTATTCACCAAATGATCCAGCGTAACTGGGGCAAAACAGTGAATGTGATACGCGGACTGTTACAGCGAGAAAAATACAGGAATTTATCATTACTGCAAAGAATTCAGTACATCAATACATACATAATCAGTAAACTGGGTTACATGGGTCAAATCCTACCTCTGCCTCGGGTATTCGGTATTAAGGTAATGTCTGCTGTAGGATGGTACATATGGCAAGGTTCAATCCTAAGGGTGAATCGTGATACTTTAACTCTGTCAAGATCTACTGGTGGATTAGGACTCAAGAATATCCAGAATCATGTGACAGCCTTATTCCTCAATCGACACATAAAATTCCTTATTGGTGAAGGTCATCCGTATTCTAAAAATTTTCTCCAACAGTGGTGCAGTTTACAGCAGATGCCTAACCCTCCCCCTTTCCATGATGTAGATAAATTCGCCCCTCATGCGCGATATTTGAAATATGAAATGAGCTATCTACCACAAACTTTTATGAACAATAACGTGACCTTGAAAAGCATCTATATGTTTCTGCAGCGTAGCCAATATGTAGCTCCCAGGATTCAGCAGTCTATTTTGGTATGCAACTGGAATCGCATCTGGAGGAATATTACGCATCGGATTCTTCCCCTTGAACTTCAAGCAAAGTGGTATATAGTTGTTCATGATATTGTGCCGACAAATAGTAAACTGTATAATATTCGTATGGCAGAAAGTTCACTATGTACCGTGTGTCGCAGAGGAGAAGACACTCTTCTCCACCGTCTGCATGATTGTGCCCGTGTTACGCAAGCTTGGCGATATGTGACGTACATCATCAAACGGACTGCTCGATCCCAACATTTTGAAGTACCACCGGAATGGATTGTCCGCCCCACCTTTGGGACAACTTCAGCTCATTTTACATCTGTGCTCGTGTTAGTGATTGCAGTGTGCGTGTATACAGTGTTAAAAACTCCCGGAACTTGGAACTCTCGACACAATAGTTTGTGTCCAGATATTCAAGATGGTATTGGTCAAGTTTTATCGTCACCAAAAGCTAAATATGTGGGGGAATATAGTCCGTTATTGTACTCAATCACGGAAGACTTCTATACTGAAAACAACATGAATAATTAAGCAACTTATTTCTTTTTAATGTCTTTTGTAATTCTCCGAAACTTGTGCTACTGTTTCAGCTCGGTAAAGCCAAAAAGAGTGTGTTGCTATTTTATTTATTTTATTATTTGTATTTATTTTCATCCTAACGCTTACATAATAATGCTTTCTAACGACAATAGTGCCAAGTTATCAAAGCAAAAAGAGACCTTTTACTTTTTTTACTCTCTATATTTCTACTAAGACACTGTTTGTTAAATTTGTAATGTCATCTATGTCATTATTGGTTTTGTATTCTGTATGTGTACCAACTGCGCCGCAGGATTAGGCACAAGAACTCTTCATTGTTTTTACCCAAGACCAGGTCGTAATGGTCATCAATTAATGTCATAGCAATGTAAGAATGTTCAAGAACTGACAAGTGGTAGTGGAAGTGGAACGGACTTACTGTAGACGAGGAGACATGTAAACCTACCAACTGTAAAACTTGTAAGCATGTATTTGTATGAATAAAAAGTTGTAAAAAAATATGGTCGAATAATTGGGCTATCATTAATCAATGAAAATGCGAGGAACAGTTCTCCGGCCATTGCTAACCGCTCAGTTTTGGGCTGCTTCTGTAAATTTTACTCCGAAGGAGTTACGGATTTTCCTTTGCCCAGTGACGATATATATATACAATACGCATGCCTCTCATCCCGACGACAGTGGTTTGTATCCTGGTGTTGCCGGGGTGAGATTTTCAGCTGAATATCCCCGGTGACAAGAAGGGCATGCGACCTTAAATCCTCGGCCACAACACTTTCATGCTCCAATGCGTGCTGAGACTCTGAGCAAGTGGGATAAGCTGCAAGTGATGATGATGATGATAATTGTTATTATATTATAATAGTTAATATTATTTGTCATCCAGCAACAACCATTTATTATTTTTGCTATAATCGCAATAACTGATATACTTATTTATTTATAACACATGCCTGTAACAGAGTTGCATTACAATTACAACAGACTTTACCAAATATAGTATTAGGCTATATAATCCAAAACGGAAAAAGATCACGAAAAATAAACAAGAAATTTTGAAAAAGTATAATAAACAAATTTAGAAAAAAAGACAAAACAACAACAGTTTTAAAAGTTGTTATATACAGATCAGGATTAGATAGTGCTGCAATTACTGGCTATTGATTAAATAAGTAGGAAGAACTAAATATGCGAGCAGGTCAGGTGCATGATTAACAGTGTATAAGTACAGTAATATCCAAAAGTTTATAGACAACTGAATTCAACTTGGTTTATTGACGAAGAGATAGTGTAATGAATTCTAATTTCCTTTTATGAGATGCTATTTGTGAACATAGTTTAAGTATATCCACTAAAGAAAGTCAATAGACATTTCTTGAAGTCTGTTAGGGACATCGAGAGATATATGTCGTGTTTTTTTAATAATTCATTAAACGTACTATACATTCTTACTAATGGCGAATATACTCGCACTTCTGGGGCACGAAGATAAAACAATTGGATTTTGGGGGCACGGCAACCAAAAAGTCTGAATTCAATACCAATGGTCTAGTCCAATGATCTAATTTCGTCTGCGGTCTCTCATGATCTTCCCTATCAAAACTCTTGGGTAGTTTAACAGCGATGAAGTCCATTTAACCTCAAGATTCTAAAATATCTTGCTTTAGTCCTACAGGTCCAGCCTCAGTGAAATAACCTTTCTGTAACACGAACTACTTTCTACCATACCAGCCTATTAGAATTAAAAAAAAATTCCGAGAGCATACACACAACACATGGCAAGCTAACTGGCCTGTTACCCGTTTTATGTTTAAATGACAACACGTCAATATGTCACTATTTTTCCGTCACGATTCAACGTCAAGGACACAGTGTTGAGTGAATTACTGTACCACAGTATTAAACGTGGGACAAAAAACGGAAGAAAATGCTGTCATGTTTATGTGGTGACGAGTAACTTACGGCATAGTTTCCTTGTAAGTGAAATAATCGCACATAAATACTACAAGATGTTCTTCGGAAGAAAGCCAGCATCCCAGGATTCAGTGCGATAGTGAAAAACTTGTTTAGTCTTCAGTATGAACCTGACAAATGGAAAAATCCCTTTGCTGATTTTTAATTTCGTGAGGCTATTTAAAGCCGAGTGCAGTCCTTGTAAGGAAGACCCTCCGATGAGGGTGGACGGCATCTGCCATGTGTAGGTAACTGCGTGTTATTGTGATGGAGGATAGTGTTATGTGTTTTGTGTGAGTTGGAGGGATGTTGGGGTCAACACAAATACCCTGCTTCCGAGCCACTGGAATTAACTAATGAAGGTTAAAATCCCCTACACGTCCAGGAATCGAACCCGGGACCCTCTGAACCGAAGACCAGTACGCTTTCCATTCAGCCAACGAGTCGGACCCTTTGCTGATAATACGGCTGGGAAATGTATTCAGAATATGTCTGGAAACATTGAAGATACCGTTAGAACTTGGACTGGTGAAACAAATATGATGCTTGTATCAACTTGATG